>NW_024038395.1:0-1399822 GCF_016077235.1 Cyprinodon tularosa | reverse complement strand
GCTTACAGGAAAGTGAGAGGTGTGATACTGTTAATTTCATTCATATAGCATTCCACATGCAATAAAATTAGTTATAATGTATACAGTAATGTGTTTTTGCTAAAGTTATCAACATTTTGCAGGAGATGGCGTCAACAAGGCCACAGAGAGCAAAAAGAAATCCCAAACATGATGCCATTTTTTATTGCTCCTTAGGTAAAGATAAGGAAGGATTTGATATCCAATATATTAATTCATTTAAAGGTGAGTTGTGAGTTTATTATGCAAAGGTTTCCAGAGTTCATTACAAAAAGAGAGTTTAAACATAAAAAAAATATATATATAATAATTGTTAACTGAACTTTTGAAGCATATTACATGTTCTATGATCATTCTAAACAGAACATCTTTCTTATACCAAAGGAGACAACCATGATTTTTTTTTCTTGAAAAGATAATTGTATATCTTGATAATTTATTTATAAACAAAATGTTTATGGATTAATCCACAGAAATAATTGGTAGTGGGAGTCATTCCACCACTCAACTGACATAAAATGTTTAAATAATCAAAAAAAGACATCAAATTAAATTAATTTAGTTTTTTTTAAGTTAATCATCTCATTTGCTACTATTTGATAGCTCTGCATTGTTGAAAGTTTATGATTCTACTATGTGTACTTTCAGGTCGGGGTGTGTTCAGCTGCCGGCAATTTCAAAAAGGAGATTTCCTTATTGAGTACAGAGGGGAAGTCATAAGTAGAAAGGAACAAGAAAACCGATTGAAAGTTTACCATGATGCACTCAAGGTTTTTATGTTCGATTTCCACTTCAATGGACAACACTTATGGTATGTGACTGTTTTAAGGTGTTTTTTTGTTGTTTTTTTTCTAAAGTTGTAGCTAAACACAAATATACAATTTTTTTCTGCCTCACCATCATTAAAAGTAGTTTCAGTTATGAAATACAGTGCCAGATGAATATTTGAGTTGCTGTAGAAATATTCTTCAGACATGCTAAAACTAAATAAGCAAAATTACATGGTGTAATTATTCTTCTTATTATTCTCATGCTGGATATTTCAGTGTTGATGCTGCCAGAGAGGATGGATCATTAGGGAGACTGGTAAATGATGATGCGGTGAATCCAAACAGCAAAATGAAAGTTACAAGAGTGGATGGAAGACCCCATCTCTGTTTATTTGCACTCAAAGATATCGGTCCAGGGGAAGAAATCACTTATAATTATGGTGATGCTGAGTGGCCATGGAGAAGCAAGGTATTTAGAAGTGTAACAATACTGTCACAAGTCATTCTACCAGCTTTTAACGCAACTTTAAAGTATACATCAAGTCGTAGTACACACAGTTTCAATGTGTTCAAAAACAAATGACAATCATAGTGCCTAAAAATGGAGATGTTGCAGAAAGACTTAGAGACTACACACTTTCAACTTCTTTTGTACTATTCAAAATATTAGAAACTGTCACATGTAAATAGATTTATGCTGACCTTATATTTATGAATATGAACTAGTATGTGATATATTTTGAAGTGTCTAGATAAATGGGTCCTGTGTAATACTCAACATGTAAGACGCAGGAATAAAGATGACTGAGTTTTGTCCATTAGGAACAAACTCAGATCCAGTGAATGTTCTTTACATTTCAGATCTCCAAAGAGACGCCATGTCAGGCTCCTGATGTGGACGCATGCAGATCTCCTTCAGGCAATACACCAGAGGTAATTTTTATCTTTAATGATTTTTGCCTTTTTTTTAAATACAAACTCTTAAGAATTGTTTTCAGCTGTGCATAGATTAACAGGTTTTGTGTAAAGGTAAATTTGATAAGTCAATACATTGTGAAGACTATAAATCCAGTTCAGGATTCTGAAGCTTTGTATGCTCAGATGTTGGTTTGTTTTGGTTGAGCTATCTGCTTACAATATTGCTTAGGTCACTCTTTGGAAATGTGATTGTGGCAACTCTCTGCAAAGTGGCCCTATGCAGTTATGTGAAGAATCTGTTGTTTTCCTATCTGCATAAGATTTATTTTGCAAAATAGATTGAGAATTATCTTTAGCTTTATGATATTCTAGGAGATGAGAGACAAACTGACACGTTCTGGAAGGTAAGGCCATTAATGAATCGCATACTCAGTGCCACCTTCGACCTGAATGTATCTCAAGTTTGAAGACCAGGACGATTCCATTCACTGGAATCAATGGATTCTAGTGAATGAATTCACCAGATCCCATCCACCGGAATCCACAGTATTCCATTCACTAGAATCCATGGAATCCACTGGATTTTTCACTGGATTCCAACAGAATATCCAACAAAATTCACTGGAAGTTTCACTGGATTCCAGTGAAATATCTAGTGAAGTTCACTGGACATTTTACTGGAATCCAGTGGAGTTCACTGGATTCCAGTAAAATATCTAGTGAAGTTCACTGGACATTTTACTGGAATCCAGTGGAGTTCACTGGATTCCAGTAAAATGTCCAGTGAACTCCACTGGATTCCAGTAAAATGTCCAGTGAAGTTCCCTGGAAGTTTCACTGGATTCCAGTGAGTTTTGCTGGATGTTCCACTGGAATCCAGTGGAATTTCCGGTGAAATATCCAGTGGATTTTGTTTTCTGGGTCGCTGGAATTCAAAAAAATATCCAGGGATTTTACATGGTTCCATTTGCTGGATTTCGGTGAATGGATCCAGTGATTCCAGTGAATGAAATCGCTGATGTCTGTGATTCCATTTACTGATGTCGTGGTCTCATTCTGCCTTCTCAAGGAAATGATCTCGGGGCAGTCTTATCACATGTCTCTATTCGTACATGTTCTGCTGCTCATCTCCCAGAGATGTCTGGCCTTAAAAATCTGATGCGTTGCAGAGGGCATGGCTGCCCTGGAAAATCACATGTGCGGTGCACCAAGTGTTCCTCTGCTTGCAGAGTGAATGCAACTGCTTTGCAGCATTTCACAAAGGCCATTAGGCCTGTTGAGGAAGGACAGACTGCTTGTTGCAAAGTTTTTGCACTTTTCTTTTTATTTCGCGATGTTCTGGGCCTAAGGTACGCACCTGTTTGCGCCTTTGAAAGTTTCACCTAAGACCAGTACGGCTGTTCTGGATAAGAATACTGCTCTTGACATATGTTTTCTGTTACTTTGTAACGGAACATCCAAGTTGCCTAAAAAACTCCCTTCTTATTTGTCCTTTGTGTTATGCCCAAATGTCGGAAATAAGCAGGATTTATATGTTTCAGCCAATAATGTTTTTTATTGTGTCATTTCAGAATGTAGACCCAGTGTCCTCATATGGGCACATTGCTTTTTTAGAGAAAGCTGATAGTAGAAAGCTGAAATTTTGGGTATAGGGTAATTGGGATCTCGTAATCCCAAATTGCAAAAAATTAAATAAAAAACAAAGATAATCTAACTGTCCTCATATGAGGACATCATTTTTTTCAAAAACTACTTGTGGCATCATGACAGAGTTT
The DNA here is from genome assembly GCF_016077235.1 of Cyprinodon tularosa. Classification (NCBI taxonomy): domain Eukaryota; kingdom Metazoa; phylum Chordata; class Actinopteri; order Cyprinodontiformes; family Cyprinodontidae; genus Cyprinodon; species Cyprinodon tularosa. The sequence continues at coordinate 1,396,341 of NW_024038395.1, read as the reverse complement.
AGTTATTAAGCTTATTAGGTCCTACTAATCCCATGTAACTTGGAAATTATAAAAACAAACTCCAAATAGGAGCTCGGGTCTCAGGAGGTTAAGGCACACAGGTCCAATGAAACCTTAATATGTAAGAAGCAGGAATTTGGAGGACTGGGTTTTGAAAATACATGTTCAAAAGAATGAAAGTTACATTTAGAAGCGTGAACACACAAAGGTCCTGTGTAATACTCAACATGTAAAGTGCAGGAATAAAGAGGACTGAGTTTTGTCCATTAGAATAAACTCGCATTTAGTGAATGTTCTTTACATTTCAGATCTCCAAAGAGAGGCCATGTCAGGCTCCTGATGTGGACGCATGCAGATCTCCTTCAGGCAATACACCAGAGGTAATTTTCATCTACAATGAGAGATTTATTTTTACACAATAGATTAATGAGAATGATCTTTAGCGGTATTAAGGCACACAGGTCCAATGAAACCTTAATAAGCAGGAATTTGGAGGACTGGGTTTTGAAAATACATGTTCAAAAGAATGAAAGTTACATTTAGAACCGTGAACACACAAAGGTCCTGTGTAATACTCAACATGTAAGGTGCAGGAATAAAGAGGACTGAGTTTTGTCCATTAGAATAAACTCGCATTTAGTGAATGTTCTTTACATTTCAGATCTCCAAAGAGAGGCCATGTCAGGCTCCTGATGTGGACGCATGCAGATCTCCTTCAGGCAATACACCAGAGGTAATTTTCATCTACAATGAGAGATTTATTTTTACACAATAGATTAATGAGAATGATCTTTAGCGGTATTAAGGCACACAGGTCCAATGAAACCTTAATATGTAAGAAGCAGGAATTTGGAGGACTGGGTTTTGAAAATACATGTTCAAAAGAATGCAAGTTACATTTAGAAGCGTGAACACACAAAGGTCCTGTGTAATACTCAACATGTAAGGTGCAGGAATAAAGAGGACTGAGTTTTGTCCATTAGAATAAACTCTCATTTAGTGAATGTTCTTTACATTTCAGATCTCCAAAGAGACGCCATGTCAGGCTCCTGATGTGGACGCATGCAGATCTCCTTCAGGCAATACACCAGAGGTAATTTTCATCTACAATGAGAGATTTATTTTTACACAATAGATTAATGAGAATGATCTTTAGCGGTATTAAGGCACACAGGTCCAATGAAACCTTAATATGTAAGAAGCAGGAATTTGGAGGACTGGGTTTTGAAAATACATGTTCAAAAGAATGAAAGTTACATTTAGAAGCGTGAACACACAAAGGTCCTGCGTAATACTCAACATGTAAGGTGCAGGAATAAAGAGGACTGAGTTTTGTCCATTAGAATAAACTCGCATTTAGTGAATGTTCTTTACATTTCAGATCTCCAAAGAGACGCCATGTCAGGCTCCTGATGTGGACGCATGCAGATCTCCTTCAGGCAATACACCAGAAGTAATTTTCATCTACAATGAGAGATTTATTTTTACACAATAGATTAATGAGAATGATCTTTAGCGGTATTAAGGCACACAGGTCCAATGAAACCTTAATATGTAAGAAGCAGGAATTTGGAGGACTGGGTTTTGAAAATACATGTTCAAAAGAATGCAAGTTACATTTAGAAGCGTGAACACACAAAGGTCCTGTGTAATACTCAACATGTAAGGTGCAGGAATAAAGAGGACAGAGTTTTGTCCATTAGAATAAACTCTCATTTAGTGAATGTTCTTTACATTTCAGATCTCCAAAGAGAGGCCATGTCAGGCTCCTGATGTGGACGCATGCAGATCTCCTTCAGGCAATACACCAGAGGTAATTTTTATCTTTAATGATTTTTGCACTTTTGCCTTTTTTAAATACAAACTCTTAAGAATTGTTTTCAGCTGTGCATAGATTAACAGGTTTTGTGTAAAGGTAAATTTGATAAGTCAATACATTATGAAGACTATAAATCCAGTTCAGGATTCTGAAGCTTTGTATGCTCAGATGTTGGTTTGTTTTGGTTGAGCTATCTGCTTACAATATTGCTTAGGTCACTCTTTGGAAATGTGATTGTGGCAACTCTCTGCAAAGTGGCCCTATGCAGTTATGTGAAGAATCTGTTGTTTTCTTATATGTATAATAATGATAATTTTGATGGACATGCTCCGTATGGTCGTGGTTCTATACAATACCTTTATGTTTGCTACCATTCAAAAGTTTGGACCCACCTGCTCATTTTAATGAGAATAAGAAGTTTTTCCAAACCTTTGACACTGGTAGTGTAAGACCTCAGTGAGTGTATGTTTTTATTGTTTTAGGTGGTTAGTATGTTTTGTTGAAGAACAAGCTGTGTCGAGGGTGGATCTTTTATTTATTTAAACGGTTGTAAAATTTTTCCTCTGGATTTTACATGGCTAAAAAATTTCTAAACAATTTCATTCACAACAGGCATAACGCATACCAATCATGTTACTTTCATTCTCAATTCATGTTCAATAAGAACAAACGATTAATATGTTTTTATAGTCTACACTACACAAGTGTGTCAAGGGTCTTATTCTTGTCTTACTACTTCACTTTTTTTTTTGGTCAACAGGACTGTGATCATGATCTTGTCGCTGACGAAATGTCAGGTTTAGAAAAATGTGTTACATGTGGAGGACCTTTTTCACCTCTGAAATGGACTGGTGTGAGATGTAAAGGTAATTTTTTGAGAATGGAGGGGGGTTTCATCTGTATCTTTTGAACGTAATTCCACAAGAACATAAAAAAAAAAAACTTCCAGTCTAGCTGTGTAATATTTTTTAAATGAGCAATTTTCTACTGCACTGACTTTATAAGTACTCACCATGCTACCTTCCTTTTATTAATTCTTTATTTTCTGTGTCTAGTTTGCAACCAGTCCTGGCACAAAAAGTGTTATGTTAAAAACAAGGTGGACATCACTGAACCAGAGCAAGCGGTAAGCTTTTAAGTACAAATATTCTCTGTGAAATATTTTCTAAGTATAAAAAAATATAAATGTTATTTCATTATCAGGTCTGTACAGAACAAAGTTCAAGTGAGGTGGCATCATCAGAAGAAGAGTATGTTCCTGATTCTGTAGACGATTCAGACAGCTCGTGGGACGACAGATCAGAGCCTTTAAAAATCTGTCACAAACTAGTACAGGATCATGAGGTCTCCACTAGCAAGTGTGCTTCCAAAAAGAAAATATACCACCAAGAAAGTTTTGTAGAGAAAGACGGAAAGTCCAATTCTGAAGCCACAGAATCATCTGAAGATCTGATCAACACAAGTCAGCTTGAAGTATCAAGAGTTACTACCACAGTAGGAAACGCTGATGCTGAAGGCATGATTGTTGATGGTTCTGATGCTAGGGCTGAAAACCTATCAAACACATCATCCTTCCTCAGAAATAAAACTTACTGCTACATTTGTGGAAAACTGCAGACAAAGTTTACACGTCACTTAAAAACTCACGAGAAAACGCATGCAGATGTTGCTCAAGTTTTAAGTCTTCCCAAGAGGTCCAAAAAACGTATGAAAATGCTTATAAAGCTTCGAAACAAAGGAAACCACATTCATAACTCAGAGGTCTTGGCGAATGGAGTTGGATCACTAAAACTAAGACGCACCTCAAAGAAAAAGTACATTGCAAAGGACTACATTCACTGCATGTACTGCCAGGCACTATATCTTCGAAGAGATCTGTGGCGACATGTACGAAAATGTTCTTCAAAACCAGGAGAAGCCACTTCAGAGATTGGAAGAAAAAAAGTTTTGTCTTTAGCCTCTATGAATGAGTCAGCTCTGTGTCAGCAAATATCACCAGGTGTTTGGAACATATTAGCTGTTATGAAAGATGATGAGATAACTTCTACAGTGCGAAGTGACTTTTGTATTCTTCAGCTGGCCCAATCTTTCTTTAACAAATATGGACAGGATCCCACCAAATATGAATATATTCGCCAGAGACTCAGAGAATCTGGAAGACTTCTGCTTACGCTTCGCAAGGAATTCTCAATACATACTTTTGAGGATGCCGTGAGACCTGCAAATTTTGATGTGGTTATCAAAGCAGTCAAGAAAGTAGCTGGATATGATGAAGAAAAGCACTGCTACCATACTCCAAGCCTTGCTCTAAAGTTAGGTCACTCACTACAGAAAGTCAGCGATCTTTTACATTGCAGAGCACTCATGGCACAAGACAGTACACTAATAAAGTCAACCCAGAGTTTCAAAACTCTCTATGCTACAAAGTGGTCTGAACTCATCTCTCATACCGCTTTAGCTACTTTGAATGAGCGGCATTTCAACAAGCCTTCCACTCTTCCTTTCACAGAAGATGTTCAACGTCTTCACAGACATCTGGAGAAGACTACAGAACAAGCACTGAAGGACTTGGAAGGCCATAGTTCACCAAAGTCATATAGTGAACTGTGTAAGGCCACTATGGCAAATATAATACTTTTTAACAGGAGAAGAGGAGGAGAAATTTCAAAGATGACAATGAATGGCTTTCTGGAGAGAGACACAAGTGATCTGCATAAGGATGTAGCATATGGACTGACCGAATTTGAACTTCAACTTTGTCGACACTTCAGTCGTGTTGAATTAAAGGGTAAAAGAGGCCGGAAGGTTGCAGTGTTACTTTCACCAGACATGGTGAATGCCCTAACACGCCTAATAGAGGAAAGAAAAGACTGTGGTGTTCTGGCAGAAAACATGTACCTGTTTGCCAGACCTCATTGTCTGACTCCCTACAGAGGACAGGACTGTTTGAGGCTTTATGCCAGTGAATGTGGGGCTGAAAAACCTGAGCTCCTCAGGTCAACGCAATTACGCAAACATGTTGCAACTTTGTCTCAGATCTTAAACCTGAGGAATCACGAGTTGGACCAGGTTGCCAACTTCCTTGGCCACGATATTCGTGTTCATCGTGAATATTATAGACTTCCTGAGGCTACTACACAGCTTGCCAAGATATCCAAACTGCTGCTTGCCATGGAGAAAGGGTCTATCAGAAGCCTTCAAGGCAAAACACTTGATGAGGTTGAAATAGAAGGTAATGCCATTTAAAGTTGTTTGTTAAAAAATAAAGCTATTTCTAGAAAATGTATGGTAGCAAAATGGAACACATGATTTATAGGCAATTTATAGCAATTTAACCTAATTCATTAATGCAATATAATTTATTGTTTTAGACAACCTACAGTTGACCGATTCTGATGCTGAGAGTGAGGTGGATGCTGAGGAGGAGGTGGATGCTGAGAGGGAGGTGGATGCTGATGGTGAGGTCGATGAAGGAAATGTCACACATCCACAGACTGGTAAGCTCAGTGGTTTTTTTTTTGGTTTTTTTCTTGAATTAGTTTTTATATGAAATCACATGACTGTTAAACTTTACTGCAGATTCTGCAAAAATGAAAAGAACAAAGGAATTTATGGGGGAACTTAGCATGTAGTTATTATCACTAGATAGACATTTAACAGTGTAACTACATGCTAGGTTGTATTCCTAACCAATTTCAATTTAAGTCGGTAACTGAAATTTCTTACTGTTTCCTAGTATTTCAGACATGTATTGAGGGGACATTCATTTGTATCTGAAATTCTTGAAAACGGTAAAGGCCTGAATTACTTGGGTCCCAGATAGCAATTGAGTGTTCTTGCAAACAGAATTCCACAGTTGTTTTACATTCAACATGTGGGCCACTATGGTGTTACATACATAGATGGCTAAGGTTGTAGTATGCCAATTAGATTTTTGAACGTTTCCTGGACTATTCAGTGAAAGTCTGCTTTTGTTGAAACTTGACTGCATGTGCCAAGTGAAATTCAGTAGCAAGAATTAAAATGCAGTTCAAAAGGCAAACTATTTTTATTATTAGGAGAGTAAACATTACCTTTGCACATGGCAAGTTAACCAACATTTCTTTGTAATACTTCTCATCTTTTGGTAATTCTATGTATATAATGAAGTATATATTCTTACAGGTTCTGCAGGACTGTTGATGGCTACACAACCTGTCGAGGAACGTCCAGGCATGTCACTAGGTTAGCCCTTATCTTCAGTCTACTAACATGTCACTTTTTTGATTGCTTTTAGGCTAGGAAATAATGCACAGTGGATTCAGACCTTCACAACAGTTTAGATAAACAAGAGGCATTTAAGCTAAATTTCAAGTGATATGAATGTACAGTACAGAAGTAATAGCTTTAACTGATGAAAAGGACATTCTTTTCCATCAAATTATTTACTCATTGAATACGTTACAGTTAAACAATGAGCATAATAGGCATGGCTGCTGCTTTTCAGTGCGCAGCAACTACTACAGCACTTCCTATCATATCATCACAATGACAAATCAACTTATTAGCCATTAATTTTCTAAGCTTTCAACTGCTTATTTCTCAGTCACTGTAAATAGTGTAAATATGTTTGAACTTAAACCATATTTTAACTTCCCTGATTTTAAAGTACATACAATTTGGCTTGAACTGTATATAAATATTTTGATAAAACATTTACCTACATCCTCGGCTTCTTTTCCGAGGCTGAGAGCACTGAGAAAAATCTTTTTTTTTTTTTTTACCTAGAAGAAACATTTAGTTTTTGTAAACTTTGCAGTGAAGAAAAAAATATTAATTTCTTTCAGTTATGAATATATCAATATCAGCTTGACATAAACTCACCGGCCACTTTATTAGGTACCCCATGCTAGTAACGGGTTGAACCCCCTTTTGCCTTCAGAACTGCCTCAATTCTTCGTGGCATAGATTCAACAAGGTGCTGGAAGCATTCCTCAGGGAGTTTGGTCCATATTGACATGATGGCATCACACAGTTGCCGCAGATTTGTCAGCTGCACATCCATGATGCGAATCTCCCGTTCCACCACATCCCAAAGATGCTCTATTGGATTGAGATCTGGTGACTGTGGAGGCCATTTGAGTACAGTGAACTCATTGTCATGTTCAAGAAACCAGTCTGAGATGATTCCAGCTTTATGACATGGCGCATTATCCTGCTGAAAGTAGCCATCAGAAGTTGGGTACATTGTGGTCATAAAGGGATGGACATGGTCAGCAACAATACTCAGGTAGGCTGTGGTGTTGCAACGATGCTCAATTGGTACCAAGGGGCCCAAAGAGTGCCAAGAAAATATTCCCCACACCATGACACCACCACCACCAGCCTGAACCGTTGATACAAGGCAGGATGGATCCATGCTTTCATGTTGTAGACGCCAAATTCTGACCCTACCATCCGAATGTCGCAGCAGAAATCGAGACTCATCAGACCAGGCAACGTTTTTCCAATCTTCTATTGTCCAATTTCCATGAGCTTGTGCAAATTGTAGAAACTTACCTACAGCAAATAAATGTTCATCCAGACCAGTGTTATTTTTTTTGTTTTTTAATTCTTTCTTTCTTTCTTTCTTTCTTTCAGCACAAAGTAAACACTCTGATGCTAAGGGGAAAGAACCCAACAGAAAACTAAAAAAGGGAAAAGAACTCGGCAGAAAAAAGAACACGGATAAACATTCTGGTAAATGCTACGACACGTACACAACTGAAGCATGGTCAAAAGTATCCACACCACCCAAAGGTAATATGGTTACCATTCTCCTCTTTCTGCAGGATACTGTGAGCTGAAATGTTAGACAATATATCATCTGGCTTAAATAAACTACCACGCACATACCATGTAAAACTGTACCCTGTATTAAAATTATCAATTTTCACACAGTCAATGGTCAGATGCTAGAAAATGGTCGTAATTTAGTGATCACTAATGAGACTAATGTTTACACGACTTTCTCTATGCCTGTTTAAATCCGTAATGCATTCATATAGTTATAATTTTTTCAAAATGGCAAAGCAGCCAAAAACTGTAAAGCACTGGGTTATTAAGTTAGATTTAGTAAACCAGTGTTCTCAACCATCAGCCCTTCGCTTATGCTGTACCTGTAGAGAAAACGTCTTTTGGTGAAGTTAGTAAAATGGTGCTGAGTGGGATCTTCTTCACTGGGAAACAAGATTAGTCTTTTGGCTTTGGATGGTTCTTCACAAGTTGCTGAGGCCTGTTTGTCAAACAAATACATTATTTAAATTACAAATATGCCTTTTCTTCAGAATTCAATCATATAAGGAACAACACTTACCAAGCAAGTGTCTATAAGAATAAGCTGTTTGGCAATGGCAGAAATTAATTTTCATATGTGCAACCCACATTCTCATTTCTGTAGCTTGTCCCACTAATTAATGTACTTAATGAATGGATATTTTAAAAGGGGACTAAATAGGCATTACATCAGTCTTTTATAGCCAAGAAACTTTGTTGCAACAATTAATATACCAAACACAAATTTCCTTATATAAAAAATGTTTAAAGTTGAGTTGGTTTTCATTAATGGTTTGTCTTTTTTCTAGCATCTCTGGAAAGTGCTAGGAGAGCCAAAAAGCATCCATGGTCTTCCGTGGAGGTTGCCGCGGTCATGCGACATTTTGGCGAACACATCAAAAAAGGAAAACTGGCCACTATGATTGAATGCCAGCAATGCCAGAAGGCCGAAGATCCTGCCCTGGCTGGTCGCTCTATCCAAAACATAAGAGATTTTGTAAGGAATCGGGGTATAACTTTGAAAAGAAAACAAAATCCTGAATAGAATATGGGAATGTGATGAATTGGCCATCGGTGACATCAGGACACATGGGATCTTAAGGGTTTGACTGGAAGTAATTTATGTGTTCTGATGATATCACTGGTGGACAATTTAAATATTTCATCTTGTTGAGGCAGGAGGAGAGTTAACACTGTTCCAGTAATAATGGCAAACTGGCTGTTGAACAAATGTTTTACAGTATATATTGTTTGGTGTTGATCGGTTACTGTACTGTTCATACAAAAAGATTCTTTCAATGGAAATTTTATTTCTACTGTGAAACAATGGGTAAGTTCATCTTGTTCACTCATTTTCTTTTGTTTAGTCTCTTGGCTGATTTAACAGTAGACATGCATTATTTCATTTTGCCGTTCTTAAATCTTTCTACCTCTTTACAAATAGGATTCTGTTGCTCTAATACTTAGTGAAGGTACTGTAAAATGCAATCCACTTCTTTTTGTTTAGTCATTTTCCATTTATCCATGTTTGGCCTTTTTAATACACAGAAATTTCATGTTTGTGTACGTGTATGGCTGTAGTCCTGACAAATAAAGTTGGCCCTGACAATTACTGTTTGTGTCATGGGCGGAGCTAAGTACCTCATTATGTTTTGTCCTCTTATTTCAGCATTGTGTCAGGTTCTTTTATTTTGAGTTCTGATGTGTTTATCTACAATTTGAAGTGAGATTTGTGTTGTATAGCTCTAACTGAATTTTTGAAGGTTTACTACATCTTTCTAGCATAAGCAGAAAGAGGTGTCCGTCTAATGTTGCAAAAAAGTGGTTTGAAAAAATTGTCCTTCCAATTCACCAAGACCCGTATGTGTGTGTGTGTGTGTGTGTGTGTGTGTGTGTGTGTGTGTGTGTGTGTGTGTGTGTGTGTGTGTGTGTGTGTGTGTGTGTGTGTGTGTGTGTGTGTGTGTGTGTGTGTGTGTGTGTGTGTGTGTGTGTGTGTGTGTGTGAGAATGCGTGAATGACTGAATGTACTGTAAAGCGTTATGGTCAAGTCTCCGGACTTGACAAAGTTATATATAAGTACAGGCCATTTACTTTTTTTCATTATCTTTTATGAATGAAAAACACTGGAATATAACCCTTAACATGTCAAAAGAAAGCACACCTTCTTTAAAAATAATAGGGTTTAGTATGCTTTAGTGTTCTTTTAAATAGATTTAGATAATAGATTTTGGTCAAAGAATATCCATGTGTTAGATCGTACAGGGGTGGGTAGAGTAGCCAAAAATTATACTCAAGTAAAAGTAAAAAGTAGTCATCCCACAAATGACTCAAGTAAAAATAAAAACGGATTCGTTAGAGAGGCTAATTGAATACTGAGTTGGATGATAACATAATATTTAATGTTTATATATGATGCTGGAAAACAGACTTTATGTATAAGTTCTGGAATTTTAAAGAATCAAATGCCTGAAGAATAAAGATAAATGTCATGAATATAAAAGAAAAAGGCTGTTCTGAAAAAATACTTTTACCTTTATTTGTTCTCTTAACATAAAACTTAGAATGAGAAACATTAATACATTTCTCATTCTAAACCAATCTTTAGAATGAGAAATGTATATATGTTAGGACAGGATAATGTAAATCCACAGATATATCCACAGTAATATCTGCTGTTTACTTTATGTGTACCTGATTTTGGAAAAGTTTAAATTACTCACAGAGGACAAAAAGTCAGAGATTTTACTCAAGTAGGATTAGCAATGCTTTACAAAACTAATACTCAAGTATAAGTAAAAAGTCCAGCACACTAAACCTACTCCTAGAAGTAAATCCTTTTCAAATTGTTACTCAAGTTAATGTAACTGAGTAAATGTAACAAATTACTACCCACCTCTGGTCATATACATTTACAAACACGCAGCAGCTTGTCATTATTAATTAAATGATGCAAAACTAGTAGATCTCCCTTAAACTTGCAAAAACCACCTTCAGAAGCGATGACTTCAATAATCTGTACGGATTCCACACCCTGTCTGAGGTACTTTCCATTACATCCATCCCTTAGTGTATTCGGGTTAGAAGACAAAACTAATTCAGTTAAGGTTCGGGCTTTGACTAATGCTTAGCAATTTCCTTCTTAGCCTTTCTGCTATAGAATTCCTGCTTGAGTTGGACGGACCCTGACCATGACCGAGTTTCTGCAAAGTTACAGCAGTCCGATAGATGAGCTCAGTTTTGGCTCTGGAGTTTCTTAGTACACACAGTTGATGGTCAACCCAATTGCAGTAAGGAAGGCTGACAAACAAGTCCAGCTAAACATCTCTACACTGACATGCTTCACACTTGGAACTAGAAGTTTGTTCTGAAATGTGGAGTATGGTTAAGGCTTATACTAGCGTTTGTCATTACTACCAAACATCTTAATAAGGATTTAACAGCAGTCTTAGTTTATTTTGTTTATTTTGCTCCAGTGTTTTCACTCTTTATCTTTGAATAATTTTACAACCCCAATTCATCCATCTTCTCCAGCTTATTGTGCCTGGGTGGCTGTGGGGCAGGTGCCTATTTCCGGCCAGTTCTTACAGGGCAACGCATACTTTTAACATAAGTCATGTTTTTGGACTTTGAGAGGAAGCCGAAGTACCCAGAGGGAACTTAAACATGCATGGTGAGAACATGCAAACTCCATGCAGAAAGACCCTTGCTGCAAGGCAACATACTGCACCACCATGCAGCCCATAGCCCAACCCAATAAAATCACTTTCTTCTGAAAGGCCTGGGCTTTAAAGGCCGAGGCTTTGAATGACTTGGAATCCCGACTATTCTATTCCGAAAGCCCTCGGACAAATCGACATAGCGACGTTGTGTGTGTGTGTGGATGTGTGTGCGAGTTTGTGTGTGTTGGCTGTAACAAAAGAAAATGTCGGTTTAAAATTGGCGTAATGGGCGGACTTTCCACCAATCATTTCCCATTGAAACCCCTCCCCCTCCACAAGCCTGACTAAGCAGAACAAAGTACTGATTTGCTACAGGAACCAAAGCCCAGTGAAAGGAAAGCATGGGTAAAAGCAAATTAGTCATGAAATTCTGCATGGAAAAGCAAAGCGCCATTTGCAAATATTGGGTTTTCTCAAAAGCCCCAAGCTTTTGAAAGGCAGTGGAAAATGGGCTGTTTATATGATCATATCTTAAAGCCTAAATTTGAAAAGCTGTAAATGTTTTTAAATTTTAACTGTGTACTTGCTACCTGCAAACTCAACATATGCACATATGCAAGTGCACATTAGTATGATATTAATCAGTCATATTTGTACATGTGGCCTAGCCAGAGATGGCAAAAGTACTCACTTTCCGTACTTGAGTAAAAGTACAGATACTTGTGTTAAAAAATACTCTGGTAAAAGTGGAAGTACTGATTAAACTTCTTTACTCAAGTAAAGAAGTTTAATCAGTACTTCTACTTTTATACTTTACTTTTATACTTTAAGTAAAATTTACCTAAAGTATAAAAGTAAAAGTAGAAACCACTTTTTTCATGCCGTTGCCTACATTTTAAATGGATGTCTGCCAATAGGACTAGATCTCCGTTGTGTTCATTTTCAATCATCTCGTCGTCCATGCTACTATGCTAACGCCACCGCCACCAAGCTGCAATGATTTGCCGCCAATGAATACCGCCGAATCTGTCGATTTATCTTGTAGTGGTGCGTCAAATGCAAAGTAGATTCCCATCCAATTAGATTGAATTTGGTATTGATGACGTGAAAAATAATAACGGTAACTCCATTGAAATGATTGAAAACTAAAGTAACAAGCCAATTTTTAAAAATGTAAGCAGTAGAAAGTACAGATATTTGTGTAAAAATGTAAGGAGTAGAAGTAAAAAGTCGCCATAAAAATAAGTAGTAAAGTAAAGTAAAAATATCAGAAAAATCTACTTGAGTACAGTAACGAAGTATTTGTACATCTCTGGGCATAGCCATAAACATGTATAGTAGATGTGTATCTGTTTGACCATGTACCAAACTTACAGAATTGGTATCATCATAATCTAGATTACTATGTACAGCACCACTCCAAAAGTATAATATAAAAAGGAAACATGAATAAAGCTAGAAGAAAATGGCAGTCTATCAATGTGAATACTAAATCATTAATTACTTTTAAAGCTTTCGTTTAGCCTGCTCCCTTCCTCATCAGGGTTGTCTTGTTTGTTTTATTCACATTATCTAATGGTGGTACCGGTAGGAAAGGGTTCAATCAGCTTTTGCTAGAAGATGCAAAAGATGATTGAACACAGATGTTTGCCACAAGTGAAAAAAAAAGTCAAAGTCAGTACTAACATTGACAAAGGTTGAAGTATCCATGCATGACAAGGTGTTAAATATTAAGAGGCAAGGTGTCATCTGCCATCTTGTTATTTATTGCTGCTTGTGAGCTAGATGTGGAAACGCTGCCAGGTTTAACCACATGCTGCGATTGTGAAGAGAGGGATTCTATATTTGTCCTTTTTGCATTGCTCAGAATTTCAACAATGCTATTAGGGTAAAGTGTGAGTGTAGGGAAATGATTATTACCCTACACGATGATTCAAGTTGGTAAAAATCAGCCAACCTGAATCACTCAGGAACCCAGCAGAGAATAGGTGGTTAGTAAACCGAATGCTGTTCAGCCTTTGTTAAAGGTACACTATGCAACCGGTGTTGATTTTCCAGCGAGGCTCCCTCCAGAGGGCGAAAGTAAAAGTGCACTGTCGTAAATATGCACAGCCGTTCTCCTGGTTTCTCCGTCAAGCCAGGCGCGGTTGTTTTGAGCTTAGCAACGAATGACTACGCTGCGTTCACACTGGACGTAGCTGGCGCGACAGAAGCAGCGAGTTTACATGCAAAGTCAATGGTTGACGCGCGTCAAGGCGCAGCAAAAGGTCCAGCGGCGCGTTTTGAGCACCAGGCGCAGCACGTCTGAGCAGCTGAAGCAGCGCGTCGGGTGCGTTTAACGCAGGGAGAGAGACACAGCGCTGATGATCACTCCTCTTAAACAGTTTATTGACGCCTAAATTAACTTAAAATGCAGAAATCTGCCGGCAGAATATGCAGTTTGGATTATTTAGATGAAAAACACCTACCAGCTGCCGCGGTGAACCGCTGCTGATGAAGGGATCCATACTGTCAGCGCCCCGCTGGTATGTGGGGGTCTGAGCGGCTCCGACAGAAAAAATATTGAAGGCAGGATAATAATCTGAATGAACTGACGGCACTGATTACGTTTTCAGGTGTATTTTCTCACTTAAACACATATTAAAACTACTTTATTCCCACTGATCACAGCAAATATAGCTGCAAGGCAGAGAAAGGATAGTGAAGCTCCGCCCAACGCGCGTCAGACACACTTTTGCACCGCGCAGCCAGAGCAGCAAAGCTGCTTCAGCCGCGCGTCAGAACTAACTGGTACAAGCAGCAAAAATGAAGCAGCAGACGTGATTTTGCTGCTTTTGCTGCGTGAACGTAGCATAACTGCACAAAGATCGCCACTGTGCTAGCAACGAGAATGCTTTTAACTGGGGGGTGTAGCAGTTGTCGCCGTAAAGCAAGACTGACTCTCGTGAGACTTCTGAGCCTGTGGGTGCGGGTCGGTGCTCCTGCAATTGCAAGTGCGGTATTTCCCCCACAGACCACCAGGGCGGCCGAGAATACTTTTGTTCAACCTGAAATGACTCATTTAGTCATCCATAACGTTATGGAACACATTAATTAACTGAAAAATGTTGCATAGTGTCCCTTTAAGATTAACCACTCTTAATATAAAACAAATGCAGTGGTGTTAAATGATCAGCATTTCACCTCTGGAAAGAAAAAAGTTGTTTGTTTTCTGATCTTTTTTCCTAATTTGAATCTTACATTAGGTTAAATACAGTAAGGCAATGAATATTCTTGTATTTAAACACTTGTTGACGTTACCTTATCAGGACAGCTGCATATTTTTGTTTCAACCCTTATTAAAATAAAGATGTCTTAACATTATTAAGAACAGCTCGAAATATGTTTGCATGTTGGTTTGGGGTACAAAACACATGAAATCATCAAAAACTCAAATTGTTACGCTAAAAAAAACGCTTTCCCTCTCTTTCGCCAGAGCTGTGATCTCTGTTGATCTCTGCTTTGAAAAGCTTGGGCATCTCCAATGTTTAGGAAAGCTTTGTCTGTCACAGGCTGTGGCTCTCTGCTGGATACCTCCAAGTTACTTATGTAGACTCAGAGAGAACTTTAGCTAATTTCAGTCTGTTTTGAAGCAGCCTGGTTATGGAAATAATCTGGAAACCTATTAACTTAAGCAGGGGTTGAAAAATTAACTCCATTTAGTTCCATTAGGAGATCCTCCCCAATTTTGGCCACATTAGGAGCATCCACAGGAAAAGAGAAAAAGGGGGGTCACATGTCCCTGTGTTTCTATGAGTTTTTTGCAGCGGTTCTAACATGGCTTGTGGCATAACACTCTCTTGGTAAGTAAGTTCACTTTGAAATCTCTTAGAATGCTTCATTCAAGTGTAACATGCCTTATCAATTATATCGCTTATCACTATCACATATATTTGCCGGGGCAGCAAACTTCCGTCTCCCTAGACACCTCATTCAGCTCCTGCTCTAAGAAAGGCAGAGACATTTTGCCTCCGGAGTATTGTAGGCTGTCCCCTTGGCTCCCTCCAAATAGGTGACTAGACCCCTTTAGTTTCGATTACCAGGATTCCTTTTACTAAACAAAGTGGTGCTTTGGTATGCTTGCATAAATTATTATAAATTTCATTTATTTGGTTGTTTTGCTTATCTGTCTCTATGCGTTATCATATATTGTTTTAAATTTCGGACCCTTTAGCCAGATTGGAATAATAATAAACTTTATTAAAAAGAAAACTGTGTCAGGTGCTTCATATGTCCCGTGTGAGTCTGTCAGTTGCGTGCCAAAGAGATGAGCTCATGCCGTATATTGTCACTGTCTGCCAAGGGAAACATGATGACATCGTCCCGTCATGAACTTGAGCTCCGTCACGGTTCACTGCTCGGTTCATGCGCTCCTGGCACTGTGTGGTACAGCGCTCCATTCTCCCATTTATTGTCACATTACATATTTGTTCTCCTGTATTTACAGACCATTCACGGAGCAGATCTATCTGCAGAGAAATCAGCGGTGCAAACAAGAATGATCGCATCCCTTTCCTACTCTCGGTGTGGCTGAGGATCCCCCCCGCCTGGCCACGTGGAAAGACAGACACCAGCTTAATCATTAATTGACTGTTTGGGTGGAAACAAAGGAAAATGTCTGCATATGCAACTCATTTCTTTAAACAAATCGGAAGGCGTAAAGCCATTTTCCTTGTGTAATTCTTCAACACCTGACTAAAATATGGTCATAACATCAGGAATGGATTTATTTTTTTTGTTCTGTTCTAAATCCTTCAACAGTTTAGGGAATAACATTTTACATTTCGTGAAAGAATTCATATTCCCTCTACATTTTTACATTTTGGCATGTTCGATGATAAACTTCTTTGTTTTTTGGGGATTTTGTTCAATAGACAATGTAAAATGTCACACGACTGGAAAGTGGAATATGATTTCCAGCATTGTTTTACAAAGAAAATCTGAAAAATGTGTTTCTATATTTTGAATTGATGTTACATTGAACTGCATTTTCCATAATTAAAATTAAAACATATAAGCTAGCTTTCTCAATGACCTGCCTGATGTCTTTGTTGGCCTTCATGATGCTGTTTGCTCACTAATGTTCTCTACAAACCTCTGGATCAGGCATCCCCCAAAGTCGGTCCTTGAGGGCTGCTGTCCTGCAGGTTTTAGAGGTTTCCCTGCTTTAGCATAGCTGATTATGATGATTGCAGTTGAGCAAAAGCCTGATAATCAGCTTTCAATTAAAATCAGCTGTGCTGGAGCAGAGAAACCTCTAAAACCTGCAGGACAGCGGCCCTCGAGGACCGACTTTAGGGATGCCTGCTCTCTGTCCTTCACAGAACAGCTGGATTCATCCTCATTGGACTCCATTACTGATTAGTTATAGTCAGGTTACGATAGATTTTACTCACAGTCAGCAACGTAAACAATATTAAGTTTAAATCCTGGCCAGAAGTTGTGATTGAGGAAACTTTGAAAAGCATCTATATTTTTCCCTCTATTTTTCAGTTATAAACTACTTCCTTTTGGTTTGTCACATCCAATCCTATTGAAGTACCTCATTGTTTTCTATTGGGTTATAAACAAATTAGCAAGGCACTTTAAGGTCTGTGAAAATGCGAAGGCTGATTATGTGGAGGAGGCAGAGTAAAGACAATTGTTACTCTGAGATGTGAAAGTCTTATAATTGAAGTTCATCTTGTTTGATAAATGAACAAAACTGAGTGGAATCTAAAAAACCTGAACCCGTATATGAGGCTGACAGCTGAAGGTTGGTGTAGAAACAAAAATGCACTGAGGTGAACTAAGTCTGATTTGAATGTTTTTTTTATGATTTTCTGTAATCATTGTTAAGAGTTTTATTGTATGTTATGCTGAAAATTCTGAGAATAAACATCTTTGTTCATGTGCAGGGTTGGTCTTTATGGTTCATTTGAGCGACCAGCTCAATTACCTAATAATGTAAAGACTCCACAGACCTGAGCTGTTTGAAGGCCAAAACTTTACAGAAAAAAAAGGCAGACTAAACCATCCCAAATCTTTACCTCTTTCCTTTAAAGCCCAGTGCAATACATTTTGTTTTCCGCTTTACTGAGATTCTCAAAAAATACAAACGGTTAAAGTTTCTGATCAAATGTATCAAAAATTATTTGCGTCCACAGTGCCTCTGGAGTTTTTTACACCCCTGATAAAGATGGGGAATGGGAAAGAATGAAAGTTTTTACCAAGAGCCCTACAGCGACTGTATCTAATCTGTAAACAGGACAACCATTAACTGTGCATCCTCCTCATAATCTGGCATTTACAGAAAAATGGCAGAAAGAAAGCTATTGCTGAGGGAAAGACATAAGAACCAGCAGTTTACCACGAGCCATTTAGTGGACTCGGCAAACATGTGGAACAAGGTGCTCTTGGCCAAATGACTCAATAAACAGTGTGTGGCAAATGAAAACTAACACTGCACTTCTGCATTAAAACAATGCAGTGTAACATAGATGAGGATATCAAGCTGAGGGAATGTTTTCTTATTGAGTATGGCTGGCAATAATTAAGGTTTAGGAGACGGTCATGGACGAACACCCTTTAGAAGGATGCAATATACTTTGAACTGGTGCAGAGGTAAAGGCCCAGTCAAAGTCCTGCTTTAAATACACCTGCAGATGCTTTCCATTCAAAAAAGCATTGATTTGAGATTGTTGAAGCATGGTTGAGAAGCAATGTCTGACTTTCTTTTGTTAATTTTCATATAATTATTTTATTATTACCTTTGTCAGATTTAACTTATTTGACCTTTGAGTTTGTTTTTGTTATTTCAAAATGAGGAGTAGCAATAATTTTGACCATTCTCCTGTAAATGCACAACACACAAAGCGCAGCAAACATAAACATCAGTCGTTTTCGATTAAATGTATAAAGTCCAATAACAAATGCAAAATACATGTAATCTAAGTGCAGCACTTAAGTACAAAAGGCTTCTCTATGAGGAAGTTATTGAGTTTCCTGAGCACACAAACCTCAGACAGACAGACGGTGGACAGGTGTTCTGAGGTCAGATGAGTGCATCTCCAGTCAGCTCTAAGGCTAATTAATACTAACTATGCTGAAGATGTATAAAAACATGTTGCTGGTCATGTTAGGTGTTTTTATTGTGTTGTGATCATAGCATATATGTCAACCTTGTGAAAGTCATTCATGGATGTGCTTTCTTTCAGCACTTGCTTGGGAAGTGCCAATCAGGATTGTTGCAAGACAATTCAGTGCCAATTTACAACACGTCATTACAAGGCACTTTATGAAGTGTTCTATCTAGGGGTGCCCAACAGATTGCATTAAGTCATTGATTTTGCAGAACTCACTCCTCCTGGATGCGCATGTAGTCTTAAGTAGACATTGGCTTGCATTGTGTCTTAGATTCTACAGCAATCCCTCACAATGAGCATAAAAGCGGTGTTATTATTTTGAAAGGCTCATTGTCAGCAACCTTCTGCCTCAACAAAGAAGACTGAGGTAGACAGACAAAAGGATCATAGACGTATTGATCCAATCATACTTTCGATAATAACATGTAACAATGGTAAACTAGCTCAATGAGCAGTTCTGTCTGGCAAATAAATTGTTAATAATAGATATACAAGGATATACAAGATTTCACATCAGGCTCCAGTCTCCCCCAATCCTCTTTCACAACCATTTATCCCTTTTCTCATGTAAATGCACTTTAGTGCTTTCCTTGTACCCCTTTTTCCCTTTTCTGGAAAATTTGTTTAAACCCGGGAACAATCAGCTTTTAGCTTTTAGTTGCTTTGGCTCAAATCGGCAAGCTGTAGGAATACCAGACCCCGGTTGACTCGTGAATTTATGTCATACAACTGAGAGCAACCTACAGATGTCAACACATCACAACATTTGCATCTGATCTAACAAGCCGAAACAACTCTGTTTACATGAGATAAATATGGCGCAGGACTGGTAAGAGGGATTAGGACAGATATAAAGAGCAAAAACATGCACACTTACTGCGGCCTGGCTTCCTTACATGTTGCTCTCTTTTGATTACTGTCCTGATTCTATCGCACTGGTGACAGTAGCAATGCTAACCTTTTTTGATGGGGTCACCAGACACACATGCAGCTTTCCAGTGAGCGGTAAGACCCCACTTTTTTGCCAATGGGGACGGAGCCAAATGCTAATTGTTAGCGGGTCCACCCATGTTAGAAAAGCCCAGGTAAACCTGCTATTCTTAGTGGGAAAGAGACTGAAGAACAATTCCACCACCTCCAGAGCTGAAAATTTAGCTCAAGCCTTACTGTTGATGAGTGCTTAACCCGACAGGTTGGAAAACATGCACATTGATGGTTGAGAATATTAAACAAATACACTGGACCAGAACTTGGGAAGATAAAGCAAATAATGCGACAAAACCTTTTGTGTAAAATATGTTGTGATTTGTCCGATTTATTAAAGGTCCTTGTAACATCTGCATTTACAGCCACACATATGTGGTAACAAATGCCATTTATGTTATTTAGCTTTTTCAAATAGGGCTTTATTTACAGAGCTACCATATTATATGGAATGCATTCATCACCAATACAAGTTGTTTCCACCATTCTTTGTTTTTGTATATATACCAGAGTGACCACATGTCTCAATTTGTGTGTAGCAATGCTGCTCTTTTCATTTCTGTCCAACAAACCAAAACAATCCCCTGCATTTGACTGGGTTAAATAATAAAAAAAGGAATTAAGAAAAGTATTAAAAAGTGTCACAGAGGTGACCAACCCTTTTTTGACACCCTTGAATTTTTAAGTTATATTTTTTTATTCCTGCCCCTGTTACCTGTGAACACTACATTAAAACTGGAAGAACTCACCTCTGCCTCCCTTCCTCTGCATTTGGATCCTCAAACCTCAACCAAGCCCTGACAGAAAGAACCAGCCAAACATGGATCCAGCAGAGCCACCTATGGATAAGGCAAGTGACTGTTTAAAACTCTTAAGAGCCACACTTAATAACCTGTCCATTATCACTCCACCTTTGAAGTGGTGAGTGCTGCTGAAGAGGTAAAGAAAAGACTTAAAATATACCCAGAACTCAAAACCTTCTTCATTCATGCAGGTTACATAGCCTTAGCTGAGTGGAACATACAGGATGCCTTCTCTCAGTTACTCAATAGACCTCCACCACCCAAACCATCACTCCGTCCCGTTCCAACTCAGCAGTCAATCACCTCTGACCCTGTTCCTTATCCATCTCCAGCTGTTGGTCCTCCACTGCCATCTGCTTCATGTTTTGGAATTAATAAAGAATCACCTGTTCTTTTGAGAAATAAATATGATCCATGTCTTAAATCTGTTGTTCTTTACAAAGTTTTCTCAATTTACACCACTGATGTTCTTATTAATGCATCATCTTAATAAAGCAGTCGTTATTTAGTGAAAACAAAGTGAATGTTCACAGCTCAAGGTAAAAGTGCATCTTTGTTTTTATCCTTTAAAAGAAGGACCTTCTCTGAAGATTTCCATCACATTTCCTGGAAGCCTAATTATTTCTAAGCCTAATGTTCAAGATGCTGGTGGTTTAACATTACAGAGATGTAAAAACAAAAAAAAAAGCATACTGAGAAACTGAAGAAAAGCTTCCTTTTTTGTAATTTTTTGTGCTAATGGGTGTTTTGCATAATAAAATGAGATGAGATGCAAAGTGCTGTTGTGACCGTAAAAAAAATCCAGACTAATGGGAGCACTTAAAGCAAGAGGTTGTGTAGGAAGAATTACATACATGATTATTGTGGCCAGAAATATCAGTCGCTTCAACCTCATTATCGGTGAAGTTGAACAAAAACTGCAGATGAACCTGAATCAGTCTGGTTTCTTCTACTCACAGTATGTACTAGTTCATAACATTGATGCTGTATGTTCTCAATGTTAAAATCAGTTATTTGTAACCATAGATCAGAAGGCTGTGGTCCAATAGAAATGTTCAGAAAATTATTTTTGAGGGCTTAGAGAACCTGTTCAGTCATTGTATTTTTACACAACATATATAAAATGTGTTTTGGGATCAAATAAACAGAATGTTGGAATTATCCTGCAGATGAGCTTCATGAAAGCTACTGGCACAAGTCTAAATCTGAAAATATTTTAAATATCTTACAGATTTTAGTTTATTTGTCTAATTTGTCATTTTATTCAAACTTTAAGACATAAAAATATTCATTTATCACTTCAGATTACCCTCTGAGTAAATTTCACATCATGAGTACGCTGGAGCACACTGGCACACTTCGACATACATCAAGTTCTTCAAGAAATTTCTTGACGTATGCCAGCGGATGCCATAAGTGACCCATAAGTTACAGGTAAGTTGTTTAATTTGTTGACATACCTTAAGTGTAAATTACTCATAAGTCGTGGATTTCCAGCTTATCCAAAACCTAGGAGTAATGTGTATATAACTTATGTGTAACTTATCAAGAACTTATCTCCAACACATATCAACGTATTTTGCCTGTTCCAAACTACTGTATATTGGCGTACTGGAAGCATTTTGGTATAAAGGGGGATTCACAGGAGGAAACCATCAGTACTCCTCCAGACTTCATCCCCATCATAAGGTAAGTGAGAAGGTGAGCTTAATGGATCCTCCCTACATCCACGGCTACGGCCATGACCGACAAACTTCCTAGCAGACATGATGCTGCATCTTCTGCGACAGCAAAGCCTCTTTCTTTCTTTTTTTTTTTTTTTTTTTTAGGTTAATACCGCAATCAAAGAACTCTTTTTTTTATGCAGGCCGGGCGCTTCCGGGTGCATTGCTGCTCCCCTCAGGAAACTGGCTTGCGCATCATTTCATGGGCATTAAGCTGCTGTGGGTATGCATAAGTAAGGCTGTCATTGGAAATAAGTTCTGGACTCATTATTGATGCGCTATGTAAATGCCCAAAATTGGAAAAAAATATATATATAGAAAGTTCAGCGTATGCCAGTGTTTTAGAAGATTCTGGAATGTCAGGCATACGCTGTCTAAAGCCGGGTGTACACTGTGCGATTTTTTCAATCGTTGTATAAAGCTACTGCTCACAATGTCCGACTAAATTGCAGGGTTTCGTCGTACAGCATGAGTTCACATCTCTCGATTTATGTTTGGCCCGACACTCTGATGCGATCTACCTGCTCACACTGTACGTCTAAAAACCATGTCGGACTCAGCTCCACAGTGAGATTGAGCTACTCTGACTCGTCTATCCAGAAGCCAAACAAATAGAAGAAGAATATTAAGCTCACTGAAATGCGCTGCCTTGGCAATTTGCGCAATTTTGTGCTGAAAGCCCTAAAAAGAAAAGGTGACGACATATTTGGACACGAACATGGCTGAGCAAACGTGGCTACTACGGTCTGTCAATTTTATAGAAAGAATTCTATTTCACTCATTGCACCCCCGCCATTCTGCTGAGAAAAAGAAGAATCCTTGTTTGCGCATGGCTACTGAGCGATTTGCCCACGATGGTCCAGACCTCACCATTCCTGATCGGGAGGTGGTCGTGGGAGGCTGATCACCACTCGTTACCCCCTGTACACTACACGACGCATGATTAGGCTGGAAGTCGGCCCGATCGAAAAATAATCGCACGACTGGGAAATCGCCCTGAAAATCGCACAGTGTATGTCTGGCATAAATCGTCAAGGTGTGACAGGGGTTTCAGTTTTGAGATGCACTTTCTGGTGTGCTTCAAATAATTGCATGCTTGAACTGGTGGCTAAGCGTTTTCCCTCAGTACTGTCATGTAAGGAGCAGGATTCATGGTTTTATCAATGTCAACTTTTCCAGCTCCTGAAGCAGGAAAGCTCCTCGAGTCTATCAGCCTACATTTACAAGCTCTTTATTGTACAGTGATGCACACTTTGTCAATAATGTAGTTTGTGGTCTTACAGTGAAATGAAAACTATTCATGGTCTATGAATACTTTGGAAGGCACTAAAGCTCCTTTATGGCAGAGATGAGGTTGCATTACTATAAAAAGCAGAAATCACAAGACTAGTGATGTAAAATCATCTTGTTTACAATGACAGAAAAAATCCAGAAAATTAAACTGCCACATCTGTCTGTGAATATTAATTTTCTTATCTCGATTTTCCTCTTCTATGTCCTGTTTGGAATTTTATGAAAAGGTAGGAAATGTGAATTGCTTCTGGAAAAAAGGTTTTCAGGGACATTATACCTGAATGAAACTCATTTTGACATTATGCAACATTTCCCTTCGAACAGGCATTTAATAGTACAGTAGCTTGATAAGGTCACCACTAGCAAGAGGCAGCAAACTGAAGATGCTTTAACCCAAGTGTAGTGACTGATTCCTTGTAACCTCAGATCCACATAGAATCTTCTCAAAAGTCCTAAATATTCCAAGTATCAAAAATAAAGGTAGACGTGTAAATGGCAGCATCAGAAATAATTCCACTACTGAAGCCTGGCTGTAAATTACCCTTGAAATTAACTTGATACTCCACAAGACTAGCTTTGGTTTATTTGAAACACCAAGTGAGGCAGACGTTTCTGCAAAGCATTTTTTAAAAGCATTTCTCTCTTATTTTGCCCAGATTGCCACTGTGAGGTGAATTACAAAGAGGAGCAAAACAGAAATCTTGATCCTGACTTATTACCGCTAATGGATTTCTAAAGTGTTTTCAGCAATTTACATACATACAGAGTTTACTCTTTGGAAACAGGTTTATCAGTGCAGAATCATTTACAGTGGTTAGTATACAATAGTTTACACAGCCCTAAAAAGGATTTGTGGATGACAAATATCTATACATGACATATACTGATCAAGTGTGTCATTACGCCCACATGCCTAAGGTGAGTTCTATATTGTATAGATTTGTCTGCCGAGCACATCCCATAGTGCTGGATTGGATTGAGCTTTGGAGGCTAAGTGGAGGCATTTCTAAACCATGTTTCCTTTGTATTCGATATTGTCTCAAACCCAAGGTTTGACAGTTCTCTAGACATTTTCATTTTTTTAAGTGCTGCCTTTAAAACAGTGAAAAATACATAAAAACAGTAATATAAACATAAGACTGAATCGATTCAGGACATTCTATTTCTGCCTGCCTCAGCGAAAACAGAAGGCAGTGAAGGGAGCTGCCAGCCTCTGAGCCAGCCAGGTTGTATGATCTGGTTGAACTGTAAAGTGCCTTGAGATGAGATGACGTGTTGTGAATTGGCGCTATAGAAATAAACTGAATTGAGTTATCTAAATCTAACGGAGAAGGCATCCGTTTAATGAAAAAAAATTTCTGTACAATTTCAGGAAATAAACTCATCTCCCCCCGATTTAAATAAACGAGCGACACCTTTCTGTCACTCCCTGAACTGCGGAGCAACTTCGTAGCATGTTTAATAACCCCAGAGAGAGGTAGGGAATTGGTTTATTTCCAGAAATGGCATATGATTTACTAGGAACCACAGCCAATGATATAAAACTAGCTACTTACCACCAGAGTTGCCTTCTGTGGTAATGTGGCCTTTTTGTTTAGTTGCATGTATTCTAATTTTTGGATTTTCTTTATTTTTGAACTTGTTTGCTTGTTTTCAATTTTGTGTATTGCATGTTTTTGTTTGGATTTTGTTTGGAGGCCACATTGCCACTCACACCTGGACACGCCCACAGCAACGGCACAGGTGTTCCCAATCAACCAAGCAGCGTGCCGACTGGGACGCTGATTTAAAAAGGGCTGCTGGTTGGTTGGGGAGAGACACACCTGACATGGGAAGGTTTGGTTGGGGAAGGCCGATCATGGAGGGAGCCGGACGGAGCGGGTGAAAGAGTGAAGCAGCGGGAGAGGTTTGGGGACTGACGGCAGGAGGCCCGCTGGAGCGAGGTGCAGAGACGCGCACCGGAGAGACGCGCACCGGAGAGAGAGACGCGCACCGGAGAGACGAGCACCGGAGAGAGAGACGCGCACCGGAGAGGAGCGCGCCGGAGAGAGAGACGCGCACCGGAGAGACGCGCACCGGAGAGAGAGACGCGCACCGGAGAGGAGCGCGCCGGAGAGACGCGCACCGGAGCGAGCGAGGTGCAGGGACGCGCACCGGAGCGAGGTGCAAGGACGCACGCCCGAGAGACGCGCACCGGAGCGGGGTGCAGAGAGGCCCGTCATGGAGCAAGGCGCAGAGGCACGCTGGCGAGAGGCGCGTGTTGGAGGAGACCTCGCAGGCCAGCTACGCTGGAGAGGCCCACACGCGCAGCGTACCGGAACTAGGATCCAGCGCTGGGGTGGACGGTGCCCTCCATTATACCCGCCAAGAGTGCGTCTTTTAACAGACTTGCCCATTGACTCTGCTGCTCTCCACCATCTGGATTTTTATTAGGGGGGCCACATGCCGAAGGCATGGCCCACCTACTACTATCTCACATATTTATTCCGCGTATTATTTTTATTATAGCTTATAGTTCTCCTCGCCACCAAAAACTTCGGCGCGTAACTAGTCACGCACCATTCGTCGGATCGGGCCCAAAGTTGGCACACGCGTAGAGACCAATGGGGCGATGCGTGCTTGTATAAAACTTTCTCATTAGTCCGAAGGTTTGCGAATTATTAGCGAAAACGTCGCAAAAAATTCCCATAGGAAATGAATGGGGAGAGGAAAAAAACAGCATAAAAAACAGCGCTTCACTGTGTTGGCATACATTCACGTAGAAAAACAGTTTAAAGCTCAGTTTGTAGATAAATCCTTCGTCTGCATAAAACTGAAGACGGCATGTTGATAACTGCTACGGTTTTTGTATAATCAGACTTCAAGCGCCACAAAGTTTTGGCAAAATCCAGCCTTCTAGAGTGGAGAGACTGAAAAGCTAGAGTGTGAGGCAGCCATTTTTTTAAGACCCAAAAACATTTTAAACTCGCCCTCACGGCCACATATTTATAGCTAGAGTCACCATTTTTGGTCAGTTTGTAGACTGAAATCTCTGGACCCACACAATGTCTTCGGAATTACGGTAGGATTAATACTTTTCCTTAAAAACCCTCCAGACCGACCTCAAGTCGATGAAAATCAGAGCCGTTTTTCATTGGTTTTGGAACAGCAGAGGGGAGAAAAACGAATGACATTATGTGTTTTAAACTCGTCATAAATATTGTTCTGAAAGACACACATACACCAAAGTTGGCATAGTTGGAGTCGAAGGATGGCTGACGCTCACGGTGAAAGAATTTTTTGAATAACTCATACGGTTTTTGCTCAGCAGTCGTTTGTTCGGAGGACATTTTAAGCACCAGAAAGCTGGGTGACAGTGTCCTGCTGCAGCTAGCTCAATTAGAAGCTCAGGTGTGAGGAAACGTTTTTTTTTTCTTTCTCTTCCCATTCAGGTTGTAGATGACCTACAGCCATGAAAGTTACTCTAATTGAAGTAAAGATATAGCTGTAGCTTAGATAAAAATAATTTTTCAGATATCATTTATGGTTTTTACTCAGCAGTCATTTGTTCGGAGGGGGGCTTTAGCAGCTTAAAGGTGAGTGAAAGTGTGTTGCTGCAGCTAGCTCAGTTAGAAGCTAAGGACTGAGGACCCGTTTTTCTTATTCTTTCTCTTCCCATTCAGGTTGTAGATGACCTACAGCCATGAAAGTTACTCCAATTGAAGACAAGATATAGCTTTAGCTTAGATAAAAATAATTTTTCAGATACCTTTTACGGTTTTTACTCAGCAGTCGTTTGTTCGGAGGGGTGCTATAGCAGCTTAAAGATGACAGAGTGTGGTGCTGCAGTTTAAACAAAGGGAGGAGCAGGTGGGATCAGCCATTTTGTTTGTGCTTCGTTTTGGGTTGTGAAAGACCTACAGACATGAAGGTTACCCCAGTCTGAGACAAAGGATAGATGTTTCTTTCACTGAAAGAATTTTTCTAATACCTTTTACGGTTTTTGCTCAGCAGTCGTTTGTTCGGAGGGGTGCTATAGCAGCTTAAAGGTGACAGAGTGTGGTGCTGCAGTTTAAACAGAGGGAGGAGCAGGTGGGATCAGCCATTTTGTTTGTGCTTCGTTTTGGGTTGTGAAAGACCTACAGACATGAAGGTTACTCTAATTGAAGTAAAGATATAGCTGTAGCTTAGATAAAAATAATTTTTCAGATATCATTTATGGTTTTTAATCAGCAGTCCTTTGTTCGGAGGGGGGCTTTAGCAGCTTAAAGGTGAGTGAGAGTGTGTTGCTGCAGCT
Source organism: Cyprinodon tularosa (assembly GCF_016077235.1). Lineage (NCBI taxonomy): Eukaryota > Metazoa > Chordata > Actinopteri > Cyprinodontiformes > Cyprinodontidae > Cyprinodon > Cyprinodon tularosa. The sequence goes on along the minus strand of NW_024038395.1, from coordinate 1,368,827 downwards.
AGCTCAGTTAGAAGCTAAGGACTGAGGACCCGTTTTTTCTTATTCTTTCTCTTCCCATTCAGGTTGTAGATGACCTACAGCCATGAAAGTTACTCCAATTGAAGACAAGATATAGCTTTAGCTTAGATAAAAATAATTTTTCAGATACCTTTTACGGTTTTTACTCAGCAGTTGTTTGTTCGGAGGGGTGCTATAGCAGCTTAAAGGTGACAGAGTGTGGTGCTGCAGTTTAAACAAAGGGAGGAGCAGGTGGGATCAGCCATTTTGTTTGTGCTTCGTTTTGGGTTGTGAAAGAGCTACAGACATGAAGGTTACCCCAGTCTGAGACAAAGGATAGATGTTTCTTTCACTGAAAGAATTTTTCTAATACCTATTACGGTTTTTGCTCAGCAGTCGTTTGTTCAGCAGCTGTTCCTCCCATTCAAAAAAGCCTGAGAGCTAAGGAACGATAGTGCTGCGCTTTTCTCTCTGTCACTGACAGGCTCGTTAAGCGTTGTCAAGGTAACCAGGCTTCAAAGAGATTTTACCTCTGCTGTTTTAAACAGCACATATTAATCTAATGGAGGGTGAAAGCACTGATTTAACATTGGGAAATGGATACTATATGACTGCTGTCCATGACACTTCCCTTGCCACTCAACACTGATAGACTTTCAAAATAAGACTCCAGGGACCCTACAAAATAAAAGCCTCTATATTTTTTACATATATTTATTGCCCTATATGGCTCAACATTATGACCCAAACTCAACCCCATTTTAGAGAATAGACTCTAGGAGACTGTTTAAAACACACCTTAAGGCAAATTTCAAAATAAAAGCCTCCCATTTCATCTTCATCTACTGCCCTAATAACATGGAAAAAAGAGTGATTTAACAATTGGAAAGTCATCAACTATCATTGCTGGGTCTGAACATTTTCTCTAAACACAACTCTGTTGGACTTTCAAAATAAGACTCCAGGGACCCTACAAAATAAAAGCCTCTAGATTATACTAATGCAGTAATTGATGCAAATGGCTCAACATTATGACCCAAACATTTCCAGGTTGTTTTTATTAGACTCTAGTGACCTTTTCAAAACACACACCAGAGCAAATTTCACAATAAAAGTCTCCCATTTACTCTGTAATACAGCAGCTATTCACCTAATAACATGGAAAACCAGTGATTTAACATTTGGAAATGGATTCTATATCACTGCTGGGCATGACCCATCTTTTGATGCACATCCATGATAGACTTTCAAAATAACACTACAGGGACTCTACAGAATAAAAGCCTCTTCCTTATACACACTCAATACATTCTGGCATATTGCTCATAGCCATTTGTAATTTTATCACTGCAATGGCTCTGAGCATGCGGGCGGAGCCCGCCATTGGTGATTTCATCACTGCAATGGCTCTTAGAAGGCGGGCGAAGCCCGCCAATGGTGATTTCATCACTGCAATGGCTCTTAGCAGGCGGGCAGAGCCCGCCATTGGTGATTTTTTTCATCGCTGCAAGGGCTCCTAGCAGGCGGGCGGAGCCCGCCAACTGCGCTTTACCCACTGCGGTTCAATATGGACAACCCATATTACCCTTGTGCATCATATGCTGTGCACGTCTATTTCCCAGATTTCAGCACAAGTGGCACACAGCTCTCTTTGCCCATGACCTAGCCCTCTTTCCTTCCCTCAGCAGCCCTCAAAGGCGTAAGCAGTTGGTCTGGGGAGCCCCAACGTCACTTGCCAGGGCCGTACTGGCACAGTTACCCAGACGGGCAGTAGGTGGCCCCCCTCAAAATTTCTTTAGAAATTTTCTAGTCTTTCTTTTAATCTTTCCCTTTTAACTTATCTTTTTATCTCTTTTTTATTGGATTTTAATCCATTAAACTTTTTAAAGCCCTGCTCACAATCGCCGCAGTCTGTTTGGTTTTTATGGTTTGTTTTTAAGATGATCGCACCTCTCGGGTGCCACACTTCCACACTGGTAGTAACTTTAGCTTCTGTCCGGAGGCATCAAAAACAGGACATTTGTTCGCCTGCATGTTGGATGTATTTCCTCCCACGGATGTTATTGCCACTTTACATCCAAACTTTCGACCAATTTACCCAATGCGACGCCATTTTTTTTTTGTTTTGTCATGTGTTGTCAGGGTTAACAGCAGGGGATTCAGGACGAAGCCTTGAGGGGAACCTGTGCTTAGGATGATGACATCAGAGGTGTTCTGTCCGACCCGGACTGACTGAGGTTTGTTGGTGGGGAAGTCTAGCAGCCAATAGCAGAGGGGTGTATTGAATCCCAGCTGTTCCAGTTTGCCCATCAGATGCTGTGGGATGATGGTGTTGAAAGCTGAAGTCCAGGAACAGCATCCGCACGTGGGTGGTGTTCTCCTCCAGGTGTGCCAGGCTCAGGTGGAAAGGAGCAGAGATGGCGTCCTCAGTGGAGTGGTTCCGTCGGTAGGCGAAATGGAACAGTGCAATGTTGGCGGCAGACTGGAGACGATGTGTTCTTTAACCAGCCTTTGGAAGCACTTCATCATGACTGGAGTCAGTGCGACAGGCCAGTAATCATTGAGTGAGGTGACCTGAGGCTTATTTGATGAGTTTCATGACTCTGAGGTTCCCTGCAGAACTTTGCCCAAACCATTAAATTGCTTTTACCTGCTTGCATCCTTTTATCTTGTGTTTTCCATGTAAGCATTGCTCACAGAAGCAGCAATCCAAATAATGCATAAAAGTATGATTCATCAAACCAGGCCACCTTCTTCCATCCAATGTGTTTCAGGTGTGACGCAGCTTTACACGCATGTAGTGACCTCAACACTCAAGATCTGCGCACATAGATTTTATTACTCTGATCAAGGCTTTTGAAAGGCCTTCGCCATGACCTTTGATTGAGTAATCTCTTATGATAGATGCCAGTGTTAGTTAAGGTGGGAGATGATTGTTTCAGACATGCAGACCCACTCTGAGGGCTTTCTGGTTCAGGTATTTCAGGTATTAAATGCTACCTTTTTTTCCAGTATCTGTGATCATAAGGCCCAAGCAGAGAAAGTGTGGCGAAGGCCTATTGTGTTTCTAATTTACATTTGAATACTTTCTTTTCTTCTTTCTCCCTCCTTTCCTTCAGATTATTTTAGGTCATATAAACCAGATTTATTCACAAAACTCTTTTTCTAAACTCCAGAGAAAGGTCAATGGACTTCTGTTTCTTTCTTATTTTTTTTATTAGTTAGTTAGAACAATAAATTAATTTTCACAGTAGCTAATTAGTACTCTAACAATCCTTTAGTACTAACTAAGTGGTTAGTACTAAACCAGAACTTTTAACCCGTGGTCTTTTGTGTTTATTTTACACAGTGAACTATTTATCACTCAGGCTGGATTCACTGTCCTTTCAGTAGCGTCGGAACAAACAGAGAAAGACTTATTTGGTTGTCAATAACTCTGCTGAAAGCCATAGTCTAAATTACGAATTTGGTGGAGGTAACTGGATTTTAAACAGCCAAATTCAGGAGTTCAAACTTTTATTTTAAGGCAATTAGAACCCTGGTCAGTAAGCAAATTACAATTATAATAATTTAACTTATAATAATTACTTGTTACCCTTGGTTTGAATGACCTATTAATTAACTATAACTTCCAGTTCTAATTTTTTAATAAATGCATATTCTTCTGGAAACTTGCACAACAACTGTTTAAAAAATATGTTACCTGCTCTTGATATTAGTTGCTTTAAGACGTGTTTACCCCTAAGCCAACTGGTTAAAATTAAGAAAATTCTACTAAATCCTTTTTATGTGCAATTTGACAAAAATGCATTACATTTCAACAGAGACAACAATTTCTGTAGAGGGAATATATAAAATGTCTGTACAGCATTCATCCATTCTCCATCACACTTATCCCAAACGGGGTCGCAAGAGGTATCTCCAGCTGTCTACATGCGAGACGTACACCCTGGACAGGTCGTCAGTCCATCGCAGGTCTTGACACCATTCTTTATTTATTAGTTGAAGGGACTCCATGCTTAAAGCCAAGCTGTTTTTTTTTTTTTTTTGTCAAATTCTCTCCTGAGCAGAAATATTGATCAAATTATGTTAAGAGTGATTAAGAACCTTTTTTTATGTTTTTCCCTCTCCTAGTGTTGCATTTTAGCAGGTGTTTTAGACTCTTCGGAGCGCCTTTATAATGTTGCTCTTTTCCATGAGATGCAGAATTAAATAGGTTAAGTGTGTGATTGCCTGTGGATGTGGACCCTCAACACATCTGAATGAACCATGTAGCTACAGGTGGATGTGGGCAGATCAAAATGTCCTTCCAGGTTTTGCACTAACTGCTCAAATTAATTTTCCATTAATGTGTCTGTTTTATTGGCTGAAGCGAAGAGCATATTTTCTTCAACATAACTTCCTCCTTTCTTCCACATATCCCAGAGCTTTTTTGATTGTTCCTTCGGTTATGTGTCTCCTCTGCCTCGTTACTCCGCTCACACTGAGGGGAAAAATTATTTTGTGCTCTGCTTTCATTTGCTGCCAGCCTCTGATGTGACCATGATGGAACTAATAGCTTGAAAATGTCGGAGACCCTGCCGGCACTGACCCCTCTTCAGTGCATCCATTAGACTCAAATCTCTAATGAGCAGATTTTCATTTTCTGATGCTCTGTCAGATGTTTTTCTGCAGCCCTTAATGGTTTTCACTGACCTGCACACAAATGAAAGAACAGATTCTCTTTCCTTCACACACAGAGGCAGCGGACCAACTTCTCTTGCTGTGAAGTTAGCCTAAGACACACATTCCTTTTAGAAACTGGGTCATGACTTATAAAATCAGCAAGCTCCCAAAGGTAGTGAAGTCATGGGATGCAGGAGGGTCAGTGTGGCTTTTCTTCTTCAATAGAGAAACAGATGGGTTTAGCAGAATGCAATAATGAATAACAAACTGCAAATTAGAGATGTATATTCATGAATCAAAACATTTTTATTAATACTGTTTTTATTTACTTGTAATAAAAATAAGGTTAAAAATGTATCTAATAGATTTTCAGAATCTCAACATGAACTGTTCATTTAAAGTGATTGCATCAGATATAGTCACATAAACAATCAATTATCTATTATCTTATAAGTAATCTGACAAAAAATGGAATTAAAAAAATTAAAACAAAAATACATTAAGCTGGATCAAAATGCAGATGAGAACAGGAAAGCAGGATTTGTAATAAAAACAAATATTTAAACTGATCAATCTGCAGGTTTATTAATGGTTCAATATATGTTTAAAAGTAGAAAGAGAGGCAGATCTTACAGTTATCAGTTTCTTCTTGCGAACCAACTACCAGTTTTAGTCTGTGAAGCAGACACCCTGTCCACTTTTAAGGGTAGACTTTCCTTTTTAAAAAAGCTAATAGAGTGGGTCTGTCGTGCCATAGTCGCTGCTTAAGCAGATCTGTTTTTATAATAAATGCCTTTTGAATATCGAACTGTCTGTCTTGTCTTTAATACCGGGTCCTCTGTTCTGAGCCGTGACAGGCTCAAGTTATCCTGAGATACACTATATTGCCAAAAGTATTTGCTCACCTGCCTTGACTCACATATGAGCTTAAGTGACATCCCGTTCCTAATCCATAGGGTTCAATATGACGTCGGTCCACCCTTTGCAGCTAGAACAGCTTCAACTCTTCTGGGAAGGCTGTCCACAAGGTTTAGGAGTGTGTTTATGGGAATTTTTGACCATTCTTCCAGAAGCGCATTTGTGAGGTCGCACACTGATGTTGGACGAGAAGGCCTGGCTCTCAGTCTCCGCTCTAATTCATCCCAAAGGTGTTCTATCGGGTTGAGGTCAGGACTCTGTGCAGGCCAGTCAAGTTCATCCACACCAGACTCTGTCATCCATGTCTTTATGGACCTTGCTTTGTGCACTGGTGCACAGTCATGTTGGAAGAGGAAGGGGCCAGCTCCAAACTGTTCCCACAAAGTTGGGAGCATGGAATTGTCCAAAATGTCTTGGTATGCTGAAGCATTCAGAGTTCCTTTCACTGGAACTAAGGGGCCAAGCCCAGCTCCTGAAAAACAACCCCACACCATAATCCCCCCTCCACCAAACTTTACACTTGGCACAATGCAGTCAGACAAGTACCGTTCTCCTGGCAACCGCCAAACCCAGACCCGTCCATCAGATTGCCAGATGGAGAAGCGCGATTCGTCACTCCAGAGAACGCGTCTCCACTGCTCTAGAGTCCAGTGGCGGCGTGCTTTACACCACCGCATCCGACGCTTTGCATTGCACTTGGTGATGTATGGCTTGGATGCAGCTGCTCGACCATGGAAACCCATTCCATGAAGCTCTCTGCGCACTGTTCTTGAGCTAATCTGAAGGCCACATGAAGTTTGGAGGTCTGTAGTGATTGACTCTGCAGAAAGTTGGCGACCTCTTCGCACTATGCGCGTCAGCATCCGCTGACCCCGCTCCGTCAGTTTACGTGGCCTACCACTTCGTGGCTGAGTTGCTGTCGTTCCCAAACACTTCCATTTTCTTATAATACAGCTGACAGTTGACTGTGGAATATTTAGGAGCGAGGAAATTTCACGACTGGATTTGTTGCACAGGTGGCATCCTATCACAGTTCCACGCTGGAATTCACTGAGCTCCTGAGAGCGACCCATTCTTTCACAAATGTTTGTAAAAACAGTCTGCATGCCTAGGTGCTTGAATTTATACACCTGTGGCCATGGAAGTGATTGGAACACCTGATTCCAATAATTTGGATGGGTGAGCAAATACTTTTGGCAATATAGTGTATCTCCATTGTTATGCTACTATAGGCTTTGTCTGCTGGAGGACATAGCAACCACTTTTCATCACTCTGTTTCATTCTATCTCTATTATACTATTTTTTGCAGTATCTGTTAGTTCCACCTCTAGCTTTATGATCTCTCTCCTTTTTTTGTCAGTCATGGTATAGCTTCATCTGGTCTTGTGCTCTGTGAGACTCTTGGAAGGAGGAATCATCTTGGTTACTGGTGTTAATAATTTCTAATTTCCAATGACATCACAATCCAACCAGATGTTAGTACTGCAGTAATTTCTGAATAAAAGTTTATTGTACAGCATAATATGGCCTTCCTGGGCTGACACTGAATATGACATTGGACATGTTTACTTTATTTAGTGGTTAGAGTGATTGTTTTACAACAATTAGAAGTTCATCAGCCTCCCAGATCCTTGAATTTGGATCTGCCGTTACCCCTGGCAACCCCATAGTACTTCCTGTCTCACTATTTCCAAAAAAGTATAACATTACAGACTGTTAAATTGCTTTCTATACACAACTTTTGAATCATTCTGGGGAGACCAACAAGTTTTTGTGAAAGCCAAGAAAACGCTGAAAAACTGTCCCATTTTAGTGCATCCAGAGCTGCATCTGGTAGATGATTTGTGGGTACCTCCTTGTATCTAGCCGGAAGAGAGCACTAGTGCTGGCAAGATGCAGGGCCTGTTGGGGTATGCGCTGGAACTTAGGGAGGATGAAGAACACACCTTCTAGGCCAAAATTAAATAGGCTTTTTTAAAAGCCACCTAAAAACCTCTTAAGAGTATTTCTTATTTCATCCTTTGTAAAAAAAAAAAAAATTCTCTTTATTTGGGTGACAGTGGCATTGGATGCTATAGTCTGCCTTGAAACCATACAGCTGTGGGTTCAAGTTCAATGTCATTGTGTCCTAGGGCAACACACTTGACTGACTTGCATGGTGCTCAGAAGGCTCGGTGACACCTGTGTACGGCAGGATGGCTTCTGTCAGTGAGCCCCAGGGTAGCTGTGGCTACATTGTAGCTTGCCCCCATCAGTGTTTGAACGACTGATTGTACTGTAAAGGGCTTTCGTCAAGTCTCCTGACTTGAAAAAAGTGCTAGATAAGTTCAGGCCATTTACAATTTACCATCTATATTCCTTTCCAATTGATAAAGTATCAGTTCATCTTGGCTGCACTTCTTCAGCCTACATCACAACCACAACCAGTCCCTAAATGGTTGCTGTGATGTCATTTCACAAAGAGTTTTAGATTTTTCAGCTTCAGTGGTCACTCTTGCTCCTCTCTCTGTAAGGTTCTGCTGTTTGACAAAACCTCAGTTCTGTCAGGCAGCACGTGGTGAGAGCGGAGCGGTGAGTGCTTTCACCACATGGAATTAACTGCTAGCCCCTCCAGTGCTCTTGCCTGCCCGCATTGCATAGGGATACTACGTAGATTCAAGGCCCCCGCCACTGACACTGCATTTTAATGCGAATGCCCCTTAAAGTATAGAATAACAAAACATTTTCAAATAAATTATTTTTTTGAGATACAAATGTTAGGTGTTTGAGCTTTCTGTTTGGGATTCAGAGCTGACATGCAACCAAGGCACAGGAAAGCTTTGCTTGATAAATGGTGTTGTACCATGGATGCATGAAAATAAAACAAAAAAGACAGCACTTGCACTAAAAGATCAGACTGTGGACAAAAGAAAGGACAACACAATCATATTTATAGTTAAAGAAAAATGTATTATCATATTTTCTAATCTGTTCTTTAAATCTGTTGCTGTTTCAGATTTAGAGGCAGGGACACAAAATGGATTTATCTCAAAAGCTCTCTGATTTCTAAAGTTCACTGGGTTTGACATGTATTGACATGAATCTAAAAAGCTGTGCCATTATGTGACAGCTAATATAAGAAGCTAGACAAATGCATACTTTTACAATCTCAAAATAAATTCATTTTAACATGTTATTTAAACTTATTCCAATTTCATGACAGAAACCCTGTCCCACAGTCTTGGTTAGAATGAAAGATTTTGAGAAGGGCAAGCAGGCCTTATCCTTAAGGTCTTTAAACACAACTTGTTGAAAAACCCCAAAGTGGCTTGGGACTAAATCTCCAACAGAATGCTTTACTGTGTTGAATCAACAAGTCATATGCCAGCATTGTGACCTTTTTCTCTAAACAGCTAGATTAGCAATTTCTGATGGTGGCTCAGACAGTCAAAACAACCCAAATCAACTCCACCAGGACAGATAAGCACGCAATTTAGAACTGCTGTCAATCAGTTCAGGCTAAGTGTTTACTGTTCAGCTAGCTTATCTGTGCTGACCGAGATTCAAAGAGCTGGATGTATGCATCATTCCCCAAGCCAGGCTGCACTCTGACTCATTGCTTGGCTCTCATGCATGCATTTAAAAGCTGGGTGCTCTCAAATGTGCCCAACCACATTTCTGTCCAAAATCACAGATCATTGGCAACAGAAGATGCAAATTACTCTGTTTCCCACCTACTTATGCTAATATAAGAAGTAAGGTGGTTACAAATGTAGTGGAAAACAGGACAATGTGGAAATATACTCAAAGGATATTTGTTTCCTGAGTCTTTTGGTCTATAGTTTTTATGCATGTGCTGCAATTTTCTATCTTGTGATAGAAGCATGTAGCAGCTTGTCCTACTCCTTTAATCTTTTTTTGCAATGCAGCCCCAAACTTTACTACATTTTGTTTTTTTTGAGACACAAATTGATAGCTAGCTTTAAATAGGAGGAGATCTTGAGTGATTTAAGATTTTTTTAGCAACCTTGAATCACATTTTTGTATAATTGACTTTTTTCAGGAGTTGTATTTTCTAGTTCCATTGGCTATTTCTCTAGCATCTTAACATATAGAGAAAGAAGACAAAAGATGTTTTTGTTGGATATCTGAACTGGATAACATCTGTGAAAAATCACTTTTTAACCATTTCCACTGATTATCAGTCAGATTTATTTTTTTTCATCATAAACCTTCCATCCATCGTAGTTCGGTAACATTGTATTTGTCAGGGTTAGTTTTGGTAGAGGACCCAAATGCAGAGGCAGAGAGGCTGAGGAGATTTCTTGGGAGTTTAATGGGACAAAAAAACAGTAACAAAGGCAGGAATGCAAAAATCCAACTAATAATCAAAGCAAACCAGAACTATGGAGACATCTGGGGGAAACCAAACACCAGGAGCCAGGGAGAGACGAGGAACGTGGACAACAGCATGGGAGGACAGCAAAGACAAGGAACCAACAAAGAGTAAGAGCAGAGGGAGAGCATATATAGCAGAGAGAGACAAAGGGAGGGCTAACGAGATGACAAGGAACAGGTGTGAGAGGAGACAACGAGGGAGCCAAGGGGAAAGGAACATACACACACAAGAGGGCAAAGAGGACAACAGAAAAACATGATAACTAATATAAATCTAGAAATACAACAAAACTGGAATCAGGCCAATAAATATAGAAAACAAGGAGCAAAGAAAAGAACAGCAGAACCAAGACCATGACAGTATTCAGTTCAGTTTATTTATTTAGCATCAATTTACAATACACATCCAGGCATTTTATGGAGACAATTCAATCACATCAGATTGGTTAAAATCTAACATAGAGCAATTTTTAATGGTTTTGGTTCTATTTAAGTTTTCTTTTTGAGTTTTATTGGTTTCATTTCCATTTTGAGTTTTCTGGGGTCCATTTCATGAAGCTAGTTTAGAGAAAACTCTAAGTTGTCTAAACCTGAAAACAGGGAAACTGTATTTCCGTTTAACAAAGAGAGTTTTCTCAACCTCTGTTTCAGTCACCATAGTAACACACTCCTCAGAGCTAACCTGGTCAGTAGCAGGTTTTCTTTAGTAAACTCGGAGTGGTCGCTGTCTCCGCTCTCCTTACAGCCAATAACATGGTTTTATTTCCTGATTTAGTCAGACTTTTGTCGTAGTTTTGTGCATAAAGGAGAATATGTATATATATATATAGCTATATATATAGATAGAAAACTTTGTATCAATTTGACTGTATGATCTGGTTGAACTGTAAAGTGCCTTGAGATGACATGTGTTGTGAATTTGGCGCTATATAAATAAACTGAATTGAATATAAATATATATATATATATATATATATATATATAGATAGATAGATAGATAGATAGATAGATAGATAGATAGATAGATAGATAGATAGATAGACAGACAGACAGACAGACAGACAGACAGACAGACAGACAGACAGACAGACAGACAGACAGACAGACAGACAGACAGACAGACAGACAGACAGACAGACAGATAGATAGATAGATAGATAGATAGATAGATAGATAGATAGATAGATAGATAGATAGATAATTCACCAGGTCCGTTACACACGTTAGGTTTTTTTAAAACAAACATTGCGTATCCGTTTAACAAGGATCTTATAAGAGAATGATTGGCACTTTTTCACAGAGAATCAAATACTTATAGGGAGAGGATTCTACAACTCAGCTGACAGGACATGAGATGACTTGCTTTTGTTTTGTTTTTTTTATATATGAGCGTGATGCAGATCATTTTGTTTTTATTTAGTTATATTTATAGTATGTGAAGAACTACTGAAATTCATTTTCAATTACACATAAACAGATTGTTTAATTTTGAGGGGGAAAGGAAATACTTTAGGGTTAGGATTAGGATTCACTCGATTATAACCTAAAAAGTCTACTGGCACAATCTGAAGCCATTCTATGGGCCCGATAGCCGCTTATAACGGACATTTATTGCGATAACATCCAAAGTGTGGCTGCAAAAAACAACTTTACTATTTAAAAGAAGACTGATGACGGACGTATGAGATGATGAACAGGTTCAATATTTTAGAAAAACATTTTTAGACTTCACTTTCACCTGATGCCAGAAGATTTCACCTAAATACATACATTGATCTACTACCATTCGAGAAATAATCCTGTAATATTTTCATGGTCATAACAGGCTATGGCAAGCCATTTTGATATGTACCAGTTTTACTGAATATGTATTCCTGATATCTGAGAAAAAAAGTCTTTGTCTAAATGATCATTTCAAACAAAATTACATTCTCCACATCTAGAATAAACATTCTGGATCTCTACAAATTAATTTCAGATATCCCTCTTCCAAATATTACTGGTCAGCATTTGTACTATTTTAACTATGAACTAATGCATTTCAGATATCATAAATACATAATAAGTCAAGCTGATAAATGTCAGAACAGCCACTTACAATGTGTAAACATTTCCAGATATACAAAAATGTATTCTTACTCGTATAATTTTGTTTTTTCTTACTCACTAAAATTCTGTTTTGCTACAAAAAGGTAATTTAGAAATTATATTATTACAATTAGGTCGAGGAGTGATATTTGTTTCAGGGAGAATCTCATTTTAGTGATCTACAAATGAAAGAACAGAGAGGAGTGCTTTTGATAAATGTAAAAACAGCCTGCCACTTCAGATAAACTTACGCATTAACTCGAGCAACAATCTTGCCATTTTTTTTTTTTTTGCATGTCTACATTAAAATCTCAAGTCCAGTAGGGGAAAAAAGGCACTTCCTCTTGCCAGTTGTCATGGTGACTTGTCAAATCAGTGCTCCACTGACAATGGGTTATCATACATACTTGTTGCCCACGCGCTTTACTCTGAGTGGACCTAGTTAAAATTGATTGAACTAATTGAGAGCAGCCATTGTGAAACCAAACACTCAACAGTTCCCGACATTAGGCTAAATCAATTAAGAGTTGCGGATTTGAATCTGAACTTGTTAAACCTGCTTCATGAAATGGAACCCTGGTTGTATTTGATTTCTAATGTTTTTGTTGTTCACCCTCTGTTGCCCTCTTGTGTCAGTCTCTTTCTCCTAGCTCCCTTCTAGCTTCTTCTTTCCACACCTGTTCCTCATCTGCCAATTAGTACTCCCATTGTTTCTGTCTTCCATATACACTGCCTGGCCAAAAAAAAAGTCGCCACCTGGATTCAACTAGGCAAATAGGTACGAGCCTCCTATTGGATAATTACTGCATGGGCGATTATTTTTCAGTATTATTTTTCCTAGTTATTTAACCCCAACTGGGGCAATGACTTCCTTCTCAATTCCTAAACAACCATGTAGAAAGACACATGGGGAAAAGATGTTAGTCTGTTTGAGAAGGGTCAAATCATTGGCATGCATCAAGCAGAGAAAACATCTAAAGAGATTGCAGAAACTACTTAAATTGGGTTAAGAACTGTCCAACGCATTATTAAAAACTGGAAGGATAGTGGGGACCCATCATCTGCAAGGAAGAAATGTGGCCTGAAAAAAATCCTGAATGATTGTGATCGGCGAACACTTAAACGTGTGGTGAGATCAAATCGAAGAAAAACAACAGTAGAACTCAGGGCTATGTTTAATACTGAAAGTAAGAGCATTTTCACACGCACAATGCGAAGGGAACTCAGCTGTGTAGCCGTAAGAAAACCTCTAATCAGTGAGGCTAACTGGAAAAAAAGGCTTCAATTTGCTAGGGAGCATAAAGATTGGACTGTGGAGCAATAGAAGAAGGTCATGTGGTCTGATGAGTCCAGATTTACCCTGTTCCAGAGCGATGGGCGAATCAGGGTAAGAAGAGAGGCAGGTGAAGTGATGCGCCCACCATGCCTAGTGCCTACTGTACAAGCCTGTGGGGGCGGTGTTATGATCTGGGGTTGCTGCAGTTGGTCAGGTCTAGGTTTAGCAACAGTATGTGCTCAAAGAATGAGGTCAGCTGACTACCTGAATATACAGAATGACCAGGTTATTCCATCAATGGACTTTTTCTTCCCTGATGGCACAGGCATATTCCAAGATGACAATGCCAGGATTCATCGGGATCAAATTGTGAAATACTGGTTCAGGAAGCCTGACACATCATTTTCACACATGGATTGGCCACCACAGAGTCCAGACCTCAACCCCATTGAGAATCTTTGGGATGTGCTAGAGAGGGCTTTGCGCAGCGGTCAGACTCTACCATCATCAATGCACGATCTTGGTGAAAAATGAATGCAACACTGGATGGAAATAAATCTTTTGACATTGCAGAAGCTTATCGAAACAATGCCACAGCGGTCCAACAAAGTATTAGAGTGAGTGGCCTTTTTTTTGGTGGTGACTTTTTCTTTGGCCAGGCAGTGTATATCTACACCTCCCTTTCAGTGACTTTTTGCTGGTTCCTCGTCATTTTTGACCTTCATGTGTGTTTTCTCTGAAGTCATTTAGTTCTTGGTTTTCTCAGTTTTCTCAGTTTGTTATTTTTTGATTTTTTCCTCAGTTGCCACCCTTTTTCGTTATTAAACTAGCAAGAAACCACCTCAGCTTTCATCTGTTTGGGTCCTTCAAACCTCCACTGAACCTGACAAAGTAAATCGAGTCATTGATTTTGTAGGATATGCTTCTCCTGGACATGCATGTGGTAACAGTAGACATTTACTTGCATAATGTTGTTGACTCAACAGGAATCCCTCACACCAAGCAGGCAGAGTAGAGAGAGAACCTCTGTCTTAATAGTAATAAATGTCCATCTAAACCAGGCTCAGTGTGAGCTGCCTTTTGCTGAGGACAACTGGAAGTTCAGACAGAAGCAGACATACAAAAGGAACATGGCAGCACTGATCCGTTGATACTTTCTATTCAAGACAAGGAAAAATTAATCTTAATAAGTGGCTCTTTTTACGAAAACAAAAACAAAAAAACATTTCACTACATGAGATATGAGTGAATCTTCATGCCAAAAAGGGATGACAGAGGGCACATACAGTTAGTCACAGAAAATGCTGAGCCCATAGCTATGTCTAGGAGAGAAACAGGACCAAGCATTGCCAGCGATGATGGCAGCAGCCCAGCTGATTTTTCCCTTCAGGATAGTGTCACAGCCAAACATATTACCAGGCCAAATGAAGCTATGACAAAGTAAAAGAGACAACATAAAGTTAAGGTTTCAACTAACAATTACTGATAATGGGAGAAAGGAGATAGAAAAAAGAAACAGGATAAACAAGTGGTCCTTTGTCCTCCAGCAGCTGATGCCTATAGCAGCATTACTATACAAAGTCTGATAACTAAAAGATCTTCCTCCTATTGTACTTTCAGAAATTATAGGCACCTGCAGAATGAAAGAAAAAAGCTCTGGTAGGAACATAAAGAACAATCATGTCTTTAAAATAAGAAGGACCTTGGTTTTTAGGGCTTTATACATACAGCTAATGGAGGGGAGCTGAAATAGGAGAAATTGGGATTTCTCCTTTTAATTTTCATCAAAACTCTGTCTGCAGTATTTGGAATCAGCTGAAAGCTTTTTGGTACAAATTGTGGACTTCATATTAGTATAGCCCATTTTTTCATTAGCTCGACCAACTTGTTGTTCCTGCTGAAGAAAAACATCCCAACAGAATGATGCTGCCACCTCCGGGTTTCCCTCAAGGCATGATGTATTCTTAGAAATATTCACATATAGTTGTGCAATTCACATTTTAGTCCCATTTAATCAGATGTAGAGTTGTGTCACACTCAGTTGTGTCTCACTCTTTCCATTCTCACATGGTGGATTAAACAATATTATGTGAGATGTGCAAAGCTCAGGATATTGTTTTATACCCCAGCCCTGTCATAAACCTTTCTCTGACCTGTCCTCTTTACTCACAGATATGATGTTGCTTTATCTCAAGATAAACAAAGTTTATAACTTTGCTTTGCATCTGGCACTGTCATCCTAAAAAACTGGATTTTAATGCAGAAACAATTGGTAGCAGCAGAAGAATCTAAATAGGAGTATAATTCCTTTCTATCATTCTAACTATTATGCTTAACCTCATCGTCTTCCTTCATTATTAAGAGTACAAAGTTTTATTAGGTATTTGTTGTGTTTATATTACATCATATTTTTATATATATGACCATTAAAGTGAATGTCCTGTCAGACCCTTCGCTTATGCTCTACCTGTATAGGGTAAAAGTTAAGAATGTGGATAGACACAACCTTCTACAACATCAGAGCATCCTGACTGAGGTTCTATCGGATTACACATTAGGAATACAGGTATATGGGATGTAACTCATGTGTGAAGGAGGCAAAAGAGTCAGAAGAAGATTTTCAATATATTCATCTAGCACCAACATGTTTCACAACATGTCATCTGATGGCACTTTATAGAGACAATTTAACCAGATCATACAGTCAGATTGGCTGAAGGTTTTTTTTATCTAAGGAAAACCAGATTATCGGATCAACTCATTGAATTGAAAGCAATCCCTCACACCAAGCAACGACAAAGGGATTGCTGTATTTGTGTAATCTAAAGAACATATATGTGATGTAGGTACATTTTTCTGGTTTCCAAAAAGAATGAAAGGAACCAAAATATTAAAACAAGCCAATTCCTTAGGTCCCCCTATTCTTTTGAATTATTCATATTCTTTAATTATTTAACTAACATTTTGCCAATTGCAATGTACTTTTCTCTGTGTGTTTTTTCAATAATGTGTTCTATTTGCAGCACTTTGAATTGTTTTGCTACTGAAATATGCTACATAAAAAAACTTGCCTTGCATAAGCGGTCATGTAGCCCTGACTTTTTTTTTCTGCAAGTTGCCACCAGTGCAGAACTTGCAGCAGGTAAATTCAGCCTTCGGTTTCACTTGTGCATTCTCATGTGCTTGTGAAACGTCAGCTTCAGCCCAAGCACTTTTCTAATTCACACCGAGAACGGACCAAGTCCCCGGATGTTGTTCTCGCCCCTCCCTCTTTACCCAGCATGCATCAGAGCAGACTTGTTTGTTCTCGAGGGTTACAGCTTCCCAGCATGCACAGCGGGCAGCAGCTTTCACAGTGGAGCCTCATAGAGCACAGAGTATTAAATCAAAAGTTCTTTCTTCTGTTGCTGTTGCAAGAACATTATACTTTTAAGTGTCACTATATGGCCCATTTACTGATTTAGAGTTTAATCTGAAAAAGTTCCGATGTTGAGAGGACCGCGGCAACCAGCGGACCTCCGAGTCTAACCGCAGCCATGGCTAACGTTAGCACGTCTGCAGCAGCCCTCTCTCAGCATAGCCCTGTGTGATGTACCGCTGGCTCTGATGCCGATTTTTTGGTTTTATTTGTTAAAATGTTTATCTGATTTGTGTTTATCTGACTGTGTTAAATATTATTCCCCCACTAAATGAAAAAAGTAAGAATGTATTACTATCTAGAGCAGGCATCCCCAAACCCGGTCCTCGAGGGCCGCTGTCCTGCAAGTTTTAGAGGTTTCCCTGCTTTAACACAGCTGATTATAATGATTGCAGAAGAGCAAAAGCCTGTTAATCAGCTTTCAATTAAAATCAGCTGTGCTGGAGCAAGGAAACCTCTAAAACCTGCAGGACAGTGGCCCTCGAGGACCGAGTTTGGGGATGCCTGATCTAGAGAGTATTAATAACAGGAGGTGAGATGCAGCTCCAGAAAAGCCGAGTGTGGTGACGTCACAAGTACGCTTCTGTTCCAATTGACCCATATTTATACTGCGAGCTCCCGTCCTCCCCAAGTACACACTTTCCTGTGTTCTTGTCAAGAACATACTTGGCAAGAACATGAGTCCGTACTCACGTTCTTGTGAATTGAGAAACCAACAAGACTTCTAGATATCATAATTGTGACATCACTAATTGGTTCCTGAAATACGTGGCTGAAACCACTCTGGGCGGGTAGGAAAACCAAAAGTACTAATGACCCAAAAGACTCCAACCTTTCACTGTAACAAGCTGCAGCTTACCAACCTGAAACTCCTCACTAATCATACGAACAGAAATCAGCTGCAGGCCCTATAGTCCACCTATTTTCTATTCAAGAAACTAGATTAGTACAACATGGGAAAGTGAGAAACCAACACTTTGGGAGCAGATGCAAACAGATGTGTAGAGTGCCTTAGGTTTGCAAGTGACATACTGTAAATTACACTGCAAAAACGATCTGAAATTAAGTAAAAATTTCTTAAATCAAGTGTATTTACCCTTAATTTGAGCAGGTAAATAAGATAGTTTGCCAATTGAATGAGTATTTTTACATTTAAAATAAGATAATTAGATAATATGCACTTGAAATAAGATAATGCAATAGTTTTTGTTCTTATTTCAAATGTAAATTGTCTTGTTCCATAGGCAAAGTGTCTCACTTACCTCCTCAATTCAAGAAAAAATGCACTTATTTTAAGAACAAATAACTTATTTAGATTTACATTTTTTGCAGTGTAAGTGTTTCATGAAAGTTCAGCTTGTTGACCCTTGATCTATATTTTATCTATTTTACCAGGAAGAGTCCCATTGAAATTAAAAACCTCTTTTTCAAGGGAGTCTTTGCCAAGATGCAGTGAAAGTTACGTTACAATTACAAAAACACAACAATACACAATGAACATTCATTAAAAACTATTAGAATTTAAGGAGGCTTTTCCAAACCCCTTTCACTCTGGACTTAAAAAAGTTCATTGTTATAAATTCAGTTAGTTTCCAATTTTTTTTGAAGATTGTTCCATGTAGTTGGATCAAAGTGAAGAAAATCTCTTTCCCCATTTCTTCAGTAGAATTCTTTACAATGATCAGATTACAAGAACTTCGGGGTGAAAGGTTAATCGGCAGAGATAGAATCCAGGCGTTTTTGCTATGATCAAGGGAGATTACTGGAAATCAGTGAGCTGCAGAATTATGTTCCCAGTGCAAAGCTTGCAGTAAGTTTTTATGAAAGCAAGTGCCTGCACACAGAAACAAAGACTTAAAGATATGACTTTGATGCAAAGAGCTGTAAAGAAACACAAGCGTCATTTTGGAATTCTGCCAGAGGAGAAATGGAGCTTAGGGGTATTTTCAATCTAGAAGTCTCTGCCAAATCTTACTTGCACATCCAGGCTGCCACGTCATCTGTCTCTGCCAATTTTTTTTTTTTGTGTTTAAAGCCTCCTCAGCAGCCAATAGCATCTAAGACTCCCATTCAAGAGCTGCCTCATCAGTGTCAAGTGCCTGCCTTCCAAAAAGCTCCAACCCACCTCCACTTCCTTCGCTGCTCTGATCTACCTCCTACTCAATTCATCTCCCTTATTCCTTAATCTTCTAGTCCACCAGCAGTGCTCAGGCCCCAGGGGAGAAAACATCTCCATTCGAATGAATCTGTCCATGCTGTATGTCTACAGACGAGGTCTGAGTGCCAAACAAATTCTATTAATTCATCTCTATAAACTCTCTAATTGCTTCCTTGTGAGTCTGTTTACATTGAAATGATGGACAGGAAGAGACTGGTGTGGTTTTAGCTGAATAATCCTTTTTTATATATATTTAGAAGCATTACCACAATAAAAATAGAAACTGCAGTGTTGTAACAAGTCAGCATTTTTTAACTATACACAAATTCATATCAGACAGAACTTTTTTCATACATATATTAAAAGTAATCTACTTTTCATTGATTATTTTTACTCAACTGTGGTCTTAAACTAGAAATTTTAAGTTGACTTAAATTGACAGATTTAGTTATTGCCTTCCAACTTTAACAAATCATGTGAAGAATAACATGAAGTTTATTATAACTATAAGGTAAAAATACAAGATTTTCATATTTCTATTAGGTCAAATATGAACATGGTGTAATTACACCTAGGATTTTAGGATTTAACTCTTTTTTTCTTGGATAGTGTTGGCCTAGTGGGTAGGCTAACAGCAGTGCGCTTGTGTTCTGAGAAGTTTCCAAGTACCTGGTTTGATGGGGGATGGGTTAAATGTGAAGATAAATTTCTCCAGTAGGAGATCAATAAAGTTCTCTCATTATTATTTTAAAAAGGGCTAATGCAAAACATTGTCTTTGATATCCACATCTTGAATTTCTCTTTGGATTTAAATCATTTATCTGAATTTTGCAGCTGAAGACAAAGGTTTAACTTTCAACCTTGATGGAGCAGCATTCTCTTTTCTTCATGTCGATTTGCACTATAAGCTGAAGTGCCTGCTAAAGAAAAGAGCTGTAATCTGATTATTCCTGCAGATATCAGGTCACGTTCTGTTAACTACGTGCAGGTGCAAGCCTGTGCTGCCAGCTTACAGCGCCATTCGTCATAAATGACTGAATGAAGCACAAAAAAACAGAAAGCTCATTGTCGAATGAGCCTTGCAGTTTAATCTGCTTATTGCAGCTGTTGCATTCACTTTTATGAAGCATCTCCTCTGTGATATCTATGCCTTTTTAGCACAGGATATTAACTAGCAAAATATACTGCTTCTTCTTCTCACCACCTGAGATGAAATAATCTGATGGGAGACAGCAAACAAGCAGATGGAATCCGCTTTAATTGTCACGTGCACTCCACCTGCAAAGGAGCGCGTGCAAGGAGCACCAAAAATATTATTGAAAATCTCGGCTAAAGGGCGCCCCCTGTTGGTTTCTTTTTAAAGTCTGCGTGTGTGTGTGTGTGTGTGTTTTTTTAAACCCCCTTTTCAATGAGTCACATCAAGCAGCTGCTGCAGGCCACAGTGAATGAATAAATCAATGTGTTTGGCTTTGGATAAACAACTGAGGCTGGACCTTGGAATACACAATTACTTTGCATTTTTGTTTAATCATATAAATCTCTAACACCTATCTGTTATGACTATTTCAGAACGGGATTTTTCTGAGAAAAAGAAAAAAGTTCCCTATTTAAAATAATAAAATGTAATTCAAAATATCCATCTTTAAGCTCAAAGTTGTGCAAAAACATGTTTTTTTAGGAGCATACTTCTGATTCTGGGACCAATTTAGTACCTATTCCTCTTGCGTAGAAGAAGCATCGGTTCTAAATGTATTAATGTGTAATTGTTATAGTCTTCTTTGCGCACATTGGGTAAATCTTTGACCCATCATGCATCCATCTTTATTATGCACTGCCTTTTGGAAGCTCTGATTGCCCCCGTTTACCAAGCTCGCCTTCTTTCTTCACTGGAAATGACAGACTGACGCACCACTGGGAGTTTTGTCCGCTTTCTGCCTTCCTTCCCAGACCTACTCGCTACACTGTTACGCGTTCATAGGGGGGGGGGGGGGGGGGGGGGCGGGGTCCGGATCGCGCATAAATACTCCGCTCCTGGCCGCTGTTCAGACAGTACCGCAAACGCAGAGCGACCGAGCTGCCTTTTTAACGACACGACCCAGACACCAGGAATAAAACATGATCAAGAAAATGTCTCCATCCGACAGCGACTTTGACATCCCAGCTAAGAACTGCTACAGGATGGTGATTTTAGGCTCCACAAAAGTTGGGAAAACGGCCATCGTGTCCCGGTTCCTGAATGGGAGATTTGAGGAACAGTACACGCCGACCATCGAGGACTTTCACAGGAAACTGTACAACATCAAGGGGGACGTTTACCAGCTGGACATACTAGATACATCAGGGAATCACCCCTTCCCTGCCATGAGGAGGCTTTCCATACTCACAGGTACTTGAATTGTTGTTGTAAATTGTGCCAATTTCCGTGCGTCTTTACGCACGGCTGTTGCGCGCGTGGCTTTATGCTTATGGTGCTGTGTTCATTATCAATGCATGCTGAGTGTATTCAGTGTAGAAAAAACTAACAGTTGCATCCTTTCCTTTTCTCCAGGTGACGTGTTCATTCTGGTCTTCAGTTTGGACAACCGCGAGTCCTTCCAGGAGGTGCAGCGGCTCAAGAAGCAGATCTATGAAACAAAGTCATGCCTGAAAAACAAAATCAAGGAGAACATTGATGTGCCTCTGGTGATCTGCGGAAACAAGGGCGATCGGGAGTTTCACAGAGAGGTGCAGCAGGAGGAGATCGAGCAGCTGGTGGCCGGTGATGAGAAGTGCGCCTACTTCGAGATCTCGGCCAAGCGCAACGAGAACATTGACAAGATGTTTCAGACTCTGTTTACGTTGGCCAAGCTACCTCACGAGATGAGCCCTGACCTGCACAGGAAGGTGTCCGTGCAGTACTGCGACATGCTGCACAGGAAGTCCCTGAAGCACAAGAAGATGAAGGACATCGGGGAAGCGTATGGCGTGGTGACTCCGTGCGCGCGGAGACCGAGCGTCCACAGCGACCTAATGTACATCAAAGAGAAAGCAATCGGAGGCGGGCACGGAAAGGACAAAGAGAGGTGCGTGATTAGTTAAAGGGAAACACGAGGCTCAGACTCGAGACGCAAAAAGAAGTCTTTTAAAGAAAGAAGGAGCCTGGCGCGTGCAGAGCTGCCGGCTGCTGTTCTGACGTAGAACGGAGCTTTGAAGGCTCCGCCGCTGCCGCGAGCCTTGGCGCCGCATCGTTTCCACGGACACTGACCGGACGCCAAAGTCCGCTTCAAAACTCCACTGCCCACGAGACGCATAAGAATGTTCGCTTGTCCTGTCAGTAAGAGCCGTATCTGTGACGTGGCTTCATACCTAATGAGACTCACGCGTCAATGCGTAAAATGTGCTTGTTGACTTTTGGCATTTGGACAGCTGCCAGAGACTCATAGGGCTCAGGAGGCGCGATGTTAGCAGAGAGAATGCTGTTTACATTTTACTCTTGGTTTTATAAAGGCTAAGTACACTTGAATGTTTACTCTGGATTGTTTTTATTGTTGAATGTATTATTTATTGTTGGTGTCGATTTTTCAACAAATGTCAAAATCTAATAAAAAAAAAAACTAAATCAAAGTTTTGTTTGAATCCCTTTGTGATCTGGTATTCATTGCCATTTTTTTTTATTCATTTAAACACCCCAGGAACTTATTAAAGATATTCAGAAGCCTTCTGCAAGAAAGAAACAAGGTTTATGACCCAAAAACAAACAAGAATATTAGATTTTTAATCGTATTTTGGCTAAAGAGCATCCAAAATGAACAAACGTCAAGCATCACATGGTTAAAAAGGTTACTCTCATAAAACAAAGTTGTAACCTGTTAGCCCCCAGCATGATTTACAACAAAAAACAAACAAAAAAACAGTTTACATGCTGGTTTCTCATGTTGCAAAGCATCCTTCTGTGGAATCTGCATCCAGAAATTATACATTTTAAAACAGATGAAAAAATATAACATGGAAATGATAGGAAGATTGGATCAAATTGGTTTGTATCACAAGGATCCTGCAAAGAAGAAACAAGTTAAAACCTAAGCTTTAATGAAGGAGGCTCCAGTTCTCAAATCACAAGCTGTAAACTCCTCTTAAAGTCACAAAAATGGATTTGATCAACTGTTGCATTACAGAGTGCGCTTATTCAGACTTTACATCTAATTATCCCAAACAAGGAGGCTACAGTGAGAGCTAAAAACATCCCTCATTTATATTATGTCACCACACAACCACCAACATCTATATGTTAACATATATAGGATTCACATGAAAGAAACCAAACATTTAGGAACACTAAAGAAACCTGACAAAAAGGGAAACTTAAAAAAAAAAAAAAATTTGATATTAAAGTTGTATTTTTAGATTAAAATAAATTCTTTGAAAGAGCATCTTTTGCTGCTAATTCAGTTTGCTAAACTAATGTCAGTATTTCAAAAGATACAGAAAACAACAACATATGAGGTAATACCATAAAGTCTTTGGAGGATTTTGTTGACATGTTAAACTTTGGGCAGTAAATGTCAAACAAAGGTTAAACATTTTTGTTACTTTTTCAAAGGAAAACATAATTTGTTACACAGATATACGTAAATTCAGTGAAGAACAACATGCTTGGGAAAAACAAAACACATCCTAACAGGCTAAAGTATGTCGGTTTTTCACCATATGAACTGTCCTAGTACATCGATACTTCAAACTATTTTGCTGCAAAATGCATAAAAATAAAAAAAGTTATTATTCTGTACAGAGGCAAATCTTTGCATGTAAAAACATTTTATAATGAACGTGGATGCCTAAAGTAGCAGAAGTGACCTCAATAACTAGCAGATTTAATATTACCATAAATATTTCTGAAATGTTGATCTATAACAATAATAAACCACACACTCTCTATGGTTTACTTTTAAAGGGGTTATTGTCATTTTAGTATCTTTTGAATATTATTAAATATATTCTAGGCTAAAGTAGCACTAAAATGTATAATCAAATGTCTTTTCATGACTTTTATTTTAAAATAGAAAAATATATCAGTATACAGAAGAAAAAAAACTTAGTTATTTGTGCATTTATGATCCTGAGTAGTTTTTATCACTTCTTCAGATTATTAGTCTAAATTAATTATTGCTACAAAGGTCTTGTCTTCATTGTTTGTTTAGGTGAGGACAGTAATGCATCTGTGTTCAGTATAATTTTATGCTCTCACCTCAGTAGAAAGTTCACTGGTTTCCACTGTTCTTTTCTGGTTCCTCACTGTGACTCCTTGTTTACAACTGGTTTCAGATATATGCTTTCTACTTCTATTATAAAACACTTTCTATTTTCTGTCTGCATTTTATTCCTGCTCTTAGCAGACCATGCATGACATTAACTCTCTCTTGTAGTATACTCCACAGAACCAGTCAACCTTTTTTAGTATTTTTAAGGATTCTAGGACACTGGTTTGTGAACTCTGAAGTCAGTGACTTTGCATTAAAATGTTCTTTTTCAGCTCTACTTGCAGTTTGGCATCTTCTCCAGTATATTTGCTTTCTCCTCCTCCTATTGGTGATAGGTCTGTCAGAAATCAGACTATTCCTTGTGTGCCTGTTTTGTTTATCCTATTAACAGAGTGTGTCACCTAAGCTGAAGTGAATTGGTTCCAATTGATTTTATTTAAGGTTATGCTAATAACGTGGGCTAAAAGCAAAGGCACACCACACTTTTTAGATTTATCCATCCATCAATCCATTACCTGACATGCTTGTCCCAATTGGGGTCGCGAGGGGTGCTGGTGCCTATCTCCAGCTGTCTACGGGCGAGAAGCGGGGTACACCCTGGACAGGTCGCCAGTCCATCGCAGGGCAACACAGAGAAAAACAGGACATACAACCATTCATGCACACACTGACACCTAAGGAGAATCTATAGAGAGGCCAATTAAAACAGTCATGTTTTGGATTGTGGGAGGAAGCCAGAGTACCCGGAGAGAACCCACGCATGCTCAGAGAGAATATGCAAACTCCATGCAAAAAGACCCTGGGTTCAGGAATCGAACCCAGAACCTTCTTGTTGCAAGACAGCAGTGCTACCCACTGCTCAACTAAGCAGCCATCTTTTTTTCTCTTTTTTTTTGGATTTATATCACTCTAAAACAAAAAAATGTGTGCCTTTCCTTCCAACTTAAAATCTTATCATACTTTGTGTCTGTTTGTGATCTAAAATAAATATAAAATACAGAAAGTTGAGAAAGTAGAAATATTTTTTTTATTGGGGGGGGGGGGGTCCTTTAATAAGGTAATTACAATGATACCTTGCTGTGCAGACATTTTGCTCAGCTTTATTCTGCATCATTTGATCCTCTGAGTTTAGTCACGAGACATGAGGGCCAAGGATGTTTCCCATTGTGACGTTATAAGCAGTGACCTGCAGACTCTATCCCTGGGAATCTTACACAGAAACAAAGAGAAAACATCATGCGTTGGCCTCTCTGTGTGTGTGTGCTAATGTGAAAACGGTCAGGGGTTCACAAAAAAAGATCTGCAATTGGACAGACTGTCCTCCAAACCAACAGAAACACAGGAGCACATGACCACAGAGCAACATAATAACATTTCTGAATTCTTCTTCACTTTACAGACTAAAAAGTGAAAGTAAATTGCTGTGTTTAGGTCTGTAAAACATACAACAAATATATTTCTAGACAGCCATCAGCAGTGGAAGCTCCACATGTGGGAAGCAATCAAATCTCTGCAGGTCTGAGGCAAAACAATGAAGAAGAATTGAATCAGGTTTGGGGTTAGTTACAGGGAAACCACAAACACAAATTAGCTTAATTTGGGTATAATGTGAGGAGCTAAAAAAATATATTGAATAATTGATTAAATTGAAAAATGACACCAAAAAGCATTGGTGTTTAGTCTGCTTTAATTCTGATATGAGTTCTGATTGATTGATTCTGAATGAATTCTAGTCCAATAAATTGCTTTCAGGCATTGACCTTATTACTAATAAATCATTTTAATTTATTCTCTGAGTAAATGAAGACTAATCAACACAGCAGACAGGTCAGGGAGAACGTTATGGAGAAGTTAAAAGCAGACCCATGTTAAAACACAATATCCAAATCATTTCTTAAAGGACTGTTTACCTCACTATCAGAAAATAGGAACATGGCTGTCTTCTTAAAGCGACACGCCTGACGAGAAGAGCACAAAAAAAAAAAAAAAGCAGTAAATGCTTCCTAGAATCTTTTGTGGAGATCACATCTGTGCTGGGAATACTTTGGATTGGACAAATATTAGTCCATAAATCTGCCCTTAATGGAAGCATGGAAACAAAAGACAAAGTTAGAGGTTTATTGTATGTCAAAGGCCACGTAGGGAAATGTATCACCTAGAGCAGGTATCCCCAAACTCGGTCCTTCAGGGCCACTGTCCTGCAGGTTTTAGAGGTTTCCCTGCTTTAGCGCAGCTGATTATAATGATTGCAGTAGAGCAAAAGCCTGTTAATCAGCTTTCAATTAAAATCAGCTGTGCTGGAGCAAGGAAACCTCTAAAACCTGCAGGACAGCGGGCCTCGAGGACCGAGTTTGGGGATGCCTGACCTAGATGAAGCTACTGCAGCAGCTAACCATCTACTGTTTGTTCCACATTGAGAGATTTTCTGAATAGCTTTGTTTTCAGTAATAGTTGCTTTTGTGTGACTGCTCCGTCAGCCCCATTTACACTTAGCCTGGTTGTAGATATAATTTCCTGTCCACTGTCACTAGATGCTTATCCAGGAGGAGTAAATGCTGCATGTCAATGAGTCAATTCCCTTTGGTTGGTTTCCTTAGATACATACACATTTTAATCAGTCTGTCTGTATGCTTTAATTTAACTCATGTGCCTTTAAAAGAAGATGTGTGTTGTAAATTGGACCATATTAATAAACAGACTGAGTTTGAAATGTGACAAGAATGGAGAGAATTAGTCTGATAAAATGAGACCAAAGTTGCAAAGAAAAACTAACTACAGATGACCCTGAACACAGCAACCTAATGGTAAAATATGCTAGCGGCAGCATGATGCTGTGGGGATGCAATGCAATGATAGATGGAGCCAGTGATAGATAGAGGCAACTCTGGACAAAAGCTGTTAGAAGCAGCGAATTAACAAAGCAGCACCACTATTCTCTTTCTGATTGAGCATTTTACATGATAAAACTTTAAATTTATGGAGGACAGCTAAAACGTTTAATTTTTGTAAAAAAAAAATGAATGGAACAAATAAAGGACAAGTCAAATAAATAAAATACATTAAAAAAATAAACAAAAAATGAACAGAAACAACATAACTGACAGACAAAAAGGAAAAACAATTAAAAAAAAAAAACGCTGAAGTAAACAGCACAGAAGTAAAAATGAAATTATGTGTACCAAGAGTGTATAAGACATTCACAAAAAAATATATATATAAAATAAATATTCTGTAAATGGTTGACAAATATGTTGAAACAATGACAGTCCAATATTAAATATCTTATTTATTCCAAATATAGACTAAATATAGAAATATGAACTAGAGTTCAGTTTTCACAGGGAAAAGAGAAAGTTAGAAACATTTTTGTTTTCTTCAGGTAAATTATGTGGAAAATATAGATGAAAACTTAAATGCGGTTGCGGTTGCAAAGGATAGCTTTAACTGATTGCTGTTCCCTCAAACAGAGGCATATAGCCATTTTCAGTTTATAAGAATATCTCACATTAGGTTTAAAAAATTATTCACCATTTTGTCCTCATTTCCACAAAGATCTCCATGAAAGATCAACTGTAGCTTCCAGGTGCAGAAATCCTCACCCTACTTTGGTCTCTTTGTCTGAGTCAGCTTGTGCAACTAACTTTAAAATTAACTTTAAATTAAATTTCTCTATAGTGACTTAGCAAAAAAAAAAAAAAGAAAAAAAATGTATTACAGCATCACGGAAAGAAAAGCCTCAGAGAATTGTTGGTTTTGTGTCTGAAAACTCAGCCTTTACTTTAGGGGAGATTTAAAAACCTGTTTTTATTTTTCCTCCCTTCAATAAACACGTTGCCAACATGCCTCTGCTAGCCTTTGGCTGATTTAAGGGTCTGATATTACATGTGATTTTGTGACATATGATACTGATATTGCATTTGTGCGCTGTGTAATAAAAAATGTGTCTCTTCATTTATTTTGACCTTTGCTTCTAAGAAACTCAGTCGCCCTTTAATAGCAGGAGCAATCATGAAATCTATCTGGGGTGCAATCAGTCATGAGGACATATCAGCTTGACGCAACGTTACTGCAGACGCACTGGTTGATAGGGATTTAGAAGCTAATTGCTTCATTGGTAATTGATGATAAGGCAAAGGAGGTCTGAGGGACTCTGATTATTCCACACCATGTCATGTCTGACCTTAAGTGGATCAGGTTGGAAAAAAACCAGGGGGCTTGCAAAGCAGCTGATGAGAAGAACTCATGCGCTTAGAGTTATGTCACAGCTAAAACAAGGTCCCAGCTTTATTTCTTCAAAGATCTGTTTTAGATCAAAATAAAGAGAAAAAAATACTAACTACACTTAGTTATCCATTTGGGCTAATTCTTATATTGATGTGTATAGGTATAAACCTTAATCACCTAAATAGCCAGACATACACACACTCATGTGAAATTGTACTAATAAAGTTAACAGCATAATATTTGTTATTTAAAAGTTCATATATTGTCAGAGATTCCCTTTTCTAAAAGTCAAAACATATTGATGTGTGTTTTAGCATATGTAACGCAGAGTAAAGTTTTTCCACCCTGTAATTCAGGTTGTCTTAGTGTTGAATAGGAACATCAGGAGTTTCCTGTGCCAAATGAATTGGCGTACCACTTCCTCTTTCTACCTCATTTTGCTGCCAGCACTCCTAAGGCCTTATTATGCCCACCACCATGGCTTAAGTATCCTTAGTGATTTTATGTATTCAGACTGATTTAGCATGGCTGATCTTCTGCTGACAAAACCTGCCTGCAACTCCCCTCATCAGACTATTGTGGACATAAGAAACAGCAGGCTTACCTCTCTTCTGATGATCAACCTTGTGTGTAGAGTGACGCTCTTTTTTATCTTTAAAATCTTTTATTTTTACCACCCATGTTGGAGCCTACCTTTATGCTCTATAAACATTAAGAATGCAACTCCTTAAACAGCCCTCTACTAGAGTTCAGTCCTAAAAGTAACAAATTACTCCTTTACAATCCTGACCCAGTGAAGCAGGGACTCAGAATCCCTCCTCTAGATGCTCGTCCAGGAGGACCATATCCTGTAAATACAATAGTGATTATATCAATACAATCAGTTGGTTTTCCTTAGTTAGAAAGCTTTAACCAATCTGATTTTAATTGTTTCTGTCCAGTGCATTGAGATAACATGTGTTGTAAATTGGTGCTTTACAAATATACTAATCAAATATAAATACACTATTGAAGGCGCTCTACACAGTTGTCATCAGCAGTGGACCTTGAGGTGGACACAATGGCTGAGACTGTCATGGTGTTGGCCCTGAGGGCTGGTTTAATTCTTTATTCCATTCCACTTGTCTAATTTGCCCAGTTATTCATCACCATTTCATCTGATCCACCTGGTTCATGCTGCTATTTATGCTGCCTGTTCGCCTGCCATTGGCGCCAGATTATTCTACCTGTTGGTGGGAGTAACTCTAGGGTCTGTATATTATGCGGATTGGGTCTTCTGAGTTTTGCTTTGCCGCTGTTTTGCTCTGCTAGTCTGATCTGCTCAGGACTTATTCCTAGATTCTGCCATCTTACCGAACTTGAACCCGTCTTCTGACCTTGGCTCGGATTCTCCTCTGGTACCTCCTCTGTTCCCTGATCTTCTGGTCTGGTAACCTGTTTCTGCTAGGACTCCAGCTTTGGATTACCCCTCACGGATACTGCTGCTGCCCGGCTGGCGTCAGCTCTGCTCATTACTCCAAACTCTGGGGGCAATCATGTTTTCTCCTGGGAATGCAGTGTTGGTGCATGTAACAAAACGGCATCAACTCTACATTCCCCACAATGCAACAGTAGCCCACAAAGTCACAGCAGCGCACACAAGCGGCCGTGGCCTGTGGGCCGCTTGTAATGGTAATTTAATATCATCCAGGCGGCCATGGATAAACAACTCCTTGATTTGACTTTGAGATATGTGCTCCGTTCAATTCAAAAACTGTTTTGGAAATGCTCAAGATGGTGGGCTGACTGTGGCATAGGATGCAGAAATCAATCCGACACCTTAAGGATTGATGGTTCAAACCCAAGCTCCAAATGTCTCTGTAAGGATCTCAGAACGTTAGACCCGATATTCAAGGTGAGACAGGCGGTGGGAAAGTTCAAAGCGTTTATTTACACAAACAGAAACTCGGCTGCTCGTCAGCAGCAGCTTCACTGGATTCTCTGGTTCTGAGTTCAGTTTGACTCCGGAGGAAGGAGTAGAATCCAAATGGAAGATCTGTCCACAGCTTGCGGCAGAAGAGATGAGAGCAGTGATCGGTAGGATCATAGATCAGCACAGTAATGCATTTTCGGTTTATAATGCATGCACTTTCATTTACATATTTATCTTAATAAGTTTATTAATATAATAAAAGTTTATCAATAATATTGATATTAATATTTTGTTTAAAAGAGCAGAGCGATCTTAATCATAGTCTTGTGTCAGTTCTAGTTAAGTTTTGTTTCCTATTGTATGTTAGACTTTTCAGCAGGTTTATCCTTACTTCTTTCAATTATTCTGTATAAATAAAACCAACCCTCTTCCGTAGAATCACACATTACTATTTATTATTGCTTTATTAGGATTGCTTTATTAACTTTTATATTGCTATTTATAAAGTTAATTAATTCAACACTGAGTGATCAGTGAGGAAGCTGTAAATAGCAGCAACCATATAACAATATGGACACTGAATTTTGGGGCTGGATGTAATTAATTCAGAAAACAGCTTCAATCGGAGGCATATGGGTTTGTTTCTGAAAAATTATTCCACACTTATTCAGGAATCTTTGTCTTGAATGGTATGACTCAGGTTTTAAAAAGTCTAGCAACTGGGATTGTACTAAGGATCCTGCTTCAAAAGCTCCAATCGTAAGCCAACTTAAGCTATGTGCATCTATTATAGTGGATAATCAGTCGAACCATGCTATCTATTGCTAACACCAGCCTATCTAAAGCTAACACCAGCCTATCATTCCTACAATGGAGGAAGTAGGCATTGCAGAGACTGACTAGCCTAGTCATGCTAGTCACCAGCCTCTACAAAGCAGGGACATGTGAGTTCTCTCCTTATCAGTTACTAGCTCCAGACTCCCAGGTTTCTGGTGAACCTCAGTGCTGAGACTCCCATTCTAATAACGGTGTACTGCACAGTCCATAAAGGCCAATGTGTTATTCTTGGCGTTCTCTCTGATGTGCTTGATAGTTTTGTGCACTGAGTCGATGTGGCTGGGGAATGCCTCAACTTCATTGGTTTGGATTTTAACAAAAGTGTCATTCACATATCTGAACCAGTGAGTTGGTTCTGCATCCGGGTCGCGTTGTAAAACATTGTAAAATCTAGTCTTTTTGAGTTTTATTTTTTCCTTTCGTGCTAACCTTATGGTATACAGTAGTTAATCTGATGAAAGAAACAACTAAAATCCAGATAAACATGGTTTAATCATATTTTGCAGGATTACTCTGAACATGTTAATGATGACGTCAGACAAGCAGTTTAACAGAGAAAATGTAAAAAGCATTGAAGGTCTCAGAAAAGTCATAAGAATTTTTTTAAAGATGTAAATTAGCATTCTTAAGGCTAGAAGTAAGTACTTTTAGTACCGTAATTTCATTATTTATGGTGACCTGGATGAATAGGTAATGGCACATGCACAAATGAGCTAATATATCAGGTTGTAACAGTCTGCTCTCCACCTTCTCCACATAGAGGTTAGCCACAATAGGTGAAACTAGTGAGCCCATGGCACACACTATTGGTAAACAATGTTTCTG
Source organism: Cyprinodon tularosa (assembly GCF_016077235.1). Classification (NCBI taxonomy): domain Eukaryota; kingdom Metazoa; phylum Chordata; class Actinopteri; order Cyprinodontiformes; family Cyprinodontidae; genus Cyprinodon; species Cyprinodon tularosa. Next base: position 1,336,894 of record NW_024038395.1, on the reverse strand, counting down.
TATTTGATATATTTGGTCAAAGGCAGAAGGGCAACGTCACAAAATGGACAAAGGGACAGAATTGTGGTTTTAGCTCCAAAGCATACATCTGTCTTGGAGCTCACTTCAAAAAGTACACATGCACTTTCCTCATGGCAGAACAAAACCAAAGACTCCAACCACCCAGAAGAAGGACAGGTGGATTACTTTGCATCTGACTTGAAATGTGTTCGGAGTACGAGCCTGCTGCTTAAAAATGTCAACTCTCCAATTACAGATTGCTCTGGTGCAAGCTACTGAAATTGAGAATGATTACTGGATAGGTATCGAAAGGTCGAGAATTCTTAATTGTAAGATGTCTGTAGTAAAAAATAAAGCTTTAACATATTACAGTGTAAATTAGGCATGTATCTACATTGCAAAGTAATAGAAAGTATCCAGCAATATAAAACATATCAGACCAGTGCTCGGCTTGGCCAAAAAAAAAAAAATATGTGGTTTGTACAAACTGTAATACATCCCTGTTTTTCTGCTGCTGAGCTATGGAAAATTGTGGTCTGGGAACCTGTAATACGTCACTGCAGCAAATGACTAGATATCAGACAAATAGCCTTTTTATCATGACCAAAAAGCATGTTTGCTAGACTACTTTGATGTTCTCTTCAATCGGCATCATTTTGTTCTGAAAAAAGCACTTTTCTCTTTTGCAGTGTTGGTTTCCTAATGCCAAGCATTAGGCAGAGCACGCTGCTGAGTTGGAACTGATTGCCCTGCAGACTGAGCAGGCAAGAAATATTTAACAAGAAACTAACTTTTCCTCAAAGATTTCAAACTGAGGAAACAGTCTTGATGCACAGGTCAGTTTACAGCTGCTATACGTGTCTGTGCACAGAAGTTGTTGATACACCAACCTGTCACCTCTAGCATTAAATGATTGACTGATAAGAATGGATGAGTAACAAAGTGTCTGGCTTGAACTCTTTTAATGCTTTATGTATTTATGTTACAGAAAAACCTGAGCTCCGTGTCTGCCAGAGCTCTTCTTCATCTCTGACACAATCCTAATCATTTTTATCTTTAAGGCCCTTCGGAGAACAAGGGTATGTTTTCTCATATTTGTCTTTTAATCTGTCATTCAGCTCCAGCTTTTACAAAGTTGACATAAAAAAATAGACTTCATTATTATAAATCTCCCTGCAGTAAAAAAAGTGGCATCAACTCCAAGGACTGCTTGTCAAATTCCTCTAACACTAAGCGCTTAGAAGGACCTTGGGTTAATTGGCCACTTTAAAATGACACTATAGAGGTAATATAAAGGCTACGGTATATCGTTAGCAGTCTGTCCTCTTCAATGGCTAACACACATCTGTCATTATAAAGGACAACTTAGATTCTTTAATTAAACTATTATGTGTGTTTTTTAAGAAGGCTGGGGTAACAGAGGAAGATCAATGGCTACATAGGTAGATCATTTTAAAAAGGAAGCAGGAAAACAGAGAATACAGACATATTTGTTTGGGGATATTTGTGTTCTAAATTTAGTGCATCATAGACTTTTGATGCACTTACTGTATACTTCATATATGAAAAACAATTAACATGCATAAAAAAAAATACTGTAAGCACATGTAACAAACACTTACAGATAATTGTAATAATTGGTATCAAAACTCAATGGTGTAGTTACAACTAACCCAATTGGAGGTTCGAGAACGAGGGTAATAAACTCAACAGTTACTCTGTGTGTAAACAAATAATTTGTTTAATAGAACAAAAGTGATTTTAATAAATAGTATAAAACTCTCTCTAAAGTATCCACCCTTATATAATCAGGTAGGAGGTAGGATATAATCCTTTCCTTACATTTATTTTTTTCTTTCCAGTTTCTTTCTTCCAGTCAGAGTTCACAATATAAGTCAGTCAGTCAAGACAATATGTCCATTTTATGTTTTATCAATCTAAATGGCCATTTAGGCCTGAGCAGACATACAGCTTGATAATGTCCAAGGTTGGTTGGGGTCCTCTCAAAAACCACCCTGCACATGGAACTTAACTATTAAAAGTCTAAAGATATGCAGGGGTATGAATCCCCTATCAATAAGTTAAAACAACAAAAAACAAGCTTGCAGGACTCACACAGCACATTTTTACAAAAAAACCCAAATTATAGTTAATTACAGTAGAAAAAGATTATCCATTAATTTAATATCCAATTGGTTTTATGTAAATGTTTCTTTCCTTCTTGGAACCCACCGAACAGTCATAGCTAGTGCATTAGTTAGCTTTGGCTTCAGTTTGAATTTCTAACATTTCTACAAAATTAAGAAAATCTCTGCAGAATGTTCATCTACAGCAGTTCTGAAAACAACTTTACATGCAACACAGCAAAAACTTTGATGATTATACTTACCTCCAGCAGATGGCCTTTGGATGTGTTAAAAGGGTCTAAAGAAATCAAACAGCTTTTCCAGGGATTTAGGGCATTCAGGTAAATGGGGCTCTTTATATTTCTCTGGTAACACTTCCATAAAAAGGCTTTCACTGTAACCACTGTACCTGGTAGATCAGACAGAAATTATTTAAAGGTAAAATACAAAAATGCACAGTTTAGTGGCACTTTATATAAAGATAGCATATTTTAGACATTTTTTTTTCTGAAACTGTTAATCAATCTAAAAACAAAAGTGAACTTTACATACTATATTTGTATTAAGCTGATATTACCTGTGAAAATCAGCCCTTAGCCCAGTAGCCTTTGATTTAAGCCTAGTTTGGTTGATCTATGATAGACTAATCATTTGATTCCATTAGAAACGTATCTGGCATATTCTCTTCTTTGATTACTTACTCTGTAGAACAGAAAAAAGAAAATCGTTAATTTTTTCACATCTGATAATCTTTCAGGGTAAGAATAAGGATTTTTTTTCCCGATTCATTGATTATAATATTAGTAAGTAATAACATACTGTAAATATTCTGGTGGTCATTGCCATTCCAAAAAAACAATCCAGTGGACTTTGGTTCCAAGATTGAAGATGTTTTGCTTCCCATCCACAAAGCTTTTTCTATTGTCTCCTTAAAGCCCAGTTGGCTTCAGTAGATTGCCGATGGAGGTTTCTTCCTGTTAGAAGGGAGTTTTTCCTCTCCACTGTCTCTACATGCATACTTAGTGCGAGGGATTACCTTTGAGTGAATGAGTCGATGCAATTAGATGGTTTTCCTTAGATAGAGAACTTTGAACCAATCTGACTGTATGATCTGGTTGAATTGTCTCTGTAAAGTGCCTTGAGATGACATGTACCGTATTGTGAATTGGTGCCATATAAATAGAACTAAATTGAATTGAATTAAAGCTGGTATTTTGTGGGTGATTTTCAAAGATTGCTTCATAGGTGTGATTTGGCAAATGACAAGCTTCCTGCATGGTGTTGGGCTGGGGAGCACAACCCCCATCTGTGGTTGTTAGGCTCTGATACCAACCTCATTTAGTTGGTTTCTAACCATTTGTGCAGACATTTGCACATTGTGGCCTTCTGGAGGTCATTCTTCAGGGCTCTGGCGGTGCTCCTCCTGTTGCTTCCTGCAAAGGTGGAGGTAGCATTCCTCCTGCTTGGTTATTGTCTTCCTACAGCCTCCCCCAAGGCTGTTCTGGCCTTTCTCCGGGTAGGGCCTCCAGCTTCTGGACACTATGCTGACAGACACAACAAACCTTCTTTGAACAGCTTGCATGTGCCGTCCTGGATGAGCTGGACTACCTGAGTCACTTGAGTGGATTACAGACTTAAATATTATGAACCAGGAAGGCCTGTGTATTGTATTTAGTTTATAAAGGTTCTTCTTTTTGTTGGCAAACACTCGCTACCCCATGATGGCCCCCCAACAATAGTAATCTAGCTGCGCCCCTGTCCTGGAGCCACTTTTTTTTTTAATGAGGGAGATGTGTTTGGTCAGAGTGAGGAACAGAGAAAATGCTGGATACTTGGAACAGGTGCTAGAAAGCTAGCAGTCTCTGCATCAGAGAGTTTCCTCATTATTTAAATTATAGAAAAAGAATATCTTCTGACAGGCTTATAAATATCTGCACTGCATTAAGACACTACAAACTTTCCAGAACCAGGAAAGGTCACAACTTCATGAGGACTTAATTTATCATGGTACCCTATAATGATAAAGTACTTAGGATTTGGAGCTGAAGGCGGATAAAAGTAGATCTTATATTAAAAGTTGTTTAAACAAACCTTTTAATAGTGTTAACTTATTTATGTTCCTACAAATTCAAAAATGTTTATATGACTAAGCTCTTTTGACAAGGTCTATTTTTAACATATACATTAAAATTCTCTTCAAAGACTCTAAATAAGGACGACCAAAATGCAATTAGTGGGCATGTTGTGTTCACCGGACAGCAGATCCAAAGCAGTTTGGATGACCATATATTAATAAATTGCATAAGTTACTGGTCGTTGAGGGAAAGGTGGGGATGAAAGAAAGCTGGAAGGCATTGAGTTGGAATAACTGATGAAAATGAAAAAGACACAAAAATGCAGCTAAAAGAGCTACTGTAAACAGCCAACCAACCGTTGTCTGCCAGACTTTAGACCTGAAAGCAGATCTGTCAGATTTACACTGATATTAAAGGGATAGTTCGGGATTTTTGACATGAATCTGTATGGCATCCCCATCACCAGTGTCATGCAATCACACTGACTTACCCCTGGCAGCATCCTGTGAGCAGAGTTCTCGTCCAGCTTTGGTCAAGCCGAAAGTAGTCCGGCAGGTTTGCTAGAGCCAGCGAAATAAAACGTTTCTCTTCCCAAAACATTATGTGTTCAAAAGAGCGATATTTTTGCATCCCAAAAACATTGTAGTGGAAAAAGTCACACGTCGTTATCAATTGGTCCTATTTTCTCTCTGTTCGTATCAGTGCGCGCCGTCATTCTGACAGCGAGCTCAACAACAGCCAGATGCATGTCTCGCTCCGCCTAGCGAGACATGCATCTGGCTGTTGTCAGGTTAGTAGGCCCTAGCTGTCAGGTCATGGTGTCGCGCGCACTGATACGAACAGAGAGAAAATAGGACCAAGTGATAACGACGTGTGACTTTTTCCACTACAATGTTTTTGGGATGCAAAAATATCGCTCTTTTGAACACATAATGTTTTGGGAAGAGAAATGTTTTATTTCGCTGGGTCTAGCAAACCTGCCGGACTACTTTCAGCTTGACCAAAGCTGGACGAGAACTCTGCTCACAGGATGCTGCCAGGGGTAAGTCAGTGTGATTGCATGACACTGGTGATGGGGATGCCATACAGATTCATGTCAAAAATCCCGAACTATCCCTTTAAGCTCCTAACAGCTGTGAAGCTGTTAACAGCTGTATCTATCACCAACTCCTGACAATTGCTGAGTGACCCAAAACATTGCAATAGTAGGCACATAATAATTTGTTAAAACATCACTATGATTTGTGCGGGGGTCACAGAGGAAACCTCAGGTAGAAAGAACACACTCTTGTCACCAGATAGGTATGCTCACTCTCTGGTGTGCATGTGGAAGTTCCTGTCCCCCATGGTGGCTGATAATATTCAGTTTTGTTTGTTTATAAACATGCCTCAACATAGGTCGTGTCACTAGTCAGTTTCATTGGTGGTTTAATAGCATTTTATACCACAGGCTGCAGGTATTTCTACTCAAGAATGTGTTCCTGACTTTTTAATTTGGTAAATACAGACAAAAAAAACTTGATTATTTACAAATGGTCTGCCAATTTATGGGGAAAACCATCTTAAAAGTTTGCTACTGCTGTGTGGTTCATTTTAGATGAGCAATTAGTTAGCAGATCAACTTTGCGCACACAATCAGGTTTTCATGTTTTTCTTGTTTGTTTTTTTCTATTCGAGGAAACCTTTTGCAGATCCGGTCCATCATTTTCAGAAGTGACCCATTTATTTTAGCTGAAATAAAGATCGCTTCTTTTTTCCAATCTATGGATCTGCAGAAATATGCAAATTAGCCTGCGTTCCTCTTTTCTGTCAGACACACCTTTAAATCAATAAGCTGTAAAGTAGAAGTTCTTCACTGAGTCAGGAGTAAAACACAACAAGCTTGTCAGCATGATCAAATGTAAAAATGCAATATTTTTTATTTAAAAGGTCGTCTATTTAGGAGTAATAAGGATAACCTTCCAGAGCCACAAAAAATTTAAGAAGGCTCAGGAGCAGCAGAAGTATTGCTTTCTAGTTTCCATAAACAGTTGTCAAGTGGCTTCAAATGTTGGAGGAAAATTGAGTAGAATTAATAGCTAAAATGTGATTAAGCTTTGAATTAACTAACAAGAAGTCAACTTAGTGTATCATCATACTGGACGTTAAACATCAATTATCCAGTGTCTCACCTCCATATTAATCCAAGCTGACACAAACTTGGGAGCGATGTTCAAGTTGTCGTACATCTTTGCAGCCATGGTGAAACCCATAGACCTTTAGGGCTTAGTCTGTGTTGGTGAACTCTTTAGAAAGGTAGGAGATACAGAAATCATGTCCCTCAATTATTTTGATGTCCTTGATATTATGTTTTTGCCTGTCTTTTAAGACAAGGACTCCGGTGAGTTACAATGTTTCAAATGAACTAGTGCATAGCACATTGTACATGGGCAAGAACATTCGTCTGAATATATGATAGGAACCTTCCTATTTAAAGCTGTAAATGAAACATCCCAACACACAAACAATAGCAAATAAGACAGGTGGATGTTTTATGGGTTACTAACAGGCTTTTTGTTAAGATATAAGAAAAATAATTTGACACTTTAGTTTGTAAACAGTGTGACCCATGATTTAAAGCATCAGTCTATCTTCTAGCCACTAGGGGCGCTAGACCTGTAAATTCCAGGTTTAGCATACCCAATGGCAAAAATACAGACTACACAGTCTCCTTCAGTGTGTTTGAACCTGATAGTAAACCACTTGTACCATCAGCTTGAGAAGTCATGGAGTTCCTTGTAAAGACAAGGACACATTCAGATTAAATCCTAGATTAAACCCTACATTATAGAATGAAACATATTTGATCAGATAAGAGTCATATTTGTTTAGTTGCCAAACAACATTTAGCTTATTTAGCACTTTTGTTTACGGGACTCTTTCTACTAGTGTTTTAATGGGGTATTTTTGGTCACATGACTCTAATGATAAATAGTAGATTTTTTTATTATAGTAGTCCACACAGAGTGTTGATACTGCCTACTAATGCTATATAGTGACCTAAATAAATTGACATATCTCATATTAAGCTAAGAATAAGAAAAGAGGGTTGATGTCTTAGGATACGCATTTTCTATTGCTTCTCAATGGCATCTCTGTCTGCGCCCTAGTTGAAAAAGATGTAGAATATTTTTTCATCTAAGATTGAATTTATTGTGGTGTATATAAAAAATAGAATATGCCATAACCTATGTAACCTCAGATATTGATGTGTTGCTTTTGCAGTGCAGAGAGAACTCAACTACCATCTAAAACCCAGCAGTGTTGGCCATCCATAGTGATCGCTTCATGCTTCTCTTCTGCTTTAAATGTTAGATAAATAATAGATTCATACTGTATGCATGTATCTTAGCAACAATATGTCGGATATTCTTTGCCAAAGTTCATAGAAAGGTGTCACTGCTTTGAGATGATTGGTGTTTTCAATTGGATTCATTCCTGTAACATTCTATCCTTAGTTGTTGCCATATCTGTTAACTTTTCTTTGCTCATGTTTGTTTTAATTATTGTGTATTAGTAAGGGTTCTCCATAAGTGTTTTCTGACAGACATTTCTCACTATCTATGTTTAACTTTATTTATGTTTATTTGTTTTTGCTCTCTGGTACGACCATCATCTGATCAACTCATTTAGTTTCCCTGGTCATCACCACTCACACCACTTACTAGTGATGGATGGATCAGTCTAAAATATAAATTACACCCATTTGGTATCAATATCACATCAATGATATTGTGGTGAAAACAATATCTTCACTGTTAAAACTGATTTAGAAAGAATTACAGTGTTTTTAAGATATATATGTTTAAACACTAAAACATTTTACATATAATTTTTCAACACGGGTTGGTTTACATCTGCTGTAAATGAACAATGCTTTTTTTAAAGGGTCCCTTGTGTAAAGTATTTATTAGAAACACACTAATAATTTTATGAATACAGTACATACAGTGCTTAACAAAAAATAAAATAAAAATAAATCTAACCCTTTTTCCACTGTAGATGTAATGTGTGAAACTCTGGACTGGGAAGCTGCTGGGAACATTTTAAGGAGCAATAATTATGAGTTGTCATGTAAAACTGATGAAAAATCATTGTAATTTGTCACCTGAAATGTAAGTACCCATCAGTCCTCTTCATCAAAAATGTCTGTCACATTTTACTCCCTTTAAACCTAGAGGTGAGCACCGGATACTTTGGTGCAGTGTGTAGCCTGTGTTTTCTACCTGTTTCTATAATTTGGTTGCTATAATTGCATGTATTCCTCCTTTAAGCTTTAACAGGGTTTGAAATATAACAGCCTTTAAATCGGCAACTGTTCTGCTGCTTTTGCTGCTTTAAGCCAAAGTCATCTTAATGAGATTTCAGCCAAAGTCTGAGGTTTTTCATAATTAAATAGAATATTGACTTACAAAGTGCTGCCCCTCCTTTATGTATACTTGCAATCGGCTGGATGGAAAGTTGCCTTTACTTTTGCTTAACAACGTCAGTTGTCAGTTGTGGTTTGGAAATATTCTGCAATCATGAAAACCATCAACATTAGTGTTTCCTGACAGAGCAAACAGGGACCTATCATTTAGCCAGAAATGTTTAAAAAATGCAAAAGTGGTTACATTTTAATTTTTTTGTTTATAATATCTAGTTTTAAATGTTAAACTTATATCTAAAGGCAAATTTTACAGATGGAATAAGAAGAACATTTGAAGGTAAGAAGGCCTCTGAGTTCCATCGTGCATAGTTATTTGCAGCTTTATTTCTTAATGGAGGCAGATCATTTAGTTTTCAGACTCCTCTCCTGTGAAAGTAACCCTCAGTTTTAATCCATGAAGCAGACACGCTGTCTACAACTGGGTTTCAAACTTTATTTTCTAATAAATCTTATAGTAAGAGTTGCTCCCTTTGTCCTGAGTTTATGCTTCTATAGGTCTAGCACACATGACTAACATGTGAATATCTGCTGGAGGAATCTTCCCGCTGTTGGTCGGTAGATTATATAACAGTACCTTTCTTAATATAGTTTTTTTCCCAACAACCTCATTTAGGGCCCAGTCAAACCATAAACTGTAACCTAAATACTCCAAACAGAACAAAGAAGCTTTCTTTATTATTCATACTGTTTTTCCTTCTCTCAGGGCAAACCTTGAAGAAGAGTAGGAGGAAGAGTGAACTGCTTAGTTTGATGGAGGAGAATTCTTGGTAAATAAGAAGAAATGAGAATGAATTAATTAAGAATGAAGAAGCAGGAGCTATGTTTGACAGGTCTTCGCCTTAAACATAGTAACTTCTGCTTATTTTTGGGGTTTTCTCTCTCCACTGTTACCTGGCATTTTGTTCAGCCATGACTTCATCCTGGAGTCCCCGTTGACCATTTCCTACATTCTTCTATAGATGATCCACTCTTAAAATAGTTATCTATGTGCTGATTTTATTACCTTCCACACCTGAATTCTGGCTCAGGCTTTGTCAGCCTAGCTGTCATGATTGGTTTTATATCAAACCCAAATGCAGAACACAACGGAGGCTGGGTAAAAGTTTAACAGAATTTATTTAAGATATTGACACACAAAAACATGAACTGGATCTGGAACAGGTCCGGGTTGGGTTCACTGAAGTCTGCAGAGATGATAGTTTGATTAGCTGGGCAGGCAGATGATTAAAGAGTCCTTTAGATAATTCTGATTCTACCTTGACGGGGTCCAGGCTTCTCTTGTGAGAGAGGGAACCGTTGGGTCCAGAGACTGTTGGTTCAGCAGAGTACACAAGCAGCTGCAGCGTCTAGCTTCTGACTTTGAATGGCCGACCTTGATCAGAGTTTCCAGCTCTTCACAAAGAGCAGCAGGGGAAATCCAAATAGGAATCTTCAGGTTTGGCTCACCAGGGCTGGAAGGCAGGTTAAGCTCACCCAGAGCTTCAGGCTTGAGACAGGTTTCCTGTGAGCAAAGACAGAGGAAGGTTAGAACCAGTTTTCTCACTTAGAGACAACTTAGATTCTTTCAGGTAACAGAGGCTCAGGTTGCTAACCAAACTAAGGTCAACACTGCGGCGTTGAAGGAAGGTCTGGCAGCTGCTTATGAAGGGAAGGTCTCCTGATGAGTAGATGCGTCTCAGGTGTGCTGGAGGGCTCCAGCCCAGGAGACCCACGGCACACTCTGCTGGAGGAAGGTGGTACATCCCCAGATCCCAACACTAGCTGTGTTTCTCACCTAGATGAAGCCCCCACAGGAGCTACTGCAACTATTTTTCTCTCTCATAGAAAGTATTCATTATCAGTGTTACTGAGTTCCTTTCTCTGCTCTGTTTTTCTTAAACCTCCAGTCAGTTGTGGTAGAAGGCCTTTCAGCCTGAGCCTGGTTGAGGTTTTATTCATCTGAGAGACAGTTCTCCTCTCCACTGTCGTTACTTTCATGCCTAGTATTAGGGATTGCTGCAAATGCAGTGAAACAGTCCAAGTGACCGTCTTGAATCTAAATTCTGAATCAAATTCTGTGTATGCACGTTCATATGGATGTGGCGTTAGCAACATTAGCCGTTCCCAACATGTTACTTCTGCCTGCAAGTGAGACCCTGATAGTTTGAATAGAAACAGGAATGGTGATAGCATGGAGGGCTAATTAACACCCTTCAAGTAAACATCTACATAAAGGAGAAGAACCACAGTCCTGCTTTGTGGAGACTGTGCTGTTGTGAACTGTTCTGGTTTGAACAAGGACCCTAAATGATTAAAAAACAAGTCACTTTCACACTCAACACAAACACACAAGTTTAGGCATGAAAAAGTTTGATTTCTGGGTAATGATTCACTTTAGGTTCACCACTATGTCTGTATGGTTGACTGAATATCCTCTGTTACACTGTAATTGATGATTGACTGAATTAATAACTTTATTTCACACAATCCAGCAAGATTAATAATTTAACATATATACAGTAAACCTTATCTATAATATATATATATATATATATTTTCCCTCCAAGCTAGGGTCCTCTACCAGAGGCCTGGGAGTTTGAGGGTTCTATAGAACTGCACTCTTCTGGACCAATTATGTGGGTCATTGCCCCGAGTGCCCCAATGACCATGGGCTACAATGATGCCTATCTGCCACTTCGATTATGTTTCAGAGGTACATCCTGTGTAGGGGCTTATCCTCCAATGACCGAGTTTCTGGCACCTCATCTTTTGTTCCCCATTGTCTGAGATATTCAGTGAGGATGTCGTCTGTTGGAGCCTTGTCCTTGATGTACTTATGGGTCTTGGATGTTTCATCCTGGATAGTGGCTCTTATGCTCATAAGTCATCGGCCTCCTTCCTTACGGCTGGCGTACAGTCTCAGGGTACTGGATTTGGGGTAGTACCCTCCGTGCAAGGTTAGGAGCTTTTATGTCTTAACATCTGTGTAGCTCCTCCTTTGGCCAGCTTATTATTCCTGCAGGGTATCTGATTATTGGTGGAGCATAGCTAGTTATTGCCTGAGACTTATTCTTGCCATTGAGCTGGCTCCTTAGGACCCGCCTTACTCTGAGCTATTTGGCTGTAGCCGCTTTCCTTCTTACCTCTTCAAGGTTGCCATTTGCTTGTAGGATTCCAAGGTACTTATAGCTGTCTTCAATGTCTGGTATTGTTCTTTCTGAGAGTAAGACCCCCTCTATGTGGAGCACCTTCCCCCTCTCAGTTACCATCCGACCACACTTCTCCAGTCCAAATAACATCATGATGCCTGTGCTGAAGATCCGGGTGGTATGTATTAGTGAGTCAATGACTCACCCATTCTTAGAGTATAGCTTGATATCATCCATGTAGTGGAGGTCACTGATGGTACCCATGAGTCGGTACCCATAGCCAGTGTTGTTGATTATTTGGCTGACGGGGTTTAGACCCATGTAGAACAATATATATATATATATATATATATATATATATATATATATATATATATATATATATATATATATATATATATATATATATATATATATATATATATATATATATATATATATATATATATATATATATATAAATGGGTTTATTGGATCCAATCTGCATTAGAGACTAAACAGAATTGGTTTGGGGCAGATCTTTAATAATAATAAATGCTTTAGCCTGTTAATTTATCACTCTTTGAACACAGTGATTAATCCTCATATTAATTCCCCTATTTAGGCCTATGTCAACACAGCCAGAGAAAGAGGAAATTATACATTTATGGTACATTAAACAAGACTGATTGTTTAATGTTTCATGTAGTCTAATCACAAAAGCATTTTCATTACAGCTGCTTTTTCCCTGCTTTATTACAGCAAGAGTCCTATCTTGTCTTCACAACAGAAACCTAACCACCTAACACATTTTAAGGCCATGTCCAGTTTATCTTTGAAGCAATACTATGTTAGTCTCCTATAATTCTAAACCAGATTGCCTTGAAGGGTTATCCAACAGATTTCTTCTGTTTTTGTCCTTGAGATGTGAACAGTGATTTTTCTCTCTTGTTAAATCTTGATTGGTTTTCCAATTTTGGGGGATTCAGAGTCTCTTTCCAGATTTCAGCCTGATCAGACCTACTGAATGCCAAACACTATTTACTGTTAAACACTCTTTTAACAGTAAATATGATACAATATCTCAAACAAAGCAACACATTATGTCTTAAGACATCCAAGAACAGAGAATAAACAAATCCTTTCACATCAGTCATTCTAGAAAGATTAGGTTAAGCCTTTTGGACTCCAGAAAACCACTTTGAGAAAACCACATCAACCACTAATGACAAACAAAGACAGACAAAAAACATGACATGGGACAGGGTTGAACCTTCCCAGGAGCAGCTGGTAAACTAAAATGAATCCTACAGAAAGCTGCCAACTCATCCAGGTAATCTAAAAAACAAGAACAGGAGCTAAAGCATTGCAGGCCTCATTTAACTCATTAGACATCAGTGATCCTGATTCAATCATGAGAAAAGGCATCCATGACATTTCAAAGGCGCAAACCACAGCTGACTTAAGCCTGGTGTTTATTCCACAAATTGGACGAGGCACGAGTGCTCTATCAGGGATGACTTTTACTGTCACCCGGCATCTGGCATCTGAAGACAGCTCCATTCAGAGTTAATGAGATACACTATTCACAAACAAAGAAAGCATTACTTTCCAGCTTATTGTTTTAGTCTGAAACTTTGCAAGAAGCAGGATCAAATTGATAAGAAATAATGTTGTCTACAATGAACAGATCTGATTTTGTTTTGTGGTCTTTCCTCTGGTAATGTTGCGTACTGCCCTGTATTTTCAAAGAAAACTTTACGCCCATCAGGATTAACTATTAATGCCTGCAGCGCTTGTTCAGGCTTGGAAGCCATCCATAGAAACCTATGTTACACCACATAGAGAGACTACAACCCAGACTAAAAACATTTCTCTTGAAATGTCTGAAATGTTTTTAGAGGATTCGCATTAATAGTGTTGAGTCTGAGGCTTTATACAGTAGCCCATCAATTGTATAAAACCTTGAACTCAACACCATTCCTGACATTTGAATTGAAAAAGCTTCCTGGGTGGGAAGTAAAGCATCTTCAGCTTGGATATAAAGCCCAGTGGATTGTTTTTAACCTTCTTTTTTGGATCAAATATGTGGTGATGATGATGTAGTGTGAAGGTCTTGGAGTGCTTTGCTCTATCTTTCCCGGACAGCTTTCCATAAAACAGAGGGAAACATTTTAAAGCACAACATGTTAACTTCAGAATATGTAATACTGCTCGTTTCGTAGGTCTGATTATGGGCATCAAGCAGGGACACAAAAATCTGTTTTTAAAGGTTTATTTAGAAGAGGCTCAGGAAGTCCAGACTCAGGTCGAGGCTGAGATCAGGCCAGCAGAACGTCCCCGGCCCGGACACGGAAAGGATTGACAGATTGATCGCTCTTTCTCTAGGAAAGGTTAGTGAGAAAATGGGGTAACTGAGGATATCCAAAGGAGATTTCGTTTTAAGCTTACAGTGTTCAGTGAGGTAAGAGGGAGCCAGGAGGAGGTGAGCTATCTGTGGCTGGCTGTTAGGGCCATACATGTGATCTGATGAGTAATTGTTTTGTCAGTGATAGATGGTAAATGGCATGTACTTATATAGCGCCTTTATTCAAGTTAGGAGACTTGACCAAGGCGCTTTACACTACATTCATTCACCCATTCACACACTGAAGGTGGCAACTACATTGTAGCCACAGCTGCCCTGGGGCTCACTGACAGAAGCAGGGCTGCCGTACACTGGCGCCACCGGGCCCTCTGACCACCATCAGTAGACAATGCAGGTGAAGTGTCTTTCCCAAGGACACAACGACACTGAAAGTCGGAGTCGGGGCTTGAACCGTCAACCCTTCGATTTCAGGGCAAACTCCCACATCCAACGCCCCTGTCCCCCCATCTATGGTGGAGAGCCTGAGAACAGTGGAGGGTAGACATGCAGGTGGAGACAGAGTCACAGAGCGGAGGCAGGCCAGGCTCTCCACTTGGGAAGATCTTGCACAGGAAGGCTACTGCTGGGCGCTCTAAGAGGAACTTGTCAGTAGTCAACTGAATCAGTCAGAACACCCGATCCAGGATATCTACAAGAAAAACGAACTACAGGGTAACCAGGCTTGTTCTGGAGAAACACAGTGAAAAAAGCATGACATTTTACTCAGATAATAATATAAACAGCCTTGGTGTTATTTTTGTTATTTTATTTTTTACATTGGGTTTGGATAGTTTTTTTTTGTTGTTGTTCTAAATGAAAACGTCCTAAAAACAGCCATGCATGCATACACTATATAGATTTATATCTGTAATGGCTAAATCCAGATACACTACACAACCTAATAGCAGAGGTAGGTAATCCAGGATCGCTAAGTAAAAATTTGTTCCTAAGTGCCTGCAGAAAATCCACATATTCAAGGGCAGAACATGGAAGCTGCACACAGAAAGACCTCAGTTTGGGATCAGAAACCTGGACCTACTTGTACTGAGGCAAGACCTTTACCAACGGCACACCTTGTAGCTGAACTCAGGTTGTATTTGTCTCATGTTTACATGTGATGCATGATGCTGATTTAAGGCACAAGCCACAGAAACATTTGCTGGACATTGTTTTTCTTGCTGCTGGATGTGTTCTGATGATGTTTACTTAGTAGAGGTTCCTTGTTATTGCCTTGCACAGAAAACCCATCTCTCATCAAGCATCCTGGTGTTGGGCTGTAATCCAAGCAGTGCACACAGTTTATTCCTGAATTAACAGCAGCAGCGCAGCAGCAGGGATGACAAGCACAGTATGTTGTGAACATCTTTATGAGCACACACGATTTGTGTGTCTTGCCTTTATGATCTTCTCCTGTTTCAAATGAGAACACAGACAAAACGCAGGGGCAAAGATTCAATTAGGAATTACATAATGCCCTTTCATCAAGGATCTTTCTGATGTCCATTTTTAAGTCTGTGTGTGGTGGTGGGGGGTGGACATGTGCATTTGCGAATGTGTAGGTGTGTGTTTGTGTGTGGGTTTGAAAGGGTCGGAGCTAGATGTACTGACGCACGGCTCTTAGAAAGCAGCAGTTTAACAGGCATCTCGTGGCAGCTTAAACTGGCCAAGTCTGGTCTTTACTGTGTTTAACCCGAATGGGCCTGCGGTCAGCTGTTTGAAGAACTTAATTGCCTTGTTGTGGTACATGCACTGACCTCATGTTGCTATGATTAGCAGCTGCGATGCTGCTAACGATGACTGCAGTACTTTTGAGGGTCATCAAGTCAATATTAGCTCTTTTGTCTACAGACACCTTGTTCTTCTCTTTGTCTTGGCGAGCTTTAAAAAGTGTGGCTGCACTTTCATCTGCGAAAATAATAAATATGATTTCAGTATGTTAAACATGACTATTTGCAGGTATAAAGAAGTAGACTAATTTTAGACAGGTGGCTGCCTCAGTCTTAATCAAAATCAGAAGCAACTGTGTGTTGTTTGCTGCTAAAATAGGCTGATTTCATGATGACATCATCCCTCTACATGTAGTGGTACAGAACTCTTTATTAGTATTTATTATAGTAGGGATCTTTCATTGTACAGAATCAAACATTAGTTACATCACAGCATCTGAACCCCACATTATATAAACCTGTAATCAGAAAAAAGTTAATTTAAGTAGAAATTATTTGACTTAAAATGTATTCATACCCCTCAAATATTTAACATTTTGTCCATTTGCAATCATAAACCATATTAGTATTGTATGCAATAGACCAGAAAATATAATAAATGTTTCTTGATTATTAATGAAACTAAATATTGTTTAGTTGTTTCTTATTGAGGTTTGGACATCTCAACATAATTAAAATCATAATTTCACTGTAGTTCTGACATTTCATGTTTGGTTGACCATGTTTGTTTATATATATTTTTTTAATTGAAGGTTACCAGAGTAAAGGGGCAGAACACAGATGCAGCTGCTGTAATCATCTGCAGGACTTTGGTTTTGATGCTTTGCACTTAAGTTGCACCTGACCTTTTTTCTCTGGATCTGCAGCTTTTCCTACACTTTTAGTGATGTTTGGAACCCACTATGGTGTTGGTATTAGCAAAATTAGTTTGATTTCTTTATGGCTTTGTGCATTCTTGTGCTTATATCTGACTGTTGAGTGATTGTTTTACTAATTTCTCTTAGTGCTTTAATCATCCTGTTTTTATAATGCTTTGCTCTGTGCTTGCACACTTACAATACCTGTTTATGTTTCTTCTTAGTGTTTTCATGTTCCTACTTTATTCTGTCAAAACCTTTTAATCACACGTAATGAACCTTCCTACCTGGCATTACAGTGGTCAACAGGTGCATTTAGCATTAGAACAAAACAAGCTGTCATAAAATATATGTGGTGCAAACTGCACAGAAAACAAATGCATTAGAAAAAATACTGCATTTAAAAGAAAAACAAGCTGTAAACAGGTACAAATGCACAGCAAATGAGCTGCAAACACACATATGATCCAAACTCCAAAGCATATAAACACAAAAAACAAACGCAACTAAAAAGGTTGAAAACAAAAAATGCTGCAATTAACAAAAATACTATCAAAAACCTACAATCAATATCCCTAATTAACAAAATGTTTACAATTCACCCTAACTTTAATGATATTGCCAGCCTCTGTGCAGACAATCCAAGGTAATCACTTAAGAAAGTTTTTAAAATGATACAATGATGAATAATTGTGTCATATGGATAAAAAAATAACTCAATAAACTGCAAGAAATAATACTGACAACTGATGATAACTAATCCTATTTGTTCCTATTGGCATTCCTGCAGAAAGCACTGCCTTATTACTACTCTGTAAATAATAGGTTATATGACACTTAGCTTTGGCTTGGAGCAGGAGATTAAATCACCTGTTGCTGCCTCCTATGTTGGTTTTTTTGTTCAGTATTACCTGGGCTTTTGATATATGGGTCAGACACAGTTTTGCGAGGCTAAGATGGCTTGATAAGCATCAAACCATGTGCTCACTGCCTAAATAAATGGAGATTTAAAAGCTCAGATGAGAACAAAGTGCATAGGTGCTTTGCTGGATAACTGAAAAGTTGTATTATCTAGGTGAAAGGTTAAATAATGCAAAGCGGAATGTCTGAAAGAGCCCAAGGCTAGGTTTTGAATCGCTTTCAGATGATTAGATTTAAACTCAATGAAAGCAACAGACCAATGTTTCGTCCCTCAAAGCATCACTTTGTTTGCGACTGAGCATTCAGTAGACCTGGCCTTGATGCAGCGTCTCATTACCCAGTTACCATGCAAGTGTTTGTGTTTCAGGGTTCCTGCAGGGCTTTCTGCTGAGACGAGTATTCACTCTGGAAAATCAGCTCCTATCATGAGTTTAGATAAGTGAAACAGATATCAGTCACAGAGAAGTTTAATTTGCAACAGCGTTACAGAACTTCAGAAACCATCCAAACAGTTGGTTAAAATGTTGAGGCTTACAGCCAAGCAATGCATAAAGAAAACGTAAACTTAAGCTTTATTTATTGAAAAAAATAATAAACAGTATAACATAGCAATAATCAATCATCTCTCTTCTGTGAGAGATGAAAATAAAGTACATAGTGGGATCATAAAGGCCAACCAGTACAAGTCTAGTCTAAGAAATGGGCTGATGGTGCGCTTGATTGTCAGCAAGGATGCTTATTCAAATATGTGATTGTGTGAGAAAGTCTGAGATGGTGTGTGTGGATGTAATATTGCATTTTCCTGAAGGAATTGATGCAAACAGCACATCAACCCTCTTCTGGACAATGCAAAATAACTTGGTCCAAATCTGGTAGACAGCATCCCACGGTCATCTGCCCTGCCTTCATTGCCAGGCTAGATAACATATGACAGAAGTGACCTAAAACTCACAAACAGAATGTCATAACTACTGATAGTATGCTCTGTTTGGCACTGCTTGTTTACCTTTGTTACTATGGAGCAGTAAAGCATAATTCACAATAACTAAATGATCATCAGCATTTAATCAGTAACTTTGAGGTTGTTATTCTCGCCTGAGTGAATACCTGCAGGTTAATGGCTTCACAAGCAGGTCCAGGATGTTCTACACAAATCTAAATGTTTGAATCTCGTTCACTTTAGTCATTGGTACACATTTTAGCCCTAAACACAGTTACATCAGTGCTTGAATTGAATTTTATGGAGAAAGATTAGAATTAAGCCAAGCAGAGGTTGACTGATGCAGAGACGGATCAGAGTGTGTTAGCTTTCGATTTGCACACACTCTGTTGTTTATATGTCTTACGTCAATTTAAAAAAGAGATCATGCAGAACATGAACCTTCTCCTGCCAGGAGCGCCACATTATGATCTGCATGGTTCTTTGGATTTCTGCCTTTAGATTTTCTACTGTGTTTTTCTACACAGTTCTTTATTTGCAACCTCGGATTGAAAATTGCAGACTTAGCTTTTGCTGAAGATGAAACGGCCACACTTCTCTGAATGCTGTTCATAATATGATTTTATTTTACATATAAATCATTCGAAAATGTCTCAATCAAATAAAAATAAGGTTTTAATAATGATTTCTTACATGATTCCATCATATGCTGACAAAAGGTCCCAAAACAGCTTGGTAGTCATTTATTCCCCAACCGAGCATGGACTTGCAGAACGCTTGAAGGGGTGATAGAATGATTCTATAGGGTATCTGGTGCTGGTCCTTAAGGTCTCTGAATAGGGTGTGTAACATTGGTTGGGCCGAAAATGGCATATTTGCTGTTCTATGAGCCCTAATGCAAGTTAAAAGCCCTAGAAAGAAACGACAGGTTTTCTTCCTTTTATGGTATGCTGATGAATATTTAGATAAGCTGTGCGCTGATTGGTTGGTTTACAACGAGCAAAGCTGCTGAGCAAAGACGCATCATAGCAGCAAGCACTCACTCACTGAAACATCAAATTGTCGATATGATGGGGTGACCAGACGTCCCCTTGTTTCAGTAAAAGATTTTTAGCAAATCCTGCTTTGAGCTGTCCAAGATTTTTTAAAAATGTATTGGGTAAAATGTTTAGAGCAAATCAACAGCTGAGCATCAAGCTTTGCAGAGATCTTCTGATACACAAAAATATTCCATGCCTGTCGAGTCTTCGGATCCTTGGGAAGACTGTGAAAATGTTCCCCTTTCTCCGTCAACTGAAATGCTGCATTTACCCCTGTGGTTTTGGCTCATTTTCAATGGAGAAACTTCCTGCTTTGTAAATATTGTAGAAATAAACCCAACTGTAGGCTAAACAGCTAAACTGGTGCCTTACATCTACCTCTATTCATGTTCTTGGGCTGTGAACCAGTGGGCTGGTCTGGATGTAAATTCCGGGGCAAAAATTACAGACCAGAACCAAATAAGGAAACATCCCCGAATTGACATCAACTCGGGGCTTCGTTTTGATTTGCCAGTTTTATGGTGGAAGTTTATAATTGTGAGATTTGCAGAGAAAGGAGGTGTCAATGCGGTTTGAACTCTCCTGTACGTCCATTTCACCCACTGAAATATTGTCATTCATCTCTGACAATGTAAACTCGGTTTTGCATTCTATGACCCCTTTAAAAATGATTCTCCGAAAAAAACAAAGTTCTTTTTTTGTGCTTGGTATCGTTTTCATTTTATCTTTCTCATTATCAATATTTATTTGCTGATCTGAAAAGACTAAAGAATGGCAAATAGTGCATGCAGTAGAAATATGTAAGGAAGCAAATCTGTTTTTTGTTTTTTTTGTCCAAATCCCAGAGCTATGGTTGCAGAGAAAATGGCAGACTTGAAGCAATCTGTAGAGACAGTTTCCTTTGAAGCCATCTGTTGGGTTGGCTGCATCATAGTCTGTGTTGAATAAGCTGATAAAATTGATTAAATTTCAGAGGAGATGTTAAAAATTATGAAAAACACTGCTGGAGAAATTACATGATTAAAAAAATCATGTACTTTTACAAAAATTCAGTACAGCAACTCAGCAACATCTTCACTCAATGGCTTAATCTCACTAATGATTAATTGTTAACATAATATAATCATATATTTTTTCAACAGTTTCAATCTGAAGTGATTAAAGTCCAACAGGATTTCTGCTGTTTTTCTGGCTCACAGCATGACTCAGCAGGCCTTCATGCATTTTTTATAAATGTCTGTGTCTCAAGGCAGCAAAGTTTTCCACAGAAGAAATTATGAAAAAAGCTTATGAAGACTCTAAAACATAAGGTGGAAACAGATGACGCAGCATATCGCTATATATTAGGGAGGATTTTTTATACCCGTACTGGCTGGAAAGATAAAGTAAGAAGCGTTCTATGTCAGCATGTTGCACACACTGAGTCACACAGTCCCGCTCTAACGTATGATTTGTTTGTGTATGGATGGAAGGAGGCGAGGGAGGCACTGCTGCCAGCACTGACTCTGAAATCTAAAATTAGAAAGCTAAGTAATTAAAAAAAGACACGGGTGGCTCAGATGAAAGCTAATTCCTTTCCTTTCTACAATAATGAATCATGATCAGATAAAAATATGGTGGAGGAATTTTAGATTGAGGGTCCTGTGAGGGAGGGAAGGAAGGAAGGAAGGAAGGAAGGAAGGAAGGAAGGAAGGAAGGAAGGAAGGAAGGAAGGAAGGAAGGAAGGAAGGAAGGAAGGAAGGAAGGAAGGAAGGAAGGAAGGAAGGAAGGAAGGAAGGAAGGAAGGAAGGCTCTGTGCTGCTCAGTTCCACTGAGGGTATTTTATCTTTGTGTTCTTTCTGCATGTCTAGAATAAGAGTAAGAAAAAAAATGAATTGTTAAAATTTCTGTGACCAGATTTAATTTAAAATATTAGTTATGGACTGACTTCATCGAACCTGATCAGTGAAAGGCGGTTCCAATCAGCAGAACATGTCAGAGCTGATTGGGTGAAGCTACGCATACTGCCAACCTACCAATATTTGGTTTTTGCCTCACAGAACAAATTAATGACTCTGACTGTTCCTATTTCAAAGATGAAATTGTAGATTGGGACAAACCAGGTGTGATAGCGAAAGCAACATGTACATCCTCCTATGCTGCCATGTTTATTTTGATGGACTTAGCAGCTTTCATCACAGCTGTATATCCCACCTTATAACATAGGATCCATTTTGAGTCTGCCTTAAACAGCTGAAGCTGGAGTGAGTCAAGATGGATTCTTCTATGTGAACAAATTCTACAAGAATTCAGCCTGCAGACCAGGCCTTTTACGTTGATACCCCAAAATAAAATCCCTTTATCCTAATCCTTCTTTAGTTTGTCTGTTCCATAAGGCATAAAATACAATAATAAATTACAAGATCTAAGGAAAGAGTGAAGAGTTTTGAAAGAAACTGTGTTCATATTTGCTCCACAGTTCTGTTTGCTGCAGAAATACTTGCTATGAGCACCTGAAAGTTTTAAAAGCCATTAAAAATATTTCATTAACCTCTACAGCCAGATATATAATACAAAGTCAACTATTAATAGACTTGAAAAGTAATTGAAGAAAGCACTTTGCTGTACTGCTCAATGCAAACAAAAGTTACAAGAAAAGCGTCTCTTTATCAAGTTCACTGATGGTGGTGTGCTGATATGGGGTCTCTGAGCTTCCATGAAGTACTGGATGCTACTGTAAGCTCTGCATCCCACCAGGAAAAAGCTATGGCATATTTAAAGCTGTCTTTAGAGGGTAAGGTATTTTCTCAAGAAGCTTGTGCTTCACAATCCAAATTGTCTAAAGAACAGTAAAACAGCTGTTTTGAAAATTGAAGGCCTCAATTTTAATATACATCCAATTCAATTCAATTAAGTTTATTTATATAGCACCAATTCACAACACACTTCATCTCAATGAACTTTACAGAGACAGTTCAACCAGAATGGTTAAAAGTTTCTGTTAAGGAAAACCAGTTCATTGGATTCAGTAATTGACTTGCAAGAAATGCACCTCCTGTATATAGTTATATAGTTTAAAACAAGGATAATGTCACTCGGTAAAGGTTTATAAACTAATTCCATAACATGTATTCAGTGAAACAAAGATTGTCATTTTAGGAAAAACGATTTTCAGTAAGATCATCTGGTCCTTTGATCAGTTTTTATCAAATAAATGTGATTAAAAAATACTCTCATTATGTCTATTTTACTTTTTTAAAGGTGATCAATATGTCTGAGAACCTTTAGAAAACCCAATAGCTTCTTGTTTCTGGTAAGCATATGTTGTGACTCTTCTTAACCAATATACTGTATGTTGAGCAAAAACAATCAGAATTGTGACTTATAGACTGGATTATGAAAATATCTTTCTTCATCGATGAGGGTAGTAAATAAAAAAAATCTTTACAGTAGTTATTGATAACTGTAACTTTTCATGAGTCGTCTGTTCTCTTAGATAATACTAACATTTTAACTGCATTCTTTTTTCAGAAGATTCAAAAAAGACAATAAATAGAAAACAACACTCTACATGGTTTAGGTTGACTTTATATTTCCTGTTAAGTATGGTAGAGGATCTCTGATGCTGTGGGCCTTTAAGTCTACCAAAGGCTAAGGAATTAAGTGAAAAATCTGTACGTTATTTTTTTTTATTATTATTCCCCATCAGGTATGACCAAACAGTCCAGAAATAGCTCAGCAGACACTGAATGAACCTTTTCTCAATTTTGGATTTCTGCTTGTTTACTCGGCAGAATGTTATTTTTGAAGTCGTCCGTTGCTCGTCATTTCTGACCTGCCCTTCTTGTTTGCTGTGCACTTTAGCCAAAGGCTTACAGTCAATGCAGAAATAAATAAGGGCAATATCCCCGCAGGAAGAATCCAGTAAACAGCCAAGTCCAACTGAACTACAATTGCGACAATAACATGTTTATGGAGTTGCTGCTTATTGATGTAATAACTGTCATGATATTTTTTTTTATGCAGTGTTTTCTTTTAATGGTAGAGCAATGGGAATTATTTTAGAAAACAGTGCCTGATGAAAAAAATGATTTTTCATAATGCATCTGATGCATTAAAAACAGCTTTGCTTCAAAAAGCATTTTTAGCCATGATGACTGAGCCATACTTGTGATTTTTGTTTTTCTATTTTTACCATGAGTTATGAGTCTGGGAGGGGTTTAACAGGGAGCTGTTTCATCACTGCACACATTTCCAGTGCCAGGAAACTTGCTGATCAGGAAACAAACACTGACGTCTTTGCCTAACAGATTGAGGCAGCCACGCCGAGGAAGCCTCGCAGTATGAAGCTGCCAAACGCTGCCAAGTTGTCAGTCACACGTGCACGTGCATATGTGCATGTGTGCATGAGCCTCAGTCAATGTGTTTATCCCTACATGGCCGACTCATCCCATCTCCAAGTGTTTGTTGTTTTTAGACACAGACTGACGCTGCGTGTCGTCATCAGACTGTGTGTGGATTATTATTAAAGATAAAGTGGAAACTGGAAATGGTTTTCTTTATTTCCATTTCTATCCATCCATCCATCCATCCATCCATCCATCCATCCATCCATCCATCTTAAATAATAAACAAACATTTTCTCCTTAGATCGAATAATTTTGCTCCTATTTCCCAAATAATTGAATCATTAACTCATCCATCGAAGTTAAATGAGTCTGGAGGTTCTGATCGTCTTCAATCGACCTTTGTTGGGTTTCCTTGTTTCTCTTGAATGGAAGTTACAGTCTATAATGTCAAATCAACAACAATAAGATCACTGCTATCGTTCCCGTGATGCTATCTAAAGGTTTTGGACATTTCTTTCAGCGTCTTATAAACTGCTCCCAGGGTGAAATTGGTTGAACAATTTAGTTTAGCTGTTCTGTGTAGCGATGGGAACGTGTCGGCATGGACAACGATGCACAGACATTTTTCATATATGGAAAGTATTTTTATACACAGCTGATAGAAAAACAGAAGACACTTTCGAAGGGTGTCCAGATTATTTAGTTATATCCGTGTTTTATTGTCTGAAACAAAGATAAAGCTTGTGATCCCAAACCAATCATACACGCTCACACATGCTTGGCTCTCTGAAATGTCAACCCACACGCTTGTGCTGACATTGGGTGCATCAGTCCTTTTACTCCTACCTAACGGCTGTTGAGACATGTGCACAGCTGATTTATCCCTCTAAATGCTAATGCTGATACTCAGCCTACATCTACTGTTTTTCTATAGCATCACATTCATCATGTTTTAAAAGGATTTTAATCAAATTCCCATTTCGTCCTGTGATCATCAGCGTTTCTATAGTTCAGGGTTTCAGCTTGTGACGAACTCTCAAAGCAAATAAAATGGCTCTAGTTCATGGGAAAGATGCACACCTGAGTTTTCCTGCAATAAACTGAGAGGTTGCGAAAAGGTCATGACCAAACTGTAAAATTTCAATCAAATGTGCCTCAGACTGAAATAAAAACTGCTAAATAAGCAGGATGAGATTTTCCATTTTATTGGCTAAGTGCTGATCAAACACTTTGTGTCATTGTGAGATGCTCTAAAAGCCTGATGAACGTTGTCAAAGCTTAACTAGCACATGTGAGATGAAGCCAGTGTTTGTTTCTCCAGCCTGGCGTTAAAAGAGCACAATCATTTGTTGCCTGTGTGGAGGAGGGGAAGGACCAGTCAAAGCTACACTACAACTTCAGAAACCCTTCTTATTAATTGTTTATATGATTTAAACTTTGAATGATAAATTTGAATTTATGTCGTCATCTTTAATCTCGTTTTATGTAGTTTACTGTTTCTGAAAACTAAATGATTATTGTTGTAACTGACGCAGCCTTGAAAACACATCTGTTCTCATAATGACTTTGATCATAAGAATCTGTTTTCATTTTTAAAACTCAGGTTTCTCTTCAAGAACCTTATCTTTCCTTTATGCACTAAATACATACATGAGCTGAAGAGGGGATGTCAAGCCACAGAGAACACCTTCCCGATGAGCTTATCTATTCCATTCCACCTCAGCTTAAAAAAAGCTGCTGATAAAACAAACTGCGGCACAGAAGATGGCTGACATTTCCAAAGTTAAAAAAAAAGGTTTTAAAAGCGCCCCCTGGACTCCTCATTTAAGCATTTTAATTGCATTTACTGCTGTTACAAAAACTTATTTTTTCTGCTTGGGGTTTTTCAGATTGATGGAGTTTTCTAGAAACATTTATTATCCACCATGCTCTATGATAGAAAGCTGCTAAGGCAAGCCAAGTTTATTTTAATAGCACAAATCAGTACATCGACAATTCAAAGTGCTTTACATGAATTAGATAATAAAATATAAGAAAAATGAGAGCAGAATGAAAGCAAATAAAGATAAAAAAAAACACATGTATAGCAAATAAAACAATTAGGACCTTAACCTTATAATAAAACCTAAGTTGACAGTTTAAATTCAACAGTTAATGGCAGCTCTAAACAAACAGGTTTTTTAACTTTGACTTAAAAGAATTCGGGCTTTCAGCACTTTTACAGTCTTGTGGGAGTTTGTTCCAGGTCAGTGGCGCAGTAGGCAGCAGTGCTGCCTTGCAGCAAGAAGGTTCCTGGTTCCATTCCTGGCCTGGGGTCTTTCTGCATGGAGTTTGCATGTTATCCCTGAGCATGTGTGGGTTCTCTCTGTGTACTCTGGCTTCCTCCCACAGTCCTAAAAAACATGACTGTTAGGTTAATTGGCTTTTTAAAATTCTCCTTGAGTGTGTGTGTGAATGGTTGTTTGTCCTGTTTATCTCTGTGTTGCCCTGCGACAGGGCAACACAGAGATAAAGCCCGTAGACAGCTGGAGATACGTATCAGCACCCCTCACGACCCAGTTGGGATAAGCATGACAGAAAATGGATGAATGAATGGATAGAAGACCTGAGTGGTCTGGGAGGTTGATAGACTGACAACAAATCTTTTATGTATTGAGGTGCTGATTCTTTCAGTAATTTATAGACTAACAGAAGTATTTGGAAGTCTTTTCTCTGAGCTACAGGGAGCCAGTGGAAGGACTTTAGAACCGGGCTGATGTGTTCTACTTTCTTAGTTCTAGTGAGAACACTGGCAGCAGAGTTTTGGATCAGTTGCAGCTGGCTGATGGACTTTCTAGGCAAACCTATGAATTGTTGTTGCAGTAATCAATTCAATTAAAGGTTAATGCATGAATGAGTTTTTCTATATAGACTTTGTAGGCAAACCTATGAATTATTGTTGCAGTACTCTATTCAGTTAAAGATAAATGCATGAATGAGGTGTTCTATATCCTGATTGGACGTTAGTCTTAAAATCCTGGAGATGTTCTTCAGGTGAACATTAATGAACTGGCTAAAAATTGGTTTAAAAAAAACTGCTCTCTCAAAATCTGAATGCACTACATACATCTCTTTGAGACTTTTTTTCCCCGTCATTATTTAGTGGGAGAAAATGATATATATTTTTTAGGTAGCTTGTTCAATCTCTGTACTTTATCCAAGATCTTGATAGTGAACATAGCTAACCCTGAGTTCACAGCTTAGTATCAGCATCCGCACTGAAGAGGGCTGTTGCCAGACCAGGGTACTTTCACCATTCAGAACAATAGTAAATTCTGACTAAGAATTGATTCCTGGATACATTTTGAGAGTTAACCAACATTTTCAAAATCCAATCAGATTAAGTGCTAGAAGTACTTAGTTGAAAGCTACAGTACAATGTATGTGGTTTGTTGTGATGGGAGTAATAACGCCTTAACTTGTGTACACTTTGGAGGGAATGGTATTGAACATTAGACAGACAGAAGGAAGGCCAGAGCGTACAGGGATCATTAGGGAATTACTGCATTTCTAATTACATTGTTATTTATATGGTGTTTTTACAGGGGCTTTGCACTTAGTTTCTTTATTATATCACAATTACAAGACTGTGTTTTGAGTGTTCTTAACACAGCTACATGCTGACAATTGTAGCACAGTGCAATTGGAGGTCAGACTTTTAGTTGTGACGGAGTTGTTATGAGCATTTCTGGGAAAATGTAGCACTGAAAATTGATTGCTTTTCGTATTATTCACTTGAATTGAACAAAATAATCTTTTGTTGTCCCGGGGTGGGAATGTTCAGGGATTTTAAGCTGAATTTCAACAGACAGTTTAAAGCAGAGGAGAAACAATGTGCAGTTATTCAAACTGACAAACCTAGATTGTGTATAAAAAAAAGTAGAAAGTGTCTATTTAAGTTATAGTTAAAAAAAACTGCAAATAAAAGCTAGGATGTAAACTGATTATGCAAATCTGTTTGAAGCTGTGATGTTTCTAAAGTCTAACAGCAGTTGGGGGAAATGATCTGCAATTACAGTGTTAGGTGGCCCTTCAGTGCAACACTTTCAATTCAGTTTATTTATATAGCGCCAATTTACAAAACATGTCATTTCAAGGCACTTTACAGTTCACCAGATCATACAGTCAGATTGATTCAAAGTTTTCTATCTAAGGGAAACCAGTTGATTGCATCGACTCATTGACCCGAAGGCAATCCCTTACACTAAGCATGCTTGTAGCGACAGTGGAGAGAAGAACCTCCCTTTTAACAGGAAGAAACCTCCAGCAGATCCAGGCAGTCCATTCATGCACTGGGTGGAGGACATTGTGCAACTATCATGTCGTTTTTCTGTCTCTGATCATCTTTACTAATTTAAGGTTGCGTCTTTGACAGCAAGCAGAAAAAGTTTGTTCCTTTAAAGGCACACCAAGGACTTTATGACCTAGAGCTGATGCATATGAGTTATTTTAAATGATTCCTCATGCCAATATACAATGCTTGACACTATAAATTCTACAACTTAAGTTCAATTTTAATTCTTATAATATTATGTAAGTTGGGAGAAGACGCACCGTAATTGGCCAGGTCATGTGACCTGGAAGAACGTATTGCTTTACGGCCACAGGCTCTTATATGGAGTTCAGGTCTTTTGCTCTACTATTTTTCTGCTTGCTTAACTACTGGTAATGAGGCGAGGAAAAAGTTGGAACCTTCTAAGGAGGTTAAAAAGAGAAAAAGTGTAAGGGATCATGCGTGAGGTAAAACCAATCACTTTACTCCACTTTATTATTAGACTGGTAAGTTAACACTTTGCTCCCAGCATACAGTCATATATCTTTGTTATTTTCTATGTTTAGTAGAAGCAACATAGGGGCAGACGAAAGCTAGCAGGCTACAGGCCTGGTCCGACCCAGTTGCTGTTCACTGGAGCTCTGCCGCTGATCATCCATGCTGACCGGCGTGGTCCGACCGGCCTGTCCCGGCGATGCTTTCCAGACAGCTGTGGCATTCCTCACACCTTCAGAGCTGAATCTAGACATCTAGCATGATCCCCAATCAAAAGATGGTCCCTCATGTCAGCAGCACAGCACCTCTTGCATGTATTGAGGAAGCTCAGGGGGGTGACAGTCTTCTCTATCGCTGCTCCCCATTTATTGTATAGCCTCCCACTGCACATTAGGGAGGCTCCTTACCTGTTGAATTTCAAAACACAGCTCAAGACTTACTTTTATTATCTGGCTTTTAATACTGACAGGATTAAGTTGTTGTAACCTTGTTTATTTAGCTTAAACAAATTCATATTATTGCCTTATTTTATATTTTTATGCTTTTATTGCTATTATTCTATTGTGTTTTATTATTTTTAACTATGTTCAACACTTTACTTTCAGCTGTAGCTGTTTTAAAGCGCTCTACAAAAAAAGATGATGATGATGACTATGATGATGATGATGGTGGTGATGATGATGATGAAAAAGAAGACACTGTTAGTTGAATTTTGCGACAGTGCAGCGGCGTTTGTAGCCACTAGGGCGCTAAGCAACAACGCCCTTCCTTTTTTTTTTTTTTACTTTTCTCACCTCACATAGAATTGGCTTTGGTGTCTGGTGTTGAGCTGGATGGAAAATCCATCTTGAATATAACGTGTCTATTGTTTGCTAGGTTGGACGTCGCATCTGCAGAAACAGTAGAGGAATTTCTGACCTGAAGAAAATTCAGGAAAAATAGGCTACAGCCTTAAAGATGCATCAACGAGTACTGAGGTGTCAGTACCTCAGTATTCTAAAACTACGCTTTAGTCATAAAGGTGCAAATAAAAAGGCTATTGTAAAGATATTTTCAGTAATAGCTTTAAAAAAATGTCTTTATTGGAACCTTGTCAACAAAAAAAAATCCTGAACAGTCTTTGTGGGAATAATAACACCTAATTTGCACATTTTGTAGTTTTAGTCTCTTCTGTCATCTTTTCATTCCTATACAATTAGAACATTTAAATAAAGGGTGTTACACCACAGCTCATGCTTGCCTAATATTAGTAATGTGCTGAATAAACTTAGAGTTGCCTGTGTCCCTGTGTTAGAGACAAATTGTGCTTTTGCATATGACTGTAGATTGCTTATAACAGGTTGTTCTTTTGTGTGTAACCTCGATCATTCAGGCACAGAATGATCCCTCTCAGTCACTTGACCGCACCGTGACCTTCCCAGCTTTCAGTTACGCATTGTCACCCTACAACACACACATGCCAAACATAGACATGTACCTGTAGTCTTCCATAAAATAAATTTAAATCATTAGATAAAAATAGATTTCACTTTGTTTAATTGTTTTCTTTTGTTTGTTTGTTTGTTTGTTTGTTTGTTTGTTTGTATGTTTTATACAGAAGATGCAAATATTTGGAATAAAATGAAAAATATACATAAGAAAAAATAACATATGAATCCAATGCAACCAGTATAAGTCAAGCACCATAAACAGGCTGAAAATTTGCAGAAAAACATAATTCAGACCAAGAAATACTGGAGACTGCTCAGGGATAAAGCTGCAGGTGGGTTCAAATATAGAGGTGTCAAAAGTATTCATGTTTACTCAAGTATAAATCCTACAGTTTAAAAACACTTTTGCAAATGTTGGAGTATCAACTTTGTCTTTTTACTCAAGTAAAAGGGTAAAAGTATCATTTCTAAAACTACTTAAAATATAAAAGTAAAAGAAATGCAAGAAAAACTGTTAAGGACAGATGCTTTAAACCTTATACTGGTTTATTAAACCAAATTAAAAGAAAATATTTCTACAACTCTGGATGACAACCTGCTTGTTATCAGTTTCATAACTAATGGAAACAGGGTCATATTTAACTTTACATCATCTTGAAAAACTATTTATTTTGGTTTGTGGAGAACAACAAATTTGGTGCAGTACCGAGTCCAACCACAAGGAAATCAAGTGTCTGGATGAAACAAATTATTTTTATGGTTTTTATTTTTTTAAATACCAACAGGCCATAATAAAAATTAGCTTAAATGAAACAAAACTAATGAGTCTATTTTTAAAATGTAATGAGGAGAAAATAGAAAGTAGATAGCCTAAATGTTACCTAAGTAAAAAGTAAATTTTTACTTATTTGATACCTCTGTTCAAATGATATGACCCTGAGCTTTCTAATCAATATTCTGAAACCTGAGCCATGGGTCTCGAAGGAATTGTTTATTAATTTGTTTTGGGAACTTTTATGGGTGTTTCTTGTATTTTTATTTTGTTTTCTGAAATGTGAATTTTTCTCAAGCTTTGTTAAAGTGTTTCACATTTTGTAATGTTGATTTTGCTCCTCAGGACCACTGTATTCAAATGTTCAGATCAGTTTTAAGTTAAATCCTTATCATTCAACCTCTTACAGAGCACAGTTCAATCTATGTTATCAAAATGAAAAGCATATGGCACAGATTTGATTTTGATTCTACAAAGACCAGAGACGACCAAGCTCATAGGAACCCTGTCCGCTGACAGCTAAGGTGCACTCTATAAATCTTAACATTCTGAAAATGTGGCAGGAAAGAAAATGATGAAAGAAATCTAATGTGAAGGGAGCCAAAACAAGTGGGAGAAGGTGCTCTGATCAGGTCAGACAGATGCTTTTATCTTTCTGTCTACATGCAACACAACATGTGCAGCTGAAAATTAACTCTACATCCTAAACCAAACACATTGTGAAACATGATGGTGGCAGCATCATGCTAAGGAGGAGCTATTGTGGTTAAATTCAGAACAGATAAGAAGAAAACCTGTTAGAAGACTTTAGGGTGGAGAGTAGGTTTGCCTCCTGGCAAGACGATGGTTTAGGTCAGAGATTCTTTACCCTGGTCCTCAGAGTCCACTGTGCTACATGTTTTAGGTGTTCCCCTGCTTCCACACACCTGACCTGAATGAAAAGGTAATCAACAGGCTATTGCAGCATTTGTGGAAATGTAATAATTTGAATCAGGTGTGCTTGAGTATGTTAGGAATCCAGTTTGTGTGGTCTGTTTTTATGCCCTGTCCTCGTTGGCCCTCCCTGCACACCTGCGGCTCATTGGATCATTATCTGGAGGAGTATTTGAGCAGTGGGCTGTCACTACCTCGACGCCAGAGTGTTTGCCAGTTTTGGGTACTCTAGCCAAGCTGAGTTTAGCTGAGTCTAACCTGAGCCTTTGTTTCTCCGAGTCTAACATTGTTTTTGTCTTTGCCTTTCGGCAGGAAGCCTTCCTGTGTAACTGGATGCCTGGCCTTCTCCCCCTGGAAGGATAAACTGAGTTCACACTGAGCATGGGAAAACATCCACATATGCCGGTCAAGTCCCTTTCGGAAATCCAAGTGACAGTCCGCTCCAATGCTTCTCCAGGTCCAATGAATGTCTACCTGTCCGCTCTCCAACGAGTTCCCTCTTCACTGGATATACCCTCACTGACTGGATTCAAGGATTAACAAGAACCCCATCAAACGTGAGTCCCACAACCACAGAACTCAAACCTCAGTCAATTTTCCAACGGTCCCTGAACTGATCACTGTTATCTCCCCTCCAGACTTTTCAGTTCCGGTTCACCAGTTCACTGAGTTCCAGATCCAACTCCTGTACTATTACCTCAATAAACCTGTTTGACCTTTGCCGTGTTCTCTGAGTGGCTCTCTGCATGTGGGTCAGATCCCTTAAGACAATCATGACAGAGTAAAGACGCATCTACAGTACAACACGGAGGACAGTGGGCACTGAGAACCAGGGTTAAGAAACCCTGGTTTAAGTAACCGGTTTAAACCAAAGTTAGATTCAGCAGTTAGCTATAACAACCTTTTCTTTGTTTATTACAATGCTTGGTTAAAATTTCCTTGTAGATGCACAGCTCTCTGAAAACAACAGCTGTTTGACCCACTCTACCAATTTCTTCTTTTTTTTTTTGTGGTCAAATTATGTGACAATTTATTTCTTTTTCTTGTGACTTTAAAACAAACAAAAAAGAACAAAACGTATATAAAAAGGAGATAATGCATTTTCTTAAGATCCACATATTTAGAGGATGGAGGAGAAAGCAATGTCTGTGACATCCTCATGAGGACAAAAAAGTTAGAGTTTTTTCCACCGTGAGTGTTACTCTGTTGGGGATATTTTATTCAGAGATTATAAAGGCACTTTTCTTTTGACACATAAAAAACATTTCTATGTCAAAATGATGCTAAGTTCTTTATCAGTTATTAAAAAAGAAGCTTAAGAGTCACATGTATCTCTGAAGCTTCCAGACCGTTTATCTTTTAAGGGAATGCTGTGTTGTCTAATGCTGAATATAACTATCATATAGTTAACTATTAAGTAATATCAATAGTAAAATGTAGGAACAGGGGAATTAGATTCTTTCAATTACATCACAATTCTGTTATAGTTGGAGATTCAGACAACTGCCGATATTATTTGTTGCTAATTTTTTTTTAAAGGTCATTCTATTTCTGAGCAGAGAGTAAACAATGGTAAAAGAGCCAGTTGGGAACATCATCATCACATGTATTTTATGTGGATTTTTTATTTTCTTAGCCAACAGGCGTTGTTGTGTGCAATCTTGTGTCATATGATGCGGGAAGTCCTGATTGCACACATATAATCAGGAAAGTGAGACGAAATGCTAGAGTCCAGCATCTTTTCTTAGAGCTGTTGGAGCCCTTCATCAAGGTCTTACGCACTTTTCTGCAAGCTTAAAAAGCAGTTTGAAAGTCAGCCTTCAATCTCCTGATAACAGTCATTAAAACACATCAAATGTATAATCCTCTGTAAAGACTCCCTGACACCCAAATTCCTACTATAGATATGAAGCATCAGATACTGCTGAGTTAACACAAACCTCATTTGACACATTACTTATTGAATATTCTTCCAACCAGCAACAAAGTTTAGCATGTTAGCTTTGATTCATGCCTTTCTTATCAAACTAACACATTACATAGACTACATGTCATGGAGACATAAAAACCTGGATGACTCTTAATTTTTGCTTCTGAATGCTGACAAAACAGAAGTTATAGTCTTTTGACCCAGAGTCTCTGAAAACGAGAGATCATATCTCTCCTATCCTGGCCTCTCTTCATTGACTTCCTGTTAAATCCAGAATAGAAGTTAAAATCTTTCTTCTCACATATAAAGCCTTAAATGGCCAAGCTCCATCTGATATCAGAGATCTGATTGTTCCTTATGTTCCTAACAGAGCACTTTGCTCTCAATCTGCAGGTTTACTAATGGCTCCTAGAATTTCCTAAAGTAGAATGGGAGGCAAATCTTTTAGTTATCAGGCTCCTCTCCTGTGGAACCAACTACCAGTTTAGTCCGTGAGGCAGACACCCTGTCTACTTTTAAGGGTAGGCTTAAAAATGTCCTTTTTCATAAAGCTTATGATTAAAAACAGAGTGTTATGTGCTTATCTGCTGGGTGAGTAGAGGGGTTGGTGAAGGTAGAGCATTAACAGCCCAATCCGGCATTGGAGAACTAAGTCCAGACAGATGTTTCTCCTTGGCTCTACCTTTCTTATACTGCATCCAAAATAGTCAGTCATCCTGAGCTATTTTCAGTATTTGTGCTGCTATATGTTTATGTTGCTGGATCACATAGGGACCAATTTTCCTCATTCTGCATCATTCTGTCTCTATTCTATAGTTATTCCCTGCTTTTTCCTTTCATAGTAGCTTCATCTGGTCTGTTTCTGTTTGGCTGTGACACCATCCTGGAGAGAAATATCAGCTGTGCTGCTGCCATCGACAGCTTTGTTTATAAATGCTGGAGCTCGGCCTGCTTTCAGTCTAGTCCTGTTAGTCTTACTGTGACTACTACACTACTGGTAGCAGTCACAGTCTGCCCGACTGGGTCTTTGCAGGATGGGGACACTTAAGGAGCTGGTTGACAGTTACCCTTTTGTATCTCTGCTTCTTTCTGTCTGTCTGCTTTTGTCTCCTAATACCCCAGTTGGCCTCAGCAGATGGCCGCTCACACTGAGCCTGGTTCTGCTGGAGGTTTCTTCCCTTTTAAAAGCGAGTTTTCCTCTCAACTATCACTACAAGCATGCATGAGAAAATGTGTGTTGTTGATTGGCGCTATATAAGTAAAATTAATTGAATTGAATTGAATCGAACTAAAGAAGTAACTTTATAGCTTGTCAAGAATCTCAGTCATCCAGGTCATAGTCATTCCAAAAAACAATCCACTGGACTTTTTTTTTCCAAGCTTGAAGACGTTTGGCTTCCCATCCCGGAAGCTTTTAAATTCAAAATGTCAGAAAAAAGCCTTGCTTTGGCTTAGAAAATATACAAATTGAACCAGAAGAACGGGCCCACCCCTTAGGAATGGGGGTCGTTTTTGTTCTTTGTTACGCTGTAATCCCTAATAAGGGTCTATGCTTCTGAAAGGGGAGGCATTAGGGGCATCAGTCAGGCCAACAGTGCCCCTAATGACCCCCATTTCAGCTTCGAACTCAATGCTAGTTTTGAATTGGAAAAGCTTCCTGGATGGGATTTCTTCAAACTTGGAAACAAAGATCGGTGGATTAATTTCTCAAAAAGTTATAAAACCTGCCCGTCATCACATCAGTTTTACTTTTATGGATTTGCTGAAATGCTAAGAATCCTTCAGCATTGACAGGGGGGCTCAACATAAGCACTATCTTGGAAGAAATCCGTTTTTTGCAAAATACTTGCAACTGGGGAGAGATTCCTCTTTCATGCAGACCATAGGAAATAAGTGCTACAATAGATTGCTTTACATCCAAGTGTGTATTTATACACTATATTGCCAAAAGTATTTGCTCACCCATCCAAATTATTGGAATCAGGTGTTCCAATCACTTCCATGGCCACAGGTGTATAAATTCAAGCACCTAGGCATGCAGACTGTTTTTACAAACATTTGTGAAAGAATGGGTCGCTCTCAGGAGCTCAGTGAATTCCAGCGTGGAACTGTGATAGGATGCCACCTGTGCAACAAATCCAGTCGTGAAATTTCCTCGCTCCTAAATATTCCACAGTCAACTGTCAGCTGTATTATAAGAAAATGGAAGTGTTTGGGAACGACAGCAACTCAGCCACGAAGTGGTAGGCCACGTAAACTGACGGAGCGGGGTCAGCGGATGCTGACGCGCATAGTGCGAAGAGGTCGCCAACTTTCTGCAGAGTCAATCACTACAGACCTCCAAACTTCATGTGGCCTTCAGATTAGCTCAAGAACAGTGCGCAGAGAGCTTCATGGAATGGGTTTCCATGGTCGAGCAGCTGCATCCAAGCCATACATCACCAAGTGCAATGCAAAGCGTCGGATGCGGTGGTGTAAAGCACGCCGCCACTGGACTCTAGAGCAGTGGAGACGCGTTCTCTGGAGTGACGAATCGCGCTTCTCCATCTGGCAATCTGATGGACGGGTCTGGGTTTGGCGGTTGCCAGGAGAACGGTACTTGTCTGACTGCATTGTGCCAAGTGTAAAGTTTGGTGGAGGGGGGATTATGGTGTGGGGTTGTTTTTCAGGAGCTGGGCTTGGCCCCTTAGTTCCAGTGAAAGGAACTCTGAATGCTTCAGCATACCAAGACATTTTGGACAATTCCATGCTCCCAACTTTGTGGGAACAGTTTGGAGCTGGCCCCTTCCTCTTCCAACATGACTGTGCACCAGTGCACAAAGCAAGGTCCATAAAGACATGGATGACAGAGTCTGGTGTGGATGAACTTGACTGGCCTGCACAGAGTCCTGACCTCAACCCGATAGAACACCTTTGGGATGAATTAGAGCGGAGACTGAGAGCCAGGCCTTCTCGTCCAACATCAGTGTGCAACCTCACAAATGCGCTTCTGGAAGAATGGTCAAAAATTCCCATAAACACACTCCTAAACCTTGTGGACAGCCTTCCCAGAAGAGTTGAAGCTGTTCTAGCTGCAAAGGGTGGACCGACGTCATATTGAACCCTATGGATTAGGAACGGGATGTCACTTAAGCTCATATGTGAGTCAAGGCAGGTGAGCAAATACTTTTGGCAATATAGTGTATGTTAGGATGTTCAAGACTAGTCGAAATTTAAAAGCTAAACCCAAGGCCCTAACATTGATCATCGCAGATCGAACCCATATAATTTAACAGAAGTTAGACTAAGAGGAAAATTGGTTATAATGTCATTCCTTGATGTGCTAAAACATAAAGGAACCACAAACTTTGCTGCCGTCAAACTAAAACGGCAGCAAAAACTGATCCTAAAAGGTACCACATACAATAAGGCAGCTTTCCTTGATACACCCTTGAGCCTCAATGAAATAATCCCACCACTTCACAAAGTACAAAATAAAAAATCTGGTCCAGATGGACTGCCAGCTGACTTTTATAGAACATTTTGGGATATTTTTAAACCATTATTTCATAAGTTCATGTCCAAAATCCTCACATTCTGTACCATACATACATCCACTCATCCTTTTTATGACACGCTTATCCCTGCTGGGGTCGCGAGGGAGAACAAGAAGACAGTTTACTTGGGAACATAATCAGGCACTAGAATGTGCAGTTGTGCTTGAAAATTTACATATGCTTCCATTAAAGACAGATAAATATCAGCTGCCAATAAAATAAACTGAAACTGACAAAAGTAATAATAAATAAAAATCATATAAAATATAAATCAGGACATTGATTTTCAATATATTTAATTACACACACACACACACACACACACATATATATATATATATATATATATATATATATATATATATATATATATATATATATATATATATATATATATATATATATATATATATATATATATATATATATATATATATATATATATATATATATAAAAGAAGAATAAAAGAATAAAAAAGAAGTAAATAAGCCTGATGGAGCTCCTCTTTGAGGGAATCACTGAAATCAGCACGGAACTTTAATATGTCTACGATAGTTTGTTTTTTAGAATAAAAATAAATAAATCAAAATCAAGATTTTATTTTAGCAAATATTTTTTACATTTTGATTTAATATTACTTTTTCAGTTTACTGATATTTGAATTACTAGTGTGCATTTATTAATTTCTTCAGTTTGAGGGTGTGTAAACTTTCAAGCACAACTATACATTTATATATATATATATATATATATATATATATATATATATATATATATATATATATATATATATATATATATATATATATATATATATATATATATATCCTGCCTTTTTAGATCCTAAATAAAATTTAAAAAACCCTCATTTATCATTTAATTTTCCATGTCACAATAATGTACTACTAGATGTTGTTCTATTGGCTCATTCCAGCTTTAATACATTTTGTTAAGGTTGTTTGTTGTTGCATGACAAAATGGGAAAGGTTTATTAACTTTCAATATGGTGAACGTTTATAGTTATTGGAGTTTAATCAAGACTGAAAGAAGAAGCTAAATTTTGGGCACAGTCTGTGTTTAAAATGAAAAACCATCGTTTTGTTGTTTTTTTGTTGGGGGCTTTGGTCATCTGCTTGTCAGCCAGAAATATGTTTAAAGGGAGAAAGCTTCTCAATACAAACTATAATTTTTTCCTAACTTGTGGCGTTTCACCTTGCATGCTTTAACCCACCTCTGGTTCACTGCCAAAGGTCCTGGCTCAGCTATCCAAATATTAAATTTAGGTTTTCTTAAACTCAGCCATGGCTGCAGGTATATATACATTCCAGCACTTAGTCATGTAGACTCTTTAACAGTTCAGAGACCTTTATCTAATAAGCCTTGCCTCACCAAGATCACTGGGGCCTTATACCTCACCTGTTAAGGTGCAAAGCAATGGCACCTAACCTTTTTTAGTGCAACAGATGGTTTAATATCAGACAACATTTTCCAGGACCTGTTACAGTCACTGACCTCTAGGAGCTCTCTTCATGAGAGAGCTCTCTGTTTGTGTTTCAGGTCTCCCTGGCTGTTACAGGTGCAATGCGTTGAAGCTCGTCAGCCACCTCATAAAGAGCTTCAATCCTGAGATGTCAGGCCCCTCTATGGAAAGAAGGATTACTTATAAAAATGAAACAGATGGGAATAGGTGGGAGAATGTATAATTGGATAGCAAATTTTCTACTAAATAGAAAAATAAGAGTAAAAATTGGGAATGACTATTCAAATG
This sequence comes from Cyprinodon tularosa, assembly GCF_016077235.1. Taxonomy (NCBI): domain Eukaryota; kingdom Metazoa; phylum Chordata; class Actinopteri; order Cyprinodontiformes; family Cyprinodontidae; genus Cyprinodon; species Cyprinodon tularosa. Next base: position 1,297,721 of record NW_024038395.1, on the reverse strand, counting down.
AATATAATGTTGAAAATGGAATACCACAAGGTAGTGTAATTAGTCCAATTTTATTTAATATTATGATCAATGATATTTTCTATGAAACTGATAAATGTATAAAATCTGCACTATATGCAGATGATGGGGCCATATGGATGAAAGGGAAAAATATTAAACATGTTGTAGAAAATATTAAAAAAGCAATTAGTAAAGTTGAAAAATGGTCTTATGAATGGGGTTTCAAATTATCAGCAACCAAATCTTGCTATATGGTTGTCACAAAGAAGAGAAATATTAATATAGAAACAATAACATTATATGGACAGACTTTAGAAAGAGTAACAGAATATAAATATCTAGGTTTATGGTTGGACAGTTCTTACTCATGGAAAACACATATAGATAACTTAGAAACCAAATGTAAAAAAGTTATTAATATATTAAAGGCTGTGGCTGGAAACAATTGGGGGGCAGATAGACAGTCATTATTAAGCATATACAGGGCTCTAATGAGAGCAATAATAGATTATGGCAGCATTATATATGGAGCAGCAGCTAAAACATCATTACAAAAAATAGAAAGATTACAGTGTAGGGCTTTACGAATATGTACAGGAGCAATAAAAACAACACCTATTAATGCTCTATTAATTGAAAGTGGGGAAACTCCACTTGAAATGAGGAGAATTAAATTAGCTTTAGCATATTGGATGAAAATTAAAAGTAATATAGATAATCATGTGAATTCAACTATTCTGCAAAATTGTTGGGAATATGTGAAGTTCCAAAGTAATGGATTTGGATGGATGGTTAGGAAATGGATTAAAAAGTATAGACTAGAAGACAAGGAAATAGCTCAATTTAACCCAATTAGCGTTATTCCTCCATGGCTAATACCTGAGGTTAATGTAGATTTGCAAATCAATACAATGAAAAATGATTGGAATATAAATGAAATAGGGATAAAAACTGATATTTATTTAAGAACTACATATAATAATTACCTTAAAATTTATACAGATGGTTCTAAAAATCTAAAAGGTTATGTGGGTATAGGAATATATATCCCAGAGTTTAAAAAATGTATTCACAAAAGAATATCAGATCAATTGTCGGTATTTACAGCAGAAATGGTGGCAGTTATATTAGGCTTGCAATGGGTGGAGGAGATTCGACCAATCAGGGTGGTGGTGTGCACAGACTCTAAAGCAGTAGTGGAAAGTATTAAGGGAGAAGGAAATAATAGAAAAGATTTGGTATTAGAAATTCATCATATTTTATTTAGACTATATAGGGGTGGCATTGATGTTTGGTTTTGTTGGGTGCCGGCACATGAAGGAGTAAAAGGCAATGAAAAGGCAGATAAATTAGCTAAAAGGGCTTTAGAGGGGGAAATAACGATTTCAATTCCTTTTGGAAAAGGGGAAGGGAAATCACTTATTAAAAGTAAAGAAATGGAGGAATGGCAAAAAATATGGAACGAAGATAGGAAAGGAAGAAGATTATATGAAGTGCAAAAGTCAGTTCGAATTCGAAACATTAATGAAAGAAACAGAAGAGAAGAAATAATAGTTAGTAGATTAAGAATAGGTCATACCTACTTAAATGACATGCTTTACTTAATAGGGAGGAAAAATAGTGAGAAATGTGAGAAATGTGGTGAAAAAGAAAATGTAGAACACATACTGATGAACTGTAAGTTATATGAACACGAAAGGGAAAAATTAAAGAGAATAGTTAGAAGTATAGGGCATGAATGGAATCTTAAAGGAATATTAGGAAATGAAGGAAACATAACAGATATTCATAAACTAAGGAAAGCATTGTTTTTGTATCTTAAGAATACAAAATTAAAAAATAGAATCTAATAGATGTGAAGTAACGCTGCTACACACTCATGTACAGTAGGTGGCGGTATGCACCTTAAAGTTGCTTGTGATCCGCCATAATAGAAGAGAAGAAGAAGAAGAAGATGTCAGGCCCCTTCTCTTATTCACTGGGCCTTGATCTGAAGTGATCTTGTTCATGAGCTGAATGTCTCTGTGTGTGTTCATGTTGAACAATTGATTGACTAAAGTTTTGTTTTTCTGTTCACAGTGGAAGCTGGTAGGGGTTCTCTGCCATTTTTGTTGAACTGTTTTCTCCTTGTTTTGTGGTTAGCCAGGGAGTCCAGGTATTGTATGTCCTTTTCATTTTCTATGTTAGAAAGTGTATTGTTTTATAAGTAAGGGGCGGTTTTTGTTTGTTGTTTTGGCCTTGGAGACCCTGAGGCTTTAAGCTTCCCTGTTTTGCTGTTTGTTTTTTTTTGTGACCCCTGCATAATGTAAATAAATCATATTTTCCTGCTGACATCATCTTTTAGTTTACTGACTTTTGTGTTACACACAGTGCCAGAATTTACCCTTTAGTGTTCTTAAGGGTGGGGGGGGGGGGGGTTGTAACATAAGTGGGGGCTTGTCCGGGATTTGATTTACTTTTTGAACATGGCACAGTTTAGTTTGGAGGAGTTTTTGGGTAACCCTACCATACAATATTTTGATGTCTGTAGAAAAGATTATTTATATGAAATTGCTTCACATTTTGGTATCCGTGTCTCTAAGTCTTTGCTTAAACGTGAACTGAAATCTCTTGTCTTCAGTGGCTTGGTTGAGAAAGGAGTACTTCCAGTGAGAATGGATAAGGAGGAGGCCAGCTCTTCTGAAACTGCTGAACAGTTTGAGGTTTGTGCTGAGGAGGGAGTGAAGACACCTCCTGTTGCTGCCAAGCCAGAGTTGGAAAAACCACCAGCCTCTCTCCCACGGTTTGAGCCTTTCTCTATGGAGTCCACAAATCCTAGTGTTGAGGCACGTCTAAAGGTACGTCTGGTGCGGCTAGAACTTGAAGCTAAGGAAAGGGAACGGAAGGATGAATTTGAGTTCCAGCTTAAGTGCAGAAGAATTGAAGCTGAAACTGCCATCAAAATGCGTCAGCTGGAGCTACAGTCTCATAAACTGACCACTGTACTCATTACGGATTCTGGTGGGGATGAAGATGACGGCGTTCTTTCCCCAGATAAACCTTCTTCCCCTTCATCACCTTTCACGTTTGACATCAGCAAAAATATTGCCCTGGTCCCACCATTCCGGGAGACGGAGGTGGAGGCATATTTTAATGCGTTTGAACGTATTGCTGTTGCCCTTCATTGGCCCACAGAAGTTTGGTCCCTTTTGTTGCAGTGCAAACTCAGTGGTAAGGCACAGGAAGTATGTGCAGCACTAACAATCGAAGACAGTCTTGTGTATGACAAAGTTAGAGCTGCCATACTCAGGGCATATGAGCTGGTGCCTGAGGCATACAGGCAGCGTTTCAGATCCTTAAGAAAATCCAGTGCACAAACATTTGTTGAATTTGCAAGGGAGAAGGGAATGTTATTTGACAGATGGTGCCAGGCAAGTAAAGTTACTGATTTTTCTTCACTACGTGAGTTGATATTGTTGGAAGAGTACAAAAACTGCCTTCCGGATCGTACAGTTTTGTACTTAAATGAACGGAAAGCCTCAACCTTACAAGAGGCAGCTGTCCTGGCTGAAGAATTTGCCCTTACTCATAAAAATGTTTTTGTTTCTAAACCTGACCAACCCTATCGTGACAAGACGTGGAAGGATGTACCACAATCTAGGGTTAAGAACTCTTCAATTTCCAAATCAGAGAGACAGTGTTTTTATTGTCATAAAATGGGGCATATTGTTTCTGATTGTTTGGCCCTGAAACGTAAGCAGGCACCCCAACCAGCTAAAGGGGTTAGCCTAGTTGAGACTCTGAGGACCGCCCCACAACTGTCAAACATGAGTGAACCTGAGGATTGTTTTAAACCCTTCATCTTTGATGGTCTTGTCTCCCTAACAGGATGTTCTGAGGATGAGAAACCGGTGAGGATACTGAGGGACACTGGTGGTTCCCAGTCATTTTATCATGTCCAGCTTTCTGCCATTCAATGCTGATACCTCCTGTAATGCAAGTACAATAGTACAAGGAATTGGAATGGCCTACGTGCCGGCACCTTTGCATCATGTTTACCTAAAGTCCAAGTTGGCCTCTGGATTTTTCAAGGTTGAGGTGAGAGATTCATTTCCTGTTCGGGGGGTTGAATTTATAATGGGGAATGATCTTGCTGGAGAACAGGTACTACCTATCCCTGAGGTGGTGGATACTCCCAGTTGCATAATGGGTGAAGATGACATGTTGGAATCCCTTCCTGATGTGTTTGCTGTCAGTGCTCTTACCAGGTCCCAAGCTCGTAAGCTGGAGGAAGTGAACTTGGATGACTCTGTTCTGGGCTCGGCCTTGATGGAGGATAAGCTGCCAGCAGATGACCATTCAAACTCAGTACTCCGAGAGAACTTCACTCCAAACTCTGAGGTTTTTCTCCCACTATCAATGTCACGTGAGGTTTTGAGCCAAACTCAGAAGAGTGATAAAACACTCACTAAGTGCTTTGAGAATGTGACTGAATAAATAAAGGACAAGACCCATATGTTTTTTGTTGAAGATGGATTACTTCTGAGAAAATTGATCTCTAGGCCTGCCCTGCAACAGAAGGGTATTGAGGAGGATTGGGGAGTAGTTTATCAAATTGTCATTCCTCAAGGTTATCGTGAACAAATACTGCAGTTGGCACATGACCACTCATGGTCAGGTCATTTGGGAATCACTAAGACCCATGACCGTATTCTACAGCATTTCTTTTGGCCAGGTCTGAAAAAGGATGTTGCCAGGTTCTGTAGAACATGTAGAGTTTGCCAAATAGTGGGTAAACCTAATCAGAGGGTACCACCCGTCCCTCTTAAGCCAATTCCTGCAGTTGGTGAGCCTTTTGAGCGTGTCTTGGTGGACTGTGTGGGTCCTCTGCCCAAAACTAAAACTGGTAGTCAGTTTCTCTTGACTATCATGTGTGTTGCCACTCGCTTCCCTGAAGCCATTCCACTAAGAAAAATTACAGCGCCCACTATAACTAAAGCTCTTCTGAAGTTTTTTGCAACTTTTGGTCTGCCTAGAGTTATACAAACGGATCAAGGCAGCAATTTTCAGTCCAAACTCTTCAAGCAGACACTACAGTCTTTTGGCATTAAACACATTCCCTCCAGTCCTTACCATCCCCAGTCACAAGGCGCTCTAGAAAGATGGCATCAGACTATAAAGGCCATGATGCGCAAATATTGTCATGAGACAGACAAAAACTGGGATGAAGGACTCCCTTTTCTGTTTGCAGCCCGAGAAGCTAAACAGGAGTCTCTTGGTTTTAGCCCTGCTGAACTGGTTTTTGGGCATGGTGTAAGGGGACCACTGAAGGTTCTGAAGGAGCAACTCCTGTCAGACGACACTCAGAAACAATCCAATGTCCTTGAGTTTGTCACACAATGTCGGGAACGTCTACACCATGCTTGCTCAATAGCAAGAAAATCTTTGTCAGCTGCTCAAGGGAAAATGAAACAACTGTATGACAAAAAGAGTGTGAAGCGTTCATTTGAACCAGGTGATAAAGTGCTCATGCTGGTGCCTACGCCTGGGCCATCCCTCTCAGCCCAATTTGCAGGTCCATATGTGGTAAAAAGGCGAGTCAATGACACAGACTACATTGTTCATACTCCTGACAGGAGGCGCCAAACACGTCTGTGCCATATAAATATGTTGAAGCTGTTTCATTCCAGGGAAAATGACCACAAGGACACATGTTGTGAGGACTCTCCAAAACCTGTGATCTCTCTTGTGTCTGGAGATAACCCCCATGATGGTTTGAGAAAGTGTGATGAAGGCCACTCTGGTAGGCTCTCAAACTCTGAAATACTTAATTCCTTGGATGAGTGTCTGTCCTATCTTCCCAGGGGTCAGAAAGAGGATGTAAAAGGACTGATCCAGCTACACCCTGCACTTTTTGGAGATGTGCCCTCTAGGACCTTGGTACTGGAGCATGACATTGACGTGTGTGTGTGGTGCCCCCGCCATTAAACAGCATCCGTACCGTTGTCCTCCAGTTAAGAGGGAAATGATGAAGAAAGAGGTTCAATATTTGCTGGAAAATGGCATGGCTATACAAAGTCATAGCTCCTGGAGCTCTCCATGTCTACTGACACCAAAGTCTGATGGTTCCCAACGTTTTTGTACAGACTATCGGAGAGTAAATGCAGTTACAGTCCCTGATTCGCACCCATTACCTCGCATGGAAGACTGCATAGACAGCATTGGTCCTGCCACCTATATCACCAAGTTAGATCTGCTGAAGGGGTACTGGCAAGTTCCCCTAACTGCCAGGGCTTCTGATATTTCAGCATTTGTCACACCAGACCACTTCCTACAATACAGAGTGATGGCATTTGGAATGCGAAATGCACCAGCTACCTTTCAGCGACTGATGAACACTATATTAGGAGACGTTAAGAACTGTAATGTCTATTTGGATGACATTGTAATTTATTCATCATCCTGGAAAGATCACATTAACACTATGAAGACTGTGTTTGCCCGTCTAGCTCAAGCCTCCCTCACCTTGAATCTGGCAAAATGTGAGTTTGCCAAAGCGGTGGTGACCTACCTGGGAAAGGAAGTAGGCCATGGCCAAGTTCGTCCAGTGAATGCAAAGGTGGATGCTATCCTACGCTACCCTGTGCCCACCACACGACGTGAGCTTCGGCGGTTCTTGGGTTTGGTTGGTTATTATAGATGTTTCTGCAGGAACTTCTCAATGGTGGTGGCTCCTCTGACAAAGTTGTGTAGTCCGAAGCAACCATTCACGTGGACTGTTGAGTTTCAACATGCGTTTGACTGTGCAAGGTCCTTTCTATGCAGTGCTCCTGTATTGGCAGCTCCGGATTTTAGCAAGACCTTCAAGCTGGAAGTGGATGCCAGCGCCACTGGGGCTGGAGCAGTGTTACTCCAAGATGGAACTGATGACATCAGTCACCCAGTTTCCTACTACTCAGCTAAGTTCAAGTCTCATCAATTGAACTACTCCACAATTGAGAAGGAAACATTGGCAATGCTGCTAGCTTTGCAGCATTTTGAAGTTTATGTGGGTTCAACAAGTCCCGTTATAGTCTATACAGACCATAACCAATTAGTCTTCCTAAACCGTATGTATAACCACAACCAGCGGTTAATGCGGTGGGCCTTACTGGCCCAAGAGTATAGTCTGGACATCAGGCATAAGAGAGGGGCTGAAAACGTAATAGCTGATGTACTGTCCAGGATATAATGCTACTCACCTCCCTAGAGTACGTATGATGCTGAAAGATTATTTAATGAAGGATTTTATGGGGGAGGGTGTTGCGGTCACTGACCTCTAGGAGCTCTCTTCATGAGAGAGCTCTCTGTTTGTGTTTCAGGTCTCCCTGGCTGTTACAGGTGCAATGCGTTGAAGCTCGTCAGCCACCTCATAAAGAGCTTCAATCCTGAGATGTCAGGCCCCTTCTCTTATTCACTGGGCCTTGATCTGAAGTGACCTTGTTCATGAGCTGAATGTCTCTGTGTGTGTTCATGTTGAACAATTGATTGACTAAAGTTTTGTTTTTCTGTTCACAGTGGAAGCTGGTAGGGGTTCTCTGCCATTTTTGTTGAACTGTTTTCTCCTTGTTTTGTGGTTAGCCAGGGAGTCCAGGTATTGTATGTCCTTTTCATTTTCTATGTTAGAAAGTGTTTTGTTTTATAAGTAAGGGGGGGGTTTTGTTTGTTGTTTTGGCCTTGGAGACCCTGAGGCTTTAAGCTTCCCTGTTTTGCTGTTTGTTTTTTCTGTGACCCCTGCATAATGTACATCATATTTTCCTGCTGACATCATCTTTTAGTTTACTGACTTTTGTGTTACACCCAGTGCCAGAATTTACCCTTTAGTGTTCTTAAGGGTGGGGGGGTTGTAACAGGACCTGTAGCGCTCTCTGGTCTATTTTACTGTTGTTTAATGTTTAGGATGTGAAGGAATGATTAAGGTGAAAATGGGTTTCTGCAGGAGTAAATGAGAACCGTTGGATGACGTCAGTCTGTTTTGCTAATAATAAAGCATGGCGGTCCATGACATCATATTCACACGTTGCTTGTTGTGGAAGGAATCACAGCTGAAAACATCATTATTCCCCCATGCCAGCCAGCAGCTTTTCCCCAGCTCGCTACATGTCAGAAAAACAACAACAAGGTGAGGAAACTGGACCCAAATCAACTCAAACTGAAACTGTGCTCAGCAAATACAACCAAACTCCACCGCTGTACTAAAGGTTGCAGCTGAAATGCACTGCGATCTTATAATTTGAATTTTTGTTTGTTTATCTCTACCTCGACAAAAAATGCTTTATGTTCAAAGCATCTCATATAAGAAGCCCAACTATTATTTATACTACAACCACAAGCTTGGAAGTTGTTGTTGTTTTTTTGGAGAATTTCTGTGATAGACAAGAGAAATAATCTATAAAGGCTTTCAAACACTTTCATTAATAAAACTGAATTATGAACTATGATTTTTGAAACAATGTATAAATAAAACTCTAATTCAGCCCCCTCTATTCAGACACCATAATTACCGGGTAGTGTGTAGTTTTTTTAATTGAACCTAAGTTTACATCTAGCTACTCTGTGAACGCCCCAGTATGTTAGAGAACATGAGAGAACCAACAGCATCATGAAGTGATGGAGAATCTAAGGTTACAGAAGCAGGGTCCATTTATAGAATAAGCCAACAGGATGACTTTCAGTTGAAAATGAATGACTGAGTGCAAGTCTGACCATAATAGCAAACTAGAACCAAAAAAAGGCGCAATTCCTGAATCTGCAACAAGACATGCAGGTGTAACAGTCGTGGAATGAAGAGTCGAAGGGACATTAGAAATCTTTAGGAAGGGTCTGATTTTTATTTGTTTATTTATTTAGCTCTATTGGCTCTATTTGCCCTGTGTTGTTGCATGGTGTTTGCAGCATAGGGAGGAGTTATTTTGCATATGCATAGCAGAAGAGAAGAGCTTAATTAACAATGGTGATGGGAATAGTTGTGTGTGAGAAGCTGCAACAGACGTTAGGCTGAGCTGGAGATTTAACCTAAAACAGGAGAAGAATGCCAAACCAGTGAATGATTCGGGTCATAGTATCTTTATGTTAGAGTGGTCTAGTTAAAGTCCAGACCTAAATTTAAAAAGGAGCAGACAAATTATTTCTTCAGTGAAAATGAGCTACACACTTTTTTTTTAGAAGGTAAATTCTTAAGATAGTGTAAATGTTTTTTGGCACAACTTTGTGTTGATCATGTTTCATCTGTTAATGTTATTATTGCAAGAACTCATGTTTAAAGTGGAAATTAATAAGTATAAATAGTTGTTCATTTTGTAAATTTAGAAAATAAAAATGCAATACATCTTAAAAAAAACATTCTATAAAAAAAACCTTTTGAGAATAAGTTCTTTTATTAAATGTTTTTTATTTCTCAAAATTTATGTTTTAAAATCTACTTTTTTATATTTTTTTCAAATGGTATTATTTATTGTTTACAGATTTTTTTTTTATTCAGATTTATGCAAACTCTCACTTTTGACGCACACATTTACCAATAAACCTGTTGTTTCTAATGTCCAAGCAGACCAATAGAAGGACAGCCAGATAATATGATTTGTGAAATTTCAAAAGAATGTAATTTGTAAAATTCAACCTGAAAACGAGAAATTTGAAAAAAAGATTTCAAAATACAAAATCTGTAAAAAAATAAAAATAAAAAATTGAAAAAAAGATTACTGTAATGTATAAAATCTCTTTGGGCTGTGACTGGCTGGATGTGCTCTCTTCATCCGCTGACATGGGAGCTGACTAAGAGCTCATCTGCCTGGCTGTGTGTTTCCTGGACGGGGCCCCCTTTGGAGCTGATTAACAGTTGTCTTTTGTATCTCGGCTTCTTATTCTTCGTCTGCTTCTCCCCAGCCTCCCTAATCCCCAGTTTGCCTCGGCAGATGGCCGCTCACACTGAGTCTGGATCTGCTGGAGGTTTCTTCTTGTTAAAAGGGAGTTTTTCCTCTCCACTGTCGCTACAAGCATTCTTAGTGTGAGGGATTGCCTTCGAGTCAATGCAATCAGCTGGTTTTCCTTAGATAGAAAACTTTGAATGAATTTGACTGTATGATCTGGTGAATGTGTTGTGAATTGGCTCTATATCAATAAACTGAATTGAATTAAATTAAATTAAATTGGAAAAAAATATATTGAAAAATAAATAAAAATACGAAAAACGAAAATCTTAGCAAAACAAAAGTTTTTCTCACAACCTTTTTTTTTTTATTTAAAAAATTTCCTAACTCAAACAACAATGTAGCAAAATTCCTTCCATATAGTACAGTATGGAGAAAGGGTGGGAATACTTGCATTGTGCAACAAATGTATTGTTTTAGCTTTGAATACTTATTGTATTACATCATCATAGACGTGATTCTCCCTCCTCACCTCTTTGAGCCTAACAAGCCACTGTAAAAGCAAACCAGAACAGACAGGTTCATCGCTCCGTGAAAGCTGTAATAAAACCCCTCTCCAGGATCGAGAGCTGCAATCCTTGGTTGATCTGTTTGAAAAACTGTTTCCTGGAAAGAGGGTCCCTCTTGTACTGCACCTGTTTCCATCCTCTTATCTCAGTTGCAGATTTGGCTTTTCTTTTTCACTCACTCATAAGTAGGGAAGCTATTTGGACACTTCTGCAAGTGAACAATGGATACTGGCGTCACATTTCCAGAACTGTGTGATAAAATCATCTCCCACGTGGCACCTGTTAGTCAGGATTTTGCTGAGGGAATAGTTAATGAGCTGTCCTGTGTAATGAGGCTATCCAAGGTTAAGCATGGAACCTTTGGCTGCAGCAACAGATAGTCTCAAATTTTAGTAATTTTACAAAATTTTACTTCAGGTACATATCTGCCAGTCATATCTACATATGTCTCAATTTGGGTAATCAAGCTGGACCATAAATTTGCAAAATGTAAATTTGGAACTTTTAGTCCAGTTGGATTAAATTCATCCATCTATCTGTTCTCATCAGGGTCTCAGGGGGCTGGTGTTTGTCTTCAGTGGTCTTTGGGCAAATAGGCGAGGTACACCTTGAACAGGTTGCCAGCCCAGGGAAACACAGAGACATACAACAATGCAAGCAAACGCAAAAGGAACATTAAGAAATGCAATTAACCTAAAATAGCATCCAGAAAGAACTCACAAATGCAAACTCTGTGCAGAAAACCCTTGACCAGAATCAAACCCAAAACCTTTTTGCTGCAAGGCAACAGTGCTAAAAACTTACTTTTTTTATTCTACAAAGATATCCAGAAATAACCTATTCAGTTGTTTTTCTTATGTTGTTGTATTTTTTTTTTAAGTTGTCTCACATTTTATCTTCATTTTATCAAGTTTATTGGCATATCTGTTCAGGAAATATGAAGATCTCATGAGATGCTTATATGATAAATATATCAGATGTCTTTTGGGATAAGGCAAGGAAAAATCATATGTGCAACACCATTTATACATAAAGATATAAAATATTAAAGAGAGATTAATCAGTTTTTTATTAATTTATAAAAATTAAAACTGTTTCTCAGATTGATTAGTATTTAAGCTGGAGCATTACATCCCTCTATCTTCTCCTGCTTATCCATCAGTCTATAAACAAAAAGTGGGGTAGACCCTGGACAGATACCCAGTCTGTCACTGAGTTACAGACTCACACTTACCCTGAGGATGATTTAAAGGTATCAGTTAACCTATAGCCTGTTTTCCATTCAGTCGGCTTTTTGCTCCCTTCCAATTGGCAAAAACAGCTGAATCTGATCCCCTGCTGGGAAGCTGCATGGGGAGAAAATGCAAACTCCCTGGAAAAAAAGACCCTAGGCCAAGAAATAAACCCAGAAACCTCGAGCTGCAAGGCAACGTTGCAACAAACTGCTTCACCATGCAGGCCTGAATCATAACATGAAAAGAAATGACATGTTTTTAATTTATACGCCAGTGGGTTACTGCAGGAAAAGTTTATTTGAAAGATTAAACAAAAGTCAAGTTGTTGCACCAACACAAACATGAAAATTCCCTTTTGATTTTTTTCATACATTTAATTTGGGGAATGATATCGGTTTCCAAACACTTATTGAAGTAGTAGAAAGTAGTAAGTAGAAATCTTAACAACAACATTAATCAAAAATATATTCATGCCAGTTTTGGTCACTTCTAATAACAGGTTCCCTGGAGATGTGTCAGATTAGCTGTTTTTCTTTTTTAAACTATACACAAAGAATTGTTGTATAAATGTACACAATCATATTAAAACAGTTAAAAGGAACGTTTTTCTCCCTTTGCTTCATGCCAACCAAAGCCTGCACCAAAGCATTGTTAATGAAGTTTCACATATTGTTTCGCATCATGTTGTTTCATCAAATTGGGAGGATGAAGAAATATATTTGACCTGCATGGAAAAGCAACCATGATGTCTTCAGTCATGATTTAAAAGATCAAACTGTTTCTTCTCATTTTTCTGTAGTTTTTAGACCTAAGGAGCATAATCTAAATGCTTCCTTCCTCCAATATACATGGTTTCTTACCAGCAACTCATATAGAACTTACCAAGACCTTAAAGTCCATCTTTTAAAAACAGTGGGCTAATGCAGAAATTCACTGACTGCTTTGAAGTGTTTCATCTTCCAGCTTGACTTGAAATGTTATATTGTGGATGATCTGCAGTCGCCTTGGTTGATTTCTTTGATAGAGATCCATATTGCTTTATTACAGTTATCTAACATACTTAATATAACTGCCTGAACCAGTTTTCTGTATCCTATTAAGGCAAAGAAACAATTTCTGACTAAGAGTTTAACTGTGTAATAGAAAAGCTGTTTTCTTCAGAAAAGTCAGTTAAAAACAAACATTGAATTGTGACGTGTTGCATCTTTCATGCAGTGTGAAGATGTAATGTTTGTTACACAGGGCAGTATTGCACCATAGAGGGCCATATCCTGTTCTTTGAGTTTATGCAGGATTTGTATGCTAGTCTTATATTGGGTTAATGTGCATGAGAAGCAAAACCAGCATATGCTGCAACAGCACCATTTTCAAATCACAGTTCAGTACAAATGTAGGAGACATAGCAACTGGGTTATTTTACCCAAAATGACCTCATATATAGTTAACCGTCTGCAGAGTAACATAGAAACTTAGTAGCAGGAAGCATGAGAGCTTTACTCAGAAATGAAATTTATTTCTCCCCACTGTTTAACTTCTCAGAATTCCATCATCATAGATATCTGCTGACTGTCTGCATCGGGCACTTGAAAGTAGATAATTAGTGAGACTAATTTTCACCCTCCCTGTTGAGACATACGCAGAGACTCAGCAACATGATCATTGAACCATTAAGGACCGTATAATGGACTGCTGCATTTAGGGGACATGTACATTTTATTCCCCCTTCTTAAAAGCATTCTTCTTTTTAACAAACCTGGTATATCTGTTGAAGTTAATGATTAGTAATGTTTATGGCCTATGTATGCAAAAAAGGAAGAAATGTTGCATTGAAATATATCTATGGGAGTTTGAATAAAAAGTAATGAAAACATCAGTCTTTATAATTACAGCCTGCCTGTTTAGGTCTAGGTAAAAACTGGTGTTTCCCCTTCCTGCAACAGGTCGAAACATTTCGATAATATATACTTTAACACAAAAACATGGATCATGTTGTATCTTTTAAACTGTTGCTGCAAACATGGCATGGTCTTGCTATAAAAGTGGATCTACAATATCAAGAAACATAATCTAATATAATGGCTTTTTTCTGTTCATTCTTGCAATCTCATGCTTACAGCTAAAGGAAACATGACATCTAATTTTCATCATCAGACCAACAAGAAAAATGTTGTTTATTTTTAATGAAATGCATGCTTAATACTGGAGCTAATAACCAAACTGATTACATTAAAACTTTCCTTTGATACAGTGCATGTCAGATAGTTTGTAAAACCCCCTTCTTTACATGAAAGTAAAGTGCCTCGAGGTGACATGTGTTGTGAAATGACGCTATATAAATAAACTTAATTGAATCCTAGATGGAGCGAGGCCTCCTGAAAATTCCAACTTTGGGAGGACAGGAATCTGCTTTAACAGACTGAGGGGTGAATAGGAACTAATAGACACACAACCATGACAGAGCAGCTTTTCTGGCCCAACGATCTACAGAGCAACTGGGTTCCAAACTCAGCATTACTCCTCTGTTCAGAATTCAAACACATAAGTCTGTTCTTATTTCTAATACATCAGTTCTTTGTGCACAGCAAACAGCCCCTGGAAGTATTCATGATCTGTGGAAATATTTAACAGTACAAGTCATGTACACCAACCAGGCCGGCTAATGTAGAGTGGGGTTATCTAGAGTTCAGTGTGTTATTAAAATAATATTATATTTACTTGGTTCTAGGTAGAAAACTACAGAGCTTCCAGCTCAAGAGGGAGCTTTATTTTTCTTTAAAGGGTTGGTTTAATTATTTTATTCATTGGTATTCTGTCTAAAAGTCATAAAGCGTTGCTATCTTATTATTATTTGATTTGTTATAGAACACTCTCTAAACAGGCACCTTTTGGACAAACAGGAAAGAATTTTACCTAAATTGACCCATTTTCAATTTCAGTTCATTGCATTATATAAATTGTCTATTTAATTACAGAACCAATAAAGCACATTCCAAGAGAGTCACTGATAAAAAGAAGGGAGTGTAAAACTAAGAAATTGTGCTAATTGGACTCAGTCTACAACAGAAATGCACCAAAAACTGTCCAAAATCAGCTGCAACCTGCAGGCTCAGAAATCAGAGTTTTTTCTCCCCATTAAGTCATGTGAGTCAGACTATAGGTAGATTATAGGTGGCAATTAACTAATAAACTGTATTTATACGGCAACACCTCAAATGGAGCTAAGTGAAATAGGAGTCAGTGTTAAGTTTATGCAAAACCCAGAAATATATAGAAGTTAGTATTCTACCCATATTTAGACTTTGTTTAGACTTGTGGTTTCCTGATACCAAAGCGGTATCCTTACCATAGCTACTGTTATCTTTATTTACGAGGCTGTCATAAACTCCTCACTACGAGCAGGTATGGTATGTCTGAATGTACACATGTATGTTTCAAAACGTTACCTCAGATTATTAAAAGGTCAGTAAATGAGGTCATGAAAACAGTAAATCGTATTAAAGGGGCAGAGTCCATCCTGAAAACAAATATGTAGCTGAAATGGTTCAAACAGCCAGGATTTATTCAATTAAAAAGACAACAGTCCATAAAGTGTTAACTTTCCTACTGTGAAGAGATTTTAGATCATAGAAATAGATCTAATAAATCTGCATCTGTGGATCAGAAACTGGTTTCGCCAATGCCCAATCTAGAATTTTGGTTCTTATATTAATGTCTGATTAACGCATCTCTACTTAAAGTGGAATTATATAAAATTACAAGAAATCACGACCCAAACACAAACTCCAACTTGATTACTTGATTACTATATTGAGTTACTGATAGAGATTCTTTGTTAACTTTATTTCTAAGCGTTTGACTAAAATAGAAGGCAAGGCAAGTTTTTAAAGCAGGTTGTAAAGCAAATAAAAGAGTTGAATCAAAACCTGAAACTAATATGCACTTCTAAACGAATACGGTTTTAACTTCCACTTAAAAGAACTCAGGCTTTCAGATTTTTGATTGTCTTGTTCCAGATAAGTGGAGAATAGGACCTAAATGCTGCTTCTCAATGTTTAGTTCTAGTTCTGCGTGTACAGAGTAGGCTGGAACTAGAACACCTGAGTGGTCTGGGAGGTTGATACACTGACAGCAAATCTGTTAAGTATTGAGGTGCTGATCCATTCAGTAATTTATAGACTAATTGAAGAATTATGTAGTCTATATTCGAAACCGGGCTGATTTAGTCTAGTTATGCTTTTTTTTCTTAAGGAAATCAGATTTTCTCTCATTTGTTTGCATTTTATTGGTCTGTTGCTAAAATATCTCTGCATTGGTAAGTTGATTTATCCTTATTATTCACTTTATTTTTTAGGATATGCAGAGCTGGAAAGGTTAAGTGGAATGTTGCGTCACATTTATGTGAGCAAGCTGTCAGCTGTTTTATGGTTGAAGTCTTTGTTTATTGATGATGCCCTGTTTTAAAGCTCATCATTATCTGTTCTGCTTCACCTCTCATATCCAATCATTAAATCACAAGGAATAGCTCCAAAAGACACTAACAATATAACGATAAAAGGCAACAAAGCGGTAGACTTTATAACGGATATAATGCGTCTACCCATCCACTTTCTATATATTCACTTGAGTTTAAGCGTCACAGAGGGGACTGGTTCTTTTCTACAGCAGTCTTTAGGCAAAAGGCAGAGTACACCCTGCTCAGGTTCATGGCATTGAAACACAGAGAAACAAGCACATACAGACACTTTAGAGATTGTATTGGATATACAACTAAACCCAGCAGTCATGTTAGGGAGGAAGATGGAGAGAAAGCATGCAGAAAAATCCTATATTGGGTTTGAACCCAGAAACTTCATGCAGCCCCACAATTCTTCTATAATGAAAAATTCTGTTTGCTATACAGCAGAAACAAGTCACATTCTATTAATTCAATTCAATTCAGTTTATTTATATAGAACCAAATTCACAACATGTCATCTCAAGGCATGTAGTGACAGTGGAGAGGAAAAACTCCCTTTTAACAGGAAGAAACCTCCAGCAGGTTCAGCGTGAGCGGCCATCTGCTGAGGCCGACTGGGTTCCAAGGAGACAGAAGCAGAGACACAAAAAGCAGCTGCAAAAGGCGGCCCCGTCCAGGAAACACACAGCCAGGCAGACGAGATCTGAGCCAGCTCCCATGTCAGAGGATGAAGAGAGCACATCCAGCCAGTCACGGTCAGAGAAACAGGACTACACTGGAAAACAGGCCGATCTCCAGCATCTATAAACAAAGGTGTTAATGGAAGCAGCACAGCTGTTATTTCTTTCCAGGATGACGTCACAGCCAAACAGGAACAGACGAGGCAAAGCTACTCTGAGAAAAAGCAGAGAGAACAGAAGGTTAGAGATTGAACTAACAGATTCTGCAGAGTGAGATAATAGAGAGAGAATGAAGCAGAATGATGAAATAGGGGTCCCTATTTCCTCCAGAAGTCTAAACCTATAGCAGCATAACTATATAGAGATAGCTCAGGATAACCTGAGCCACTCTAACTATAAGCTTTATCAAAAAGGAAAGCTTTAAGGCTAGCCTTAAAAGTAGACACGGTGTCTGCCTCACAGACTAAAACTGGTAGTTGGTTCCACAGGAGAGGAGCCTGATAACTAAAAGATCTGCCTCCCATTCTACTTTTAGAAATTCTAGGAACCACTAGTACACCTGGAGCTATTAAAATTGGGGCTCCTGCTAACACGAAGTTTCACCATGAGGAATGTTTATTAAAAATGTCGGATCTGCAGTTACAGCAGCTAGGGCGTCTACTGCAGGAACCCCTGGTTTACCAGTTCAGTCCTTGCACAGAAAACAAGGAAGGATCCAGCTGGTGGGCTGCCATAAAGATGAGATAGGCGCCATCGAGAATGTCCCAGATGCTGCAGCCCCAGAGGACAGAGAACAAGCAGGAGACCAGAACCAGGCAGACGAAGGAGGGCAGGAAAATCCAGAGGGCAAAGCTAAAGCCTGAGCCAAGGACATACTCAGGATTCAGAGCAAGGAGATCAGAAGTCTGAAGTGGTTACAAAGGGAAATCCATGTCGTTGAAGCAGCTCCAAGTTCATTAATCAGGCAGAATCCAGGAGGAGTCAGAAGACAGGTCAGGCAAACAGATCAGATGGGAACACACAGGCACAGTGGGAGAGAGTCTGAACAGGATCAGGCAATCAGAAACACTATGGTAATGCTGAAACGATCTCACCACTGGATCGAGAATAATCTCAGCTGATGACTGGAAGCAGGCAGGTTAAAACAGATTAGACGCGAACAGGGGGGCTAAGTAGTTAAGTGGAATACTAGGAAATTAGAAACACAAAGTTAACACGGGCACACTCTCTCAACTGGCTCAAGAATAATAATCTGGCCCTAAAGAATGATAGCTGGCAGCTTAAATAGAGGCAGAAGCAGGTGGATCAGATGAGCAATAAGCAGAAACCATACAGAATTAGATAGGTGAATGAAATGAGTAATAAAGCCGGAGATCAGCGCCAAGATCATGAGAAAAAAAATTTGTATTTTGTTTGTAAACCCTAAAGTTTTACTCCTGCAGAGGCCTGCTAACAGGATGACTTACCTTTAATGATGCCTTCTCATTACCAATTTACTATATTCCCATTCAGAGTAGGGTACAGTTCTTTGCTGCATATGAAATGCAAAGTCATGCTCTTATACTCAGGAAGAATAACCTTGCAAATAAACAAAAGGATGACAGATGTGCTTTTATGAATTCAGTGATAATATAACGTGGTTTAAAAATGAGAGAAAATAAGGGAGCGGCCAGACTACCCTACAGGCTGCTTTCTTTATGCTGCATGATGAGACCATAAGATACCTTCTAATCAGGTTGGCTTCAACCAATTCAATAACCTTTTTTGATATTCTTTCTCACAAAAAGAATTATAAAACAGGTCAAGAAATGAATGTGCTGAACTTTGACTATGAAAACAATGCTTGAATCAGTTCTACAAACACTTAGAAAGGCTGCATGGTTGGTAGCACTGTTGTCTTGCATGCATCAGTTCTCTACAGATACTCCAGTTTCCTCTCACAGCCCAAAAAACACTTTATTTGTTTATTTGTTTCTCTAAATTGTGCCATTTGTTTAAATTGTAGCTTTTAATCCCCATATTTTTGCTGTAAACAACAGATGAATGTTCCTTCATTCTGATTTGCTCAATAAAAAAAATATTTCTTAGGAAAACAGATAATATTGCTCTGCGCTGGAAAGAAGTGATGAATTCTTAAGGAATGTGTTGTTTGTTTGATTTCCATGAGATTCCAAGTAGAGGAAAAAGAAATACAAACTGGAAGATCTATATTTAATGAGTTTGTTAGATACCTATCCAGTGTTTTCCATTCTCTTTCCAGCAGGTCCTCTGGGAGGCTTGGTGATCATTTCTCCTCTCCCCTAATACAGCAGCTCCTTAATTGTTTGAGTTTTCCTTCTGGCCTTTCAGGGAAATACAAATGAGGAAACATTATATTAGCAGAGTGTTTGATTTGTGACATGAAGCAGAGGGCCTACTGAGAAACTCTCTTTCTGTGTAACTTTGGTTAGACTTTTACGTTTTTAGAAATGTTACTGCATACTGTTTAAAACTAATTGTCTTAACATCAACCTGTGGCAAAGATACAAAAATCAGAATAATTTATTCGTAGTTAAATATTCTTCATGAATTATAGACTATATAACACAAAAACAATCTGTATAAAAATGAAATAATATGCAAGGAACAATAATTACTCATAATAAAAATATAAATAAACACACCCTGACCCCTGCCTTTTTGAAAGCTCCACCCAGTCCTCGTTAGCGCCCATCTGAATCAGTCTCTATTTAACCAGCCTTCGGAATAGTCATTAGTGCCAGATTATTCAAGCTGTGGGTGAGAATTATTGTAGCTTACTTGTTTTCTGACCATCTGATCCTGACCTGTTCTGCCTCTCGACCTCTGTGCCTGTCTGTTCCAGTCTTATCTGTTTGCCTGACTATTCTTCTGACTTCTACCTGATCTCTGCCTGCTTGAGTACTGACCGGAACTGTTTCCCGACCACTGCCCTCATCCAGCCTGTTAGCCCCACTGTGTGGAGTACCTGGAACTGTGGTCTGACTCAGTCTTTGATTCTCCTTCGGCGCCTCACCGGATCTCTGACCTCCCGGCTCTGACAACCCACCATGTCTACAACTTCAGCTTTGCCCTCTGGATCATCTTGCCTTCTTCCGCCTGCCCGGTTCTGATTTCCTGCCTGTCCTCCAACCTCCGATACAACAGCATCTGGGATTGCTGTTCCGCGTTGTCAGCCAGCCAGAACATCTTCTACCTCTGGACTCAGACTGAACTATAAGACCAGGTTATTGACTCACTCATTCGTGATCATTCACTGCCAGAAAGATGTGGTCACTTACCTGCTGTATCCACCCACAGAAGTTCCTGCCTTAGACGGTGAAGCCAACCAACCCAGTTCTGTTTTCAATAAACTTCTGAGAAATCTAACTGTTTATCCACCTTAAATACTGGATCCTTCAGATCTGAGCCTTGACATCAATAGCTGGTTATTTAGTCGAGGAATAAAAAGAAACTGTCGCACCAAAGACAGCTGGTTTAGGTGGAGGGTGATTACCTTGGTTTTAAACAGTGATGAGTTTTTTGACTTCTAACTTTTTCCCTTTTACACAAAAAAAATCACAACAGATATGTCCTTGGGTTAAAGAACAAGATTTAGATACAGGAAGTAGGTGTTATTGTCTGAGCAAATTGAAAACATGGATAATTGAATCACATCATTAGTTTGTTTTGGGGGAATGTTTTCTGTCTTATTGATCTGAGAGATTCACCAAATGATTTTGACATAATGTTATAAACTCCATAGTTCCCTATTTGCATTAAATACTAATCCCATTCGCACTGCTCTTGAGTTAAAATGTTCTCAGTACAGTTGCATTTTAATGTTCTGTTTGTACACATTGTTTGTTTGCTTTAAGAAACTAAAGTAAATGTTTGATGGAGGGCATAAATTGATAGTTAGGATAAGGGAGGAAGAAGAATTCATCACATTAAAGAATAGGTCAGGTGTGGTCCTATAATTTTTGATGGCTAGAAAAAAAATTAGTTGGTCTGTAACATATGGTTTAAAACAGATTTTAGTTGCAGTCACTTCAGGGTCTTCAGTTCCAGCCCTAGAGGTCAGATGTCAGGTACCTTTAAGCATGTCTCGAATTCCACACACATGAACCATGTGGCTGAACTACCTGTCAAGTTGTCTAGAGTCCTGCTAATAACCTGATCATTGAGCTCATGGACTTGAATTAAAGATCCCTTTTCCCAGTCAACCCTTTATTTTACAGAACCTTGTGGACACTCCTCAATGTTGCTAAACACATTAACTTCCACAGAATAAGCTCGCTGGCAGTTTATGATAAATGACGTCCAGTTATGCCAAAAGAATTATGACCGTAGAAGCCGTCTGAGATTAACGACTTTAGTCACAGCTTTAATTAGTCCATACCCTTACATATTTATACTCTGGTAGACCAGTCCAGTTTATTAGAATATATCTCATTTGTCCTGTCTAAAATTGACCAAAACAAAGAGAATGAAATCAAGCTTAGCCCATTTATCAACCCAAACAACTTTAACATATATAATATACCCTTTTTTTTTAGATTGTGTTTATGAGACATCTACAATTACAGGAAGAAACAATACACTGATGTGCTAAAACACAAAAAGGAGCTTCTAATCTTTCTGAGCCGTACTCATCAATTGTTTTGATTCAGCACATTTTACCAAAGCGAGGAGCCTCACGCTGAAAAAAAAACAAGTATAAAAAGTAGATGAAATGAGCTCGTGTGTTTCAGTGTGTGACGTAAATCTACTAATGTGAACATTTTCTACCTCACTTTGAGCCTAAAAATGAAACAGTGCTATAAACAGATTTGTACCTCTAGAGGCATCAGTGCAATAACAGCAATCTGAATGAAGGAAGATGGAGTCATGAAATGGTTTGGTCTGCCGCTGCAGTGGAAATTTACCTGCTTTCCTTTCCGTTTCCCACACACATAAATGCATACACACACACACATAGAAACACACAGACATAAATCTAAAAGTACACAAAGTCGGGTGTAAACAAACAGAACCCACCGTGTTCTTCCCATTCAGACTAAACACCAGGGAAATTAATCTCTGTCAACTGTACACCACACAGACCTTATAAAACCTTTGTTTACGCTGGAGTTTTTTTTTCTTTTTACATGTTCTTTGTTCTTATAAACAGAATTATAGCTAAAAATTCCTACCAATATTCCTATGGGATCCTAATCAGTCCACAGACGTCTTTATTTTTCTCCCTTTTCTGCAACTCTTGCCAAGCTTCACTTAGACGTGCTTCAAATTTCCAGCCAGTTGCCAGTCTGTGACAGAATTCTCTTTCTTCAGAAATTGAACCGAAATGATGTACTTAGAATGCAGTTCTGTACTCAGTTTTCTTCTTGTTCCACTTAAAGACCGATGTCAATGCCCTTTACTTTCCTTGAAAAGAAAATGAGTGCAGTTATTTATCTAATAGGGGAATAGAGTTAATGAATGCTCAACAGCTTTCCGCTGAAAATGTAATTGTTTCCATTAAAAAAAGGAAACTCATACTGTGTGTCTTGGTTTTATATCAGCCTTAATTAAAGACAATCATGAGTGTCGGATTCTCTCTACTGTCAGATTAACAAATCTATAAAACAGAAATGGATTTTGTTTTGATATCCCCCAAAATTTGCTCTGATCTACATGCTTCACTAATTGATCTCAGGTATTGTTTAACATATCAAAGTCATTGAAGCACTGTGATGTGGCTTGAATACTGAAACACCACGGCTGCAATTACATGCAAAGGATGAAAAGTTATTTGCACTTAGCCGATATAATGTCCAAATATGTTTTATTTTGGTGTGCAAATTGTTTCCCGATAAAAACAAAAATATTCTGACTTTGTTCCTTTTTTAATATACATGGCCCCACCTTTTTTGAATTTATTTTATTTTTATTTACTTATTTTTTTAACCAGATAAAAACAATCAATTGAGACTGAGGTTACTTATTTTACCACTGACCTGGACAAGAAGTCAACAACTGCAACTCCCCTGACAGAAATGATAGTTTACAAGTAAAATGAGATTAATTACATAGGCGTGCTGACATGGAATAATCAAATGCAACAACAATCAAGCTATAGTGAAGTATAGTTAAAACAGGCAACTTAAACGTTGGAAAGGGGAGTATCCTATCATAAGATATTGCTAAAAATTGGCACTGTTTTGTGGATCCCTATTGCCCTTAATGTAAAAAGGGACTGAAGGTTTTTTTTAGGTTTGGTTTTATGGCTTTAAACTTCTCAACAACAGCATATTGGACCTGCCTGGTGTGCTCCTTGTTCTTCACGAGGCTCTTATTTATCATGTTGGCTTCTATTTATCATCATCAATCACTTAGGTCAACATCGGATGATTCAGAGATCTTTGCTGCAGCCAAATAATTTTGCACTCCCAACTCAACTTCAGTTTTTTTAATTCATAAAAAAGTTTTAAATATCTAATACATTTTGTTCCACTTTAGTATCGTGTCCCACTAGTTGATTTTTTACCAAAAAAGACAATTTTATATCATTTGAAGCCTGAAATGTGGCAAAAGGTTTGCATACTTTTGTATATTCGAAGGTGTTGATGGTATCAGAGCCAAACAGGATCAGACCAGTAGAAGCTACTATGATGAGAGAAAGCAGAGAGAACACAAAGTTAGAGGTTGAACCAACGAATACTGCTGAATAGGAGAATAGAGATAAAATGAGGCAGGATAATCAAAAGTGGGCCCTATGTCTTCCAGCAGCTTATGCCTATAGCAGCATAATCATTGAGATAGCTCAAGATAACCTGAGCCACTCTAAGCTTTATTAAAAAGGAAAGTTTTAAGTATATTCATTAAAGGGGACAGGGCGTCTGCCTGACTAAAATTTTGCTATTTCATTATCTTGTTAATGCATCATCAGAAGTAAGTCTGTCTATTGCAGTATTTACCATTTTCAAAAGAGATATATTTTTTTGGTGATCATATGTATACAAACAATGCAGTGCCCTATGTTCACACCTTATACCTGCATACAAAATGGGAAATAGAAAAATATTCATGAAACAGTCTGTGTTTGCACTGATAATGAGGGCAGAGGTGTATTTTTACAGTAATTACAAGCTGTGTTTGACTTCCTCCCATAACACCAGCTCAGCAAAACACCATGTCCTGTTACTACACAGATGGGTGGAAAAACGGCTGTTGACAGACAGATGTCAATAAAGCAGACTTCCAGATTGGACAGTTATGATTGCTTTGGATGAATAACCAGTTTGGCATGGCTAAAAACATGTTTGCCACTGACTCAGATATAACATACCAGCAGCTGCTGGTGTTTCAGTGGCATGGGAATTGTCAGCACGTGAAAACAAAAAAATGATTTGCACATGTTTTTGTCTCAGCCATTCCCAGTCAAAACAGCACCTAATGACATGCATGTCATGCAGTTTTAAAGCAGTTTATGACATTCTTAACAATCAGTTTTATGTGATGTTGGGAGCATTTGTTGATTTGCTACTGGAGTAGCAAATTCATTTCAGGTTTTATGAGCACAGGAAACTTGACTGAAAATAGAAGAGACACATGTGAAGCATCTGTCTGTCTAGCTTTATTTCATTACTCTCTTAAAAAAAGTTTTTTACAGTTTGTCACTTAACTTTATGCCACACACTTTAGTGTTTTTAATGGGTAGTTTATAGAAAGGTAAAAGAAAATACAATCCAATTGTAAGCAGGCATTGATTATTCTTCTTTTTAAAACAAGAGAACAGATTCATTTTCAGGTCTTGAAACAGATCCTCAAATGGACTTTAAATGGGCCTATCAACCTATTAATGAGTTGGTCCTAACAGGGGTATTTAAACAGTTTTCCAGTCTAGGACCTCAAATTGATGGAGACATTGAAGAAGGAGCTTCTGCAACATCAATGTAGAAGCATCATTGAAGCTCTGCTTGTATATTTAGGGTCATCGTCCAGGTGAAATATTTTCTTTCTGGATTTCCTGTATTTAGTCCATCCCTGCCCCTGCCAGATAAAAGCATTCTCTGAGAATAATGATGTCACCACTATGTTTTCAAGTAGAGACAGTGTGCTTATTTAGTGTTAGTGCTCTACCACACAGAGCATTTTGCAAGTAGGGTAAATAACAACTTTATGATCTTTGTACCTAATGGTTTTTAGTGGAGTTCAAATATTTAACAAAGATTTTCCTTCTCTTAATAATAGGGAAGAATGGTGAAGAACCGGACTAATAGCTGTTGAACAGATTCTACCACCTGAACTCTGCAGCTCCTTTAAGACTTTTCTCCCTGATCTGGGAAGAAGCTTCGAAGCATCCAATGCAGGTCCAGCAGATTCCATAACAGTTTCTTCCCCACTGCCATTATATAGCTGAATGTTTTTAAAAATGGGTTATTGTATTGCATTTTATTATACTTTATCATTACAAAAAAAAGAACTGTAATACTCTACTAACTGTTATATGATAAATAAATCTGTCTAAGTCTAAGTTAGCAGTGATCGAAATGTACATACACAGTGTTGGAGAGACATGGTGCAAAAGGCATTGATGTGGAAGGTTCGGAGCAGTGCAAAAATAAATAAATAGATATGGTGCAAAATGCAGTAGAAACGCTGAGTTGAATTCTATTTTCACCATGCAGTGCAAGTATAATATTTACAGTGTGATGCAGAGTCTCAATTTGTGACTTTGATTAGAGTGCAGTGGCACTGCTAATTGTAGGGGGTCATCCGAGTTATTCCCGCTCTGGGCAAAAAAAGGGGAACTACTGGACTGCAAAGCACAGAGGCAATCTGTTTGATTGTACACATCACCTGTCTGGAACATATCTTATACAACACACTTTTCCTCTCAACCATAAAGCAATTAGACAAACGGAAGGAGAGCAATGCAAACAGAGAGACAGGATAACAGAGTGTGAGATATGTTGCGATGTAGCTGCAGGGTTGCAATGAAAGCAAGGGGAAAAAATAAGTATGCAAACATAAAAGCTGCACCTGCCCCCTTCTACAGTATTTTATGCGCTCATTACTCTGTGTGGTTCCAGTCTCTTCCTGCCAAGTCTAACTCAAATATTACACTAATTCTAGCAGAGGCCATGAGTGGCGACTCCCCCGCTCCCTCAGGGGACATCTTGTACATCATATCCCCTCTGTGCAAGCAATAAGCAATACAAACTGTACAGTTGAGTCCAGTAGGAGAACATACTTATAGGAGAAATTCTAGTTCAGTCCGGTTCATGGGTTATTGGTCTGCTGGGACCAATAACCCCTCCTTGGAACTCTGACGCTTTTAATAGGCAGGGACAAAGTTCTGCAACAATTCCTGGCACTCCACGCATGGTTACGTCCATTACCTAAAGCTAATTACCTTTATTTCCAACAAGGGGTTTGTCTCTATGCTTTCAATGTGTTCTAGATCACTGGACAAGATTGAGATCTTAACAAGGACATCAATGAAAGCATTAGCTAATTATTACCAAAGGAAATTTATATTCAAACAAATTCATTGGAAACCCAATAAACTTCTCCCTTTGTTTAAAATGTACATTTTTGTGTTATGTGCTAAAAACTTCAAAATTAAAATCTGTTCATTTTGTAAAAAAAACTCTTTCCAAAACATTTAGTATATAATTTTTTATTTTATTTAAGATCATTATCACTGTTTGCATGACTGCAAAAAATCATTCTTCTTTAAAGTGTGAAGTAGAAAAAGAAAGGAAGACCTGAAACATAAGAAAATATGAATTAATCCACAATTTACGAAGAAAAATCTTAAGTTTTAGTCATGTACACATTTTTTTTTACGGCACTAGTGGCTCATTTTTTCAACAGTAGGCTGACAGGAAATGGCATTTAAGAGCGGGTGAGAGACATGCGGCAAAGGACCACAGGTCGGATTCGAAACCCGGGTCGGCTGCATTGACGACTAAGGCCTCCGGACATGGGTCATGCGCGCTAACCACTGACCCACCCGCACGCCCATGAATACATCTTAATTGGAAAAAAATCTGTTTATAGTTCCAGTGAACTGTTTGTAGTTCAGTTAAAATATAATAATGAAAAGTGAAACTTAATAACTGAAAAATAACTGTTTCATGGGAGGGTTTGCTTCATTTCATGCACCTCATCCACATAGTTAAATGTAATTAAATTGAACTATGTCTCTGATCTTAAGCCTAATGCATTAGACCAGGGGTGTCAAAGTGGTTCCAGAAAGGGCCGTGTGGCTGCAGGTTTTCTTTCCAACCAAGCAATAGCAAACCAGACTCCATTCATCTCATCAAGTCGTCCTGTTTAGATTGGACTCCCTTGATGAGATGACTGGAGTCTGGTGTCTTGCTTGGTTGGAAAGAAAACCTGCAGCCACACGGCCCTTTCTGGGACCACTTTGACACCCCTGCATTAGACTAAACACTCAGTATGTAAGGAAAGGATCCAAAAACATATGGGACCAGATTAGAAAGAACAGCATTAGAAGCTTTGAGGAGATAAAGTATCAACAATAACGAAATCTTTAGGCACTTTGCTACGGAAGTAATAGGAAAAAATATCTTTTATAGGATATTTTATAATCAACCACAATAATCTGAAAGACTAGGAACTTCTTGAAATGTTCAGGTATTCAGGTATGCGATGGACTGGCGACCTATCCAGTGTGTACCCTGCCTCTTGCCCGTAGACAGCTGGAGCACCAGCACCCCTCGCGACCCCGCTTGGGATTAAGCGTATAAGAAAATGGATGGATGGACTGAAGGAATCACCTTTGAGTAGATTCTGTGGTGTGCCTAATTTTTGATGACAAAAGTGCATCGATGAAACGGTGGAATATAAAGCAGCACTTCGATACATGCCATGCCACCTTTGCATCGAAATACTCTGCAGGAGACAGCAGTGCCAAGAACTACTGAGCAGAGTTCAAGCTAGCCAGCAGCAACTCTGCATATGGACCCGGTAAGGTGACTATAATTCTGCAATGCTGGTGAAGATTCTCAGTCATCCAGCTCATAGTCATTCCAAAAAAGTAAAAAAAAATACAATCCACTGGACTTTGTTTCCAAGTTTGAAGACGTATCACTTCCCATCCAGGAGGCTTTTTCATTTCAAAATGTCAGAAATAGCATTGAGTTCGATGGTTTACAGAGTGGACCAAAAACTAAGCCTTGTTTTAGTTTAGAAAACATGCAAACTGAACCTAACGAATGGGTCCACCCCTTTGGAATGGGGATCGTTTGGTTACTTTGTTAGCCTGTAATACCCGCAGGAAGGAATCAACTCAATCGCTGAATTGTAGGTTTCTGAAAGCTGAAATCTGAGTCCACCCCCTCTGTTTAAGGTTGGTTTCTCTCTATGATAAGAAAGAAAAACCAACCTTAAACAGAGGAGGTGGACTCAAAAACCTAGATTTCAGTGACTGAGTTGATTCTTTCCCGCAACCAGAGCACCTCGCCTTCTCAGCCAAGCCAACAATTCTCTTTAACGACCCCCCTTTTAGAGACATACACAGGTTCCAGGTATTACAGGCTAACAAAGAAGCCAAAGGATCCCCATTGCAAAGAAGTGGAACAATTCGTTAGGTCCCATTTGCATGTTTTCTAAACCAAAACAGGCTTAGCTTTTGGTCCTCTCTATAAAGCCTGGAACTCAATGCTATTTCTGACATTTTGAATTGAAAAAGCTTCCTGGATGGGAAGCGAAATTTCTTCAAACTTGGAAACAAAGTCCAGTGGACTGTTTTCTTTCCAACTTTTTAGGAATAATTCCACTAATTTTGCTGGATCTTTAGCAACGGTGAGGAACAGAAAACTATTCATAGATCCCAAGTTTGCTAAAATGTTCATGATCTTCAGTACAAAGACAAGATTTTTTTTTAAATGGATACAAGACATGCCTCTGTCAGGAAGAACTGCTCATGATCGTACTATCATGATTGCAAAGCAAGTGGAGGAAACACAAGTGAAGAACATAAAGGCAGCACCGTTCTTTTCCCTGGCTTTGGATGAGTCAACAGACAATTCATTTGTTGCAGCTCAGTTCAGCAAATCCATGCAGCGACAGAGGTCACGTTAATGGTGAGTATTACGTATAACATATTTAAAAGAATAAATTCAGAGGCTTATTATTCACACATTTAGTTGAATTCGGTCTTTAAATATATTATGTGGATGTCTCTCTGATTCAAAAAGGTTACCGAACCCCTGATCTAAATGGTGGAATGGTGTTTTTAAGGGGTTTTGTTGCTGTCTTGAGTTTTCACATATCACACCCTCCTCCTTGCGATCCTGCTTAGTTCTTCTTTTTTTTCTAAAGATAGTAGCAAATACAGTCAATGCTGTAAATGACCCAGTTTCTGCTAATATTTTATTTGATGTTGTTCCCTCTATTGTCAGCTCTAGAACAGAATGACCAGTCGTGCTAAAAAAAAAAAAAGCAGAGGTTTTTCTGATGAGATGAAAGGCAAAAAGGCTGAAGAAGTTTTTTTTTATCAATGGATGACTGAGTGTCTGCTGTTACTCAACCTAAGTTTAACAACAAGAAGATGACGCTGGAGGGCGATGAGCTGGAAGGCGATGAACTGGAACGCACCGGACGGGTTCCTCCTCAGAGGCTTTCAACAGCCGAGGGATAGCTGATCCATTAGATCAGTTAACTACCTTCGGAAGTGTGCCATGGAAGCTCAGGTCACAGACAGGATGGAAGGACTTTCATTAGAGACATGCAGATATTATTTGAGAGTTGGTGAACCTCTAAAGAACTTCTTTTCCAACAGTCCAATGTGAAACAAACAGCTGTCCAAAGGGTTGATGACCAGGGTGGACAACTGCCCCTTAAAAAAAACGGAACGGTCCCATTTTTAGGAACAAAATGAAGTGACTTATTAACTACAGGTCAAAGTAAAATGTTTGCCGAATCATGTAATAAAAAAGAAAGTGCAAAAATACCCATATACCGTAAGTATTGTTGAAAACAATGAAAGAAGTTGAAACCCTATTGAGTTTATTTATTTAGCACAAATACTATATATAGCACATGTCATCTCAAGCTGCTTTATAGAGAAAATTCAATCTAATCTATCATATTGGTTAAAAGTTTTCCATCTAAGGAAAACCAGCAGGAGGTAATCAGCCATACATTTAGCTGAATCCTCTCCTCTTGGATCAGAATGATGCGTTTTATTTGTAGTCAAGCACACAGTCACAGTAAAGGAAGAAAAACAATGTGGGCGAAAACTTGTCATGGGAGGCTGAAAGGTAGGGTGCTGGTGTAAAAAACGCTTTTCCACTGAACCCCATCCACACTTTCACGTATTAATTCAACGTGAAGAAAAATATTCAGCAAAGAAACTCTTAATGGTAAAGGATTTTTTTTTAACAAAAGGACTAAATCCTACAGCAAACTGATATTTTTTTTCTTTTACTTTAGACTTCTTTAAGAACCAAATCCTTTAAGTTTTTCTAAGCTGTCTTTTTTTTTTAAAGCCGCAAATTATAAGTGGATGTTTAAAGTGAGTGAGGAAAGGCAAAACACGTTTATATTTATAGCATGATTCAGTACAAAGAGGATTCAAAGTGCTTTACATTAATGAAACATTAAAATATAATTAAAAGCAAATAATGATAAAAAAATGTAAAAAGCAGGAAGTAAAGCAAAACTGTTAGACCATGAACTTTAACATTGAAAGGCAGCAATGGGTATTTAACTTTGACTTAAGGAACTCAGGCTTTCAGCACTTTTTACTGACTTGTTCCAGATCAGTGGAGCATGGGAACTACATGCTGCTTCCACATGTTTGGTTCTAGTTCTGGGTGTACAGAGTAGGCTGGAACTAGAAGACCTGAGTGGAAGGCTGATACACTGACAACAAATCTGTTATGAGGTGCTGATCCATTCACTGATTTATAGATTAACAGAGGGATTTTAAAGTCTATTCTCTGAGCTACAGGGAGTCAGTGGAAGGACTTCAGAACCGGGCTGATGTGCTCTACTTATTTAGTTCTAGTGAGAACACTGACAGCAGAGTTTTGGATCAGCTGATGGACATTTTTGACAAACATGTGAAGACACTGTTCCATCAATTTTACTAAAGATAAATACATGAATGAGTTTCTTTGATTCATTCATCCTTTAATCCTGGAAATGTTCTTCAGGTGGCTATCAAGGATTGTTCCTTAAATCCCAACACTACAAAATGTAGCTAAGGTGCATACAGCAGCATGTATCACAGATAGTACATGTGTATAAATTATGTTTTTTTGTTAAACTCCATGAGGTGGGCTGCTCCTGATCATCCCATCAATGATTGTGAGAAGCTGTATAGCTCCTAGCAGCAGCTAAGACATTAAGTCATTACTAAATGAACTGTAGATACAAATCCATCCTGCTTCCTTTTTAATCGATCCTTCCTTACCGACGGCCCTTATCATAGCGACTGTTGAAGCACTTCGATTAATTCAGATGGTTCCGTCGTTTCTGATAAGAAAAATGTTTAATAGTTGAGTTTGACTATGAAGCAAACATCAGCTTGTTTGTAAAGGCTGTTCTAAAGTCATGCTGGGTTTGGCTGCTATTCCTCTATGGCATTTTACTTTATTCTATTTTGGCTGGAAAATAAATATATTAGAGGGTCACTATATCCTCCACATTTCCAGGTAACCCTAGAGGAAAGGATGGAAAAAAGGTGCATGAGGAAGAAAGGAAAGGAATCACATGAAGAAAGAAGGTAAGGAAGAGGAAATGATTGACAGGAAGGAAGGAAGGAAGGAAGGAAGGAAGGAAGGAAGGAAGGAAGGAAGGAAGGAAGGAAGGAAGGAAGGAAGGAAGGAAGGAAGGAAGGAAGGAAGGAAGGAAGGAAGGAAGGAAGGAAGGAAGGAAGGAAGGAACGAACGAACAATGGTCATAAAAGAAAGATAGGGCATAAGGGAGGAAAATAATGCGGAACACAAGGAAGAAAGGATGCAAGAAAAGAAGTAATTAAGGTAAGGAAATAATTATGATAGGAAATGGTGCAGGAAAAGAAGATGATAGCAAAAGGAGAACAAGGGTGAAGAGGGAAAAGGAAGGACATAAAAATGGAAATGAAAGAAATATATAAGGAGGAAAGGAAGGGAACAAGGAGGGAAAGAGAGAAGGAAAAAAAAGTATTGAGAAAGACAAAGAAAGAGGAAACACACCTGGAAGGAATTTTGCAAAAAAAAACACAAATAAGAAGAACAGAGGAGATGAAATAAGGGCAAATGATGAACAGAGGAAAGGAAGGTAGTAGAGAAGGAAGAACGA
The DNA here is from genome assembly GCF_016077235.1 of Cyprinodon tularosa. Classification (NCBI taxonomy): domain Eukaryota; kingdom Metazoa; phylum Chordata; class Actinopteri; order Cyprinodontiformes; family Cyprinodontidae; genus Cyprinodon; species Cyprinodon tularosa. The sequence goes on along the minus strand of NW_024038395.1, from coordinate 1,265,591 downwards.
CTTTCTGACACCATGACTGGAAATTTTGATTTTTTTCATACTTATAAAGACCTTGAAATGACTGAAAGTCCTCCATGTTTAAACTTCCTAGAGTCACTGAGCGATATTTTGTTTAACTATTTATTTTTCATATGAAGTGACTGTTTTAGAATAAAACAATCTTATAGCAAAAAAACACAAACAACTACAAAACTTCAGGAGTTTTTTCACTCACAGCAAAATCTCTCCTGCTGGAATAATAAAGTGGAAACAGTTTGGAAAACAGTTCAAACCAATTTATTAGATCCTGTTTATTAACTGATCTGATGCACGGAGGGAGGAGACGACAACAAGGACAAAGAGGTGTGAAAATCATTTTCAAACTCTCCCACCACCCCACCATGCTGGGATGTTACACTCTGGGGGTGGGGGAGCAGTTTCCAAAACATCTGTCAAAACTCTGAGCCTTAATCGGCTTGTTTTAACAGATGAACCTGAAGTCACAACAGAAAAGAACAAAGAGACACAATAGATTTTCTCATAGACAGAAACCGATGGCTGTTTATGCATTTTTTATTCTTTTAACGTCTAGAAAACAAAGCAGTAAAACCAAACGTAAAAAAACGATTTTAACCAGGCACCAAAACACAAGCTGTCATAAAGAGGCCCTGCAGAGCAAACAGCTGCTTCCAAACGCACTAAAATCTAAAGCTTAGTGTCGTTTTTGTGGCCAAGGTGAGAGAAAAACTCCCTCTCAAATATTGGGATTCAATTCTTGCTTCAAAACATCATCCCTCCGGTGTTAGTTCAGGGTTCAACCCTACGACCTCCTCTACTCTCACACTAGGTGTAAACAGGCTGGACTTTACATACAGTACAACATATAAGACAGGATATGTCGGGATATATAGATATTTTCTTATATTTAATCATTCAAAATAGGAAAACATTTCAAGCAACAAGTTTAAAGTGACTATTTCTGTTCTGAACTTGTTTTTTTGGCAACATGCGATTGCTTGTAGGTTTCCCTTAGAATGAGAAGTGAGATGCATAGATCTTTGTGAAAATGCTAACGAATCACAAGAAAAATAAGAGCACCAAAGTCGTTGTTTTAACTGCATAAAAAAAAATTGAACTTCTGCACTTTCAGGTAGGGGGGGGGTTACTTAAAGGTTTTTCTTAAATATAACGTTCTTTTATGGAGAGATTTAAATGGTTCCTTAACGTCAGGATGCTGGGGCATTACATCCTCCACTAAATGTGGATTTCCTTTAAATAACAGCAGCTCAATTACATCCATTCAGTCCCAAGACCGTCTGGTCAAACAGCCGTCACCTTTTAAAGCTGAAGATTAAGTTGATTCAAACCAAAACATGTGAGGACAGTCCACCTTCATATGATCCCTCAGCATACTGCTGCCACCACCATACCTTTAATATTAGTCTCCTTTTAATGTCGGCAGCCTCTTATTCCAAGTTGTTTTTTTAAAATCAGCCTTGGTTTGGATCAAGGAGCCCAGAATTGGGCTGATAAATTAGAGCCAAACTCATCCAGATAAGTACTTTTTAAAGACTTTATTAATGGAGCATGCCAAAGACAAATTAGCTCCATTGTGCTCTACATTTAAAATATTTATATTCAGTCATATTTAGGTGCAACATTAAAAGTAAAACATTGGTGCCGCTATAGACTGGGTGTAAACCTCTCTGAGTTACGGGCGTGTTTCAATCAGGTGGATGTGAAATTAGCAACACTTAGTCTTGTGCACCGACTCGCACTATCCCAGGTCTGGGAGGCTATTTTTGTTCACTTTCCTGTGTGATGAGCCCTGATGTTTGTGGGTGAATCACAGTTCAGACGCATTTATGCAACTGGCCTTTTTGTAATGATGCTATGAATAAACCTTTACTCCAGTCTAAAAATAAAACGGGACGGATTCTATGTGGAAAGGTCTAAATGTAGGAACAAAAAGGCTGTCATTAAAACCGACATGCAATTATTCAGTTTTTGCTTAGTGGAAGTGTAGCAGTCAGTATCTTCTCAGCCTGTGTCACACTGCCATCTAGTGGTAAAAATAGGGAACTTTTTCTCTCAAGCCTGCAGCACACTTTAGTTTTTTTTTTTTCTTTTTTTCCAGGAAAGGTTGATCCATTCATCCTGACGCAACTTTAACAGTGAGACGACGTGCCGTCCATGACCCTCTGGTTGTCCTGGTTACCAGCGTGCAAAGGATGCGGGGGAATCAGGATCCCTCACTGCCTTTTGCTGTCCAGGACGGCACGCCAGTCGTCCAACCAAGACAGGAGGCGTCTCTGTGAGGGAACGACGGACAGATGCTTGTTGTGGCAGGCAGTGAACAGGATGTGTTCCCAAACTGGTCTCGGTTCCACACCTGGTTGGGAGACATGGACATAATACAGTCACCACAGACTCATGTTTAACTACAAGGAAAACTCTGAAGGTTGGAACATGGTTCCAGATGAACAGCTGGAAGAAGCATAATTCATGCAGTTTTTAAAGAATAAAATCGTTCAATGTTGATGATGCTTCCAGATAATTACACTGAACATACTTTGAAGTTTTTATACTGTTAGAGAGCAAATAACTTTAACTGATTTTATCAGGATTTAACATCACAGCAGATTAAAGGTTCACCTTTCATCTCAGCAGAACTCAAGCTGCTCTGTGAATCCATCAGAGGTTCGTTAGTGAACATTAATGAATAATCAACCTAAAACCAGACAGCCTGCTATCCACAGAGAGACACACGGTGGAGGCAGCATCATGCTGTGTGCATGGTGTTCTGGGAGTCCTGTCAGTGCAGACTGGAAGCTGGTTGCAGCTAAACAACGGTAAAGGCCCGGGAGAGGAAATGGCTTCTTGGAGGAAAAGGTTGATCTGCCAAATTCTTTGTGTTTGTTTGTCACAATAAACCCCCAAAAAACAAACGTTACTGCTCGAGTTTGTAGCATGACTTAAAAAAGTCAGATCAGGTTGATCTAGAGCGAACGCTCCACTCAGGTAAAAAAAAAAAAACAAGGAATCCTATTTGTTTTGATGTTTATTAAGCCCTAAAATAAACGGCGCACTTGTGCAGTCATGTTAATCAATGAGAACTGTTCCACATCCACCGCTACTCCTCCAAACCTCACCGTCCACTCCGTCTTCTCCGTCAAAATACGGAGACAACCTATTTATTGCTCCGATCGGGTCAGTTGGAAGCCGGCCAGTTCAAGATCCACAATAGCAAACGCACCAAACAAAAAAAAAAAAAACATTAAAGAGATCCGGTTTTTAAACAAACTGTAAATTAGAGAATTATTCTTCTATATTCCCAAAAAATAAGGCAGTTTAATTTAATTATTGGATGCAAACTGTTGGTACTTCAACATAACAGGAAGCAGATTTCTCATCTTGATGAAAATATTAATTTTATACTGAGAGGCTTAAAAGTTTCATCAAATCCAGTCACAACAACTTCCAAAAGCAAATCTCTCAACTTCAAAAGAAACTTTTTATCGCAGGGTTGAAGAGATGCCGAGTTTGGAAGTAGAGAACAAACCAACGTTATATGATCCTAATTATCCCCATCACAGACGCAGAACAAAAGAAAACGTTTGGGCAGAAACTGCATATGTGATGGATGCTGATGGTGAGTTGTAATTATGTCATATAAAATTAAGCGCTAATTACCTCGTATTGCTCCTATGAATTAAGAAAGAATAATATCCCGCATGCTTTCCTCAAGCTCCAAGGAACTCGGAGCGGAGCGAGATGGGAGGAACTGCAGAGGCTGTAGGCTTTGCTTTGCACAGGCGGGACAGAGCGGAGGATGTGGGATTTCGAAGTGACATCATCCTTAGAGAGTTCAGAGGAGTTTTAATGGTCCAGAAAGTTTTCACCGCCGATCACTCCTTATTCTTTCATTAGTAACACTGAGCTGCAGGATTCATTTGCTTCACAAATATTTTAAAATCAACTCTCTCTACGTAAATGCTGGGAACCGTTACCCTTGTGTCCCATTTAGTTTGCAGGTGCAGCATACCTCAGCCCTGGGTGTAGCCAACAGATTTAAAAACTTTTTTCCAAATAAATTTATCCTAATTAATGATTTAAGGTTACTTTTGCACAGGTCAGTTAGGATCACTTTTTTCCCTTGGTACATAAAAGCTCACTGCTGTTCTAATGACTCAGCTTATGTTTATCTAATATAAAGCATGAAAAATACTGTAGAGTCATCAGGATGTCACAGAAGAAAAACTTCTCACCCTGAATGTCAGGCTTGTCGTCTATGAGGAGGTCACCAGCAATCAGGGTTTTGTCTCTGGTCAGGATGACCTGCTCCAGAAAGTTAGGACCGAAATGTTTCTCCACCCAGGCGTACTGGAAACACACACACACCAGATAGGAGCTGTTAGAAAAACACAGCACTTTAATGATTATTTTAGATGAAGGCTGTTATTGATGAGCGGAGGGTTTACCTTCTCATATGGGCAGTGTTTGTAATGTTTAATGGGGCTGGTGCAAATAAAGACATCTGTGCTGCAGGGAGAAAAGGAAACAACAAGAGCTCAGTGTGAAGTGGTGCCACATGCTTTCCTGCTGCCCTCCGCCCACAGAGAACCTGTATGATGGCACTAACAGGTAGTACCAGTTGGTCTGAGGAGTCCAGACACACTGAGCCCCACCCCCACGTGTTGTTTACTGGTTTTTCAAACTCAATCACCACCAAGGAAGAGTCAAACTGAAGTGAAAGTAAACTATTATTTTAAAAGGTGCTTATATCTGCAATCCTACTTTAAAAAGGGAACATTTTTAGCCTCACTGGAGTCCTGTAGTGTCTGAGAATGAAGCAACTTTAAGCGACGCAGAAATGAAAGAAACGTTTATTTCCCAGCATGATGAAAGCACTGAGTTATACGAAAAAATGGTTCAACTAAGTAGAATTTAAACTAGGAAAACCTACGATCTTAATAATGTTCAGAACTTTTTAGTTAGAAAAAAGAAAAGGTGAATAAAAAAGTCAACAAACTGACAGAATGAAAACAAAGACATAACATTAAAGAGGCTTTGCCCCTGAGGCATATAGCCAAAAGCAGCCAATAATAACTCTACATTTTTTCATATATACTTAAAAAAGCTATTAGAGAGGAATAAAGAGATTTTATTGCTCTTAAATTAAACAAAAGTCAATTTTAATAAGCCCACAGCAACACTTTAGAACGAAGACGAACCCTGGCCTAAACGCACAAATTTTTCACCAAACCAACCTCTCATCCATACGAAGCCAGCGTTTCGGGGGTCTGTAAACGATCTTTTTTTTATTAAGAGTGGGAAGATTTTGAAACGCCGTTTTCGCGTTTCCATCTTTAAGGTCTGACCGCATTTTTTTTTTTTTACATGCAAGCGTCATAGCGTCGCCTCTAAACACGCATGCGCGACACAGTATCACAACAACAATGGCGCCGTACTGTGTTGAATGGTTGCTGCTCATGCTACTCACCCTGCTGTCGGGCTTACAACAGAATCTTCTTCTTCTGGAATATCTCCAGGAAGAACAGAGCAATATCGACCACATAGTTCAGCACCTGAATTTGACTGAACCACGAAAATGGACCCGCAGGGCCATTTTCCGGTTTTCCGGTTTGGTTGTTGTATAAATATTAGTGCGCATGCCCAACATTTCGTTGCCTGTTTTCGCCTATTTTTGCTTTGGCACCACAGCGCCACTTACAGGCCTGGCATTCATTTTGCAGCGTTTTCATGCATTCGTGTGGACGCTCACATTTATTTTACGTCTCCGTCTTTACGACAAATGTTCTGGAAAATATTAGCATTTCGTGTTCGTTTTGACTTCGTGTGGACGGGGCCTTAATAGAGCTAAGACTTAGACAACTTTAATTGTCATTCTGTATACAGTGTAAACAAAACGATATTTTGTTTTGCATCGCTAAATCTTTTTTACTAAAATCTTTTTGCTTCTGTAACACCAAAATTTCGCAATTGTGAGACGATAAAAGGTTTTTTCTTCATTTCTCTCAGTTTAAAATCAATGAAAGGATCAATATCATGAAAAATCTACTTTTTTTTTCTTTTAGGTTTCACCATGTTGTAACGCTATCCTCATGAAAACTGTCTCTGAGCGCCTTCATTCCTGTTCAAAGCTGAGCCAAAGTGGCTGTTTTAGCAGATAATCTGCACGGTGACAGCAACTGTTTTATATATATATATTTTTTTTAACTAGTGTTAAAACGACCATAAATATGTTTTCTGGTTGCCAGAAGTATCTCCTTGTTCATCCGTCCAAAAGAGGAGCATAATCTTCAGAAATGATGTGATACCGATGCTGAAGCAACTCAAAGGCAAAGTCCCCCAGAGGGAGAGGTATTGCTCAAGGCAAGTGTCTTTCACTTGTTTCAAACAAATTAACTCTGTATTTTTAAGAGTAGCATCTAACCATACAGGTGCTGGTCATAAAATTAGAATATCATGAAAAAGTAGATTGATTTCAGTAATTCCATTTAAAAAGTGAAACTTGTATATTATATTCATACATTACATACAAACTCATATATTTCAGATGTTTATTTTGTTTAATTTTGATGATTACAAATGACAACAAATGAAAATCTCAAATTCATCATATCAGAAAATTAGAATATTGTGAAAAGGTTCAAAATTGATGGCCCCTGGTGCCACACTCTAATCAGCTAATTAACTCAAACCACCTGCAAAAGCCTTTAAATGGTCTTTCAGTCTAGTTCTATAGGCTACACAATCATGGGGAAGACTGCTGACTTGACAGTTGTCCAAAAGACGACCATCGACACCTTGCACAAGGAGGGCAAGACACAAAAGGTCATCGCTAAAGAGGCTGTCTGTTCACAGAGCTCAGTGTCCAAGCACATTAATAGAGAGGCGAAGGGAAGGAAAAGATGTGGTCGAAAAAAGTGTACAAGCAAGAGAGATAACCGCACCCTGGAGAGGATTGTGAAACAAAACCCCTTCAAAAATGTGGGGGAGATTCACAAAGAGTGGACTGCAGCTGGAGTGAGTGCTTCAAGAACCACCACACACAGACGTATGAAAGACATGGGTTTCTGCTGTCGCATTCCTTGTGTCAAGCCACTCTTGAACCACAGACAGCGTCAGAAGCGTCTTGCCTGGGCTAAAGAGAAACAGGACTGGACTGCTGGTGAGTGGTCCAAAGTCATGTTCTCTGATGAAAGTAAATTTTGCATTTCCTTTGGAAATCAAGGTCCCAGAGTCTGGAGGAAAAGAAGAGAGGCACTTCATCCACGTTGCTTGAAGTCCAGTGTAAAGTTTTCACAGTCAGTGATGGTTTGGGGTGCCATGTCATCTGCTGGTGTTGGTCCATTGTGTTTTCTGAGGTCCAGGGTCAACGCAGCCACATACCAGGAAGTTTTAGAGCACTTCATGCTTCCTGCAGCTGACCAACTTTTTGGAGATGCAGATTTCATTTTCCAACAGGACTTGGCACCTGCACACAGTGCCAAAGCTACCAGTACCTGGTTGAAGGACCATGGTATCCCTGTTCTTAATTGGCCAGCAAACTCTCCTGACCTTAACCCCATAGAAAATCTATGGGGTATTGTGAAGAAGAAGATGCAATACACCAGACCCAACAATTCAGAAGAGCTAAAAGCCACTATTAGAGCAACCTGGGCTATCATAACACCTGAGCAGTGCCACAGACTGATCGACTCCATGCCACGCCGCATTGCTGCAGTAATACAGGCCAAAGGAGGCCCAACTAAATACTGAGTGCTGTACATGCTCATACTTTTCATGTTCATACTTTTCAGTTGGCCAACATTTCTATAAATCCTTTGTTTTTATTGGTCTTCAGTAATATTCTAATTTTCTGATATAATAAATTTGAGATTTTCATTTGTTGTCATTTGTAATCATCAAAATTAAACAAAATAAACATCTGAAATATATGAGTTTGTATGTAATGTATGAATATAATATACAAGTTTCACTTTTTAAATGGAATTACTGAAATCAATCTACTTTTTCATGATATTCTAATTTTATGACCAGCACCTGTATATATGTCTATAGCTAACTCTAAAGGGCTAAAAAAAGTAGAACCTTTAGCTTTGATGCAGAATGCAGCAACAGTCTTCTCATGTAATTTTGGTTTGTTTCCTCTGCCTCCTAGAGGCCAAGTGTTAAACTAACCCAACTGTTTCCTCCTTAAATATCTCACCCTTCCCAACTAAACTAATGTAAAATGATTTAAGTCTTCAAACATCTCTACATTTCGGATGCAAAACTGGATTACATTGACCATCGCTAGATAGAAATGAAAAGAAGCTAAAAACAGTCAATCATATGGGATGTGGGTGCATCTATTAGACACAACTGACAGCACCCTCTTTTGCATCACATTCTGCTACGTCAACACCACAAAGGTTTGTTACTACATAGCAAACGGCTGCAGAACGCCTTTGAGTCTTACTCATCCATCCTGGCCATCTCTTTCACCGCCTCCACGCCTCCAGGCAGAGGATCCAAGTCTATGAAGAAGCCTTTGGACTCCCAGATACTGATGGCTTTTTCCTAGAGACAGAAACACAGGCAGAGCTTCCATCAAGTAGTGTGCTTTCATCACGTGTGTTTGTATCAGTGTAACCTTTGCTGTAAATACAGGAAGGTGCAAAGGTCAGGTTTGCTGTCGACACGATGTGAAAAAGTTACACCTTCCCTGTTTTCTTTGTTGCGATCTGACGCTCGATTGTTTAAACCTGAGTCTGCTTACCTGTGGACCTGTTTCCATGTGAGGATCCCACAGAATAGGCCTTTAGATTTCTAAAAAGTACTGAACATAGATTGTTCTGCCTTTTTGTGTATATTAATAACACTGTAAGGGAAAGAGCATGTGATCAGCCTACAGCAAAGATTAGTGCAGATTGAGGGACTTTTGACAGATTCAAGACAAGTTCTAATGTAAAGCTGTTTTTGCTGAAGAGCAATTTGATTTCCCCTTAAAGTACTGATCAAAGGAGTAATTAAAGGAGTAAAAGCAAAGGCAGAAGAGGTAGTGTTGCACCTGTATCGGCAAGTACCGACAAATAGGGCACTGATAATATTTTCAGAGCCAAAAGTTTATTCAACTATAGTTACCCATTCCAGGTACAACAAGCAAGTGTTGCAAACCACCTTGTTCCCCTTTTTGAGAGGCGTTTCTCCCCAGTTGCTCTTCTACACTGTGTTTTACGACACAGATTTCATATCCTTGATGCATTGAGGTTTACTCGTAAATTCAAATTAATCCATATCGCTCTTAAATAAGAAAATATATGTTTTTAATTCAACAATGGTACCAATTTCTTTTAAGCAAAGTAAATTAAATTCTTGGCCACTTCCGGGTGATTTTACTGTTATTTATTTATTCTTTGCTGCGATATAATTATAATCCTAATATTTTACTGGCTTATATTAAGAGCTTTTTTCTCTGCCTATTCTTTACGGTCAATGAAATAATCCTATTGAGTTATGTGTTCTGCTGCATCTCCTGCTGTTTGTATGAAAATTTGTGTTGCACCGATGCCATTTTTTTGTCCCCGATACGATACCTGGCTGCGCAGTATCAGCCGATACCGATACCATGTGTTTGAAATTAATGTGTGTATATATATGAAGAACTGCATACTACTTGGATAGGCAATAAAAAGTTCTACTGGATTCATTTTAAGTAATTTTCCTGCTTCACAAAGGTTGGCAGCAGTTTGACAATATATATATACACACACATCAATTTCAAACAGATGGTATCGGCGATACTATACAGCCAGGTATCGGTATTGGATTCAAAAAATTGCATTGGTGCAACACAAAACAGAGGAAAACAAAACATTCATGTGGAAAAACACAGATGTACACACTCAGATCAGCCATAATGTTCCTTATTTAATGGAATCTTGCTTTGGGAGGATAGATTATATACTTATAAAAAAGATCACAAAACAAGATAAGGAACAGAAACCGAATTTAACCTGCTGATATCTAGATCATTAATTAAATCCCACATGAATTTGATTTGATTAAAATAAAAAAGTAGGGATAATAGTTCTAAAGTTCATCAAACCGGTTCAGACCGGCTCTCCCGGTGTGATGATCACTCACACAGAGGTCGCTCCTCAGCTGGCCGTACTGCGATGACACCCAGAAGCCTCTCCTGTCATCCAGCGGGACGAAGGGATCGTCCGGGTATCTCGCCCGGTACTTTCTCAGGAACCCCCCCTCAAAGTCCGCCAGCACCCCATCCATGTCAACCAGGACCCGCAGCCTCTTACCGGCAGCCGAGGAGGAGGAGGAGGACATGTCGAAGGCGATCCTCTTTAACTGTTCTGGGAGGAAGCCTTTCCGTCTTCCGAGGAGGCGGGTAGCAGCCCTGCACAGCGACATCTCTGCAGCCTCCAGCGGCCGATAGACCGATTTAAGCTCACTGCTGCTGAAGCAAGCCGACACAAAGTCCGCATGGGAAATGGAATAAACAAGAAATAAACATCTGTTGGAGCTGGAGTTTTCCCGTTTTATTTATGACGAGCTTTAATGGAGCTCGGTTTCAGTTGTGGCCGTTTTACTGCAGCAGCTGAGCTAACGGAGCCGGCGGCTAGCTGCCAGGCTAACAGTATCTGATAGCAGCTGGTCAGCTGTAACCGCTGTTAGCAGTGAGCGGACAGGGAGGACCGCGGGGGGAGAAGGGCTCCAATGTGGGAACAAACTGTACTACAAGCCAGTGTCACAAACCACCTTGTTCCCCTTTTTGCAGACGCGTATCTCCCCAGTTGCGCTTCTACACGGTGCTTTACGACACAGATTTAATATCCTTGATGCATTCAGGTTTACTCGTAAATTCAAAGATATCCATCTATGTCGCTCTAAAGCAGGGGTCTTCAACGTTTTCCAGACCAAGACCAACCCAAACTGATGGAGACATTACAGATGGAGTCATGTAAAAAAAATATTTTGCCCTGGGATTATTAAAGTATTTCTGATTCCTGGTTTATGGGACAGGTGTTGTGAATGAAACGGTGCCCAGCTTGATAGAGCTCCTGTGTGTCACTGAATGTGTGCATTGATCACTGAAAGACATCTTCTGCCTCCATTTATCTGTTTACAACAGTGTGTTGAATTCATGTGAATGTGTATTTATAGACATTTCAATTAGTGAGAAAAAAAATGCATGGGGGAATATAAAAAAATGTTTAGGTTACAGCTATCCTATACACTACGGTTCAAAAGTTGGGGTCACATTGAAATGCCCTTATTTTTGAAGAAAAAGCACTATACTTTTCAATGAAGATAACTTTAAACTAGTCTTAACTTTAAAGAAATACACTCTATACATTGGTAATGTGGTAAATGACTATTCTAGCTGCAAATGTCTGTTTTTTGGTGCAATATCTACATTGGTGTATAGAGGCCCATTTCCAGCAAATATCACTCCAGTGTTCTAATGGTACAATGTGTTTGCTCATTGGCTCAGAAGGCTAATTGATGATTAGAAAACCCTTCTACAATCATGTTCACACATCTGAAAACAGTTTAACTCGTTACAGAAGCTACAAAACTGACCTTCCTTTGAGCAGATGGAGTTTCTGGAGCATCACAATTGTGGGGTCAATTAAACGCTCAAAATGGCCAGAAAAAGAGAACTTTCATCTGAAACTCGACAGTCTATTCTTTTTCTAAGAAATGAAGGCTATCCCATGCGTAGTGTTGGGCATGTTACTTTGAAAAAGTAATTAGTTATAGTTACTAGTTACTTCTCCCAAAAAGTAACTGAGTTACTAACTGAGTTACTCCACAATAAAAGTAACTAGTAACTAGTTCAAAAGCCAGCTGAATAGAGTGGACGACAAAGACAAGAACCTGCAGAGAGTTTGGCATTTATTGCAACTCAACCTAAATGACATCAGGGGGGAACGCCATGTGAAGTTTTTTAACAGGGCGTTCAGATCTGGTGAGTGTATGAAATTAATAACTGGGGATGTCTAATTCTGAAATCCTGTGTGTTTGGGTTGTTGTGGATACTGCAACATCTATCTATCATCTATCTATCTATCTATCTATCTATCTAGATGTATACTCTGTGTGTGACATAAAATATGGATCTCCATCCCTGCCACAAAGACCATCAAATAATGTTTAAAATAAAAAATACAGTAGGTTGAAAAGGCAGAGTATCCATCCATCCATCCATCCATCCATCCATATTTTTCCCTTTCTCCATATATAGGCTATCATTTGATCGTTCACGCTCTCCATAGTTCCCCTGTGGCGCGAGCACAGGGCAACTGTTGCGCGTCTTTAGCGAGCATGCGCGTTTCCTGTCGCTTGCGCGGTGACTCTTGCCGCCTGCGCTGTGCGGAGGTGCAGGGGAAACCGTATCTGATGAGGAAACGCAGCTCGACGTAACACCGGTATTTCCATCTGGAAAACGCCGTTTTGCTGTTGGAGTCCTCCTCACTCTCCATCTCTCTGTGTGTGCTGTACGTTAACACTCACCAGCAGAAACACCCACCTACCTAACTGACAGACGGAATCTCACTATACATCAGCCATTCTCATCCTCCCCTCTCTCATGACAAGGCGGCACGAGTCCTATCATGAAAAAAGGTTCATTGTGCGACCTGAGTAACGTGCAGTAACGGGGTGTCTGCAATGGTAACTGCGTTATAGTTACAGTCAAAGTAATTAGTTAGATTACTCATTACTAAAACAAGGTCGATGTGTTAGTAACGCCGTTACTTTCAACGCTGTTACTCCCATCACTGCCCATGGGAGAAATTGCTAAGAAATTGAAGATTTCCTACAACGGCGTGTACGACTCCCTTCAGAGGACAGCACAAACAGGCTCTAACCAGAGTAGAAAAAAAAGTGGGAGGCTGCATTGCACAACTGAGCAAGAAGATAAGTACATTAGAGTCTCTAGTTTGAGAAACGGACGCCTCACAGGTCCCCAATTGGCATCTTCATTAAATAGTAGCCGCAAAATACCAGTGTCAACATCTACAGTGAAGAGGTGGCTGCGGGATTCTGGGCTTCAGGGCAGAGTGGCAAACAAAAAGCCATATCTGAGGCTGGCCAATAAAAGAAAACGATTAAGATGGGCAAAAGGAAAAACGTTTGTGAGACGCAGAACAAATGAAAAGATGTTGGAAGAATGCCTGACTATCTGTTAAGCATGGTGGAGGTAATGTGATGGTCTGGGGTTGCTTTGGCGCTGGTAAGGTGGGAGATTTGTACAGGGTAAAAGGGATTCTGAATAAGGAAGGCTATCACTCCATTTTGCAACACCATGCAATACCCAGTGGACAGCGCTTGATTGGAGCCAATTTCATCCTACAACAGGACAATGACCCTAAACACACCACCAAATTGTGCAAGAACTATTTAGAGCAGAAGCAGGCAGCTGGTATTCTATCGGTAATGGAGTGGCCAGCGCAGTCACCAGATCTGAACCCCATTGAGCTGTTGTGGCAGCAGCTTGACCGTATGGTACGCAAGAAGTGCCCATCCAACCAATCCAACTTGTGGGAGCTGCTTATTTCAAATACAAATCATTATTTCTAACCTTGTCAATGTCTTGAATCTATTTTCTATTCACATTCTATTCACAACGTATGGTGGTGAATAAGTGTGACTTTTCAGGAAAACACAAAATTGTTTGGATGACCCCAAACTTTTGAACGGTAGTTATATATTGTATAAAATGGTATATCAATCTGGTCCTATAGTCACTCAATTACAGAGGGAGTCACATGTAAAGAAATTAATTTCTCCCTGGGATTATTAAAGTATTTCTGATTCTGATTCCTGGTTGATGGGACAGGTGTTGTGAATGAAACGGTGCCCAGCTTGAAAGAGCTCCTGTGTGTCGCTGAATGTGTGCATTAATGACTGAAAGACATCCTCTGCCTCCATTTATCTGTTTACTACAGTTTGTTGAACTCGTATTAATGTGGATTTGAAGACATTTCAATTAGTGGAAAAAAAAGGATGGGGGAATATAAAAAAATGTTTAGGTTACAGCTATACTATACGTGTTTAACCTCTTTTCTCTGGTTAATATGCCATTTATGTTGAAGACTATCTCAAAATATAAGTCATGTTTTTAGAATTTTAAACAATGTTATAGTGTTAATTCATATTTCCAAAAAGAGAAAAAAACTTTTCAAGATTAGGTATTTTATGCATCAAATCTTGATATTCTTTCTCTGACTTTTTGAAGAACTACAACTTTGGAGTCTATGTTTTTGTTCTTACTATTAAACTTATTGGAACAACAGTGAAAAAACCAATGTCTTTTAAGCACTTTGTAAATTAAATTCTTGGCCACTTCCAGGTGATGTTATTGTTATTTTTTTATCTATTAATTTTTGCTGTGATATAATTCTACCGGGCACAATTAAAGACCAGAAATATAGATAATGATATCCTAAATGGCCCCAAATAACTCACAAATTTACCAAACATTTGTCAATACGAAAAGTATCTTTTTAGAAATTCAAACCTTAGACTTAGACAGATTTGTTTGTCATTTTGTATACACAAGTGTAAAAGAAAAATACATTTCATTAACAGCTCTCTAGACAATTGTGAAGCCTTCAAAAACAGCAAAAAATATATATATATATATAAAAACAGTAATATAAACATATGACTGTATATTTACAGTTCTATTTTGAAAAAAACAAACACCTAGATAGAAAAGTCAAATAAAATAAGTAACTAGTGAAAGAAGTGGGGGGAAAAATTGTACACATTAGAGGTTTTCTGCCTGCCTTTTATGTGCTTGCTCGTGTTACTTTTATATATCCTCATGAGTAAACTTTAGCTTCTGTCCGATATCATTCCATGAAATCAATGTTCAGCAGTAAACAGGTTGAACCTGAAGTGAAATCATTTTCAAGTCATTCCTTTTTAGCTATCTTGGTTGGGTATTTGAACGCACCAAGGAGTGGCCATAAAGTATTGTTTAGCAGCGCATCAGGATGAAGGTGGAGAAGAAACACGAAAGCTCCTTCAAAGATAGTTTATACAGAAAAGATAGCTCACTCCTCGGAGCCTGCTAAGGGTAAACTGTTGCAGTCCACCTGAAAGGAGAAACCTAGAATCTGTCTGCGCAACTGATTTAGACTTAGACAGATTTTATTTTGTCATTTTGTACACACAAGTGTATACAAATAGACATTTTGTTAAGTACAGCTTTCTAGACTTCTTCATTTTTAAAAAAGTGTTTTTTTTTTTTTAAACATTGTGGTGGAAAAAAAAGATTGGACTCTTATTAAATCGGTGACATATGCTGTTACATTCAATACACATATGTCTCATAAGAGCACGTTAGTAAACCTGGTTATAATTAGCAACATATTTTCTATTTTAGAACTGAAGCATGGTCAGGTTGGGAGGGAAGATGCAAAGGTGGATTTTGCTTGATGAAAAAAAATCACCATCAACTAAACTTTCTATATTTTTGGTTTACAGCATCTGATTAGCCTTTGTCTTACATGTTCCAACAATAAAACACACAATAAAGTAATAAAGCTCACGTCTGTAGAATAAAATATCATGTCGTAAAGTAAAAAGATCCTCTTTTTATTCCAAAGACATCTCTACACTTCATTAATTTTTCTTCAGGTTTGCATTATGTTACGCGTATATCTTTTTTTTTTTTTATTAACCATTTTGAACAAAATCGCGTGGTCTGTAAATACATGAAGTCAAGTCTTACAGGCTTAAGGCACAAATATAGTTATAAGGCAACAATAAAACAGAACGACACAAACAAAAAAATAATCTAACAAAATAAAAAGACAAGGAGGCATTATGTTAGGCGTGTATCTAGGCTTTTATTTTGAAATATTGTTCTGCACTTCCGGGCCAGCCGTGATCTTCATCTTTCAACTCTGAAGAAGAAAATGCCAAAAACTGGCCGTTTTTTAATTACGTTTTTCGTCTCTAAATTCTGGTGACAGGAAAGGAAAAAAGGCTTTTTTTCCCCTCCCGTTTTTGATTCTTAAAAATAAAAACGGAAAAACATAAGTAGTATCTGTTTTTGGTTCTCAAGAAAAAAAAACCGAATTGCCTGAAAGTACAAGGACCGAAGTCGTTTCTAATATTTGTTTGAGTTCAAAGGCAGATAATAATTTATTTATTTTTTTAAGTCAGAAGCTCTTGCTCAGAGAAAATATTTGTCAAAATTCCATGAAATCGGTTTCAAGTTGTTCGTTTTTGTTTGTGACTATTTTTAAATGGCAGATTGGCCTCCAACTATTTTTTAAGTAAAAAACTGCAGCTTTTTTTTTTTTTTTTTTTCTTTTTGGTCTTTTTTAAACACGGAAAGCAAACCGTGCGTTCAGCGGTTTAAGAGTTAAAAAAAGACGTTTCGTCAGTCCCGTATCAGTCCGCTCTGTCGCTGTGATCTCGCGATAGCTTCCCCATCAGTGGCGGCTGTGTTGCCCCCTGTCTCAGCCCGGACCGACTTGTTTCTGACGTTTGAATGAAAAACACGACGAATTACCTCCACTTTGGACCCGGGAAATAATGGCTTCAGCATTGGAGCAGTTCGTTAACAATGTGCGGCAGCTGTCCGCTCAAGGTAGGCCCGCTAAACTTACCGCAGGAGAAGTATTAGCTAGTTAGCTAGCATATGCTACCCAATGCTTTGGCGATAGCCAGGCAGCATAACTGCTAAGAGCTATCATTTTGCTTTATCATGTAAACACACCACCAAAATGAGTTTATTACAGCACGAGAGTTCTGTAAACTCACAGGAGGAGATTCGTCTGTATACAGTGTCTCGGGGGACACACTCAAACTCCGCAACCCATGAAATTAAATGTCAAAATTATACTTTTTGTTTCAGATCAAGCTAATGATTTTGGGGTTTAGCCTACCGGTAGTCCCGCCTAGCCCTCCCCTGATTGGTTGCCGACGCGAAATCTGGAATGCTATTGGATGAAAGTCATCTGTCAATCATTTTGTCTTACCTCACTCGTGCAAGGCCTTGACAGGGCATTTGACCGGCCGATTGGTGTTCAAATAAGTCTCAGGGGGTTTATAAAACAACAACAACACGTGATTCATGCTGTTTTTCAACTTTCTAAGGAAAAGCTTCTTGGGAGGTAAAATATAGAAAATCCAGTTTAATATCTGTCGAGGGAATGAATTGTCTAATTCTACTGGGGGAAACTATTTATCTTATAATAGCTTCTGAAGGTATTCATTTAACTTTATTACAGATAATTACTGTCCTTTGGTTGCTAGCTGCGATTGTTTTTTAATGTTTGTTTTGGTTAAAGACTGCATAGCGTCTGATTAAATTAAATATTAATATCTCTTGGAACCTTAACCCTTTTTGTCCTGAACACCGAAAGTTTGTGGTGTTTTGGGAGTTTTAGCAACACATATAATAAAGTATTTATAGCAGATGTAAAAAGCGTACCATATTTAGCACATCAGAGTCAATCCTTTGTAGAACCACTGCTAGAACCGAGTATTTTTGCCATTTCTACCAGCTTGGCACATCTACCTAAATTAATTTCACTTCTTCTGCTTTGCAGAATAGCTCAAGCTCAGTGTGTTCTTGATTACTCTAGTTAAAATGTATAAATTTAACTTTGAAGTAACATTACCTTGCAACCTGTAGGGTTTTTTTTTGCGTACAGCAGTAGATGCAAAAATACCAGCAGTTTTTGCAACAAAAGATTTGCAAACCCTATACTGCTTTTCTTACACTTTAAAGTTAGATACATATTTATATTTGGCCTGTCGCATAAAATCCCATTAACATACTTAAGGTTCTGGTTGTAAAGTGTCAACATTTGGTAAAGTTTCATTTGACTGAAGACTTTTCTAGCCACTGTTAAAGGTATCTATCCAGTAGGAGCTTTCAAAGGTTAATTTCTCTGTCCTCTTCCATCCTTAACCCCCCCCTCCAGGCCAGATGACTCAGCTGTGTGAGTTGATCAACAAGAGCGGGGAGCTGCTAGCCAAAAATCTGTCCCACCTGGACACAGTGCTAGGAGCCTTGGACATCCAGGAGCACTCCCTTGGCGTGCTTGCTGTGCTGTAAGTTTCCTGTTTGACCGTTTTATCCACCCGGGCCATGACACATTTGACTGCTTCTGTGCGAGTTCTGTTATCTGTTGGGTGTGAGACCCTGGAAGTGCTGAATATTGTTACTTGTAAGAATTTTGGTTAACCTTTGGTTTAGTTAATAGCTCATCTCCTGTAGACATGTGTGTGTTGTTCTAGTGTCATTGATGTCCTGAAAGACTGTTTGTGATCTCCTCCTTTGTTTTTTAGATTTGTGAAGTTCTCCATGCCAAACATCCCAGACTTTGAGACACTCTTCTCTCAAGTTCAGCTCTTCATCAGCACCTGTAATGGGGAACACATTAGATATGCAACAGACACTTGTAAGTCCTTACTGAGCAGCTGCTTAACTCTAAGGAGTGAACAAATTAACCCGTTTGTGGTCACAGTCCAGATCATGGTGATCTTGAATTCGTTGTTTTCATCTGCCTGCCTGACTCTGATAAAAAAATGTACCCCTCTCCCACTGGCAAAAAAAAAAAAAAAAAACAGTTTAAACCCGCGATCAATCAGTTTTTAGTGGCAGTATGAATCTCTCACTGACCGGGTTAAAATCACCCTGAAACAGCTAGGCTCTGACAGCTCAAGAAACACCAAACACGCAGCAGCGGGGGGAGGGCAGACCCAGCTTTTTTTGCCAATGGGTAGGGAACCAAATCCCGATTTTTAGCTGGTCAACCCACGTTTGAAAAACCTGCTTTAACCCACTAAGGCTACGCTCACACTGCAGGCCTTGATGCTGAATTCCATTTCCAATTATCTGTGACTTGTATGTGATGTCCTGTGTGAACTGCAGTCATACAATGCAAGTGTCCCGCATGCGCAGTAGAGGGCGCAATTATGTCACAGGCCTCTGTGTTTACAGAAGTAAACATGGATGGTAGTGCTGGAGCGCATCTAGCAATCTTTCCCAACCATAAAAAAAAAAAATCATAAATACTGCTCTCCGCATCATCGTCCACCATTGTTGCTGTTTTTCTAGTGAACTTGTCGGGTATTATTGGCATTCAGGTCGGATAAATGCGACCTGGCCGTTCAGACACAGGTCGCAAAAGATCAGATTCGTATCGGATTCAGGACCACATAGCCAAGTGGCCTGGGTCGCACTGGAAAAAAATGGATCCGTTTTGTTGAGACAGCCATGAAAAGATCTGATCCAGGTCGCATATGGGCAAAAAAAATCGGATTTGGGTCACTTCAGGCTGCAGTGTGAACGTAGCCTAATTTCAGTGGGGAAAGAGGCTTTACGAAGTTCTGCAGACAGTTGTTCACACCTGGCATTAAAAGCCATCTTAAATTGGATTCAAACAATGACAGAGAAAACGTCTGAGGAGGAGACGACTCCCCCACCATCAGGAGGCCTGTTCTAGATGATCTGATATTCTGTCCAGATTCTCCTGAGATGCATATTTTGGAAAACGTTTACAAACTTTATTTGATATCACATATTTAACAATATTGCTAAGAGATTTTATTTCTATATAAGGTTCACACTTCAAAACATTTTTAATTTGTAACCCTTTATGGAGCAACACAAGCTGATGACAGCAGATTAAAGTTGGTCAGGCTGTCTGCCAGTATCAGGTTAAACTATACAGAACATAACGAAAGGTGTTTTATGTTGGTATTAAACCTCCTTCTCGCTGTAATCGGATCAGTTAACAGGTCTGAAGGGGGGCGAGGAGACGAGAAGTTAGAAGAAAACAGTCAGGTTCATTTTAAGTAGGGTGTAACATACTGAACTGTTGATTTATCAAGAAGTAAATGATTTTCTTTGATGCTGATCATTTGTTTTCTTTCTTTTTTTCCAGTTGCTGGCCTTTGCCACCAATTGACAAACGCCCTTGTAGAGCGGAAACAGGTACAGCTTCTAGGAGATCCAATCTGCTTTAGACTCCATCCTTTCATTACTTGTTTTTCTTTCAAACGTCATAGATTTTCTCATGCTCTTTAGCTGCATATATCAGCAGTTCAATCATCATGTCAGGGCGACCTAGATTTTAAAAGTAGGTCTTTAAAATTGGTTTAGCTATATCCTTAATGATGTATTGCTTTTATTTTTGTCAGTTTTTGTGTTAGATTAATTAAGCCACTCCTAGAATAGAAACAACTTATAGAGATGAAGGAACTGACTGTTGTTCAAAGTGTCCTAATTCCTTTTTTCAGATGAAGGTAAAGTTTAGAAGTTCTTTAGAAATGAATGACTGGAGGAGGTGAGGGAAGACATCATTAATGGCTCAGTGTGAGGTTTCCATGGTTACAGACGATGTAGGGACTTATGTAATCCACCATATTTGATCTAGTCCAACTCACCCACCATCTAACTGGAGGATGAAACATTTTCCATCCTTCCTTTAGTGAATAACCTTTATAGTAACATCATTAAAAGTACAGGGATCTCTGGGCTCAGTTCTGCTGCATTCGTCAACTGAAACCCCAAAGAGAACCTTTGAACTGTGTTCATCTGGAAGATGGGACACAGACCAGCATCCCATTCCCATAGAAACCATTTATTGTTCTCATTCTTCAACTAACATAATCTTTCTTCAAAAGAGAAAGCTCTTTATAATGAATCTGTGACATAATCTTTTCCTGGAAAAGGCTTGAAGGTCAAATACATATAAGATGACTCATTTCTGATTGATAGATTCTCTCATATCAAACGAAAAGGCTCCTCAACAGTCAGGGTAAATAGAACCAGTAAATCAGTCATGCCTGTTGCTGCTGCAGCCAGCCTGCTGCTGTACGAAGCCACCACTTCCTCCCAGTTCAGTAGCTGTGGTGGGTTGTTTGTTTCTGTGATGCGTAGCGGTCATTTATCTCTGTGTGCCTTTGTGGCATTTTAAAGACGTGGTCGTGTTTTTCAAAGTTGGCTAAAACTTCCTATATCATTGTGTTTTTGCATTAATCCTAAAAGCAACACGCTGGTTCCGTTCTGACTTAGAATAAATATTTTATTGTATCTTAAAGCAGGAAAAACAGCTTCAGTTTGAATTTCTCTAGAAAAAGCTGCCATTTAATCTCTCCCCATGTTCTCCTCCTGCAGCCTTTGAGGGGCGTCGTCATCCTAAAACAGGCGATAGACAAAATGCAGATGAACACAAACCAACTTACCTCAGTTCATGCAGACTTGTGTCAGGTGAGTCTCTGTTCTGTTCTCCTTGCTGCTGAACGCTCCGCTCCCGATCAGCTCACCTCTTTCTCTGTCCTCTGCAGCTGTGCTTGTTAGCAAAGTGCTTCAAGCCTGCTCTGCCCTTCTTGGAGGTGGACATGATGGACATCTGCAAGGAAAATGGAGCCTACGATGCAAAGCACTTTTTATGTTACTACTACTATGGTGGGATGATCTATACGGGCCTCAAAAACTTTGAAAGAGCACTGTATTTTTATGAACAGGTAAAACCTTTAGTTTTCTGCTCGTTCCTTTGCGTTCGGGGGAGATATTAACCTGTTTCTGTTCCTCGGCAGGCAATAACCACTCCAGCCATGGCAGTGAGTCACATCATGTTGGAAGCCTATAAGAAATACATCGTGGTGTCGCTCATTCTCCACGGCAAAGTGCAGCAGCTGCCCAAATACACGTCACAGATAGTAGGGAGGTTCATCAAGGTACGCAGGCTTTCTTGTATTTCAGCTAACGCTAAATATCTTCCTGAAACCATTTAAAACATTATTGGTGAAAAGTGCATGGTGTTCAATTTCTGTCCAAACATTTTTGGACAGAAATTGTTTTTTTTTTTTTATATATTTAGTGATAAACCAACACAAAGAAAGACAGGGACCAACTACTAAGTTCATTCTACAAATGAACATTTAAGGTTTAGATTTGAAATAGCAACATAAAACCCAAAGCATTCGTTTCTGGTAGAAGTTAAATAGTTACTGAACAAAGTTAATTTCTGTGAGAACTATCTCACAGGGACCTTAGCTAACATCTAAAGTCCTCCTGATAAGATAATTATCAGAAGCCCATTATGAGTCTGGAGGAGATGCCTAGAATCACAGCTAAGATGGTGTCTATGATCTTAAAGCACGAAAAAGGAAAAGTTTGAAAAATAGCCAACATGTGAAAGAAGGAGATCTAATATGGTCTGTGTACTTTCTGGACATTGGGTAATGGCTTTATAATGAGAAATCCAAAATAGGAAGATGAAAAAAATTCTTGATTTCCAAAGAAATTAAAACGAAAACAAAACGGGAGCCATTGTTGTTGTCTTCCTCTGAAATCTCAAATCAGGAGAACTGTTCTAAACATTTTTTCAATTCTAAAACAAAAAGGGAAAATTAAAAATAAAATTAATGCTTCCTTTCCTGATTAAGCTCTCTGTGATTCGTATCGCTCATGAAGTGGTACAAGAATAACGGGCATATGATCGTATCCCCGGAAAGTTCCAATGAATCCCCCTCATTATTATTATTATTATTATTATTGCTGATGAAGATTCTAAGTCATCCAGGTCATAGTCATTCAGTAAAAGTTTAAAAATAATCCACTGGATTTGGTTTCCAAGATTTGAAGACGTTTCGCTACCTCTCCAGGAAGCTTTATCAATTCAAATGACTTGAGATTTGAATTGATAAAGCTTCCTGGAGGGGAAGCGAAAAGTCTTCAAATCTTGGAAACCAAGTCCAGTGGATTGTTTTTAAACTTTTACAAAATTATTATTATTATTATTATTGGATGTAGATCATTTTGGCAATAAGCCAAACAGCTAAAATCTATAAAAGACAAGGATGCCAGCTGAGCTACACAGCTAATTTGCTTCAGATTTGGCGTTTTCTTAAAAAGAAAAAAAAAAAGACAACAAAAATGATTTCTTTTAGAAATCAGTAAGCGGATTGTTTTCTGATTTCTGGATTCCCCATATATAAAACCAAAATGGAATGGCGTGCACGTTCTTGAACCGAATATGGACTAATTTTCCTACCTGGAACTGGCTATGTGTGGTTGGAAACTAATGCTGCACACTAAAACACAGGGTGGAGCAGTGTTTCCCACAGGATTTAAGGAGACTGTGGTGGGAGAGTCTCTGACCCTCGGGGGTTTTGCACATTTTTAAGCGTGGTGTATCCCACTTAAAGGGGAACGCCGTTTTCTTTTTTCTTTTTTTTTTAATTGGGCCCTTGCTTTTACGTTATTACATCATGTTCTACTCACCCATATGAGTTTTGTGTCATTTGGAGCCGTTCTGAAGATGTTAGGTTAGGTTATATCCAAGATGACGTCATACACACTCTGCTTTGTTTTTAAAAGATATAAATGTAAAAAAGAATATAACTGCAAGTGTCTGCAGGACAGTGATTCGCCTACATGTTATGAATGCGGGCGTACCATAAATGATAAATTATGAACAGTTTAGTGTGTGCCTTCAAGTCCTTGCCCATAGGAAGACGTTACTTGTACTTCTAATAACTTCTGTTATTAGAAGTACAAGGGAGGCAGAAATACATTTAAGCTAACATTGGAATAAAATTAGTGCAGAGGGACTGAATACAGCTGAACAATAATCAGATTTATACTGGGAAGAAGTTTAAGAAGCATAAACTTTTATCTATTTTAACTATTGCATAAACTCCCAGAAAATAAATAAAAGTCTCTTTGTAATGTAAGATTATGGGAAAAGGGTAGAAATACCTTCAGTGTTTTCTTACATCCTTGTTTCATACTTCTACCTGTTTTGCTCTTTGTCTGCTTCCTGTCTCCACCCCCAGCCCCTGAGCAACGCATATCACGAGCTGGCTCAGGTCTACTCCACCAACAACCCCGCCGAGCTGCGCAACCTGGTCAACAAACACAGTGAGACGTTCACACGAGACAACAACACCGGCCTGGTCAAGCAGTGCCTGTCCTCGCTCTACAAGAAGAACATCCAGAGGCTAACAAAGGTGGGTTCATGGCTCCGGGTGTTTAAACTCACGTCCTCACAGGATGGGACCTGATGGAGGTAAACGCCTTGCTGTTATTAAAGCTGAACAAAGAAAGTTCTTTATTCAGCTGAAGCTGGAACAAAAACAGTGGAAAGATCAGTTTTATTATGGCAAAATAAAACTGATTCATTTAGATTTTATTCTTATCGCACAGAGCTTCCTGTTCTAAATAATTAACAATATTAGTGTGTGTGTTTTTTTTTTTTTTTTATGGCCCCATTAAGGTTTTCATTCCTTTCATAATTAATGAGCTTCTTGAGTAAATTAAATCTCAGTGATAAAATATTTTAACTCCATTATTAAAACATGGATTCAGTGGATACAGTCAGGTCCCAATTATATTTTTTATACATTACCTCAGAGGGTCTTTTAATAAAAATAACTGTTAATCAGGTTAACATTTTCTGATTTAATTCAGTGGGTTAAACATAAAAACATACAATATACATCATGGAAACTAAAGAATTTTTAACAATCTCTGATTTTCAGGAGTTCAGTCAAAATTGGACAAATTAAATAACTAAAAGCAAAATGTTTTTTCTAATATGTTAAAAAACCAGTTTGCTGACGATGTGTCATAGTTTTTTCATATAAACGCTCCACCAGGTCTTAAATGTCGCGTCTTTGTGTTTCTACACGTCTCTATTGAGCCCAGTCTGGCTCACAGCAATCGTCTGACTCGGCCACCTTCCCTTCGCTGCTGTAATAAACTCCTGGGTTGCTTCAGTTGTGTGTTTTGGATTGTTTTCCATCTTTTTCTGAAATGCTGCACTGTCAGTCTGACTCCATTCTGTGTTAAGTTTCTGAATTCATTCAGCTGCTTCTTTCCTGTGGATATTCCACCCTGCATCACCTGGAATCGATCTTGCTTTCGTTTAATTTAATTAGCCTTTTTTTTTTTTACATTGCAGTGAAACACCTGTATTTCCTGCCATGCGGTTTTCTCCTTCGGTATTTATTAGGGCAATTTTTCTTGCCGCTAACCACAAGCTTGTAGATGTTTCATTTCCTTGTTTCTATTTGGTCGTCGTCCAGAGTCCATTGTTCAGGATTTTATTCTTAAGGCTGCGTCACGCCGCTTGTTTGACTCTACAAGCTCTGATGGGCTTTTTTTTCACTGTGATCAGATGTCCTGATTTGTGTGAAACTGGCATTTTTCAATTCTGTCTCAATTTCCCACTGATTGTCTCTTGTTTGACATGGTCTGATTAAATAAAGGAGAAAAAAAGGGTTTTCTTAAATGTAAAGCAGGCAGAGCTACAGTGACTGTCAGAGAGCAATGCCAGCTGTCAACCACATTACAAATGCTATGCCCCACTTCATGACACTAAGGGATTTTAATCAATATGTAATATAATAGAAACTATTTAAAGGGAAGAAAAGGGCAGCGAACAGTAAAAACTCTGGAACAGTTTGTCACTGAGGGAGTGGAAGGTGATTCTCAGAGCTTATTGTTGTTTTTTCCTCCAATTTCATAGTAACCTGAGAGCAATGAGCTACAACTGCACCACATTGCTCCTCGTTTCTTATTTGTTGGGTTTTCTTTTTATGCAGGGCTGTAAAATTGATTCGTTTACTAATTGATTGTTCTGTTAAATATCATCAGGATTTATTTCTTAGTGAGATTCTGTAGATTGATGGTTTATTTACTAAATCTGGTGCTTAGATTTTCACAGTCTGATCTAGATAGATATTTTCTGGCTTAAAGGCTGTTAAATATCATATTAGATATTTTACACTTGATTTATGGACATGCTTACTTCCTATGCTGGAGATTCCAGGATTCACACTGAGATTAATTTACTAATTTGAGCTTATTTAGGGGTACCAGAGTCAAGGGGAGTGAATACCTGACACACTTTTCAGATCATCCTTTGTCATTAAATAAAAAAAAATATATATATATATTGTGCTACTGTTCTTCAGTTACAATCCAAATGGATTTCTGGTTAAAACAGGGCGATTTATGAAATGAGTTGGATTTCGCTATGCTTGTGCATTTTTTTTATTTTTTTATTGTCATAACAAAAGTAAAGCTTCAGTGTGCTATAGGAATGGATTAAGCTTTTCTGTTTCGTTCGATCCCTCCAGACTTTCCTGACGTTGTCATTGCAAGACATGGCGAGTCGAGTGCAGCTATCAGGTCCCCAGGAAGCAGAGAAATATGTCTTACACATGGTGAGTGTGATCATGTTGATTCTCCTACTTTTGTCGTAATTTTAGTATTTCTATTAAATATCAACAACAACTTGGGATAAAAATTAGCTCTGATGCAAACATGGAGGTTATTTTAGGAAATTGGTCTGAAATCTTTTTTTTTTCCTCTTTCAGATTGAAGATGGGGAGATCTACGCTAGCATTAACCAAAAGGATGGTATGGTCTGTTTCCATGACAACCCCGAAAAATACAACAACCCTGCAATGCTCCACAAAATAGACCAAGAGGTGATGTTGAACACATCAGGTTGTTTCCTTCTGCTTCAGAAAACTCCGTTAAGATGCTATAATCCATTTTATCGTCTTTTCTTATCGCAGATGTTGAAATGTATAGAGCTGGACGAGAAACTAAAGTCTATGGATCAAGAAATCACAGTAAACCCACAATTTGTGCAGAAGGTGAGTGGGAGTTTCAGAGTTCCTCATTTCTTTCCAGGTTTCTGAAAGGGAAACGTTTTTGCCTTTTTTTATGCTCTTAGTAATACTAGTTAGAAATATTTCACTATTGTTTATAAAAAAAATTAAGCCTGTCATATTTATGGCTCAAATGTGCATAAAAGTCAACTAATTAGAAGAATAATTGGTAAATCGTTACCTAAAGATGATATTTTTGGAATGAGATTGTGTAAATGCAATCATTAGAAGAAGGCCTGTTTTTTTATTGAGATTGTTAAAGGAGTTATTTCAAAAGTTGGAAAAAGTACAATTTAGCTTTATATATATATATATATATATATATATATATATATATATATATATATATATATATATATATATATATATATACATATATACACACACACTATCAGCTTTACAACTCTTGACATGGTGCTCAATTAGAAGATTTCTCAGCTTTGTTTATTGATAATTTTCTAACTTAAATTTTTCTTAATAAGCTTGTTTTTAATTTATTCTTTTTAATTCTTATGTTTGATACTAAACTCTTGATTGCGATTAATAATTATTTTATTTATTTATTAAATAATCATTAACTAATTTATCAATTGAATAATGTTATTGGAATATACCAGCTCTAAAACATGCAATTTGCAGAGGTAACCATCCACTCAGCAGCAATTCATCTATAACTTTAATAGAATAAATTAATCTTGCATTAAAGTCAAAGATCTTCTTTCTTAACATTAATACATTCATCAAAAATAGTAGCACATTTATTGATTTGCAAAATAGCCATTAGCTGCAGCATCCCAGAACAGAAAATTAGAAAAATATCGCCAAAATAAAAGGGGCTAAAGAATCGCATTAAAAGATTGTTTAATTTTTTTAGAGTAAGCGACATAAATGAAGTGTTAAGGGCTGGTTATACTCCAGCAGCAGTGTGTCGCAGTGAGCCTGTCGCTGTGTTTTTAAATTTATGCCCAATATTGAAGCGTGGTCTTGGGTATGTTATTCCACGCCACAACGCAAGAGGGACAATCACGAAAGAGCTGTGGGTGTAGATACAGCCGAGGCGGTGAGGAAGTGGAGGAAAGTTTGTGCAAAAACGGAGGGACATGAGGGCGAAAAAGAGCGGGGATCCAGGGGGGAAAAAGGGTCCCAGCGTTCCTACGCACCTCGCTCTTCTAACTGATCCATCTTCACGAGTCGTTTTCCACAATGGCGGTTATACAAACAAAACAAGCGGGTAAGGTACCAAACAGGAAATACTCATAGTGTAGAGCAGATGTAGAATCGACCAATCAGCTGCCTCCTATCTTCGGCGCTGTCTGCGGTCATCTACAATTTTGGAGAGGTGCATCAGGGTGTCTGCGGAATGGGCGGGGACACATTTGCGTTCACACATGCAGACGACCTGGTTTCTGAGGCTAAATCAGCCTTTACATACATGTATAACTTTTTATATCTGAAAAAAAAAATCTGCCATTTTTGACCTTTTTGGCTTGCCATACGCTTCCACTAACCCTCTGCCAGTGTCTTAGATCAGCATAAACCAGCACTGCAGTTCAAAACAAGGAAGCAGGTCTTTGAGCTTCTTCATCATTACCAGTCATTCCTGTCTGAGTTTTAAATTTCTTCATCTACTTATATTCTGATTTATCGCCGAACGGAAGCAATAAGAAAAAAACGCTCATCTTTTGAAGGAAAGCTGTGATATCCTGTGAGGTTTACATTAAGTTTTCTGATATCCTCTTTCCCATTATCCACCTAAAATTACTGCACTGCAGAAAGCTTGGTGAAAGGTAAAAATGCACTGAGAAAGCCTTTAAACCATGAAATTCATACATATTAAAACCCACTTTACCTCAGCCTCAATAAGTCAGGGGAACAAAAACTAAGTAGATATTAAATGGGAAATTGTCCTACGACATGTTGACTCTTATCTGTGGTCCATTCAGGCTGAAAAAGAGCAAAATTCTGAGCACACACCAGGAAGGCTAAATAAATCATCAGCCTGTTAATGTCTGGAACTAAAAATATTGGTAGTTTGATGAAAATCTCTAGAGTACGAATTTTACATCTAAAACAATTAGAATATTGTGTAAAGGTTTAATTAAAAAAGCAAATGGCTTTTTATAGATATTTATCACACAAAGAGTGAAATATTTCACCTTTTTATTTCCTTTAATCCTGATGATTATCATGTCTTTCAATGCAATACCATTAAGATTACTTTTGGTGAATAACTAACAACCTTTACTTGGCTTCTTCATGTTGGTACCAGCACTTAAAAACTTGTTCAGTCTTGTTTTTTGTTTGCTTAAATCTGAGAAATGCAACATCTAGAAGAAACAGTCTCTTACCTCTGTTACTATGATTACTATTCCTATTAGTGCAGAATCCTTTCCTCTCAACACAATCATTTAAATCGGAAATAAATATTTGGACCATTTTTGGTTTTAAGTTGAAACAATGGAACTTCCGCTCAGTTTCTCTGAATATGTATTGACACCAATCCAGGAGTGTGTCTGTTTGTTCACACAGCAGCCACCTGTGGTTTTAGAGCTTTCTTTCTTTCTTTCTACAAAGCCAAACCAAAGCTGATTGGCGTTGTTTATGTGGTGCAATGCAGCTTGGACTCCTACATTGGAGAGAATAAATACCAACTATACAAACGGATGGAGCAGCAAAGAACCAGCAGCTCCTAGAAGGATTCGGCTAAAAAAGCACTTTGAGAACAAAGGACACTTTTGATGACCAAAGTGTTCAGATCCTGGGAAGATTGTCTAAGGGAGCAGGAAGCCATCTTTGTTAAAAGACCAAAGCAGTCACTGAAAAGAGGAGGATTGAAGTTTCAGTTTCCAAGCATTTAAAGCTCATTCCTGGAACTCACTAACCTGACTCCGCCAGATGGATTTGCTGGATTTGCTCCGCATATCCATCTGGAAACCTTCAGTTGAAGTAATTTTGGGAAGGGGCGAAAATACTGGTTAGCTGATTGGCCTATGTTGGTGATAGACGGGCCAAATAAACCGATCAGATCAACGAAGCATATGACGTTCTAACAGAGCAACTACGAAAACACAACCACAAGCCAGGCACAAGCCAATTGATAGATCAAACTCTTGCCGAAACCAGTCGGGAGAAGAGCAAAAACATCTTTTCCTCTGAGAAAAGCCTCCAGAGCAGTGTTTTCCTCTTCTTTCAGTAAAGAAATACTCTG
This sequence comes from Cyprinodon tularosa, assembly GCF_016077235.1. Taxonomy (NCBI): domain Eukaryota; kingdom Metazoa; phylum Chordata; class Actinopteri; order Cyprinodontiformes; family Cyprinodontidae; genus Cyprinodon; species Cyprinodon tularosa. The sequence goes on along the minus strand of NW_024038395.1, from coordinate 1,235,707 downwards.
TAATTCCGATAAAACTTGCTCGATAGCCACGCTAACGCTAGTTTCATCGGCTGAAGCCGCCCTGTTCTTTAGACTGAACTGTCGCGCTTCTCGTTGCGTCACACCTCAACCTGCCTCAAAGCCAATGCTGATTGGACGTTCGTTTGGTGAACGGCTCCAAATTTTCTTTAACGGAAAGTAGCCAGACTGATCTGCGAGTGAAACCTTGAAAGCTCGCGAAATCAGGATGGTCTCATGAGGCTAGGAACTCACTCCAAAGAGGTTAGACAAGAACACTTATCATGATTCAAATGGCCAAACACAAAACCCGTACATGACAGATTGAAACAAGAGAATGAAGGGTAGGTCATGGATTTGTATCTGATGGAATGCTCTTCGGTGGATGGACATCCATGCTGCTTAAAAATGTCAGCACTACAACTACAGGTTGGTCTGGATCGATCCGACAGAACTGACAAAGCCTCCTGTATATGTGCTGAAACATTTCAGAAAAACTGAGCAAAAGTCCGGTTTCCTCCGATTTAAGCACATTTTGTTGTTGTTGCCGTGACCCGGATGACTGAGAATTTGAACAGGCATATATATTATTATATATATATTGAACTACATATTTTGGACCTGCCAAAATGTATAAAATATATTATGTAAATACTATTTTTAGGTAAGATTAATACTTTCAGTCTGCACCACTTCACTTCTAATGAAAAGGTTGTTCTGACCTTTAAGAGCTGCAGATAAAGCCAAGTCTCAAATGAACTTACGTCCATTGATTATTCTGCCAGAGCAACAAAAAAGCCTTTTATTTTTATTTTAAGTTTGAAGTGTCATTAATTTCTTTTAAACAATCCTGAAAAAAAAGTCGCCAAGAACAAAATGATGACTTCTCTTGTCTCAAGGTTTAAATTAAACATTTCTGATCGTAAATCTTCTTTGTCTTTTTTTCTGTAGAGTATGGGATCGCAGGACGATGACGTTGGTAGCAAAACATCAAGTTATTCATGAGGGGGCCAGAACGCCACAGCCACCCCAACACGTTCTTCCCAGGATGAGTTGGATTTTAAAAAAAAGGAAAAGCAAGCATTCTGTCGCATATGAACTTTGGTCAAGGAAAACCTAGTTATATGAAATGATGACGAATTTGATTATTCTTACTTCACCGTGTCTTGGGGATAAAAAAAAGATCCTTAGAGAAAAGAGAAAAAAAAATAAAACTTTTGTCAGTGTTTTATTTATCGATATTCAGGAGCGCCACAGCTACGGCGACAGAAACCACAATAAAAACTGGACTTATCTGTTCCAACCTTGTGTGAATAATCTCACTGTTTGTTTTGGTTTTTCTGCATGATGGCCGTAACCGGAGGGCATTGCATATGAAGCGAAACATCAATGGCTGACGAGGAATAAATATGATTATATTCCACCTTTGTAAAGATGGTGCTGATGGTTTTCTTCTCACTCCTTGGTTAGATTGTAGATATCAAATGCAAAGCTGTACACACGGACTTGCCCTCCACGGAGCTCGCCGCTGTGGAGAAGTCGAACACAATCTGGTGCACTGTTTTGGTTTTGGTTTTTAGGTCAGATCCACTAGATGTCGCTAGAGCACTGCACAAGAATCTGTTTTTGAGAGCTTGAAGTCAGATAAAACCAAACTGTCTTGTCAATCGGGAGCTTTAGCATTGCGATTGTGGATCTGTTAATAAATTGTTTAAGGATACAGGTCTCAGTAACTTCTTCTGCACACTCTGCTTTACTTTCCATCATTTCTAAAATGATCGTAATCTCAGTTATTGCTTTGAAGCTGTCTCATCGGGTGTGCACCATTTGTCACCCGGCGTGGCAATTTGTGTGCTTGAACAGGAGGGATTCAAAGATCATTTGTTGGGGTTCATCAGCCTAGACGTGACCTTGATGTGAGAAGTGGCAGACGTCTAAGAAAAACATTACAGCTGTTCAGTTGTTGGGAAAATCCACAATTTAGATAAGTCAGTGAGTCTAAACTAGTGGAGCTAACATTAGTCAATCAAATTAATTTCTATGGGTATGAAAAAAAATTGAGTCTTTATTCCTTATCCCTTTGTCTCAAGGTTTTATATGTTTATAATTTCTTCATCTTTCTTTTTCCGCATGTGTCCCCCTTCTTTCCTTTCATCCTTGCCTCCTATTCTTTTTCTTTTCCTCCTTTATCATTTTTCTTTTCCACTTGCAAATTTCCCTTCTTTTCCATCTCCTTCCTTCCTCCTGTGCCCCATCTCTGTCCTTGCTCCATTTTTCTTCCTATATTGTAATTTCTTCCCTTTATTCTCAAGTGTCCCATCTAGCAACCGTTTTAATAATAATCAATAGTTAAGTGTAGTATTTTATAGTTAAAAACACACTAACTCCTCCCACGCCGCCTCATTTTGACCAAGATCCAGTTGACTGTTAAAAGGAGTGAATCCAGTGAGCATCTCTCAGCAAGCGGATGTGGTTCAGGCCGACCAATCACAAGGCAGCTCTCATTGTGTAGAGGCGGGATTTTGTAAGAAAAAAAAAGCCCCGAATATTGGCACACGCCAATCACGTTGAGAGCGCGACTCTGATTGGTTTAGCTCCACGGCTGAGGGTCTACTCCTGACGACTGTCGCCGTGTTGAAATTCCAGTGCTAACCAACTTTAGCCAGCCTGCTAACATATAATTGGACGAATTAGAAGAGCCTCATGTGTTGCGTAGCCCTGCTTTAAGCGCGTCCATGATAACCTGCAAACAGACCGCAGTGTAAACATTTGCCTCCATGTTTGCTGTTGCGTGTGCATCAGCTCCTGCCACCGGGACATGGCCAGTTAGCCTGAACGCAGCAGCCGTTGGATAAACGAAGCTGGCGAGCTAGCTGGAGGAGGAGAAAAAAACCCGTTCGGACCGGGGTGGCGGGGGGCGGCTTGTGAACAGGTTCGTCGCTCGGAGTAGGCGGAAAGCCGGATGCTGTGACTGCCATGAGTCCCGCAGGCTGCCCTCATGTGAACAGCTTCAAAGTGGACAACTGGAAGCAGAACCTGAGGCTTATTTATCAGTGCTTCGTGTGGAGCGGTTCAGCTGAGACCAGAAAACGCAAGGTAACAAGTGGAGGGGAGACAAGTGTCCTACTGGGCGACACAACCTGTTTTTTTTTCGTCTTTTCTATTGAACGTTAAGAGTTCCCCGCCCTTCCAAGGCAGACGCATCTAAAGCCAGAAACCCGCTTTCAGATACATACATTAAAAAAACCTTCAGTGTTTTTATTTTTCGACATCAAGTATAGCTCAAACTAAAGCAAACTATCAGATTGTGTCACTTTAGAGATCAGCTCCCATCACAGTTAGAACCTAAAGCACTAGATCAGAGCTGCTGTGCATCTATCTGCTGAGGCTCCGCTTCCTTCCACCAGCAGCAGCATTTCCTCCTCTGTGGGATTTGAATAAAATAAACAAATGACCCTCCCCCCTTTCCTCTGCAATGAATAACTCATCATCCGCTGGAATCAAAGTTTAAAACATTTCTGATCGGCAGGGGTTCAGAATCGGTCTAGTTTCTGCTACACTTTGTAGATGTTTCACTGTAGAACCGGCCTCACTACAGTGCGGCTGGTTCTGTCTGTTTGCAGCTTTTCTACATTTGCATTTCTATTGATGAATCCCTCAAACACTGTTATTGTTCAGACTGTATGTGGGGATTACATTACACCAATACTCAGCCTCTGCTGCTCCACTATGAGGAGGCTGGCACTGACAGGAGCCCCCCCCCCCCCCCCCCCCCCCCGCATTTCTTACTGTCAAGAAATGCAGAAAAAAATCATTGCTCTGCTTTACTCTGATACACGGCAGAGTATTTGGGCCAGGCTCGAGGTTTTTTTCTTCTATTTCGAGAATAAAGTCTTAAAATTACCGTAACATTGACAGAATATAGTCGTAACATTATAGGAATAAAGTCGTAACATTAGTATAGTCGTAACACTATAAGAATAAAGTCGTAACATTAGTATAAAGTCGTAACATTATAAGCATAAAGTTGTAACATTAGTATAAAGTCGTAACATTATGAGAACATAGAACAAAGTCGTAACATTAGTAGTATAATGACGTAACATTATGAGAATATAGTCGTAACATTACGAGAATATAGTCGTAACACTACAAGAATATAGAACAAAGTCGTAACATTATTAGTATAATGTCGAAACATGAGAATATAGTCGTAACATTATTAGAATAATGTAATATTAGTATAAAGTAACATTATGAGAATATAGAATAGTCTTAACATTAGTATAAAGTCGTAACATTATTAGCATTAAGTTAACATTAGTATAAAGTCGTAACATTACAAGAATATAGAACAAAGTCGTAACATTACTATAAAGTCGTAACATTATTAGTATAATGTCGTAACATCATGAGAATATAGTCGTAACATTAGGAGAATATAGTTGTAATATTAGTATAAAGTCGTAACATTACAAGAATATAGTCGTAACATTACGAGAATATAGTCGTAACACTACAAGAATATAGAACAAAGTCGTAACATTATTAGTATAATGTCGAAACATGAGAATATAGTCGTAACATTATTAGAATAATGTAATATTAGTATAAAGCAACATTATGAGAATATAGAACAGTCTTAACATTAGTAAAAAGTTGTAACATTACTAGCATTAAGTTAACGTTAGTATAAAGTCGTAACATTACAAGAATATAGAACAAAGTCGTAACATTACTATAAAGTCGTAACATTATTAGTATAATGTCGTAACATTAGGAGAATATAGTTGTAATATTAGTATAAAGTCGTAACATTACAAGAATATAGTCGTAACATTACAAGAATATAGTCGTAACATTACGAGAATATCGTCATAACATTAGGAGAATATAGTCGTAACATTACAAAAATAGAAATTAAAGTCATAACATGGTATAAAGTCGCAACATTACAAAAATATAGTAACATTATTAGAATAAAGTCGTAACATAACGAGAATAAAGTCGCAAAATTACTGGAATAAAATCATAACATAACTAGAATATTGCCGTAACATTATCAAAGCCGTAACATTACGAGAATAAAGTCATAACATTATTAAAGACGTAACAAATATTAGTATAAAGCCGTAACATTATGAGAATAAAGTCCTAATATAACGAGAAAAAAAGTCACGAGAATATTCATAAAAATTAGGAGAATAAAGTCGTAGTATTAAGAGGATAAAGTCCTAAAATTACAAGAATAAAGTTGCATTTTACAACTTTTCCAAGAAGCACTTTCTTCCCTAAAATGAGGAACGTCGAGCATCATGTGAAGTTATACTTTGGTTCTGGTTTGACAAATAAGGAAATCTTTTAGCACTGCCATCAAATTGGGCAGGATGTCAAAGTGGACTCGGGTTCGCCATCATCTGCTGCTGTAGCTCGAAGCTCTTTCAGAAAAGGGTTGTGGTATGATGGCTTCATTCTTGTAATTTTACAACTTTATTCTCGTAATGTTATGACTTTATTCTCGTAATAGAAGCAACAAAAAAAAAAAATCTCTACCCTGGCCCTAATACTCGTATGATAGGACTACATGGAAAGTCTTTAGATATTACCGGTGGTGGCAGTATTGTCCTGTGGGCCACTCTGAGTCAATAATGGAGTTATTTTTGTATTTTTATTAAACTCAAGAAAATAATTACCTTAAAGCAGTGGTTCCCAAAGATTTTCTTCTGGGCCCCCCTTTGGATTACAATAAAATTTCCACGCACAACTCCACTGAAGTTTATTTCACACTTCAGGTTGCAACAAAATAAACTATACACCATCTTTACAGTGGAACAACTGTATTTTTTTCATAGTTCTATAATGTAGATTAGAAGAGGATTCTTTGTTGTCTGTGTTATTTTAAACATTTCTTTTTTTTTTATTTGTAACAATATTTAACTTTGCTATAATCTATACATTAAAAAGCCTCTGTGCAAAATGGAGTGAAAACATTGAACAGCTCCCTGAGAGTTTTTTCTTTGTACTTTAATCCTCCCATCTCATTCAGCGGCTGTAGTGAGCCTGCTTTTTGCTGTAGATCTTCTCAAATCTGGGTTGCAGTGTCACAACTGTTCATTATGCTCAGTCAAGCAAGCGCTGTTTTTTTTCTTTTTTTTTTTTTTTTTCTTCATTCATCCATACCGCTTCCCGCGGCCCCCCTGCAATGGCATTGCGCCCCCCTATAAGGGGGCGCGCCCCACACTTTGGGAACCACTGCCTTAAAGGGTGAAATAATTTAAAAAGTAAAATGCATATATTAAAGAGGAAAAAAATCTCAGACCTAAGTCTTTGCTGATTCCGTATTTTTCTCTCATGTGAAAAATGTGAAATGGGCGGTGTTCTGTCAGATGAGCATACCCCATCAGACCAGCATACCCATAATAAATAAGCATGTGCAAGATGTCAGATTTACGTTCATCCATTAAGTTTTGTACAAAAAATATACTTTAAACTACCTCAACTGGGTTGTATCCCTTTAGTTGTGTACAAAAAATAAAAATAAAATTTAAGCTAGTGTTTCACTGATACCATTATCGGACGGGGCCCAGCTCTACAATGGTGGTGTTGGCGAGCACCAACAAATAGGGCACCGATACCATTTTGAGAGCCAAAAGTTTATTCAACTATTGTCACCCATTCCTGGTAGGCAATAAAAAGTTCTACTGGATTCACTTTGTATTAGTCTTTTTCCTGCTTCACAAAGGTAGGCAGCAGCTTGACAAACCCATGATGGCATTTATGTTACATCCAACTAGTATGCAGTTCTTCATACACATCAATTTCAAACAGATGGTATTGGTATGGCATCGGTATTGGCCAATACTGCGCAGCAAGGTATCGGTATCTGGGACAAAAAATGGCATCGGCGCAACACTAATTTAAGGTCAGATCACAATACGCTTCAAAAAACACCAAAAACTAAGTAATTAAATGTTTTTTTCTCGTACATGACTAAAGGGATACACGCCCATTTAGGTGGTTTAAACTGTATTTTTGGTACAAAACTAAGGGGATAAACTAAGGGGAAAAATTGGGATAAACTGCAGGGATAAAGGGGTATTGACTTTGGGTTTGCTCATCTGACAGAACAGCGGGCCTGTGCTCCTATTGGTCAGTCTCAACAGAACTGACAGCTGATTGGTGGTTTTGAGAGAGAGAGGAAAAACATTTGAGAGAGAAATGTTTTTCAAAGCAATGTTTGAGAGTAAAAAAAAAAAAATATATATATATATATATTTAATTTGATATTTCCTGGTAATCATTTTCCAAATGTCAGTTTATCTTTTATTAAATGAGAAAATATTTTCTCAAAGCTTTTTTGTCAGTCTCAAATAGCATCAGTTTTTTTGCTATCAGCGTGAAAACTTGTTTTTTTATATGCTGGTATATTGATCCCACTTTCGAAATTATTTTCTGCTTTCAGATGACTTTTTCTTGAATTTAATAAAAACACAAAAATACTCCATAATTACTTTGTAAAAAAAAAATAGAATAAGATAATTAAACAGAACAGAAAGCTTTCCATCAAGTTCCACCCTAAAGGTATTTTGGTGTCTACCAGCTTTTTTGCAGGCGGACATCATTGCCAACTCATCTTTTCTAAGTGGTTTTATGAAGCACACTGGAAGCAATGTGTGTATGAACGTCAGCTTCAGGATTTGGTGCTGATGGAGAACTTTGACCGAAACAGGAAACCTGCAGGTTGTTTAAGTCTGCTGGTGATGCTCTGGGAAGCCTGCATCTCATTGTTAGACTCTGTGGTTTCCATTTCTTGGTCCCAAAATGGTCACAAAAAAGTTCAGAGTGGAGCCAGTAGAGCCAAACCAGGCGTTTTCAGTCTCTGATTGTCTGCAGTTTCAGATGCTTAAAGGCAGAATCCTGCAAATAATGCAGTCGTTTGCATCATTTAAAGGATGTAAAATATTGAAATATTCAGCTTTCCTTTTTTTAACCCTCCTCTCCAGTTTTCACTCCTTTGTCGTCTCTCATCGTGTTTCTAGATCCATACTCATCTCCACGTATCCCTCAAACCTCCTTCTCTGTCCCTGTCAGAGAAATCCCCCCTATAGCACGATGCTACCACCACACAGTTTTCTGCATTTAAGACACATGGATTGTTTTGGTCATGTTCTTTTAAAAAAAAAGCTTGTTCACCACTATAATCCCATAAAAAAAAACAAAAAAAAAAACATGGAAGTCATGTAATATGTTGAGACAGAGGGTTTTAGGTAGGAGAAATATTTTAGCGCAACACAAGGCAGGTTTATAATGCAGACCCCGTCCTCTGACCAGGCAACACTTCTCCATCCGTGTTTGTCCGTCCGCCTAATGATGTGTGAAAACATCCTCATGCCTTTAATATATTTTCCCAATGTTCGACCACAGAACACGCAGCAAACCCTTCAGTTCCCACATGCATCGGTGAGCCTCAGTTTCCCATGACCCACTTTTCAAATTAAACACGTTTTTTTTCCACTCTGGGGTTTTCCAGAGGATTTAGTTTTTTTCAGTCTTTGCATTTTGAAGCCTATTTTGACACCACATACAGCATTCTTTTTTTTTTTGTTCATAATACTCTATTTCTGCAGCCTCGTTCGCATGCATCTCTTCCAGCAGCTTTCACTTTATCAATGCACAAAGGCTTACATTTCACCTTCTCCATGCTCGCCTTCCCCTCCTCCATCTGTGTTCCTCTTATTCTTCCCTCCCTTCTTTTTTTCCCAGCATTATGCATTTCTTCTGATATTCATGCCAGCATATCATCTGCATGCTTTTGAACTGCTGCAATCTACGCTCCATACACGCCTCACATCTCCCTCCCTCGCTTTTTGGCACAGAGGATCTTTTATTTGCAGTTTGAATGTAAAGTTCTGATGTTTTTTGGGCAAATTTTCTTTAGAAAACCAACATTTTGAATCAATTCTTCACATTTTTCAAGTTTAGTATTTAGGATGAGCATATTATAGCTGCAACTTTGCTCTTTTATTGTTATGTTTTTTACCCTACATGATGTGCTGCTGTCAGCTTTGGTGATAGTTTTGTCGAATATCCTACCCACTGCCTTTTCTGTCCCAAACTCACCTCTTTCTACTTTTGCAGGCCAAGTCATGCATCTGTCACATGTGCGGAGCCCACCTCAACAGACTCCACTCCTGCCTCTACTGTGTCTTCTTTGCCTGCTTCTCCAAAAAACACATCCATGAACACGCCAAGAGCAAAAGGCATAACCTGGGTATGACCACACAGTCTCCCTCATCCACCTCCTGCTGTATGTAAATTAGTATGTAAAACAGCAGACAACAAATCTGTTTAATAAGCAGAGGTTCTAGTGAGCTGGATCTTATTATATTTAGATGTTTCCTAATCTGTATGCAGTAGATAGTTAGATCATCTTGGATGTGTAATGAGCTGCCTACAGCATGAAGCAGAAATCGTTTTACATTTATGTATACTGATAGTTTATAAATATATTTTAAATCTTAAATGAATCATGAAGTACTGGTTATTTATGTTTAATCTTGTTCCTTTAGAACCGTGCTCCCAGATGTGTTTGCTGACCTCCTGTTTAACCCTGTGATGAACTAGGGTGGTGTGGGTCTGCCGTTTCTCCAATTCTGGACACAGTTGAAAACATCTAGCAGTGCAATGTTCTGAGAGTGTAAAGGCCAATTTATGCTTCTGAAACATAGCCTCTGCATCCTTCAAATCTGTCCCTGTGCGTGATCACGCCCCCCGCACAGAGGTTTTGCAACCGTCGTGGTGCACCTAAAAAAAATCCTGACTTCGCGTCGGACAGTCGCAAACCCGCACAGACCTCAAGCGGAAGTGCGCAGATAAAAAGCAGCTGGGATTGGTCCTTGGTATGCCTTTCCGGCTGTCTGTTCGTCCTTCTCGATTCAGTGCCGGGGCGCCTTTTTTTAAAAACCGAGGAGCAATGGACAGCTACGACGAAAGGATAATCGAGGAGTTTCGGGAGTACAACCACTTGTACGACGTCTCAGACAAATTATATAAATAAATATATCCTCTGCGATGTCTAGCAACTCTAGATCCCTCTCCCTAACCATGATATCTTGCAGACGCACCATTGTTGTTTTGGAAGATAAACACTCCCGCTGGCACCATCGAAGTTCTCGTGAACATTCGCTGAAGTTCTTGCGGGTTCTTTAATAGGCTCCCCCTTGCGCTTTGGCGGCAAACGGCTGTGCGACCCTAGAAATTCCAGACCGACGGTGCAGAAGCATACCAGGAAAACTGGTTCACGACCAGACCCAAGCGACATTTGATGCGTGTGTTTGCAGAAGTATAAACCTATAAGTAGAGCTGAAAGAATTAATAGCGATTAATTGATTATTGAAATAGTCGTCAACTAATATAGTAGTCGTTAACTGGATTATAGAGACTCTAAAACGTGCTTTTAGCTGACAGAGCAATCTACTTAAAGCAGTAATTATACGTAAATTGTAGAAAAATATATAAACATTTTGCTTTTAAGATTAAATAAAGATTCTGAAAAGTTTGAGTTTTACCTTTTTTAATTTAGTAAAAGTTCTTAAAAGAACCTTTGGCTATCCGATTATTAATCGGTTAATTGAAAAAATAATCCACAGATTAATCGATTTGCAAAATAATTGCTAGTTGCAGCCCTAATTATAAGTCAGTCATCTTAGGTTACATTCACACCGCAGCCTGAAGTGACCCAAATGAGATGTTTTGGCCCATATGTGACCTTGATCTGATCTTTTCATGGCAGTCTGAACAACACATCTGATTTTTTCCAATGCGACCCAGGCCGCTTGGCTCTGTGGTCCTGAATCCGATTCGAATCTGATCTTTTTAAATGCGACCCCAGTCTAAACGGCCAGATAACATCCATCCGACCTAAATGTCATCAATAGCCGACAGTGGTTAATTTTCTGCATCTTGCTTCGCAGAAGTGGCAAGAAAAACAACAACAATGGTGGACGATAATGCAGAGAGCAGTATTTATGTTTAACCATCTTGGAAAGATTGAGTTTTCTAGGTTGGGAAAGGTCGCTAGATGTTCTCGAGCACTACCATCCATGTTTACTTCCGTAAACACAGAGCACGCTTGCTTGTGACGTCATTGCGTCCTCTACTGCGCATGCGGAACAATGAGGTTGTATGACTGCAATTCACACAGGAGATCACATACAAGTCGCATATATTTGGAAATGTGAACAACAACGCAAAGAAATCGGATTTCACAAAAAAATCGGAAGTGAGCATCAAGGCTGAACCTAGCCTTAGTGACCCCATATACCCATCCATGTTGCCCGATTCTCCTGCCTCAAAAGATCCGAGTGACTCGTTCACATAGTTTACAGTTTGTGTTACATTTTCATGCTATTTTTTTTAAAGCGTAATACATGTTGCATACCAAGTTTTAGAACCCATTTCTATAAATAAGACCCCATATTAGGCACGTCCCTATCTGATAATAATATCAGAAATTGGTCTGATATCTGAGCCAAAAAATGAATATAGGAATGTATTGACCTGCCTCTAATATTAGGCAGCTCATAGTCCAGTTTTGTTTGAAGTTTATTAAGCTCTTTGCTTACTAAGGAATAGGTCAGTTGTTCTCAAACCTGATGTTAAGAATTGTTCTCTGTTTAAGAAATATCTCTTGATCAAACCTTTTCTATCATTCCACACTATAAAATAGGCAATAAATATGTGCGGGATTCATGCTGATATCGGTCAAAACAAAGCTGAGTAATTGTATCGGGAGCATACCCCAGATCAATAATCAAGAAGATTAACTTAAAGGCACACTTTGCAACATTTTTCAGTTGATTAATGTGTTCCATATCATTTTGGATGACTAAATGAATCATTTCAGGTTGAACAAAGATATTCTCGGCCGCCCTGGTGGTCTGTGGGGGAAATACCGCACTTGCAATTGCAGGAGCACCGACCCGCACCCAGAGGCTCAGAAGTCTCACGAGAGTCAGTCTTGCTTTACGGCGAGAACTGCTACACGCCCCCAGTTAAAAGCATTCTCGTTGCTAGCACAGTGGCGATCTTTGTGCAGTTATGCTACGTTCACGCAGCAAAAGCAGCAAAATCACGTCTGCTGCTTCATTTTTGCTGCTTGTACCAGTTAGTTCTGACGCGCGGCTGAAGCAGCTTTGCTGCTCTGGCTGCGCGGTGCAAAAGTGTGTCTGACGCGCGTTGGGCGGAGCTTCACTATCCTTTCTCTGCCTTGCAGCTATATTTGCTGTGATCAGTGGGAATAAAGTAGTTTTAATATGTGTTTAAGTGAGAAAATACACCTGAAAACGTAATCAGTGCCGTCAGTTCATTCAGATTATCATCCTGCCTTCAATATTTTTTCTGTCGGAGCCGCTCAGACCCCCACATACCAGCGGTGCGCCGACAGTAGGAATTCCTTCATCAGCAGCCTCAGCAGCTGGTAGGTGTTTTTCATCTAAATAATCCAAACTGCATATTCTGCCGGCAGATTTCTGCATTTTAAGTCAATTTAGGCGTCAATAAACTGTTTAAGAGAAGTGATCGTAGCCTCTGATCATCAGCGCTGTGTCTCTCTCCCTGCGTCAGATGATTAAACGCGCCCGACGCGCTGCTTCATGCTGCGTTCACACCGGGGGCAGCTGGCCGTCCGGTCTGAACGGAGCATCAGCTGCTCAGACGCGCTGCGTCTGCTGCTCAAAACGCGCCGTGGGACCTTTTGCTGCGCCTTGACGCGCGTCAACCATTGACTTTGCATGTAAACTCGCTGCTTCGGTCGCGCCAGCTGCGGTGTGAACGCAGCATTAGTCATTCGTTCCGTTTGCCTGTCTGCTAAGCTCAAAACAACCGCGCCTGGCTTGACGGAGAAACCAGGAGAACAGCTGAGCATATTTACGACAGTGCACTTTTACTTTCGCCCTCTGGGGGGAGCCTCGCTGGAAAATCAACACCGGTTGCATAGTGTACCTTTAATGCATGTTAAATTCTCTCTCTTTTTTTTTTTTGGAGTTGTGTTTTATACAGACATAAAATTATTATTCAAAGTGTTTTATTTATTTTTTTATTCTTTGTGTTCTGAGCAGTCCTCAGTTATATTAGAAAAAAACAGACAAAGACAGGTTGAACCTTTTTAGACCCTTATTGAGACAATTAGCACAGATCCCACTACTACAATGGCCTCTGCCTGTTTTTAGAAAGTTTGCCCAAAACTTTCTGATTTCTAAATTAATTTAAATTGTTAAAGAGGCATGATAGTTTTCTACTGATACTGCCTCCTGTGGCCAAAACACAGATTTGCAGCACTCTTCTGCTCATTCTCCTAGCTTGCCCTCTAAGGGTGTGCAAAATAATCGTCAAATCGATGAATCGTGATTCTAATTTTTGTGATCTACTGAATCGATTCTTGAAGGCAAGAATCGATTATAAAAAATAAAAAAAATTAACAAATAAAATACATTAATGGTTGGCGCACATCAATCAAACCAAGTGGAATACAACTTCCAGTCCAGCAGATGTCGCTGCGGATGTGTTGACGCCTGCTGCTTTGTGTTGCAAGCATGTCCGGCCTTGGGATACTGAGAAGAGTCATTCATAAACAAAATATGGAGGAGACTGAGAAAATTCGCCCCCCAGCTCCATCACATTTCAAGTCAGATGCTTGGATGCATTTTGGCTTTAAAAACAAAGAAGGTAAAAACGAAATTGATATGACGCACGTAATTTCCAAAAGGGGAAATGTCTTACATTTGAATGTTTTCATTTAATTGGTTTAAAAGACCACTGAGGCCATGTAAATGGCACTGATTATCCTCATTTTGTTATTTTAAGTTTGATGAATCCTAAGATCTTTTTGTTAGTGTGTCCACGCCAGTAATAGTAATATTTCTGTCCAGTATTTGTTTTCATGACAACACCTCCAAAAGTAATTTCAATAAATACAGCTATGTATGAATTCAGTTGCTTTCAGTTATGTATCAATTGAAGACACTATCCAGATCATACACAGCCAGTCAGCCACTGGTAAGGACTGTATCTTTTTCTTACAAAGTTCAGTGAAAATATCCCAATGCATCGCAATATTTCATGTATCGTGATGCATCGTGATAGAATCGCATCGTGGCATGTGAATCGTGATTCGAATCGAATCGTGACTTCTTTGCCAATACCCACCCCTATTGCCCTCCTACTTGACAATCTTTTTGGTTTTTTAAAACTTTTTTTCACCTTACTTTGAGTGACCATATAACGCTTGGATTATTTGCTAGGTTGTACCCGTTTAACTTGAACAAGCTTGACGTTACTCAGCGGAACAGCGCAGAAACTTCTGACCCAAGGTCCATTCAGGGAACATAGGCTACAGGCTAATAGATGCATCAGCCCTGAAATACTGAGGCCTCAGTCTACTAATCAAACAATGTTTTAGTTGTAAACGGTCAAACAAAAAAGGCTGATATTTTTCAGTAAAGACTTACATAATGTCTCTTGAAGCCATAGGTTGACAGCTAAAAAGTGGTGCAAAAATCAACCTTGCTGCACTCCATTAAGCCTTCCTGTTGTCTGTTTGAAATTTTGCTCTCCCTACCTGAATGGACCACACGGTGGTCTGTAGATGACCTAATGCTACCCTGAGCCATGCTAAGAAACACCGCTCTTCTAGATGTTTTTAGCAGCTGTTTATAAGTTCTGCTTCACCTTCTGTTTATCAGGGTGTGTTGGTGTATAAGGAGGTCTTTAGGTTGTTAATGTTTGAACACACTCCAACCTCAGGGTGACACACTGGCAGCGTTGAGAGGCACTTTATCAAGAGCCACATACTGTAGTTAGCAGCTCTTATGCAAGCCTGTGCAACATAATTGCAACACCTTTCACAGAGAGATTAACCTCAGGGGGTGAATAATGATGTCACTGGTGTATTTGGACCCATGTAGCCCATTTGAAGAAACAGGCGTTGGTGACTAATGGATAGGTTGATGGATAATGAAGATTAGCTGCACCATGTTGTTATTTGATGTTTCTCTTTTTATTATTATTGTATAGCTAATTGCTTCATTCAGAGGTGCCTGTGGGAGGAAGGTAAATCCCTACAGCGCAGTAAAACATACCTCCTTAAAGCTGTCTGGGGCTTTGTTTCAGGAACTGAACCAACTTGCCCACACAAAGGCTGCTGTCTTGGCATATTTCCACAGCCAAGGATGGATTCTGGCGCCTAAATGATATCTTTGTATGAATTTGAGTAAAGGTGTAGGGATAAGTTGTTTTTCTTTGTCCTACCCCCTCCCTAATAGTCCCTCAGGGACAAAACAAGCTGTGATAAACCAAATATTGATTGGATGTTATTTAAATAAATATAGGGTGCAAAAACGATAAACATCTATTTGATGACGTATGAAACCCAACTCCTGAAAATATCTGAATATGAATGGATATTGATGTAAAGCAACACTATAACTTTTAGCTACTAGAGGTGTTAGGCATTTAACTTCCAGGTTTAAAGCGACCGGTGCCACCGCTTTGTTTCCCTCAGCGCATTGGAAAGACAAAAACACATTCACTCACCAGGATTTTTTCAAAGCTTGCTGTCTGCTGTCACTGCTGGAGTGTTTTCACCCGCCTTCTTCTGGGAACCAATGATGACCTTAAGGGGGAACGCCATTTTTTTTTTTTACATTTGGCCACTTGATTTTACGTTATTACTTCATGTTCTACTCACCCATATGAGTTATGTGTCATTTGGAGCTGTTCTGAAGATATTCCGTTAGGTTATATCCAAGTAACGTCTTCCTATGGGCAACGACTTGAAGGCACAAACTAAACTGTTCATAATTTATTCTTTATGCCAGCATTCATACCATGTAGGCGAATCACTGTCCCCCAGACATCCGTGGTTACATTTTTTATATTTATATGTTTTAAAAACAAAGCGGCGCATGTATGACGTCATCACCCTTGCGCACATTTGTAAATAAGGAGGTAAATGTGCTTAAAAACACATTTTTTTGTGTGGACTTTGAGCTCATTGTAAGTCTGGGTATCGGCATAGTTCCACTGTAATTCTAAATGTTTCGGTGTGACCAGTGTCTGCTGAATTCTGGTATGCAGTAAGCCCAAAGATACGCTCATAAAAAATGTTACTTGATTTTCAGCATAACAGCCTATTAAGCAGAAATACATTGGTAAGAACTGATTCATCCATCCATTTCCCATCACGCTTATCCCTGCTGGGGTTGCGAGGGGTGCTGGTGCCTATCTCCAGCTGTCTACGGGCGAGAGGCGGGGTACACCCTGGACAGGTCGCCAATCCATCGCAGGGCAACACAGAGACAAACAGGACAAAAAGGAGAATTTAGAGAAGTCAATTAACCTAACAGTCATGTTTTTGGACTGTGTGAGGAAGCAGGGGTTTCCGGAGAGAACCCAAACATTCTCAGGAAGAACATGCAAACTCCATACAGAAAGACCCGGGGGATGGAACCCGAGACCTTCTTCCTGCAAGGCGGCAGTGCTACCCACTGCACCACTGAGCAGCCCCTGATGAGCATATTATGAATTGGGAATTTAATTTTGTATACAAAATGATAATAAAAATTGGCTAAGTGTTCCCCGGGAGCTGCAAGTGGCAGCCCCCTGCTCCCAAAGGGGATGGGTTAAATGCAGAGAGTGAATTTCGTTGTGCTGTACTTGTGACAGTGTAATGACAATAAAACACTGGGGGAAAAAAAGGTTTAAGTCTTTTTAGCTCAGTTAGCTCTTAGGTTATAGGGGAACTCTGTTGTAAAGTGGTGCTCTGTGTCATATGACTCATTGAGTGACGGAGCCGCTACATAATAACGCCATTAGTAACAGAGTTAATTTCTTTTTATTAAAACCTTAATCTAAGTGTTCACTTTTACAGATTGCTAACACCGTTATATTACTTGCAACCTTAAACCCTGAACACACCAAAGACGGTGTTGCATCCGATCAGACAGAAAATCATTTTGTGTTTCTGATCCCTATGAACTGAGGGATCAGCCTTCACCTTAACTTCATACATAACAAACATACTTTTGTTTCTTTTAACTCCTAATTTTCTTTATGAAATATGTCATTCAAATCTCTATAAATGCTTAAATGGTCTGTATGATTAAAATGCTCTATAAATGATTAAAAGAGAAGGGCAACGGAATAAAATAAAATTTCAATCTCAGCCCACTGGTGAGTTGTGCTGTTTTTAGAAGATGATGTGGACACCCCCATGTGGCCCCTGAGGGCGCACGGCGTTGTGTCCTTGGGCAAGAAGCTTCACCCACATTGCCTCCTGATTGCGTACTGCAGCCTAGCTTCTGTCACTGAGCCCCAGGGCAGCTGTGGCTACAATTTAGCTCCCCACCATTAGTGTGTGAGTTAATGACTGAATGTAGTGTACAGCTCCTTGGTCAAGTCTACCACCATTTAAATTTTAATGAGACTACACAGAAACTGAGGAGCAATTTTACGGGCCTGACGAGAGGAGAGGCACAATTCAAAGTAAAACGCATCAACTTTAGGAGAAAATACAATCAAAATACATTAATATTTCAGCTCTGGCATACCTCTGCTCTGGAGTTACTTCTCCAAATACCGCTAAGGTTCCACTTAAAGGGCAGATAAGACTTCTGCAAACGCACACATCAAATGTCGCTTTTGCTGGTATGCTTCTGCACTATTGGTCTGGAATTTCAAGGGACGCACAGTTTCCCGCCAAAGCGCAAGGGGAAGCCTATTCGAAAACTCGTGTGAACTTCAGCGGATTGTACTTCCGAACCTCCTCAATTAACCTTTCCTCATAGTTGCCCATTGTAGTTGTTCCTCGGTTTTTAAAAATGGCGCGCCCGGCTACCGAATCGAGAAGGACGACCACACAGACAGCCGGAAAGGCATACCAAGGACCAATCACAGCTGCTTTTTGTCTGCACACTTCCACTTGAGGTATGCGCGGGTGTCTGACCGTCCGATGCGTAGTCAGGATTTTTTACACAGAGACACATTTGAAGCTTGCAGAGGTTATGCGTCAGAAACATGAATTGGCCTTAAGAATAACCAGCGACACTAGTGGATAGTGGTAGTATTACACTGAGAGAAGTTCTGCTCAATTCAATTCCAGAACACTTTTTAATCCCAAAGGGAAATTAAATTCATGTGCATTTTATCAGTTGTTTAGATGTGACGCATTTGAATCAATTAAACCAGTTGATTATTAGTTAACCTCCCTATATGACAAAATTTTATTCAGTCTTGATGCAAACACTAGTCAAAGCATTAAAAGGGATTTGGTCTTCCTGCCATTCAACTAGGTGATATGGTTTTTAAAAGTCAACATTTGTACGCATATAAATGCCCCCTGTTTAATGTGTAGTTATTTTAGTGCGGCTCTGTCGGATTTACAGACATACAGAAAGATTCCTGCAACCTGGACGTTTTTAAAAAGCTTCCCTTAGAATCTGTGCCATTCTCAGAGAACTCAGCAGTTATTGTGGTTTCTGTTAACCACAAAACATGGCCTCAGACACATTTAGACTCAAGTCACTAACAATTGCCTTTGGAGTTGCATTTTTTATTGTATCTTAAGGCTAGATGTATGTCAGCAGTATGTCGTAATAAAGATGTAATAAAAGGTGCTTTAAATCTTTAGCCAGGGCATCATCCTGGTGATGTAAATGTGTGATGCAGCTTCAGGGTCTTCATTCTTCCCTTTCTGGAGGTGAGCGTGGCAGCGAGGAGCTGAGAGGGTATCTAGAATTGGCAGATTTTGAGAAACCTATGTATGGTATCACCCCCACCCCCCCCTTTCCCCCACGCTGAGTTATCGTTCTGCTCAGGAAGACCTCCTGCTGTGTGCAACGTGGCACTCCCCACTGAGTATAATTGTAAGTTTAATTAGGTTATCTGCTGAATTATGTGCTTTAAAATGGTTAAGAAGCAGAGAAAAGGACAGATCTCTGCAGAGCGGCGACAGAGTAATTAAGCATCCTTAACAAACCCCATGAAACCTGCAGATATTAAATAAATCTCCTTTCGTCCTTTACCTCCCTATTTCAACCATTTTTGTTTGCTGCATCATGTAGGCTTTTCTGCATCCCCATCCTCTTGTCTTTGGCCCTCTTGTTCCCATGGTTACACAGTGACCCCATCGATACGGATAAACGTTCAAGGATTTTCATCAACTGCACCTTCTTCATTCCAGATCTTTCTTGAGTCCTTTCCTTCTATCCTGTAGTTTTTCTATTTCTTATTTTTCCTCCATATCTGCAAAGGTCGGCTGCTGAGAGGCTCACAGGCTGGTTGTTATGGCAACCTTAAACAGGTAAACGTAGGTTGCAGAAGAGGGGATGAGAAAGGAGGGAAGGGGCGTAGAGGATGTGTTTGACTTCTGTAAACACTTGAGTTTCTTCTTCCTCAGATTTCAGGGTGTCTGTTGTTTCAAATGGTTGCAGATTATTGATAGGAAGCGGCTTCGCGCATTTTGCACAAACATTATCTTCCTCACAGTCCAGTAAACCAAAACCCTCTTTGCTTTTGCATGAAGTGGATTTATGCATTGCCTTTTGTTATCCTTCTGTCTCTCTCTCCATCCTCCAGCTATCGACCTGCTGTATGGGGGAATTTACTGCTTTATGTGCCAAGACTACATTTATGACAAAGAGATGGAGCAAATGTCCAAAGAGGAGCAGAGGAAATCCTGGAAAATGCAAGGTACTTCAGCACTGAACACAACCAGTCCATTAGTGAGAAACAGCTCGACTGATGCAGCTTTTTGAGCTGATGTTGATTATTTCCATATCAGTTTAAACGTCCCTAATATGTTCTGCTGATTTAGGTTTTTCTGGGGCAAATTTTTAAGGCCAATGTTGATTTCTTTCGCTGTTTACATTATAAAAAGGATAAAAGTAACATTTATTTAACTTCATATAGGCCAGATTGATCAGTGTAGCTCAGTTTGGATTCTCCACACTTTTCCTGCGGAAAGTGTTCGCAAAAGGAAAGACATTCGGTTAAATTCTTGGAGCTGATTGGGTAAATCACCAAGCAGCACTTTCCTGCCATGTCAAGCTTTTAGCCAATCGCAGCATCAGTAGCTGTTGTTTTGATCATTTTTGAAGTAAGGAATGGAGGATATTCTGCGTAAAATAGGCACAGCTCTGTTTTTTTTTTTTTGCCTCAGCAGAGGAGTGGTGGTCTAATGCAGAGGTCACGGATTAGCGGACCACGGTCCGGATCTGGACCCACCTGCTGGCTAATCCAGACCCAACCTGATTTTTAACATTTATAAATGTTGTCTGACGGCAGTGTCTAATTTCACTTGCACCGCTTCTCCTGTTAGTACGGTAAAGCCCTATGGCATCAGGCCACACCTGATTTAATTTAGCAATGAGCTGCTGTCAGTCTGGGTTGCTGCTGCTGCTACTTTTAGACACAGCAGGCAAACCTGTGGCAAGCCGGGCGATGGGAAAGAAGGAGAAGACGATGAGAAAAAGAGAGCAGAGAAAGTGTGGACTGCTGGAAGAACCGCAGTGAACTAGTGACAGAAAAGTGAAATGGTGCTCTAAGATGACCCTGCACATTTTGAGTATGTTTGACTCAACCTGCTGTTGTGAAGCAGGATTCTCCACCATTAAAAGAATCAAAAATAAATATGGATCCAGGCTCAAAATGAGCTCCTTGATATGTGCTTGAGAATGGCTTAGTCTCCATTCAAACCCAGGTTTAAAGCCTTGCAGGGCAGCATAAAGCCCACTGCTCTCATTAAGACAGAAAAAAGAAAGAAAAACGATCAGTTCAGGTGTTTTATAAAATATGTGAATCAGGAAATTGTCTATATACCAAACTGAGCGATTGTTGTTCTCTACTTCAGATTTTAAAATGGAAACATTTTCTATTTTTTTCATATTTTTCTATTTAAAGATTCAATGTATAACATGGATGCAGAAACACCTCCCACAGCTTCTCTGAGCAAGACCCTTAACCCCACACTGCTCTCTGAGCGCCCCATGGTGGCAGCCCACTGCTCCACAAGGGATGGGTTAAATGCAGTGGTACATTTCTCCAATGTGTGATCAATAAATTTATATTTTGATTATTAATAAATCTCATTTATTTACATAAACCTCAATAAATAAAACTACATTTTAGGAATGCAAGTGATTGATTAATGAATAAATCTAATGTTGAATGGTTTTATTGATCAATGGATTCATTGATAAGCATTTTCTTAAAATCCTCCTGTGTTAAGATAATCATTCCATAACACAAATAGCTAAATATAATTTTTACAGTACATAATTTTATCTATTAATAAATATTGATTGAACAAGCAAAAATTTTTTTATTTTTTGCACATTATTGAACTTATTTTTGTGATATAATAAAACAGATTGAGTGAGAGAGAGTGAATTTCGTTGCTTTGTACTTGTGACACTGTAATGACAATAAAGTTGAATTCTTCTTCCTCTTTAGTTTTGTGGTTGACATCATTTATGTCACTGCATTTCATCGGTACAAAACATTTCTGTATTTCTTTCAAGATGTATTATTGGGAGTTTGTAAATTCCCAAATCTCACGACAATTTATCTTGCAAGGGAAACATTTATCAGTTATAATGTGATGGTCTAGCTCAAAACAAAGCCATGTCTTAGAATGGCCTAGTCAAAGGCCAGAATTTAATACAATTGAGAATCTATACAAGATTTGAAATGTTCTTTTATTACATTCTCATGGTGGAAATTTGGCCAAATTTGAAATAATGAGTATGATAGTCTGTAGATTTGGAGCTAGTAGAGACGTAACACTGAAAGCTAGCACTAAAAATGAGGCTCCATGAGGTATTCACTGGTTTTAGTTTCTTTTCTGACTAAATGTGGATTTTATAGTTTCCCACAATGCTGTTGCGAGGAGTTATTCCAATAGGCCTCCCTCTATAAGTCCTAAAATAGAAACAAATTACTTATACATGCAAATTTTATTTAAACTCATTTCCATTTGTGCTGCAGGCATTGGGGAAAAGTATTCGACGTGGGAGCCCACCAAGAGGGAGCTGGAGCTGCTTCGCCACAATCCCAAGAGGAGGAGAATCACCTCCAACTGTACAATTGGTTGGTGCATCTGCGCTCCCAGAACTAATAGCTGTCAGGCATAAGCGTCGTTAGACCTATTTAAGGGTGGCTTCAGTCATCCTTTCTTTAGCATTAGCCACCCTATAATTATTTTGCGATTTAAAAAAAATATTTTTTTTTTCTGTATTTATTTTTTCCTCATATTTTCCCAAAACAAATGCAGTAAAGCACCGAATAAAAGCCATAAAGAAGACAAGTTAATCTGAACAATCATAGGCGTAACTTCCTTAAGGACTGGTGTGGACAGTCCCCACCAATCTTGACCGGTAGGGGGACATGTCCCCACCAATATTTTGTACACGTATTTTGCTTTCGGTGCTGTGTATATCTGATTAAAACCCCATTCATGCCGCTCCTCAGAAAGAAAATAAAAAAAGTTCTCCCCGCTGCTCACCGTCCACAAACCCCGACAAAAAAACTCAGAAAAAAGAATCTGTTGCCTCTCGCTTTCTGCCCATCACCCCCCTCCGCCCTCTCCCCATAACATTTGAATTGAAGATATCCGCGGGTGACGGGTCGGGTTCGGTAGTCATCGGGCGGGTGCGGGTTGGTAAAACTCGACCCATGCAGGTCTCTAAGCTACACTACATTCAGTATCGTTGCCATAGAAACAGACAACAGCACCAATATCAGAATTATACTAAAACACACACAAATAATTTCCCACATAAAAAGCAGGACTTTCAGTCCATTACAGTTTTCCGTTTTTAGAGGGTTGCTTATTTTGCGTTTATTAAGTGATGGCTGTGGTATATTAGCTTTCACTGCTATAAGCTTTCGCAGCAGTGATTGATTAATTTAAACACCTGCTCTACTGATGGTCTATCGGAGTTGGTGTTTAGGTTGAACATAAAGAACACCTTTTATTTGAAGCTTCTTGTAGCTACTGTTTTAATCCCGGCTTTACTTAAAACTTTTTCCTGACTTTGATAGTGTTGCCATTCAGTAGCAAGCACTGCGCCCCTTTTTCTTTTATATGTACACGTACATTTAATATTTAGCGTGTTATATTGACAACTCATGAGCAAGCTGCTTTTTGCAATCTAGCAGGAAGGTAAGGATAGGATCTTGCAGGTGTGACGTCACTCTGCAGGGGGTCCAAAGATAAAAGATTTAAACAATTTTGGCATTGGAATTTCAGATTTAAGGGAGTTAGAAAGTTCACTTAGTAAAAGTGCAAATAATAAATCTGATTACCGATTACTTTTAAGCTGGTTGAACATACTGCGACAGACTGGTGACCTGTCCAGGGTGATCCCACCTCTCACCCAGAACGTGGCTAGAGATTTGCACCAGCACCTCCTGATCCCACTGAGGGATAAGGTTAAAGAAAATGGATGGTTGAACATGGTCCGCTCTCCCAGATTCTATCAAATCAGTATTGATACCCTCAGGGGTGGATTTAGGAAATTTGGGGCCCTAGGCAAAGACAGGCAGGGGGCCCCCTGAGAAGTAAACCCATAAAACAGGCCCATTCTACAGATAGAGAAATGTTAATAGAATAGACATCCATTATTTGTTCTAGGTTTTGTCCCTCTCTTCTTGTCCCTTTTTCCTGTCTATTTATCAGCGTTCTGATGGCATTTTAGCCAAAGGATTTTTATCAAAAACATAATTAATGTGCACAAATAAGGATTAGTTGTATTAACTATACATGGAAACAGAGTTTTATGGGGCCCCCAGGAACTTGGGGCCCTAGGCAACTGCCTAGTATGGCCTAATGGTAAATCCCCCCCTGGATACCCTGCTGGTGGATGTTCTTGACAGAAAGACGGAGTTGCTTAATCATATTCTGCTTAAGGTCCCATAAGATCTTGTCTGAGTCCTGGTTTAAAAGTAAATTAATCTTAAAAAGTGACCCAAAATTGACTGTCAATAAATGTTCTACAAAATTGATATATTTATTTGACTTCTTTGATTTGTACTGTCTGTTTAGATTTATGTGATATTTTTTGCACAAAATATATAAGTGAATATTGTAACAGTTATGTTTTCAACTGTAAGCATTAAATTGATAAATGTTATTCACATTTTTTTGGCTTTATCCTTTCCAACAACAAAAAAAAAGGCGTCGCGCAGGGACCTCCCTTTCCTTATGAGCCGTCCCCACCAACTTTCAACACAAAGTTACACCCTTGTCTTAGACAACGCCTTAGCAGGTGCACTGAAAAAATTCGGCGCGCGCTACGCGCGCATTATCTTCAGGGGCTTAGCCACCCTTGTCTCATAAACCTAGAGACGCCCCTGCT
This sequence comes from Cyprinodon tularosa, assembly GCF_016077235.1. NCBI lineage: Eukaryota > Metazoa > Chordata > Actinopteri > Cyprinodontiformes > Cyprinodontidae > Cyprinodon > Cyprinodon tularosa. Next base: position 1,211,297 of record NW_024038395.1, on the reverse strand, counting down.
GTCAGGGATTAGGAGCAGATTGCTGTCCTGATCAGCTCCTTGTCCGAGATGGATTGCAGATCAGCTGAGGAGGAGAGCCTAGATGTTTTATTTAAAGGCTTCCATTGGCTGTAAGCCCTGATGGATGGAGGCATTTTCCTGCTGCATTCAGATGATGAATTCCTAGATTAACTGTCTATTTGAGGCATTAGCTGATGTTTGGGCTGTAGTTGGTGCAGCATCAGTGAATGTTATGTAGCTGTGTGCAGCACTGACTGGTTCTGGCAAACCTTTTATCACCTTGTAGCAGCTTGCAGAGAAGTGCCCAGCGCCATTAACATCATTGGCACCGAGGAGGGGTTAGAATCCTGGCTGCTCATCAGACGGCCTCCTCCTCCTGATTTCCATCCTCTCATCGGGGAAAGTGCTTTGTCCTTCATCAGGGCAGATGGAAGCACCTCGCCCCCCTATTGTTGGCCTTATCCTTCCTGCAGAATAGCTCTACATGCTGAGACTTTGACTAGGCTGTTTTAACACAGGAAGATGGTTTTGGAGGTAATGATAAGCAGGGACTAAAGTATTCTGGCCTCTAGTGATTGCCCATGGGTAAAAAAAAATCACTAAAAAATAAATTGTCGGTAAATAAAAATAAAAAGAACACCGCTCTGAAACTAACAGTATTAGCCAATCAGAAGAAGAAGGGGGCGGGTCTTGGGAAAGCATACCGCCAGATAGATGGTGGTACAGTGCTGAAGGGAAAGTCAACTTGCGTCGTTTACGGCTCCGTTCAACGGAGAGACGTGTTAAAAGTCAAAAAATAAATAAATAAAACTTTTAGCTTGGACAAATGGAGAGAACCGAATTGCACGGACTTATTTACGCATCCATTGGCAAAAAGGTGCTACGCAAACATGAATTAGACGCCGGTCATCAAGCTGCTGTTCGTGCGGCCGCGCACACTACATGTTTGCCGGGAGCTGCGGCAACAGCTGATGTACCAGCGTCAATAACTGACCGTGTATGTGAGTTAGAAATAAGGATTTGTGCTTGACTGTGTTGAAAAACTGTTAATCTATTGATTACTATATTGATAGAAATGTTGCTTCTCATGAAGCAAATAGGAGATGGAATAAGAAAAATAATAATCCAGATGGTTTTATATCTTCTGTATAAACCTAAATTCTCTAACAGTAGATTCATTACAACAAACGGCTGTTCTCTCTCCTCTCTGTCGTGGCTGCTGTGTTTCTGCTCATCATGATGTTTGGTCTCAGTTTTCTCAAAGCTCTGAATTTTGATTTGGATTAATGACAAACAAGATTCATGTAATTTCCATTAGATGTCCTAGATTTCGTTCGTGGATCTCAGAGTTACAGAAGCCAAATGTAAAATCTGCAAAATGAGATGAATTATTACCGTTTCTCCATGCATCCAGTAAACACATTGAGGTTTGATCGTCTATCAGCCTGTGTTCAGTCAGGCAGGATCCTGTCAGTCCCTGGGGTTCATATAGAAAACAAGCATATTGAGAAGATTCAGTCTGTAGGAAAAATATCTGCTTCTATTCCAGCAGGCAGTGATGGGGAGCTTATTACAGGATAACAACATGGGCTTAGTGTAGAAACCTGTTTATGCTACTAAAAACGATAGTTACAAATATAGTTAATGCTGAGAAAGATCAGCATCCCTCAGCCACTATATGTTGAGATCCAGTTAAACCTTACTCTCCATTATGGGTTCTGCAGTTTTATCAGTCAATAGTTCATCCCCGCCTCCGTCAGACTGAACAGAACCAGCTGTCCCTAACTACTGACATGGCTAGTTTGAATGACCTCCGTCCAACTACATGGAGATGTTTCCACGTATGCTGTTTTTTAAATTAAGACTATATTTAGTAGCCTTATTTCTTTCTTTTTTTTTTTACAGATTTCGTTTCCTTACTTTGACTAAACATTTTTTCTGCAGGGATCAATAAATGTGATAGAATGCTAGAATTCTGATAAATGTGAAATTGAGTGGGACTGTTGCCTCCCACTGCTGTCTTTGATGTTTTACACCCAAATTTTAAGATTTTATTACTAGGACTGGGTAAAAAAAAAAAAAAATTTAATCGATTTTGGATCGGTTCCTTTACATTTTTGCAAAATGGATGTGCAGGGAATGAGATTGATTAGTTTTATAGTAACGCGCGTGACATTCACATTCAAATGAGCAGGTGTGTGCAAATGCCGACCAAAGTAACACACCGCTCAGCAAGCTGTCCCACTGAAGTCTGATGTCGGGAACCATTTTGGATTTAAAATAGATAAAGATAATGTGCTGGATATGTGACATCAAGGTGACTTCCTACTGCATTGATAATGAGTGGCGTCTCGCATCTCATGCTACAGACCACCAAGATGACTTCGAGCCAGACAGCTGAAAATTTGTTAATGCAAACATTAACAAACGGGGGCTGCAGTTGTTACAGACAACGCTGCAAATATGGTTTGTGCAGTGAAGATAATGCAGCTCATGCATGTCTGCTGTGTCCCCGCTGTTCACGTCTGCCTGCTCGTGTGAGGCTTCACTTCTTCTTAATTTTTCACAAACAAGTTTGCTCTTCCAAGACAGTTTTGTTCACATCTCAAGTTTAAACTGTCCGATTTACAAGTTTGCAGTTTGTGTTTAATACGAGTTAAAATCTAAAAGACATGAGTATTTTGAAACGCAGTTGAACCACTTTCATGATTGTAAAAACAGATCGAATCGAAATAAATCGATTTAGAACTGTATGAATCAAAATCTAATCGATTCAGGACTTTGGCGAAAATACCCAGCCCTATTTATTACATAACAAATTCTCACTTTTTAAAGAAACCTTACATGATGCGTATTCAATTATATAATAAAGCTTATTTATTTGAAATGTATAATCATAAGTTTTAGGTATTTAGAATGAATAAAGTATACTTATTCAAAAGTGATACTAATTAATGAGTGTATTTATTTCAATTCCTAAAGCTTGAAATTGCATGAAGAGACTCGATTATTATGGAATAAACAATAAAAACGTAAACCTCACAATTATGTATTTGAAATAAAAAGCATTATTATACAAACAAATCTGCATCATGTGTGTTTATATTATAGGTTTGTGTTAAAATGATCTAAAACTAAAAGTAAATGACACTTTTTTAATGTACCATAATAAAATTTTATAAATCTTAAAATTTGGGTGAAATATTTTTGTGATCTGTTGAGTTCTAGTCTGCAGGTTGCCTTTAATTCTTTGCCTTTGTGTTTAAATAGTAGCAGATCTAATCTGTGGGCCTCAGAGGGATGATAATCCCTCGGTTTTTCTCCCTCAGGGCTGCGTGGTCTGATCAACCTGGGCAACACTTGCTTCATGAATTGCATCGTCCAGGCGCTGACGCACACGCCGCTGCTACGGGACTTCTTCCTGTCCGACCGACACAAATGCGAGATGCAGAGCAACTCGTGTCTAGTGTGCGAGATGTCCCAACTCTTCCAGGAGGTGAATATCCTTCCTTTTTTCTCCTAGTGTCCTAACAGGGAAAGTTTGCTCTCATCTCCTCCGTTCTCCTCGCCCCCTCTAGTTCTACTCAGGCCACCGCTCCCCTCACATCCCGTTTCGCCTCCTGCACCTGGTGTGGACCCACGCCCGCCACTTAGCCGGCTACGAGCAGCAGGACGCTCACGAGTTCCTCATCGCGGCGTTGGACGTGCTGCACCGACACTGCAAAGGTGAAAACAGAGATGAGGGAGGAACGCGGTTCACAGGCTGACAGATCTGTCTTACTTTTGAGTGGGACGTTAAAGTTCACCTGGATGGCTTTTATAAAACATTTTATACGTCTCTGTGTCTCCGCAGATGACAACGGGAAGAAAGCCAACAACCCAAACCACTGTAACTGCATCATTGACCAAATCTTCACAGGGGGTCTGCAGTCTGACGTCACCTGCCAAGTGTGCCAGTAAGTGTGTGTTTGAGTCAAATGGCAAACCTCAGAACGAAAAGAGGAAGCTTTTTCTATTAAACTCTGGTTCTTGTCTGCTTGTGATCCACCCTGAGCTTCACTGTTGATCACTCCCACATCTGCATTTTGAGCTGCTTCACTGCAGCAGCATCAAGGCCGAAAGCCTTATGGTTGGTCTCTAGCTCCACCTGCTGGATCCATGCTACAATTGCAGCTTTGAACTCCTCCTTTCAAACATGTTTGTGTGTTTGAATATAAACGTATTCTTTATCATATAGGGTTTAAAAAAAGTTTGGGAAGCACGCTTGAGAAAAGAAAAAAAAAAACAGAAACTAAATTTAGATAAGGAATCCAGTCCTACCTTAAAGGTATCGTTGAGAATATTGTGTTTTTTTTCAGGGTGGATCATCAAAATCATTAAAAGCCATTAAATTATTATTTTTTAAATTAAGGTATTAATTGGCATTAAAATTCATTAAATGTGCTTATTGGTGCATTTAAAATGCTTTATTTAAAAAAAAGAATAAAAACGGATATATCAGATATAACTGCTAGATAGAACTGCTCCCAGTTCATAGTAAAGCTGCATGTTCGGAAAAGAAGCTGGAAAACGAGGAACTTGAGAAATGGCTGCAGCCTGTCCACTGTAAAGATGATATGATGATTTTGCCGTGTTATCTATATATATATATATATATATATACACTACCATTCAAAAGTTTTGGGTCACCCAAACAATTTTGTGTTTTCCTGAAAAGTCACACTTATTCACCACAATACTTTGTAAAATGAATAGAAAATAGAGTCAAGATATTGACAAGGTTAGAAATAATGATTTGTATCTGAAATAAGATTTTTTTTCCATCAAACTTTGCTTTCGTCAAAGAATCCTCCATTTGCAGTAATTACAGCATTGCAGACATTTGACATTCTAGCTGTTAATTTGTTGAGATAATCTGGAGAAATTGCCCCCCACGCTTCCAGAAGCAGCTCCCACAAGTTGGATTGGTTGGATGGGCACTTCTTGCGTACCATACGGTCAAGCTGCTCCCACAACAGCTCAATGGTCACAAAGCAACCCCAGACCATCACATTACCTCCACCATGCTTAACAGATGGCGTCAGGCATTCTTCCAGCATCTTTTCATTTGCCCTTGTCCATTAATGGACAAGGGCAAGATTGAGGTAAATGTGCTCGTAGCTCTGCTACAACAGCAGGATACGATCACCTCGTGAAGGCCGACTGTTTTACGATTCCTGATAAGGAGGTGGTCTTTCAGGACTGAAAGGACTGAAAAATTGGCCATAAAAATAAAAATCTTACATTGTTTGCCTTAAAATAGGAGGTATCATCGTGAAGTAGAAACCTTTATTTTTTTACAGTTATCATACAATGAAATACTCCATACAACATTGAAATCAAGGAACAAAAACTTTTTACAGGCCCAAGCATTTGTTTAACAAATAAAAGTACGGTATAAACGTTGTTAACTACTGTACTGTACTGTAAAATAATATAGTTATAAATAAATAAGTAATAATTTTAATCATCAATACGAAATGAAGGGTTAATATTGCGGGGATCATAATCGCCCCGCTGTGACGGATTGGAACGGGAGAAAATGAAAAATGATTATGAAAAAAAATACAAAGTACAGTAGGACAAATAGTGACTGACGTGTACAGTGCAGTATTTCACTGCTGTTCTGACGGAGCCGCTGCATCCTGATTGCTCTGTGGCGTTTTTTTCTTCTAAAGCCTGCGGTGAAGGTGTGTGTTTTGGAGAGAAGAACATAGTTATCGGTAGTTGTCGCTCTTTTTTCTTCTGGGCCAAAAGATCCTTATAAACCGACATGCCACCATTAACATGTTTGACAATAAAGTTTAACAATGCATGATGCAAATCCGTGAAGCAGCGAGATTGTGAAAAGTGAACCGCGTTATAGCGAGGGTTCACTGTAATAGGGTTTGCATTTGCTCTACTTTAATGCTTCTAGAATATATCCCCTGCGTTTTTCTTTTTTTATTTATACCCCTTTGATATGCAGCACTGATTAAAATTAATCTATTTCATTGTTTAGTATTGTCCTGATTTGATCCGGACATGTTTGAAAACGATTAGGGCTCCTTTGTTGATGCAGCAGGTCCACTCTGACCTCAGAGGAACAGATGATTGCTGCCATTAATTTGCAAAGACTAAAGAGGACTCTATCATTGTACAGTAACAGGGTCGCTAGAAGTCATTTTGAACAGGGGATTCTGTACATTTTTTTATTTTTTTTTGCAAAAAAAGACCTATGAGCCTATAGGCCTATTTAAAATGAAATAGATTGAGATTCACTACTTTATTGTCATATACACTTTAGTGTGCGCAACCGGGGTCTGTAACTCACAGACATCATTAATGACATTAATCAGTTCTCAGGTGAAGATATGCGCTATTAAAGGAGAATTCCGGTTTTTAACACTTTTAGCCCATTTTCTGTAGTGTCCAGGATGAATTCTCCTTTAATTAGACCGCACAATAAAACAATTTTCAGTGGCCAATTTGAAAAGCTGGCCTTCACAAAGGGGTTGTAAATTTGTCTCTAGGTATGACTTTTTTTCTGACTGCTTTCAGACAAACGAAACACAAAATATGACCGGTCCGCATAACGCAGCCACTGCCATCTAGCAAACAAAGCCGGTGCCACAGAACATGAGAACATTCCATTACCACAACACAGTGCAGGAAACTGGATGTTAGCTGTAAGGGCCTGTCTGATCTGTCTAATTTATTTCTTTCAGTGGTGTTTCAACGACCATTGATCCATTCTGGGACATCAGCCTGGACCTACCCGGATCATCCACGCCTTTCTGGCCCCTCAGCCCCGGAGGAGATGTTTCCACGTTAAACGGAGAGAGTCACACCACTGGAGCAACCACACTTATGGACTGTCTGCGCAGGTAACCAACACACCTGTTTCTCTACATCTATTAAACTGTCAGTAGCTCTTTGAATAAGTAAAATAACAAATAAAAACTCTTTAGGTTCACCAGACCGGAGCACCTGGGCAGCAGCGCTAAGATCAAGTGCAGCGGATGCCATAGTTACCAGGAGTCCACCAAGCAGCTAACCATGAAGAAGCTGCCCGTTGTGGCCTGCTTTCACCTAAAAGTAAAGCGACTAAATGTTGACCTTTTAAAAGGTTGTGATGACGACCCCAGCTGAGAGCTAACAATCCTTTGTCTGTGTGTTTGGGCAGAGGTTCGAACATTCAGCCAAACTGCGGAGGAAGATCACTACTTATGTCTCATTCCCACTGGAGCTGGACATGACTCCCTTCATGGCTTCTAGGTGAGCAGATATGAAAATAATTGGATCTGCAGCCTTTGGACAGAAGCTCAGCTGCTGTGCAGGAATTTAATCAAATTGTAGAGAAAACCAGAAGTTTGGATTTAACTTGTGCAGAAAAGAAACGGACTGAAGGCGTGAACAGTTCAATGTTTCACTATGTTACTGCTGCTAGTTTAACTACATTTTCCAGTAGCTTGACCGTAGCGTCGCTGCCTTATTTATCAAGTAACTTTCCAGTAGTGACGTTATTATTTTTATCAAGTAGCGACGTAGCGTCCACAAACGCTACAAAATCCAGGGCAAAACTAAGAAATGAAACCAGGTTTTCTATTTTTGAAACAACAATCGGAGTTATTCGTTGGACATTCATGCATGAGCCTCTATTCTGCCTCTCCTGTCTGTATCTATGAAACATGTGCATGCGCACTGCAGTGGAACTCAATGACTGACACACACAGACACACACAGCCACACACACAGGGTGGAGGAGGAACCAGGAGCAGAGCGCCTTATCTTCAGAGATTTTCAAACTTGTTGAACCCTCTGATAAAAAGTACGTGTTCAAATTTCGGTTCTTGGCCATAGAGAGCTCATGTCGCCAAGACTAGCCATTTGTTTTACATAGCCAAACACTCATTAAAACAGTCAACTGCAGTCAATTTTTTGAAATAAAAATAAGAAAAATATATCAGCTTTAACTTTATTGGCGCCTCTAATTTCCAGATAGTTAAATCTGATGTGTGCCACTAAGATATTCTCATTAGAGAGCAGTAGCCAAACTTAGATATTGTATTTTCATGGCCTAATTTACCAGACAGGTTGTTTACATATATCTGTTTTAAGGCTTATTTGCACAGATAAGATTTTTTAGGTATGGAGGAACAGCTCTCCCATTTGTAAAAATAAATACATAAATAAATACATGCTCAATAAATAAATAAACATTCAATTAATTACCCCCCAAAATACAATGAATAAATATGTTGGTAGACATTAAATTTTACAGTGAGACATACAGGTGCTGGTCATAAAATTAGAATATCATGAAAAAGTAGATTGATTTCAGTAATTCCATTTAAAAAGTGAAACTTGTATATTATATTCATACATTACATACAAACTCATATATTTCAGATGTTTATTTTGTTTAATTTTGATGATTACAAATGACAACAAATGAAAATCTCAAATTCATCATATCAGAAAATTAGAATATTGTGAAAAGGTTCAAAATTGATGGCCCCTGGTGCCACACTCTAATCAGCTAATTAACTCAAACCACCTGCAAAAGCCTTTAAATGGTCTTTCAGTCTAGTTCTATAGGCTACACAATCATGGGGAAGACTGCTGACTTGACAGTTGTCCAAAAGACGACCATCGACACCTTGCACAAGGAGGGCAAGACACAAAAGGTCATCGCTAAAGAGGCTGGCTGTTCACAGAGCTCAGTGTCCAAGCACATTAATAGAGAGGCGAAGGGAAGGAAAAGATGTGGTCGAAAAAAGTGTACAAGCAAGAGAGATAACCGCACCCTGGAGAGGATTGTGAAACAAAACCCCTTCAAAAATGTGGGGGAGATTCACAAAGAGTGGACTGCAGCTGGAGTGAGTGCTTCAAGAACCACCACACACAGACGTATGAAAGACATGGGTTTCTGCTGTCGCATTCCTTGTGTCAAGCCACTCTTGAACCACAGACAGCGTCAGAAGCGTCTAAAGAGAAACAGGACTGGACTGCTGGTGAGTGGTCCAAAGTCATGTTCTCTGATGAAAGTAAATTTTGCATTTCCTTTGGAAATCAAGGTCCCAGAGTCTGGAGGAAAAGAAGAGAGGCACTTCATCCACGTTGCTTGAAGTCCAGTGTAAAGTTTCCACAGTCAGTGATGGTTTGGGGTGCCATGTCATCTGCTGGTGTTGGTCCATTGTGTTTTCTGAGGTCCAGGGTCAACGCAGCCACATACCAGGAAGTTTTAGAGCACTTCATGCTTCCTGCAGCTGACCAACTTTTTGGAGATGCAGATTTCATTTTCCAACAGGACTTGGCACCTGCACACAGTGCCAAAGCTACCAGTACCTGGTTGAAGGACCATGGTATCCCTGTTCTTAATTGGCCAGCAAACTCTCCTGACCTTAACCCCATAGAAAATCTATGGGGTATTGTGAAGAAGAAGATGCAATACACCAGACCCAACAATTCAGAAGAGCTAAAAGCCACTATTAGAGCAACCTGGGCTATCATAACACCTGAGCAGTGCCACAGACTGATCGACTCCATGCCACGCCGCATTGCTGCAGTAATACAGGCCAAAGGAGGCCCAACTAAATACTGAGTGCTGTACATGCTCATACTTTTCATGTTCATACTTTTCAGTTGGCCAACATTTCTATAAATCCTTTGTTTTTATTGGTCTTCAGTAATATTCTAATTTTCTGATATGATGAATTTGAGATTTTCATTTGTTGTCATTTGTAATCATCACAATTAAACAAAATAAACATCTGAAATATATGAGTTTGTATGTAATGTATGAATATAATATACAAGTTTCACTTTTTAAATGGAATTACTGAAATCAATCTATTTTTTCATGATATTCTAATTTTATGACCAGCATCTGTAAATATATATATATCTCTTAATTAGCTTCTTTATTTTTTCACCTTTTTTGTAAACAGTTTAATTTGTTACTTGAATCGACTGTTTAATTGAGGTCTGAAGAAGTTTTCTCTAAGGGAGACCCTAAAGAAATAAGATGCCTTTTGTAGGGTTTTGTTTTCCCTAGAGATGTCCATTGAATGCAAACTCATAGCCATGTCTCCATGTGTAGAACACTACACAGTACCTTTAATTTGGTTCTAATAACAGCAGATTGTTTATTTTTTTGTCTACTAGTAAATACTTTAGTTTTTTTTTATTATGCTGATCATAAAGCAATGTTTACACTGTTATGTCATTGGCTGATCTTTAATAAATATTTTAACTAGTGTATCAGGCTAATTTTGAATTGATATTAGCTTGGTGCAACGTTAAGTAGCTTCTGATGTAGTTAAGCTACTTTTAACACATTAGTGTAACTTAGCTTGCTATAATTCTTTAGGTGGTAGCTTTGGTGTAGTGAAGCTTAATTTATTGTTGAGTAACTGATAGCTTAGATCACTACACTGGACAAGTAGCTTGCCCAACACTGCTGACATGATTGAACCCTGCTGCTGCTCATGTATCACAGGAAACTAAAGAGATCTGAGGTCTGTTTCATTCTCTACGTTTTTGTTGTTTCAGTAAGGAGAGCAGGATGAACGGGCAGTACCAGCAGGCTGTGGAAACCTTCAACAATGACAACAAGTAAGCTCAACACAAACGGACACCAAGCAGATAAGAATATCATTTATTGTCTAGTTTTTCTTCTGAGACTTTGCAGAATTTGTTTTAAAAAGGTTCTAGAAGCAGGAGTAGCATATTTTCGATACTCAAGAATACACCACGATTCGATTCGATTAATTGGTTCATTTTTTTTTTTTTTTTTTTTTTTTACACCTTACAGGCTAGACAATGTTTCAAATTTGAAATAAATCAATGAAAGCTGTAATATCATTATGCTTTTTTTTTTTTTGAGAAACTACAGAAAATAACAGAAGTAGAAAGTTTTACTCCACCTATTCCTATTAAAACCTCATTCACTGAAAAATAATAATACCCCTGCGTAATAGATTCTGAAAGGCCTTGCATCAAAAAATACTGCACAAAGTCAGTTCAATGAGTGCAATGCAATACCTCGGCTCCAGACGTCCCCGCCCCCCCCACAGACGCTCGGCTGCACCTCTCCCAAATTGTAGCTGACTGCAGACAGGAGGCCGGCTTGTTTTGTTTTTATGACCGAAATTGAGGAAAACAACTCGTGAAGTTTGACCAGCTAGAAGAGCGAGGTGCGCGAGAACGCTGGGACCCTTTTTCCACCTGGATCTCCGCTCTTTTGGTCCTCATGTCCCTCCGTCGTTGGGCTAAACTCGCCCCACTTCCTCGCCGCCTCGGCCGTATCTAGACCCACAGTGTGTAGCACAGACCACGCTTCAATATTCAGAATAATTTAAAAATGTCTGTGTCAAGCTTACTGCAACAAACTGCTGTAAGAGTATAACCAGGAAGCGAGGTAGGAGGGCAAAATAGGTTTAGCGCCACCGCAGCACGGGAGGGAGAATTACGCCCAGGAGCAAATGGATTAAAATTAGACCGGAGGAAAAAAAAAACATGAATCGATTATCTTGCGGATGTATCGATGCATCGGATCGTCCGCTGTCGGATCGACGCATCGATACAAAACGATTATTATTTACACCCCTAATAACTGGTGGACCTGGCAGCTATGATTTTTCAGAGGAGATACCAGAGTAGTGGCAGTTGGCCTGATTTCTCTGCTCTCCAAATAATTTTATGTTGTTCGATAAAAGCAATAACTGCTGCTTCTTCCAGCATCAATGGTAGAATGTTATTTCAGTAAGAGGAATGAAAGCTGATTTCCTGCATCAGTAATCCTCCTCACTATTTCACCCAAACAGCACAGCTCTGTCTCTCTTCACTAGAAGAAAATTCCTATGGCTTCATTACTGAAATCCACTAATTCAGATCTTCAAGATCAATACAAATTATTTTGACATCAGGCCAACAGTTGTTTTTCTCTTCCTGCATCCACCTCATGTGATCAGCAATGAACCAGTGATGCACAAAGGTTTTTCATCAGGAGATATTAGCTATCTGGATCTATATCGATCCAGTGGGTGGAGGATGATAAACAAAATCCTAAAATGAAATGGATTTGTCCAGCCTTGCTAATCACTTCCTGTTGTCTTTAGGGCTGTAAATCAAACCCATCATGGCGATTCGATTCAGTATCAATTTCTTGACCCAACGATTTGATTATTTTAGACACTCCAGAATCCGCCATGTCTTTTGTTCCTACTGTTTACGCTAGTGTGTGTGTGTATGCAAGTGGAAAGAGGGTAGTGGCTAACGGAGGCGAGGTCGGAGGGTCAAATAGTTTTAGCGCCTCCGCAGCACGGGAGTCAGAATTATGTCCAGGAGCAAATGGATTAAAAAAAAGACCGGAGAAAGAAAAAAAATGAATCGATACTCGGGTGGACGTATCGATGCATCGGATCATTGGCTGTTGGATCGATACAAAACAATTATTATTTACACCCCCCAGTTGTCTTAAACTTGTTAATTATTGCTCTAATTGCTCTAATATAGCTGACAGGATGAATAGATGACTGATGGGACATAAATTTGGAACAAAGTGATGATCTAAATTGTTAGTATTCTCTGGAACGTCTCCTCTAACAGAAGTCTGCATCCTTTACAATCCAAGGAGCCACATCTATCCTCAGTCCAGCTAAATCCCAATGGTATCGGGGGAACTGATGTTGCTCCAGCTTTTAGAAAACATCAGCTTCTGATTAACTAATATCTACAAAGAAGTCATTTCTGAAAATTACCATCCTTTTTTCAATTTAGGTTCCAAATTTTTCTTCAATTTAAATGTAGAAAAACACAGTTGAAAAAAAAGAAATCCTTTAGATTTTTCCGTTTTTCTTTCGGGGTTCAGAAAAGAGAAGTGGTCGACCTCAAAAAGCCATAAAACATCAATTTATTCTTTAATATATGCTTTGGAAAGATCAATTAAATTCTTTCATGACTGAACCTGTGTGTCATGACCTCGATTTACAGTTTAGATTGATGAGAAACTATTCATCAATTTGAAAACAAAATAAGAAACATGTTCGAAATGAGTTTCTGATCTTATTTAAAGATCCTAAATAATCTGCTAAAGATTAGCACACACACACACACGTAACATAATCAGTCTTAAGTCGCTTTTCATTCCATGAATTTATCCAGAGATTGAAACATATTTAAAGTAAGCATTGAACCACATTTTGACATCTTTCTCTGGTTGTCCCTCTCACTTACCAACTCCTTTCTCTCCGATCACTGTGGTTTCCACGGTAACCATTGAATAAAATCAATCAGCTGGCTCTTTAAGTACACTGTAGCGTTAATCTGGTGCTTTGCGTGGAACGTTTCTGGTTAAATGTGGGTTTGTCGAAGGTCAGCAAGGATTTATTAAGGAAAGTTGTCTGGTTTATGAGTGAGCATAGTTTTTTTTATAATTTCTTTTGCCATACATACAGTTTTACTACACAATGTTTTATAAGTCCGATCTGGCTGCCGAATCATGCAGACACCCACAATCTAAGATCTTCCCTCTGTCCGTTTGTCGTCTAAGGTACAGTTTGTTTGCCGTGGTGAACCACCAGGGGACACTAGAGAGCGGCCATTACACCACCTTCATCCGGCAGCATAAGGACCAGTGGTTCAAGTGCGACGACGCCATCATCACCAAGGCTAGCATCAAAGATGTCCTGGACAGTGAAGGGTAAGCAGGTCTCATGAAGAGCAGATGTAACCCTTAAACTGCTGGGATTGGTTATGATGCTGCATTGCTTCTTTCTCCTCAGGTACCTGTTGTTTTATCACAAACAGTTCCTGGAGTACGAGTAGGTTTCAGTTTCCAGGAGGAATCCAACAGGGAGGAGGAATTGGTTGGATGGAGAAAGAGGCAAGGAGATCATGAGGCTCACTGTAAACATGGAAGCTACTTTTCTAAACGCAGAGCCGGATCCACCGTCTGCCCTGCAGGACAAAACAGATTCAAATGGTCTGAAATAAAGACGAGCTGAAGGTTTCACTTGAGTTCAGGACACAAGGAGGGAAAAAAACTGACAGTCGGCTCATCCTTCATGTAATGGACAATAACCGTCTCCTATTGGTCCGTGGATGTAAAACTTCAGGAAGTTTTACTTCATCTTCATTTTAAATAACCCCACATCTGCCTCAACGCTCGCACAGCTGTATTCACATCCAGGGCCTTGTAGCTCTCTGCTTGCTGCACCTGCATGGTTTTCACCACCATCTTTCTGGACACAAGCACATACAGGGAGAAGGAAGAAGGTTTTATCGCTGATCGTTCAAGTTCTCCCCCTTAGAAAGATGACAATCTTTCATTTTTTGTAAAGAGAGATGATGAAAGCAGAAAATCATTGAGTTTGTTAATTATGATTGAAAACGAGTATTTGGTCAATAACAAAAGTTCAACTCAACACTTTGTAGCATAACTTTGATGAGGTCACCTTTTTTCTGTCATTCTTTAGCAGATTTCCACACTTTAGCTGGTGTTTTGCTCCATTGCTGCATCACGTTTTGGGGCTGTGGCTGGGCAACGTAGACTTAAACTCCATCAACAAATCTTAAATGGGGCTGACGTCTGGACCCTGAAAGGCTTTTATTGCTCCTTGGTCTGTTTGGGGCCACTGACCATCTTGTATCTTCAGTTCTGTCACTGATAGGAGGAGGTTATACCTTAAAATCTCACCACAAATGGCTGCATTTATGCTTCCTTTAACACCAATCACTCATTAAGTCAGAGTGGAAGAACAACTGCCCCAAAGCATGATGGTTCCGCCCCCATGCTTCTCCGTAGGTTTGGTGTTTTGGGAATCAACCTGGGATACTTCTCCCTTCAAACCTGAAAAGTTGAACTTGTGCCCATACCAAAGGGGCGGACCTGTTTGTTTTTGGTCCACTCTATAAAACCTCAAACTCAACACTATTTCTGACACTTTGAATTGAAAAAGCTTATTGGATGGGAAGAGAAATGTCCAGTGGATTGTTTTTTAACTTTTGTTGGGATGACTATGACCTGGATGGCTGAGAATCTTCACCAGCATTGTGCCAAAAGTTCTATTCTTGTTCCATCTTCTCTCTGGTGACGCCGTGGACATGTACAGGGGACACACCTGTCCCTCTGGTCGTAGTGTGTCACTTTGGCCCCAGCTCTCTGCAGCTCACTAGCCACATCCCTTCATGTCGCTCACCGTCCTTCTCACCATTTTATCCTCACAGGTTGAGATCATGGATGGAGGTTATTAATAGTCTTCCAGTTGCTCCTACAGTGCATATATTCCCACCGACCTGCTTCTTGTTGTAGATTCACTCTTCCCAGCCTGGTGCAGATCGATAGTTTTCCTTCTGGTGTCCTTCAGCAGCTCGCTGGTCTTTGAAATGAGCCTGGAGTTGCAGATGGGTTCCAGTTCAAACAGGAAGCATTAATACAGTAGAGGACAGAATGGCTTCTTAAAGAAAAAGTTCCAGTCTGTGAGGGCAAAACATCCAGCTTGTTGCTCGGTGACCAAATACTTATTTTCTACCATAATTAACAAACTAATTAAAAATTAGATTTCATGCATTTTTATCCCCTCATGTTGTCTCTCATAGTTGAAGTGAATCCATTTAAAGATAACAAACCTCTGTCATCTTTCCAAGTAGGAGAACTTGAACAACAGTCATTGACTAAATACTTTAAGCTCGAATGTTTTAGTCTAACATGCAAACACTTTTCTACAAGACCAAATATTTTCAGAGTGGAACTTGTCTCTTTATGCAGTTCTAGTTCAGAGAGCATCTGTTGGGAATAATGGAAGAATATCAGCTGACAGTATTCTAACGTTGTTCCGTTTATTATTGGTGAGATTATTTTAGTCAAAGTGATACTTTTTATTTAAAAAATAAATGTCAGCCTCTCTTTCAGCTTCCATGGTCTAATAGAGGAACAGAAAGACCCAGTCAGTCTATTTTTATACATCCTGCATCCAAATGATTGTTTATAATTTTGCGTAAAAAAAAAAAAAAACGTTTTTCGTCTCTTAAGTCACGCCGTCAATCATGTTTTTATACACTGTAGATAAAAAGATGCTTAGGATTTTTATGAAGCCTGCTGCTACTGTTCTTGTTTTACTTCCTGTATTTATCAGCATGTCCAGGTTAATTACTGCTAAAAGGGATTCCTCTTTTGCTGCGTTACCAAAATCTCACCACGAAAAACGGAGAATCATAAACTTTATGTAAACCTTTGAGTTCAGTTGACAAAAAAACAAATCCAGATTTGTTAAAACCACTGTTGGTACTTCTGGTTTTAATACTTTTTCTCCTTTTCGCCGGTTGGACAGCACTTCATTGTTTCCTGTAACATTTTGGAGCTTTGACCTCATCGTCATTTAGATCCTTTAGACTTTAGGCTCCTCCCCTATTCACCAGTTTCCTCAGCAAACCTACTTTCTTCTTCCAGGTTGAGGTCAGAGGGCTCAGATGTGTAGGAAAGGTGGATTCTTGTCTGGATAAACGGTTGATTTTAAACGTCTTTTTAAACTGGATCTCTTCTCTTTCCCAAACTGCTGATCAAACTGAATATATGCTGCAGCAGAGTTGATGCAGAGCTGGACACTTTAGATGTCTGCCATTCTAAAAGTTTTAAACATATTTATTGCTTTGCTTAGCTTTAAAGCCGCATAGCTGATTAAAAAAATAAGGTGACCTATTATATGTTAATAAAATAAATGCTTCCTCACCATGTTTAACAACAGCAGTCGGCTGCTAACGCAGACCTCAGGCCTTGTTTCCTTTGAAGGTCAGGTTCTGTTTTTAAATCATCTTCTATAGTTTAGATTCTGCTTTTCCACATATTTATCATCTTATTTTGGTTTTACAGCCAGGTGTCCAATGGTCACTGAGCTTATTTTCTCCTTTCCGTTAATTCTGTGGATCTTCTGAGCCTGAGTAGAAAATAGACCCTTGTTATATATTTACATCTCAGTGAAACAGGAAGTTATCAAACTTCTAGTGCTAGAAACCCGTCATCTTAAAAAGTATACGGAATAAAAATAAATTGTGCTATTTATGACTTTTTTTCAATACTGTAAATGTTCTCTTAAGTTTCTGTGAGATTATTTAACTGCAGTAAAAGATGAATTTATTCGAAGGGTTTTACTTCATCTCTAAAGGTTACGACAGTAAGATTTTTATTTTAGTAAAGGAATTTCTTCTTTTTTCTCCCCCCACATTGTCAGTATGTTGTCATGTTGCTGTTTCAGGTAAACAACCTGAACGAAACAAGGCGAAAAAAGGGGGAAGGCTGTTTGTGTAAAGGGTCAAAGGCTCAGTGCTGCAGTGTTAACCGTCCGCCGCATGTTGCTCTGATTGATCCATCTGTGTGTCTGAGGAAGAGCAAGAAAATCCAAACTTAGAGTAGATGTTTGTACAAAATGTGTTTCTGTGTGTAAAGAGACAAAAAAAAGACAAAGTGTGAGATCTCGTTTGTATGCACGTGTGTCGTGCGTATGCACTGTACGTTTGTGTACTGAATCAGTACTTGCAGTCAGCATGCTGTCTAAGCTGGTATCACAGTTTGATATGTTTATTTTTTTTTTCTGTTCACATGTTGATGACGTGTGTATAAGTGTATGTGTACAGTTGGTATGTATGAGACTAAAGGTGAAGCCTCAAAGCTGATGGAAGTCGTTTCTCTACACTGCTGGATCCGGCCGGAGGGAAGCTGATCCCGTAGAACTTGAGCTCGGCAGCCATTCCTCACACACACAAGTTACTGATGCATAACTGGACACATTGATGGAAACGCACTCAAATAAAGAAACGTATCGACAAAAAACCCCCAGAGTGCCTTCTTTTGTAGTAGAGATCAATCAGCTTAGATTATTGCTCAATCCAAGCCAGATTAGAGGAACCCCCAATCGTAGATATAATCAATAGTTTATGATTGATTTTATTATGTTGTTTTTATGTGTTTTTATATGTCTTACTGTACTGCTGCCTCTTGGCCAGGTCTTCCTCGAAAAAGAGATTTTATCTCAAGGGAATTCCTGGTAAAATAAAGGTAAAATAAAAAAAATTAAATAGGGACATGTTAGAAAATCAGGGACTCTCAGGACGTTACTCTAAAGCAGAGATTCTTACATTTTTCAGCCCCCTGACCCATGAAATGGTTACGGAGTTTTCTCCATTTCCAAGGGATACTTAAACATCTTTAAACACTTCCACACAAGTATTTATTAGTTTAATTTTCATGGTGGATCTCAAAGACCCCCAATGTGGGTCACGACCCTAACTGTGAGAATCGTCACACTAACAATTCTTCTTCTCACTGGAAGCAAAACGTTACCATATTTAAAATAAAAAAGCATTTCCAGAAATGCTTTTTTATTTTCAATTTTACATTTCAAATTGAATTTTGGTATGTATTTGCTGGGGAACATTTTGAAAAATAAATCTCAAATGTCTTTTTTATTTTTCATTTTAATTAAGTAAAAGGATGAACAGTGTTGAAGAAGAAAATGAAAATGCAAATATGATGATTGATTACTACTTTCATTCATGAGTCAAGTAATGCAGCCACATTCTTAAAATGAAAAAGCATTTCTGGAAATGCTTTTTCATTTTCAAATTTGACATTTCAAATTGAATTTTGGTATGTATTTGCTGGGGTACATTTTGAAAAATAAATCTCAAATGTCTTTTTTTATTTTAATTAAGTAAAAGGATGAGCGGTGTTAAAGAAGAAAATGAAAATGCAAACAGGATTATTGATTACTAATTTCATTTATGAGCCAAATAATGCAGCCACATTTTGAAAATGAAAAAGCATTTCTGGAAATGCTTTTTCATTTTAAATATGGTAACGATTTGCTTCCATACACGCCAACGGCAGACGGCGAAAAAACTTTTATAGAGAGCAGGGTGACTGATCATCTGCTGCCCCCTTGTGGCTAAACTCAACATCATAAGTAAGCGGAGTTAAAAGAGCTGTGCAGGTTGCTGCCCCTCAATTTGTAGTGTGTGAAAGTTAAATTAACCTGGTTACAAGAGTATTTCACTTTTTTTTTATTTGAGCATTTTATTTTTATAATATAATATTTCCATCTCAAATAAAAAAAAAAACACAAATGCCTGAAAGTTAGTAAGGAATTGAAATAAATACAAAATAAAATCATATTATAAACCTGTATTTATAAAACTGGAGCTCCTCTGAGTAACTCCTTTATAATTTTTTAACATTTAAACTTGATGAAAACAAATTGGGAACAGAATACAGAACAAAAAATATAGTCAGCCTGACTTAATCAGTTTTACTTTTTTTTTTTTTTATCAAGAAACCTGAGCTGCTCTGTGAAAACCAGCAGATACCAGAATGTTCTCTGCATCCATGCTGATCTGCTTGATTTTGATCAGTGGTGTCAAAGCTGGAGGTCAACTCAAAGAAAAAGTTATTTTTTGTTTGAAATTATTATTTTTTAGCTTGGTCCTTATAAATCAAACAGATCCCAGCCCTATTTTATTTTACTATCTAAGAAATAAAATATTTTCAAGTACTGTTTGCAATGCACTCGCAGACCCCACGGGTACGAGTACCCATGGTTGGGAATCACTGTGCTAAGGGACAAATCTTAACAGAACTTTTACACATTTGATCTAAATTAGGCAGAGAAATGGTTTACAGATTCCAGCGCTGCGGCTCTTTTCTGGAATTGTCACCAACAGGTAAAAAGAACAATGAAGAGCCAATAAAAACATTTTGTTTCCCCATCCTTATACGTTAGTCATCTGACTGGAAAATTTGCTATAGAGACCGTTTCAAAGTTTACATCGGTGTTAATCAGGAGAATATGGCTGCGTTCACACTGCAGGTCTAGATGCTGAATTCCAATTTTTTTTTTTTTTTTTGTAAAATCTGATCATTCAGACTAGTGCTTAAAGGCATACTATGCAACATTTTTCAGTTAATTAATGTGTTCCATAACGTTTTGGATGATTAAATGAGTCATTTCAGGTTGAACAAAGATATTCTCGGCCGCCCTGGTGGTCTGTGGGGGAAAAACTGCACTTGCGATTGCAGGAGCACCGACCCGCACCCAAAGGGTCAGAAGTCTCGCGAGAGTCAGTC
This sequence comes from Cyprinodon tularosa, assembly GCF_016077235.1. Classification (NCBI taxonomy): domain Eukaryota; kingdom Metazoa; phylum Chordata; class Actinopteri; order Cyprinodontiformes; family Cyprinodontidae; genus Cyprinodon; species Cyprinodon tularosa. Next base: position 1,191,157 of record NW_024038395.1, on the reverse strand, counting down.
TTGCTTTACGGCGAGAACTGCTACACGCCCCCAGTTAAAAGCATTCTCGTTGCTAGCACAGTGGCGATCTTTGTGCAGTTATGCTACGTTCACGCAGCAAAAGCAGCAAAATCGCGTCTGCTGCTTCATTTGCGGTGCAAAAGTGTGTCTGACGCGCGTTGGGCGGAGCTTCATTATCCTTTCTCTGCCTTGCAGCTATATTTGCTGTGATCAGTGGGAATAAAGTAGTTTTAATATGTGTTTAAGTGAGAAAATACACCTGAAAACGTAATCAGTGCCGTCAGTTCATTCAGATTATTATCCTGCCTTCAATATTTTTTCTGTCGGAGCCGCTCAGACCCCCACATACCAGCGGTGCGCCGACAGTAGGGATCCCTTCATCAGCAGCCTCTGGCCTGGTCGCCTCCTCGCGGTTCACCGCGGCAGCTGGTAGGTGTTTTTCATCTAAATAATCCAAACTGCATATTCTGCCGGCAGATTTCTGCATTTTAAGTTAATTTAGGCGTCAATAAACTGTTTAAGAGGAGTGATCATCAGCGCTGTGTCTCTCTCCCTGCGTCAGATGATTAAACGCACCCGACGCGCTGCTTCAGCTGCTCAGACGCGCTGCGCCTGCTGCTCAAAACGCGCCGCGGGACCTTTTGCTGCGCCTTGACGCGCGTCAACCATTGACTTTGCATGTAAACTTGCTGCTTCTGTCGCGCGAGCTGCTGTGTGAACGCAGCATTAGTCATTCGTTGCGTTTGCCTGTCTGCTAAGCTCAAAACAACCGCGCCTGGCTTGACGGAGAAACCAGGAGAACAGCTGTGCATATTTACGACAGTGCACTTTTACTTTCGCCCTCTGGGGGGAGCCTCGCTGGAAAATCAACACCGGTTGCATAGTGTACCTTTAAATGTGGCCACCATCAGACTGTGCAGGACAGTCCCACTGAAGGACCATGTGGAGCGCACATGTCCAAACATGGTAGAAGGACATTAGAACTCACGTGTCTCAAGTTTGACTTTTAGGCCTTTCCTCAGAAACACAACCACCAAAAGAATGGAAAGTATCAGCACTGTCTGGTTAGGGAAGTGATAACATATGTCTGCATCTCTGTGTCATTATAAGATCTCCACAGTATTACAATCAGATCATACAAGAGGAAGAAAGGTAATTATGCACCATTTGTTTTTGTGGAGTGGAGTCAGAGCCTCGATTATGATGTGAAAGTTGCATGAAATGAGACTGCAGATGTTTTAAAATGTTATCAGATTTAGCACCATATATCGAGGTTGAATGGATCAGATTGTTTTGGAGCAGCAAAGATCAGAATTGAGCCATTCTGACTGCCATGAAAAAGTACGAAAGTAACCTATGCAGTGGTGCCACCATGCCTACATTTTAAATGGATGTCTGCCAATAGGACTAGATCTCCGTTGTGTTCATTTTCAATCATCTTGTCGTCCATGCTACTATGCTAACGCCACCGCCACCAAGCTGCAATGATTTGCCGCGAATGAATACCGCCGAATCTGTAGATTCATCTTGTAGTGGTGCGTCAAATGCAACGTAGATTCCCATCCAATTAGATTGAATTTGGTATTGATGACGTGAAAAATAATAACGGTAACTCCATTGAAATGATTCAAAACTAAAGTAACGAGCCAGTTTATTAAAATGTAAGGAGTAGAAAGTACAGATATTTGTGCAAAAATGTAAGGAGTAGAAGTAAAAAGTCGGCATAAAAATAAGTAGTAAAGTAAAGTAAAAATATCAGAAAAATCTACTTGAGTACAGTAACGAAGTATTTTTTACTTCATTACTTCCCATCTCACACAATAAACCAAGATATGAGTATGTGCATACGTAAGTCTTTATGATTTCTACATGTCATGGTTTTGGTTTTGTTCAAGTTTTATCACTGAGTTTTCATTGGTCTTATTTTTCATTCTTGTCTTCTAGGTATTTTTGATTGTATTTGAGTTCTTAGATATTTCCTGTTTGCCCTTTTGTGTCAGTCTCCTTCTCCCTAGCTCCCTTCTTGCCTCTGTTCACACCTGCTCCCAATCTGCTAATTAGACTGGTCTTTGTTTCTCTCGCCCATATAATCAAGGGTTCTACAGCAGAGACGCTGTCCTCACGGCCGTCCTCCAGAGGTCCCCCTTCGTCGCCGTCTTCACGGCTGTCCTACTGTCACAATGGAGGTGGTTTGACAGGACCCAAATGCAGACAATAGCTTGAGGTGGTTAGTTAAATGTTTAATAATAAAAAGGGTAACAGAAGCAAAAATCCAAAAATGCTGAAAACTGGGATTACGTACTCACAACAAGAAGGGGACAAAGTATTGACAACAAACCAGCAAAGAGTGACTGAACAGCAGGGGAATAAATGGGAGAGAGGAACAAAAATCAGGCTTTCAAAGTTAGGAAAAAAACAAACCAATTGTTCAACACATGGTCAATTCAAAACCTTTGGAGAAATGTCCAAAAATGTAAGGAGACTCACTAATTGTTAAAAAAGATTTTGTTCTATTCAAGGTTGAATTGATAAATTGTACTGCACAGACGGCAAGTTCTGTGCTTTCCTAAGACATTATAATCATATTTATTATGTTGCTCTTCAACTATATTTTAAGCAAGGGTGTAGGTTTGATTTCAACTTAGCTAGGGACACTGTTGGTCTGATGTAATTGGTCCTATGCAAAAATATGCATGCTCGTTTTTTTTTAATGCTTGATATGAAAATCAGGGTGTATTTCATTTAAAGAGAAAAGCAGCATTTCTTGCTACATTTATACAAATTTTGTAAGCACTACACACACTAGATGCTGTTTATCAATGACTGACGTTTTACTGGCTCTGATGAATGAGGAAATAGGACTTTTTTCCACTTTGAAAAGGTTTGCATTTGAAATTACCTAAGACAGTAGGTAAATCTGTGCCTATTTAACAGAATATAGTCTAAATATGTCTGTTATATGTGGATTTATATTTTTTTTTTGAAGATATAGAATTGTGCAGAGGTAAACAGAGGTAAAACCCCACTCTTATTTTTTAAATGTTCTCTTTGTATCATTAAAACAAAACAAAATAATATATTCAAGGGATGCAAAATAAATGTATTGCATTTACATGAGCACTGGAAATAGAAGAGGAACTGACACTGAGCATTTAATATATTAACTTCGCTCTACAAGCTCTATATCTAGGCTGTAGTTACTCTGTTTAACCCATTTCATGTATTTTATTTATGGCTGAAACAATTCATTGGATTAATCAATTATTGAAATAATGTCAACAAATTTAATGATCGCTTGATCACAGAGCGACCAACTTAGAGCAAGAATTATACCAAAATTGTAAAAAAAATAAAAATAAACATTTTCCATTTTAGATAAAACATGTTTTCGTCTGTCAATATTCTCCATTCCAGAACTCCTCTACTGCTGTAACAACGCTGTATTGTAAATTATAAACATGGTATTCACATCTAATTGTCGGTAGGGACAGGTAGGTCCGTCAAAAGTTTTGGTAGGGACTTGTCCCTATGGTCCCTATGCAAACCTGCTCTCATGAATTTAAGTATCGTCATAGAGAAATTACTCAACCAAAATGTCAGAATCAGTTCTTTTGAGGTAAAACTGAAGTTTGTTTTATATGTCTGCTGCAAAGCAGCTACTTCTTTGCTTTAAAATATTACAGCTAAACTCAAAGTTCTGCATTTTATATTAAAAAAAAAACGTTCCTTTATCAGGGAACTTTGTTTTTTATTGGCTAACTCTGCCATCCAAGACTGAATTCCTCCTCATTTAGTTTAGCAGACAGACTTCATCCCACTGCTGCCTTCTGCAGAGCTGAGTTGCACTGGCTTCCCTTGGGCCACAGGGAGCCCCTGTTTTGGATGTGGGCTTTGTGAAGGATGCCCTGGTGGTAGGCGTGTGGTGCTTTCTGCAGCCCGTTGTTGTCCTGGCCAAGACCCCTCAGATCAGGGAAGCAGTGTACGCACACACAGGTCTCTGTTGGGTAGGAGTCCTCTGATGGCTCACGGTAGATGAGATGATTTGAGCTTGGTTGAAAATCTAGAAGAACAGAAATGATATTCCAGCAAAGGTAACTGCACTGATAAGGCCTGCTGGTTTTTCTGACACTGACCGTTGGGGCTTCTCCCAGCCTGACGTCCTGGGAAAGCAGACTCCTGTCCTGGCTGAACAGCATACTCCTGAATTTGGTCTCTGGTACTCATGTGATTGGAGTTTTTCTTTTTGGCCTTTCCTCTCCTCAGAAACACAACCAAGGCAAGACACAGACTGGAAAGTATCAGCACTGTGCACACAGCCAGGAGTGAGTACAGCAGGGTGGTGTGCTGCAGCAGTCCCACAGGTCGGCTGTTGCTTACACCGTGTTCATTAACGTTAAAGTGAAGCCCTTTGGTCGGCACAGGAAGTGACGGAGCTGAAAGAGGAAACAGAAGGAAGATTTTAAGATGCCTCTTAGTTTAGTCTTTAAAGTTTGCTATTGCCTGATTTTTTAAACTTATAGTTAGTTTTTAAAGCACATATAGAGCATTAAATGGCCAAGCTCCATCTGATATCAGAGATCTGATTGTTCCTTATGTTCCTAACAGAGCACTTCGCTCTCAATCTGCAGGTTTACTAGTGGTTCCTAGAATTTCTAAAAGTAGAATGGGAGGCAGATCTTTTAGTTATCAGGCTCCTCTCCTGTTGAACCAACTACCAGTTTTAGTCCGTGAGGCAGACACCCTGTCTACTTTTAAGGCTAGGATTAAAACTTTCCATTTTGATAAAGCTTATAGTTAGAGTGGCACAGATTATCCTGAGCATCTCTATAGTTATGCTGCTATAGGCTTAGACTTCTGGAGGACATAGGGCTCCCCATTTCATCATTCTGCTTCATTCTGTCTCTGTTCTACCACTCTGCAGAATCTGTTAGTTCAATCTCTAGCGTTCTGCTCTCTCTGCTTTTTCTCATAGTAGCTTTGCCTGTTCCTGTTTGGTTGTGACTCCATCCTGGAGAGAAATATCAGCTGTGCTGCTGCCATCAACACCTTTGTTTATAGATGTTGGCCTGTTTTCCAGTGTAGTTCTGTTTCTCTGACTGTGACAAACTGGATATGCTCTCTTCATCCTCTGACATTGGTGCTGCCTCAGAGCTCGTCTGCCTGGCTGTGTGTTTCCTGGACGGGGCCGCCTTTTACAGCTGCTTTTTGTATCTCTGCTTCTGTCTCCTTGAACCCCAGTCGGCCTCAGCAGATGGCCGCTCACACTGAGTCTGGTTCTGCTGGAGCTTTCTTCCTGTTAAAAGGGAGTTTTTCCTCTCCACTGTCGCTACAAGCATGCTTAGTGTAAGGGATTGTATTTGAGTCAATGAGTCAATGCAATCAACTGGTTTTTCTTAGATAGAAAACTGAATCAATTTGACTGTATGATCTGGTTGAACTCTAAAGTGCCTTGAGATGACATGTGTTGTGAATTGATGCTATATAAATAAACTGAATTGAATTTGACTAAAGTTCACAGCTGTTTCCTTTGCTTTAAATCTTTTCCACTGAGCTTCCTGCAATCCTTGTCTGCAGAGCTTAAACTGGAAGCCTGGCTTTTTAAATTTTATTTTATTACTTTCTTTACCATTCACAGCGTTGTACTTACTGGGACAGTGTGGGTTGCACTCAGCTGGATGTTTACCACAGATCTCTGCACACTTTATACATCTCCTGACCAGTCGGTCGTAGTAGTGACCAGGCTTAGCCGTACAGAGTGCAGCCTCTTAATGAAAGAAAAAAATGAAGCGTGAGAGAATTTCAAACATATTAGTATCCCTTAGATTTTAAATCTAGTGATATTAAAAACCATCAGTATTGTATTTCCCATGGATTTTATGTGGTAAACCAAAACAAAGTAGTGGATATCTATACAGTAGAGGCAAAACTATATTTTCAAAATGTCAGGAAATTATTCTGATCAATCTAAAACGATTAAATCCACTACATTACTGGAACTGTCTGTGTCTCAAGTGGATAAAAAGGGCTGAATCCTGAAGGAAACCCCATTAGAGGCTAGAAAAGAAAAGAAAAGAAAAGAGAGCTGGATGAATGTTTACCCCCATCTGATCACCAACTCTAAACAAAAAGCTAAAACAGCAAAAGAACCGAGCACATTTATATGTTCATTTAAGTCCAAAAATAAATCCCATGCAGAAATACATTTATATTTAAAGAGATCCTCCCACTGAGTTTGACTGAGTTCAGTCACACCCCCCAACGAGCTGTAACTCCATCATCAGTTTCGATCATGCATGACATACCTAAGATATTTAATTTCCTCAAGAAATGAAAACAAGTTAATGCAAAGTCCTTGTTAAGATAAAAAAAAAATTTCTCTATGCTATCACTTAAGAAGTTTTTACCCAACCAAAACAGGTCATTATTAGAAGGTATCTGTTCAGGTTTGGGTAGTGGCTATGCCTTTGAAATGAATGAAAGTGAACTCAAAGTCCTTGTAAGGACAGAGACACCTGTATGGGCTGTATGTGTGTGCGTGTGGACTCACTGCAGTAAACATCACATTTACTGACTCCAAGCGGCTTCTGACACTGCAGGCGGCAAGGCTGACAGGATCTGGTTAGGCCATCAAGATGCTCATCTTCTTTGCATCTTCGAACCATCATCCCCTAAAAAGCCTCACCCTAACAAATGCACAAACAGAGACAGGAACAGCAGACATGCTTGTAAGAAATGCAAGCAATTTTAAAATTCACAAACTTTTAAATATAACTGTCTTCAGTAACGGATTAGTTCTCTTATACGACATGGGATTTGATTTTTGAGTCTCCAACTGCCCTATAGATTTGATACCAGTATTCACATTATTCTTCTTTTATTTCTGTAATATAATCTCATGATAAATCAAACCTTCACTTTGACCACATTTGATAAACACAGCAGCATAATAATATAATTATATTCAACAAATATTCAGATAAAGTGAAGACAGGGCAGCCAACCATTAAGGTGAATTTTACAACATCTTCTAAAGAAAGTGTCTCTTGGCCACTAATCAATGCCGCAGAGGTTTGCCCTCTTCCTGTTAGCACAGAACTCCCAGAGCATGATGCTGCCACCGCCATGTGTCACTCAGAATGGTGCCTTCAAAGTGATCTGAAGTTTAAAGTTATTGCTACATAAAGTTTTTGTAAAATGCTTGGATCATTGATATTTTTGTTTTGAATATGAAAAAAAAAAAGTAATTCCAGGTGGTATAAATACTTTTAAAAGGAAGCTTTTAGGTAAACACCTCTATCTTGGCAAACATTTCAAGAAGTTCTGTCTTACAAGTGCAGTTAAAAAAAGGGACTTTTTGAGGGGCTGTTATTTGTTGTTTCTAAACCCTGGTCCAAATAAATAGGTTTTTAATAGATTTCCTGATTTATATTCATATTCTTGGTAGCTCTCTCCATTTAATGAACCATCTTTTAGTCTTCATCACTTTTAAGGATTGCCTTTAGACTTTTATAAGGATGTGTCGTATGTGACTTGGTAAGAGGTGAGAGGCATTTCATAGACATTTTTTCTCAGTTCCATCTAATGCCATAGGTATAAATAAAGTTGAAAAATAAAATAACTAAATAAGGAAACTATTGATCTTTTAGTAAGCCACATAAAACCATATATATGTAACCATGTAACCATATGTAAACCAATGTAATCCAATGCCATCAACAAGATGCCAGCATAATTCTGGCTTTATATTTAGTCACTCTAATTAAAACTGGTAAGTATACTTTGAAGGGGTATAGTAACGTTAAATGTCTGTCAAAACAGACCAAAAACCATCTGATCATGTTAAAATAAGGTAAATAACACCAAGCAACACTCCTATAGTGTTTTTAATCATCCCTTTTAATTCTAAACAGAATTCCAGCCCTGGGCCCTGTGAGCAGACATAAACAGACGTGTACGCCATCTGCTAGCTAGGGTTGTCAAAAGTATCGATACTCAAAAAAGTATCGATACTGAAACGTTGCATCCGGATACAATACTAATTTTCAAACGTATCTATACTGTGCCACCACTAGTGGCACCTAAACAGTCATTCATCTAAAGTGCAGAATAGAGGAAAATGCACTTTCTGAACACTGTGTGATTGAATAATTCTCCGCACTTTTCAGTTTCACACTTTTTTTGTAACAGGTGCAGCTGCTGAGAATTATTTTTGTTTCTTAGCCGGTTTGGCTAGGGTCATTGTTATGTGTGCAAAGCATAGCCAAGTAAGGAACACTTAATTTTAATTTTGTAAGTTTTTTATCAAGCTTGCTTAATTTTGTGCACAGCATACAACCTCAAAATATTGTTCTTATGGTTTATTGTATTTATTTATTTATTGTATTTTATTTTTAATGAAAATATTTCTGTTGAATTTTGGAGTCTTTGTTTTTATCCCTGTGGTATTGAAAATGGTATCGAGTATCGAATATTTTCCTTAGTATCGGTATCGAGTTGAAAAGTTTAGTATCGTGACAACCCTACTGCTAGCATTGCTGCAAAACTAACAGAAAGCCAGTTGGGGACAACAGATAAAAGTGATCAAATTTAGCCTGACTGAGAAAAAAAACGATTGAATGGAAAGCTACTGGGGGCTGCTCAGTGGGGCAGTGGGTAGCACTGCTGCCTTGCAGCAAGAAGGTTCTGGGGTCTTTCTGCATGGAGTTTGCATGTTCTCCCTGTGCATGTGTGGGTTCTCACCAGGTACTCTGGCTTCCTCCCACGGTCCAAAAACATGACTGTTAGGTTAATTGGCTTCCCTACACTCTCCTTAGGTTGCCTCTGTGTTGCTCTGCAGTGGACTGGCAACCTGTCCAGGGTGTACCCTGCCACTTGCCCGTAGACAGCTGGATATAGGCACCAGCACCCCTGGTGACCCAAAATGGATGGATGGATTGATGGATGGATGGATGAGAAATGCCCCATGTTAAAGCAATAGCCTGGTGTTTTGTTGATAACCAACCGATATTAATTAAATAAACCGATCTACAGCAAGTCTAAGTTCAGGTGAATCCTCCCCAGAGCCTTTTATCACAACATCAAGGAAAAAGAAAATTCTTGTTTTAAACAAATGCAAAGTGGGACACGGAATTAAGGTAGGAAATATTGAAATTAAATGAATATAGTCATCATCACTATCACTAGTATCACATCTAATGAGGATATTTGCCCCCACATTCATCAACTGTGTGGCGACACTTGAATTCCTCTGGAGCTTTAGCTCTGCTTCAGTTACCACCGGTCTTCATAATGTATTCTAATCCCATCCAAGTATTATTCCTCTTTTTTATTTAGTTCACAATGGATTTCTAACTTTCTTTTATTACTTTTAACAACTTCACTGGTGAGCGCAAATTTGCTTAGCCTCAGAAATAGTTGAATATCATACATCCGTTGTTATAGATATATTCTCCAACGGCCTTATTTACTAACAAATTCAGCGAAAATAAAAAAAAGACAAGCAAAACACAAAAAATAGAGTAGTAAGCATGGTAATCCTCCAGAAAAAAAACTTTGTATTTCACTGGAGTAAGCAGCTGGCATGTAGATTTAAAAATGTCATATAACTTGACTATGCCTGGGAGGGAGACCTATGCTTTAAAGAGAGATGATTTGAAATGGGTGAGATTCTAAGTGTTTAATATTAGGCATGTTTATTCCTTCCAAACTAGATTTTATGAGTGTTTAATTTTCAATTCAATTCAGTTTATTTATATAGCGCCATTTCACAACATGTCATCTTAAGGCACTTTACAGTTCACCAGATCATACAGTCAAATTGATTCAAAGTTTTCTGTCTAAGGAAAACCAGTTGATTGCATCGACTAATTGACTCAAAGGCAATCCCTCACACCAAGCATGCTTGTAGTGACAGTGGAGAGGAAAAACTCAATTTGAACAGGAAGAAACCTCCAGCAGAACCAGACTCAGTGTGAGCGGCCATCTGCTGAGGTCGACTGGGGTTTAAGGAGACAGAGCAGAGATACAGAAAGCAACAATAAAAGGCGGCCTCGTCCAGGAAACACGGGATCATTTGAATCTTAAGATCATTTGCCTGCTTTATTCACATTTCAAGATGTTGATTTTAAGCAAGTTCAAATAACTTGCCAGTAGCTGTTTTGCACTATTATTGCAACCCATTGCAGTAGAATAGATCCAGTGCATGATCACCATGCTTGGTCTTTACAGTTTTTATTTAATTTAATTTCAGTCATTTCTTTTGTTTAACAACATAAAAAAAAACCCACTAAGATCAATATCTCATTTGCAAAGGGAATCTAAGCTCATTGGAAGTTAAAGCTTTTTAAATTTTAACTAGACGAATATCTCATGACCAGCATCCTCTTAGTCCTACTTGTTGTTAAACACATCACAGTGATAATGATTTTCCAGCATTTTCTATGAACCTTGATGATTCTTCAGTCGTTTCTGTTTTTATAAACATTACTTTAATATTGGGTTAGTAATTTGGGTAAAATGGAGGTAAATTTGGCTCAAATACGAGTTTCAACAGGCCAACAATAACAATCAGACATCATAACTATGCTTGACTCATGTTGTGCTATCAGGATGTTCTCAACAAAGCCTCATCCAGACTGGATCTAGAGACTATCCTTAAAATTATGACTGGAGGCAGAAAACCAACCAAGTAAAGTAAATGCTGACCAGTCATTTGGGTTAAAATATACAGCTGCCAATTTTCAAGGAGATTGTTAACAGTTACAAAAATTTTCTACAATCTGGAACAACTATTCAATGTTTAGTTGATATCATTAATGAAAGTGGGTCTGGCTTTAGGTCAGATCATAATCATAGCTGGGATGGCATCAAATGATTTGATCATCTACAGCCAAAGTGTTCCTGTATGGAGCTTATGTGGAAGTTCAGCTGAAGAAACTGATTACTCGCCTTCATCCCACTATGAAACAACCAATCAGCTTTTCCTCCAGCCCCTCCTCCACCATCGTAGCTAAAGCTTCATCAGAGTGTCATTCCTCCCGGACTCCTATTGCGTTCCCTGTTTCATCTTAACGGTCTGGCAGAAGACCGCCATGTTGAGCCTGGTTCTGCCAGAGGTTTCTTCCAAAGGGGGAATTTTTCCTCTCCACTGTCGCTCCATGCTTGCTCATCATGGACAGGTTCTCTCAACCTGTGTTATCCAAACTGGACTTCCATCTTCCTGAGTGAAGCTCTAGTATTAGCTCACGCAATCCACTGGATCTCCCCATAAAGCTCAGCATACCGTCTGGCTAACCAGCAGTCTACAGACTGACCAGCTTCATCTATCTCCACTCCACCACCAGTTTCAGGCCAGGGGGGGAGAAACAGCCCCGTTCTTTACTCCTGTTCATGCATCTATCAAAATCCAGCGCTATGTTTCCTCCCGAGGTCTGAGCGCCAAAGACCGAGTAATTATATCAATCAATTTCTCCTAATTGTCTTTTCTCTCCCTGTGAGTTTTTCAGATTTCAGATTTTTTATGTGCCTGGGCAAATGTGTCTTGGTCAGTCCAACCACAGGCATACAATGTGACTTTCACCCCCTTTTTTTTCCTTTGAAGATGATATGTATCCAGAAGTCTTTATTAGTTGTTATTAATTGCCCTTGAGAACCTGTATTTGGACCTCCATGTTTTTAAGTCCTCCTGTTTTCCAAGTCACTGGTATTATTTTAGCCATTATAGCCATTTGAATGGCTATAATGGCTAAGTCTCAACTTTTTGACATAAAGTCGGTTCTTATTGTAGAAAGCTAAGATAATAAAGTTGTTATTTGTATCCAAAGTTTCAGGTTGTCTTGTCAAATCTTTAGTTTCTACCTCTTGCCTTGTTGATTACGTCTCCATTTTACAGAGAATTTAATTACATGGAACCTTCTGGGGAAAAAAAAGGTTGACTGAAAAACTAAAATAAAAACCTTTATGGTCAGAAATTTGGGCTAATATAAGAATGTTGAGGAGTTCTGATTATGTGTAAAAGTGTTAAACTGCTGTGGCAGAAGTTTTGATTATAGCATGAATGGAACTGTGGATAAGACCATCTTTCAACCACCCCTTGAAAAACAAGCTCACAGGACAATGTTTCTTATGAAATCTAACATTCCTGTTTTCACATTTCTACTAAGCATTTATAGATCATGTGTTGTATCTTTATTAAAGCTACAGTTTTAATTTAGGTACTCTTTTTCTCAATATAAAGTGGTTCTAATGCCAAAAGATGATCGAACACGTTTTGTGGTGTTTTAACAAATAGAAGAAAAAATGTTAACATCACAAATAATATCTTAACCCCTAGAAGCCTGAATTGATATACATGTACATATAAAAAGAGATTTTGTGCACGTTTTTCCCCTTCAATGAGATGCCAAATTAAAATGGTTAATGTTACTAAATAATTAGAAATGAAAGTGAAGTGTATTTTGTAACAGTAGTTATAACTACATAATAACATACACTGTGACCAGCACTGGGGAGACGCAAAAACGCTATGGCGGCTGTTTGCCTACACTGCAAAATGTTATGAAAATGAGTAAAAATGTCTTAAAATAAGTGTATTTACCCTTAATATGAGTAGGAAAACAATATGATCTGCCAGTGGAATTAGCATTTTTACCCTTAAAATAAGATAATTAGATATTGTGCACTTGAAATAAGAGACTGCAGTGCTTTTTTTTTATTTTAAATGTACATTGTCTTGTTCCAATGGCAAAGTGTCTCACCTACTTGCTCAATTAAAGAAAAAAATGCTCTTTTTTAAAAGAAAAATTGTTTTACTTAGATTTACATTTTTTGCAGTTTAATACAAGAGGTTTGTTGCTTATTAGCAACAACAGGCATCAAATCGTTAAAAATGTCCTTTCAGCACAAAATTGTTCCATTTAAGGTTTGACCAGTGTAAATATTTCATATGCAGCCATTTTCTTATGGCAAACTCTTTTAAAATTGAGACTTTTAATATTAACCTTTCAATAATTTTCATGCAATCAGATACTAACTTCATCACCATCAGCCACTGAAAGTGCACAGCAATAGTGTCTACAGTGCTCACTTTCTACACATGCAGTGAAGATGTCATTTTCTATTTTCCTACCTACCACTGAGATTCGAAGGGCAGTTATAGGCGCTGCCTTATCCTCTGGACCTTTGTGAAGCTTTAAAAACAAACATGGCAGTAGTCAAAGTGATTTCCTACACCATGAAAAAAGCTTCTTTATGATCATCCCAGCCTGGTCAGAGCTAAAGTCCCTTTAGGGCTTCCATCTTGTTACTGAACACATTTTTCTCTGCTCCAGTGAGCACTGGAGCAGCGGAGTGTTAAAAGCTCACTGATCTGGTGCACCCTCCCCTGCCTTAAAACTCCGAGCTGCAGGCCTGATTTATTCTTGAGTACATCGGTCACACCCCAGCAACCAGCAGCCTGCGTCTTTTTTTCTGATTTACCAAGAACCAAGCTGTTATTACTTTATACGATATTTTGATGGGTATTAATATCCAAACTGCAAAGAGATATATTAAATAAATTCTATAACTCTAAAATCTCCTAATCCTGTTTTTGTAGTATGTAATTAGAACCTCTTCATGTGTTTCTTAGCTCTTCTTTCTGTCTTTCTTTCTGTTCTTTTCATTAATTTAGCTACGAATGAAACAATAACTTATCAATCCAAACTTTCTATAATAGCATCCAGCTCAGTACACACCGGAAATTTTTACATGCTAATATTGTTTCCTTCTTTTTCTATTTCTGCTATAATGTGCAGAGAGATCTCTTACCTTATGAGACCAAGAGGCGAATTGGAGAATCTGTGTTTCAGATTAGCTGCGTGAAATTCAGTCCTCTTTTTCATCATAGATGCTAATTTGGATATGGCCATATTTGGTCTGGGACTTCCCCCTGGTGTGTTTGGAGCCCCCCCACCCACAAACACACCCCGAAATACTCAAACATTGTGGCCAGGCCACTATAAAGTCTGCATATTATTAGACGCAAGCACCTGAAACCATCTGTTTTAACTTTTTGCCACATTTTAAATAATAAAGAAATCAGATCTGCCTGAAAGTAAGTTTAAAGATTTAAAGATTAGCCATTCAAATACAAAGGACAACTAATTTTATGAGTTTAAACTTGACAAAAATAGGTAACGATACAGTTTGGCTGTGAAAAAAGGGTTAAGATAGATTAAGGTTAAGACAGAAAGTTTATTAGGAAATCTAAAGATTCAATGATTCAAAGCTTTGGACAAAAACAGGATGTGATTATAATTCAGTAAATGTTCAAATCGTTTATCATCATCTCCAAACAAACAATCAAAGCATTTCATTAATTGAAAAAAAAAATTGAAATTTAGCTTAATGTTGAATGTTCAAATAGTTCAATGTTGTGTTTTCATTGCATATAAAAAACAAAACAAAATATATCACATTCAGAGCCATCCTGTCAAAAAACCTTTATTGTTCTTTCCATAATGTTCTAGGGGGAGGAGCTAAAATCTCTAAGCCCGACCGCGTTACGTATCATAATACAGACTGCCACCATCAGGGTGAATACATGGGGTTCCTTAGTTTAAGTTAAAGCCTTTTTTTTTACACCAGTGATTCCTAAAATTAAAGGGGCAGTAGGAGATCTTGTCTGACGCATTTTGGCTTAAAGATCTCCCCACAGCCGCTTAGCAAGCAGTGAAATAGAAGGTCTGGAAGTGAAACTAAAATAAATGGTCCCCACTACAGTGTGAAATCAATGAATAATGTCCACCAATCACAAAATACAGTCCGTTGTACACGATTGGTTCCATGATAGGTCAATCATGGTCATCTGCTTGTACCTCCCCCCTATGTACCCTGACACATGAACGAATCGACCCCCAATGATCGTGCAGGACGCCATGGCTGGAAGCTAGCCACTGTTATGCTATATTCACATTTAAAGAAGGAAGAGCAGCAAAAATGTGTGTACAAGTTTAGTTCTGATTCGCAGCTGAAGCATCTTTTCTGCTCTAGCTGCAGGGTGGAGAAGTGGGTCTGATGAGTATTGGCCGGAGCTACCCTATCCTTTCTTTGCCTGTAACAATGGCAGCTATATTTGCTGTGATCAGTGGGTAAAAACAAGTTTCCAAACAAGTCCACCTGAAAACATGGTCAGTGCAGTCAGTTCATCCAGATGACCATCCTGCCTTCAAATATTATTTCTGTCGGAGCCACTCAGACCCCCGTACACCGGTGGTGCGCTGTCACTAGGAATCCCATTCGACAGCACCATATGATCCGGTCGCCTCTTCGTGGTTTGCCGCGACGGCTGGAAGGCGTTTTTCATGTATATGGTGAGCACTTTTGGGCAGTTTCTAACACTTTTTTGGTGGGGGGGACCGGGCAGGCGGGGGGAAGCCGGTCATTCCATCCCCCGCTGGCTCCCTCCCCTCGTCCGCCGGAGTTCCTGGAGCAGCACCGAGCTGACGGCTCCAAATTCCCGGACGATTTTGAAACCTGTTTCAGGCTCTGCATCATCAGTGCTGTGTCTGTCTCCCTGCCAGCTCCCAGATCAGCAGCTGCTCCTGCTGCTCAAAACGGGCTGCAGGACCTTTTGCTGTGCCATGATGTGCATCAAACATTGACTTTGCATATAAACTAGCTGCTTTTGCTGCCTCTTTTGCTTTAGGTGTGAACGTAGCATTATGTTGTTGTTAGCTCCTGTCACTTGTACTCGGTCTCGGCTTGTTTCGTTCTCAATCTCAGAAACGTCTGAACAACTTGACAGACAGCATGCTCGTTCATTTGTTTTTCAAGAGGTGGTCTGAAGGTAGAGGCATGGTTGTGTATGTTCAAAAATATAGCTTGCTGGAACCGTTTTTCCAGTATCTCCTACAGCACCTTTAAACATGAAACATTAACCAGGATCTGGTCTAAACTCAGCTGCCTTTCTAAACCAAATTTACAGAGAGGACCAGGCTGAGGTCCGTGTTTTTTCATGGAGGCACAGAGCAAAAGTTAGAAGAAATAAACAGGTCACGACTTCATGGTTTAATATACTGAGCGAAAAAGTTACTTGTGGTATCTCGTAGATCACTGATCTAGCAGATGAAAACTGTGATTCTCTCTGTATGTGGCTAAATCTGAAAGTGCGACACATTCACGTTTGAGTCATTGTTAAAGTAAAACAGTAAAGGTAAAAAAAAATCCAAATTGGTGCAATTGGTACATCATAAGATACTTTGGTAGTAGATTGTCCTTAGTATAGGGGTTATGACTAGGGCTGGGTAAAAAAATTTATTTAATCGATTTTGAATCGATTCCTTTACATTTTTGCAAAATCGATTTCTAGGAAATGAGATCGGTTAATTTTATAGTGATGCGCGTGACGTTCACATTCAAATGAGCAGGAAAGATGCTCTCAAGATGACTTCAAGCCAGACAGCTGCAAATATAGCAAATAGGTTGACTGAAAACATTAACAAATGGAGGCTGACCAGCAAACACCCTGTAGTTGTTGCAGACAATGCTGCACATATGGTTTGTACAGTGGAGATAATGCAGCTCATGCATGTCTGCAGTGTCTCCACTGTGTCACGTCTGCTCGCTCATGTGAGGCTTCACTTTTTCACTTTTCACAAACAAGTTTGCACTTTTGAGACAGTTTTGTACGCATCTCACGTTTAAACTGTCCGATTTACAAGTTTGCAGTTTGTGTTGAATATGACAGGAAAAAAATAAAATACATTAGTATTTTGATACACAGTTGAACCGCTTTCATTGTTGTAAAAACAGATCGAATCGAAATGAATCAATTTAGAACTGCATGAATCAAAATCGAATCGATTCAGGACTTTGGCGAAAATACCCAGCCCTAGTTATGACAGGGCTGAGTCCCTCTAAGTGGCAGTAATGAATGCAGGATAAGCCAATCAGACACAGATGCGGAATCATGGGGTCACTCTGCCATCAGCCTACTGCAACATGCAGAGAATATACAGACCTCACTGTCAGTAGTTCTTTTGTGTAGAAGGTGGCAGAGCATGGACAGCAAAGGCGAAGCTGAAAGCTGAGTGTTCAAAGAGAGAAAAAGGGTCCAAAGTAAAGGTCTGCAAATCTTAAGTCAGTTTCTATAGCATGGAACATGGAGTGAGAATGTGGATGTGGAGAAAAACAGATAAAATAAAGCATAACTGGGTGGGGGAAAAAAATTATTTACATAAACAATTTACATTCAATATTTATGAACTCTGAGGTAGACTGTGACTAATAAGCAAAGTATGCAGGGCCGGTGGGTGGAGCTGCTGATCCGTCTCTGATCTCCACATCAAGCTGTGCTGAAGGTGGGTCATGCAGAGGAACATCACTGAAAAGAAAACAATTTAAAAAGAAGATTAAAACAAAGAAAAATGATGACTTTGGAAGATCTCTGTCAGAGGAGGCAGATAATCAAACAGATGTTATAAACCAGGAGCAGAAACAGATACAATCCTGCACCTTTCCCTCAATAATAATGGCTATTTGGAATATGTGTGAAATCGTAAAGCAAAAACCAATCTCTTCAACTCCGCAATAAGTCTGTCGTGTTACATCTAGAGTAAAAGTAACAATATATTAGAAAGACCAGCAGACTGACATGCTGAAGGTGCAGTGATGGTCTGGGGTTGGGTAACTGATGAAACCACTGATTCTGCTCCCTACCAGAAAGTTCAATTCAATGTTTCTTGATTCTAATCGCAGTGATGATGTCTTCACTGCCTTGCTTGGTAAGGAAAATGACCCATTGCCTACCAGCAACTCAACCTCTACATATGTTAATAAATGTATTGCTCTGGCTACAACATCATTAATACTGACCATCTAGTGTGGATGATTTGAAGTGTTGCACAGCAGCGTGAGCCTCATCTGTCTGCAGTGTTGTAAACTCTCGATGGCAGAATCATGTTAAAGGTTTTAGTTGGTGAGCAGCTATTTTTTGTTATTGTTTTGCATCATGGATCAATTTTTTGCGTTTTTTTGTGTTATTAAAGATTTTCCATTAATCAGACTTTTATTTGTTTAAAAAATACAAACGAGAAGTTAAAAGGTTGGAGCTCTGCTGTGCAGTCAGTCTTTACCAATGGAACCAGCAGCATGACTCTTATCTGACAAGCACCAATGAACTTCTGAGCATTTCTGGAAAATGTGAGAAATACGTGTAGATGCATGAAAATGGACTTTCACAACGTCATTATGTAAAACTATTGGGTGATTTCGCAGCATCTGCTTTACTTTACTGTGCAAAAAGTTCGATTTTGAGTCAGTCATGTTTTTATTACTAGTTAATCAGGGTTTTTATGTTTTTGGTTTTTAGACTCCATAAATCTCACTTCATGAATCACACTTTTGAAACTAAAAACTGGATAATTCTTTGAAAATAGATGTCATTGTCAAACAGGTTGTACTTAAATAAATAAAGGTTTACTGTAGATAATGGAATGTGTAAAATCGAAAAGCACAAACCAATCCCTTAAACCCTGTGTAAATCAAATCCCTACATATATTTACATGTTAAATAAAAAACAATCAACACATCAAAATGCTGGGCTTTAAAGAGCAGCAGAGCCTTCACTCAGTGCTGGTTTCTGTCTTCTTTTGGTTGTTTTCCATCGCTTCCTTGTCTCTTGCTTCCCTCTAGTATTTTCCCTGACGTTTTAGGATCTTTTTTGGTTTTCAGTATTTTTGTATTCTTTCTGGATTTTTGCCCGTTAGTCCTTTTTAAATCAAACCCATGTCTGCCTCCTCTTCTCTGCGTTTGGGTCCTCAAAGCCTCCACCCAACCTAACACAGTAAACCTTACAGATTCTGTTAAAAATCCTCCTAAATTACTACTTGAATGTCATTTAGTGAAAAGAATATTTTCTGTACTCAAAATCTTTAACACTAATTTAAGTTATTTTATATATCTATTGCAAACCCATTTCTACAACATTTCACCCTTTAAAGTTACCTCTAAAGGATGAATTCCCCTGAGTTTTCAAAATGCAAAACACCAATAGAAGGAAAGAGATTATTAGCATGCTCTAACTATGTTTTCATAAATGGGCAGCCAATTCTGGTTGTTCTGGTCATAATTTATTATTATTATTTAAAGGTACAAGAGTTTCACTCAGTTCAGAATATTTCCATTGCTTCCTTACTGGTTGATCTGCATAGGAGAAACCGGTAAGGTAGGTAAGCAAGGTAAACCACAACACTGAATGTGTGGACTTCTCCTGAGGCTGTAAAACCTGGAGGAGAAGGTCACCCACGTGCGGATGCTGTTACTGGACTTCGGTTCAGCTTTCAACACCATCATCCCACCGCATCTGATAGGAAAACTGGAACAGCTGGGCTTCAATACACCCCTCAGTAATTGGCTGCTAGACTTCCCCACCAACAGACCTCAGTCGGTCCGGGTTGGACAGAACACCTCTGATGTCATCAGTCTTGAGCGTCATGAGCCTCCTGCTGTTCACTCTGATGACACATGACTGCTTCCCCAGGTTCACCACCAATCACATCATGAAGTTTGCAGACGACACCACAATGAGAGACGACAACAACCAGGACTACAGAGAGGAGGTGGAGGAGCTGTGGACTGGTGCAGAGATAACAGCCGGATCCTGAACGTGGAAAAGAAGAAGGAGATAATCTTGGACTTCAGGAAGAACCGGCCTAACCACGCTCCACTGGTCATTAACAGCTCAGCTGTAGAGGTGGTCAGCAGCACCAAATTCCTGGGGGTGCACATCACAGACACCCTCACCTGGACTGTAAACACCACGTCACTGGTCTAAAGAGCAGATAAATGCTTGTAATTGCTGAGGAAGATGAGGAGAGCCCACCTGCCCCCACCCATCCTCACCACCTTCTACAGCAGCACCATAGAGAGCGTTCTGACCAGCTGTCTCACTGTGTGGTGTGGAGGCTGCAGCACCTCAGACTGGAAGAAAGTAAGAAGAGTGGTGAGAACAGCAGCGAAGATCATTGGGGCTGCTCTTCCCTCCACTAAAGACATTTCATCCCCTCACCCCCCCACCATGGACTGTTCTCCCTGCTGCCTTCTGGGAAGAGGCTTTGCAGCATTTGCTGCTGGCCCAGCAAGTTCTGCAACAGCTTTTCCCCCACTGCCATCAGAGTTCAAACTGGTTTTCCTTTTCTCCTACACGGTTTACAATTCTTGATCACTGCTGCACTTTATAAATGGTAATGTTCATTTCACTGTTGTAAAATGCTCATTCACTACTGAAAGTTGTACGCATCGGAAAATTAAATAAAAGTTTGTCCAAGTCTGGATTCATTGCAGAAAGTGCTTTAATCTCTGGATGTTGGGACATTGCAGATCCTCTTACTAAATTGCAGTAATATTTGCAAAATATTGACTTTGGTTGCCCATAGCAGGTTAAATCTATGTGTTGGTTGGTAGGATCCTCTTCCCTTGTTGTCTGTAGGGAGTATTTTTTAGAAAGCTGGTGGGGTCTTGTTTTTTTGAAAAAAACAAAAACAAAAAACAATCCTGACAAATATATGAGCAAAAAATAATAAATCGACAGATTTAGGAGAGACAACTCACAACAAGGTGGAGGGGGGTGGCAAAGAACAGAAGCTGTAAGGTGTCCGTTTTGGATTTTCTCAGGGGCCTGACAGCTGCAGCTGTTAGCATCCAGCGGAAACTGTGTAGTTGCAAATGATTAAAAGGTGTTAGTTTTGTCCTGAGACACATTCATTTAGTTCCGCTTTGTGTGATCGAAAAGAGACCTCAGCATCCTGAAAACAACAGGTGCACTCTGGTTGAAAATCACTTCAGAAATGTTCCAAGGATATTTAATGTGCAGTGTCCTGTTTTCAGTGAAGACACAACATCAATGAATGTTTGTTTTGTTTTTTCATTTCAAAATGACTAAAGCAAATGAGTCATTAAATGTTAACTACTAAATACAAATGCCCTGTATGACTTGCAAGTAAATGAGTCAATGAACTCTTGAGGGCTCGTCAGTCATACTGCTCTCAGAAACTAACGCTGACGTTACGGTTCAAAAATCTAAAGCTAATCAACCAACAGCTGATAGTGTAGATGTGGAGTTTTATTACTCCACATCTTTTATCATAAGAGTGTTATTCTTTTAGTCATTATTCCTTAAATATAACACAGATATATCATAAGTGAAATAAGTTTATTTACGGGCCACTTTTCTCTCTTTTTATGCCAACTGAGATGCTGTAGAGCCTTGCACAAGCTATTAAAGCTTGTAAACCTTTAAAAATGTATCACTTTACAATCACAGCATGCATATATTTTATAGCAATTTACACAACAGACCACATGAAGAAGCATTTATTCTGAACTTGAAGGAGAAAGTCAGAGTTTAAAAAAGGGCTGTAAATAAAGATTAGAGATGTATGTAATACTTTGTCCTTTACTCTGATTACTACTTAAAACAACAAAACTAATAGGCTGCTGTGCTGCCAACTGCTGTTACTGTGTGACTTACAGTCAGTTAGAAGATGGATTGAGTTTAACTCAAGGAAATACTGAATGAAAACCTGCTGGAGGCTGCAAATCCTTTGCAAATGTAGACTCACCTTACATCAAGCATGTTCATAAAGTGTAAACCTAACAAATACAGGGAGGGTTTCCAATCTTTAAATGTGAAAGGCTAGTAAGGACTTCCAGCTTTAATCTTAAAAATGCATTTCTATAAATGTTTAATTATTGGGACTGGACCCAAATGGCTGCACAAATAGACCACCTAATATTTTGTATTTACAACACAGATATAAGCTTATGATGCTATGGTCTTTCATATAAAATGGACTGATTAATCATTGTTTACATGCTACCAAATATATTTATGTATATGACAATTGCAAAAAACATGGCCTTCTAATAAAAATGATGTGTTATCATTGTTAAAAAAAATCTTATGAAATACACGATGAATTCTCAAGAGGATGAGAGAGGAAGCAGTGGCAGTGATGTCTTCATATCCATCAAGAGGGTAATTTCAATTTAATCAGAGTGATGAAGCATCTGTGATGAATTATCTGTACTGGTTAATTGTTTTGTTTCAGAACATATTTAATGTAATTTTACAATTTTGTCACATTTTTGAAGCTACAAAAAAAAAAAACCTTATTGGCTATTTTGTTTTTTTTAAGACCTAATCAACATTATGAATGCCATCCTGTTTGTCTCCATATTACTGTGAAACAGTAAGCAGATTTCTCAGTGGTTGTTATAAAACCTGAAATAATGGAAAGCTTTAGTCTCTACCCAAAGAAGCATCCTCAAAAAACACAGCTAACCCAAATCAAGCACAGCACGTGGCTTTCACAATCTCAGCAGGGGAAAAGAAACTACACGTATGAAACTAGAATCTAAAGTTTAGTTTAGAGTTACTGAAGCAGTTTCTAATTTTTGCAGTAATTTTCTTTTTTATATCTATTTAATTATTTATAGCTATGGAAACAATAAGTATTTACAAATTTAAGCGATAAAAATGACAAGGATTTCTTTTAATGAGGTACCCTCCACTGACACCGGTTAAAATCCACGGAAGGGACATTAAGATAGTGGACTCTTATAAGTACCTTGGTGTTCACTTGAATAACAAACTGGGCTGGATTCACAACACTGAGGCAGGGGGCGCTCCTAAATACCTCCTATGACTCTGTTGTGGCATTAGCCATCTTCTATGGAGCCGTCTGTTGGAGCAGTGGTTTATCTGTAGCTGAGACAAAGCGGCTGGATAAGCTGATCAGGAAGGTCAGCTCTGTGATTGGATGCCCTCTGCACTCTGGATAATGTTTCCCACCCCATGCATGAAGCTGTTGCAGAACTGGAGAGCTCCCTCAGTGACAGACTGCTGCACCCTAAATGCACCAGGAAGCGTTATCACAGATCCCTCCTCAAAGCTGCTGTAAGCCTTTATAACCACCTCTGTTCCAAACAACCCAAATAAGTTGTTACATTTATGCTGATTTTGCACAGTTTAGTGAGTTAAATAACATGCTGCTGCCATTTTACACATCTCTGATGTTGGTGCTATTTTCAAATATCCATTACTGTAAAAATGTCAATAGTTGTTTTGGGTATTCATTCTTCAGGTGCACAGTTTTATACTGTTACTTTACAGTACGGTATTTTATTGTTTATATTTTAACTCTTCACTAGGATGTTATTCTTAGACATTTTTCTAAGGTCTACATTTGTTTGACCATTTTTTCTATAATCTTTTTGCTGCTGTAAACACTAGAATTTCTCCATTGTGGGACAATAAAGGGATTTGCTATTCTCTTTCTTTTCTATTCTCAAATTTTGCTTGATATAACTTTTTATTGCAGTCATGAATATGCCCACTAGATGGGGATAGAGTGCCATTTAAGGTTAGGCAATAAGTCAACAATACCTTCTGAGATCTTGAGATGAGCTTCATTTCACTTTAAATAAATCTTACAGAAGGATTTTGTAAATCTTTAAGTAAAGAGGAAGAACAAATGCATTAGAATATTAATGAAAAAAGTCCGGGTGAGGTGAAAAAGTGCTTTGATGAGAGTAAATGTCGACTGCTTCATGCCAATATTTAAAGCATGTTAGTGTGCATTGCATTTATAATAAACTGGCCAAAAACAATGCTGCTGTTAAACAATTTTCCACTGCTAGTTTTGCAGTTCTGATAGAACATGTTCTGTTCAGTTAAATATGTTATCAAAGCCAAGATATAGTTGTTTAACTTTTGCGTCTTTGTTCCATTGTTTTCCTAACATTATATTTCTGAATGACTTTGGCCAATTTAATCAATTCTGCCTTTAATATAAGCCTTTTAAACAGCACAAATGACAAAACCAGACTTTCATGTTGTTTGAGAAAATTAAATTAACTTAAAAAGCAAATTATAAATAAATTCTATCAATTTTTGTACAATTTTTCAGTCTCAATATCTGCAGTTTTGCAAAAAAACTTGTGAATTTTAAAGAATTATGATAAAAAAGTAGATTTTGAAAATTTGTAACATGTGAAAAATATGTCAGATAGTTCTACAAGGCATGAGTTTCACACAAAGCAAACTTGAAAAGATTTCAAGCATGAAAGATCTTTTAATGTTGTGTTTCACATATAGAAGGCTAGTTCATTGTCTATGAGTACAACACATTTGCATGTTGCACTCACTGCTACAGTTATATATAAATGTGCTTTTTCTGTCGTGGAGTATTTTCCATTTTGTTTCACATAGTGCGCATGATGTAATTTCCATATCTGAAACATGTTTTGCCAAGCATGTGTAATTGCTATTACACAGTGTAAGATGACAATTTAAAATGATATTCAAAAAGATGGATATTGTAGTGGAAAAATGTATCCAAGTATCCACCATCTAACACAATAAAACATTACCCCACACAATGTTCATTACAGAACACAACATTCTCCCAGTAGGGAATCCTTAGCAGTGCTGGCCTTTAATACCTGCCGCAGATCCACATTTAAACAATGTTCAATTCAATTCAGTTTATTTATATCGTGCCAATTCACAGAAGCAGCACAGAGGATGTTACGGATTGATACAATGCATAAACCGTCTAATGTCCAAGAGCCCTGTTTTTTTTAGGATGTTACAGCTTTTTCTCCTAACTGGACTCCCTTCCTGTTAGCACATCCTTAATAAAAGAGTGAAAAAAAGCTATTAATTTGCCACAAAGGGTCCTATCTTTTAGCAGCGAATATTTCCTATTAAATGTACCTATTGTTGCATGAGTATCGTATGCCCTGAGAGGAACAATGTGTTCCAACTCCCCAACACCCTCTAGTTTCTGTTAATTTAATGAGCTACAGGAATTTATGACAGCAGAACAGTTCAGCATGAGCTCATGCCTTACAAGGCAAAGCCAGACTAAAATTAATTGTGTAATGCATGTTTTTTTTTTTTGCACCATTTTATAAATGTCAAAGAATTTCCCACGTCATTCATGTGTGTTTGAAACATATTTTCCACATGTTATCGACCTTAATGTGTAGCTACAGAATGTAGCTTCCACATAAAACCAGCATTCCCACGTGTGTTTTACATGTTTAAATGAAAAGGGATTTTTTTTTCCTGTGTAACACATTTTACTAATCAACATTACATACAAAAACTGTCCCTTAGATGAAATCTGTACAATTTAATAAATTTTTCTGTGAAGATGTGCCTTGACATGAAATGTGTTGTGAATTGGTGTTATATAGATAAACTAAACTGAATCTAGTTACCTGTAGAACTTTCCCTTTTCACTTTGTTGTGTGAAGCATTAAGCAACATGTTTCACAAACCTTGAGGCTACAGCAGGCTTGACCCGGGACACATGAAAAGTAGGATGTGTCCTCATACAAGGAGGGAGCTGGAGGCAGATGGCCATTAGGTTCACCACCTTAGTGATGGGAAATGGCCCGATAAAACAAGGTCCCAACTTATTACTATCCCTTAAAGGCAGGTCCTTGGTGGATAGCCAAACTTTTTGACCTTCCTGGTATTCGGGTGCCAGAACTCTTTGGCAGTTAGCAGCTTTGGCTTGGCTAACCAACGAATCCAGGTAACAGTCCAAAACAAACAAAACAGAGCAAACAGGGCAAACAGGGATGGTCAAAAACTCAGAGGTCCATAGGCAGAAAACACACGTGGATGTGATAAGAGCTAATGAGCAGAGAGCACAGCAAAGCAGGAAAAGACATGAAAAAAAATCCAGCCTAAAGGTACCAAGATAATCAAACAGCTAGGTTAATACCGTCATCAAAGACAGCTTTTTATGCAGACCGGGTGCCTCTGGTCGTATCGCTGCCCTCCTCAGGACACTGGCTTGTGCATCATTTCATGGGCCTTACGCTGCCGTGCAATAATGCATAAGTTAGGATGTTGTTATGAATACCTTATGTATATGTCCAAAATTAAAAAAATACATAGAAAGTTTAGCGTCTTCCAGCGTTTTAGAAGATTCTGAGACGTTGGGCGTACGCTGTCTACAAGTGTGACAGGGCCCTGACAAGCTTCTCCAGATCCAGTACAGGACAGACTGATGCAGCAGATCCATCCTACGTGCAGCTATCAACACCAGCAACAACTTATAAAAAAAACCCAACCCTATGAGTTACTACAACAAGATTTAATTTTCATTTGGCATTAATAAAGTATATTTGATTTGAACTGAATCGAATACTCTACATGTTGACTTAGACCAGTACCTGATATAACTAATATTAAAGAAAAGGGTTACTGTTTAAAGTCTTCTTTCTGCTATTAATTCACAAAACTATAAAATATTTTGACACCATTCTTAAAGTTTATACTTCCTATATTGTTAAATAAAACACTCTAGATGCCATATGTGTTTCTTTCTACAGATCGGATTGTCTTAAATAATTTGTATATCAATGCGTTTCTATTAAATATTTTATAGATGACAGAATGTAGGTGTTTGATATTGTTTTTATTGCATATGTGTCATTGGAACATCACGTTTGGGTCGCTTGCTATTCAGCTGGAAGTGTTGCCAGGTTGAGAGTTCCATTTAAGGTTCCCCCAACAAGTGCTAATTTGTCCTTGGTCATGGAATAATCCCAGATCTTTGCTAATCCATCAGAGTTGGAGAATGTGAATTACAGTGAAAATAGCTACTTTGGTTTTTCTGGCCTTTTACAGTACTTAGCTAGACTTCAAAGGTTTGCTGGCTAAACATGAAGGCATTTGGATCAAGGTTACAAAAAAAAAGAGATAACACTTGCTTTTTTTTTTTTTCCAAATCTTTATTTGCACTTTACAGTTTAGTACACATATAAAGTTAAAATAAAATAAAAGTAATGTAACAAACAGATTGGGGCACTGATCAGGTATTATGCAAATTTAGGAAATGTGTTTTTCCCTTTTGGGTATTTATTCCACTTACACCAACTTTTATTAATAAATGTCCTTTAAGTCAAACAAAACAATGTTTATCTTTCCAATGATTATATATCCACTATAATGTCTAACCATTGCTTGGCCTGAGGAGGTGGCCTTTTCAGCCATGTCTATGTTATTGCCCTTATGTTACAATTTCTAGAATCTTAAAATGTACTGTCCTCCTTTTTAAAAGTCTCAGTGTCCAGTAGACCCAGTAGGAAAATCTTAGGGTCCTTTGGGACAATAAAGCCATATTCTTGTCTAATTTTTAATCATGCTGTCCCAGAATGGTTTTAAAAGATGTCAAAAGATCTGGGAGCAAATAGCATCTGAATGACCCTACAGTCTCCCAACTCGTTGATGTTACCCCTGATATTTGTTTGAAATATAAAAAGTTATGAAAGCCGTTTTCATCAAAACTCCCTGCATCATTTAGAGCTAGTTGATGCTTCCTGTCTGCTGCACCATATAAGCCACTCTGTCACTGTCTGACATTTCGATCATCAGTTCATTTTACATTTTGATTTCACATATAATCTATTGCTATCCCTTTGCTACTGTAACCCTCTTTAAAGTTAAAATATAATTTTGGTGGGAAGGCAATTATAAGTATAAAAACATACTTTGACCAGATCAATGTTGGGGCTAACACACTACCAATTTATTTGCAGCACAAATTAGGTACTAGTAATTATCTAAAGTTTTTCAATGGCTTAAAGGTCCTTCCTTCTTAGGACTCAAAAAGTGTGGATCTGATGTGCCCAAATGAAATCTTTGTGAGATAGAAGGCAATGTGGATGTCTACACGTCCTTGAGGCAAACTCAAAGCAGACTTTAATTTTTTAGCGTAAAGTGTTCTTGGTGTCACACAACCCAAGTAGAAAGAAAAGTCTGCTCAGCTGTTTTACACAGAAGTCTGAGCTGTATAAATGTAGGAACTGTAGCGAATCGGTATCGTCCATGATGAAATCTCAAACATTTGTGGAAAGTGTGTGTTTTGTTCATATCTGTAACAGTTTAAACACAGTATGGCCTGTAGTCCTTTCCCCTAGCTCTGTGACTGACTGGAAAGCAGGAGAAACTCTCAGTGAAAAGTAAAAGAAAATAAATTTATGCCCAAAATATAATTTTTTTTTTAACATTCAAAGTGAATGTGTATTTTGTCTAAGTTTCTCAGGCAATGTGTTGCTATATTAAAATTCTCTTAAAATGCAATGGAAAATCATCTTGTCAGGCAGGCTTACTTTTTTATTCAGTCAAAGACCTTCAGATTTTAAATTTGTCTCATATTTGTCCCATTAAGTAAAGTACCTCTGCATGGTTTCAAGTAGCAGAGCAACAAAGAATGGTACATTATGCAACACAAGCCCATCTCGAATGATTTTTTTTAGGAGTGCTTTGATTTGTCATTTTTCCATCTGCCTGTTGAAAGGTCATATACAGAGACTTAAGCATATGTCTCTAAAGCTCCGGAACTGGCTCCAAACTGAAATAACAAAAGTAAAGGACCACAGGCAGAGTAACATGACATTTGTCTGTTGACATTCAAAAAGAAGATTCTCATAAAACTCCAAAGTAGATGAATGAAGTTTCTTTTGGAAAAATTCATTTTCTTCTTTAATCTTTATTCCAAGTATCCCCCATTTCACCTGCCAGCAACACAATAAACCATTACCCAGCACAGAGTTCATTACAGAATACAAGGTTTTCACAGTGGAAGTGAATCCTCAGCAGTGCAGATTGGCACCACACTCAGAGTCGTGATTCATAAGGAGATTCAGGCGGAAGAGCAAATGAGTCGTGATATCAGGGAATACTGTAGCAAGTAAGATCACTCCAAAGTGGAAGGTGTTATACCAATGGCTGCCTTCCTTTACAAATAAATTCAGGTAGATCTGTAATCTGCAACTATATGGAGGTGAGAAGTAAGCATTTGAAATCTAAAAGTTATAAAAGCTCTGTTTTTCGTGGGACTAAAACAAATCTCTACAGTGTGTTTGATAATTCTCATTTAAAACAATAGTGTGACTTTTTAGCCAAGTATTAGCTTATTTTAAAATATATTAAAATTAATTTTCAGGTCAATTTACAGCACTTGATGCATATCAGTGCTCGATAATTTGAGAGTCAGATTCACTAAATGAGTCATGTGACCTAGAGCGGCGCTTTAAGGCAACCTGAGCTTCCCTTTAACATGTAAGCTGTTAAAGCTAAAAGGTGTTCATTAGACAACAGAACAGATTTGACACTAACATGATCAGAGGTTTTTCTGATGTAGGATTTAATCTAGTGGGTTATTGTGGCCTTGTTTTTATGAGTAACTGCATGTCTTCTCAGTCTGTTGGTCCAAAGTTTTCTGCTATCATATCCCAAAACATGGAAGGAGACTGGTTAGTTTATTTTAACTGCATTATTGCCCGTTACTTTAAAGGATGCTGAACCTCGAAGTTAAGGGCTTAGCACCCCCGGTGGCTAAAAGTAACACAGTATTACTTTACAACTCAAATGATTCAAAGTGTCATGATTTTGGTGCTGATCACTGGCTCAACTACTCACTTCATTCACCTGTCTAACTCCGCCCACTTTCTTAATGGGGTTCATCTGATCCACCTGTTCCTGCTTCTGTTTAACCACCCTTCTAACCAGTCATCATTGCCAGATTATTGTCAAGCCAGTGGTGAGAGTGTTCTAACACACCTTAGTGTTTCTGACTACCAGATCCTGGCCTGTTCTGCCTCTCAGCCACTGAGCCTGCCTGTTCCCGTCTGATCTCTTTGCCTGACCTGTCTTTGGAGTCTTGCTGTATTAATCCTTGTTACTGAATTTGGATCTGATCTCCTGCTTGTCTGGTATTACCGATCCGCCGTTTTGGAATAAAGGGTTTTAAATTATCCTACTGTCTGTCTGCCTTGAATACTAGGTCCTCTGTTCTGAGCCTTGAGCAAAAGCCCATATAGATTCACATCTACAACATTTACTGTCTTTTACTTTTCAGGGTCAAAAAAAGGGCTACATCTGTATGGAATTTCCTGATCCCCATACTGGACACAGTGAATGCGCCCTTAAAAAGACTTTTTTCAATATTCACCTTCATCAAACTTTGTGATATTTTACAACTGCCTGATTTTTAACACCATATGGATTGCAGATTATCAATATAGTGCTGCTTTTGTAAAACCAAAACCTTAGCATTTCAGGATGCTAAAACTACACATTTTTGCTTCTCCTTTCCCAAACTAATCTACTCAGAGGTAGCCTATGGAGCAGCTGAACATTATGTCACAGAGTTTATGTGTTTATGGACTGGGCCACCTGTGGAGCTGGTTGACAGTTGCCTTTTGTATCTCTGCTTCTTTCTGTATCTCTCCTTCTGTCTCCTTTAACCCCAGTCAGCCTCAGCAGTCGGCCGCTCACACTGAGCCTGGTTCTGCTGGAAGTTTCTTCCTGTTAAAAGGGAGTTTTTCTTCTCCACAGTCGCTACAAGCATGCTTAGTGTGAGGGATAGCCTTTGAGCCAATGAGTCGATGCAATCAACCTGTTTGCCTTAGATAGAAAACTTGAATTAATTTGACTGTATGATCTGGTTGAACTGTAGAGTGCCTTGAGATGACATGTGTTGTGAATATGCGCTATATAAATAAACAGAATTTAATTTAATTTATGGCAGGAAATTTGGCGAAGTGAATGAAAACAAGTCAGTTTCTGATATCTAAAGGAGTGTGTCAGAGAATCTCCATAACTGCTGCTGTGGGATGTTCCCAGTCTGGAGTGGTAAGTGGCCATTAATCATGAAGCAAAGAGGGAGCAGTGCGGAACTGGCAATAGGGTTGTTGATTGACACAGAAATATCCCATGTGGTCCAAGCATGTTTCTTAAGTTAAATTGATTTTAAAAGTAGGCTTGTTTTTGTTCAACATCTGTAATACCTTTTGTATCCCAATCCTGAAAGTGATGGAAGCTAAGAAACAAGTGACCTCAATGTATTAGTCTACAGCTTAGATAGCTTTATAGGTCTGAGGCACGCAAGGCTTACAGAGTAGGTGAATGTGCTGCAGCTTTGTGAATATGTAAAGAGCCTTGGTGAAGAGAGTTCATCCACATCTCTGCTGAAAGTCCCAGATCACTTCAAACCTACTGGGCTTTTTCCTTGCAGCGTTTTCCCCTCATTCCTCTTCTAGCCTTTCTGCAGATTATGTCAACCTTTGGAGCCCCTTAGGGAATGCCTTTCCTCACTCAGTCCCGCATTGGGGATTATCTGTAACATAATATTTTTGTGTTGTGTGTACATGGATCAGCAGGAAACTTAACATTCCAGCAGGGACTGTATTCCTTTAGTTAAAGGTCCTGAAATGTACAACAAAAATCCAAGTTAAGGGCAAAAAAGAACATTTCTCCACATACTTGCACCCATTCACTCACTGATACACAGAAACGCCAGCTGGACTATGGGCTGCATTTTAATTGCAGAGACAAGAACATTTACCTGTCCATTACAATCATTGATCACATTATAATATACATTAAAGAGTCACAAATAAACATCTGCTTTTGACAAACATAAGCATGAAAGCTGGGTAAATATTAGCGAAAGAGAAATCCATGAGTCCTCTGTTCTAATTACATCGCCAACCTTCTTGTAAAGTAAAGGCCTTTGGTTGGTTGGGTTTTGGGGAAAACTCTGTAATGATGATCATTTTAGACAGTGTGACGTTTCAAGGCACATAGATAAAAGTAACAGCACAATAAAAGGTACATATTCAAAGCTGCACATCACTGGAAACAAACACTACTGAGCCAATAGCTTTAAGTTAAGCGATGTCAGGGTAATCCTGAACATTAAACTCATACAAATATTGAAGATTTTAGTCTTAAAAGCTACAAATTCAACCAGATGTTATAAAATGTGAGGCAATAACTAAAATGATGGGTCAGGATCTTTTAGTTGACGTTCTTTTTCAAATGTATATGCCCTTAATATTTTGCCTGCAACAGAAAACACGGTTTTCCTTTAGTACAAATTAAGTTAGCTGGTCCTATAGGCTGAAACTAACAGTTAGATCAACATAAGACAAAGGTTAAAGCAGAGTTATTTATGTTTACCCATTTTTTTTATGAATTGTGAGATTTGTATTCAGCAGTTCTCTTTCGACAGCAGCTCAAGAACATTTATAAGAGAAAAGGAGCTGAGAGGCTGTGCGCCACAGATGAGTTTACACTGTGAAACTGATACAGGAATGAAAAACATCCAATAATTGCATCAATGTTACTGGTTTACTGCTAATTTAACAACTTAATCTAATGTTTTACAGATTTTTCAATGCCTTTGTTTTTAATTATTAAATTGGTTTGACTAAAAACACTTTAAATAACAGTTCTTAATGATTGTTTTAAGAAGGAAAATCATAGGTGCGGCACTGTCTCTACCTTTGTGTTACAAATCACAGAGAAATCCACCATGTTATTTTGGCGGCTGTTTAATGACAGAATAGCATTTTGGTTTCCCTTATAACTCTGTTTCGACTGGAGATGTTTGATCAATTCTTTGGTCTCTGCACATCGTGTATAAACCTCTTAATCAACTAATTTAACCTCAATTGTCAGTTGCAAGCAAGATTTTAAATGCTTTTAACCTCTTGTTGGTGCTGGAGTTTAAAAATCCTGATCTATCTTTCCAAACATCACATTTTTGAGAAAGAATTCATGTTGAAACGCAACTTGAAAAACTCTGCTTTCAGTAAGAGGTTTGAAACAGAGGATAGTGATACTTATCCCTTCCTCATGCAAGAACAAACACAGGATACAACAAATACACACAGTTTGTACTGAACGGTGCATCCAATGGAGTGCACATAATAGCCCTTCACAAATTAACTTATGTTTAGAAAAAAAAAAAGAGAAACTGTGAAAAAAGCAAAAGATTCTCCATCTCTTTGCTTTCTTCCTCTTATCTGTACATAATCCACCTGGATGACATACATTTTTTTTTACATTTGGTGCTTTTTTGTATTCAGCCTGTACAAAGATGAGATATATGCCAACCAAGATCAACATCCAGATAATGTTTTGGCAGAATATAACATCCTTTTAAGGGGAAAAAAAAAACGCTTTTAGTTTAAGTTAAGAAAACAGCTAAAGCCATTTTTCCATTGTCACCATTTGTGCTATTAACGCTACATTTGTATTGGCTTTGGCACAAACCCTTTCCGTCAACAGCTATTAAACTCCTAAAGGCTCAATTTATATTAATCAAATATGTGGTCAGTGGAGATGTATGAATCAAATCCTTTTTCTCTGCTTATTTTTCACATTGAATAACTTTTAAGGTCATTGTAGGCGACTATCATCCAAAAAATAGTCACTGAGAGGAGAGCAGGGATCTGTTCGACGCGCTGAATCCAAGGAGGAAACATAAAGCTTTTCTGCAGTTAGGGATGTTTATTGTACTCTTTTTCTGTGAGGCATTGTACAACAGGTCGATTTGCAGACTTATTTGCTTACAACTTGCGGTCAACAGAAATATTGGCACCCTGTCTTAGCCTCTCTCTGAATCAAACAAACAAAAACAGCCTCAGAGCAGATCCAGGTGATATTAATTAGACAATCACTCAAACACATGCCAACACCCACTTATAGCTCCACCCACACATGCCCATACATACCTTTAACACATGCAGCCTACCCTTAGAGACATTACCAAAATGAATCCTTGCCTCTACATTCCGGCCCCTAATTATTATGATATAATAATTACTAAATAATAAGAGAAACATAGTATAATCTCCCACAAAAAAACATGTATAGAAGCTGTGTTTTCAGATCAGCAGTTTGAACAGAGAATCTGGTAGAAAATGGTCTGTGCCACAGGTTCTATGTTCAAAGTGAAGTAGTATCAACAACAGAAGAACAGCAAATCATAACAAATAATCCATCAAGTATCCTCGGCTTCCTGAAGCAGGCAAATCTTTGTGACAGGTCTGTCCAAACAGCTTGTCTTGGTCCTGATCTTGACTTGTCGAACGAGTCCTTTTCTGTCTTTATAGGCTTCAACAACTCTCCCCATAATCCAAGAATTTCGGGGTGCAGAGTCATCTACGATGAGCACGATGTCTCCAGGAGCAAAGTTGCGCTTGATTTTGTTCCATTTCTGACGCTCCTGAAGCAGTGGTAAGTATTCTCTTGTCCATCTCTTCCAAAACAAATCAGAGATGTACTGTACTTGTTTCCATCTACGTACAGCATACGAATCTTCCTTCCGGAAAACACCAGGTGGGAAAGATGGTTGACCTTTGAGGAGGAGGAGATGATTAGGAGTCAGAGCCTCCAAATCATTTGGATCTGTGGATGCTTTTGTTATTGGTCTGCTATTGAGAATAGCTTCAACTTCACAAAGCACAGTGTGGAGGCTGTCATCATCCAGAGTTTGAAGTAGAGTTGAGGACCTTTCGGATTGAACGGATTAACCTCTCCCAGACTCCCCCATGATGGGAACCACTAGGAGGATTAAACTTCCACTTTATTCCTTTCTGTGATAGTTCATCATGAATCTGAGCTTGATTCCAATGCTCCAGAGATCTTCTCAATTCTCGATCGGTGCCAACAAAGTTGGTTCCATTGTCTGAGCAAAGCTCTTTGACTTGGCCTCTTCTAGCTATAAAGCGACGTAGTACATTCATAAATGAATCTGTCTCCAGTGATGCGGCTACTTCAATATGCACAGCTCTCAGAGCTAAGCAGGTGAATATAACTCCATATCTTTTGACTTTGGATCTTCCACGTCTCACTTCAAACGGACCAAAACAATCCACTCCCACTGATGTGAATGGTGGTTCATCTGGAGAAATCCTGCTGAGTGGCAATTCTGCCATCTGTTGGCTTGCTGGGACTGCCAAAACCCGTCGGCATATAACACATTTGGCCAAGATTCTTCTTATGGCTCCACTGGCTCCAGTAATCCAGTAATTCTGGCGTAGCCTTGCCAACATGTGGGTCCTGCCCCCATGGCCGACTTCTTTGTGCACTTGTCTAAGGATGAGGTCAGAAACATGAAGATCATTGGCCAAAATCACTGGATGCTTTGACTCTTCAGGCATTGCTGACTTACTGAGCCTTCCGCCAACTCTCAAAATACCATTATCAAGAAATGGATTTAATTTGTATATGTGGCTTGTCTGTTTCACATTCTGATTCTTTAAGAGACTGGAAAACTCATCAGGAAATCTTTTCCGTTGGCACAGTCCAATGATCTCTAGCTCCGCCTCTTTCAGGTCCTCCACAGAGAGAAAAACGGTGAACACATCCTTGACACTCTGCAGCTCTTGTTTTAGAACAGTCTTCTGTTCATTCTCATCCATTTTTGAGTGTGACAACAGCCCCTTGACTTCCTTCCTTTTCTTCCAGAGACTTAAAAGTCTGCTTTTGAATCTTAAGACCCAAGCAATCACTCTCTTCAACCGGTTCCATGAGGAGGTACGGTCAATCAATTGAGACAGTGGGTCATCTTCGTCTTGGGCTGCAACAACATTTGTCAACACGCTAATTTTGACTTCAGGATCATCTTGTTCTTTTAAGCTGTATGGAATTGTAGGCCACTGCTCCTCTGCTAGCAGAAATTGTGGGCCACACATCCATTGTTCATTCTTGAGGAAAGTCTTTACTCCAAGTCCTCTTGAAGCAATATCTGCTGGATTTGACAGAGTGCTTACATATCTCCATTGAGTTGCCTGAGATGCTTTAAGTATCTCTCCAACCCTGTTGGCCACAAATGTTCTGAATCTGGATGTTTCATTTGTGATGTACTTCAGCACAGAAGTGCTGTCGGTCCAAAAGACAGAGTCGAGTAGTGGCATCCGCAGCTCCTTTCTCCAGAATCTGTCCATACGTGCCGCTACCACAGCTGCCGTCAGCTCCAGTCTAGGAATGGTGATTGGCTTTAATGGAGCCACTCTGGCCTTTCCCATGATGAGATTGCTGCATTGTTTTCCATCAGTGCTGCACAGCAAGAGGTAAGTAGCTGTTCCATAACCCACCTCACTTGCATCTGCAAAATGATGCAGTTGGGCAGAAGTCACAGAACCAAAATCCACTGGCTTAAAACATCTGCTGACTTTGAGGTCCTCAAGTAGATGAAGCTCATCTATCCAGTTGGTCCACTCCTTCGCAATTGGTGTGGGTATAACTTCATCCCACCCAAGACCTTTCTTACACAGATCCTGCAAGATTAGTTTGGCTTTTAGAACCACTGGCACAAGTACTCCAAGTGGATCGTATATTGAACTGACCACAGACAAAAGTCCTCTACGGGTCAAAGGCCGATCTTGGATTGAGATTTTGAATCTGAATGCATCTGATTGCACGCACCATTGTACACCCAGTACTCTTTCAACAGGAAGTAGGCCATGGTCCAAATCCATGTCCTTTATGTCCTCTGCCCTGTTCTCTTCAGGGATTGCACCCAATACAGTTCGACTGTTACTCATCCACTTCTTTAGGTTGAATCCTCCTCTGGCACAAATGGCCTGAAGGTTGTGATAGAGTGCAATAGCCTCAGATTCAGAGGGAACTGAAACAAGACAGTCGTCCACATAGAAGCTGTGCATTATGGTATCCACCACCTGCTCACTGAAGGAGTTTCTGTTATCCTCTGCACATTTTCGCAGAGCAAAATTTGCACAGCTTGGCGATGAGGTTGCACCAAAAAGATGGACACGCATCCTGTACTCCACCATGGGTTGAGAGACGTCCCCTCTTGGCCACCAGAGAAACCTTAGCATGTCACATTCCTCAGCTGATACATGCACCTGGTGGTACATAGCCTCAATATCTGCTATCAGCACGATGGGTTCTTTCCTGAATCTGGTTATGATGCCAATCAATGAGTTGGTAAGATCAGGTCCTTGTAGCAGCTGTGCATTGAGTGATGTACCTTGGAATGATGCAGCACAATCAAACACCACTCTAATCTTCTTCTTCTGTGGGTGATATACCCCATGATGTGGGATGTACCAAACTTTGCCACTGTTGCAAATCAGATTCTTTGCAGGCACCTTTTCAGCATAACCACAGGAAATGATGTTATGCATATAGGTCGTATAATCCTTGTGAAATATGGCATCTTTTTGGAACCTTCTTTTGAGATTCAAAGCACGTTGTTCTGCTAGCTTTCGGT
Source organism: Cyprinodon tularosa (assembly GCF_016077235.1). Classification (NCBI taxonomy): domain Eukaryota; kingdom Metazoa; phylum Chordata; class Actinopteri; order Cyprinodontiformes; family Cyprinodontidae; genus Cyprinodon; species Cyprinodon tularosa. Next base: position 1,154,062 of record NW_024038395.1, on the reverse strand, counting down.
TATTAGGCATGTATACATTCCTGTTCTTTAATGGCAAACCAATTGTGTAGTGACCATCCACCAGCTCAACAGTGCCTTTCACCATTTCCATAAACTGGCAATCTTCTCTTGATGGACCCAGTTGTTCATCATGGCTGCACTCAGGGAAGTCTAGCTGGAACTGTTGTTTCCACAATTCATCCAATTTCACTACAGAGATACGGTTAGCAGTGATGCTGGGTTGATTGCAGTCAGCTTCCCCAAATACTGGTCCATTAACAGTCCATCCTAAAAATGTCTGAACAGCATATGGTCCTCCATTCTCACTTGGAATCACTTTTATTGGTTCCAGTGCTCTGGGTGCATTTAAGCCAATCAAAAGCTCAACATCTGCTTCAATTTCAGGTAGATGTACCCCTCTCAGATATGGCCACCTGAGCAGATCCCGCTCCAGTGGTATATTACTCCTGCACACAGGCATTTTCTTTTGTGTAAAAACATCTGGCAAGTCACAATAGAGGTCACTTTCCAAGCCAGCAACTTCCAGACCAGATACAATATAGCTTCCTACAAGCTTTTCCTGGCCCATAGTGCGTAGAAGAATTTTAGTTCCTCTTCCAGAAACATTTAACTTGTTCATCAGACTTGATGTACAGAATGAACCAGAACTGCCTTGGTCCAAAAAGGCATATGTTTCCACAATTTTTTTGGCCCTTTTTAGATTTCACCTTGACTGGCACTATGGAGAGTTTGCAGTCTTGGTCACCGGCCCCAGTAAGACCACTACTTTGCACTGCCACCAGAGAACCACCCACAGCTGCATCTTGCTTTGGCACACCTTCATGAACTTCAACTTGATCCTTATTCTTTGAGTGAATATGAAGCATGCTAGGGTGTTTAGCTCCACGTTTTACATGTCAGTCTCCTCTTGCAGTCTTTACTTATGTGCCCTATGCACAGACAGCCAAAGCAGACCCCATGCTCTCTGAGAAAAGTGATTTTCTCTTTATGTGTTCTTTTTTCCAATAGAGAACACAACTCCAACGCATGTTCACTCTTGCAGTAAAGGCAGGTCTTTTTGTCAGTTTGGACTTTCTCTTTTTTTACTTGGCTCTTTCCATCAATCGCTGCTACAGTAGTGGCAAAACTACTTTTTTGTTTTTGTGTTCGACATTGGTAGTTATCTTTGCTACCATCTCTTTGCATGATCTTTACAGTGTCCTGTATGTTGCCAAATACAGGGTCTGTCACAATCTTTACCTGACGTTCAATGAAGTTCACAATGTCAGAAAAATTAGCTCTTCGCTGACTGGTTTCTTGAATATCACAAGCTACTGACCTCCATTTGTCTCTTAGCTTGTATGGCAACTTCTTGATCACCATCAGCATGTTAGAAGGCATGTTAAGCTCAGACATGTACTCTATGCCATCCATTGCATTACAGCATCCTCTTAAAAAGAGACCATATGCTTGAAGATATTTAACATCCTCTGCTTTAACCACAGGCCAAGAGAACGCTTTATCCAAATATGCAGATGCAATCTTTTGTTCATTCCCAAAATGTTGTTCCAACAATGCCTTTGCCTTCAGATATCCTCTTTCTGGAGGCATTTGTTGACAGCTTCGAACAAGCTCTCGTGCTTCTCCCCTTGTGTACTGAGCCAGAAAGTGCAAACAGTCTTCACTGTCTTCTGTTCGCCTTTCTACATTGTGCTCAAAGGCTCTCATAAAAGCATGATAGTGAATTGGATCTCCATCAAAAACCTGGATATCTCGTTTTGGCAAATGAGAAATGTTATGTTGTTGTGTGAGTAAAGCAGAGATTTCATTTTGCCTTGCCATTATAGATAGCAAATTGTTACCATCAACATTGACTGGCAGCTGGGTATGTGACGTGACACTTAACTGAGAATTTAGAATGTTATTTGACACATTAGGTCCCATCAGGTGTCCAGTTTGACTCTGCTGGGGTATTTGAGATCCAACATCAGGATTAAGTTTTATTCCACTTGACTTTGTCAGATGAGGCTTGAGTGTGGTATGAGCGTCATACCCTCCTTGGCCACCAGGCACAAATGAATTAGCTTCAACATTAAGAGCAGCACAAGCCCCTTTGGCCACATAGGATTCTATGCCACTTAATTTTATACTTTTGCTGCCTTTCACACTGCTTCCTGAGACTCTTAGAACCTCCATCTTAGCTTGAGCAGCAGCTATTTCCATCTCAAGCGCAAATCTTTCTTTCTTTTTCTTGATTTCCTCTTCTTGGTGGTCCAGCTCTTGCTTTTGTTTGAGTAATTTCTGTCTAGTAAGAAGAGCAGCTATTTCAGCTTCTGCTTTGATGTGAGAAGATGAAACAGAAGAGGTTGAAGTTCTTGAGGTTCCACTTTTTGATCCATGTCTTCTGCTTCCAACATTTGAGATGCTGTCATTTGGTTGAATTTCATCCTGTTGCATGTCTATTCTTTCAGGAAAGCCTTCCTGTCCTGTGTCTAAGGACACTTTAGCATCAAGCTGAGGCTCGTGTAGTGACAAACATGGTGGCTCTTCACATTCTTTGTTTTGTTTACCAACCACAGAATCATTTGTTGCATGTCTTAAGGATGGTGCATTTGTTTCAGAGATCCATTGTTTTACATCCTCAATAAATCCCTTGTTATATTTATTGATACTTTCAAACCACACTTTTTGCTTGTCCTTTTCTTCCTGAGGAATTATTTCCATCAGTGACATATGCAGAGAAATTGTCTCCTCATGCAAATGCATCAACTTGTCCAACTCAGTTTCCACCTGAGAAACATCAACATTCCTCTCTATGAGCTCCTTTGAAGCAGTGATGAGGCCTTTTATTTTATTCACTTTTGCTTTGCGTTCTTTCTGCAGTGTTTCCATTTTCCATATCAAGGCCTTTTCAGTAGGAAAAGTTTTCCTTTTAACAACTTCATTGCAATGAGTGTCATTTACTTGTGAACCAGCCTTTGATCCACTCATATTGATGCCCAACAAATAATGCAACACAGAATTTCAGAAAGCAGGTTTCAGTCCACAAGTCAAACAGGGTTGCGTTTTTTGGCATAAATCTGCATCCATACATGAACAATCCAATATTGCATGTCCACACTTTGATTCAGGCTTAAGCATCAGCAGTAACAGCATCAAACATCCAAATCCAACTTTACTTTGATATGCACAGATGAGTGATCCACAGTTTCCACAAGTTAATTCAGTCTTGAGTAATATAGCTGAATGATATAACCAACAGCCACAGCATCTATGCATCCAAATACGCAGTGGTAACCAGCATCAACTGTGTCCAAAACAGATATGATCTTCACAGTATGAATAAACTGAATCCAACATACCACAGGTTGTGCTGTGCTCCGTCTTTTCATTCACATTTACTCACAGTTTGCGTCCAAAAAGGCTGAGTGGTCCATTGTCTTACGTGCACAGTTCAATCAAAGTGTTGGATCTTTTGCCATTTCTGTTGACAATGTAGGCGACTATCATCCAAAAAATAGTCACTGAGAGGAGAGCAGGGATCTGTTCGACGCGCTGAATCCAAGGAGGAAACATAAAGCTTTTCTGCAGTTAGGGATGTTTATTGTACTCTTTTTCTGTGAGGCATTGTACAACAGGTCGATTTGCAGACTTATTTGCTTACAACTTGCGGTCAACAGAAATATTGGCACCCTGTCTTAGCCTCTCTCTGAATCAAACAAACAAAAACAGCCTCAGAGCAGATCCAGGTGATATTAATTAGACAATCACTCAAACACATGCCAACACCCACTTATAGCTCCACCCACACATGCCCATACATACCTTTAACACATGCAGCCTACCCTTAGAGACATTACCAAAATGAATCCTTGCCTCTACAGTCATACTTCCCCTCAGCACTTTTACTTACCAGTTAAAAAAGGAGGTAAGGACACATCCAGAGGCTTATAAATAGAAACTACAGGTGGTAGATGATAAGGCAGTGTGCACACTGCAGGATTAGGGAGGATAAAATACTCTAATTGTAACAAAGGAGACTGAGAGAAATAGAATTTATCAGCAAAGCTCATTTAAAAAAGAATAAATAAGATAAGCACTGCTCAGTAGAGCAGTGGGTATCACTGCCGCCTTGCAGCAAGAAGTTTGCATGTTCTCCCTGAGCATGCGTGGGTTCTCTCCGGGTACTCTGGCTTCCTCCCACAGTCCAAAAACATTATGTTATGTTAAGTTTTTTCTCTAAATTGTCCTTAGGTGTGAGTGTGTGTGATTGTTTGTCCTGTTTGTCTCTATGTTTCCCTGCGATAGACTGATGACCTGTCTAGGGTGTACCCCGCCTCTCGCCCATAGACAGCTGGAGATAGGCACCAGCACCCCTCGTGACCTCGCTTGGGATAAGCGTGATGGAAAATGGATGGATGGATGAATGGATAAATAAGATAATGAAACCTAAACAAAAGAAATATATGTTTAATTGCTGATTGTCGGTGTAAGTGATCATATGCTGCTTTGCATAACTACAAGAGTTTTCACAAACTTGGATTTTATGTAGCAGATGAACTATGAAGCTATATAACAATACTCAGAACTCTGCATCTCACAGATTATTATTCAAAAACGAAAGGTGTGGCACAACTGGTTGCCTTCCAGGAAGTGGGCTCCCTATAAACTGACCATCAGTCTGTTAAGAGGCCTGTGGTCACTGTGGAGCAACCGTCCACAGCTTAATTGTGAATAGCTGTTAAAATGATAAACACCACCTTAATCGGAGAATTTAAAAATGAAATCCATTTCTAAGAAATCTATAATAAGTCCAGTTAAGTCTTTTACTTTCTACTTTTATCTACAATTTTAGAAAAACAAGCTTGTGTTACGAAGTTTCTTTTGGTTAAGGAGATGCTACATTAAGTGAAAATTGATTATCTAAATATAGCACATAAAACTGATACACGTAAACAGGTATTTGGCATGCAAATTAAGAAAATAAAGGCATATTGAGGAAAAAGATCAAGAGCTCTGGTGGCAAGGATTAATTCTTAGTTTGTGCACAATCAGCACCAGCAGGCATTAAGGGGATAGATGTGGATCTTTTGCTGGAAGAAAAACTGAAAGTGGTTTAAGAAGAACTTTGCTAAAAGTTGAATAGTTCACGTTTACCATAAGCCAAGTAAAAAAGGTTGAAGAAAGTCAACTGGTCAGATGAAATCAAAATGTACATATAGTATAGTATAGTAAAGTATAATTCTTCATAAAGTGAAGAACATCACAGATAAGAGGGAGCATCCTCTTCAGTAGATTGTTAAACACCCAGAGTGTCTACAGTAAGAGGCTTCTCCAGATCAGGTGTGACACAGACCACTACAGCGCATCCTTCCTTCCTACAGCTATCAACACCCACAATTCAATTAAAAAAAAACAACATATCTAACGGAAACATTTAATTATCCTTTGGAATTAATAGAGTATTTTTGAACTGAACTGAAACACACTGCACATCACCCTGAAAATACCTCCATCATTAAACAAGGTGGAGGCAGCATCATGCTGTGGGAATGCTTTCACAAGAATATGGGAGTTTAGCAGATTTACTAGGAGAATAGATGGTGGAGGATACTGCACAATCCTGGTAGAACACTGATCCATGGCTACAAAAGACAGAATCATAAAATCAGAGCTAATTTGGTTGGTCCAGATCAAAGAATATCGCTGAGTTAAAACTACACAATCAAATCTGGTAATCTGTTGAAGAGCTGGAAGGTTGATCTTCACAGAGCTTTTCCATCTGAGCAGATTGAGTTATCTAACCAAGAAAAGAATTACAGAATGTTGAGTCTCAGTGCAGGAATCGCTTGTACAGAGATACCTGTAAGTGCACAGAAAGATTTTCTATAGATATTGACTCAGGCGGCTAAATGTAAATCAGACTTTTATCAATTTCAGTGATAAAAAATGTGGAAGTCAGGTTTAATTTTCCTTTCACTTCCCATTTATGATTCTCTGGGAAAACCCAAAGAATATGAATTAATTTCCAAAGCATTGTAAGAAATATTGGCTTGCACTACGGAAATCTAAAATACCCAAATGCTGATCATATATTTACCCTGACAGAGTATAAATCCGACTAATATTCATTTCCTATGATGGTCCGAACTGCTAATATCCATGTGACACATAAAGGACAGCACTGTAATATAACATGTTCCAGCATTCATGTCCAGACACCTCTATGAAAAAATCTGTTCATGGCTGGTTGTGTTTCAACACTGAGCTGTTATGGACGGTGTGGCTGACACTCCTGGAACAGAAGCTGAGAACGCAGAGGATGTCAGCAACAACTGTAAGAACTGTGGGGCAAGTGGACTTCAGCCATTTCCGAGTGGACCTGTCTGTGATTGTACTGCTTCATATAATAGGTATAAGCAAGTGAACATTACGAAAAAAAACATCTGTGCTTTCATCTGTTCTGATTGTGCAGCTTGACAGCTACTGATCGGATTGATATGCAGAGATGAGGACAGAGTGGCAGTGGACCATGTGTTCTAACATCTAATTGCAGCTGTTTAGAAATATCTGACCAATTTCTAGGCCAACCAGCTGTGATACTATCAATTTGTTAAAAACTCTTCACAAAAACTGAGCTGCAAATCTCCCAGTCGATCTAAGTTAATTAAGTGAGAAAGAACAAAGAATTTCAATCATAATTATCTTTTACTGAATTTTCCCCTGCAGAGCATATCAAATGTGTAAGCAACCGTTACGAATCCGTGTATCATTCGTTCTTTCTATTTTCAATTGCCAATCAAAAAACAAAAAATAAAAAATTGACTGGTTATTTTGTTATTTGTTTGTTATGGTTAAACCAAAAACGAAAAAAGGATTTGTTTTTCATATATCAATTCTAAGCTCAGATCAAGAATACGAAATGGAAAAACGGACAGCAACGCATAATTTGATTTTAATATTTAATCGGTACAGTTTACGTGACCCGGAAGTTTGGTGGAGCGTTAGCTAAAAAAACAATTGGCTTACCCCCACCACGTTCGATCAAGCTGCACCAGATAAGGCAGTCGGACCTATCAGCCATGGACAGTTACGTGTTATTTCGAGGATCCAAGCGTGTGACTCTTAAGGAGGAGGACATGACAACGGAGAAAATCAGCAGGATTTTCCAGGTATAACTTTTGTCTTGAAACTTTTCTGTGCACTGTACTTTTAACTAGCAACAACAAACAGCTTCTCGATCAACATAGTGTATGGTTCTAGCGTCGCCATGGTAACCACTTCATTACCCCAACTGCTGCGCAAAGAGCTATTTCCGGGTCACGTAAACTGTACCGATTAAATATTAAAATCAAATTATGCGTTGCTGTCCGTTTTTCCATTTCGTATTCTTGATCTGAGCTTAGAATTGATATATGAAAAACAAATCCTTTTTTCGTTTTTGGTTTAACCATAAAAAACAAAAAACAAAATAACCAGTCAATTTTTTATTTTTTGTTTTTTGATTGGCAATTGAAAATAGAAAGAACGAATGATACACGGATTGTTACGCCTCAATTATAACTTAATTATTTTAAGCAAAGTGTTCAAAACTGCTGTGATGTTGTCAAAATCATTAAGAGGAGTACTTATTCAAGTTTTAACGTACACTGTTCAACACATAAGGAAACAATCCACTATGCTTTTTTTTTAAAGGATTTTCACATTTGTATGTTTGTTGTATGAAATTTGGTCCCAGTTCAGACTTAATTATTATTATTATTATTATTATTATTATTATTATTATTAATTAAGACAAGAAAGAAAGACAAATAGGTGAAGTTGAATTAGGTCAGCAGTCTATCAGCTGTGTGGTGTGAATGCTCCTCAGCTGCCTGCCTGAGGGGGGAAGTCTGTGCAGGATGGGCTTTATACAACATTGTTTACGGGGTTAAAAATAGTTGCTTTATAATAATATTGAATCATTTATATTTATATAAATAATCATTTATATTTTATATATTTATTTATATCAGTAGGATTTAGAAAAATGTGACAAATATCAAATTAAACCCGTTAAAGCCAATAAATACGAAGCATACTGGACAGTCTACTGGTATTCTAGTTTGAACATTATTTAGCTCCTTCACTTTACATTGTCTAATTTTAGTTCCCAAGCTAATATGTAGAGTCTGATAGGCAATCCTTGAAATAGGACCTGTACTATAAAGAAGACATACAAAAAACTACATAACTAAGGCACGTGTTAGATTGAAGAATCTTAATGGTGAGTCTTTATGTTACAAAGATATTTCATTTTTATTCCAACTAAAATTACAATCCCTCCTTTATCCTTACATAAGGAAAGGTAGGTGTTGTATGGCAGTGAGTTTCCAAAAAGTCAAGAAAATCCTGAGACTATTGGAAAGCTATAGCCTACATCTATATCCCTGGGGCACAAAACTAAATTAAGACATATTAACAGGTTACACTTTCCAAAGCTATAAAGTTCAATTTGCTGCTTCTTTTATCTGCTGAAAGACTATCACGCTTCTATGCTAAATTTAACACAGTTGATGCTGCCAGCTTGCAGTGATCCTTCTAGATTAAACTGATTAAACTTAGTTTGTTCTGTTGAAAATCTCTAAAATAAGCTGAAAGAAGAAGTCCAGTTATAAATGTAGGATGATTAGACACACTCTAAGGGTTAATAACGTTTCCATATAAATAGTGTGTGAAGGTGAGTGTCTGGCATCCTTAGAAAAATCAGAAAGACTTGCAGAAGATATAAACATCCATGGGAATCGTCGCTCCGTAGTCAGACACGTCCTTATCCCATCTCAGCTTCACACACATACACACACTGCCCTCCTCACACAGGCAAACGTAAATAACACACAATCATAAAGGCCTCAACCACCACCTCCTTTCATAGACGGCTTAGCACTGGCTGCACTTGATATAAAATCATATGCTTCATTTATTTTTACATTATTAAAAAGTGTTTCTAGATGTTCCGTGAAGCATTTAGGGTGTTAAATATAAATACATTTGTGCTTTTCTCTTAGGTTATCCTCTACGGATTGTTATCTTTCTTTTAATTTAATGTTTTTTTTTTTTTTCTGTCTATGTCCTATAAGTGCATTCTGAAGCGGCGGTCTCTTCCAACATGTTTTGATGCCTCATAATTACAAAAAAGATTATTTATTCTTGATATGGCAGTTATCCACCAGAATGGAGCTATTTATAATTACTTACCCTGCTTAAGAAAAAAAACCAAATGTCTCTTTATGTTTTAAAAACATTCATGTAGCGTTTTGTTTGGTTAAACAAAATACGTTTTGTCTTTAGTTGAGAACTTGGATGTTAAAGATGAGGAAACTGCTCCTAGGTTTAAATTAATATTTTATTTTGAACAGTATGTTAAGGTTTTGTCAGAGTCTAACCTGATTATAAGAAATAATTAAACTATCTCTACCTCAACGTTGTGGCGATCTTTAGTTTGTTCAAATTGATGGTCTTTACACACTAATTTGTTGTTGTTTTTTGCTATATCTACCGCTATCAAGAAAAACAGATAAGTGTGATATGTAAATAAAACGTTTGCTTTTTTTTCTTTTTAACCCTTTATAGGGCACTCAGTGAAATACTTTGAAAATCAAAGTTTCAAGCAAATAGTGTGGAATCCAGGATAAGACCTTAGTAACATTATAAATACATGGCTAGTTTGATGGCAAAAATGAAAGTCAATGTAATAACAAGAAACACCATTTTGCCCGAATATATTAAGAAAAATAATAAAAGTGCTTCTATAAGAAATTCATTAAAAACACTCTAAGAGTGAAAGAAACACAATTTTTTTGGTGCAAGATAACCTTAGAGACACTAATGCTGATACTGGCACTTAGATTTTTTTAAGTCTATAAACCTTAATATAATTGATAACTAGGCTTATTAACCGTTACATTCTTTTCTTGACTTGTTTACTTAATTTATAATAGGTAATATATAATTCAAGGGCTCACCTAATTGGTCAAATGCCAAAATGAGCTGTATCTTTGCTGAATGGCTGGATATAGATCTTGTGCTTCTAGACGTCACTGAGGGATGGGAGGGGGGCTCCATTTGTAAGGGGTATGCAAGTGATCGCAAACTTGCCCTGTAAAGGGTTAAAAAAAGATACCCCTTTACGTTATGAAGTGTTATTTAAAGAGTTTGTCACGAGTGATTTCTTTTCAGGAAAAAGAACCGGACAGAAAGCTTAAAGATGTAAACACAGAGATTTCCTTTAATGTTATGGTTCATTCATCTTTAGAAGACTATAAACCATTATAAATCTAAATATATCTGGTATATATCAATTTAGGCTTAAACATTTCAAGCTTAACACTGCATTAAAATTTCTCCCTAAATACAAAGAAAAACTAAAGTGCTTTTTAAAAAAATTTAAATTAAAAGGTTTGTATAAAAACAAGCTATACATTTGACATTTTCCTTAGTTTAATTTTATTCTAAAGTTAAAGATTTCAATGTATTTGTTGCGTGTGTTCAATGTTTTTATTTAAATAGAGCATCCATATCTGTAGCATACAGGAGAGTATCAATGAGAACATTTTATTAAGGTAATGATTGAGTTGAGAAATACTTAAGCTTGTTCTTGTTTCATTTTTAGCACAACACTTCACTAATAGTGAATATTTCCCCAGCTTGTCTAGGGAGTAAACTGATCGGTAATGCTGTAATATAAATATGCTTTACATTTCTTTCTGATTTAAATTCTCATTGGGCATCCGAACATATTCATAGCATTATAAGACATAGTTTTTAGTGGTGTTATTTTCCCCACAGCAGGCAGGATTACGTATATATGTCGATTACCCTTGTTAAAGCTCACCTCTGGCTGTCCTGGATGACTCATTCCAATTTTGTGGAAATTCACTCATTTACACTCCTTTTCTTGTCAGGGTCACATGTTTACCCCGAGGAGAATTTAGCCAAGCATTTTCTGGGTTTCATGACAAATGAGGCATAGAATGGCTAAACTAATGAGAAGAAATGGAGGAAGAGCAGGGAGACTATAGATGCATCTCAATTATTCAGAGTAATGGAATGTTATTGCCATTCTAAAAGAGAGGAATACATTACATACATGCAGAGTGGTATATTTCAAGCCTTTCTTGGAAAATTATATGATGTGCGAACAAAAGGAAAAAATCATGTGGTGTAACTGCGTATTTAGTGTGAAACACTGCTGTCTTTACAGCAGTCAAGCTGCCAGTCATTAGCATCATCTGCAAGGAGTGTGAGCTACAAACAGTTACTGGTGAATAAGCTGGTACTTCACAGAATGCTGTGGAAAAGCATTAAAAACGTTTAGTGGAAGGAAAGTATGTGAAAGCAAAGAGTGAGCCAGTAACGGAAATAACTGCAGTTTTGAGGGAATTGTGAAGCAAAGTTTCAAAGAGGTGGAAAGTGGCCAGAGTAATAAGAGTTTTTCCTGGGATTACCGTAATTTCCAGACTATAAACCGCTACTTTTTCCAATTCTTTGAACCATGCTGTTTATACGAAGATGTGGCTTTTCTGTGGATTTTTCCTAACCGCCAGTGGGGGAAGTCACAGTTGGGAATGGAAGAAGGTGCTAATTTTAATTTAGCACAAGAACATGCTAGCAGCAGGCACGACAAAGAAAAATTGTCTTGAATTCACACTTTTTGAAATTTATTTGCCACATTAAAGCTTCCATACCAACGAATAGACCGGGCTCTACTCCTGCAAAGCATAAAGAGCAGACGAAGCCCCATCTTTCAGTAGACGCACTTACTGCTGTGAGCCAATAAGCTAACGGGAGCTAGCATTCTTCTGTGTCCCTATTCTAGATTGTGATATGTAGAGCTCCGCCTACAGGTTTGTCGGGACCATCTAGTTGATATCATTAGCTTAACGGCAGATGGCCGCTCACACTGAGCCTGGTTCTGCTTGAGGTTTCTTCCTGTTAAAAGGGAGATTTTCCTCTCCACTGTCGCTACAAGCATGCTTAGTGTGAGGGATTGCATTTGAGTCAATGAATCGATGCAATCAACTGGTTTTTCTTAAATAGAAAACTTTGAATCAATTTGACTGGATGATCTGGTGAACTGTAAAGTGCCTTGAGATGACATGTGTTGTGAATTGGCGCTATATAAGTAAACTGAATTGAATATAAATAATTTTCCCGTTTTTTCAAAAAATGTTGTGGCAGCAGCTAATAGTAAGGTGTGCTCTATAGTCCAGAAAATATGGTAGTTCAAAAACAGAGTGATTAAAAGTTCTCTATTAAGAAGAACCTAAAGAGTGGAGCTCAACAAAAACAAGGTTAGTGATGCTCGATGGAGGCATGTTGGGTTTGGTCCAAGGCGTTTTATCTAAGCCTGCTATAGAACCATCATCCTTCACTTTCCTGACAGGATTTATGGAGATTCTGATTCAATTTCCTAAAATGCTTGATTTGGCATCAGAACCAGCTGCTCTAAATACAACAGAATTCATAAAGTATTATCAACAAATATGAGAAACAACAGAGCAACTACAATATTGAAAGACTGATGACCCCTACTAAAGCAACTCTACCTTCCCTAAGTTCCATTTGAAGGTGGAAGTCAGATTTAAATCAAGGATGCTCCCAGAACACACTCAACTTCATTATTTCAAATGAAATGACAAAAAAAAATCAATAATATTCTGCTGTATTTAGATGCATGCGTGTTTCATATATCCCATAATGATTTCTTTTTCCTTGACGTTTAATGAACAGCAGCTCTTTATTTCTCTGCCTTTCTCACAACCCCCCACATTTTCAAGGACCTTACTTTCTGCTATTCTCTTTGATTCATACATCCCACCACTGCCTTTTAAAACATTATCTTCGTCACTCACACATCTCTCCCAACGTCCTACTCTCCGTATGTTTCTTTATTTCTCCCCTTATTTTATTTTTTCAAATGCATGACACATTGTTTCAGCCTTCTGGGAAATTTGGACATCTTCTCAGACGCAAGCTGGCAGAACGGGAATCAGAAGGTCATGTTTCACCACGACATAGGGAGCTGTACAAACAGATAGAGATCCTTTACGGCAGCATGGGTGATGACTCCTGGAAAAGTCGGAATAAAGCAGGCCTATATGTACATATCACCTGCTTTAGTAAAACGAAATAAAAACAGGTTGGCTTGCCTTTAAAATCCACTGGATTCATTAAATGCATGAAACAAGTGTTCCTTCAAATGTTCCTGGTAATCCATTTTCTATGTACAAAAACTGTTGATTTCCAATCCTTGGTCATTGATCCAGGATGTTGAATTTGTGTTCATGGTTCAGAGCTACCTCATTCATGAAGATTCAAGCCAGAGAGGCAAGAAAATAATCCATCAGTAGATCACAGATACCACTTTGTTCCCCATTTCCACTATATACAACCAACCTAATCAGCTGATGTGAGTAAAAATATACAGTTACACTTGTCATGTGTGGGCAGTGGTTTCAGACTCTTGGAACTGAAAGGCTACAGGAAATGAAAGTGCTCCTCTGCTGTGTTTCTATCTTTCTGATGGTGATTATGATGGTTGGGGATCTAATTCTGAATCCTCTCCAGCTGATAAGAGGCAGTCTAGCTGCTGCAGTGGACAAGCTGGTTCAGGTCAATCAGAAACCTTAAAAACATTTGATTAAGACAAAAACAAATCTTTCATACTTTTGCTCCATTCCAGGGTTAAAGCTGCAGTTGTGTTGTTAGAAGTTTTAAAGTGGAGTCAATGCACTCTGTGAATTTTAAAAATGTTTATCTTCTGTCAGACTTTGCTCTTCTGTCAGTGTCCACAAGCAGCTATTACATCATTTTCCTGCCCCCGCAACTGTAAGCGGGCCTTGCTAGCAATACGCCAGCAGTCCACGGCTTTCTTTCCTCCTTTCATGTTGCTGCCGCTTCTATAAACCTCAGATGCTTGTCTGCAACTCGCCGTTAAGCAGGGCTGAGTTATGAGTCTCCAGGTTGGCGTTGATGAGCATGGCTTCGTTTACCATCCTGCTCCTGTCCGCCCTGCTGTCGCTGCGCTCTATCTCGTCCAGGCCGGCCACCTTTTTCAGACACAGAACATTCTGAAAGCTCTTCTTGAAGTTATCGGACAAAAAAGCGTAGAGGATGGGGTTGGCGCAGCTGTTGGCGTAGGCGAGGGCCACCACGAAGTCGAACGAGGTCTTGACGGCTGAGGTGGGCATTATGGAGCCGGTTACGGAGGTGACGTTGAAAATGTAGAAAGGCAGCCAGCAAAGGACGAACACCGCCACCACGATGGAGACCATCCGCGTCACCTTCCGCTCCGAACGCTTCCGCTTCGAGGAACACACACGCAATCCCGATGATTTCACCTGGTTAAGAGGACAGGAAATGGTTTCAAACTGGAAAAATACCAGATTTCACACAAACACACAGACTGATAGGAGTTAGGAAAGTAGAACATCAAAACAGTATCATGCAAAATAATCGTTTAAAGTAAATGTGTTTTAATTGGATCTGATTTTATTTTAAGAAATATTTATCAAAACATTTTCCTTCTGCTTCACGCTTCTGTGCTACTTAGCATTAGTTTATCACTTAAAAGCCCAATAGAACCCCGTTAAATTTATGGATGCAACATGGAAATATAAATTGATAGTTTTAAAAGGCCCTGAGCAAGATATAATCTAAATGGTCAAATGTAAATCCTTAAAACCATGTTTACATTATTTAGCATTAGTAATGATTTAAAAGAGGCTATTTGCATATTCAGCACAGATGTGCCTAATGTACCTTCCAACAAGTACTGTACAACTTCATTAATTTAATCCCTGAACCGATAACAAAGTTGAATGATTAATCTCCTGTTATAATATACAAATAATCTAAATTAAATGCTTTTACTTGAGTCCCCCAGAACACAGACTGGCTTTTCTTTCTTCTCTGATAAACGAAATATCACATGGAAAAAAGAAGCAGAGTTTCTGGGAATTGCTTATTTTTAAAACAGTATTAATTCATATTAGTTCAGTTTAGTTTAAATGGAACTGACTTATAACTAAAATCCTCTCGGGGCATTTAGTGGACGAGGAAAGCAAACATGGTCAGTTCAAATCCTGGAAAATCCAGTTCAATGCAGTTCACCTGACCCTTATCCAGCCACTTAATTTCATTCCAATCTGATTATAATCCAATCCTATATAGCAATGTAAGCCTTAGCAGCCTGTTAAAAAAAAGGTTTGGGGGGCATCTAATAAAAAAAAAAAAACTTCATTTGAAGAAGAATCCCCATAAATCAATTCATCCACAGGAGAGCAGTTATTATGATTAAAGTAATATTGCTTAAGGGTTTAAATATTCCGGCAAATCAAGATTGATTTAAGATTGATTTATGTTTGACCAGCCTTAAACTGTCAGAATGATGAATTTAAACCTTTCAAACATGTTTCTTCAAGTTGGAACAGTTGTAGGTGACTTTTTAAAAAGGCACCTCCTCATAAGGAAAATAATTTTCATCCTTATTAAGACATCTGACTCAGCTGCTTTACAAATCAATCTTATTTCAAGGATGTTTTCCAACAATGATGTTCTGCTCTAAATCAAATTTTTTTCTATTAGCACTTTTAAAAAGCAACAGTAAGCGTAGAAAGGACAATAAGCCACTACTTTCCTTTTCTCAACATACTAGTATACTAGACAAATGCATTCTAATGAATGTTAGACTACCTTGTAAGTGATAAAATACCTGTTGGATTTCATAACTGTTTGTTCATTCTATTAATAGACAAACAAATCAGAAAAACTGCTAAAACTGGTCAGGGTTTAATTTTGAGTATAATTCCTACCAAAAAAAAAAAGGTTTCCAACTGTATAACGACACCTTTGAGCTTATGAATTACTCAACTCTTTCTGGCTGACTGACAATGAACTGTAATTTTTTTTTTAAATCCCAGCAAACATGACAGTTTGCTTTGTCAGAACTGTTCCCTTGTTTTAATCTTTCTGTGCAGTTATTTGTCCAGAAACTAACTTAAATCAATTAGTAATTTAGCTAGTAGCTTAAAAACACCAAGTGTAACCATTAACTGGTCAACTTGGACATTACAATGTTATAGTTCCGCATTTTTCCACTGTGGAAATCTTTTCGCACAGTTCCTTTTCCAGTTTAAGAAGATGAAATGCAGTTCATCTAGATTGACAGGGGGTCCGCCACCCCTAGGGGGTCCATGGAGGTACTGCATGGGGGTGAAAACGTGGAAGACCACTGATCTAGATAATTGTAGCCCCATCTACACTACCCTCTGAAAAACAACAAACAGTTCCTTATGACTGTTTAGACACCATGCTATCACGGTTCCTCGCCTCCTAGCGGCAATCTATGGTACTACTGCTGTCTAAAGGTAAACAAACAAACCAACATGGTGGCACCCATGACATTCAGGAAATTTGCTAAGATCAGGCGAAGAAGGCAGCCTTTGGTGAATTTACTTGACAGGTTCTAAGCCACTTTTGGGAAGTGGATACGACAAACGATAGTCCAATCAGGGCTTATGGATGCGCTCTTTGTTATCTGAGAACCGAGCCAGAACTGGACCAGACCGAGCCCTACTGATGAACTAGTACCATGTTAGCGCGGTTCGGTTGTGTCTGGCGTGGTCCAGTTCAGTTGTGCATTCCATTTACACTAAACGATTATCTCGGTTACCATGCTTGGACCGATCTCGGCACGGTTTCAGAAGGGTAGTGTAAATGGGCCTTCTGTATGAGATTTTTTTTTTGTGTGGTTTAAGCGCAAATGTTTATATATTGTCTATTTATGTTGAAAAATTCAAGAGGTGTGATTTAAACTTTTACCCCTCAAAAATATCTGACTTATTATATTGCTTAAAAATGAAACAATAGCCTTTCATTTGAAAGACACAAACCAGTTGGAATGACCAGATTTTTCATGATTCTACTTTCCTGGTATGAGTCTTCCTGAAAGTCTGTGTCCTTACAGGAGCCAGAGCATGAGAGTTAAAAAAAAAGATAGAAGCGTATTAAATATTATAACTGTTCTTCTCACCTTGATTATAATAAGCAGGTAGCAGAGACATATCACAGTCAGCGGCATGAAAAATCCAATGGAGAAGGTGTAGAAAATGAAGATCTTGTAGTAGAGGTCCTGGGGTTCAGGCCACACTATCCCACAAACCGGCACCTTGTTCAAGCCACTGAAGATCATTGTTGGTAGGTTAACAATCAGTGAAACACCCCATACAGTGACGTTGATCAGTTTGGCGATACGGGGTTTCCGCCATTTTGTGGACCTAATGGGGTGCACCACAGCCAGGTACCGATCGATGCTCATCACCATCAGACAGAAGATGCTGGTGAACTGATTGAGTGAGTCTGTTGGAGGTAAGAGGGGGGATGATCAGAGAAAAGGGGAAGAAGAAACATTTCTGTTATGTGGCCCAGGGTGAATAATTATAATTACTATGTCTTAAATTAAAATAGATTTCAAGCGACTAGTTGATCTTTTAAATCTGATCTACAGCAACATTCTGATAGATTCTTAGCTTGTAAAGAGATCTAGTGAACTTCAGGGGTACCTGGTAGACAACTAAACTTGTAAAGGACTGATAAACAAGATATAAATGACTTGCATGCACTGTAGGAATAAAGCAACCTGGCTCACCTGTAGCCAATAAAGACCCTGAACTCTTTCATAGTCTTCTATTGGTAGCAAACCAAGGGCTTTTTTAAAGTCTTTTTTATTTATTTTAAGCATTTAATTCTGAATAAAGGTCCTAAGAAAACTAAAATGGGATGATTTAAACTCCAGTCCTCTGCGGTCGTTGTCTTGCAACTTTTAGAGGTGTCTCTGGTACAACACATAAGAATCAAAAGACTGAATTACCTCCTTGTGATCTAGCCAAGGCCCCAACCCGAATACCTCAGATCGGTGAGGACTCCTAAAGCCACAGTGTGTAACAATCACAGGGATTTACCGACAGAAAGGTAATATACCATACATAAGTGGGTTATTATCATCTACGAACTGAAAGTCTAAATCTTTTTTGCAATTTAGAATTACATGGGAGCAGGTCTCATGTTTAGCCACTGGCTTGCTCTCAGGGCCGTCAAGCTAGTGGCTTTATAGTTCACCATTACGCACAAATAGATCAGACTATTTGATTAAAATCCCAAGTTGTAGCTTTAAACCATGATAGAAGTGCACAGCGTTCACTATAATAAGTGTTATCCAAATAGTGCTGCAAGTAAGGAAGGAGCTAGGACCAGAAAGCAGGATACCTCCTAGCATCAATGCAACTGTCACTATGACATCCCTAACCACCGATGGGATGTATGCAGATTCACACAATCACAGCTGACAGGACATGTAAGCAGAGCCCAGCTTACACAGTTTAGCAAAATTATATTTATTCACATGCACTCTGTCTTACACGTGATAATATACACACTTAATATGTTTTGGGTTTTATAAGAAAGAGCTACATAAACTTGTCACATTTCTGTAACTTCGTTGTTTGTAGTTCTTTTCCTAGAAGGCTGTATTCCTAATTTGATCAGCATCATCTATGTGTGTGTCTATAACATCTGTAAGGCTGAGGGCTGCCTGGATTCAGCACAGCAGTCTGGAACTCCTTCTGTACCCTGGATAGAATACCCTGCGAAAGGTGAAGAGATAGGAGCTAGGAACAGGAGGTGGGAGCTATACTTTGAGGTATTCAGATCGAGCCTAGTTCTCTAGTCCTGCTAACGACTTCACTATTTGATCAAGGTGTGTTGAAGCAGAGACACATTGAAGAGGACATCAGCCCACAAGGCTAGGAGTTTAGCAGCTAGCAGAGGAGTGTAATGGGGTTGTGGATCTCCATAAATGGATCTATGGAACAAGAAGTAAGAATAAAGCATGTGTGTTTTTTTTAAAGTGGAGAGGACGATTTTCTTTTAAAGATTTGTTAAAATCCTCTACTATACATTTAAATAGCTGTTGATCGAAATATGAAGGCCTCATACCTTCTTTACTTGAAAGGAAATGTTCAGTACAAAATTTTATAATGTTAAACTTTGTGTGGGACATGAACATTTTTTCTATTGATGAAAAAGGAAGAAAACAAGTTGGATAAAAATCTTTTGTCCATTTCAGTCACCTATATACAGTAAAATGTTTCAGACTGCAAAACATAAGTACAGAATGTTTAGCATAATACAACATGGACGTTTTTAGGTGCAGCAAGTCAAGGAAGAATATATATAACAGATGTTCTAAAACTCATCAAACTTTTGAGAGTAGAATAACAGTTTTACATTTTGACAGAAGTATCTTAAATGTTTAATATGTATTTAATTTCTGGGTTGTTAAAAAATCCAAACCTTTGCATAATTTGTAGAGAAATTAGCCTATAGACTGCTTTATAGAAACATAAAAGAACAATTATTAGCTCTGGCTAAATGGATTGACATCTATTTTTATATAATCTACTATGTCAGATAAGGAGTTGCGGTTAATTTCCCCGCTGGGAGGCCATCTTCTACTGTCGACAGTGACTCATCAGCCTTCTGCTTTCCACCCACCTACGGTCATGATCACCCTGCACAGAGCCTCTCCAAAGGGCCAACGGACCAAAGCCAGCTGCAGGGCGATGAATGGCAGGCTCATCATGCATAGAACATCTGCCACTGCCAGGTTCAGGATGTAAATGTTGGTCACCGTCTTCATTTTGGCATAACGTAGGATTACGTAGATCACCAGGGTGTTTCCACATAGTCCCACAGCACAAACCATGAAGTTGATAAAGCTGAGGACGACTGAGCTGGTTTTATCCTGATGAAGCTCCCGGTGATCTGAGTAGTTGGCATTCAGGTCTGACTCATTCTCTGGGATGTAGGTGTCGTACAAGAGGGGTTCGGGGATGGTGATGTTAGGGGATGCTGGGAGGAAGGGCCACAGATCCAACGCCATGACTTCAAAACTTTTTGTTTATCAAAGAGGCTATTCTTTTAAAGATCAAGGTGATATGAAAGACGTTACATAGAGTATGGGAACGGGCCTTACTTTGTACGTCAAAGCATAGATTTTACTGAACAATCAAAGATAAGTTTAAAAGGATTCCTTAAGGTTTTAAACCCGGATAAAAACAATAGTCTGGGGTAAGGGGGAACTTTGTAGTCTGAAGGGGTTGGGCATCTGGGGAGTGGGATGACTGGGGACTTTAATGTTCACTGAGCCTCTGTGATCACATTCCAGCGGCAAAGAGGAGACAAAATAGACCAAAAATGGATCTATGGAGAAAGAAGTAAGAAAACAGTAAGTTTAGCTGAACAACAATGATTATTTTCTTCGTCTTGTAATAATATCACTTATGCAATATCCATGGCAACAGCAACATGGTGACTTTACATAACTGGCTTTACACCTTCAGCTATAGTCACATGTAAAGGGTCCTTTCTCGTGATTGTGCCTTCTGATTTGTTTTTCCTCACAGCTTCTTGAAACTCGAGTAAGCTTTTGGCAGACAGACATAAACACAAGGATGGGTCAATTCAGTTTTCATGAGACGTGATATAAAAATAACTTTTGGCCATTTTCTTCCACATTTGAGAAACGCAGTGGGGGAGTGAAAACATGAGGAGTGGTAAGCAATTCAGGGTTTTCTAACAGAACAGCTACAAGGACACAGAAACATTACCAAACAACATCCTAAACAAGCACATGGGATTTATTTATGTATTTTAGGAGTTGCAGTTGCACACGTACACATTTCTGCTCGGTCCCATCAGGGTTTCTATCTTTCTCTCACTATCTACAGCGGGCCTCAAATATACCAAGGCTGCCAGCATTCAACCTCCGGTGTATGTGTGTGTCTGTGTGTGTGTGCCCTGCCTCCTGCATCGATGCATACATTCATAAAGGGTACGCCTGAGCAGGAGAACGTTAAGGCCACCACGCTGCAGAGATAAATGTTTATTCAATTGATCTCTGGGACAAACAGCTCTGACACTGTGGCGGGATCGCTCACCCCAACCCCCAGCCCCATCCGGGGTGACAGTGAGTGTCTCGAAGGGGAAGATTTTGTTTCCATGAATTACTTGAGATCAGCTTTAAAAGTGTAATGCTTGTGGATGAAACCATTTCACTGAGGATTATCTACAAATTATAAGTTTGTTTTATTTCTCTATAAAATCTTTCTGTAAAACTCTGAAGTGTTAAAAGACGCAATTTGGAAATTTATTAGTCATTAGTATGGAATTTCATACAAAAACAATGTTTTTTCCCCAAATTTCTACCAATCTTTATTTGAAAACTACTGTATTAACACAGCTGAAGCTAATAGACAAAATGGAGATTCTACTGTTTATCTTTCAATGTGTTTTACTTTAGTCAATAATAGGTAACGCTGGTATGATAACCAAATGTAATAAACAGGAAATTAACAATTGTTCCTACTACTGCTGAAATAATAAAGTAGAATGATTACAAATATGATGATCATGACAGAAAAAGTTGTTTACCATTACTTTATGTCCTCAATACAAAAATTTAAAGAGAATAAGAATTAACAACAGCTAAATGCGGAGTCAACAACCATTAATATTTCTCATTTATGCCGTTCTTGCTTTTATTGAATAAGAAAGAATGCAGTATAACATTATAAGCTAAGTAACTAGCCTGCAGTCTGCTGCTTTACAAAAAAACAGTTTCTAGCTTGCCAACAAAAGTTTAAAAATTTTACCGACAGAGTAAAAGATGATTCCAGATTTCTTTCTTTATTAAAATCTAGAAATAAACGTAGGGGCCTTATGTTAACCAGCGGATCAGCAGCGCCCACCATCAGGTGGATGGGGGGTGGGGGTAGCGCTATTAACACCAGTTTTAATTCTAAACCTTTATTTCATTTTAGGCATTTAAAACACAACTTTCTAAACTCTTGGTATATCTAAGTAAAGTATGGAGCACTGACAAGCTGTTATAGAATGATGACCATGAAAAAGAGATAATACAGTTTTAACATTATTAAAACAAAAATGTTTGAAACCATTGACTAATTTCTTCAATAAAAGCAGAAAATCAACAATAATTCATAATCCTACCCATGCTAAAACTGTCCAACATAAGGACTATTACAGTTGCCATGGGAGAGGGGTGGGTTTGTTGCTGGGTGGCAGGGGCTCAGTATTTAACAAAGCTACATCTACCATCTCAATAAAGGGATTTTTATTCCTAAAAAATGTACGGTTGTGAATTCTAGTGGTTTTAAAACTGATTTCTTGAGCCTCAGTTTGCCTGTAGCTTTTCTATGGCAGCAGGTTTAGGTCAATCATTTGCATAAGGCAAAGATTCAGGGCAGGATTTCATAGGTTAAGAATTAAACAATTGTTTTTAATCATGAAAATTCTGTTTTTTACCCAATTGAAAGCAGGACGTGTAAAATTCTTGTGAAATTTTACTCTTCATATGTCCATGCCACTTGAGTCAGGAATATTAGTGAGTTCTGCTAAAATACAGCAGAGTTCAGAAATGATTAAGTCCGTCACAGTTGATAACAGCAGCTAGAAAGGGGGGTAGGGGGTAGTTGCTAAATTTAATTGTATTATTTGAGTCTTTTTTTAATTTTTGCATGATATTATGGAGCCTAAAGATTTGATCATGTTAAGAAAATTTCATCCGCAATTTTAATCAGTGCTTCAATAAAGATACTAAAGAGAACACTGATATATTTAAAAGGATTGAAAGAGAAATGAGAAACAGGACTATTTTCTGCAGAAAGCAGTAGTAATTATGTATCATCCTAGGGTTAAATGTATTTGTAATAATCTAGAATTTTCATTATAAAGAAGAAAAGCTAATTTGGTTGTTGCTGCAAACAGAAACTCTAATGAGCTTTTTCCAAATTGCAGTGTCTTTGCAGCTTGTCTCATCTCAGCTCTGCACTCTGAGTGTGAAATGATGGAGAGGGGTGATGCCAAGGGAAGCAGCATGTACAGCTCAGCTTATTACTGCCTCACAGTTAACCTGCAGACTGCATGAAGCAAATGTCCAGATCAGGGGGAGGCTTTCAAAGAAAACCAACTAATCAGGTCACATCATTTTAGTCTTTTAAGTAAGTAGACACTGAAGAAAATGCATTTGATTAAAAAAATTCGGATATTTTGGTGAAAACAAATGCATCTCTTGTTTTTTCTTTTTTCTTTTAATGAGCTTATTATACTTTTTCCTTTGATTTTGAGCAGATCTGAAGGTTTTATTGACATTTCTAATAGTGCAACAAACCACACTTTAAACAAGCATAGGAAAATTATTTGGTTCCCAAATCTATTTAATCACCAAAAACTAAAGCAGACCCTGTTGCTCACACCGATTAATAACCTTAATGAGTTCACCTGGCAGACCAAATGGGACTATCTCTACACAGAATCTTAACTTATCAAATGTGAAATATCTGATGCCATTTTCTCGCCCTTTTGACTTACATTTAGAAAGCTTCATCTTCACTAGTCCCGCCGCTCCGAAGCGGCTCCGACCCGCTGGAAAGCTGCATCCCTCCAGGCTCTCCATCCACCTGCTCCCCGCACGGTTACGCACGGCAGCTTCTATCAGAGCCGCCGTCCACACTGCATTTCTCTGTTTTTTTTCTTTTAATGTATTTATGTATTCACATCTATCTTCAAGAAATATTCCCGATCTTAGAGGCTGAAGCAGTGAAAGAGTCTGAAGGCACCGCGCGCTCACCGTGCGCGACCGTACTGGTCTTGGCACCGCGGTCTCCTCGATGAGTGCGGCGGGACGCACGGTTGCCCAGAGAGATAGGAGGAAAAGAGGGCGGCTGATGATGGTCTGAGACAGATTAATAGAAACATTGAACGCGTCACCGCTTGTGCGTTGGTGTGCGGTAATTTGCTGATTTGAGTCATGAGTTGGCTTTATTTTCCTCCCTTTTTCAACAAACTACACGTCTGCATGTATAAACTGGATACCTGCAATAATGAATACGGATAGAGATATATAAAGGGGATTTACTGAAATCGAAAAATGAAACATAGATTCATCACACAGCAGGAAAGGTCATTTAGGATTTTATTTTTGGGTTAAAATCTTTCATATGGAGACCTGGAGGTCATATAATCCCACAAATCCACAGGAATGCATGGTATGGCCTTAGGACCACCACTGACTTTTTTCCATTACAGTTCTCCAATAAGTAGCTACAAAAGCAGCACCTGGGTGCTGTATCTAAGCATGTTAATGGAAAGTTAAGTGGAGGAAAAATGTTTGGGAGAAAAAGAAAACAATAGCACATAGCAGTTTAAATGTATATTCACACTTATTAATAGATTTGATTAATGTTTTTAATAATGGCTTGATATTATTAGGAAAACATAATAATAGTAATATTGTCATCAAATTGTTTGGTCATGTTTTGCCCTCCTTTGGTCCTTTTTCCTTCCCGTTCATTCTGTTGCAATTCCTGGTTACAGTATTTTGTTTTCAAAGATTTAGATCAAGTGAGGACATGAAAGGTAGTAAAATTTCCTCCAACTGTCCAAGAATATCTTGTTTAAATTATGTTTAAATTGCAGACTCATAACAGCCTGTCAAATTCTCAGTCTGAGCTGTCCTTTGCGACTGAGATGACGCACATTTAAACTAGTATCTGAAATATTGTGCAGACATGGAGCAAACTCTTCAGTCTACAAATAAAGGGAAACACCTTGGATGTGTCTTGCTGAATGCACTGACGCATCTGGCAAATGAAAAATATTTGAAGGTGTTGATGTTTTTTTCTTTTTAAATATTAGAGTTATTTCTGTCCTCCATTCAACACTGATGCTCAAGTCGATCCTAAATTCCTTATTTGTTTATGTAAACTCAATCTGCTGGATTTGTTCAGTGATCATTAATGATCTTCCTCTTCAGCTAACCTTTAGGTGAATGCAATGTACAGAATAGAATAAAAAGACTGTTACTCAGTGGTTTAAAATAATCTTTCTTTGAAAAAAAGTCTGAAAAAAAACAAACATTTTGAAACATAGAATCCTTGCTGCGTTGGGTCCAGTGTGACATTTTCATGATCAAGTAACGTTTTTTTTTGTGCCAAATCCCAAGAAATCTAACAAAATATTTTAAAGCTGTCTTCCGCAGACAAACTCAATGAAGGAGCTGATTTTATTTACCTATTGCTGATGAAAAATATCAGTATTTCTTTTAATGACCTCTGTGGACTGAGCAGCAAACTGCCTTGACCTAAATTTTCACAGAGCTTGTATGGGGTAATTCAATGCAGAAGATCAGAGACACCAGAGCCCACAATTCAAACAAGCTGGAGTATGTTGTTAAAGAAAACACCTCAGCACAAGCAAAGGCCGATCGCCTTCATGCCAAGCCACATTTATACAGGAATCTACCAAAGGAATCCTGACAATGCAATGTCTAATGCATAAGCATACCTTATAGCACACCCGGAAAACTGTAAAACTTGTTTATAATGGATATCAAGTGTAATTTTACTGTCATAATCATACAATTTCTCCAACAAAAATAATCACAAGATTAATAATCAAAATGAACAGAACCAAACCATTAGAATGAATCATACTATGTATAGCAGTCACTCCTTGTCTTGAACAGTTTAAATACATTTGATTTTCAATTATCTTCTGATAAAGTTTATTTGGCACATACAGGTGCTGGTCATAAAATTAGAATATCATGAAAAAGTAGATTGATTTCAGTAATTCCATTTAAAAAGTGAAACTTGTATATTATATTCATACATTACATACAAACTCATATATTTCAGATGTTTATTTTGTTTAATTTTGATGATTACAAATGACAACAAATGAAAATCTGAAATTCATCATATCAGAAAATTAGAATATTACTGAAGACCAATAAAAACAAAGGATTTATAGAAATGTTGGCCAACTGAAAAGTATGAACATGAAAAGTATGAGCATGTACAGCACTAAGTATTTAGTTGGGCCTCCTTTGGCCTGTATTACTGCAGCAATGCGGCGTGGCATGGAGTCGATCAGTCTGTGGCACTGCTCAGGTGTTATGATAGCCCAGGTTGCTCTAATAGTGGCTTTTAGCTCTTCTGAATTGTTGGGTCTGGTGTATTGCATCTTCTTCTTCACAATACCCCATAGATTTTCTATGGGGTTAAGGTCAGGAGAGTTTGCTGGCCAATTAAGAACAGGGATACCATGGTCCTTCAACCAGGTACTGGTAGCTTTGGCACTGTGTGCAGGTGCCAAGTCCTGTTGGAAAATGAAATCTGCATCTCCAAAAAGTTGGTCACCTGCAGGAAGCATGAAGTGCTCTAAAACTTCCTGGTATGTGGCTGCGTTGACCCTGGACCTCAGAAAACACAATGGACCAACACCAGCAGATGACATGGCACCCCAAACCATCACTGACTGTGGAAACTTTACACTGGACTTCAAGCAACGTGGATGAAGTGCCTCTCTTCTTTTCCTCCAGACTCTGGGACCTTGATTTCCAAAGGAAATGCAAAATTTACTTTCATCAGAGAACATGACTTTGGTCCTGTTTCTCTTTAGCCCAGGCAAGACGCTTCTGACGCTGTCTGTGGTTCAAGAGTGGCTTGACACAAGGAATGCGACAGCAGAAACCCATGTCTTTCATACGTCTGTGTGTGGTGGTTCTTGAAGCACTCACTCCAGCTGCAGTCCACTCTTTGTGAATCTCCCCCACATTTTTGAATGGGTTTTGTTTCACAATCCTCTCCAGGGTGCGGTTATCTCTCTTGCTTGTACACTTTTTTCGACCA
The DNA here is from genome assembly GCF_016077235.1 of Cyprinodon tularosa. Lineage (NCBI taxonomy): Eukaryota > Metazoa > Chordata > Actinopteri > Cyprinodontiformes > Cyprinodontidae > Cyprinodon > Cyprinodon tularosa. Next base: position 1,127,270 of record NW_024038395.1, on the reverse strand, counting down.
CATCTTTTCCTTCCCTTCGCCTCTCTATTAATGTGCTTGGACACTGAGCTCTGTGAACAGCCAGCCTCTTTAGCGATGACCTTTTGTGTCTTGCCCTCCTTGTGCAAGGTGTCGATGGTCGTCTTTTGGACAACTGTCAAGTCAGCAGTCTTCCCCATGATTGTGTAGCCTATAGAACTAGACTGAAAGACCATTTAAAGGCTTTTGCAGGTGGTTTGAGTTAATTAGCTGATTAGAGTGTGGCACCAGGGGCCATCAATTTTGAACCTTTTCACAATATTCTAATTTTCTGATATGATGAATTTGAGATTTTCATTTGTTGTCATTTGTAATCATCAAAATTAAACAAAATAAACATCTGAAATATATGAGTTTGTATGTAATGTATGAATATAATATACAAGTTTCACTTTTTAAATGGAATTACTGAAATCAATCTACTTTTTCATGATATTCTAATTTTATGACCAGCACCTGTACTGTACCTGCACTCTCGGGGGCCTGAGTGCTTCCCCTCCTGATTCTGCAGAGAGATTTCAATTTGATGCTTCTTGCCAAAATGAAAAAGAACAAATCAACAGCAGGATGCTGCGAGAAAAAGATACTGCAAACATAGAGTATCTTCAGATTCAGCAACTTCCCCTGAAATTATCCTAAAGTGCAATCCAGGCCTTGCACGTGCGGATAATGATGGTGCACGCTGTCAGCCAACAGTTCTGGCACTTGGACATGTAGGATAGAGCGGGATGAAAAGCCTCTTCTCCCCTGTCTTTATATGAAGGAGGCATTTTCAAGCAGAGTATGGTTGACTGGTATATCTTTCATGACCTCTCTCAGAGTAGAACTTCATGGGAAAATGTCCTGCACTCATCTCAACATAGCAACACCAAAGTGCAGCTATTATTACCACCAGCTGTTGTCTTATCAAAGATGTATGGCTCTATTTATGTCCAAAATGATTGGAAGGATTGAAGATAGTCAGAGAGGGGAAAAGGGCACAAGAAGTTAATAGGAAAGGATATTCTCTAAGACCGTTTGTCTAGAGTTTGGGCTTTGATTACAACTGGCGTGGAGTAACTAGAGTTCTCAAAGCACGTCAGATAGTTCAGATAATAAACCTGAGAAGAATAGAAAATAATCTAATTGATGATCTTATGAAATATGTTACAAGTGACATGACCCTTAACAAAATTATCCACTATTCCTTAAAAAAAAAAAAGACAACATTTCTGTTTTTCACCCCTTTCCCAAATTCCTTGCCTGCATCTGATCTTCTCCATAGGCAGACCTGACTGCATGCTGACTGGTTTCCTCACTTATTCCTAATCACCTTAGCAAAGAATGCTCTGCAGAACTCAACTAAGTTTTCTTCACTCTTTTCGTCCATTTGCAGTGACCAGAATTAGGCCAAAATATCCTTATGTAAATAATGTTGTTTACACATCTCTTAATGCTCCATAATACTTACGGTTCCTGGATTGTCTCATCAGCTCTTATATAAACTTACACCCACCTTCAGCTTCCTAAAGTAATTTATTCTCAATTACCTAAGATTATCTCATTCTCATGACTCTGACTGGTCTTGAGCCATGTTTTGTTCTATCATTGGTATGTGACAGCAGTTGACCTGAATAGTAAAAGATTTGAATGTAAGAAACTTGCACCCAGCTCCCATTGAGCTTTTATTGTCATCCACCAAATACAAAATGGTTTTCACCTTATAAGGGAATTGTTTTGATCCAGGGCTTTAGATTTTTTAAAAAGCTTTAAATACTCAGTTTCAACTGAAGGTTTTTAAAAAGAGCAGCTTTGATTCTTTAAATGGTGTCACTCTCACGACTGAAACAGAAACACCCTCCCCTAGTCAATCACGTCTCAGGCTCATCTTGGATCACTTGGAAGCCTGGCCAAGCAGATACTAAAAAAGAAGCTGGTATCAAGTACCAGCAGGACCTCTCTCCACATGTTCCTGTCCAGTCTAATGTCTTCCAAGTTTCCCAGTGGTATTTGGAAGTACCTTAGGTTAACCTCAATACTGTCCTTGTTCTGCTTTTTGCGACCACCATGACTTGTTTACCTTCCTATGGTAGCATGTTTTGGACGTAGGGGTGATGTAGACATTTCATGGTGCTGCCATAGTATGGTTGTAATGCTGGTCATGCTGGTAGTTTCCAAACTGCTGATGTAGGCGCTTTCGTCCTCCCACCTGACCCTAAATGATCTTTAGTGGATGTGTTCCAGGGCTATCAGATGTCTGCTATTAAAAATCAAAAGGGAATCTTGAGGCTGCAGAATTTGAGGAGGGGGTTTATCTAACAACATAACAACCAATAATAAACAGTCCAACTTAGAATGGAAGGGGTTACATAAGATGTTTCTAGTCGTGCAAAGCTGAAGATGTGTAGCTCTTATTAGAAATGCTAATCACATTTTAAGTGGGTTTAAGTTGCAAATAGGTTTGAACACTTCACAGTATTGACTTTTTTGTTATTTAATGATATAATAAAAGAATGATAAAGACTTTTTGTTTTAAAAAAAAACAAAGTTTTGTTTAAAAAAAAGGTGAACCACTCAAGTACGTTTTCAAATATCCCATTGATGACAATAGGATTAAGTTATTGATTCGCATCTAAATTCTTAATTTTGTGTCTAAACTCCTATTTCTTTATACCTTGATCACCTTCTTCAAATATGTGTAATTGCTTAAGAACATTACAGGGACAAGTCCACTTCACTGTGTTTTGACGCCCATATTAAGTTTGGAGAGGAAATGAGACATCGCCTCAGGGTCTGATCTCAGGGACAGTCTGTATCCGGCTCGCTGAGAAAGCAGCAGAGCATCTCTATAGCAGACTTAAAGCTAAATGTGTGTCTGGATAAATCTCATACTGTGTTCTGAATAAATTACTTTTCATTGCCAGTGCATAACTGAACTAAAGTGGTTTGGCATAGGGAGCTAAGGTCACCATCTCACCTTCACTTCAGTCTCTAAAAAAATGCATTATGTGTAAGTGGAGGTTTAGCCATGAGAAAAAAAAACTATTGCAAAAAAAAAAAACAAAAAAACCTCTAAAAATCCTAAGGCCTTTTATTTATACACCTTTTAGACCACACAAAGGGCCTGGGCTTGATAGACTGAAGTGGACATTCAAACCCAAAATGTTTTGTTCCCCACTTGTTTGATGTTAGAGCAAGACAACAACACATGTGTTCATCCTTTAATTATATGAATATATACTCATGTCCAAAGTGTTTTGCATACAGTTCTAAGCATCCACTCAGAAAACTCAACTGCTCTCTGTCATTTAAATGCTAAAGGCCATTTGATTACAAGCCTGAACTTATATCTAATGCAACTACTGATCCAAAAAACATACATTTTGAAGTTGACACTTTTGCACTTGTGAGGGAAATACTACTCTGTGGCTGTCATCACCAAGGAAGTACCACTTAAAAAAAAAACAAAAAAACATCTAACTGCCCATTATCTCAATTAATGTAGCGTATAAAAAGATATCAATATGATAAAAGCTGGAAGTATCCTTTAAAATTGCCTCCTATTCTCTGGGAGTTTTCTGTGCTGACCTTCCGAACACAAACACATCCATACGGCCTCTGGACTTTGATATGTCAACAATCCCCAACTAGGCCTTAAACTTTTACACACAAGCAAGTCAACATGGTGCCTGTTTTGAAGTCCATTTATGATAAGGGCTGAAGATCAAACGGCTCTCCTGCTCATGCTTTTCTCTCCGACTACCATGCAGACGGGAGAATATACCTGCCTCCTCCTAAAAGCTACAAACAATATAAGGTCAAAGCTTTCTTCAAACTTTGAATTCTGTTATTTCCTTTTAAAAACAAGGTCCTCAAGCTGCAGCAACTCAAAGTAGAACTGGTGGCACTTCTTATATAAAACTTCTAGGGGACGGATTAACACTGTTTTTAGTCCAAGAACTTTAGAATGATGAAGAGATTAAACTATTTTGCTAAACAAGGTGTTGAAGAGGGATTTATAGCAGAGTGTCTAGCAGCTGGTTGAGGGGTGCTAACAAAGGTATTAACTTTGGAAAGCAGGTTGAAGGTTGCTGATGACAAAGCTTTAGTGTCTTAGGCCAAAAAGGTTTTACAACAACTTTTCACTTGAAAATGTACCACAAAATAAATCAAGAATAACTCTATTCATCAGGTATCAATGCAAACATTTGGTACCTGTATAAAAACGACACAAGAAAGCTTTTTTTATAGAACAAAACAAAAACAGTTACTTCCACTATCATTACTGCTACTTCTTGTTTAGGTGATTATGGCTAGACAGGCTATGATCCCCAAAATGAACCTAATGCTAAGCTAATTAACTTTAATGTAGATATTTTAAACTCAAAGAGTCACAAAATTGAATTCATAAAATATGTTGCCTTCAACAGAAAATATCTAAAATAGAAGTTTAACTTCCGTGTCACACTCAGTGGGATGTGGCTGCGGTGCAAAAAAACCATTTCATTAAAATCTTTGTGTCCGCTCAACATCAGCTACCGTTCAGTGTGGGTGAGGTTACTGAGATCATTCGGGTCAGTTACCAGGCAGAAATAGACTTGGTGAATTTCAAAATAAAATGAGCTCACCAATTTACCTTAAGTTGACTAGAAAAAACAAAGGCGAAACAGAAACATAGAGGATCTATTGAAGGTTGAAGAGGGATACTTGATCACTGGAGATCACTGATAACTGTCATGATGTTTCAAAGTTCTGACCCAAAAATGCAGAAAAACGAACAGCGAGTCAAGGTAAAAGGTTTAACGGGTTTCATTAAAGAAGTAAAACGAGGGGAGAAGTGTTGCTCTGAACACTGCTCAACCAAAACTGCAAAGTGAGGAGAAGACACAGCGGTTAGTTCAGGCTCAGTGGGGAATTTGACTCATGAAACTTGGAGAAGAGGTTTTGGTTGCCGACTCACTTTTCCAGTGAAGTTGTTTTATCCTTGACTCCTGTCTGTGTGCTGTGGTTCCAGTGTTTGTCTGATTCGGTGGAGGGCGGAACAGGCTTTACCCAGAATGCGGTTGATAGTTAGAGAACGGAGATACTGACTGCCACTCAGATTTCCTGCGGTACTTGAACGGGTCGTATTGGAGAATAATCCCTTTCTCAGTGGAAAGCTCAAACGATCTCTTGGGGAAAGTGGATCCAAACCTCCTGTTTGAACCCCAGCTCAGTTTGAAGCTCAGTTTATCCTTCCAGGGTCTGAAGGTCTGAGAGATCCAGTTAGCAGGACAACTTCCTGCCAAGAGGCAAAGACAAAATAAAGTTAAACTCAGGTTGACAAAAACTCAGCTTGACTCAGCAAACTCAGCTTGGCTAGAGTACCCTAAACTGGCAAACACTCTGGCGTCGAAGTAGTGGTAGTCAGCAGCTTAAGAACCCTCTGTTTAATGAGGAAACCATCAGCAGGTGTGTGAGGAGGCGGACCAGAACCAGGCGCCTCCTGGTGGATGAAGGGAGACAAACACAAAAAACACAGACACAAAACAGGAGTCCTGACAATAACAAGTATTGCAATCTAAGTAGGTTAGAAAATGCCAAATACTTGTTAGCTGCTTGCATAGATCTATATCCAGTTGCTTTCCAAATGAGGACTGGGCCCTCAGAGAATTTGAGGAAAATGCACAAATGAAAATGGATTTTGTTTATCATTATCACAAAATATCATCTAATATTTCCTCCGCATTATCCAGGGCCGGGTCGCAGAGGCAGCAGTGTAAGAAGCAATGCCGGAACTTCCTGATCCACACACACCTCCTCCAGCTACTCTGGGGGAACCCAGAGGTAACACCAGGGCAGCTCAGAGACATAGTCCCTCCAGCGTGTTCTGGGCCTTCTACGAGGCATCCTCCTAATAGGACATCCTGGAAAATCGCTCGAGGAAGGGGATTAGGAGGTATCCGGAACAGATGCCCGAGCCACCTCAGCTGGCTCCTTTTGACGTGGAGTAGCAACAAATCTACTCCGAGCTCCTCCCGGGTAACCGAGCTCTTCAGCCAATCCTGAAAGGGCAGATTAGACTTCTGCAACGCACACTTCAAATGTCGCTTGGGTCTGGCCACGAACCCGTTTTGCTGGTACGCTTCTACACAATCGGTCTGAAATTTCTAGGGATGCACAGCAGTTTCCTGCCAAACCACAAGGGGTAGCCTATTCAAGAACTCGTGAGAATTAAGTACAAGTCTAACTATGTAAGAAAGAAGTGCCGCACCTTGTTGTAAATGCCATTTCCCGTTTGCATAAACATGTGTGATTCTAGATTTTCAACTTTAAATGTATAAATGAAAACATAGAGTAGGCTACACCCACATGTAGAGTACTCAGGAGTATGCCATTGACAGACATTAAGCCCAACCCCCCCACTACACGCACACTTGAGAGAGTTTGTTGAAACGTTTTTTATTAAGTAGGAATGTGAGATGTAGGGAGTGGTGGCCTATTTGTTATGGTAGTGCGCTTGGAATCCAGACAAGCCCCACTCCCACAGACTGCCACTCTGGGTCCCTGAGAAGGACCCTTAAACCCACACTGGTCCCCGGGCACCCCACCATGCCAGCCCACTGCTCCCCAAGGGGATGGGTTAAATGCAGAGAGATAATTCCTTACTCTGTACTTGTGACAGTGTAATGAAAAACACTGGAAAAGGAAAAAAGTTGGCATTAAAAATGTTAGTTAGTTTAAGAATAAAATAAATTTTGTGGACTTAAACTTAGACAGATTTATTTTGCCATTTTGTATACATGAGTGTAAGCGAAAAAAAATTTTGTTTAAACAGCTCTAGACTCTAGACAGCTCATTTTTTAAAGTGCAGCCTTGAAAACAGTAATAAATACATAAAAAGTAATCTAAACATATGACTGTATATTTACAGTTCTAACATTATTTATTTATTTGTTATATAAATAAAATAACCCATTTTACACTACATTCAGCTGTCTAATGGCAGTGGGGAAGAAACTGTTATGGAATCTGGTGGACCTGCATCGGATGTTTTGAAGCCTGTTTCCAGAGGGAAGCAGGGAGAACAATCCATGGTGAGGGTGTGAGGGGTTATTTATGATATTACAGGCTCGGGACAGGCAGCGCTGGAATTAAATGTCTTTAATGGAGGGAAGAGGAGCCCCGATGATCTTCTTTGCTGTTCTCACCACTCTCCTCACCTTCTTCCAGTCTGAGGTGATGCAGCCTCCACACCACACAGTGAGACAGCTGGTCAGAACGCTCTATATTGTGCTTCTGTAGAAGGTGGTGAGGATGGGTGGGGACAGGTGGGCTCTCCTCATCCTCGGCAAGAAGTGCTTCTGTCCCCTTTTGATCAGTGAGGTGGTGTTTACATTCCAGGTTAAGATGTCTGTGATGTGCACCCCCAGGAATTTGGTGCTGCTGACCACCTCTACAGCTGAGCTGTTGATGAGCGGTGGAGCGTGGTTAGGCTATATATATATATTATAGTAAATATATAGCGACGAAAGCTATTAAAATATTTAAAAGTCAAATTTTCTTTACATATTTTGTAGCGTTGTCTCACAGTTTGCAAAGGGGAGACCCTGACAAGAAGCTAAAGCTGTTTTAGGAGGCAGTGGCATAAGAAAAAAATTGGTAACCCCTGCTTTTGCCTTCTGATATAGAGCTTTTAGGTTTGATTAGTTTCAAATTGCTAAAGTTACCTTGAAGAGGAAGCATATTGGACTAGCCTATAGCCTAACACTTGTCTGGTTATTTATTTTAATTTTTACCAAGTTTGTGGTGATCTCACAGCTTTCTACTTCAGGTAAACTGTTACCAATACAATTGCCACAAACCATTACATCCAAAAATCCAAACCAACCCTTCAATGCTACCATAGTGGCGGTAAACTCTTAGTCACTCCATCATCTTTTTTGACATTTCAATAACCAGCTTTAAACCACCGGGCTTGTTGATCAGAACGTTCAGTGTTTGTGAAACCACAACTTTATATACCTGCTGCCAAACAAGCCTTGCTGGTTGCATTGATGGATGTTTAAGAGCTGCTGTAGAGCTTTAAGAATTTCAAGGATAGATACTCATAGAGTAACTCTGCTTTCAATATGTTGCCTGACCTTTTTTCATTGGCAGGGTGCCATTGAAATATATACAAAAAGTAAGAAAAATGTTTTAAAAACCCATTTTCATGTTTGACTTTAGACCCAAGTTGCTTTTTCCATTCACAACCTATCATTGTGTTTTCTCCTAAGCTTGCTTCACATATGTTTCATGACTACAGGCACACTAAGCACACAAACACATTTCCAGAGTGACTGATTGAATCAGCGAGTGCCTAAAAGGAAAAACCTTGACACCATGCCTGCTGCAGAACTTTGCAGAAGGGAGAGAAATCGGCCCTCCATGTGACATGATTTATCTGCTTTAAACAGCCTTGACTTTTGGTGACAGCGCGTTGCTCTAGCACATTAGATCGTCCTCCTCATGTGATTCAGCCACTGCCAAGAGCAAGTGCCAAGGTGCTGCATGTCAACCAGATCATCCAGCTAGGACAAGGAAGATCTCAAATCATTTAAACAGTAGCTTTGAATGCTTTTGTCGAGGTTTCTTCAATTTCTTGAACAGTAGCAGGTAAATAAAGAAAGAAACAAAATAACACACAACCCAAATGTTCTCGCTTCTCAGTTGGCAATGAAACAAGGATAGATTTTGGCTATTCATGCTAGGGGTGCATTTTTGACAGTTTTTTTTTTTTGCCCTTCTGTAAATGTCTGAAAGATTTTACTATTTAATGCTTTATGAGGTGAACTATAAGTCTTATGTGGACGGATCAGACTGATTTGATCCACAGGGCGAGTTTTCTTCACATGTCTCTTCAGTCATTTTTCACGTCTCTGTTGTCATGTTACAACTGGGGCTGCTTTGCATTTCTTTCTACCATGGGTTTTTACTTTTTAGAAGTAAATTGTCTATTTTTTCCATCTGGTTTTGATTGATTTGTAATTAGTTGTATATTAACACACTTTGCACTGACTGAAATTGCCCAGGGATGAAATTGGCCTTTTAATTCAGCTAGAGTTTGTGCACCAGACATTTTTCAGGAACATAATTTATGCAAGTGAATGATCTTTCTTTGCTAGTTTAGAGGTCAGTAAGCTTTGGAATCAATCTCTGAATAACTGAATATGGGTTTTAAATCGTTAGGTGCTTACTTGTTTTTTCTTGTTCGGCATACATGAGCATAAAGCTGCTTCTAGTCCAAATTAGTATTTTGATTTGGGTTTATGAACGTTTATATCTCTGGAACCTAAAATCAAAGATTCAAGAAAAGTTCTATACATCAATTTTTGGCCTTGCCCAAATATAATTCATAAACCTCTGAAATATTACTTGAAAGTAAAATCCTAGAAATATCCTGTCCAAGAGTGTCTATGAAAAATGATATGAATCTTTTGCTTTAAGGCTGAACTTTTGTAAATCTTTACCACCAGAAAGTCCACAAAATACAGGTATAACCATTGAGCTTATCTAATCAATTAGAATGTAAGGGAGATCTTGAAGTTATCAGGAACCTCTCCATTTGGACAAACATACAATTTGAGCCCAAAGTACAAACTTACTGTTAACAGTAAACAAGGCAACCCATGACAAGTGTCTTTATGCAAGAAAGTCTGAGAGAAAGACAACTCAAAGTGTTGTACACAAAAAAGAAAACTACACATAGTAGGAAAAGTACAGTTCATGACATAAATGTATTTTGAATATTTAACGAATTTTAATAAATAAAGAAAATAATTATCAATCAACTAATTGATTTAATGAGAAGTTGTAATTGCAATGATGACATTGCATGATTACATTAAAAAATATAACAAATTATTGATAAGAAAATAAAAGGAAAACTGGACTGAAAACTTGAATAATAATGTTTAGATGGCACAGTCAAATGCCACTCTAAACAATTTTAATCTGACTTGAAAGCACCTTAGAGTTTCAGTGCTTTTACAATAGCTTTAGGACTACTTAAGCCTTTGCAAAGGGCTTATAATTATAGCTACGTACTCGTGTTATTCTACCAGTTGTATCTCTGTAGTTATGCTGCTATAGACTTAGGCTGCTGGAGGACATAAAGACTGAGTTTCCTCACTCTCTAAAATTCTTCTACTACTTTCCAATTTGCATTTCTTGCAGATATTTTAACTTTTTCTCTTCATAGTTGCTACATCTGACCTGATGCACAGTTAACACAATTCAACTCTGCTTATTTATATAGCACCAGTTTAAAACACATGATGGCAATTTGCAGAGATCATTCAGTCAGATCATGCAGTCTGATTGGTCAAAACATTTTCCACCTAAGGGAATATGATTTTTTTGAGTCATTGACTTTGGACATGCTCCTTCTGGATGTGCATTTGGTTGTTGACTATAGAACAATCCCTTACACAGATTATTCATGCAGCAACAGTGGAGAAGAAAAACTCCAGTTGAACCAGGATCAGTGTGACATTCTGCAGAGGCTGATTAGGGGTTCATGGAAAAAGAGAAGCAGACATACTAGTGGGACATTGAGGCACTGATCTATAAATACTGTCAATGTTAGAAAAGATAACGAAAAACTAGCCCCATGAGTGGCTCTGTTTAGGAAAGAAACAGTTAAACAGGTAAACTCTGAGCCAGTTTCATGTCAAAGGAATGAAATAGAGCACATACAGTTAGTCACAATAAAAACTGAACTCATAGCTTCTTGAAAAAAACAAGACTTTCTCCTCTGTAATCGAAGGTTTTGATTACAGTCAAATCCATTTCCCAGAAGTTTCACAGCCAAACAGGACCACACCAGATGAAGATACTTTGATGAGAAAAAGCAGAGAGAACATAGATTTAGGGGTTGAACTAACAAATACTGCACATAGAATGAAGGTGAATAATGAAAAGTGATCCCTATGTTGTCCAGCAGCCTAAGCCTATAGCAGCATAATCATAGATATCACTCAGGATAACCTGAGCCACTCTAACTATAAGCATTATCAAAAATGTTTAATACCTTGTTTTAAAAGTTTAAAGTAAACAGGGTGTCTGCCTTGAAAACTAAAACTGGTAAACAGTTCCCCAGGAGAGGAGCCTAATAACTAAAAGATCTGCCTCTAATTCTAATTTTAGAAATTCTAGGAGCCACTAGTAACCAGAACTGTAGCCACTAGTAACCAGAACTGTAGTTGCAGCATTTTTATTTTTTTTTAACTACCATTTGTGGACTTCTTGACGGTAAATAATTACAAAACTCCAGCCTTGAAGTAACAAATGAATGGACTGGTTTCTCAGCATCACAAGATATTTCTACCTTTTTTTAAATTCCGGAGATGAAAGAAGGAAATTCTAGAAGCCTCGTTGATGTGGGATTTTAATCTCAAGTCCTGAGTAGCAAAGTTCTAGAATTGCGTTGCTTGTTGAAGTAGCTCTGCTAGCTTGACTCTAATATTCTTTTTTAACAAAACTTTAATTCCTCCATTTTTGGATCAGAGTTTCTTTTTCTGATGGTTTTTGCCCGTGTTGTTGAATGCTCTGAAACTGGGAGGATTTTCAAAATGTTTTTGTTCCGTTTTTGGCACTTGTTATGATAAGTAACCACAGCAACAGTAGCAAATCTATTTTACACTCAGGAGCAGCTCATTAACATCTCTAATGAGGAAATTATACTTAATCTACTTCTGCAAGTATCAGCTGAGTTCAAAAGGAGACACCAGGGATGCAGAACAGGAGCAAGTATAAGAGAGAGGAAGATGAAATTTAAGTGATATCTTCCAATAGCCTTATGGGCAAAGTGAGATCTTTAAGAAACAAGTTATACGAACCCCAAACCCTAGAAAAAACAAGCTTTTAAGAAGGGAATCAGGGAATTAATTAGTAGTATGCAGAGGCAATTTAAGGTCAAGAAGAGAGAAAAGGAGGCATAGATCCTTCCGGGTTTGCAGCAAGATGCTGCGTATTTTCTATCAGTCTGTTGAGGGGAGTGTTATTTCTTCTGCCATCATCTGCTGGGGTAGCAGCATCCCAGCAATTGACCCTAAAAAAGGTCAACAAGTTGATAAAGAACATTGGCTCTGTTCTAGTAACCACTCTAGAATCTCTGCCTAGATTCTTTTATAAAGTAAAGAAAAATATGAACACTCATGAGCATCCTCTTCAGAGGATTGTTAAACAACAACACATTTTCTTCAGTGGCTTCTCCATAGACGGTGCATGAGAATATCATTAGTGACTTTCACAAGTCCTGTTTCAGTGCTATGATGAGCGCTATAACCAGACTGAAATCTTCAAAAAGGTAATTGATGTATAAGTGGTCAGACACTTTTTAAAGCAACTATTGTTTCATGAATTTTAGATGAGAAAATAAGATAAGGTTCTATAATTGATAATATCTATAATGTCTATATCCAGAGAAGGTTTCTAGGCAAATATTTAATTACAGCAACGTACCCTAATAGCCTGCAGAACATATTCCTGTAACTGGTGTAGATTAATCGTACATAAAACAGAGTTAGAAATCAGAGGGAATATTTCCTTCAATAACTTGGTTGGAATTGGATCTTAAGATACAAGCTGAAGGCTTAGATGAAGATAATTTTTCAAATGGAACAAATCGGTCCAAACAATGTTCAGGGTCTATAGTTAATGTGATGCTGCCTCACCTTCCAGAGATAAACAATATTTAGAGGGGTGCCAATGAACTTACTTTTGATATTACCAATTTTGTTTATAACGAATACCATAAAATCATTATTTTTATGAGCAAGCTGAAGAAAGGCTTCAGTCGAGCTATAGCTCAGTGTGAGTCTGGCAACTGTATTAAAGAGAAATCTAGAAATATTCTTTTTCTGCCTTATTAATGAAGAGAAATATGCTGCCTTCGCAGGACACAATCCTGGAGCTACTGAGATGTTGCTGCCAGCAACTACAGGTTCTACTTCTATAAATGAAACACTTGGTCTTGGTTTCTTCTATCATAAGCACAACTATTTGTTCAGGTTTATCCATTTAGCTGTATTTCTATCCAATATGACTCACCTTTTTAATTTTCTTTTAAATTTAGAGTTCCATATGGTGTAAGATAACTGTCATTAAAACATATGCATTAGTGACTGAACTTATAAATGTATTCAATAAATGTAAATAAATTTAAGATTTCTATTTGTCCCTTATCAGGTCTTGCATGCACTGGTCAGATGTTTTATCTGTGAGAATTTAAAGTTTTGAAAAAAGTGATAAAGTTTCAACTTTGCAAAACATATAATACAAATAAAGAATTATAATTAATAATAAAAAATTATGTAAATCTGCCACACTAACCTCGTGGATGCCCCCAACATTTATAAAGCTTTGTACTACTTATTTAATGGTGATGATAATGCACGTGAAAGTTGTTCACTGAAAGCCAATAAAGAAGAAGAAGAGGAAAGCGAAACCACTGATCAAACATCTTTGCTGAAATATTGTTTTAAACATTGTTGTTTTCATGCGCAGCATAAAGTTTGATCGATGGTTCCATTTTCATCTTCTTCAACTTCTTGTTTAAAGGCAGTTACAAAAAAACTTTAAAGCTTCTTTATTTGTAAATGTAAATGTTTATTCTCACAGATGATGAATTGATCATTTTACATCTGATGTCATATGTATCTATGTATGTATGTATGTATGTATGTATGTACGTATCATTAAAAAATACAAATTCAATTCAGTTTTTTTATATATCGCAAATTCACAACATGTCATCTCAAAAACACTCAGTCAGATCGGTTCAAAGTTTTCTATCTAAGAAAAACAAGCTGATTGCATTGACCGATTGACTCTGCAACAATCCTTCACACCAAGCATGCTTGTAGCGACAGTGGATTGGAAAAACTCCCTTTTAACAGGAAGAAATCTCCAGCAGAATCCATCTGCTCAGGCCGACTGGGGTTCAAGGAGACAGAAGCAGAGATACAGAAAGAAGCAGAAATATAAAAGGAAACTGTCAACCAGCTCCACAGACAGCCCCGTCCAGGAAACACACAGCCAGGCAGACAAGCTCTGAGCCAGCTCCCATGTCAGAGAATGAAGAGAGCACATCCAGCCAGTCACATTCAGAGAAACAAGACTACACTGGAAAACAGACCGATCTCCAACATCTATAAACAAAGGTGTGGATGACAGCAGCACAGCTGATATCTTTCTCCGGGATGGTTTCACAGCCAAACATGAACAGACTAGATGAAGTTACTATGATGGGAAAAGCAGAAAGAACACAAGTCAGGGGTTAAACTAACAAACACAGCAGAATCGGAGAATAGAGATACAAGCCCCATTTACACTGCTCTCTGAAAAACGATCTGTGCCGAGTTCGGACAGAGCTTAGATCAGTTAACCGGGCTGAACTTGATTACTTATAATAACCGTTTACACACTACGCTAGCACAGTTCGTCGCCTCTTAGTGGCATTCTACGGTACTACTGCTCTCTAGAAGTAAACAAGAAAATCAACATTGCAGCGCTTGTAACATTCAGAAGTTTGGTTATAATTGTGATATTTCGCTGTTTGCAGAGAGTCAGGCAAAAGAGGCAGCCTTTGGTGAATTCGCTTAACAGTTCGCTTTTGGGAAGTGGATATGACAAACGATAGTCTAATCAGGGTTTACAGAAGCATGAAAAAACAACGACATACATTGAGGTTCATTACAATGCTAAGCAGAATCAGTACTGGAAATTGTGTGGCATGGTAGGTAAGTTAGTATATGAATGTATATATATATATATATATATAATATAATATAAATGTCTGAAATTTCATGATTACGGAGGCTGACTGTAAGGAGATGATGCGGTCTGCTCATGTGCTTTGTGTAATCTGAGCCAGAACTGAACCATATTTAATACATACATATTTAATGCTCATGAACTTCCATATATGTGTTTTTTGGCACCATGTCTTTTCTTCAAAACTGTTCACATTTAAACATTGCTGCACTTAATGGAATAAAAATTTTCTGTAAGCTGTACAATAACAGAATTTCGTTTTATATACACTGTGTATACAAAATGACAATAAAAGTTGTCTAGTCTAAGCATGGGCATTTGAGGCTTTATATGTGAGAAGGATGAATTTTATTTTATTTCAGAAGCCAATGAAGAGAAGCTAAGATAGTAAAAATTTTATCTCTCTTTTTAATGTTCATCAGCTGAAGGCTTTTAACTACAGCTTGCAGACTTCCTGAAGTAACAAATCCATGGACTAGTTTCTCAG
Source organism: Cyprinodon tularosa (assembly GCF_016077235.1). Taxonomy (NCBI): domain Eukaryota; kingdom Metazoa; phylum Chordata; class Actinopteri; order Cyprinodontiformes; family Cyprinodontidae; genus Cyprinodon; species Cyprinodon tularosa. The sequence continues at coordinate 1,111,987 of NW_024038395.1, read as the reverse complement.
AATCACCCCTTGTTAGCAGGCGACCTCTCGGCTGGATTTTCAGTGAGGCAATGAACTTGTCAGGCAGAGTAAAGTTGAGGCATCAACAGGTTTATTAGGCTCCACAGCATTCAGTCTCCATCAAACACACAATCTCTAGCTTAAATAGACACAGCTGATGGACTAAACCATTTACAATAGAAAATTAACTCCTCACTTCCATCAAAAAATACACATTTAAATCAAATATCTACAAACATACACTTAAGGTTATTTTTTTATAAACATTTTCTGATTTAACTTGCACCCAAACAGTATAGAAATCCCACAAACTATGTGCACAACTCCCCCTGTATTCTCCATGGCCTCTCCCAGAACCTATAAATGGTGTCTGGACCCCCGGGGATGCATTTGTCCAAACACCCTGGAGAGGACACAGAAAAGACAGGTAAGTCACTTTCTCAGCACCACAACACTTATTTTGCACTTCCTTCTAACAGACTTTACACTAGCATTTGCTGAAGTTTCTAAACAGTAACCCTTGCTTGCTCTAAACACCAATCCTCTTTTCCACAGACAACCACCCCAATTGCTAATGGAGAGCAGCTGTGGAGAGCCTTGAACAAAGGGCTACATGCTAATTATTAAAATACCCAATAAATATTCAATAAATATTTTAAAAACCTTGTGTGCAAACTGTTCTTTATGTGCAAATTTATGCTTAAAGTGCAGTGCCCAATAAAGTGTCCTAGTGCTAAGCAAGCTGTTTTTAATAAAGTGCAAAGGGCCCTTAAAAGTGCTACAAGCTATTTACATAAAACTATATACATAAAAATAGTCCCAGTAATGAAGACCTCTTCATTACATTTCTTCCCCCTTCTCTTAAGCCAGAACCTCAGTCGTGTATCCTGGACAGACAGTCAGCAACCACATTGGACTTTCCAGGTTTGTACTGAACTGTGAAATCAAAAGGCTGCAGAGACAGGTACCATCCAGCGATGCGGGCATTGGCATCCTTCATGCGTCTTAACCACTGAAGGGCCCGATGGTCAGTCTCTAGAGTGAAGTGGCGGCCAAGAAGATAATACCTGAGGCTTTCGATGGCCCACTTCATGGCCAAGCATTCTTTCTCCACTGTTGAGTACCTGGTCTCCCTGTCAAGCAGCTTCCGACTCAAAAACACCACAGGCTTCCTTTCACCCTCCACCTCTTGTTGAAGGACCGCTCCAAGCCCCACTCCTGACGCATCGGTTTGCACGATGAATGGCTTACTGAAGTCTGGGCTGTGTAGAACCGGGTCAGAACACACTGCGGCCTTGAGATCCTTGAATGCTCGATCACACTCTTCTGTCCAGCAAACTTTGTTGGGGGCTGAAGCCTTTGTTAGATCAGTCAGTACAGCTGAGCGGTCTGCGAAAGAAGGTATAAATTTTCTGTACCAGCCAACCAAACCCAGAAATCCTCTCACCTTCCGCTTTGTGGTTGGGACTGGGAAGGACTGGATTGCCTCCATCTTCCCCACTTGAGGTTTTATTTGTCCAAACCCAATGACGAAACCCAAATACTCCACTTCTCTCTGGGCTATGGTACACTTCTTTGGGTTAATAGTCAGCCCAGCCTTCCTGATGCGCTCCAGCACCTCCTGTAGGTGAATCACATGGTCCTCCCAGGACTGGCTATACACCACGACATCGTCCAGATATGCTGCAGAAAATGCTGACACATCTCTCAGTATATGATCCATTAAACGTTGGAATGTTGCAGGTGCACCCTGTAGCCCAAAAGGCATAACCCTGAATTGGTACATACCAAAAGGAGTTCTGAAGGCGGTCAGCTCTCTTGCTTCTGGTGCCAAAGCCACTTGCCAGTATCCTTTGCACAGATCCAGCGTTGTAATGTAGCTTGCTGAACCGACTCTCTCCAATAGGTCATCAACCCTGGGCATTGGGTATGGATCAAAGTTGGACATGGCATTCACATATCTAAAATCAATGCAAAATCTGAGGGAACCATCCTTCTTTGGTACCAGCACAATTGGACTGCACCATTCACTACAGGACTCTTCAATTATTCCCAAATCCAACATCAGCTTTATTTCTTTTCTCAGCACCGGCACCAACCTCTCTGGTATACGATAGCTCTTTTGCCGGCTAGGTGCACCATCTTTCATCCGGATCTTATGTTGAACCAGTGATGTGAATCCTGGAGTTTCCTTAAAAAGATGAGGATCCAAAAGATGACTTATGTTGCTCTGCTCAACAGGGGACAAATGAGAAAGGTCAACTGAAAAATCCTCTGATGTGCTGGTAGGGAAGAATTTTTCAGTCACTTCTTCATCCTCAACTGCACGCACAAATAACTCCTGATGCACAGGCTCCTGTCGACTGTGAAACTCCTTCAACAGGTTGACATGAAATGTCTGATATTTCTTAGCCCTTTCTGGCATGTGCAGTTCATAAACCAGTTTACTTACTTGTTTAGTGATCTCATATGGTCCATGCCATTTTGTCAGCAGCTTGTTCTCACTGGTGGGAAGCAGTAACAGTACTTTCTGCCCTGGAAGGAAGACCCTGTCTCTGGCCTTCTGATCATACCAAGTCTTCTGATGTTGTTGAGCTGCTTTCATGTTGTCCTGTGCAAATGATGCCATCTCCTGCAGTCTCTCCCTCATGTTTATGACATACGCAGCAATGTTCTCTTCCTCTGGCTTGGACTCTTCCCAGCAGTCCTTCAGCAGATCCAGTGGGCCTCTCACTTGGCGTCCATACAATAGTTCAAAGGGTGAGAAGCCTGTGGAAACCTGTGGAACCTCCCGGTAAGCAAATAACAGGTAAGGCAGCCACTGGTCCCAGTCTGCACCTGTGTCAGAGACAAACTTGCGCAGCATGTTTTTGAGAGTCTGGTTATATCTTTCCACTAGCCCGTCCGTTTGGGGGTGATAAGGGGTGGTCCTAAGACCCTTAATCCCTAACAACTTATACACCTGCTGCAATAATTTGGACAAAAAGTTTGTTCCACAATCTGTAAGAATCTCTCTTGGGATTCCTACTCTAGAGAATAGTTGCAGAAGGCAGTTAGCAACATGGCGGGCTTTAATAGATCTAAGTGGGAAGGCCTCTGGGTATCGTGTAGCATAATCACATATCACCAATATGTAACGATAGCCTGTAGAGCTCTTTTCTAGGGGACCCACAATGTCCATGCCTAGTCTTTCAAAAGGAGTCTCAACAATGGGGAGTGGTTGTAGTGGAGCTCGTGCTACACCTTTGCCTGAAGTCAACTGGCACTTTTTGCAGGAACTACAGAAGTTTGAAATCTCCCTATACATTCCTGGCCAGACAAAACGGGTGCTGATCCTACTCAGTGTCTTGTGAAAAGCCATATGACCAGCCCAAGGAATTGAATGCCCAAGCTCCATAACTTTGAACCGGAACTGTTGTGGGAGAGCTAAAGCTTCACACTTTCCCTTTTTCTGGTACAAGATGCCTCCTTTAATCATATAGACTGCATCTTCTAGAAAGTTTACCTGGCACTGATTAGTTTCCCCTTTCCCTGTCACTTTTTCAAACCAGGGTTTCAGAGTAGGATCCTCTCTCTGCAGTGCCCCCAAATCTGAAGGAATGTCAAAATCAAAGAGATTTGGCTTAGATAAGGGTTCTGTCTTCCCACCACCCAAACCTCTAAACTTATCCCTTCTTCTCTGAGCTCTAGATTTCTTAGTCTTTCCTGGCTGTGCTTCCAGAGATTCCCTGAAAAAAGGTAACTCTTCCAGCCCTGCCTTTGCACTCTGGGCCCTTGTGATGACATGACATGGATTCAATGGTCTTGTTTGTAATGCTTCTACTGGATCAACTGAGCTCTGGGTGTCTCCGTCATTGATTACTTGGGAATCATGATCTGACTGATGTATAAGATCAAAGAGAGTGGGGATATCATTTCCCAGTATGACTGAATAAGGCAACGAGGGAACCACAGCTACCTGTACCAGGTAAGTCTGACCTCCAACTGTCAAATAAACCTCAGCTGTAGGGTAAACATGTTCATCCCCATGTATACAACTTATTCTAGTCCCCACCCCATTCAGATTTTCCTCTGAGATCAGGCTAGCTTGTACTAGAGACTGGAAGCACCCAGAGTCAAGCAAAGCTTCGGCTTTCTCCCCATTAATTAGAACAGGAACCATGCAAACTTTCTTTTCTACCATCTCTGTGGCTGGTCTTGGAACTGAACACAAAAGAGATGGCTTTGATTTCAGGGCAGGGCAAAAATGTTGTGTATGGCCAAAGTTATTACAATTATAACATCTTACGTCTTGGGCTGAGGACTTTGGAAATGACTTTTTACCACTATGTTGTCTATGGGAAGGAATCTGCCTTGAACTAGACATAGTTCTAGCCTGAACCTGACCAAACCCCTGTTCACCCCCATTGGACTTACTTGGTTGGGCATAGTGGGTCTCCCGGGCAAAACAGGTGCTCTTGCTCCCCTTCCTGGCGGATGTGAACACCTCTGCAAGGCCAGCTGCTTCTTTCGCCGTTTTCGGGTCACGCTCCCGTATCCATATCTCCAACTCTGGATTAACCATCCTCAAAAACTGCTCCAGAATTATCTGCTCAGATATTTCTTGTACAGTAGATTTCTCAGGTTTAACCCATCTTGAAAACAAGTCTTTCAGTCGTACATAAAGCTCACGTGGCGTCTCACCTGGCTCCACCCTCAGGGATCTGAAGCGGCGTCGATACGTGTCAGCAGTGATCTCATACTTTGCCAGAATTGCTTCTTTCACTTTGTCATAGTTCTCAGCATCTGCGATATCCATGAGAACATAAGCGGTACGAGCTTTTCCTGTCAAAAGGGGAACGAGACGCACAGCCCACTCATCTCTGGACCAGCGACACACCTGGGCCATCCTCTCAAATGTTGTCAGGAAATGCTCAATGTCGTCATCCGCAGATAAGAGAGGCAATTTTGGTTCCATAAGGGACCTGGAACCATGGGGAACCTGGACATCACCAACCTCTGATTCATCTTCATGCACTTCATGTGCTGCGGGGGAAGGTGGTGCTTCAGGTTCAGGTTTATCAATCACAGCATTTACTAGGAGCTGTAGTTGTTGAAATTGGTGCTGCATGCTTTTCCACCTCTGCTCCTGGCGAGAAAAGTCTTTCTCCAATTTCTGGTCTCTATTTGCTTGAGACTGCAACAGAGATGTAACCAACCCCGCCAGTTCCTCCAGCCTGTCCACAGGCTTTGCTGCTGCCATAGCCTCCAGATCAGATGAAGCTGAAGCCCCTTCAGGCTCTTCCTCTTGGTTTGCCTTTTTTCCACCTCTAGTCATCATCTCACTGTAGCATGGAGATCCCACTTCTGACACCAACTGTTAGCAGGCGACCTCTCGGCTGGATTTTCAGTGAGGCAATGAACTTGTCAGGCAGAGTAAAGTTGAGGCATCAACAGGTTTATTAGGCTCCACAGCATTCAGTCTCCATCAAACACACAATCTCTAGCTTAAATAGACACAGCTGATGGACTAAACCATTTACAATAGAAAATTAACTCCTCACTTCCATCAAAAAATACACATTTAAATCAAATATCTACAAACATACACTTAAGGTTATTTTTTTATAAACATTTTCTGATTTAACTTGCACCCAAACAGTATAGAAATCCCACAAACTATGTGCACAACTCCCCCTGTATTCTCCATGGCCTCTCCCAGAACCTATAAATGGTGTCTGGACCCCCGGGGATGCATTTGTCCAAACACCCTGGAGAGGACACAGAAAAGACAGGTAAGTCACTTTCTCAGCACCACAACACTTATTTTGCACTTCCTTCTAACAGACTTTACACTAGCATTTGCTGAAGTTTCTAAACAGTAACCCTTGCTTGCTCTAAACACCAATCCTCTTTTCCACAGACAACCACCCCAATTGCTAATGGAGAGCAGCTGTGGAGAGCCTTGAACAAAGGGCTACATGCTAATTATTAAAATACCCAATAAATATTCAATAAATATTTTAAAAACCTTGTGTGCAAACTGTTCTTTATGTGCAAATTTATGCTTAAAGTGCAGTGCCCAATAAAGTGTCCTAGTGCTAAGCAAGCTGTTTTTAATAAAGTGCAAAGGGCCCTTAAAAGTGCTACAAGCTATTTACATAAAACTATATACATAAAAATAGTCCCAGTAATGAAGACCTCTTCATTACACCCCTGGATAAGATACTTCTAATTTTTTCAATATTCAGCAGATGAAACAAGTAAGTCGTAACTTTATTAACATTTATTGGTTGTTATGCCTGGCTCAGTCCTATTGCATTATTTGTGTGTCTGCTCTTTCTTTTCCATTCCCCATTCAGTTTTAGGAGATAGTCGCTCAGGCTGAGACATATTTTGCTGGAGTTTCTTTGTTTTAAAGGGGAGCTTTCCTTTCTGCCGACCTTAATATGAAATCTGCTGAGTTGAGATGGAAAACCTCTGTTCTAAATTGGCACTAAATAAATTAACAACTAAATTTCTTTTTCTTAATCTCAGTAGTAGCGGATAATGTATCAGATAATGTATCTGTGGTTAATTTATGTGAGGTGTTTAATGGTGAATAGGGAAAAAGTCTGAGACAGACTTAGACCAGTTCATTCTGTTCCATTAAAAACGGTCAAACTGTTTGTTCAGATTCAATGTTTACTGAATTTCCTTATTTGGTCTTCTATAATGTTTTGTTTAAATCTTGAGGTAAAGAAAATATCTAGCACATTCAGATTAATTTATTGTAGCCAAATAAAATATACCCACATTTAGATAATGTGCCAAAGCCACAGCCATCCTATTCCCATAAAATGCTGTTGGAGCCAAAGCTACAGTTAATTAAATAGTTTTCAACCTGTTCCCCTCGCTCACAAGTAGGATCTCTTGTGCTTGGAAAGGTGGTGGTTCTGTATACAGTAGAAACTGTTGATCTTAAAGACCTTCTTCCTTTTAAAGTTCTCAGTTTTCTTTATTCCAAAATTCTACTGTAGCTTTAAGTTGAGTAAAGGAAATCTGAACTATGTGTAAATCCTTTGCATTTAAATCTGAGAGAAAGACACTTAGAATTTTGATTCATCTGTTAACATTTATAAAATTCATTATTAGTTCTCAAACTTGTGTTTACAGTATATGGCGATAGTTTGTTGCTTTAGTTGGTATATCATTAAAAAAAATCTGCTGGTGACTTATGTCCCCCTTCTCAATCATCATTTTACTGTGTTTCTTATTGTTTGCTTTAACTGCGAACAGTTGGATTTTGGAAACTTTTTCTGTGATGCAGCAGCAAAAAACAGTCCAAAGCCAACTTTAATTTGCTCGTGCAGTCGACCATAGAGTAAAAACAGAAGTTTCCTTCTCCCCAGACTTTCTGGAACAACTGATCCTCTGTACGTCAAAAAAAAAAAAAAAAAAAGGATGTAGACCCCAAAGGAGGGACCTGACTAGGAGATAGCTGGGTTTGCTGCAGTCTGGCAGTAAATTATTAAAGAGAGGCTTGCTGGAGGTGGGAGCTAGAAAGCTAAGGTGATGTAGAAGCAGGGAGTAGAGCAAACTGAGGTCTGCCAAAAGCTTCCCTGAGGTGGTGCTGGGACAGAGTCACATAGGAGAAATTACAGATTGACAGCTTGGTGGGCTTTCTGTTGAAGACAGACGGTAGGCGGAGAAAAGAGTCTAATTTGTGATGGTATCCTTTTACCCTCATGAGTTGATAGAGCAGAATAACAAGCAGAAACATTAAACACAGTCTGATTCATGGGATGGAATCACATAGGTGCAGAGACAACAGATGTCACAGATTTATCACCAATCAGGTACAAAGAAACAGAAACATATACAAGGTCGAGGGTTTTTCTTTATGCCTGAAGTGGTTCTTTCTCTTACTGTGTCAGGATTATACCAAAGTTTTAAATCTCTATGGCTTAAAAAACATGTTTTATGAGATTCAAGAAGAAGTACTGGACTGACCAGAGTTCACACAGTGTTAACCCCTCCCCTACTTGTTACAAGTTACTGCTGGTCAGTCAACTGAAAGACTGCAACTCTTTTTCTCATCTAAAGACAAATTTGGCTCTTTCAACAAACAGTACTTTCATAGCCACAAAACAGACAAATAGATGTGGAAACTAAACGAGCTCAGCTATTACTCTCATGAAGGCAAACTAGTTTTAAAACTACAGCTGGATCTCCAGGCGTTAACTCCAGTCTGACTAATTAACCCAGGAAAACTAGTTTGTTTTAGCTGTGTTTCTCTATACAAATCACCCTAAACTGGTGTTTCATATGTTTCTTTGAGTTACCCTATGATGGTTGGAAAAAGTGTTGCCATGGTCTTGCATAATGGCAGCTGGCACTCCACACATCACCAACTGTTTTTAATCTGTCAATAACTTGGTTTGTCACATTTGGACGTATTCCATAAACCCTTGTGCAAAAGTTTGTCCAATGCATGGTCCTTTATCTGGCCACACTTAAAGCACCCATCTTAACTAATTACTCTCATTTAATTGTGACCATCAAGAGCATGGTGACCAAACATCCCCGATTTCCGGGGACAGTCCTCGTGTTGGACCACCTTTCCCCAGCTAAAGCTATCACCGGAGATGTCGCAGAGAGCACGAGCATGTTGCGCTCAAAAACAGTTTTTATGGTAGCTCCTTTCACTGCTGTTATCGCAAAGACAAGGAACAGACTTTAAAAAGAGAAGAAGAGGAAGCAGAAGTTTGTTGTCCCAACTGGTCACAACTGATGAGGATCTGCTCTGTTGTGGTACTGTCAGTGAGTTAATCAATTCAGTTCTTGTATTTGGATTTGGCTGATCCTTGTGGTAAAGGTTTGGTTCATGCCCTATAATAATAATAATAGGGCTTCCATGCATTCTGTTGTACTAAATGTGAGGACTGAAAATGTAACATATACCAAGCTAATCAACAAAAAGTAAGACAAGACTATGGTTGTAGCTGACATGAGTGAGAGACTCGGTTTAGAACTGATTGGTGACCTTTAGTTTATATTTGCAGATAATTATAAGTAGAGATAATATAATTTATTGTGGTTTATGAGCAAAAACTAGGTGTGCTTTTCAACTACTCAGTTTTATCATGAAAAAATATGAGTCAGCAACAGGAAAATAGCAACAGGAGTAAGAGATAACCACCTGTTTGATGATCATTTACTATGTTGCCTTTTTTTTTTAGCTCCAACTATTTTGGCAATTGGCATTTTTAGTATTTAATCAGGCAAAAATAATAATAATCATTAATCATAATATGTATGATGAGTTTATATCAAAATAACCCTAGTAACTGACCTTAGTAACCAGCCAGAAAACACCTGGATTATTCAGCCTGTCCGGTAATAAAAGACAGGAAGCAAAGGAGCTAGCTGAAGTTCTGGAAGTAATAGAGCTGAGCATTGAGCTCATCAATGGGAGATATTAAATTGCTTGTCTAAGAGGCACAACAAAAAAATGGTGCCAAAACAAGTATCATCAAATTAATGAAACATGTAACAGATTTTTTGAAGATGCCTAATGGTAAATTTGCTCACAGTAACAAACACATGTTTTTGTAAATTTGAAGTATTTTAGAATCTTTGTATATTGCATAAATATTGTAATGATCAGAACAGATGGACCCAGAATTCAAACCAGACAACCAGTGCATAAAGCTTTGTTTATTGAAACCAAACTGCTGCAGGTAGTGTCACCGATTAGGGCAGGAACCTCTGTAAATGGAGACAAAAGATTAGTCATCAGGTTTGCTTTATGATGTGCATCAATCAAACGTAATGGTCACTAACCTTGTCTTAGTCCTCAGTCTGGGAAAAACCACAAAGTTAGGTTAGAGCTGGTTGACAGTGGCACGGATGTTGCTGTCACTGCTAAGGAAGTCCCAGAGAATAACTCCCGCCGAGTTACGATAACTCAAATTCCACTTTTACAAGTTTTCTATAGGTTGGAGATTGGGGCCACTCCAGAACATTGGAGGTCTTCTGCAACAGCAATCATTTGAAAATTGGATTATTTTTCCATATCTGTTAACTGCTGTACACAACAACCTTTAACCGCTTTTTCTTTTCACGCCACACCACTAGAAACATAAAAAATTGTTTAATTTACCTACCAAGCCAGCATTCAACCATCTATTTTCCAACTCGCTTATCCTTACTGGGGTCACAAGAGGTGCTAGTACAGTACCTATCTCCAGCTGTCAATGGGCAACAGGTAGGGTACACCCCAGACCGGTCGCCCGTCCATCACAGGGGGACACAGGGACACAGAGGACAAGCAACCAATCAGACACACCTAAGAAAATTTTTTTGAAAAGCCAATTAACCTAACAGTCAGAGTATGCACGCTCAGAGAGAATATGCAAACTGCATGCTGAAAGACCCTGGGCCAGGAATCTAACCCATAACCTTCTTCCTGCAAGGCAGCAGTGCAACCCACTGCACTACTGAGCAGAGCTTGCATGCCAGCATTTTTTTAATAACTGAACCACATATGATTGCTTGCATAAAAAGGTAATTCAGACAGAATCAGTAATATCAGTAATTTAGTATTGGGGCATTAACCATTTGCGAGACCTTTTGGAAGCACAGTCTGAATGATCTGATTCTTGGCAATGCTACCTCAATATGTAATGATCCTGCTCCTTTTTACTTGCATGTCTGTACCTGCTTCTCTGTGCTGCTCTTATTTGGCTCCTAGTTTCACCTGCGTCTCCCCTGCCGGTATTCTAATCACTCTCATTCATCCCACCTGTGATCCTTCCTCTATATTCTGCTCTCTGAGTGGCAAGGGCGGTCTAAATGTCTAGAGTTATTTCCCTGCCACTCTGTTTGATCTCAACCACTGTTCTATCTCCTGGATTTCCCTGTATTTCAGATATTCTTCTAGCCTCTGATCTCTGGACATCGACCCTGCTTCTCCCTCCTAATTAGAGAATCTAATCTTGTCAACTTGTGTTGGCCTTACCATGCTCAACTTTTTATTGTGCTTTACAGATTCAGGCCTGTTTGTCATATTCTGTTGCCTGTGGCATAGTTTGATTACATTTTCTGGTCAACATGCAGAATCACAAACATGACTCAAAAGAAAGGCATGACAGTTTATTATATATCTTGGAGAGTCATGGCTCATCAAGGCGGAGTCACAAGGGAGAGAGAAACATTTAGGCTAAACTGACCAAAATGTTGGGAATGGTTTAAAGCGGAATTTGGCTTACTGTAGGTGGGAGCAGCAGCATTGTTGGAGGGGTAATCAATTAATATTGTGCTGTGCTGGCGGCTAGCTTTTCATACCCCTTTCTTACTGGCCGAAAAACCTGTTTAAACTTGAGAACAATGGATTTTTATTAACGGTGGGAACAGCTCACTGACGCATAGAATTAAATTTAGAATTAAAATTTATTTAATTGTCTTTTCATTGTCACAAGTACAAATCAACAAAATTCACTCTCTGCATTTAACTCATTCCTTTGGGAAGAAGTGGGCTGCAATTGTGCAGCACCATGGAGCAGTGTTGGGTTAAGGGTCTTGCTCAGGGACCCAGAATGTCTACCCAGATCAAACGACTCTGCGAGGGATCTACATTAAAATCGTCTCTGTCTGATCTAACAAGCCGAAACATCTCTGTTTACATTTGTTACATTTCTGTTTACATTTGTTAAACATGGCACAGAGCTGTTTAGAGGGATTTGGAAAGATAATAGATTTAAATAGTAAAGCACACTATGCCCTGGCTTCCTTACATGGTGCTCTCCATTGTTAACTTTAATGATTTTTGTCACACTGGTGACATCATTGCTAACATGGCATGTTGGTGTCACCTCACACGGAACCGTGGGGGACAGACACCATGCAGCTTGCCAGCTAGGAGTTAGTCCCAGCTTTTTTTGCCAGTGGAAGCCAAATGCTGATTGTCAGCGCTATAAAACGAGTGTAAACCTGGTATTTTCAGTAGGTAAGTCGCGTTATAGTCAGAGGTATCAAAAGTATTACATCATTGTCATTACTCAAGAAGTAAAGATACCAGGATTAAAAGAGGCTTTTGGAAGTATTCAAGTATTAGCTCAAATTTTGTACTCAAGTATAAAATGACCTAGTTTAAAAACAATTTAAAGTATTGAAGTAAAAGTAATGTGAAGGGGGGGAAATATCACAGTGTACAAAAGCTTTTGTGTTATATAAAACATTAAATAATTAACACTAATACACTAGGCTGCCTATTTCAGCTGGATATATGTCCACTGCAAATTATTGCAATTATGCTCGATGGTTATACATTAAAGAACCCATATGTGCAATAGTGAGCAATAATGTGGTTCATGAAGCTCAAGATATGATGAATAATTGCCTATGGAGCAAAAAGTCAAACATCAGAGGCCTTTTGAGTGGTAAAAGTAAAAGTAAATTCAAGCTTAGCTGCACTAACATTAAACCAAAGGTTACAAGACAGGACAGGGACCAGTAAATCCAAAACAGACTTTGTAACACTCATTACACAGTACTAGAGAAAAATTATTTTTCAAAGTAACTGATAAAAACCTAGAAAAATATCCTGGTAACGCACAATAGGCTGTTTGGCCAGGGATACACAAAAGTTGTCTGGTCTTCTTGGCAAACAACCTCCTTGGTGAGCTTGGCTGAGGCATTCCACTAGTCTCCTTTAGGATATTTTCCTTCTTTTGTGACATTAATGTGATCTGTATACATTCCTGGTCAGACAAATAACTTATTAACCGATAGGGTGTCAGGATGCTTACTCTTCTCATCTAATCACTGTTACAGTTTTTTATCTGGATAGCACAGTTTGTGGGTTTTCTTCTCACCCATAGATGACAAGTGGTTATTAAAATGAGTAACAAAGTTCGTCTCCTCCAGTTTCTAACAAAATCTAAGGAGTAGAAAGTACAGATGATTAAAGTTTAAGGAGTAAAAGTAAAAAGTCAAATGAATAATAATTACTCCAGTAATGTTTAGATAACCAAAATTTCTATTTATACTTCTTTATTTGAGTCAATCAGAGGAAAACTGCTGGAAACAGAGAGCAAAGGAGGATGGGCAGGTAAGTGTTGGTTGGAGACAGCATGTGGCCGACAACCGTTGGTGGTTCCAGAGCCAGCTCCCATCAGAGGAAAAAAGGACCAAATAATCTGAGCTGGGGTCAGACTAAACTTGAGGAGTCACCTGGAGATACAACAAGCATTGAGGTAAGAAACAAGAAAATAAACTGGCATTCACTAACACACACAGGGCAAGGTTCTACCATGTGGGTGAATCACCTGGCAGACAATCTCCAGCGGTCTAATTAGAGAAATCATGATCAGGTGTTTACCTGCTGCAGTTCAGCCATCTCCATCAGCGATCTGTGCAACATATACATAAGCTATGCGACACAAAGTGTTGGGACAGACACATTTCTAGCAACACCAAAGGTACACTGTTGGTGATTTTAGTGATGAGGCAGTGCCATGATACCCGCCATGGATGTAAAGTCACAGTTGTTAAGCCTTGAACAAACAGAATCCAATTTTGTGTTTGATCTAACAGAAAATCGTGTCATTTGAGATCATGGCTCATTGAATGGCACTGAGAGTCAATGAGGATAAACACACCCGACATGATTTTCTGCACGAAGGCTCACATAGCTCCGACTGAAATACACCCCCGAGACTATGCAGCAATTCAGCTGCAATTTCAAGGGTCTGACAGCATAAGAGACGCGTTTGAAAAGTAACAAAACATATGATTTGGGGAACAACTACCCAAAACCTTCACAAACTTCGGGTGGACACAAAACAAACATAGAGATCCTCTTTGAGCCTCACAAAAAACAAACGAGGGGCAGACAATGGAGGTTAGCACAGCTTATCACTCCTTTTTATGAAACATAAAAACAAAAAAAAGTTCAATCTGAAAAACTCACACGAAGAGAAATGACAATTAGGAGAAATTGATTGATACAATTACTTTGTCTTTGACACTCAGACCTCGGCAGGAAATTAATTAATTTTGATAGATATGCATGAACAGGGGCAAAGAATAGGGCTGTTTCCTCCCAGACCTGAAACTGGTGGTGGAGTGGAGATGAAGTTGGTCAGTCTGTAGACTGCTGGTTAGTGAGACGGTCTGCTGAGCTTTATGGGGAGATCCAGTGGACTGCTTGAGCTGATACTAGAGCTTCACTCAGGGACCTGGAAGATGGAAGTCCAGTTGGATAACACAGGTTAAGAGAACCTGTCCATGATGAGCAAGCATGAAGCGACAGTGGAGAGGTAAAACTCCCTGTTGGGTAGAAACCACTGGCAGAACCAGGCTCATCTGCCGGACCGTTAAGATGAAACAGGGAACTCAGTAGGAGTCCGGGAAGAATGACACTGATGAAGCTTTAGCTACGATGGTGAAGGAGGGGCTGGAGTTGGGTTGAAACATTGTCATCTGAATAAAGTCACACAGCCCATCCACCACCCGTGCACAGGAGCAGACAAGTTAGTATCGGAGGCCTTTTAAGATGAACTTTGGATGCCGATAGGCTTTCGTTGCGGTGTGGTTCAAGGTTGATTGGCTGTGTCGCAGGTAGATGTAAGAGAGCAATCAGTTTCTTCAGTTGAACTTCCGACAAGGCTCCATTTAAACAAATCTCTCTCTTAGAATCACCTCTCATAACTTACCCAGTACCTCTATAAACCGTCCCAGAGCCTTTATTGCTGTGTTTCCTATTTCCTTTCTAATTATTCACTGCGTAAGAAAATAAAGGAGACATAAAAGACAGCATCACTTCAATTAATCAAACTTCTGTCAAATCCAACTGTCCACTTAGGAAGGAATAATTTCACATGCTGTTGTGCAAATGGAATAGACAACAGATGGAAATTATTGGCGTTTATGTGGAAGGCAGCACAGCTCTCCATGTGCTCATCAGATGCACCATGACTGTCACTGGGTACCGTGATGAGATCCTCAGACCACTTGTGAGACCATATGCTGGTACGGTTGGCCCTGGGTTCATCCTAAAGCAGTACAATGCTAGACCTGATGTGGCTGGAGTCTGTCAACAGTCAGTAGAGATCCTCCATCAACCCCAGCATCATATTTCATGGTTCCACCAAGTCTCCAAGCACCCAGGGTCCATCAAGGTTCCAATCATCCAATGAAACCTTGGATCAAAGTCTGTTTGTCTCCACCATTGTTCCAGGTTCCCTGGTTCTAAGTTACACTGGCCTCAGTCCAACCCTGTCACCTTCTAGACTTCCGCCTAAAGCCAATGAAATATCCAGACCTCTAGTTTGAATCAGATGAGTTTCCAGACCTCAGATTTGATTTTCAAGACCTCTGCCCAATCTGCCAAATTACCAGACCTAAAAACATGTTCCAAGCCTCATTCAGGGTCCAAGCCTTATCCAGGGTCTAAGTCTCATAGTGTGTACTACCTGTTGCCTGGTAGAGCTCCAAGGCTCTCTCTTCACAGTTTTTGCCAGTCTATCTGGCTGCAGTTAATTCAAATTTGCTTCAGTTAGAAATCAGTTTATTAGATGTACATTATTAGACATCTTCAATTGTTTCTGAAAGAATATTTATCATGGTTTCAAATGTGTTAAAACTGACAGTTAACTTTGATTTAAGACAAAACTAAGATCCCTACGCTTTGGAGGAGCTGCAGAGATCCACAGATCAGGGAGAGCAATCTTTAGACAGGACATCTTTCTGTGTTATACTGTTTGCAGTTTGTTGGTAACAATAGGGGACACTGCACACATGTGAGAAAGGAGCTCTGGTTAGATAAGAAACAAAACTGAACCTTATGGCCTGCAAGCCAGTTACAACGTGTGTCTGAAACTCAATGAATTGAATTAATTTGATAATAGTGGTGGCATCGTTGTGCACCACTATAAAAAATTTAACTTCTTCTTTTGCTTAAGATAAGTAGATTTTTTTTTTAATTGAGCAAGTAAGTGAGAGACTTTGCAAATGGAATAATTTTACATTTAACATAGAAAACAACTGTTGCAGTCTATTATTTTAAGTGTAAAATAACATAATATCTTATTTTAAGGGTAAAAATACTCATTCCATTGGCAGATCATCTTTTTAACCTACCGGTACTCAAATTAAGGGTAAATACACCTTTTTTAAGACATTTTTTTTTTTACAAGTTGTTGTTAACTTTTTGCAGTGTGTGGGGTTGCTTTTATTCCAAAGGAATAGGGATACTAATCACAGTTACAGTAATAGGAAGATAGGTTGAACTAGATGTAAGACACCCTTGGAACAAACCTGTCAAAGGCTAGCAGGGTCAGAAGGACCTCTGGAACAAGGGTCAGACTGGCCAAGTCAAAGTCCAGACCTTATTAATGATTAATTTCGAGATTTGAACCTTGATGCTCATTTATAATGTCTGACAAATATCACTTAGCCTAAGTTATTTGCAAAAAAAGCCTAAAACTTAAATCCTTGTCTTGAGCTCTTTCTGCTTTAAATGCTACCAATGTACGCTCTACAGTGTGTTTCAAATGCGAATGAACGACACACCATTCAGATTTTTTATGATTAAAGCATGTAGCATTCCATTTCATAAACACATACTTCTATGCATTTTTCTATGTAATTCTAATGAAATAAATTTCACAAAGTACATGTTTTTTTTTCATGATAAAATGTGACCAAGTTCAAGAGGTATAACAAGTCCCTTTTTATCTGTGAGGCAAGTAATCGTAGCTGTGATTTGCACCCCTGGTGAAAGATCTTCCCATGAACGCCTCATATGCATCTATGCAGGGACACACAAGGAAATAAATCCCACTTTGTCCTTTCTGCAATACATCCATCAAGACAAACACAGTAAATTTAGCTGTTTTTACATGTAAAAGCCTTCTGTTGTCTGTGGTTGATGAGCTAATGGGTTATTTGATTCACAAACCGCTATATGGTTAAAGAATAACAGCATGCTTTTTATATATAACTCATGTACACACTGTTTGTAAATTACCTACGCAATATTTAGGCTCTTCTGAAAATGGAAATAATAATGCGAATCTACCTCATTATTCATTTAAGAAGACCCAATCAAGCTGTAAAATTGATGTAGTGTCTTTGGATTCCTAATGCAAGTTTCTTTAAGAGACAATAAATTACAATTATACTCTTTCACTTTATATTTAATGTGTTTTTTTCCAAACTCTAGTGAGCAGCGGTATAGTATAAGTCAAGGCAGCAGGTCTAAATTTAACTGGAGTTGTCAAGACAACATGCAAAAAGGAACATAGGGTTCCTAACTAAAGCTAATAAAAAAAACAACAACATCAAACAGCTAAATCAAGGTTGTGATCAATTAGACCTGTTTGATATAGTTATAAATTTGGCCCGATGAGCTCAGCAGAGACGTTCCAACATAGAGTGCCCTGCAAAGGTATTTAATAGGCTTTAAGTTCTTTTCAAATTATAAAGTTCTATTTAGGCCATTACTTTGACTGGACCATTCAAAAACATGAATATGCTCTGATCTAAACCTGGGGACTAAAACTCGTTAGTTTTTTAGGGCTGAGGTTCTGGAATATTTATCATAGTCTTTAGGAATTTCAGTTTTCTGAAGACTCCCATGAGGTAGTGAAAAAGATGGCAAAGTTTATATTGACCAAGAAGCTATGGTGGCAGAAGCTTGTTACGGAAGTTTTGTCTAGGAATGACTCTGGGGGTTTTGATTGAAGAGTCTTCATTGCCTAAGGAGTAAAAGATAAGGATTACAGGATAGTATTTATGAGGTTAGCAAGGGAAGGAATAGTTGAGTTTACCAGTGGTGTGGGTGGGGCTTGTTCTGTTTTTCAGTGTAGTCACGTTTCTTTTATCATGACTAACTGTATGTGCTCTCTTAAGTCCACTGACATGGGAACTGGCATGGTGCTTTCGTGCCTGGCTGTGTCTTTTTTGTGGACTGTGCTGCCTGTGGACCGGGTTGACAGTAGCCTTTTGTATCTCTGCTTCTGTCTCCTTGAACCCCAGTTGCCCTCTGCAGATGGCCGCTCGCATTGAGCCTGGTTCTGCTGGAGGTTTCTTCATGTTAAAAGTGATTTTTTCCTCTCCACTGTCGCTACAAGCATGCTTGGTGTGAGGGATTGCAATGAGTTGATGCAATCAGCTGGTTTTACTTAAATATAAAACGTTGAACCAATCTGACTTCATGATCTGGTTGAACTGTCTCTGAAGTGCCTTGAGGTGACATGTTTTGCGAATTGGTCCTATATAAATAAACTGAATTGAATCGACACAAACAGAATCAGGAGTACTGTATATATTCTATTGAAACTTATATTCTATTGTTTTGCCTCCACTTGATAGTAATGAATTAATTTGTGTTGAGCCATTCCATAACATTCAAATAACATTTAAAGGTCTAACCAAGAAAATGGGGGGAAAACAATAAATTGTAATCTATGCTCCAATCGACTGCAGTTTATTTAAAATTTACTATTTTGTTGTTGCTGACATTTTAAGGCAGTTTCTTTTCTTTTATTTATTGGATGGAATTAAAGGCAACTACAGTAATAAAGCATTCTGTTTTATCATACTTAGAGTCAGATACTTATGTCAATGTTTGGAATGGTAGAGATATAATAGCTGGTTTCAATGCGACTTTAACATGGAATCCAATTTTTTTTATAAACACATTCAAAGATCTTCAGGCATGATATGCTGTAAATATAAGGAATCCTAGGTAAATGTGAATTTTGCAGTTTGATGGCTCCTACAGTATATTTTAGTGTGGCTTTACTGTAGCTTCATTGTGCCTTTCGGCATTTTCACTTTTATTCTTTCATTTTTCATTTCAAGCTGGACCATATATCAGATTGGCTCTGTAAACTGAGACGAATACCCCAGCCGTTCCCTCATTTTGCCTAGAGGAAAAGTAAAAATATGGACAGTTTGGATGTCCATCTATTTCTCACTTCTTTCTAAACCTCTAAAGCAGGTGAATGTGTGTCTGTTGATACTGCACCAAGAAGGGTGGAATAAGGATTTCTGATTAATGAGGTAATGTGCCTATATCCCTAAAGCTACAAAGTAGTTAAAAACTTTAGCTGGTCAAAGTATTTTACTGCTTCTGGAGCTGACACAAGAGCCTTTTTAAAAGCATAAGCTAGAAGAAAATTTTAGGACATCTACAATGAATGACATTAAATTTTGTTTTTCAGAAACTTTAAAGAAACTGACCATGACTTCAGTTTAAGTGGAGAAATAAATAATGTTGAGAAATATGTAAGGACATCAAACGATTCTGAAACTAAAAAGTAAAATCCATCCAAGGACGGTTTCTGGTGACCTTTTAGGTAAGAGGTTCATGCTGCAAAATGTGTCATTCTCAGCATGGTTCCTGGGACACAACAGGCATTGAATCATCTCTGCATCCTTTCAGTGTCAGGGGATAAGCAAACGTTTGTTGCAGGATTGTGGTCATAAAATGTAGATAATTATATTTCAAATCATTCAGAGACAAATTTGTAGAATGTTTCTTATTGTGTATGCGATGCTTTTTATTCATACATTGATTGGCACTTCAAAAGCAGTGTGTCTGGGAGAGTCTAATAGAAGTTTCACACCTGAAGAGACTGTAGCAGATGTACTGCACCTCATATGGGTGTACAATATGTATGTCAGCACA
Source organism: Cyprinodon tularosa (assembly GCF_016077235.1). Taxonomy (NCBI): domain Eukaryota; kingdom Metazoa; phylum Chordata; class Actinopteri; order Cyprinodontiformes; family Cyprinodontidae; genus Cyprinodon; species Cyprinodon tularosa. Next base: position 1,092,327 of record NW_024038395.1, on the reverse strand, counting down.
ACACAGCAAATAATAAAAAATTATGAAAAACAATGACAAAAACAAAAATATATATGTCCAAATGCAGTTTGTGGACTACAATGCTGATATCTGCGATGATGGTGCTGCTGATGAAGCTCCTCAGAAATGACTTTAGCACAAAAACAGTCTTGAGTTCAGCATCTATTCTTTGCCTGCTTTGTTTGTCACAGTTGCTAGGCCCTGAGTAAATGGTGGTGATGGTCGGAGAACGCTTGACTAGTTCCAATCTATAGCTGAACTCTTCTGGCCTTGTTATTCTCATGGCCTTCATGGGATCCAGTACAGGTAGGCTGGGATTAATTTGGGCTAAATTAGACCACACCGTGACTAGACTAGGCAGAATGCTCCACACCGGAGCAGAGGAAAAGTTAATTACCGAATCCTTTCCAAAAAGTTAGGAGCATGACATTTTCTAAAATAACTTGCTATGGGGAACATTTAACTCTTCTATCCACAGGTAGTAGTTTCAGACCAGCTAAAAAAAAAAAACAAAACAAAAAAAAAAAAAAATTTTGTGTCTTTCTTGATGTTTCCCTTAAACTGTGGAGACAGATGAAAGCAGTGTTGCAGTTTATTTATTTTTTTTATGTCAGAAAACTTGGTAAGGTTGAGCCATGCCTTATCAATGACCTGAATTTTTACCTGCTAGGTTGCCTACAGCAACTCCCTGTACCTTGGCTTGGACCAGACCTCCACCGTCTCTAGTTGGTACAAAACGCTGCAGCTTGTTTACTGACTGGCATGAAAAAAAATTTGCACATTATCCCAATGTTGGCTTCTCTTCAGCTTCTCAATGAAATGTGTATTTTAAAGCTCAGTGTTCTAGACTAATCTACACGTATTGTAGCAGGTCTTAGACTCCAGAATCACCTACCTTTTAACATGAAATCTGCACAGACTCATTTTTATTAACTTGCTTTTATTAGGTAATCAGCAAAACGTTTAGTTTAAAGTTGGTTTATTTGTGGACTTCTTTTATGCATTATGTCTGTATCCTTCCAGCTGTTTTGTTAGCTTTAGCTGACGGTTTCATTTTCCTTTTTCTGTTCACAGCCCTTGTCTTTGATCTCTCTTTTTTTGTATTTTTATTTATGATTTGTTTTAACACCCAGAGAGGATATTGATCATCTGTCACCTTTAGCAAAAAAAAAAATTATTTGGCTGATATACAATATACCATGAACTGACTTTGACCTTTTGTTTGTGCCCTCAATGGGCTCGCACCTTGCTCGCCACCCATTGTGCCGACACTGCTCCACCAGATCGCTGTACTTAGCCCTCTCTCTCTCGTCGGCCTCCTCGATGCGGTCTTCCCAAAGGACCGTGAGCTCCAGAAGCACAACCTGCTTCGATGTTGCTGAGGTCAGCACCACGTCTGGCCTTAGTGATGTTATGGCCACATTTTCTGGGAACTTCAGTTGTTTCCCCAAGTCTGCCATCAGCTCCCAATCCTGTGCCATTGTGAGCAGGCCAGAGGAAGAGACCCTGGCAACAGCTGGTGGTCCTTCTCCAGCTCTGATGAAGGAGATAGTCTTCTTCGCTGGGCGGAGGCGCTTGCAGTGGGCTATTCCACTGCAGATGGTGTTCGCTATGGCCTTCAAGACCTGGTCATGACGCCAGCGATAGCGCCCCTCACTCAGGCTCCTCGAACAGCAGCTCAAGATGTGCTCCAGGGTCCCTCTCTTCTGGCACAGGGCACACGCTGGTGACTCCACCTTCCCCCAACAGAACAGGTTAGACGGGCTTGGCAATACGTCATATACAGCCTTCCACTGCTGCCCGCACTTCTTCCTGGAGCAGCATTCTCCTCCTCTTCTCCTTTGCCTTCCCGCAGCAAGGTGTTGTGCTGCTACCAAGGCCTGCTCTTCCCCAAGCCACTGTCCCCACCAGAGTCCTGTGCCGCAGCCGTGACTCCGCCACTTCCACAGCCTCTGCCGCCCTCCACTTCCGCCCCGTCCGGACCTCGATACCAGCCTGAGAGACTTTTGGGTCACATGACTCTCTGTATTGCAGCTCCTCCCTAGTTCGGCTCACCTTGAATTCCTCATTCAGGCTGCTGAAGGGGAGCTTCAGCATGTTGTTCTTTCCGTATAGGGCGATGCTGCTCAGGCTCCGCGGTACACCCAGCCACTTCCACAGGAACCTGCTGACTCTCCTTTCAAAGCCCTCAACTGTGGAGATTGGGACCTCATACACAAGGAGGGGCCAGAGAATCCTTGGAAGGATGCCATGTTGGTACACCCAGGCCTTGAACTTGCCAGGTAGACCTGATTTGTCCACCGTAGCTAGCCAAGCCTCCAGATCTTGATTGGTCGCGTTGATGGCTGCTGTGTCTCTCAGGCTGCAGTTGAAAACTTTCCCCAGACTCTTCACCGGCTTATCGATGATGGATGGTATCTGGGTGCCGCCAAGTGTAAAGATGAACTTGTTGGTGACTTTTCCTCTCTTTAGCACAAGGGATCTTGATTTAGCGGGCTTAAAGGTCATGCGGGCCCAGGTGGTCAGTTCTTCCAGCCCCTTCAAGATCCACCTGCTCCCTGGGACATTTGATGTTGTCACGGTCAGGTCATCCATGAAGGCCCTGATGGGCGGCTGCCTGACACAGGACTTGGTTAGGGGCCCTCTGCACTGAACCTCGAGGGACTTCGCCAGCATGTTCATAGCAAGTGCGAAGAGGATCACTGAAATGGTACATCTGGTGATCCCTTCTCCAGCTTGTGCCAGTCCAATGTTATGGATCCTGCTGCAACCCTCAGACTGAACCTGTTATAATAGTCCAGAATGAGGTCTCTGAACTTAGCTGGGACATGGTGGCGGCACAGTGTCCGCTCGACGAGCTTATGAGGTATGGATCCATATGCGTTCGCAAAGTCCAGCCACAGCATGACTAAGTCTCCCTTGCTCTCTCTGGCTTCCCTGATCAGCCATTGTGCTCCAGACACCCTGGTATCTTTGGGATCCCTCCCTTCTGGACCGAGGTGTCGATGTAGGGGTTCCTGAGGAGGTAGTCAGTTAGACGCCTTGCCACAGTGCTGAAGAATAATTTCCCTTCAACACTGAGCAGGAAGATGGTTCTAACCTGATCGATGTTTGTAGACCCTTCCTCCTTCGGAATCCATACACCTTCTGCAAATCGCCACTGCTCGGCAACCTTTCCCCTCCTCCAGATTACCTTCAAAATCCTCCAGAGCCTGTAGAGTAACTTTGGGCAGTTCTTGTACACCTTGTAAGGTACTCCACTAGTTCCGGGGGCTGAGCTTGATCTTGCCTTTTTGACTACCTCCTGGATTTCCTTCCAGCTGGGCTCCCTCCCATCGAAGTCCACTGTTGGTGCTGGTGGGTCAATCAGGGACTGGCAGTCTCCCAGGTCTTGCTCCCTGGATGCATCTCCATAGGTTGCACCCAGGTGATGGTCGACCTCTGCTTTGAAACAGGTAAGTTGACCACTGCGTTCCTGCCCCAGCAGCTGCTTCTTAAACCCAAACGGGTTTGCTAGAAAGGCAGTGCGCTTCCTGGCTCTTTCCTTCCTTCTTCTCCTATGCCACTCAGCCCTCCTCAAAGTCAGGAGCTTCTTTCGAAGTATGTTGTGCAGCTCTGAGAGCGGTCCCCTCTCCTCCTCTCTTGCCTGCTTAAACTGCCGCCTCAGGACCCTCAGTTCCTTCCTGAGCTGGTGGATCCTCTGTGCTCGATTGCTCATGGTGTAGGGCAATCTCCCTGCTTTCTTCTCCTCCAGGCCAAATCTCTCAGCTCCCATGCTGATGATGATGGTGGTCATGGTCTGGAGACGCCAATTGACTTCCCCCTTGGCTGTTGCTTCTAAGATGGAGTCGGTGTCCTCATCAAACTGGCGCCACTCATACTCCCTATCAGCTCTGGGCCATCTAACCCGACGATGTTCTGGTGGTCTGTGTGGGTTTGGGGCTTGTACCACTTGGAGGTTCTGGGCACTATGGTTTGGCTCCAGGCCTAGCTCCTCCTGCGTCTCACCAGGGGGGATCCCTGCGTGCTGTGACACTTGCTATGTCTGCACACATCTCATCTTGGTCTGGTGGATCTTCAGACCACGTGGGTTTTTGCACACTTTGCCACAAAAGCATTCTGTAGTCATCGTCGTATTTCCATTGCCTGGTTTCGTCATTCTTTGATCCGTCCGAGTGGGATCCTCATCCTCCCCCCCTCTCGGGGATCCCTGGGGGTATTTTTCCATAGGTCGATCTGTAGCTTAGGGTGGGTTCTTCCTCCTAGTAGAGAGAAAGATGCAGGTTTGGGCTGCTAACCCTTACTGCCCCGATGCCGTCTCTCCGGGCTGTCCACTGTCTCTCCAGCTGTCACCACTCTGTTCTTGGCAGTCAACCAGACTTTCCTGGTGGTCACTATATATATATAGTCAGTGTTGTGCCTGAACGCGTTCATTGAACGAAAGTTCATGAACTCGTTCATATTTTGGGCGAACGTGAACTGAACGTACTGCATTATTGCCTGATGAACGTTATTGTGAACTCGTTCATTCTGGCGTCTGTGAACGGCACGCTCTCTCAGTTCAGCTCCGTTCAATAGGTTGCCAGATTTCTATAGAGTCCTCCAGGCGAAACCCCGGCTAAATCACACCGTAAACAGGCCTTAATATGTAGCGGGAAAAACACCCAATCTGGCAACAGCAGCTACCAGCGTCGTAGCCTACAGACTGCGTGCGTCATCAAAACAAAATGCAGCATGGAGGCGAACGTGGAGGCGACAAAGCAGCAGTATGATCACTTAAAACAGGTTTATGACCAGGTGGTCGGTGAGGATGATGGCAACAAGTTTGCCCGCCGGCTTTCAGTAAAAAAATCCGCACTTCAGTAACCTTAAATTCCTACCTCAGCCTGGTCCCTCAGTTTGTGTTAGTAAAATCTTCTTGAGCGGAGGTCTTCAACAGGGGATCCGCGACCCCTAGGGGGTCTACGGAGGTACTGCATGAGGGTCTGCATGGTTAGTTGATATTTTTATATTCCCCCCCTGCCAGGCGCGCTGGAAGCTGTTTCAAGCGAGGGGGGCTGATGGCTGGGTTGGAAAACACATGACGTCATTATGTTGAGGGCTGTGGCTGACGTTTTTAACATAATATTGTAGGCCTACATTTGTCGCCAAAAACTGCCATTTAAAATGCATCGGAACAAAGCATGAACATTTTAAACTTTATTTCTTCTCTTTTAATCATTCAAAACAAACAACAGCTCGCAATCAACAGGATCAGGAATACTTGAGTAAAACATGGCCTAAATCTAGCCTAAACTGAGCATTGAACGTCTTGAAAGTCCATTCTACTATGGATATGGGGAATGATTTCATATCTGAAACAAAAAACACACACACACAAAAAAATGTTTTACTAATTTCATATTTTATCACTAAATAGCTTAATACAGACATAATATTTAGTGATATGCAGCCTTATTCTAGCGCAGACTTCTTCAGCCACAGGACTAAGACGAATAGGCACATAAATAACGCTAAATGCGGCACTATAGGGGAATTAAAACCATTTCTTACCTCGAAATAGTCAGAAATATGTTTCTGCTGCCTATTGCTAGCCATGCCTAAACGAATGTGAGGTGGTGGAAGCTTCTGGGGGAGTAGCCTAGTTTTTTATGAAACATTTAAATAATGAATCATTAGTTTATATCTTATACACAGCCCATCATTTTAATCCCATATCAAACACAGTCTTTTAAAAAATAAATACATAATTTCATGTTTTTAAGTACAATATTATGTTACTCCACAGCCCCCCACCATGGGGGGCTGATGCTATGACGAGGGAGGCTGCAGCCCCCGCAGCACCCCCCTTCCCGTGCCACTGCCCCCTGCATTTTTTCCCCCACTAATTGAAATGTCTTTAAATACTCATTAACATGAAATCAACACACTGTAGTAAACAGAAAAATGGAGGCAGAAGATGTCTTTCAGTCATCAATGCTCACATTCAGCGACACACAGGAGCTCTTTCAAGCTGGGCACCGTTTCCTTCACAACAACCAGGAATCAGAATCAGAAAAACTTTAATAATCCCAGGGAGAAATTCATTTCTTTACATTACTCCATCTGTAATAGAGTGACTATAGGACACAATTTCATACAATATATATAGTTAGGGGGTCCCCGCTCCATCTCGCCATCAGTTTGGGGGTCCTTGGTCTGGAAAACATAGAAGACCCCTGTTCTTGAGGGTTTTACTATCCATGTAACTTGTTTGTTAAACCTGCCTGGTATAATTTTCCAGGATTTCAGGATTCCTTTTTAGTATGTATTGAAATGGAATTTCAAATGGAAAAAATTATTAAAATAAAAAAAAAACATTTGCACCTTAAAGACTACTTTCCTATTTTTCTTTTAATAATTCCTCATAAAAAAGACCATTCAAGCAGCACATTTTTCCTGATGTTTTTGAGAATATACTGTAGGGGTGAAAGCTGCAGCTGCTACTAGTGTGAAGTGAATGGACAGCAACAAAGCATTAAAGCAACAATGGGGAAATGCTGTCCCCTCAATGCTAATGTAAACCCTGGTTGGATAAGGATTCAAAACTGGATATGAAGATGAAATGTGACGCACAGTTTCAGTGTTACAACTGATAAAATAATTGCTGTCTGTGGTTCTACAGTAGGCTATGGTATAATTGAGCAATATATGAAAAAAAAAGAAAAGAAAAAAAAAGAACTATGAACTATGAACTAGTTCATTTTTTGGAATTGTGAACTATGAACTGAACTAGTTCATTTTAAAATGTGTGAACTGAACTTTGAACTAGTTCACGTAGAAAGAGAACTTTCCCAACACTGTATATAGTTAAAAAGAGTTCTATCTCAGAAAACCCGGCAGATTGCACCTGCAGAATCAGAATGAGCAAACTGAGCCTATTGACAGATTTACAAAAACATTTCCAGTTTAAAACGACTTGTTCTTGGTAAACGGTGTCCCTAGAAAAGTTGTATGCAATGTTGCAAGTGTAATTTTTCTACGATAGCAATGAATAAAACATCAATGAGCCTATTGTCATCAGAGGAGTTGTTACTGCAGCTAGTCACACGGCTGTTATTGTTATAAGGCAGAAGAAAAGCTAATTGTGTGACGATTAAAAGCAGTGAATATATAGATATATTTAATTTTGACTGGGCTGGTGTTTGAAACAATAAAGGTTTGGTTCGCAACAGGAAAAAATTACTCTTATAATCAATATTCCCTGTGCACAGGCAAAAGAAATATAGGACGGGGTGCTTCTAGTTTTCCTATGAAGCCGAGGACTGAACTGCAAAAAGACAAGAAAAGAGCAAAGGAAGTAGCTGCAGCATGACAGAGAAAGGATGAAACAGAATTATTTTAAATTCACAGCCTGTGTAAACAATGTTCACAAAAAGGATTTTTTTAGAGCTGAACAGCAAACTTTACTTTGCAATTTCACAACTAAATATAAATATATAAATATAAAATTGTTTTGTTAATTTATTATGGTTATTTGTGAACATAGACTTTCGGGCTAGGAAATATAAAAAATGCTCCAAAAGCATGTAAAGAAAAAATGTAAAGAGAAGCAAGAAAAAAAAACCGTTAGTGCCAGGGAAACCGTGAAATGAAAATAAACCACACAGATGATTAGACAAAGATTATTAATTACATTAAATGTCCTTTATATCTGCTGTAAAAGATAAGCTTAAGTTAAGCTTCAAATTTAAAAGTATTGTGTTTTTGTTATTTGATAAAAAGAGAATCCTCGACATTTAACTGCTGAGGGAAACAGTTAAATGATTTTAAAACTGTTTTACGAATTTCTAATTATAGATAGATGTAATTGTAAACTGAAATGTAATTTGTAGTGTAATCTTTTGCAGCTGTCTTGGCCAGGACTCCCTTGAAAAAGAGATTGTTAATCTCAATGGGACTTTTCCTGGTTAAATAAAGGAATAGGAAAAAAAAACCTCAATATTTCTTGAGGGTCAAGGATGACCCCAGTTTGTAATCCAGTAATAACTCCTGAAGAAAATCTGAAACAAGCAATCATAATTTATATTTCAGTTTGGTAAAGGCTTATGTTCTAGAGGGTTTTTTTAAGAGGTATAATTATATTACAGTAGTAGCCATTAAAAATGTCCACACTTTCCTTGATGGACCCTTGGCCGGTCCTTGGCTGGTCTTCGGCCCTACAGTTCCTTTTTAAACATTAATTTTTGTATTTAAATATTCTGTCATGATTTGTGAACATTAATGTCTAAAGAGCCTTATCTCCTGGTCAGACCCTTTAATTCAGTGAAAGGGTGGAGTCAGCGTGAAGACTTATGCACGCCAAGGAGAAGGACAGGGTCACTCCAGTGGCTGGAAGTTGGAGGGGATTTTGCTGGGAGCTGCAGGGAAGTGGGCTGCCTTTTGGCTGGCGTTTGACTGTAAGTCTCCATTTCAGGATAGAGGAGGAGAGACCAGAAAAACAGACTGATGGGAAGACTTAAAGAAAGAAAACAATTGCAAGATAAGATAAAAGACAAAATAACTGGGGGAAAAAATGGAAAAAGTTGGAAGAGTAAAAATTAAAAAGGAATGCGCAGGATGTTGGGGATTAAAAGGAGGGGTGAAGATAATGTAGAAGACTTACTGCATGATGATTGAATCTTGCCCCCACCACTAATGTTAGTACCCTATCACTCAAACTACCATAACTTTTTGTTATATCATTCTACTCTTAGGACATAGTAACAATGCTGAGGAAAGACACCATTTTTTAATAGCCTAATAACCAGAGAAAGATCTGGAAAAATTCAAATTTGGGGGCAAGGGAGGCATTATGTCTGGGCAGGGTGGCAGTATACCTCTTAATTGAAATAGCTAGGAAATCTCTTATATGTAAATCGAATCAGCAAAACAATAAAATTACATTGAAAATGTTATTCCACCATTTTCTCATCTGAGGGACTAATATAGCTGTTAGGTGTAGGCTAACTAATAAAAGCTAATGTTCAAAAATATAAATGGATAAATATGAGAGTCCAATTGAGAAAAAAAAATGTAATTACCAGACATGACTGATCTGTCTCATTAATCTAAGGAGAGCTGAGGGGAACAAGTGTTGTGCTGGGCAGCAGCAAGTCTCACAAAGAAGACCAAATCTAATCTCTGAATATTAGATTTGGGTTTTTTTTAATACCAAGAAAAAATATGAGGTGGTCCAGAAGTTTAGGCTGGATCCCCTGAATCTCTGCTTTCCGTTTGACTTCTTTCTCCCTCTTTGACTCAGATATCTTCCCATCTTTACCACTCCTGCTGACATCATTTTTCTCATCTTCACTTATTTCTTCCACTGTTGCACTTTCTCTGGCCTCCTTCTCCTGTGACCCTAGAGGTTTCTCTATCATTCTTCATTCCTCTAATCTCCCATTTAAAAAAAAGAAAATGTCTCCAATTTTACATTTCATAATTTTTCCATTTCATGTGCAACATGTAGCATTGAGGTCAAAATGAACCCACTTCTTAGAGCAAAAGAAGTTTGTAGCCAGATATTCTTGATCACATTCACACAGGTGCCACAAGCAGCTCAATTTATGAATCTGTGCTAATGGCAGTCAATGTTTATAATTTTTATATTTTGTATTATATGAAATGTAAAGAATAGACATATTATATATTTATACTTTGCTAAATTATTGGTGAATTTGAAGGCTTTGAGGGGCTTTTGAACAAACAAACAGAAGTATCAATGTTGAAACTTTGGGTGGCTGACCGCCACAAATGTGTGCAGAAATCTGAAAATCATGGCATGTTTTTATATTGTGCCTCCAAGTAAAACTTTACCACCTTAATCTATTAATGCAGTTGCAACTCTTTTGGTTGAGTCTACCATTTCATCACATTTAGTGAAAGAACTTTTGAATTTCGGCTTTCTTGCATCGAAAGCTGGTCTTATAAAGTCTTAATTCAATAATGAATAAATAAATAAGTATTTTCTTTTCCTCGTGTTACAGAATTATATGGCTTATGCTTCTGTCGCAAAAGTATATTGCATAATGAAGTTTAAAAAAAATAATGGATCAACAATAGCTAGTAATGGTATGCTAAATACCATGATATTCTACCGAGCCAAGAACAAATTTAAGACCATTCAGCAATTTGTTTTGGGAGCTATAAGTGAGGCATTTTGCTTTCATTTGCAATCGCTTGAGGTTTACCACACCAAAATTACTTTAGAGTGAAATCCACATGTGTAAATTATTTAAAATCTGACACTTTACATTAAAGTAGCTTTAAATTTCAACCAAAGATGCCTTATTGGACCATGGAGCTAAAGGATTGGTTAAAAAATCCCCACAGGTATTCACTGCAAACTGCAGCAGCTTTATCTGCTTGAAATATGTTATAAGTTATTTTTCAAGCGTATGCAAATTTCCTTTTCTCCATCTTTCATATGTCCTGCATAAGAAAAAAAATCTCTAACTAAGGCAAACCAAGTACTACTGTTTTTGTCTCCTTAAGTGGAACTGCCTCTGATTGGACCCGATTTCTACTACTGTCCTTAAACCCCTTAAACTAGCAATCAGCTGCTCAAGAATCATCTACTTCTGATAATGAGTCTTACGAGTGACCTGATTATAATACAGTTTCTGCTTTGACGGTTGATTAGAATATAAAATAAAGATCATCTCAGAAAATAAAACATTAAGCCCCTTTGTTGCTAGGGAACTTCCCAAAATATATCTTATCAGTTTATTTGACTACAATCAAATGTTTGATGAACAGGCCGGGTGAAATGTCCTAATCTTTGAAGAAATAGTCTTCCAAAATCAAATTTAGCCATCTTCAATATGTATCCCAAATTTGTGGGGTGAACTGAGAAAACAGCATCAGAGAGCACTCTGGATTTACACAGACTCTGTAAAAGGAATAATTAAGGAGATACCAGATGCACCACATAGGATGTTACCAAATCCCCAACAACTTTGTTTGCAAAAGAGGGTAGTATAAGGTTTATAAGGAATGGTGACAATATTTTTGATGTTGGTGATTAATTTTAAAGCTGGATTTTGTCGTTTTTGCTGAAAGAAAATGTCCTAAAATTAAATAACTGTTTCATCTTTCTTAAATTCCCAGTAAATAAATGTGTTACTATAAAACAGATCGAATAAACTTACCTGTTTTGTGTTTTACCAGGGGTGTCATAAAATGTAGAAGCTGTACATACAGCCAAACAAAAACTTCAAAGAAGGTGAACACATCTCATTGTCCTATGACTTCTAATGGGTTTTAGAAACAAGAGATCCTCAAGAGAACAGATACTGTACATAACCCTGTGGGTCAGTCGCCTATGTATCTTGTGTGTGATTTACCAAAGAATGGAAATAACATTTTTTTTTTTTCAAGTTTTTAATCAAAAATGAAGAAAGTCAGACAGGAGTTGTCAAGTAAAAAGCCAAAGTAATCTATTTTTAACGCCACTCCTGTTGTCAGAGGGTAGGCCCTGTGATGACCTGGATGTTGCTCCTGGAAACACTGTCAGATTAGGTTATTTATGTCTTGGCAAAAACAAATTGGTCTCTAACCCTGCATGCTTCACAGTGGGGTATACCTCATTCCCTTCTGTTTGATCAGTGTAATTGCTCATGCAGCCACATTTCCAATACCTGCTCCCTTTTGCCCTTTGAAACCAATTAAATTAGGCCGCTTGTGTTTTAATTAGTAGTAACATCCTCTTGGAGTACATCTGTATATTTTTTTTATTTGTATCTCTTTATCCATATCAGTTTGTCTCAGTTCAATTCAAAAGGAAAAGAAACTCATATTTTACTTTACATTGATCTGCTGCTTTAAGTAGTGAATATTACAAAGACCAGCATCATAAACAGAGATTAGACATCCTTGTTGCCATTAGAATAGTTGCTTTTTTAAGTTATTTATTGCAAAACATGTGTTATGTTCTGTGTTATACTATCTAAACTAAACTCTGGCATCATGTTTAATAATTAGGAGTGAAATAATAAAAAAAAAAAAAGCTAATTTAGGATACTGGTAATTAGGGACCAAAAACAAAAAAAAACTTTTGAGACGCAATGTAATTGCTTCTCAGTGATCAGTAAAACAATCTGAAAAAAAAAAAAAAATGGCATTGGTGTGTATATTATCTTTTCTAACTTGACTTGCCAAGTGCTGCTTAAACTGAACAAGTTTAACAAGGAGGCGAAGGAAAAAAACTCATTACCAGGAGACGGTACAGGTGAGATTCTCCACCCCTGGAGTAAAGCTAAAACTGATGGTTAAGATGCAGAAACATACATACCTACCCACCTTACTACCAACCAACCGAACATGTAGATCCTATAAAGACAGGCCTCATTTTTCCTAAAAATAATTTCTAAAAACAGCCAACTTAAAGAGACAGTCACAAGCAGTTTATTTAATGTATTATCTCCTTTTCTAGATGCTGCACCTTATCACTGTGGGAGTATGACTCCACTTAGATCCCCAGTACCTAAAAACAGCCCATTAATAAGCTTCGTTTGGACTTCTGTACTGACCTTTTCATGATCCCAGAACAATTTCCAGTGGGAATCTAGATGATCTTGGTTCCCTTCTGATAAAAGAACAGACTTAAAGAGATGGATTCTATTTGTATCGGAGACAAGAAGGAAAACATGTCTTGGGAAAAATAAGGAAAAGGATGTAGAATAAGATGGAGGTGGCTTTTCTCAAAGATGTAACACAAGAAGTGGGATTCAATAGGAATACATATTTATTTGATTGAACATGATGAGAACTATAAGAAGAAACAGTTGTTTGTCTGGATCGCTGTGTTTTCAATACAATTTAGATCCAAAGGAATCATTATACTCACTGCGGAGTTTGAGAAAAGAGGTTTCAACAAAATGCACTGGGTCAGATTCACATCTCTCACACCTATACAAAGGAGGGTTGTTTCACAACAATGTCTTCAACAAGGCTGCTTTGGAATTAAAGGAGACAAAACTGGGAACAATAAATCCCCAAAGTTTCAAAACTTTCTTTGTGCTTTTTTTGTCTGAAAATCATTCCAAAGCATGTACGTCTAAACGTAATTATGTTCTTTATTTTATATGGGGTGTTGGTTTTAAACTGTGTATATTTCATAGGTAATAGCTAATAAGAATAATGATAATTTCATAATTTTCACCAATATGTTTTTATATGAATGAAATATTGTTTAACTTTGCCTTTACAGGTAAATTGTCAAGCTCAGAACAAAAGGACCCAGTTTTCGAAGCGGGGAGACATTTCAAACATTTTTTTATTTAAGACGGAACTGTAGAGAACAGTGTCACCGTTTAAGACAGGAACTAACACAGGTTAGTGACCACATCTGTCTGGTGAAGGAAGATAATGAACATAATGTGAGTTACTAACTTGGTCGAAAAGTTCAGTCCATGCCCAAAGGTTTGTTCCAGCCAGTCAGATGCCAACAAGACGTGGTGGGCGCTGCCCAGAGAGTCCCAGATGCTGAAGTCCTGGAGGTCGGAGGACAGGCAGGTGATCAGAACCAAACAGAAGAAGGAAGGCAGGATAGCCCATAGGGCGAAGCCAAACCGGGTGTAAAGGACGTGCTCAGGAGTAAGAGCCAGAAGATCAGAGGACCGAAAGGACTGAAGGGAAATCCAGGACAGTGTCAGGAATCAGTTCCAGAATAGTAAATAAGGTAGAATCCAGAAGGAGTCTGAAGACAGGTCAGGCACACAGATCAGAACAGGAACAGGCAAGCTAAGAGGTCCAAGGGCAGAACGAGTCAGGATCAGGCAATCAGTAACACTCAGGTACACTAGAGAACTCTCACCAAAGGCTTGAAATAATCTGGCACTAATGACTGGTTGAAGGCTGGTTAAATAGAGGCTGAAGCAGGTGGAAAAGATGAATGGTAATGAGAACTGGGTGGAGCTAGGTAGGTGATTAAAAATCACAATCAGTCATCAGTGCCAAGATCATGACAGTAAATAAAACTCTAGCGATGAAAACCTCTTGTGTTTGTTTAAAGTGTTTTAAAAATGTTTGAATAAATTCATCGTTATTAACACTCTAAAATGACACAGACGTTCTCCAAATAATCCCTATTTTAAATTCCGTATCCATCCTCTTTTGTTCAATTTGTCACATTTCGAGGACTATGATGTTGGCACTAACATGTGCACTTTATCATAAGTTCTGCATAACTTAAGTTTGAAAGCAAGTCATCACTGGCAAAATTACAAATACCTGCTTCATAAGCTAGTTAAATTTCCTGAGCTAAAATTTATAGTAAATTGAAAAAAGAAATTAAGAGATGCCAGTCACAAGGCAAACAATCAGAAGGCCACCATTGAAGCAAATTGCATTTATTGAACTCATTGGGCCCTTAATGCATGAGAATGATCCCAGACCAGCTATCAATATAATACATGGACATAATTTTCAGTTGGGAGGTTTTTAGATGTAAATCATCTTTTATTGGCCTAATGTACTTTTCTTATCATCTGCACTATGGGTTTTCATTCCCTGGAAGGACCAACCATTAAAATTTAAGTTAATAGTGGAAATAAAAAAACTTATATCAGTGCAGTTTAAGGTGAAATCCAGCCAATACAATGTGATGATGTTAGTTTTACAGTTCACTGTATAAGCCTTGAGTCATAAATCATTTCTTTACTTTTGCTTTCTAATAACAAACCCAAGTGCCTTTTGTAATATAGATCCGTATTTCACCAGAATTGCAAAGATTTAAGATATTTAATATTTTCGAGATTGAAGGATTCAGACAGTGAAAAAAAGAGGCAAACGTAGTTTTAACACAAGTTTCATACGAATAAGACTGTTGCTCCTACCTCATATATATATATATATATATATATATATATATATATATATATATATATATATATATATATATATATATATATATATATATATATATATATATATATATATATATATATATATATATATATATATATATATATAAACATACAGAGGGGAAATATTCTCTTGATGAATCTTCTGAGAATTCAGGAAACTTTAGGCTAAGACTACGTTGAGGCAAAAAGAAAAAGATAGAAGGAACATGTGAGAAAACTGGTTTAACATCTTTGCCCAATGCGGTGTGTTTATTGTCCCTGCATTTAGTATC
Organism: Cyprinodon tularosa; assembly: GCF_016077235.1. Classification (NCBI taxonomy): domain Eukaryota; kingdom Metazoa; phylum Chordata; class Actinopteri; order Cyprinodontiformes; family Cyprinodontidae; genus Cyprinodon; species Cyprinodon tularosa. Next base: position 1,077,167 of record NW_024038395.1, on the reverse strand, counting down.
ATATTATAATGACAGGGCACTATTATAGCATACGATAAACAGTTGCCCTGAAAGCCAAAAACTTACTGAAACATTTCAGAAAGTCGATGACTGTAAATGAACTTGTTTTCTAAATATAAGCAAGTTGGATCAAATCAGCAAATGCTTGCAAATTAAAACCACAAATGCCTCAAGGCTGTTTTATTTTGTTTGTTTCTTTTTCTGTGAGATTTTATATCTCGAATCCTCCATTTCCGGTAGAATTAAATATAAACAAAAACCTCCTGGTCCAAAAAAACAACAACTAGATTAGTTTCCAATTTCATGATGAACAGGAAAATTCATACTATTCTGTCATGTCATGCGTGTTAAGTAGCAATTACAATAATCCAAATGGGGGAGGAGAAAAAACAACACAGATTGTTTGATCAAAGATATTTAGAAAACTTGAAATTTGGATTTTCAGAAGTTTTGTAATGTCTGTTTTTTTTCAGCATTTGGTAAATTATGTGTAGATATCAAAAGTTTTTCCACAAATAATGCAGATAAGTGGTGAAATTGTCATAGCGAGTAAAGAACACGAATTACAATGCAGACTAGCCATGATTAACTCGGTGGGAGATGTGTCATTTCAGGCCGTGCAGTTCTCAGGCCACCAACAGGTCATTTCCAGTTCAGACATTCAAAACTGATTCTTTCTCAGGGCCTTCATCAAATCCCTGACCTCCACCTTACATATCAGATACTTTCATAAGACTTTCTTAATTAGCTTGTCCACAGGGCTGAAACAGAAAACAATTTGGAGTTTAATATTTGTGATACCTATCTCCCGTACAAGAACCAAAACACCCTTTAAATAAAAATACAAAGTTTATTGGACAAGTGTTTGTGTGTTTCATCACTTTTAAACCCAGTTAAAATATAAAGATGATTTGAAATCTAATTGGTTGTTCAATTGTCTTTCTGTTTGCCTTTTCAAACTCAGATCAATTTTCACACTTTTAAACAAAATTGCAACATAATGTCCTGTTGCTAATTAAGCTATTCCAAAAAGTGAGCTCATAAAGCACAATTAAGAAATAAATTAATTAATACAAAGATTAGTAGTAGTAATGTTTCCAAGGATGCGTCATACCGAACCAGCTCTCTTAAGGAGCTGTTGGATTTTGATAAATTGATGTTTACAGGGTATTTTTTATTGCTGTTCAGACTGAATCAGATAAATCAATCTAGGGACTTCCTGAGCTAACGTGTATTTTTTATGTTGAAGTCAATAACTTCAAGGCCAGAGCTATTCAGTTTTCTAGGTAATGCTGATTGAGTCACATGGATATATTTGGACTCTGCTGCTATGTCCTCCTAGTAATAGCCTGTATGCTGAACCAAGGGTAATAAAAAAGGTTGAATTTGTAGTTTTATCTTTAGGCAGGAGTTATGAGTCTGACACAGACAAAGGGGGGAAAAAACTTGACAAACACATTAAATGTGATAAGGAAATGCCCAGACAGCATGTCGGGTATGCAAACTGCCAACTGACCTTCATTGATCTGAAACTCTAATCATGTCATTGACAAACACTCACACACACGCACACGCACACACACACACATCCTTTCTCGGGGGTCCCATCAATATCCTTTATTGAGAAAGCTCGGTGGCAGTTTGCATCTGGTCTTAATTACACATAGAGGTTGAAGGCTGGATCAGTCAGAACAAAAGGCGGGCTGAGAGAAAATAAGCGCTGCCTGTCTTAGCCTCAATTAGGACAAACACATTTACGCATAAACACCTGTCAAACGCAGCAATTAATGTGACCTTTGATTGTTGCAGGAGTAGGAATTATGATTCAAGCAGAGAATAACAGAGGTCGCATACCTGAAAGAGATAAGTTCTGGGGTTTTTTTAAGTTCTCAAAGAAATCCAAAAGTTCCCCTCGCTGTGATAGATTTTAAAATGAAAATCCATTATTTTAGTTGCTTTTGGTGTACTGCTTGAGCATCTAGTGAGGACTGCTTGAAGCACAGCTAAATCATTTGAGAAACAATAAAATGATTCCATTGTTTTGTTTGCATGCAAATAACAACCCCATGCAATCCAGCAGACATGAGATGGAAAACACGGGAAATCCCAGCTTGCACATAAAGAAGATTTAAAGCTGCAATATTTCACAGTCAGGTTTCCAATTGTGCTTTGGTTTCTAGCTGTGTAAACTGATATATTTTATCCCCCAGAAACAGTTAAACTGGTCTTAAATCCATTTTTCTTTATTCCAATTATTCCTTGCGTGCTCCAGAGGGCTGTCTGGGAAACTACTCACATCAGATCTACATTATTCATGACAAAATGCCCCAACAGAGAGAGACAAGGTGTCACAATGTTCTCATTGAAAGAATCAGACACAGCTCAAAAGATACTGCATTCCTCATGCTGCATCTTTAACTTTTACAAATGATTTGTTGAGAATACAGAGAAAGAACCTGGTCTGAAATAGCAATAATCCTTAGCAATTGTGGTTTATCACCACAGAATTTGAGGAGTAAAGGGGAGCCATCTTTAATAGCTTAACTTAAGGTTAAGCTATTAAAGATGGCTAACCATATTAAAGGTAATAAACTGTTTCTCTGCTTCTGTCTTTGAACCCCAGTCAGCCTTGGCAGATGGCCGCTCACACTGAGCCTGGTTCTGCTGGAGGTTTCTACCTGTTTAAAGGGAGTTTTTCCTCTCCACTGTCGCTACAAAGCATGCTTAGTGTGAGGGATTGCATGCGAGTCGCTGCTTCCTGTTTGGACCTGTTCACTTCCTGTTTGGATTAACTGAGTGTGCAGCTGTTCAGAGGAACTCCATCTGAAGTTAAGTTATTTTCTCTGTGATATCTCTGTATCTAAGTAACTCTAACTGACTACTTTAAAACATAGCACCTTCTGCTGCACTTTTCTACTGAGCACTTGTCAGTTTCACACAGTTTTATTTCTGATAGCAAGGAGTAGCTAGCCTAGGCTAGCGCTAGCTTAGCATTGCTATGGCTTCTCTCTCTCCCTCCCTTGACTCTTTTCCAACTCTTCATTCTTCCTCTCCTCTCTCCTGCTCTCTGTGTCAGATGTTCAGTTATTCCTCTGCCTCCTTTAGTGATAATGGGATGTGTAATAAGTGTAGTATTTTTGTAGCTTTGGAGGCGAGGGTGTCAGAGTTAGAATCCAGGCTTCAGGCTGTTGAACATCCAGGAGTTAAAGTAGGCCCCCCACGTAGCTGTCCTCCAAAAGTGCCTGAGCAGCCAGGCGATTGGGTAACTGTACGCAGAAAGCGTAGTCGTGGATCTCTGCCCACTGGTCACCACCAACCCGTTCACGTTTCTAACCGGTTTTCCCCACTCAGTGACACACCCACTGAGAAGCCCACTCTGGTGATTGGCAGCTCCATAGTCAGAAACGTGGCATTAGAGACACCAGGGACCATAGTCAAATGTTTGCCGGGGGCCAGAACGGGCGACATCAAATCCTACCTGAAACTACTGGCTAAGGATAAGGTTAAATACAGTAAGATTGTTATTCACGCTGGTGGTAATGACACCCGGTTACGCCGATCGGAGGTCACTAAAATTAGTGTTTCTTCGGTGTGTAAGTTTGCCAAAAAAATGTCGGACTCCGTAATTTTCTCTGGTCCCCTCCCTGATCTGACCAGTGATGACATGTTTAGCCGCATGTCGTCATTCAACCGCTGGTTGTCTAGGTGGTGTCCTGAAAACAACGTGGGCTACATTAATAATTGGCAATCCTTTTGGGGAAAGCCTGGTCTGATTCGGAGAGACGGCATCCATCCCACTTTGGATGGTGCAGCTCTTCTTTCTAGGAATCTGGCCACATTTATTAGTCCTCCAAAACCCTGACCACCCAGGGTGCAGACCAGGAAGCAGAGTTGTAGTTTAACACACATCTCTGCAGCTTCTCTACTGTTACCCACTCTTTACTCCATCCAGACAGTGTCTTGCCCACGACCAAAATCTAATAAATTAGCAAAGATTCCCAAAGGAGTAAATCATGATAATCTAATTAAAATCAAAATAACTCCAATTGCGGAAAAAGTTAAAACAATTAAATGTGGTCTGTTTAACATAAGATCGCTTTCCTCTAAAAGTCTACTAGTTAATAACTTGATTTGTGATAATCACATTGACTTGTTTTGCCTTACAGAAACCTGGCTGCAGCAAGAGGATTATGTGAGCATAAATGAGGCAATTCCTTCAAGCTATTTAAATTTTCACATACCCAGAAGTTCTGGGCGAGGAGGAGGAGTAGCAACAATCTTCCAGTCTGACTTACTGATTACTCCCAAAACAATTAATACCTACAACTCTTTTGAACATTTAACCCTTAATTTCCCTGATCCAAATTTCAAGGCAAGAAAACCTCTTCTTTTTGTAACTTTGTATCGTCCACCAGGTCCTTACTCTGAATTTTTAGATGAGTTTTCAGAGTTCCTTTCTGATTTGGTATTAAATACTGACAGGGTCATCATAGTGGGAGATTTTAACATCCATGCTGACATTGAAGGCGATAGCTTAAGAGCAGCCTTTAATGCTATCTTAGACACTATTGGCTTTGTTCCGAGTGTGAGTGGTCCCACGCATTATCATCTTCATACTTTGGATCTTGTGCTGATATACGGCATAGAATGTGAAGAAATAACAGTATTTCCTCACAACCCTGTCCTCTCTGACCACTTTCTAATAACCTTCAGGATTACTTTAACAGAGTTCTCCTCCCCCAAAAGAAGGTTCAATTGTAGTAGATCTTTATCAGATAGTGCAGTTATAAATTTTAAAGAATCTGCTTCACTTTCTCTCTCCTCTGTGTCGCTGAACAGTGCTGCAGAGTGCAAAAGCTTAGCTTATTCCCCTTCACAGGTTGATGATTTTGTTGATGGGGTTGCTAGTTCTCTGCGTATTGCCTTAGACAACGCAGCTCCTTTGAAAATGAAAACCGTTAAAAATAGAAAGCTTGCTCCTTGGTTTAATGCAGAGCTTCGTACTTTGAAGCGAAATGCTAGGAAACTGGAGAGAAAATATCGCTCCACAGGCCTGCGAGAGTCCTTCCTAGTCTGGAAAAATGGTTTACTGCTGTATAAGAGGACCCTTTGTAAAGCAAGAGCAGCATACTTCTCCTCATTAATAGAGGAGAATAAGAATAATCCTAGATTTCTTTTTAATACAGTTGCCAAACTCACCCAGAGCCATAGCTCTGTTGAACCGTCCATTCCACCTGCTCTTAACAGCAATGATTTTATGGGATTCTTTATAAATAAGATTGATCTTATTAAAAATAAGATCATAAGCACTCCTCTATCCGTGATTGTACCTGAGGTAGTCATGGAATCTGAACCGGGTTTAGACTGCTTTGATCCAGTTGAACTTTCTGAATTAGCAAAATTATTGTCTTCATCTAAGCCTTCAACTTGTATGTTAGATCCAGTTCCAACCAGGTTATTTAAGGAGGTATTCCCTTTGATCTCCTCCTCCATTTTAGATGTGATTAATCTATCTCTGTTACAGGGATATGTACCTAAAGCTTTTAAGGTTGCTGTAATTAAACCTCTGCTTAAGAAACCGTCTCTTGACCCAGATGACTTGGTCAATTATAGACCTATATCCAATCTTCCTTTCTTATCCAAAATTCTTGAGAAAGTAGTTGCCAAACAAGTTTGCGATCACTTCCACCATAATGAACTTTTTGAAGAGTTTCAGTCTGGCTTTAGAGCTCATCATAGCACTGAAACAGCTCTGGTGAAAGTCACTAATGATATTCTCATGGCCTCAGATAATGGACTTGTATCTTAGCTCGTCCTGTTGGATCTTAGTGCTGCATTTGATACAGTTGACCATAATATTCTTTTAGAAAGACTTGAATATTTTGTTGGAATTAAAGGAACAGCACTAGACTGGTTTAAATCTTATCTATCTGATCAAATTCAGTTTGTTCATGTTAATGATAGATCTTCAACACGCTCAAAGGTTACCTGTGGAGTACCACAGGGATCAGTGCTAGGACCAATTCTCTTTACTTTATACATGCTCCCAATTGGTAGAATTATTAGACAGCATGGGATTAATTTCCACTGTTATGCTGATGATACCCAGCTATATCTGTCTATAAATCCAGATGAAGCTAACCCATTACATAGATTACAAGCATGTCTTGAAGACATAAAAACCTGGATGACTCTTAACTTTCTGCTTCTGAATGCAGACAAAACAGAAGTTATAGTCTTTGGACCAGAGTCTCTGAAAAAGAAACTGATTAGCCAGTCACTTCATTTGGATGGGATTAAACTGATTTCAGATAATAAAGTAAAAAATCTTGGTGTTATTTTTGATCAGGACCTGTCATTTAAATCCCATATCAAAGAGGTTTCTAGAATTTCCTTCTTTCATCTGAGGAACATTGCAAAAATTAGAAATATCCTGTCCAGGGGTGATGCTGAGAAACTAGTCCATGCATTTGTTACTTCAAGGCTGGACTATTGTAATTCTTTACTATCAGGAAGTCCACAAACTGTAGTTAAAAGCCTTCAGCTGATCCAAAATGCTGCAGCAAGAGTTCTAATGAAAATTAAAAAGAGAGATCATATCTCTCCTATCCTGGCTTCTCTTCATTGGCTTCCTGTTAAATCAAGAATAGAATTTAAAATCCTCCTTCTCACATATAAAGCCTTAAATGGCCAAGCTCCATCTTATATCAGAGATCTGATTGTTCCTTATGTTCCTAACAGAGCACTTCGCTCTCAATCTGCAGGTTTACTAGTGGTTCCTAGAATTTCTAAAAGTAGAATGGGAGGCAGATCTTTTAGTTATCAGGCTCCTCTCCTGTGGAACCAACTACCAGTTTTAGTCCGTGAGGCAGACACCCTGTCTACTTTTAAGGCTAGGCTTAAAACTTTCCTTTTTGATAAAGCTTATAGTTAGAGTGGCTCAGGTTATCCTGAGCTATCTCTATAGTTATGCTGCTATAGGCTTAGACTTTTGGAGGACATAGGGACCCCCATTTCATCATTCTGCTTCATTCTCTCTCTGTTCTCCTATTCTGCAGAATCTGTTAGTTCAATCTCTAACCTTCTGCTCTCTCTGCTTTTCCTCAGAGTAGCTTTGCCTCGTCTGTTCCTGTTTGGCTGTGACGTCATCCTGGAAAGAAACATCAGCTGTGCTGCTTCTATCAACACCCTTGTTTATAGATGTTGGAGATCGGCCTGTTTTCCAGTGTGGTCCTGTTTCTCTGACCATGACTGAGTGGATGTGCTCTCTTCGTCCTCTGGCATGGGAGCTGCCTTGGAGCTCGTCTGCCTGGCTGTGTGTTTCCTGGACGGGCCGCCTTTTACAGCTGCTTTTTGTATCTCTGCTTCTGTCTCCTTGAACCCCAGTCGGCCTCGGCAGATGGCCGCTCACACTGAGCCTGGTTCTGCTGGAGGTTTCTTCCTGTTAAAAGGGAGTTTTTCCTCTCCACTGTCGCTACAAGCATGCTTAGTGTGGGGGATTGTATTTGAGTCAATGAGTCAATGCAATCAACTGGTTTTCCTTAGATAGAAAACTTTGTATCGATTTGACTGTATGATCTGGTTGAACTGTAAAGTGCCTTGAGATGACATGTGTTGTGAATTTGGCGCTATATAAATAAACTGAATTGAATTGAATTGAATTGAAAACCATTATCACTGCAATGAGTTTAACAACAAGTAGGACTGAGAGGATTATCATGAGATAATCATCTAGTTCAAATCTAAAAGCTTTCACTTATATTGATCTTAATGGGTTTTTAATGTTGTTAAACAAAAGAAATGACTGAAATTACATTAAATAAAAACTGTACAGACCAAGCATGGTGATGGCAGCATCATTCACTGGGTCTATTCTACTGCAAGCGGTTGAAATAACAGTGCAAAGAAGCTACTGGCAAGTTATTTGAACTTGCTTAAAATCAACATTTGAAATGTGAATAAAGCAGGCAAATGATCTTAAGATTCAAATGATCCTGTGTTTCTTCTACGGGGCCGCCTTTTACAGATGCTTTTGGTCTCTCTGCTTCTGTCTCCTTGAACCCTAGTCGGCCTCAGCAGATGGCCGCTCACACTGAGTCTGGTTCTGCTGGAGGTTTCTTCCTGTTCAAATTGAGTTTTCCTCACCACTGTCGCTACAAGCATGCTTAGTGTGAGGGATTGCCTTCGAGACAATGAGTCGATGTAATGAACTGGTTTTCCTTAGATAGAAAACTTGGAATAATTTGACTGTATGATCTGGTGAATGGTAAAGTGCCTTGAGAGGACGTGTTGTGAATTTGCACTGTATAAATAAACTGAATTGAATTGAATTGAACTGAATCTTTGCAGGAATGCAACTTCCCAGGAGGGTTTTGAGAATGGACTAATTTGACAACATGTTCAGAAGGTAACAAACAGGGGCGAGATATAAAGCTATGCAAAACTCACTAATTATCAAGGTTTTTAGATCAGAAAAAGAGTGGACTAAATGGGATCCAAGGGAAGGTTCCAGAGTCAAATTTATTGCTGACCAAAAATAAGACAACGACACATTCCAATTTTACAACAAATATCGTAAGGATGTCAATTTAAGGCCCCTAATGATGACAAAGGTGAGACATTTTTGAAGGTTTATATCTCAATATATTTAGCATAAAAATAAGGAACCATTTGTGTTAGTCACACATGGTGGTGGTAGTGTAATGATCTGGGGCTGCTATGCACCCTCAGAACCAGGATGCCTTCCTGGAGTTGATAAAACAAGGAACCAATCGGACCAGATCGACTTGAGCTCATCCGCATCTATGTCGTCCACCAAATCCGCTTTGCAGCAGAAAAAGAAAAAAAATAAGTAAATGTATGAAAATGGCCCAGTCAAAGTCCAGAATTAAAACTGAATAACATGCTTTGGCCTATCGCTACACAGCCACGTTATGCTAAAAGAAGAAATGTTTTGGATTCAAAACATGTTTTTAAAGAGTCGGCTGACATTCCTACACAAAGATCTAATTTTTCTACAAACACTCAATGGCTGGCTTTACTTAATCCAATAATTAATCAACTGTTTTGAAGCCTTAGGGAGCATTTTCTTTTCATCTGCGTTTTATTGGATAAATTTTTTTTAGCTTAATAGATAAAATTAATTAAAAATAACTTTTTTTCTGTCTTAGCAGTGTTTTTTATTTTTAGAAAACTTTGTGTGATAAAGTCAATAAAAAAAATCAGTAAGTGGGAAATCCTTGGTTTTGTTAATTGGTAAAGTCAATCAGTCAGTGATTTTAGACCTCACACATCTTATTTTTTTTCATTAAATGCTGTTTTTTGCTCTCTGTAAATACTTCATTTGTTATTTTAACTGGATCAAATTTGACTTTAAAAAAAAGTAAAAGAGTTAAAAATGCTAAAATAAAAATCTTATAACTGAAGGCAATGTTAGAGGTTTGAGAAAAAAAAAGTGCAGTTTTATACTGAAAAACATTGAACAACGAAGAGGGAACCACTGTTGGACCTTTTAACAGGATGTCAAACTGCACATACAAGACTCTAAACATGCTTTTAAAACTTTAAACATTCATTCTAAATGGAGCACAGTCTGCACATTTCCCTCATGTACAAGAATTTAGATGTGCATGACCACATGCCAATGTAGAACATGGAGCCCGCATACGGTGGCAGGGACAGGGCATCCTCCCCCCTCTCAACGTATCACCTTTCATCTCAGAATGCCCCATTCTGAAATCGAAGATGGAGAAGCATGCTTTCTGACATCCAATAAGGCCCTGATGTCATGAAGGAGTGGAAGAGGATTCCAGTGGCAACAAGAAAGGTTTCAGTTCCCCTCATGGCTGCGAGAGAGAACAGGCAGTACTAGAAAGTAAGGTTTCCCCTGAAGTATACACACTTTGGGCACAATTTGGACATATTTGCCTATGCATGAAAGTGAAAATGTTGCCAGAAGTTTAGTAATTAATGATCTTATGCTGTTTAGTTTTTGTTTTTTTGTTTTTTATTTACAGGACAGCAAAAGCTTTACAGTTTTTCAAGTTGCATTAAAGCTTCAAATCGTCAGTCTTGTCCCATTAAAAGTATATAATTAAATATTTACAAAAACGTGAGGGGTTTACAGAAAGAGTTGGACGCTTTATAACTAATAAGCTACCATCATATTACATACTTCAGAAAAGGTTTTTATTGATTTTATTTATCTACATAATATAATACAACATTCATGGTATATAAAAAAAGAAAAAGAGAAAAATGTAACTATCGGTATTAAATGGTCAGTTAAAAAAAAGGAGCATCCCACAGTTTAGCTTCAGTGATTCTGTACAGATGATAGGGCACTTCCTTTTTCTCTCTGTATTACCGGCTGTAACCTCCAACACCTCAGCCGGCCTCCCACTCAGAGATAGATGACAAGCAGTAGCAGTCAATGACCTCCTGCCTCCTCCTGAGGCATAAACTGCAGGTTGGAATCAATAACACCAACTAAAACCAATAATTGTGATGTAGTTTTTCCACTTTGCTTTATTCATCAACAAAGGCAAGCAAACCTGACAGCAGTATTATTTTTTTTTTTGAGGATGAATGAGGTTAAATTTGTTATTTCACATTTGGAGAGAAGAGTTTCTGTGCAAAAAAATTGTTTCCAATTTATTTCTAAAAATCCCAGAGTTTATAGTTTAGTCTACCTTGTGTTTATCATGGACTGTCATTTTTTTCATTTATATTCTGCTCGTCTTTAGATTTGGCAGGGGTCTATAAGCTCTCTTTACACCAAGCCTCAAACACCCAGTGGATCCCAGCCAGGCTTGACATTTAGAGTCTTTCCAGTTCACAGGATGCCCTCTGGGGGAAATATCAGAGCAGACAGCCATGACGAGACACTTAGTTTGCTTCATCCCACCGAGGGAACCCATAGTGTCTCAGAGATGTATGATTTTGAGTGTAAATTACTTTTCAAATCAAAAAGCCCAAGGGGGTTGATAGCAACCTCCTAGAGCAGAACTTTCCCACTTCAGGTGTTAAAATTCCATCTGTAAACAACTGTGAACACTTTTACCTCAGTAATATGATGCATGTTTACAATGAATCACGGTCTATGATTCAGATTTGTTTACTATAGAATGAATAATAAATTGAAAACCCCGGCATTCCGATGGCCAGTTAAATCTAATGCTTAGATACAGAGCCTGGAGAAATTATTTGATTTAGATAATATTTAGGCTCAAGTGGCCTTTATTTTTTTATTATTATTTAAGGTGAGGAGACAGGAAATGGGAATAGAGAGGGGGAAGATATGCAGCAAAGGTCACCAGGCTGGGGCCTGAACCTGCATACCTCAACGTGGGTCACACTTAACCCCTGCACTCCTGCCGTGTCCTTATAATGATTGTAAGGGAACTTTATGTGATAGATCAGCATCACAAAGGGCAGCTCTGAAGTTAATAAATTGGCTTTGAAACTGACCAAAAATGGAAAAAATTAGTATGACAGTTTACTGAGTCAATACTTCATATCCTCAAATTGAAGCTGAAAGCCTTTTCTCCTAATTTTGCAAAGAAATTTAACTATATGTTTAATGTCTTCCTGCTAGTAAGTGGATCTCTGCTCCAGATTCAGGTCATTTGCAGCTTCAAAAAACTTAACAGATTGCTACGTATTAGCTTCACTGGTCTTCCTGAGAGAAGTTCCCCAGTGTCAATACTTTTAGAACATTTGATCATGGAAGCAGCAAATGGAGCAGGAAGGATTTATCTTTCCAAGTTTTGCATGTCTATGTACTGAAGTTTGTGGTGAGATAAACATCCACACATTATGATACCGCCACCACCATGTTTAACTCGGAGGATAATGAGTCCCTCAATTTTCTGCTAAATTTGTCTGCAACCTAAGATGAATTGGCAAAGTGTCAAGAACTGTGTGATGTGCATAAATATGCATGTCACTCTTTTTTTTTTTAAATCACTATTTTTCATTTCAAAAGTACATACTTCTTTGTGTTGCTTTATCAGGGTGACAAAAATCTAAGAAGTTTATGATATAAACTTTAAAAATTATTGGCAAAACCTGAAAGGGTGTGAATATCTTTCCAGTGTAGCATTTGCAAAAAAACTTTTTTTTTTAATTCAAAAATGATAACATCATTTTTAAGTTTAATCAACTTTTGTTAAGTGATAACTAAAGTATGAATAATAATATTCAAATTCAGTTTGCCCTTTCATACAATTTTCTTTTATTCACACTTTCCATAAAACACCACAAACAACATCCATCCATCCATCCATCCATCCATCCATCCATCCATCAATCCATCCATCCATCCATCCATCCATTTTCTTACACGCTTGTCCCGAGTGGCGTCGCGAGGGGTGCTGGTGCCTATCTCCAGCATTCAATGGGCGAGACCACAAACAACATAAATCAAGCAAATAAAAAAAAAGCAAGAAAAAATCAGATAGGTTATTGTAGATGTATGTATGCTGCATTGAGATCATTAATTATAAATAAGTTTTATCTAATATATGTAGCAGCAGGATATTTCATCTTAATTGAAGACCAAACTCAAACTTTATATTATACTACATTTATTATTGTTACTATTATGCTTTATAGCGGATTATCTATTAGCCACCCATGTCATGAAGCAATATATAACTCTGCACTCTTCCGTAAGTGTATCACAGAGTATATCCCAGAGATTGTGGGAGATTTTAGTGTGGGAACGTTAGTATATGAGAAAATGGAGTTCACACACTTTGTTCCTCATTTGGTACCATCCCTACTGTAAACTCTCCACCAGAGGAATATAATCCAGTTAAGGCAGTTTTGCCAAAGCCATTGGTTTGTTTATGTGCAGCTGTGCTCATGCAAACCCAAAGGTGGATGACCCCTGCTTCTGTTTACACTCAATCTTTTTTCCTTTTTTTTGGTGCAACATTTTGTCAAAGAAGCAAAACACAGAGGAGAGCGTTTTAAGTTCTAAAATAACAAGACGTTTACTGTATAAGACCAAGGAGGTGGTACATGTTTACTTTTCAAATTCATGCAAATCAATACACAAAGAATGCTGAGAAAAATATTTAAAAGATTATTTAAGTTGGTAAACATTTTTACATTTTATTTTACATCAAACATCTTTTGAATTTGCCTCATTATGATCATGATATTAAAATACTCTTCAGACACAATGCAATACTAACAGGAGAATGATCAAAAGACTTTATACAAGGAGAAATAAAGATATTTAACTTCTTTAAAAAAACAAAGTCCAATAAAAAGACTCAAGGCAGTAGTGAAATCTGTACAAGCTCCTTAGGGCAAAGAAAATGGGATTCTTTCATGCAATGAACATAAGGTAAACAGGATCTAGATTAGTCAGGATTGTCAACTTTGTATCAAAAGTATTCATACTGGTTGATTTATTTACAGAATTGTCAAATTATCACACAATGCCTGAGAAATTACATATCAGTGGGCCTACTTGTTGCTCAGGCTAGAGGACTGACATCAAGTACACAAGTGACATTTGGGTCATTTCGGTCCACACTGGACTGCATGCTAGAGGAGGATTTCACTCCAGGACAGAGCAAGGTACGGAAGTGGTTCCTAAAGGTGTCTGAGAGACAGGCATAGAGGATGGGGTTGGCGCAGCTCCATGAATAAGACAACAAGACTACTAATTCATAAGCCCTGGCATAAGTAAAGAAGAACGTTTTTTGGCTCCAGGAGAGAAAGTTAACAAAGTAAAATGGAAGCCAGCATATGCCGAACACCACCACCACTGCCACAACCATTTTAGTTATCTGTTTCTCGAGTCTACGGCCTTCGTCGTTTGGCGAGGAGCAGTGATTATGCTTGGACCACAGGGAGACCAGCATAGCTGTGTAGGAGATTGTCATCATCGAATACGGTAAGGCAAAACCAATGACGAAGGTGTAGGAGAGGACGCCAAGCGACCATGTATCTGTAGGAAAGTCTGGAGAGCACAAGCCATGATGCGCAGTGAAATGATAAGCCATTGGCAGAATGGTGAGGAAGGATAAAAACCACAGGGTCATAGAGACGACCTTGGCACAGCGAGGAGTTCTCCAAGATGCAAACCGAAGAGGATTGGTGAGTGCCATGTAGCGGTCGATGCTTATCGCTGTGAGGCAGAAAACACTGGTGAACTGGTTGATGCCATCCAGGAACATGACCACTTTGCATGCCATGTTCCCAAAAACCCATTCCTGAAAGAACTGGCTGGCAATAAAGGGTAGACCAACCATAAATAGTCCATCTGCCAAAGCCAGGTTAAAAAGATACACTGTTGTGGAGGATGACATTTTGTCCAGCTTCAAAATTGCAGTTATAACGAGGCAGTTCCCAGCCAGTCCCACAATACAGACCACAAGATAGAGAAAAGCCAGAGTAATGCCAAAGGAGTCAATGTTTTTCTCAAAGTGAAAATGCTCCTCCAAAAATGAATGATTGCTGTCCTGATGAGTAGGAGTAGATGCTTCCATGGTGACCCAGGTCCTTGTTTAGAGACTGGCTGAGGAAAGAGTATAAAAACAGATGAGAGAAGGAGAAGAAACAAAAAGTTGTCTTCATGTGGAGTTTTCTCTCTGATGGCAAAAGTTCTTGAAGGGAAATAGGTAAAGAACTCAAGTGAAAACTCTTAAAATCAATCACGATCTCTGGCTACTGGTTCCTCCTATCTATTCTCAGTATCCAGTCTGTCACACTCCCTTTGGTTCTCTGACAAGAAAAAGTTATCTATCTGATACCAGAGTGAGTTTCCTCCCAAACACTCTCAGAAGCAGGGTGGAGAAGACTCAGAGGCTTGCCTGAATGCTTGTTTTCCTTGAGAGCCCCTTTATATCTCTTGCAGCCTCAGTGTGTGAGGAGCGTGTCAACTTCTCCATGTGTGAGACGCCCTCCCATGTACCTCCCTCCTCTCGTTCACCAGCCTCCAACAAATGTGATGAACTCCATGGCTCACTGTATTGGCATTTCCAAGATAAACCCTTGCAAACACCTTCCGTTGGTCTCTTGTTTTCATAACTTTGTCTCTGCTATCTCTTCTATCACTGTTATTTTCTGTTTATCCTCCTTTTCCACCATCAGATCTGTTTCCCCACCCTTCACCTCCTGCTTCTTCTCTGCCTCACAGTTCAGTGATAGGTCGTGCAACTAAACCTAAACAGATAAAAACACTATCTCTTTGCACTAGCCGCCCACCCATATGGCATGCACTGAACAAATCTGCCAACAGGAAAGAAAAGCATTTTCTTTCTAGTTTTCTCAAAGCCTTTGTTTTTTGACATTTGACATAGAAGGCTATTCTCTTCTCCTGAACTCATTCTATTGTCCCTGTACCCTCCTACCTTGTTTATCTTTTTTAAGAGACAAAAGGATGGGAAGTTTCAATAGGAGATGAAGAAATAGAGGAGAGAAAAGAAAGTAAAACACTGAAGAGTAGAGAAACACCAAGAAGGATTGTGGAAAATAAGAACTTGATGAGGGATGATGCACATAATGTTGTTGCTTTAACATGCATCATTGAAATACACAATGTTTGCAAAATAATCCTTCAGAACATTCTGACATCAACTCTGCTGAAACTGGTTCTTCAATCTATCCCTCTGGCACTCACACTAGTCACCAAATGAGGCCTTTAAATAGTATTCACAACACTTTTTCAAATTCTACCAAGTTAAAAACACAAAATATGCAATTGAAAGGTAATTAAGTTGACCAACAGAAAGTGGTGCATGTTTCTAGGGCAAGCCAACACTATTTACAAACATTCTTTGATAGGTGTTGAAAAGTCATCTTGTTTTGCATAGAATTTACAAAGGCATAAATGTTTTGTTGTTAATGCATTGACTCAGCCACCAAGCCAGTACTTAATAGAATCCCTTCTTGCTGCAAGAACAACTAATAGCCTTTTGGAAAGTATGTCTCAATGTTTCGTAATACGAAAGACTCAGCTCTTCTCATGTTTTGGAAAATATCATGTTTGGATAGTTTAGTTTCTTCAAATGTTAACAGTTTGCACTTTTTAACATTTGCCCAAGAATATATGTAGACCTAATCATGCCCTCTTAACACACAAACAATTTTTAGATGTGAAATTCACCAGTCCTTATTAGGTTTAGATTAGAATGTTTCAAAATAATCCACTTCATTGTGGCTCCCACATCACGATGCTGCCACCACCGTGTCAAGTAGTTATTGTCAGAGTGCTTGTTAAAGTTTGTTTTTCGCAACAAACCTTTTTGTACATCATCTCGAAACTGAGGCCCTCACAAATCTCTGTCCTACAGGGTCTCAAAAGGCTGAAATTTAGGGCCCCTGCTCTTTTCTCTGTTTTTGCTGCCACTTGGTTCAATACTGAGAAGACACGGGATTGATTTCCATTTTTATGCTGATGACTGCCAAATATATTTGCCCCGAAAGCAGGGAGAGGGTTTTCCTAAGTGAAATATTTATTGAACTGTTTAAATTACATTAAAGCCTGGCTGTCTCTGAACCTTTTAACCAGAAGGAAAGTGTTTGAAAGGGCCCTTGTGACTCCACTACTATAGACCCAGGACCCATGACACCATTTTAAATCAACCGTCAAGGACTTCAATTTTAAGGTGGAGAGTGATTTTGAATTGGGAAAGCAAATTGGAGCAGTTGTCAGATCTTGCTTTTATCAGTTAAGACAACTGACAACCAAAACCCTTTCTTTCATGGCAACCCATTGAAACAGTTATCCATGTTTTTATTTAATCTCGATTGGATTACTGTTAACAGACTCCATCTTGGGTCGTGTCAGTTGCTGTTTCACTTACAGCTGGTGCAAAACGCATGATTACGTCACTCTTGTCCTGCCACTCCACTGGCTGACTGTGCATTTCTGAGTTGATTTTAAAATCTCTTATCTTTATTCTTAAGTGCCTAAATAACCTTGCCTCATCTTACCTCTTTCAGCTTCTTCAACCCTATTTGCCTCCTTGTTCCCTCAGGTCAGCAAAACAGCAGCTCCTGCAGGTACTGAGGTTTAAGAGAAAGTTCAGAGGGGCCAGAGCCTCCTCTATTGCTGCTCCTCCTTTATGGAATAGCCTCCCGTTGCACATTAGGAAGGGTCCTTCCCTGCCGAATGGTAAAACATGGCTAAAGACTTCCTTTTATTCACTCACTTTAAACACTGGCAGGACGTAGTTCTTGCAACTTTGTTTATTTAGTTTTCTTATTAGAGTCTTATTTAATTTTTATGGTGTATTTTATTCCTTTACTGTATTTATTATTTATAGCTATGTTCAGCATTTTTTTTCAACTGTAGCTGTTTTAAAACACTATATAAATAAAGATGATGATGATGTTGTATTTATACTTACACTAATTTGCATTAATTTGCATTCAGAGAGGCCCTTATGAATACATGACCTCAGAATGGAATGGCTTTATTAGACTTTAATCTGTGGATGTTTGAGTAAAAGTATATGTTCCACATGTCAGATTTGTATTTGTAAGATAAGGTAAAAAAGAAAACATGCAGCATTTTATTTTACTTTACAATTATTTGTTGCTTTGGATTCTGTCAAAATAAAACTCTAACAAATTGTTGTTAATTTTTGAAGGATCACATGGAAATAGGTAAAAATAAATAATCCATAAATACTCCAAGTTCAGAGAGTCCAGGAGCTGAATCAGGGTCGCTTTCTGAGATGAGGTGATGAGGTGAGGCAGTGTTTTGGTGTTCAGAAAAGAGCAGCCGGAGATTAGAGCATGAACCATATAACAAGTTTCTTCCTGTTAAAAGTGAGTTTTCCTCTCCACTGTCGCTACAAGCATACCTGTTGTGAGGGAGTCAATCAGTCGATGAAATCAGCTGGTTTTTCTTAGATAAAACACTTTTAACAAATCTGGTTGTATGATCTGGTTGAATTGTCTTTGTAAAATGTAAAGTGCCTTTAGGTGATATGTTATGCACTATATAAATGAACTGAATTGAACCCTGGCACAGAGTGCCCCAGGGCAGTTTAGCAGTGGCTGGTGACCAAGGTGAGCTCTACCACTCTGTTCATCGAAAAAGAGACTTCTAGGAAAACCTCTAATCACATATCGTGTATCAAGTAACTAATCTTGCTTTCCCACATGTCCAGTTAAGGAGCTCTGAAAACTTTGCTTAGTTTGGGATCTGATGATTTACAACCAGTGGAAGATTTTGATGATCAGAAACACAAATATCTGTTCTGTGTTGTACAAAAAAAGGTAAAATTTATTGGATTCCAGTTAGGACCTTTGGTTTATTTATGCCCATATTGAAACAATTACATATCTTACCACCATGTTTATGGTGAGGGCTTTTCAATGCCCCTATGAATGTACAAACTAGTTAATCTTAAAAACACTAGAATACCCATGGGCCAAATATATAAGCTTTAAGAACAGAGGTAAAGTTAAAAGGAAACATATAATGAGGATAGCAAAGCTGGTGCAAGGCTAAAGATTCTTTCTAAGGTTTGTTTTTCTTTCACAGGACTCTTTTGAAGTTTAATGGAAAAAGATTGAGGACATACAGGAGGAGCGAATCGAGCAAAGTCAATCACTCGATGCAATCAGTCAGATTTCCTTAGATAGAAAACTTTTTTACCGGTACCTATCTGAATGTATGATCTGATTGATAATATAAATAAACTGAATTAAAAATTAAATTCAAAGCAAAAACAGAAGAGGAAAAATCCCGTAAAAAAGATCTGCAAAGAAGATGCATGAAGCCGGCTACTTTATCAGCATGTCTAAAATGTTTTTCGCCATGTCTAAACCAAATAACTAAAAGAAATTCCCCTTTGATAAAGCTTTTAAAAAAGATCCACATTCCGCAAACAAGAACAATTTTCACCTCTCATGAAACACTCACTCATCCAATGTCTTATTTATCTGATAGGGTCACAGGGGTAACCACTTCAGCTGGGAAAACAAAGACCCCTCTAACAAACAACAGTCTAACTCATTCTTAAAGATCCTCATCTCTGTTCCTAGCTAGACAAGTCTAAGCCTGGCCGCCATATAAAGGAAGTTTAATTTAGCCACTTATATTCAGTATCTTTAAGTCCTGTTGAATGTCCAATGACCATAGGTAATAGTTGAAACATAGACATAAACTCTTAAATCTAAAACTGGCTTAAATATACATAACATGTCTGGAGCAGCACCTGGAGGAAACAGCTGTCTATCCATTTTCGGCTCCATCCTACCATTCCTGAGCTACTGGGAGCATTTCACCTTTTTCTCCAGTTAAAAAACCAAAACCTCAGACTAAGAGTGTCTGAATCTCAAACTGAGAAAGAGGAGCAGCTACAAAAAGCTGGAATGACATCCTGATCCTGATGGGGGTGTGGCAGCCTAGTGTTTAGGGCATAGAGCTTGGAATCCTGACGTTCTGAGTTTGAGCCCCACTCCCACAGGCTGCTACACTGGGCTGTTTCTCTATTCACTAGAACGTGAGTACGGACTCGTACATTGCCAAGTATGTTCTTGAGAAAAACACAGAAAAGCATGGACTTAGGGGAGAACTGGAGCACACAGCATAAATATGGGTCAATTGTAACAGAAGTGTACTCATGATGTCGCCACATGGCAATAATGATTAACTCAGTCAGATAAACATAAATCAACTGCACATTTTGTCAAACAAAACAAAAAAAAATCACCATCAGAGCCAGCGTTACTTCACACACGCTTACCATTGGAGCTCTGCTGATTGTTGCGGTCCTCTCAACTTCGGAAAAAATATTTGTTATTATGCATTAAATCAGGAAAAGGGCCATAAAACATACTTTTATTGAACAACAGCAACATAAATCTTTAACGTAATACTCTTAGCTCTGTGAGCGCTCCATTGAAAGCTGCTGTTGCTGCAGTGCATGCTGGGACAGCTGTCAATCTCAAGAAGGGACAAGTCTGCTCGAATGCATGCTGGGACTTTGTCTGTTCTCTGTCTGCTGTTCTTGTGAATTTGGAAAAGTACTAGGGCTCAGGTTGATGACGTTTCACGAGCACAGGAGAATGCACACACATGTTGAGAAACGGCCTGGGTCTCTGAGAAAGACCCTCAACCCCACACTGCTCCCTGGGCGCCCCATGATGGCAGCCCACTGCTCACCAAGGGGATGGGTTAAATGCAGAGGTAAACTTCTCCAATTTCTCAAACCAGGCACGGTCTTCATGACCACACTGTGAGCTGCAGTCCATAAACATAACTAACGGGATCAGGGACAAAAGGCAGCCCTGAATGCCTTTGAAATTGTGTTGGGAATCTGAACCTCTGCAAGTAACAGTAAGACCTTAGTAGCAAGCCAGTGCTCCGGCAAAATCTCTCAGCCAAAATGATCTAAGGCCTTCTCTTTATCCAGAAAATATGTGCAGACTGGAAGAAACAGATGCCTCTTGAGGTCAAACAAGGATGAAGATCTGGTTCACCATTTCACAGCCAGGATATAAAAGCCAAACTGCTTCTCTTAAATCTGGTTAGCATTGTTTCTATGAGCAATGAGCAAACTAAATTCTCAAAGAGGATTGGAAGCATAATTGATTGTAGGGCTGCCAACTCCCTAAGAAAAAGAAAGGGACAGGTCACGCCTTTACCCCTCCTGGCGTGGTGATTTTTTTAGCCCCCGTTTGTTTGTGAAATATTTTTTTTTTGCTGTTTGACTCAAATCAGCATTGAATTAGATGCATATTTGTGAGTGACATCAACAAATGGAAAACAAATTATTATCTAGCAATTCACTTTAATACAAAATAACAAAATTTGCTGAATGAAATAAGTATCTTAAACATAAAGTAAGTATACGGCCACGAATAAGGCTACTGTATATAAGGCAGCATAATTGCTTGTATATTCCCACCTTGGTTCATTGCAAATGAAACACTAATGTGATGTTACATGGTGATGTAAATACTACGCAACTAAGCGCACTTACGTGTGTGGGAGGTTTAAATGTAAAAACAAAATTCTAATGTTACTGACACAGCCTGATATGGGTGTAAGTTTGGAGATATAAACGTTTAAATGAAATCTTTAATTAACCATTACTGAGTATAAATCTTCAAATGACACCATTAACTAACTATTACTGAGTATCAAGATTCCTGAACCCTCAAAGAAAGAAAATCGTTTGCAAAACCTCTTATTCATCCTGTTGGCTTCTTACTCTTTCATGTCTAACTCTTTCAAGAGGAAACTATCCCATCGACACATGCGCCCCCGGACATCCATCCTTCCCTTCAGCGTCAGCCGTAGCACAAATCGCATCTTGACCATAATATGTGAAGGATAACTATTCAAAAAAACATTTCAAATTATTTGAACTTAGTCGTCAGCGTATAAGGCTAGGTAAAATGAAAAGGAATAAGGAAAAAAGTAAGTCAGTCAGTCTGTAGTCTGATTCCCATGTCCTCTAAACGATGTATAGTTTACCATGGAAAATAATAAGACAGTAATACAGATTATAATGCAGAAAAATTGCATGTTACAATAATCAGGATTATATTTACTAAACACAAGAATAATTGATGCTGTATTTTCTTCTTTTCTGTTGAAAAAAATCTAAAATATAGTTCTTTTACATTCAGGGGCCTTCAAAAGCATGAACACAGGAACATGGGTTCACGCCTTCAGCATTCTTGCAGCGGCTGTTAGATGGATTGTAGTTCAATAGTCCCCGATCCTGGGTCAGTCATCATCCATCTGTAAACCATCGTCGTTATCCATCTCCTCATAATAGGCAAGATGCAACACACAAGCAGAAAAAAACTAAATCAGTGTTATTGTCACAATTAACGCAATGCTAACTGCAAATGCTCCCCATTCACCTTAAATTTGCTCCAGACTCTTTAAGGACAAACCATTATAGCGAGCATTTTGTTGCATTTCTATTTTTAGTTTATTTAGTTTAGTTAACACTACGTGAAATGTTCCTGTTGGTGCATTGGACAAAGGTATGTATGTACAGCATTCAGGGCCAATAAGATGACAAACTTCTCCCATTTTGGCTAAAATAGAATCTACACTTCACACATGTACGTGCGTTTAGTTAGTCCATCTCACGTATTATTCAAATCACACTAATGCCACATTGATATTTCATCTTCAATGAACTACAGGGGGTTAGTGATGGTGTTATATAATTTACATACATACTTGATAGTAGCAAGCTTGTGTTTTTATAAAAAGTCTTCTAAGACTGCAAACAGGGGAAAACTTTTCTTCACCAGCACCTTCAACTAGCATCTAGTAATGTTCACATAATTATCATGGCTGACAATAACTGCTGATATTTGATATATTATGTTTGGTTGATCTGACGGTTTCCTTTCAAACATACTTTAATCAAACTGAAAACATAATGATGAAAAATAACAGTTTTCCTGAAATGTGGTGAAAAGGCAAAATTCTGACCTTTAAATAACGGCTAATTGCATCATGTAAAAGACAATATTTCAAAATGATAACAGTTACTTCTTTAGATCCAGAACATGTGCTTAAAATACATTTGACCCTGTAGTAGCTTATCAAAGTGACTCATTCTAATTTTAAAATGTCAGCAACTGAAAGTGATAGAGCAAAGCAGGGCGTCACCAGAGGATTTCTCCTCTGGGAATCTTTAATTTTACTTGAAACGTTCTCACAACTCTGGTGGATGTCAAACTTAAAAATACGCCCTCAAGGAAAAATCATATCCTCCTAAGTCATACAAAATAAGCATCAGTTGACCTGAATTTCTATATCTGGGTTTAGCTTCATGGTGGTCCCTTCAAGTGCTTTGAGATGTTTAGGTTTAGACCAAAAAGGCCAAACAATCCTTTTGCAAAGTATTGCTTCTGGTATTTCTAAAACAAAAAACAGCTGAAATTAAAGACAGAAGCCATCTGCAGCCTGCATGCAGTAAAATAATCATTACAGCAAAGCCTCGGCCATGCACCACTGTTGAAGCTCTGACAAAACAGATTTCATAAGATCACTGTGTCAGTAAAAAAAAAAATGTCTTCGGAAATGTAAACAGCATTTTTCCTTGATTAAAAATATTTGGTTTATTTTTTTTTTTTAGTAAATTGTGTTTTTTTTTTCATCTTTCTTTTGTTTCCCAGCAACAATATTGCCTCACTGGTGAATTCATCTGCATGTTTCTTTCAGTATTTCAGTTCTACTAATGGTTGGACATTTTTAAAAGACTGTTTAAAAGCAAATTAACAATAAGGATGATGCATGAGAACAGAAACCCATCCGATGTTTAACATCTCTGTATGAAAACCTTCCTTCTTCTTATAGAAACTATTTGTAAACTTTATAAAACTCTTCAAAATCCCTTCCCACATTTTGTAACATGATACTGGCACACTTTAGCGGACCTCATAATGATTTCCATGTTAACTCCTGCATAATTGTCAAACAAAATGTGGCTTTCAAAAAAGTTTACATATAGTAACCTTGATATAGAAAACAGCATTGATTTATTAATATTTCACAGTCCACTATTAGGCAGTATGGCACAACATTAAACTGACCAAGACAGACCAGGCAAGAATATCAATGTTCAGAGAAGCAGCCTAGAGCTTCACTTTAACCTTGCATCCACAGCTAAGGTGAAAGAATCTGTTACCTGAGTAAAAACTAGGTACACGCTGACCTTAAAGGATCATTGACTGAAATACATCAAAGTTACAGTTTTCCACAAGCTATCTGGGGAAAAAGCAAACAAGTAGAGAACATGAGCTCTGGTCAGGTAAGGCCAAACTGGAACTTTTTAACCTTGTGAAAAGTCCAATGTATGGAAGAAAATAAAATAAATGTTGTTTTTGTACCATTTAAGAAGTTTTATATTAGCAGGGACTTTAGTCATTATATCTAAAAGAAGAAAGAGAGAAATAACTCCTTCAACAACATTTGAGAAAGTTTGACGAGGCTTTCGTACAAATATGACCTATTGACATCGGTTCTTTAAGGTGGGCACTAACTTGCTACACTGAATCAGTTAGATTTAATTTAGCAAAGTTTCAAAAGCAAATTTACTAGTTTTATAGCACCTGTACTTTACTAATATTATCAAGTATATGCCTACTCTTCCTCAAGCTAAATGTTTGGCTCAGATACTCATCCTGAGTAACTCAATGAATAATAAGCTTGCGTTAAACAAAAATATTTTTGCTTTTATGCAAGCTTTGATGTTGCTATGTAACTGTCATGGTTGTCTCTATTTGGGACTCTGATTTTTTAGTTTTCCAGTTATCAGTTGTTCTGTTTTGTTTTTTTTACTTTATTTTCCATTATATTCGAACAGTCTTTAGTTACTCTCTGTTGCACCTTTGTGCTTGTTTCCTTTACCCTATGCTTCCTTCTAGTTAGTTCAATTCACAACTGCTCCTTATTCAGCTCATTAGCCCATCCATTGTTCTGTTCCCCTTACATACTCCATTGTTCTGTTCCCCTTATATAGTGCTAGTTCCTTGTTGTTGTTGTTTTTTGCTTCCTCGACTCTGGCTCTCCACGTGAGTTTTCCCTGATGTTTTTTGGTTCTTTATATTTTGTTATTTTTGCATTTTTGGATGTCTGCCTCAGTTGCCCTATTAAATCAACAAGAACTAATCTCTGCTTCACTCATCTCTGCACTCGGGTCCTCAGGCAGCTTCGCCCCAATATATATATAAAAACATATTCATGACCTACTGTAAGTTTTTTTTACATTTTTATGTAAAAAAATATTAGCAGCAGTCTAACTTCTGCTTGATTTTTTTTGTGTGGTTGTTTTCTTATTTACATATTTATTTTAGTCTTTATAATTGAAGAACAGATACAGAACATTATATACTTATCTGTTTAATGACATATAAAATATAAAGTTTGTAAAAATGTATTCTGGAATATGATTGGCTACCAACCAAATATCTTTTTCTTTTATTTGATTTATTTATTTTTGTATGGATTGCGATTTATAGCTTATACATTAGTAAAACAATGCTGAAGAAGGTCTACTTTTACTTCAATACAAATTTTAGGGACTCCTCTGAGCAGTTATATCAGGACCAATGAGCTATAAGGAGACACACTATTGTGATAAGCCAAGACTTACAGTTTTAAAGGTAACACAACATTTCTTAAAGAGGGAGAAAGATATCTTTATTAACTGTGCAAAAGGCAACAGTTACCAGGAGAAAAATTAACTTACACTAAGATTTTATTTATATTGCTTATTAAAAATGGAAACATTCACACAGAGAAAAGCTGCAGTTAGAAAAGTTTTATTGACATAAATGAAATAAGTTATTTGGCGCTCAGGCCATTGCAGAAGACTTTGATGCTGAAAATTGACATGCCTTGGATAAGTGCTCTAGGAAAACTATTAGAGTAGTCATACGCCTTAGGACCCAGAGGGGGAGTGGGACTTAGAATAGTAAGTGAGTGAGGGAGGAGGAGGAGTATGAAAGTTCTCTGGAGAGGTAAATGAAGGGGATCTTGAAATATGATTGGCCTTGAAGGAGGTGTAGTCCCAATGTTGATTGGCTGAAGCTTCAACAAGAGACATCGCAGGTGGTCCAGGTGAGGCTGATAAGAATCTGAATTAATTTTTTGCTATGGCTTCATTTATAAACACATGTCCTACAAAAGCACCTCACTGGATCAGTTCAATCAAATCATGCATACAACTTTCCTATGAATCATATAAATGAAACACCAAATGGAACTATCGAAGGGTTTATTCCAGTCTGTGCACATTTACTGGTGTTAAATGTTGGGGGGAAAAAACAACACACTAATGCAGAGCTCACAGATTAGCAGACCAGGGTCCGGATCTAGACCCACCTGCTGGCTAATCCGGACCCAACCTGATTTAAAACATTTACAAATTACCGCATGTTGTCCAATGACAGTGTCTAACTTCACTTGCGCTGCTTCTCCTGTTAATATGGTAAAGCCCTCCAGAGCGTCGGGCACCAGGCTGCACGTGATCCAAATTAACCAATGAGCTGCTGTCAGTCTGGGTTGCTACTGCTGCTACTTTAAGACACAGAAGGCAAACCTTTGGAAAGCCGGGTGATGGGAAACAAGGAGAAGATGATGAGAAAAAGAGAGCAGAGAAAGTGTGGACTGCTGGAAGAACTGTGGTGAACTGGTGAAAGAAAAGTGAAATGGTGCTCAAAGATGACCCTGAAAATTTAGAGTATGTTTGGCTCAACCTGCTGCTGTGAAGCAGGATTCTCCACCATGAACAGAATCAAAAATAAATATGGATCCAGGCTCAGAATGAGCACCTTGATATGTGCTTTAGAATGGCTTTGTCTCCATTCAAACCCAGGTTTAAAGCCTTGCAGGGCAGCATAAAGCCCACTGCTCTCATTAAGCCATAACAAAAAAAAAAAAAAAAAAATACAGTCAGTTCAGATATTTTCTAAAATACCTGAATCAGGAAATTGCCTTTATAACAAACTGAACAATTTTTGTTCTCTACTTAAAAAAAAAACTCTAGATTTTAAAATATAAACATTTTCTATTTTTTTTTACATATATATTTCTTTATTTAAAAAGTCAATGTATAACATGGATGCATAAACACCTCATTTTATTTCAGTGTTAAATTCTGTTCAAAGTAACAATTAAAAATGTCACCTTTACTTTTTTTTATTTATCAGATTTTTTTTTTTTTACTTTATTTTTTATTTCCTTTATTCTGACCCCTCTGATCTTTAATTGCACTGCACTAATGCATTATTGATCAGATATTAAGACCCACTTGGGGCAGGAAAGTTGCTTTAACTGTCTGAAAATTTTGGCAGAAGGCATACAGCTCTGTGTGTGTTTTTCTTTAAAGCCCCAGGAGACCAAATAATCAGCACTCAAAAATGTATGTTTTCTCTAAAAAAAACATGAGTCGTCTTTCTTTGGAAACAACACACATGCTTTAGATATTTATGTTCTTTTTAAATTCTATCTTGGGTTTTTTATAAAGGAAAACAAATAGTTCCAAACACGGTCCTGTTAATTGGCTGGTATGTGTGGTATGTTGCATAAAACAACCTGGCCAATAAGTGAGCTATTAGAGTAATTTAAATCAGATGTGGAATGAGACCTGAACTTTGGCCCCTCAGAGGAGATTCCATGTTTTAGAAAAAGGAAAAGCCGTTTGAGAAAAAAAAGCCCTAATACATACTGAATTAGTCGATAGGTCAAAGGTCAAGATAGCCAGGAATTCCCTGTGAGATGAACTGGAAAAAAATGGTTTTCTGTAAGCATCAGGTTAAAAGAAAAAAATCGTCTGTTTCTGTGGAATCATCATTGCCTTGCTGTATGTCTCAATATAAACATGCAGGCTTAAATAGATATAAACAACTTAGATCCATTCCTTAAACACAGAATAGAGTAAAGATATAATTATAAGTGCTTAACTCTTGCAGTCTAGATTATCTAACGAAAAAGAAAATGCAAATATGTGACTTCTGAGGATTTAATTAACTGCGACATATTCCATTGCAGACAACAGACATGAAAGTCTGTTCAACCTATATAAAATACCATTCTTATTAAAATGTTTTTCGTTACAATAACAAATTAATTGTTAGACAGACATATCTGATTATTCTGATGGACCTTATAATGTTTTACAAAGCTTTGTTTGTTTCAACCAAAATTCTGAAATCATTGTGATTTTATGGATTTAAGTATTTCATTTTTTTCAAAATCGAATGTGACTGAATTAGATGCAGTTGTTTTTTAGTCTTTATAAAAATGTCAACATACTTTATGTGTGTATTTATATATATAAAAATATATGTATAGGTGTGTGTGTATATATAAATATGTATATTTATATATACATATTACATTTATATAACATGGGGTGAGGAGCATTGAATATGACATAATGTTTTCAGATGCATAATGGGATGTTGGAACAAATGCACCAAAATTCTGCTAATACCTTTGTTTACATGCGTCTACAAAGTCCCAAATTATAGCAAAATCTTAAGTGTCTTTCACAGAGACCCAGAGTAACAGTCTATGGGAGGTTCGGGATTGAACTCAGAACCTCAGGATTCCTAACCACTACGCCGACACTCCCCTCAACAACAGATAACATAAATATTAAATATGTGTGTAAATTCATTAGGAAGGACTTTAATAGTTGTCTTGAATGGTTTATTTGGAAAAAAAAACAAAAACACATGGTTGTACTTTTTTCTGTAGGAACAATATAATAGGAGTTGATTGACGGCGAACTGGTTTTAGTTTTGGGCTGCCCCTCAGTATGGCTCCACCATTGCTACAGCATTAGAGGGTGCGCTTATAAAAAGTCCCTTGATTAAGTTGTAACAACTATGTTATATTGTAAGTAACTCAATGACGCTGCTGAAACTGGAGAAATAATTAGTTCGACTACTTTTTTAAAGAGAACACCATAACCGATGCCGTTTTTATGTAACACTGATACTCCTAATGCTGATTCCCACCAGATTTGTGTTTATTAAAGGGGTCATAGAATGCAAAACCGAATTTCCATTGTCATAGATGAATAACAATAGTTCAGTGGGTGAAATGGACATACAGAGAAGTTCAAACCACATGAACACCTCCCTTCTCTGCAAATCTCAAGATTCAAGACTTCCACCATAAAACAGGCGACTTTGACGTTAACTCTGGAATCTTGCCTTATGGTTGACTTAAATGGTTCTGGCCTGTACTTTTGTCATGCCCTGAAATTGACATACAGACCAGCCCACTGGTTCACTGGCCCAGTGTAGGGGGGTGGGGTGTGTGTATGAAGTGTCTGCAGGGCCGCTGACTGGTCTGGACCTCAGCCACCCATCCTCAGCCGGAGGAGGGGCGCTGGGGGCCGTTAAGGCTACCTTTGGAATTCAGAATCAGAAATACTTTAATAATCCCAGAGGGAAATTACTTTTGTTACACACTCCAGTTACAGTTCTATATGATATATACACACATCCAACTATACAATATAATAAAGATAAAAAATAAGAATAAAAAGAGATAAAATATATACACATATAGCTATTCTGTATGTATATCTGTACGTATATCTATGTATATGTAAAAACTAAATCCAAATAAAGTGAAAATCCAAGTAAAGTGATAAATCCAAGTAAAGTGATACGTGGCGTGCAAAAATAGTGCATAAATGTCAATTACGGGGGGGTGCTGAATCACTTGAGGGAGGCGTTATATAGTAGGAATGATTTCCTGTGGCGCTCTGTGGTGCATCTGGGTAGGAGGAGTCTTCTGCTGAAGGAGCTCGTCTGGTTGGTCGCTCTGTCCCCCGCTGGCTCCCTGCCCCCATCCGCTGGGAGCTTCCAAGGTTTCCATCCGCCGGGGGACCAGCCAAGGAGCTGACAGCTCAGTCAGCCTGGTGTGTTTCGACCAAGAGTTGCACTGTAGTCAACCAAAATCCCGGACGATTTTGAAATTCCTCCCGGACATTTGTTTACTTATGAAAAGTAGGACATGTATGAGAAAAGGACGTCTGGTCACACTACCATATCAAGAAATTCGATGTTTCAGTGAGTGAGTGCTTGCTGCTATGATGCGTCTTTGCTCAGCAGCTTCACTCGTTGTAAACCAACCAATCAGCGCACAGCTTATCTAAATATTCATCAGCATACCATAAAAGGAAGAAAACCTGTCGTTTCATTCTAGGGCTTTTAACTTGCATTAGGGCTCATAGAACAGCAAATATGCCATTTTCAGCCCAACCAATGTTACACACCCTATTCAGAGACCTTAAGGACCAGCACCAAATACCCTATATAATCATTCTATGACCCCTATGAAGTTAATTAGTTTCATTTTAAACAGTTCCAGTTCAGTCTGATTAGGAAAAAGAGGCCCTTTAACCAATAAAGTGCTGTAAAAGATCTTATTTATTTCTATTTTATAATTTTTACCTGGCCATTTAACACATGCTTAAAAACAGTTTTTAGAAGCTGTGTGATGCACCGTAGGAAAACCGTGAGCAAGTCGACAGAGCCCCATCTAAAATAGCAGATAAAAGCCCTGAGTTTCTGAGAAAAAGCTCAGTTTTATTTTATTGTAAACATGTGCTTGTTGAAGTTGTGGAGAAACCATTCAAAGCTTTAAATGACAGTTTGAGAGGTTTTAAAAAAAGTAAAACTTGGCCTGTTTTTACTGTTTATCCCAGCTGGACGGTGTTACACCATAGTCTGTGACCCATATCATATTTTGACTGGTAAGGAGAATCTGGAACAGATTCCCTTTTAGTCATTTAATATGACACCCTAAATGGCTTAGATGATTATCCTTGATTTGTTGTTTTTGTCCACTTGGTTATGCCTTTTCTCTGCTGTTTTTGTATTAATTTTAAATTATAACTAATTTACATTTTCTTACATTTGACTCTTTGTTTAGCATTATTCCTTTTGTGTTCAGTTATATCTTGATTAATCATATTCCTTTTTTCAGTAAGGTCCCCACTAAGCTTCACTACGTTTTGTGATCTGATTGACATGGATCATGTCTCTGTAGTTCCCTTCAGTCCTCTTTAGTTTCTTGTCTCTACTCTTCACTGTTGACTTGATGTTTTTGTCAAAGCCAGGGTTGATCAGGCTCTTTTGTTGCATGTTCACATTGTTAGTGCTTTTAAACAAAGAAATTTTCACCTTCTATATATAAAATTGTTGTTATCAAGCCTGTTTGAACTCCACAACAAAACATGACATTCAGAGGAAACTGTTAATTGGACCTTTTATGACTTTTTAACAGTAAAGCCAACGCCATTTATAGCCACTTTAGAAAAAGCACAACTGATCATAGTGCTGAAAGAAATCCCAAAGTTGGACATAAATGGAGAAACACCAGCCTGTGATTCCAGGTTGATCTCTCTGTCGTGTCATCAGACAGATTCAACCGGGTTTTTCATTTCTGTAGCTCCTCTATAGTTGCTACCTGCTATTATTGTTAACTAATTTGAATAAAATGATAATAACTATAATTTAAAAATATTTTTTTTACTAAAATAGAAATAAAAACTAGACCTAACAAAAAAAGTGAACATTATTTGAAACTGTAATAAAAGTTTACAAAAGTAATTAAAACTATCTGAAGTTAGTTTGCATGTTCTCCCTATGCATGCCTGGGTTCTCTGCAGATCCCACAGTCCAAAAACATGACTGTTAGGTTAATTGGTTTGTCCAAATTTTTCTGAGGTGAGTGTGTGTGCATGGTTGTAGGTCCCTGTGTGTCTCTATCTATGTTGCGCTGCGACGGTCTGGGGACCTATCCAGGGTGCACCCGCCTTTTGCCCATAACCTGCTGCAGATATGCGGCTCTGACATAATAGGCAGGGATGATGGATGATGGAACTTTAAGAGAGAATTTACTTTATTTTTGGTTGTATCTTTATCATAATGCATTGTAATACGAGTTCTACTTTCTGGTTGCTGTTTCTGTTTTGTTTTTTCTTTGTACCACATTACACCAGTGATTGACCGCTTTGTAAAAATGAAAAATAGGAGGTACACTTTAATGCTCAAAAAATAAAAGAAAAAATTTGTTCAGTTTGAGTTAAAATTTCCACTGAACTAAAACTCTAAAATAGGAATTAATGATTACTTCAGAATGTGTATAAGGAAACTTTTTATTCATCATGGTTGGTGATGTCTTATTTTTCATAGCTGCAATGTTGAAAATGTTCATGTTTGTTGAAACAAATATGCTCTTACACTCATTAATATCTCAATTTGTAATTTTTGGTAGGAATGTATCAGGGTTGGGCAGTGTGCTTGTATGTATTTGTGTATGGAAGGAGGGGCATATGCGGTAGGGGGCCAGTGCCCCAGT
Source organism: Cyprinodon tularosa (assembly GCF_016077235.1). Classification (NCBI taxonomy): domain Eukaryota; kingdom Metazoa; phylum Chordata; class Actinopteri; order Cyprinodontiformes; family Cyprinodontidae; genus Cyprinodon; species Cyprinodon tularosa. The sequence continues at coordinate 1,045,324 of NW_024038395.1, read as the reverse complement.
AAAGCTTTGTGCCTAGCAACGCCCCTGGATCTGAGTAAGATTTCAATTTCTATCAAAGTCTGTTGTCAGGTCTCATGGTTATTTAATACATATAAGTTATTAAATGGTATTTAAAGAGTTTGTCCTGAGTGTCTCTTTTCAGGAAAAAGAACTGGACAGATAGAGCATATACTGTAGACACAGAGAGCCTATCCTTAACACAGACAACGAAGAGGGAAGGAATGAATGTATTTGCATTTTTTAAATAAAAAATAGTTGAATAAAGTTTGTGACAAATTAGAGCAGCAACAAACATATTTGTATGCAATTAAGCCAAAATTAGAAACACTATGGCTCAATTCAAGTATAGCAGCATGTAAAATTTAAGAAAAAAAAAACAAAACAGAATATTAACAGCCACCATAGAACAACCATCCCAGAGACTGTAAAAGGACTTTGCCTTAATGTGCAAATCACATAAGAGGTTTCTTTTTCCTCCCTAATGTTCTTTTACAGGCTTTTCAAAAAGCCCATTTGTTTTTAATAACTGTTATGGGTTAAGTAGGTGCTGTGAGGAGCTAGTCAAGGTAAATCAAGCTGTAAATCTAAATGTGGTTTCTTCTTTTTGATTCAGAGTCCAGATGAGCAAGAAAAACATCTTTCCTGGGTTTATAATTGATATCTTTTAAACCGACCTTTTTTGTCAGTAAAATTTTTTCTTTTTTCTTTTCTTACATTTGTTTGTATCAGTTTGAGATTCATAGGTAAATTGCACTGTAAACAATATTCAATATTACCATTGTTGTTATTTCTTTAATAATAATTTCCATCATTACCTCCATCTCCGTGGCTTAGCACCAAGGGGCCCTCCAGGACTACATGTGGGGCCCTCAGCCTACGGAAAAAGTAACATCTTAGTTTTAAACTAATTTTTATTCTGTTGCTTTTCTTTTTTAAATCATTTATAGAGCATTAATACAGAATTAAAATTGGCACTATCAAAAAGGAAAATTAGAAATTAAATGCAATAAAGATCTGTTTATTATGAATTAGGTTTAGATGAATGCGGATCTCTCCAGTTCATAGGTCAGCATTGGTGGCCCTTCCCATCAAGTAGCCCTCATCCTTAAAAAAGTTGGTGACCCCTGTTTTATGGTAACTCTCAAACTGCCAGTAGCAAATACAATTTGCTCCAATTCATATAATATAATGGGATCAAATCTGTTGACACATCTTATCCCTTTCCTCAAATATGTTTTCATCAAAATAAAGAAAATGTATTTATGTATGTAAATATCTGTCATAATATTAAGGTGTTTCTGTTTTGATTTTTTGTTATTAAATCAAGCAAACACAGCCGTTATGCTGTAATGCTTGAAGTTATTTAAAGAATTACAGAAAAGGTTAAAAACATCTATGATTTCACTGATGTCATTTTTTGTGTCTTTAGAGATTTTATTTTAAATCAAACGTCCATGATATAATTACCTTTCCTGGAGCCAGAAAGCTGAGCAGAATGTGCACTTTACCTTTTAAAAATGCTGTTTGAAAAGTATCTAGTAATGCTTAGAAATTAGGTAATTAAATATTTATTACAGGATTGTTTAGATTAGATGCTTTATGAATGAAACTATTCTTGATTTGATGGATTTTGCTACAGCAAAGCATCTATATTCACTTCCTGGATACTTAATACTTGTTTGTGAACAGAGTAAAGCCAATCACCCAATCACAGGGCAGCAACTCAGTGCCTTTAGGCATCAACACATAAAGACTATGTGCTGAAGTTTAAACTAATTAAACTGAATTTATTTAGGTGAAATACTATTTTCAGCTAAAAAGATCAACCTAAGGGGACGATTCACTAAATTGTGATTTAAGAGATTGAATGAAAAGTAGTCCCTGCTCAGTCTTGATTTCAGTTGCAAAATTTGGATGGAAGAGTTCTAATTCGTTATAAACTACAACAAAGTTTTTATGTTATGGAATTTAATTGATTTGTGTGACTACCATCTCTTCTCTGTGCTTATATTTTCCTTTTTCAGCGAGTTTTAGGTGAGGAGCAGCAGCGCTGTCTGTCAAACAGAATGGCCAATCGGCTGCCAGTATGGGCAGGGCTTTAACGTCATAGACACGTGTACTAGGAAACAGGAAGTAAATACAGAGGAGTCCACACAGCTACAGGTAGAAAGTGAGTAAAGCCGACTTTATCGTTTAAAAACTGCCGTTTAGATTAATGGTCCAAGAAATGAAACCTGGCCGAACTAAAGACATTGTTTCACGTAATTAAAAATAGTGATATTATAAAACATGCATGTTTTATTGTTCTGTAAGAGTTAGAAATTATAAATGTTCGAGAGCTTCTCATTGGAACATCCTGGATAACAATCAGAAGCCTTTAGCGTTTTTGGGTTATTGTTCAGGGCTGGAAGTAAACTAAGGTAAAGCTGAGAGGTTTTAATTGGAAGAGGTTTGATGTTTTCAGACACATTAAAGCGACTCACGGAGCAGCAACGAATGAATGACTAAGAGAAGTCATTTAAGCTTTAAAGTGAAAATGACAGCCCTCCATCCCAGCATTTAACCACAGCCTATATTTATGTTGGCAAATAAACACAGCTGTTTTCACTACTCACTAATGAAAGCAGCTTTCACAGCTACTGCCAGATGAAAATTTGTGTATGTTTTCGGAAAAGGTTTAATAAAGAATCTGGCTTTTGTTATCTTCTACATATTGTTAGTTAGAATCTCCTTTTTCATGTAAGTTTGCAGCGGTGTCACAATTAAACTTTATATTAGCTGTTTTTGCTTGCATTTCTACCCTGTGACATCTGACATAGTTGAACATTTTTAGTTATTTTTGTCATTCGGTTTATTGGTTCATGTCTTTTTTTTTTTTTAGGGCGTTTCACACTTCATTCAGATACTAAAACAATCATATTGTCATGTGTGCAATATATTTATTTTATTTAGGTCTATACGTTCAAAACCTGCATCCTATTAAATTACAATGAATATAAAAATTAAATGAATTAAAAGTACTTTGCTTTATGCAACAGAGTATTAGGGGCAGGCAAGAGATTATTTTTCTTCTATTTCGAGAATGAAGTCGTAACATTTCGAGAAAGAAGTCGTAACATTTCGAGAAGGAAGTCGACAGCCAACAGGTCTGTTGATGACGCTGACAGAGAAGGTGATTGGCTGCAATCTCCCATCTCTCCAGGACATGGGAGATTCCTGAGGCGTGCAGGGAAAATTGTGGCTGACCCCTCGCACCCCAGTCACAGATTATTTCAGTCACTTCCCTCTGGCAGGAGGCTGCGGTCCATCAGGACCAGAACATCCCGTCACAAAAACAGTTTTTTCCCATCTGCTACCGGCCTTATCAACAAGGCCAAGAGCCGCCCGTGACACTGGACAATGTTTCTGTCCCCCATTCAGGATTTCTGTGTTACATTAACGCACAGTCTACTGTGTGTATATAGCTTCTGTGTGTGTATATATATATATATATATATATATATATATATATATTCTATCTTATTTTGTTTTTTGTCTGCACCAACAACACCAAGTCAAATTCCTTGTAAGTGCAAACCTACTTGGCAATAAAATTGATTCTGATTCTAAAATTACGAGAAGGAAGTCGTAACATTACGAGAAGGTAGGGCTGGGCGATATAGAAAAAAAGCTTATCGATAAAAAAAAATGCATATTGATCGATATCGATAATTATTGAAAAGATCTGAAACCATATTTTATGTGCAGCTCTGCCTGGACATTTTATGATATTGCTAAATGATTTAATTTTAATAAAGAACAGCATTTTTCTCTCAATTGTTAGAACTACGTGGGAAACTGCCCAGAACTGAAAATATATATATATTTTTCCGTAATTCCCAAAGATTCCTCGGAGGCGATGCAGAGCCGCCCAGGGGCCTACACAGCTCATACTCCTGCGGGTGTGAGCGGCTGAGATGATAAAAAAAAAAAAAGTTATGTTATCAGACTTCGTTTTCACTGGTTCCCTATACATTTTACAGATGACTGTGGTTTGTTTTTTGTCCGACTTGCCATGACCGAAATACTGCCAAACTGGCGAACTACAAAAACCCTTCTTTGGAACAATTTCCTCCGCCTCTCCTTGCTGCAACATCTTCATGTGCTCTGTGTTGTGGTTTGAGAGGGCGGCGCTTGGTGACGGCGTGCCTGGGTCCGCGATTGCGATTGGTTGGGAGGAAGTAGTGACTATCATAAACCTACATGCTAGGCTACAATGAGAAGGAAGGAAAACTGTGTTTCTTTATCCAACTTTTATCGACTCTCTTTTTTTCTATTGCGCCACACGTCTATCGATCGATATATATCGTTATTGAATTATCACCCAGCCCTACGAGAAAGAAGTCGTAACATTTTGAGAAGGAGTCGTAACACTACGAGAAGGAAGTCGTAACATTTCGAGAAGGAAGTCGTAACACTACGAGAAGGAAGTCGTAACATTACGCGAATAAAGTTGCAACATTACGCGAATGAATTCATCATACCACAACCCTTTTCAGAAAGAAAGCTTCAATCTGCGACCAGCAGATGACGGCAGATCAGCTCCACCAATCAGCAACCTGAGTCCACTTTGGCATCCTGCCCAATTTGATTCTAGTTTGTTAAAAGATTTCCTTATTTGTGAAACCAGAGCCAAAGTATAACTTCACATAATGCTCAACATTCCTCATTTTAGGGAAGAAAGTGCTTCTTTCTTGTTTTTAGGACTTTATTCTCCTAATATTACTTTATTCTCGTAATTTTATGACTATTCTCGTAATGTTACGATTTTATTCTTGTAATTTTACGACTTTATCCTGGTAATTTTATGAGTATTCTCGTAATGTTACGATTTTATTCTTGTAATGTTACGTCTTTATTCTCTTAATATTACAACTTTATTCTTGTAATTTTACGACTTTATTCTGGTAATTTTATGACTATTCTCGTAATATTACGATTTTATTCTTGTAATGTTACGTCTTTATTCTCTTAATATTACAACTTTATTCTTGTAATTTTACGACTTTATTCTTGTAATTTTATGACTTTATTCTGGTAATTTTATGACTATTCTTGTAATGTTACGATTTTATTCTTGTAATGTTACGTCTTCATTCTCTTAATATTACAACTTTATTCTGATAATTTTACGACTTTATTCTTGTAATTTTACAAGTTTATTCTGGTAATTTTATGACTATTCTCGTTGCGACTTTATTCTTGTAATTTTACGACTTTATTCTCATAATGTTATGACTTTATTCTCAAAATAGAAGGGGAAAAAAATCTTATTAGTCAGGTTAGCCAAATAAAGTTAAAATAGATTTAGTGCAGTTAGTTTGGTGGCAAAGATTACTTGACGATGGGTAGCTAAATAATTTGTGGAGAAGAACAGTTTATTTTTTGGGTAAAAAACTTTTTGCATTGACCTTAGTTATATTTTAAAGCTTTAGCTGTGTCAGATGTGTTTTTACTAAGTATCTGTAGTTAACTTAAATAGAATCAAAAGTTTTTAGATGTTTTAAAAGCTTTTATTAACATCAATGCAAAGATGTCTTATAGGAAGTTTTGAGATATATTAATATATGTAATTGTATATAGTATATTCACAGTCTTGATTTATCAATCTTTGAATGAGGGCATGCCTTAAAATGTACAAATAATTTATTTATTTTGGATAAAAATGTATTAATTCGCGTAATCGTGCTTCATAAGTAACATTGATATTTTAACATTTGCAAATAGAAAACTTGCCACTTATTAATTTAATGAATATGTGGCACATTTGGCTTTTCATACACGCTTCACTTGCAATTTATCCCATTTATAGACTTCTGCTTTTGTGAAATGTTTAGATTTGGGCAAAAAATGTTGTAATCAGAATTTTCGTGTTGAGCCTGTACAGCAGGATTATTTATTCATCTTGACAGCAGAACCTGCCTGATGCAGCTGTAGACACGCCTGGTAGCCACATTGCTCAAATTCAAACATGGCAACTTCTCCACGATACCTGTTGGTCCGGTCTTAATTATAACTTCATCTAGCAAGAAAAACAACAAATTCTTGACAGAAACTGCTAAGTGTTTTGCTCCATCAGAGCACTAAGCTGTTACCGCCTGGGCAGAAAGTCGACTTTATCCAGGTTAGAGGAAACCAGAGTTAAGCTGCTCCGGTGGCGCATTTCTCAGGTGAAAGCGGCTGTAGTGTTTCTGTGTTTAGTGTGAAGGAGCCTCTGCCTGACGCACGAAGGAGGGGAACATTTATCTTCTGTGTTTTACTGTTTTTACCTGCAGCTTGATGAACTCTAAAGAGGCTGCATAACCATTGTGAAGAAATGACAGGTGGGGGTACTTCCCTAATACTGCAGTGGATAATACAAAGTAATAATAGGAAAATATTTTAAAGCAGTATTTATTTGCAGAACATTTTTAGAAAAATAAGATATAAAAATAGTTCATAAATGCAGTGGGCTGGTTCAGGGCCTCCCCCTCTACCCTGGGCCTGAGAGAACTGAACCATTGTCTCCACATCCAAGTATAATCTGTATGTTTGCTGACCAAACTGCCAAAGCTGTATTGTTCTTATCTTCAACCTACTGTCTGGTGACCTGATTCTCCAGTATGTTAAAAACATCCCCAGATTAATTACCATGTTATTAGCTAACTACAGTACCTTGGAGAATAGCAACTCCTGCATGTCCTAAAGTTGTTCACCTAAAAGGAGCAAATGCACATCGGCCAAACTTCTGCTAATGCTGGCTAAGCTCTGCACTGGTGGTGACATTAGCAATCTGCCCTGTTGGAGATCCTAAAAGCCTTTAAAAAAATTTGCAAAGCATCTGCAATTATGAAAACTACATTAACATGAAGTTGGTAGATAACTGTGTATAGGGGCAAAACCACGTCTTTTTTCTTACATATAATATCATAATATAACCGTCTGCACTGTCTTCTCTAAACAATCTGAACCACCACATTAGATTATACAGGTTTTTTTAGATGGTTGTCACCATCATGTGATCCCAATGTGGCCACTCCCACAAAAACGCAAACAAGGAAAGCCAGGATATTCTAATCCAGAACAAACAGGATTAGATGCTTGTTTGCTTCGTAATTTGATAAAACAATCCCAGAAGGTCAATGATGGGGCGGGTTGAGGACACGCGCGTGTTGATTTAAAGGGTGTCAGTCTGATGTAGTTCATTCTGTTGTTTTATCTTTCATCTTTTCCTTTGTCTGACTTCATTACAGGGCTGGAGGGTGCAAATGTTGTGGGGAAAAAAAGGATTTCACAGCAAACTGAAAAAGATAGTCTAGCAAACACCCAATTGAGTCGATCACACAGCCACACATACGTCCCATATGAGTCGTTCGTGCTTATGTTGCAATGTTTGTATGTTGGCCTCAATTTTGTGTTCCCTCCATTTTTTTCAGCTTTCAGAACCTTTTGATTTTGCTGTGGAACACATATTTACAGCTACTTTATGATTCTTGGCTATCTAAGATAGAAGGTTTTCATGATCAAGCAGTTTTGATGTTTTGTGTTGACTTAAGGTATAGTGGAGGATGTTCTTTTTCTGGGTGGATCATCAAAATAAGTGGTCAATTGTCAATCATTCTGGTGATATGTTTACATAAGGCCGTCCTACATGCTCGTCTCCATTTGCACTTAGCGTGGGTAAGTCTGACTGAATCTTCTTTTGGAAAGTAAGCTTGTATGAGCGATGCAAACAGCAACTATTAAACAGAGCATGCATAAGGAGAATTAATGCACGCTCACGCACACATTTAATAGTAGTTTCCTGTCGGGAGCGGGTACAGAGTTGTGCATGTGCATTATTTGTGGAGGAGCGGGTCTTTTCAAAAATTCGCCAAAATCTTCCATTATACCTTTAACTATAAAAATATTATTTATATGTTGGTTAACAAAACTATACAGATACAATAATTAATATTTTGTCACAATAAACCTGTTGTTGCAGATGGTTTAATAATTTAAAGTTTTCCTATGTTAGAACCACAAACATCTTTGTCTTTTAGTAATATAAAAAGAAGATAGAAAAGAAGAAATGAAAGCATATTTAGAAATATAAATGAAATGAGCATTTTAGACTGCTGCTAAATAACGACTATGCGATTACCTGCAGAAATTACCTAACTAGTCAAACAGAATCAGCCTGTGTGTTATTAAACCTTGTTATTAATCCAACTGTTCTGAACATGAGTGAACAAGGCAAAGGAGCGAAGCAGATTAATCAGTGGAAAAGCTGTGGGGAAGTTTACACGATTCAGTTTAATAATGAAGAAAAAGGATGTTACAACTGCAAACTCGCCAAGACATCATGGTCCAAGGAAAACCACAGACCACTTGGGAGACTCTTTAGAGACCCTTTTGAGTCTCCTAAGTGGGGCTAGTTGACAGTTGCCTTTTGTATCTCTGCTTCTGTCTCCTTGAACCCCAGTCGGCCTCGGCAGATGGCCGCTCACACTGAGCCTGATTCTGCTGAAGTTCTTCCTGTTAAAAGGGAGTTTTTCCTCTCCATTGTCGCTACAAGCATGCATGGTGTGAGGGATTGCCTTAGTCATTGAGTTGATGAAATCAGCTGGTTTTCCATAGATAGAAAACTTTGAGCAAATCTGACTATATAATCTGGTTGAATTGTCTCAGTAATATGCCTTGAGATGACGGGTTGAATGAAATTATATTTAGTTAGCAAAACCAAGAATTGTCATTCATCAAACTCAACAAACATGTGGAAAAAGGTGTTTGGGCTTAGATGAGACCACATCTGATCTTTAGTGGCCTTAATGTGAAATCTGTGTGACATAAGAACACACCATCCCAATGTGAAAGCATGCTATGAGTAGCATTAGTAGAGCTAAATGAAGGTAGATCCTAGGAGAAAACCTATTTTGGAAACGGACCATAAGAATCTAATGTCAAAAGACAAAGAGACTATGGAGGAGGTTCACCTTCAACGAGTTATATAAATATTCATATTAACATTCTAGATTGGTTAGGCTGATTTTATTTCTACTTTTCCAGGTGTGGCACCATGCTGGAAGGCTACAGCCCTGTGACCCAGGCCCTGCTGGGTACTCTCTTCACCTGGGGTCTGACTGCTGCTGGAGCCGCCCTCGTCTTCATCTTCTCCAGCCGGCAGGTAAACATTATTAGCATGAAGGATTCTTTATTCAGTTGAAAGAGTTACTTATGCAAAAATGCCAAACTAGAGATAACTTGAAGGTATGGAGAAATGGAGTCCTTGGCTTTCTCCATACAACACAAAATCAGGTTAATCTCACTGATTAGTATGCTAGGTCAGAATCTCCAACCGCCATTCAAACTTTTTTCCCTGGATTAGCAGGCAACCTTCTTAGCTTCTCATATTAACACAGAGATGTCCAGACGAAGAGAGGTTTCTGAGCGCTTTAGCTCGTATTTCTGTTTAGTCTGAATCAGTTTACCTTTAACTTAATTTAACTTCACCAAGATTTCCAAGCACCATAACAAAGCAAAACCGGGCTTCTGGAGGGATTGAAAAGTCTGAAATACAATACGTAGATATTCACCTAACACGAATGTTTTTCTGATGTCTTTTGGTAAATTGACAAGATGATAAAGGGCCTTGGTCTGGCAGGCAACAAACCAGTGATAAAAAATGTGGAGTCCCTTTAGACCTTTAGATGGGGAGCTCCATCAATCAATCGGCCATGACAGAACAGCCAGACAGCGGCCCTCTGTTACCAACTGACACATGACACTGGAAATTTGATCAAAGCCGCCTTAGCAAGCCTTCAATGACAGGCTAAATCCTCTAATCCAATCAGTCCAAACCTTTGACAGTTATCACTGTGTCTCAAAAGCCCCCCAGCAGTTTAATAGTTAATAACTTCCTGCTCATGTGAAATATGACTTCTTTTTTTCAAATCTTTGTTTATTAGCAAAGCATGGATCAGAACTGCGGGGAAAAGAAAAAAATACATGGAAGTGCTTTGGTTACCCTTAAAACTTCAATTTCTTTGTGATTTTATATGTTAAGCAAACACAAGGTACATAGCACACCGCTGTAGAGTAAAGGCAGGGGAAGATATGAAAACCGTGGTAATAATCTATCAGCCCCCTTTACTCCCCTTACCCCTTAAATGACCCCCTTAAATGAAATTTCTGTGCAAACAATTTCCTTTTAGAATATTTGTACGATGTGCATAAACCCAGGCGTAGTGAAAAACTGACTGTACACACCAGCTTAAACACCCCACACCCCAAAGTAAAACATTGTGCTGGCAGCATCCTGCAGTGGAAATACTGCACTGTACTGGGATAAGAATGAGAGTGGATTAGAATATGGAAACAGAGAAGTACATCGTCATGGTGCGTTCACACTGAACACATTAGATGGTATTATGTAAATGGTATATGGTAGTATAGTTGTCCCTTGGCTGTAATAAAAAGGAAGTAGGGGTAGTTAGCCAGCGCCGACCACACATTTGTAATGTACTGAGGTTGTGTGCTAAACCAGTTTTTTTTTAAACAGTGTCGTGTCTGATGATGTAACAATAAGAATAATTGTCTTGATGCCAAAAAGAGCCCAACAGATTTTACTTTCACAAGTGTAGCAGTATGGCAATTACCATGTTGCTCCACTTGTTTCATGCATATAAATTGCTTTATTATAATTATGCAGGGAGTTTTACAGTTTATATGGACACTGCAATGTAAATAGAACAGGAGAGGAAAAACAGAAAAAAAGAGAAAAGATGAAAGAAAGAGGAGATAGAAAGGAGACAAAAACATTTTCAGTCTGCTTCATCACCTGCAACGAGATGCAAAAAGAACAGCACAACCGAAAGACATGGTACGAGACATACAATAAAGCAACACCTTGAAACTATCGCTGAAGTAGTATTATTTAGTCTGACATGCACTCTGTGGTACCTGAAGATAAGAGTGTGGGCTTTCTGTATGGAAGTGAATCTCTGAGTACCTGGAACCAAGCACCCTACTTTTTTGGAATGCCAGCCAGAGATGTGACCAATGCTTTGTGTCATCGCTGACGCTTGGTAAAACCAGGTCTGAAACGCTGACTTGTAACCAGCCAGCAGCAGATGGTTCCCTCCATTGCTGAGACAGGGAAGCGACAGGATGTGGAACATTTGGCTGACCATGCAAATTTCCAAGGATATGTCAGGCAAAGAGCAGCACCCAAATGGAATCGGATTCGGTGTGAATCCACCATCGGAGGCTGGAGAAGACTTTACCCCAGCACTATGGCTGCTGTAAATATCCTACAAAAGGATGGTGTACACTCACCAGCCACTTTATTAGGTACACCTGTCCAACTGCTCGTTAACACTTAATTTCTAAGCAGCCAATCACATGGCGGCAACTCAGTGCATTTAGGCATGTAGACATGGTCAAGACAATCTCCTGCAGTTCAAACCGAGCATCAGTATGGGGAAGAAAGGTGATTTGAGTGACTTTGAACGTGGCATGATTGTTGGTGCCAGAAAGCTCGTCTGAGTATTTCAGAAACTGCTGATCTACTGGGATTTTCGCGCACAACCACCTCTAGGGTTTACAGAGAATGGTCCGAAAAAGAAAAAAACATCCAGTGAGCGGCAGTTCTGTGGGCGGAAATGCCTTGTTGATGCCAGAGGTCAGAGGAGAATGGCCAGACTGGTTCTAGCTGATAGAAGGGCAACAGTGACTCAAATAACTACCCGTTACAACCAAGGTGGGCAGAAGAGCATCTCTGAACGCACAGTACGTCGAACTTTGAGGCAGATGGGCTACAGCAGCAGAAGACCACACCGGGTGCCACTCCATTCAGCTAAGAACAGGAAACTGAGGCTACAATTTGCACAAGCTCATCGAAATTGGACAATAGAAGACTGGAAAAACGTTGCCTGGTCTGATGAGTCTCGATTTCTGCTGCGACATTCTGATGGTATGGTCAGAATTTGGCGTCTACAACATGAAAGCATGGATCCATCCTGCCTTGTATCAAAGGTTCAGGCTGGTGGTGGTGGTGTCATGGTGTGGGGAATATTTTCTTGGCACTCTTTGGGCCCCTTGGTACCAATTGAGCATCGTTGCAACGCCACAGCCTACCTGAGTATTGTTGCTGACCATGTCCATCCCTTTATGACCACAATGTACCCAACTTCTGATGGCTACTTTCAGCAGGATAATGCACCATGTCATAAGGCTGGAATCATCTCAGACTGGTTTCTTGAACATGACAATGAGTTCACTGTACTCAAATGGCCTCCACAGTCACCAGATCTCAATCCAATAGAGCATCTTTGGGATGTGGTGGAACGGGAGATTCGCATCATGGATGTGCAGCCGACAAATCTGCGGCAACTGTGTGATACCATCATGTCAATATGGACCAAACTCCCTGAGGAATGCTTCCAGCACCTTGTTGAATCTATGCCACGAAGAATTGAGGCAGTTCTGAGGGCAAAAGCGGGTCCAACCCGTTACTAGCATGGGGTACCTAATAAAGTGGCCGGTGAGTGTAGATATCAATTAGAAAGGACCAGTCAAAGTCCAGACTGAGGATCTGTGACAAGACTTTAAAAAGTGATGATTACAGAAGATCTAAAATAATTTGACTCAGTTTGTATGATAGTAAGAATGTTTATTATGGTAGTGGTACTTGATTAGCAAGTAGCATTAGCATCAGGCTCATCTGTGAGGCTGAAGACAGTGACGTTTTTGTTTTATGTATTTGTTGTCTCATGCTTTTTCTATGCAATAAAAAAAATGTATTTTATACACACACATACATACATACACATATTTTATTATATTTTTAGTTTAGTTTTTTTAGGTCAGGCCCTTATGTTTTAACAATTGCTGAGCCACACCGAGAGGAATAGTGTCCAATTCATTACGTTACTCTCTGTTTTGTGTAAGCTTTATTAGACCTTCTAGAACACTCTGTCCCATTTTCTAATTAAGATAGCCCACTGATTTCTTTGCCTGTCATGTTTAATTACATTTTTATGACTCTCACAGAACAGACTGATTGATTCCATCATTTGGAGAAAAAAACAAGCTAACTCTTTAAATGGCTCTTAGTGCTGATTTACTAGATCGACTCCCTGCACAGAACTGCCCCGCCTACATTTGCACAAAAACTAATTTTGTTTCTCTTTTGTTCTTAAGATTTCTGATATATCTGATCATTTTAAAACAAATAGAACAGTGGCAGCACTGAAAGCCGCTTTGTAGCTTTTGATGTGTATAAAAAACCCAAAATGGAAGCAGCAGAGTTTGTGTAGTGTTTCACACCGTCTGATATCATGACTCATTAAAAATAAAGGAATTTAAATACATGTCGGTGGAAAATGTTGCTTAAAGACTGGAGCACATTTAATTCTCCACAATCCAACCTGGTTAGATTTCAGCATAATAAAGTGCTGTTGTGAGAATGACAGAGGTAAAAAAAAAAGGCAAAGCTTTACATTTTTGTTTGGTACCTAATCCTGATTTAAATACTTTCCAGTTTTCATTATATACTTTATGTTTATATTTTAACATTTAGATCAGCTAAATAAGAACAATACAAAAAGGAAGTGATAGAGCACTTTGAGGGTTCATCTTTTTGGATAAATTGCTTACAAGCTTTGTTTAGACCTTAAATTACCCAGGGGTTGAGCCTAGTTAACTAGCCTCTACTCTGCTGCTTCACCTACATGCTGCTAAAGCCTTTTAGCTTCCCAACTCTACTTAAAGCAGAACTAAAGAGCCTTCAATTTTGGCTCCCCAAGTTTAGAGAAGCTGTAATGTTTTAATTGAAGGAAGACTGCATTGCCCATGAGGACAAGCGTTGTAAAGACTATGGCTAAATTAGAATTCAGGGGCTGCGTCCTCTGAAGGCTGATTACGTCATAGCGTGGCACCGAGGCCTGTTCGCATGCCAAGACTTCTCGTTATGCAGCCTACAAATGCGTCCTTCTTTTTGCCCGATTTGAAGGATGGTTCCGATGTATCCTAGCTATCCTTGGATATCTTAGGATTCCTTGCGAGACCAAGCAAGCCGGCTGCTCCGTGATCAGAAGGAAAAGGTTACTTGCCGCCAAACAGTGGTGAAAATTGGAAGTTCAGTTTAATGTAAAACAAATATTTGAATAGTTCCTTGAAAATAATAAATGAAAATAGTTTTTTAAATGGTTATTGAGTCAGATATGTGGCGGTAATGTTTGATTTATCGAAATTATTTTATCTGTTACTGTGTAAATGGGTTTGGCTGTAATTTCAGGACAGTTTCTAATATTGTGGGGACTATAAATCTGTTATGATTTTTATTTTTTTAATTATTATATTGCACAATTCGCCTAACTAAGTATTCTTTGTTGTTGAATATAAGAGATTTTTCATATATATATATATATATATATATATATATATATATATATATATATATATATATATATATATATATATATATATATATATTTTACATACATTGTTTAGATTTACTTTCTATATCATTACATTTGCTTTTATTTGTTCAGACTCTCTGTGGTTGTCACGTTATTCCAGTCCGTATTCTCATGAGTGTAGTCTTTGCTTACTTTACAATAAAAAAAAAGGAAAAAAAATGTAAAAAGAAACAGTTTTGAAAAGTTCAGTATTTTACTGCTAGGCGACAGAGGGTACGGGCAGTGAAAGCCACAGAAGGCTGGACCTGTTTGAATTCACAGCCAAAACTCTTCCGCTCTCCTTACTGAATTTGAATTCAAATTCCGCCGATATTGTGGTAAATTCCTGATCTCACTGCTATTGGATTGAGCTCAATTTAATTTTCCAGAGGCTGTGAAAGACGAATAGCGATGAGGTAAAGCTAATTGTGGTGAAGCAATATCATATGATGATGATGAAAATAAGAAACATTGGCTTTGCACCATATTCTTGTTTAGTGAGGTGGACCTCTGTCTTTATTTTGGATGGGGAAAGAGGAGGAAGTGACATCTGCTGTAAAGCTGAACATTTGTGGTTGTTTTGTGTGGCAGGGTCACTGCCAACCCCTCTTACAGTTGCTTGGTGTCAGTGACAGCTATACAGACCCCCTAGGGCCATGACAGACGTGTCCTTCTGCTAGTTATAACTCAGCATATAAACACAAAAGTTAGGAAATATTTTATAATGGTTGAAAAGGTACTAAATAAAAAAAAAAAAAACAGCTTAATGACCTGGAATAAGGAGCGTCTTTTAGTTTCCAGACCCTGACTTTCCAAACAGTCCACTTGCTGACCTGTAGGAAAAACTGATTAAATCACCTTTTTATTGTATTCTTTAGGTAATAAACATTTATTTTAAACAATAGAAGAAAACAGTGGTTTATTGATGTTTTTCATGACTGTATATGTGAGCCCACACAGATGAGGGGAGCCGGTCAGAAATAAATGTGGTTACCCTGGAGACAAATCTGGCATTTTATTCAAGGGCCCTTAAATCGTAAGAAAGGAACATCGGAAAGTTTTAGTGGCTTTGAATTGGTAAGGTCATTAACCCTCAGTAATACCAAACACAAGCAGCAATGAAGAAAACCTTTTTACTCACCTGACATTAAAATCTCTTTTGCATTTTAATTGTAAGGGTTTTATGTTTGTAAACAGCTTAGGATTAGAAAAAAGTAGAATATTAACAAAGACATGTTTGATATTTGGATTTTTTTTACTTTCCTCTCTATTCAGAGTTTGGTGTGCTTTAGATAAAGGATTAAAAATTGAATCATTAATATTTTTTTCCAATACAAATCAGAACAGAGTGTATAAAAGATAATTCTGTATATAGAACTTAAATGAATTTATATAGGTTCAATTTTAAGTGTTATTTTCCATATTTTCAATTCAGCAGAGGTCTGCAGAGGTTTCTATGTATTTTATGTCAAAGCTTTTCAGATGGGAGTCATTTTCTAACACATATTGCTGGAATTTTTTTATATTTTTCTACAACATTTGTGAACTGCACTAGTTTTTTTACCTGTAAAAGGAAAGGAAATGTACATGCTTGTGTTAGTCATTATTTTCTCCTTTTAGGCTCCTCTCAGCTTAAATTACCCTTGCTTCTGTGGCCTTTTGATTTGTTGAGATTGTGTTGCAGCCTCCTAAGTGAAATCTGAGTTGTTTTGCTACGAGGTTTCTTGCCTTTTTGGTTTCCTACATTTGGCTCTTTAGACACTTAGCAATGTTTGCCAGGTTGTCTCCACAAAGAGGTTAACTGAATGGTAGCTTTTATGCTGTCAGGGTTTCAGCACATTGATTTTATCTGACTTGTGTGCATTTTCTTTTCTGTTCTGCCCTATTCAGAAGCGGATCTTGGATGGAAGTTTGGGTTTCGCTGCCGGGGTGAGTTTGATTTCCTCTGAACTTTACAGTCACTCTTTCAGCCATACATACTTACAGCGCAGGTAGGCAGCTCCGGCTCTCTGAAGGTGTTTGATGTGTTTCATCGCAACCCGCCGAGTTTTTTTTTAAGACCCCGATAAACTCTGACACTTCCTGATGCCACATTTTATTTAATTAAATGTGAGAGTTTTCCTGGAAGCTGTATGGAGAGATATTTGTGCCATCGGTTTGAGCGCGCAGGAACCAATCCGAGCGCGCAGTGAGACAACACGCGCGCGCGCAAAACCGGTCTGGCGCGCGCTCAACTCTGAAAAACCCTCTCAACACACTGTTCTCGCGCTTAGTTTCATCTCTGCGCGTGCTCGAATCCGTCTCTGCTCGCGCTCGCTCGACCTGCTCTCTCTCCGCGCTCAACACCAGCTGTGCGCTCGGCTGTTTCTCCGCTCGCTCGACTCTCTGCACTCGCAACTTCAGCAATGTATGTAAATGAACCATACCATCAGCCAATCACACCCAGCTTCTTTTCATCCAATGAAAGCATTCCTTCCTTCTTCTTCTTCTTTTCTATCATGGCGGATCGCAAGCAACTTTAAGGTGCATACCGCCACCTACTGTTCATGAGTGTGTAGCAACATTGTTTTACATCTATTAAATTCTATTTTTTAATTTTGCATTCTGAAGATAACTAAATAATGCTTTCCTTAATCTATAAATATCCTTTATATTTCCTTTATTTCCCAATAATCCTTTAAGACTCCATTCTTGGCCTGTCATTTCAACTACTCTTCTCAATTTTTCCCTTTCAGGTTCATATGTTTTACAGTTCATTAATATGTAAGCATTCGTTCCAAATACTACATCCGGTTAAATGAAAAAAATAAATAAATAAATAAATAAAAACACAATCAGGAAAATCAAAAACTCTTACAGTTATTTTGTCAACATTCCTAAGATAGTACTATAAAATATCTTGAATTATCTCAAATAAACTTCAGTAAAACAGTTATTAGATCATTGCCTCATCCATCTCTTTTACCTGCTATTGACATGGATTTAAATTTGCTGTTTTAAAAGAAAAATAAGGAGGATATTTCAGGTTCAAGTATGGTTCAACAGTATATAGATATTGTTTTGGATCATATTGGCCTTACTTAGCTTTTGTGGCGGGTGTTTCTTCTTTTTGTTGTTTTTTTATGGAGGTTGGCAAGCAACAATTACCGCCACCAACTGAAAAATCCTGTTTATCAAATTATTCTTTTTAATATATATAATAAAGAATAACCCTCTTATTTAGAGTCCATCTGTAAAAGGTCTTCTAAATAATAATTGTTAAATTTCAGATCAGGTCTGCTGTCTGAATAATTGCGTTTAAATTAATATAACGGTCGCTGATCTAAAATCAGAGCAAACTAAACTTCTTAATGGAACGATTTCTTCAATCCATTGTAAGGCCAATATGATCCAAAACATTTCTCCTTTGTAGGCTGAATTCCATCACTGATTCTTTTACCCGATTTAAAAATAAATTCTGAAACTAAAACAAAACACCATTCCTAATATTGGAATATTTTTGAAGCATCCATAAAAAATTTAACATATCCATAATATTTTTTATCTATATATTGTTGAACCATACTGGAACCTGAAATATCCTCCTTATTTTTCTTTTAAAACATCAAATTTAAATCCATGTCAATAGCAGGTAAAAGAGATGGATGAGGCAATGATCTATTAACTGTTTTACTGAAGTTTATTTGAGATCATTCAAGATATTTTATAGTAATATCTTCTGTCCATCAAATGGTTAGGAAACTGTAAGAGTTGTTTGATTTTCCTGATTGTGTTTTTATTTATTTTATTTTATTTTTTTCATTTAACCGGATGTAGTATTTGGAACGAATGCTTACATATTAATGAACTGTAAAACATATGAACCTGAAAGGGAAAAATTGAGAAGAGTAGTTGAAATGACAGGCCAAGAATGGAAACTTAAAGGATTTCTGGGAAATAAAGGAAATATAAAATATATTTATAGATTAAGGAAAGCATTATTTAGTTATCTGCAGAATACAAAATTAAAAAATAGAATTTAATAGATGTAAAACAATGTTGCTACACACTCATGAACAGTAGGTGGCGGTATACACCTTAAAGTTGCTTGCGATCCGCCATGATAGAAAAGAAGAAGAAGAAGGAAGGAATGCTTTCATTGGATGAAAAGAAGCTGGGTGTGATTGGCTGATGGTATGGTTCATTTACATACATTGCTGAAGTTGTGAGCGCAGAGAGTCGAGCGCACAGTGTACAGAATCTTATAAAATATAAAAGATGTCAGGCTCTTGTAAGAAGAACTATAAAGAATGCAAAAAAGGATTGTTGGAGGAATTTTTGTAATTCGGTGGGAAGAGAAACAGAGATTAATAAAGTATGGTCAATGATAAGAAGAATGAATGGTATTAAAAGAGAATATGGTTATCCAGTCCTGAGTGATGGTGAAGTAGTAGCAGTTAAGGATGAAGAAAAGGTGGAAATGATGGCAAAGACTTTTATTAAAATAAATAGCTCAGATAATATTACTCTGGAAGGAAAAAGGGGGAGAGAAATGACAATATTAGAAAATAGACAGATATTAGAGAAGACAGAGAATGTAAATGATTTGTTGAATGTTCCTTTCACAAAATCGGAATTAAATCGAGCACTTCAGACAGTTAAATTAACAACACCAGGGAAAGATCAAATTTGTTATTTAATGTTAAAGCATCTTAGTGAAACATCTAAAGAAATTTTATTGGAATTTTATAACAAATTTTTGGAAAACGGAAAATTACCAAAAAGTTGGAAAGAGGCTGTAATAATACCAATACGTAAACCAGGGAAGGATGATACAAAACCTGAAAATTATAGACCAATTGCATTAACCTCAAATGTTTGTAAAATAATGGAGAAAATGATTAATGAAAGAATGATTTATTATATAGAATCTAATGGATATTTATCAAAATATCAAAGTGGTTTTAGGAGGGGTAGGAATACTATGGATGCAGTTTTGAGTTTGGAATTTGAAATCAGAAAAGCTCAAATTAGTAAAGAAAGTATTGTAGCAGTGTTTTTTGATATTGAAAAGGCATATGATATGTTGTGGAAAGAAGGTTTATTAATAAAAATGTTAAAGATGGGAATTACTGGTAGGATGTATTGGTGGATCAAAGATTTTCTAACTGAAAGACAGATACAAGTTCAAATAGGTAAATATCATTCTGAGAAATATATTGCTGAAAATGGTACTCCACAGGGAAGTATAATAAGTCCTTTATTATTTTCAATAATGATAGATGATGTGTTTCAAAATATAGATAATGGAATGGGTTTTTCTCTTTTTGCTGATGATGGGGCAATGTGGAAGAGAGGGAGGAATTTGGAATTTATTACTAAAAAGATGCAGCAAGCAATTGGTAAAGTTGAAGAATGGTCATTAAAATGGGGATTTAAATTCTCAGTGGACAAGACTAAAACAATGTCCTTTTCAAGGAAGAAAATTAATGATGGTAAATTAAAATTATATAATCAAGAAATAGAAAGAGTGAAGCAATTAAAATTTTCAGGGGTTTGGTTTGACGAAAGAATAACATGGAATATACACATTCAAAAAATTGTAGACAAATGCAAGAAAGTAATAAATATTATGAGATGCTTAATTGGTAGAGAGTGGGGAGCAGATAGAGTAGCACTAAATAATATATATACAGGATTAATTCGATCAGTGATAGACTATGGAAGTATTGTGTATAATTCAGCAGCAGAGACAAATCTTCAAAAACTGGATCGGATTCAATATCAAGCATTGCGATTATGTACAGGAGCAATTAAAACTACTCCAACAGCAGCATTGTTAGTAGAAATGGGAGAAATGCCACTTGCATTTAGAAGAGAGCAATTAACATTAAATTATTGGGCTAATTTAAAAGGTCATAGAAAGGATCACCCAACTCTGCAAGTAATAAAACCCTGTTGGGAAAAAGAAGTAAAAGATATTAGAAGTTTTGGTTGGACTGTGCAGGAAAAAATAACAGAACTCAAAATAGATCAGATTAGTATAAGCCAAACAGTTCCATTATCAGTTATACAACCATGGATCATTACAGATGCTAGGGTAGATTTTACTTTGTTGGAAAGAAGAAAGGATAAGAAATTCATATTAAACTCATATATAGTACAGGATTATATTAATCAATATTATAAGTATGTAAAAATTTATACAGATGCCTCTAAAAATATAACAAATCAAATAGGAGTAGCCTTTATCGTACCAGAATTTAATGTTAAAATTAGGAAAAGGATAAGTGATGGACTTTCAGTTTATATGGGAGAAATGATTGCAATATTATTAGCTGTTCAATGGGTGGAAGAAGTTAAGCCATTAAGATCAGTCATATGTTCAGATTCTAGTTCATCTTTAATTAGTTTGCAGTATAGTCACTCAGAAAGCAGGCCAGATATTTTGATAGAAATTCAACAGACACTGTATAGAATAAATATGATGAGTTTAGTTATAAATTTTGTATGGATACCGGCACATTATGGAATTAAAGGAAATGAACAAGTAGATAAGGCAGCAAAAGAAGCTGTTAAAAATGTGTCAGTGGATTTATTTGTTAATTCTAGCAAATCTGAAGTTAAAATGTTAATTAAACAGAAAATAAAGGATAAATGGCGAAAGGAATGGGAGAAAGGAAATAAAGGACGTTGGTTTTATAAAATTCAAAAGAAAATTGGAGAAATGAGAAGAACAGAAAGAACAAGAAGAGAAGAAACAATCATTTCTAGATTGAGGTTTGGTCATACCGGATTAAATGGTTCTCTGTTTATCTTAGGAAAACATAGGAATGGGAAATGTGAATATTGTGGGGTAGATGAAACAGTTGAGCATGTGATGTTATACTGTAACAAATATGAGGAGGAGAGAAAGCAATTCATTCAAAATTTGAGTAAAGTAAAAGTTAAATTAGATTTAGTTCAATTATTCAGAAGTTATTCAGATAGTAATATTTACAGTATAGTATTTCGATATCTAAAAATAACACATTTATATAATAGAATTTAATTCCTGAGAGTCATTCTGGTCCACACTCCATTCCAGTAGATGGCGGAAATGCATCTATCTGTTGTTTGCCAACCGCCAAAAATATCAAAGAAGAAGAAGAAGAAGAGAGTCGAGCGAGCGGAGAAACAGCCGAGCTGTGCGCTCGGAGAGAGAGCAGGTCGAGCGAGCGCGAGCAGAGACGGATTCGAGCACGCGCAGAGATGAAACTGAGCTCGAGAACAGTGTGTTGAGAGGGTTTTTCAGAGTTGAGCGCGCGCCAGACCGGTTTTGCGCGCGCGCGTGTTGTCTCACTGCGCGCTCGGATTGGTTCCTGCGCGCTCAAACCGATGGCACAAATATCTCTCCATAAAGCTGAACCTAGCCTTATCATGTACAGAGGTTTTATGCTGCAAATGGAAAAAAAAATATTGATTATTTCTTACAGGGAAATATTTTGCAGTTACAAATCTGAACTGACAATAGATTATCATGCTCTATTCAGTTAACAAAAGTGCCATTCTAAAGGTTTTACTTATGATTTTTTTAAAAATGAATTTAAACTATGACTTGAAATACAGCTTATGTTGTTCTTTTATAGAAGAAAAAGAAAGAACCTGTTTTTCTACAGCATAATCACCAACTTTGTATCCGCAGTAAATGCTCGATCCTCCTACTGTCACATTTTTGTTGTAGAAATAAGAGAGTTTATTAGAAAAGCTACAGGTACCAAGTGCTTTTTTTCATATTTAACATCTGATTTTTAAAGATTCAGAATAAGGGCTGAAAAAAAGTGCATGTGCAATTTCTTGCACTTGGTGCTGCCCAAATGTTAAGGAATGCTCCTACTAAAATTGTATTATGTTTTATACAGGCAGTTTGAGAGTGTTCATAAAATAAAGACAAGGTTCTAAGCCATATGGTCAGAGGTGATAGGGACAACAAATATTCAAAAGACGTTAAAACTAATAATTTATGACGTTTATAGTTACAAAGATAAACTATTTATAAGATCTATGAATGGAGTTTAAAAAAAAGATGAAAATAAATGATAAAAAAGTTAAATATGAAAAATTAAATGGTATGAGAACCTTTTGTCTATTTATTGAACCCCCCCAAACTAAAACCAACAGAAGGATGAGACTGCAATAAATTATAACATTTCTGCAATTTTCCAAAGCATTTGCTTCTAGAAGAGTCTTTTTAATTTGAAAATATTTATTAAAGGATTTTAAATGAACAAACTACATGGTTACAGACTCTAAATCCAGCCTCCCAAATGACTTCCAAATGATATGGGACTGTGCTGGTGTATCTAACCAAAAATGAATCCAGTTCTGGTAAAACTGAAACGCCACCCCTCAATATTCTAATTAGTTACCTGGTAATTACAGGTTCAGATAGTTGATGAGCTAAACCTAAAACTAAATGATTATAGCCAATCTTCCCTTTAGAATCATATTGCCAGGAGAGGTTTTAAATCTCAACTTTTACTTGTTTTACCTCTGTTTTGGTTTTTAAGGTGAACAGATTAATTCCAGTATTTTGCTAGAGTTCCTTTATAAGCTAAAAGCCTACCCAATAAGCACATAGTCCCTATTTAACTTGCATGTATTTTTACTTGACTATTTCTTTCATATGTATAATATTTCATGTTTTTCACTATTTTCAGTTTGTAAATTGCATTTGACAATGTCAATTGCATTTGACATTGGTAAAGCTGTTATAACATTATACATTGCATCTTTTTTTTAAATATTTTTTTCTTTTCAGCTTGTATTTATTGCTTTGATTGATCTGAAAAGGTTTTAGGACTCATCAGGAGGTGAAAGTACATAAAAGGTTCACATGATATTTCCCATTACAAACACAATCATGACTTTGTACGTGAGAAGGCTGGTAAAATAGACAATTTATTGTTGCAATAAAGCTTTCCCGTCAAAGTGGTTACCTTTCACTTCAGCTTTGCTTTATGCACCAGGAAACTGGCTGACTTCAGCATTTGGCTTGTTTAGTGAACAAAATCCAACCAGTCAACCTATTATCACTGAGGGTCTGGAGTGCAGATGGGAAAAGGATGGAGAAAGATCAGTGTGACCTTCATGTTATTTAAGAAACAAACAAACAAAAACAGTCTTTACAAGCTGGAGAGAGATTGAAGGTCAAAAAGATAAGGATGTCCTTACAGTAAATACAGAATATATATATATATAGTATTAAAAGGTGCAGTTGGTGATTTAAAAAAAGTTTGATTTTTTTTTATTAGCTAAAACAGATAAACAGACAAAATTCTCGTGACCATCCGCCGAAGTTCTCGCGAGTTGTTGAATAGGCTCCTCCTTGTGCTTTGGTGGGAAACTGCTTTGTGTCCCTAAAAATTCCAGCTTAACTGGTTTGCGACCAGACCCAAGCGACATTTGATGTGTGCGGTTGCAGAAGTCTAATCTGCCCTTAAAGCATATCATTTATTTTCCATACCTGAATGTACCATAGCTGTTTGTTTGTTTGTTTATCAGAAAGGGGGAGGAACATGTATGTAGTATGTATTGCTTGTTTAAATTTTCAGACTAAAGGCTGATTTATACTTCGAAACTAGGTTGTATGCGTAGGGGTCACAGTGAACGCAAAGACGTCCTCGGCAGACACTCTGCTACACCTCCCCCAAATTGCAGGTGACTGCAGACAGTGCCGCAGACAGGAGGCTGGCTTGTTTTGTTTTTATGACCGCAATTATGAAAAACCACTCGTGAAGTTTGACCAGCTAGAAGAGCAAGGTGCATCAGAACACTGGGAGCCTTTTTCCACCTGGATCTCTGCTCTTTTTTGCCATCATATCCCTCCGTTGTTGGACAAACTTGCCCCCACTTCCTCACCGCCTCGGCCGTATCTAAACCCACAACGAATTGAGCATAAATAAAAAAAAGTCTGCGTCCAGCTCACTGCGACACACTGCTATGGGGAGTATAACCAGCCCTTAAGTTCACAGTTTTCTGAAAATTCCCTACTGCAGCTTCAATGCATATTTTTGTTGGTAATTCTTTAGACCTTGATAAAGGACACCAGATCGGAAAACTGTTCTTACTTAAACCTATTTCAGTTTAACTTTAATATTTAACTAAGATAGTGGCTTAAAAAAATCAATCTCTTTTCTGTTCCAATTGTAAAATAGATAAAGGTCATTGTCCTGGATTTCTTCCATGTGTCCCTTCTATAGCACAGCTGAGTCAGACGACTTCATGGGTCCTCAACATGTCTTCACAATCTAGAGGCTATTGACTCAGTCATGTGATTGAGGTCTGTTGAGCGAGGAGACAGCCAAAACGCACAGTACTAAATGAGTTGTATTTATAGCAAATATTTAAAACATTTTATTTTTCATTCTAAGGTTTGACATGATAACTGTGACTTTATTTAGTTGTAAGCTGTGTGTTTTGCCTGTTGGTTTATTTTTTGCCTCCCTTCTCTGCCTGAATGGTTTGAGACTGAAGGCTGGCCATTTTATTTCCAGCTCTGATTATCCATCCTGTTTGTGTTGGAATGTAAAGCACAATCAGCAGCAGCAGCAGCATCATCATCCAGGTGCTGCTAATCAATTATACTCTATTACCTGACTCATCAGTAAATCCAGTGCACTTACACATTTAGTAGTTTAGAGCTTTATCTGCAGAACTGAACGCCCCCGGCTCTTTCCTCACTGATTTAGCACTTGCTTGGATGCCTGAAGAACATTTTATTACAAGTTGCTTGTTATTCTTTTCTGTTTAGGATAATGCATACTATGAAAACAACGGCAATTGGGAAGGAATTATCCCGTTGATCAACTAAATGAAGGATTGGCCAATGTACAACAGGTTTAAACCACTGAGCAAACAATGTAACAGGCTGCAGAAAACTTGCCAATGATTAACAGCCAACCAAGAGGGTTTTATTTATAACTATATATATAAATTAGGGATGCACGATATAATCGGCCCCCTATCGGTATCGGCCTGTATCGGCCTTAAAACTTAATATTGGACATCGGCCACCCCACCGATATTTAACCCGATATTTGATCAGCTTCTGAGTTTTTAAAGTCTAAAAAAAAATAAATAATAATACTTCTTCTTCTTCCTCAAAAACTTATTTTTTACAGACTTAAAAACTTCTAAAGACGAGGGAAAAAATATTGATCCATTAAAATATCCAAATATCTTCATATGCTGATATATTGCCATTTAAAAACACCATATCAATCTCTTTTACTAATCTAATGAAATATTGCTATATGTCATCGTTATGCTAAGAAATCCCCCGAAAATTCACGAAATTTTGCCAAATTTTTATATGTTGATATATTGACGCGGTATCGATCTATTTTACTAACAAAATCTCACAAGAATTAGCAAAATATCACGAGAGTTTGTAACAGAACGATGAAATTTCACGAGATTTTGAAAGTAAAATAGATCCATACCGCATTTTTAAAAATCTATTTGATATCAGCATATGAAAATATATTTGAGTATATTATTTTTCAAAGTGTCAGAAATGGATAACAAAACTGCGATTTTCATGACTAATTATTTTTGTCCAGCTTTAACATCGGTATCGATATCGGTTATCGGCTACGTGAGTTTTAAAATATCGGCATATCGGATATCAGCCAAAATCCCAATATCGTGCATCCCTAATATAAATATATATTTATATGCTAAAGTTTGGTTTCTGAAGGACTGAAATAGATTATGGATTATGTCAACACCACTATAAATTAATTTAAGGCAAGGCAAGCTAATTGATATAGCAGATTTCAGTGGCAAGACAAAATCCAAAATGGTGTACAGGAGGAAACAAAAAAGAAAATTACATTGCAATGGCATAGAGGCAAAACAAATGATTGAAAAGAATAAAAGTTAATCATTATAATCAGATGTATGTATGTTTATGTATATATGTATTCAAACTGGATTTACATCTTTTACAGAGTTTATTACACAATTTGTGGAACATACCAACTAAACCCTGTTTTATGATGTTTGGATCTGGTTCTGGGTATTCAGAGACGACTTCAGACAGAAGACCTCAGAGGTCTCGGGGTTGATCCACTGACAGCAAGCCTGTAATGTATTTTGGAGCCAAGCCTTCCAGTGATTTAACACAAGTAACACAAGAATTTTAAGGTAGATTCTCTGTGAGATGGGTAGCCAGTGTAAATACTTTTGAAATGGGCTGATGTGCTCCACCTTCTTAGTGAGGATGCCGGCAGCAGCATTCTGGATCCACTGCAGCTGTCGGACCTATTTTTTGGGGTAGACATGGAAACATTTCTGCAGAAGCGCAACCACTGAAGGCCCAACTGAAACATTACTCACTAAATCCGGAAAACATGTTTTTTAGACTTTGATTTAAATAAATAGATAGATAATATCGTATGTAAACATCATATAAAAAACAAACCAAAAAGCATAAATATGAATCTCAATTCAGACTGAAAGTATATCAATATGAAAAATGTAAGAATAAATTACAATGAACAATAGGTATCAATCATGTATTTTGGTGTTTATATATTCACTTATCATCCTGTCTGCATGTTAGCATCCAGGTCCTTCACTAAACTGCACCCCCAGGAGTCATGACAAACACACACGTTCACATTCTTTTATCTTTATAAGGACTTTTCCTTGACTTCTATTAATTTTTTATTCATTTAAAATGCCTAACCCTGGCCACAACCCTTAACATAGCTGTTATCAGTACATACCTCACCTTAAATCTAATCTAAACTTAATGCAATCCTTTAAACTAAACTAAACTTCCTTCCAAAAAGTTTTACAAAGACAGATAGGAGCAGGGAAATGTTCTTTCTCTTTGTTTGTTAAGGCATTCAAACCTTCATCTCACAGCAGCTTAAACAAGCCCATTAACACATTCTGACACATTCAGTCACATGGGCAGAAACAGGATTGATTACAAATGGAAACTCATGTGCACAGACTTCAGAGAAAGGAAAAAACAGCTTTTCTCACCCTACATTATCACGTCATGTTGTGTCAGAGCACACTGTCCCTTAGCTGTGAAGCCTAATGACCTATGATTAATTTCTACATAGACCTTTTTTTTCTTTTACTCCTCTTTCTAGCTTATTTTTCTTTACCTTATTGTTAAACTCCTGACAATGTCTAATGTTAGGAAGTGGGGATGTAGCAGCATCTGCAAAACTAAGCAAAACCGTTAGAAGTTTTTCAAGCGTATCTGAACCAGAGGTTTACAGTTAACTGACAACCAACTCAACAGCAGACATTTTGCTTAAGCCATGAAAAAAAAAAAAGAATAAAAAAAAATGTGGGCATGATATCCACTGCAAGCCAACCTAAAAACCCAACTTTCTTTGATTAGGTACTTGAACTGTAAGAATTCTGTCAATATCTTTTATCACTGTCTCCTTCTAGGATGTTTATTCCTTTAATAATTCATTCTTCAGAGTATTTCCATTAGAGTTTAATGCCTTCAGTTGGCTTTTTTTTGGTCTGATAAATCCTGTAGATAAATCCCCCAGCAGGCACTGTTCTTAGCTGTGGATCCCCAGTCTTTCAGTTGTTACAACATAAAATTTTGACATCTTTTCAAAATGTCAAGACGAAGGATGCCTAAACTTCTTCACTGAGAGGACCAAACAGAAAATTTCTTTAAAGCTTGCCAAATGCAATAATATAAAATCAAATACATTTGTTAGTAAATTCAGTGTATTTTTTTAATAAAAGTATTAAACCTTCTTTATTTAATAGGGGATATTATAGAACATAAGGTCTTATGAATATATCTCCTATATATGACCTTTTAAAACAAATATCTAAAATTTTATTAGAATTACATGTAGTATAAAATGCTTCAAAGTGGTTTTTGGACATCAAAACAACTTATTGAAGCTACTGCAAAATATGAAGCTGTTCTCTGGCTTTTATTCGTTTCTCCATATCATGTTTCGGCTGGCTGTGTGTTCTGTAGGTGTCAATCGTATTGCTTCTTATTCGCTTGTTAAGGTTCATTACACTGAAGGTCTGCTCATAAATAAAAGTGGTGCTGAACAAAGATAACATTACATTTGCATGTTTCTCAATGCTTGGCCAGCCTTCAGGGGATACATGTTGCAGCAACATGACTTATTCCTTAGCTCCGTTAGCTCCATCTGAATGATCAGGAAAACTGATGTTGAAAGGCGAAAAAAAAAACCCTGCTCCATGTCACCTCCATGTTTCCAAAAATTTGACAGCTTTCAGATAAGGTAAAAGGGAAAGGTGTCCTAAGAACAAGTGCAATGTCTGCTTAGACTTTATCCAAATGTCACCAGATGAAATATTGTTTCATAAATAAATAATAGAAATATAAAAAACTGCTACCTGGACTGCCTAGCTGTCTGGTTCTGAAGGGTCTCCTTTACTCTATAAGTTGTACAGGTGATTAATATAGCTGTATCGGGGGGGCTTTCTGTGGTGCGGTACCTACCTGCCTAGAAAACAAAAAAATAGTGTGTGGTGTAAGTATACAGTGGGCTTTGTTTCCAAGTTTGAAATTAAACTTGGAAACAAAGTCCATTGGATTGTTTTTTTTTTTTTTTTTTACTTTTTTGGAGTTAATATGAACTGGATGACTGAGAATCTTCATCAGCATCATGTTTCTCGGTCAAATGGCACTGCACACCACCCGAAACCCGCCATGCAAACAGAGATAGAGGTGGAAACATCATGGTGTGGGGCTGTTTTACAGCATATAGTAACGGCAAACTTCAGATAATTGAAGGAAGGATGAATGAAAAGATGTGCAGAGACATCTGCTGCCGTCAACCAGGAAGTAACTAAAGTTCAGAGTTAATAGAAGAGGCCCACTCTTGTGTGGAAGAATCGACCAAAATCACAATAAATCATCTTACAGGGACACCTGTGTCATTTCTAAACAAGAAAAGGTCAATATCCATTACCATCCATACCATTTTCTCTGAGATTACTGCAAAGGCAGTTGAACTAAATCTGGATCTGATTTGATTTTAAAAAGAACAATTTTCTCATATCCTCCTAAGTCACACATACTGCTAGGGTAGTTAAGTTTTTCAATGCTATATAATTTAATGTGGATGTATCAAAAACGTCTATTTGGTAGATCTTTGTGTTTGATATAAATGATTGCAACACTCGTCTGACTCATTAGAAAAGGGTGCAGAGATGTTTTCTACGGTACTAACCGATGCAGGTTCTATATAACTACCTCTGGTATTAATGAAACAAAGCAACAAACAAACATGTGGGATACCTTAATAATTCACTCTTGAGGGGGAGAAAGTACCTATTTGGCCGCATTTTTTTGGATTATAAAGCATTATGTGTTACAATATCTATTTCTCACCAAATGACCTCAGTCCCCTGCTGCCACAGTGTGTGTCCAGAATATCCATAAGTGGTTAAGATTAAAGGAATAGTACACCCAAAACATGATTAGCCTTCATTTTCTACTCATCCCCATGCTGAACAACACTCTGGAGTACTGTTTTGATATCTCAAATGCATCTGGAGATCTGGGAGGCTTCTTGCTGTCTGCTGACATTCAAATAATGGAGGTCAGGAAATCCTATACACTACTGTTTATGCTCTAAAAACATTCTAAAAGACTTCGTTTCGAGTAAATTCTGGATGCTACCCACTCAGGACACTTGGAATACATTGGACGAGCAGTATGGAGGAATATTGACACGTTTTTTGTGGACTTTTATGGACCTTTCTGCCTCGGGCACCATAGACCTCCATTATTTGAATATCAGCAGACAGCAAGAAGCCTCCCAGATCTCCAGATGCATTTGAGATATCAAAAAAGTACTCCAGAGTGTTGTTCAGCATGGGGGTGAGTAGAAAATGAAGGCTAATCATGTTTTGGGTGTACTATTCCTTTAAGCCCACACAGCAGGCAACAACCTAGAAGTTCTTTTTGACTAAAAGTTGAACCTATAGTATGAAATAAAGCCTATCAATAAATCCACATAGATCTGTACCACGATAAAAATATCTATAAAGCAGTAGATGGACTTGGCCCAAAATAAATAGCACTGTTGCTTATCTTGTATGACCATAGTAGACTCCTGAGGTTATTTGAGTCGTCTTTACTTGCTGTTCCCAGTACAAAAATTAAACAATGGTAGCCAATATTTGGAACAACACTTTGTAAGCCTGTACATAAGTATTGGCTTAAGTTAAGATATGTTAAATACTTTTTCACATTAATATACTGTACTTGGTGTGTATCCATATTCTGCGTATGATGCGCTTTTCAAAATAACACCAATATGACTTGAGAGGGTAGGATTTTTCGCTGAATAAGACATGTGACCTAAAGTACTCCTTTACTGCAGTCTGAGCGCCTATTAAGTATGAGAGCTAAACCTAACATTTGCTGTAAGACAAAAAACGGATGGCAATTACCCGATCGGTTCTCTGGTGTAGGATTTAATCTTGAGGCCTTTATATGTAACTCAATTACTTCTTAATCTGATGGTCCAAAGTGGTCAGCTATGAGATTCCAAAACACAAAGGGAGACCATTTCATTTTGTGACAGTAAATTCTTGTGAATTGTTTCAGCAATGCTAAAACTTGAAGTTACAGGTCTTTTAATGGATTACACTGAGGATGCAAAAGTTCAGCCAAATGCAACAGATTGACCAATATTTTTTAAAATGTGTGTTTACAGAACAGCAGGAAGCAACCAGCAGTGAATCATGAATCCTGGACATGAGAGAGCTACGATAGTGGATGGGCAGGAACTTTTGGCTGAGAAAAATTTTAGAAAAAAACAGCACTGTCTCAGAATCAGTAGGAAAGCAGGGAAACAGAATTTCAGCTCCTTAGTATAGCTGGCTAATGACAGAGGGGTGATGTCACTGTGGACTGATAAAGTGTGAATATGAATTCTTAGTGTAATGTGAGGCTTTGATCCAACTGAGCTACAGACACAAGGTTAAGCGAATCCAGGAAACAGAAACAGGATTATCTTTTCAGCTAACTAAGCAAGGTAGGGATGCTGGAAATTTGGCTTTCGATAATCTGGTGCTTTTCTCAATCAGAGAGCAATATGTAAGACCAGATCAACAGATGTGAATAGGTTGCAAGGAGGGGAAACAGTGATTGCTGCAAATTACCCAGAGAGGTTCAAACGCAGACAGGGGTAATGCAGAATAACAGGCCAGAATTATAACATGTTTAACCAGTGGCTAAAGGTTACACAGTACTGCTTTAATTCTATGCTTCAATCTATTCAGTGTGCCCTTCTGTGTGAGTTATTAGTTACAATGCTTTATGCTCTGATATGATATATCATTCATATTTTGTCGTTATTTATCTCAATTGGTTTGCTTTTCCTGTGAAGTAAATTATGATTAAAATATAAACACCAATGGCAAAACTTGGCCGATGATATTATTTTTTCCCCAAATAGTACACTTGTTAAACCTCACACATGCTTTCATTTTTAAAAATCTTTATTTGGTTTATGTTAATCTAATCCCTAGTTGACAGCTATAAGTGTTTTGGAGTGAAATAGATTTTATGTAAACAAGTCCAGATGGTTAAATAGCAATGCAAAAGTTCTTTACCTTATTTTTTATTAAGATGCTATATGATATAATATACAAGATTACATGAAAACTTGAGCGTTGAATTTCAAAAATATGAAGCCTCTTCGCAGCATTCAATGCAGCTCCAGCAGATTCCAAAACAGCTTCTTCACCACCGCCATTAGACAGCTGAATGTTGAAAAAACTCTAAGGCTACGTTCACACTGCAGCCTGAAGTGAACCAAATCTGATTCTTTTGCCCATGTGCGACCTGGATCTGATCTTTTCATTGAGTTTTTATGGTCGTAAAAGACCGCTAGATGCGCGCCGGCACTACCATCCATGTTTACTTCCGTAAACACAGAGCACGCTGGCCTATGATGTCATTGCGTCCTCTACTGCGCATGCGGGACGCTTGCGTTGTATGACTGCAGTTCACATGGGAGATCACATACAAGTCACATATATTTGGAAATAGAACGGCAACGCAAAAAAAATCGGATTTCTGCATCAAGGCCTGCAGTGTGAACGTAGCCTAAATCATGTCACAGACTCTGCATCAAACTGACCATATCAATGCGTTTCTTTTGCACCACGTTTTTCCTCCCTCAATATTTACAACTCATCGCTGCTGCACTTTAAGAAATGGAAATGTCATGAGAGCTGTACATAATGAAATTTCGCTTTGCATACACTCTGTGTATATAAAATTACAGTAAATGTTGTCTAAGTCTAAATATAAGTATTTAGGAACATGGTTTTTAATGCATTATAAATAATTTTGACAACAGATTTGGAGGGTGGAATTTATTTAGATCTTGTCCACAGCCCATTTCATACAAGAAATATACTACTAAGAACTAACTCAGTATAAACTGAATCTGTGCCAACAAACAAAAGAATAACAAAAGCTTCAGCCATAAACAGCTGACTGTGCAAGGCTGCTTTTGGAAGTGACACTTCAAGCTGCCCTGTGTTTTATTTGAATGGATCCCTGCCATGCCACTATGTGTTAAATTACAGCAGAAGGTTTGTAGTCAAATCACTGACATCAGTCTGGCAAAACAGCAGGGTTCAGTTTATCCGCCCATGTCAAGTACTGTTGTATTACGAAATCTATGGTGTATAAAAAGTGATACCAAGAGACAACATCTCAAAGATGCAGAAATCAATTCTGTATTTCAATTGCTAAGTACCTAAACAAAATACAATCATACAGTTTTTTTTTTTTGTTTTTTTTTTAACACTGGTCTGTCTTGAAAGCATTGTGCTTATTTACCTTTATTACTGACCATTAGAAATGAACCGCTGGCCAAAAGTCATAGTTTCTTTGAGAGCATGTGGCTCTCATGGTTGGGTTAAAAACTATGTTTACCTACAAGTGTTGGTGCAAACATCTTTTCGATATTACCAAGTCAATGACTAATATGTATATTGTCCACTTAAAACATATTGGAAATATTAGAACCAATGTTATTTCCCATACACATAAAATACAGATTACAGTCTATTTAAATAAATCTCAAAAAAATGGGAGTTAGGTAATAGAACAGTTCAGTAGGAATCCCATTCTGATTCATGGTTTAATTTGGTTTATGGGAAGTAGACAAGATTTTATCTATTTAAAAAAAGATATTTAAAGAATCTATATTTTAAAGTAGTTTAGACTAGAATGAAAATAAAAATATCCTTAACTTCAGTTGGCAAACGTAGGTGTAATAACATAAGAATAACACAACCGTGATATTTTAGCACAAGGTAATTTATAACAAATAAGGAATAAAGAGGGAGTACAAGTTTTGTTCTGTTTTAAAGTGTTGGAGACATTTTCTACTCTCATACAACTACCGGTAAGTGCTGTCAGCAAGTCTGAAAAGAAAATGTTTGCATTCTCCATCATACAATAGTGACTTCTTGTCCCACTTCCATACAAGATTTAAAAATACAGTTAAAGGTTATAACATTTTGTGTTGATCAAGCTGAGTAAATCCAGCACGACTTCAGCCTGCAGGCATTAAGCCTGACCAGCCAACACACTATAAATGTGGGATTGAACCCCCACCCCCCAAAAAAATCTGACATGAATGAATATTTCATTTAGGTATTACTTCTAGATGCAATAAATCCATCAGGCTCACACCACTGTACTGACTTTGCATATAGAAAATTGCTTCATTTCTGCATCTTATTCAGGAGAATGCATTCTATGTACAGGGGGTAAGATGAGAATTAAACACCCAACCATTTTCCATAACTAATGAAGAATTCATGCAACTGATATTCAATTTTTATCAGTTGTCATTAGCAACCCAAGTTTCCATTAAAAATGTTTATTTAATAATATGAAATAAACTAGGTAAAATATTTTAAAAACACACAAAAAAGGAGGTGGAAACGGACATGGAGAGCCAAGACATTAGCTGAAATCTATAGGTGATCAGAAGGCCATTCTGGCCCTTGTGTGTTGTTTGGATTTAAAGCACTAAACATCATTAATAGTAATTGCCTCTTTAATGTGAGACATCTAAAAGTCAACTACATTAAAAGTAATTGCTTTCATGGCCATAACTACCATTTAGGACTAGGAAGTCATGTCTTTCATTTATGAATTTATTTATTGCGTAAATTGAGATATAAACTAATTGTTTAGGATGATGTAGGATGACCTATTTAGTTTCTGCACAGAAACAAAATAGATCATCTGGTTCATTTTCCTAATAATGATTACTGTAAATGCTTTTCTGCGGCAACTTGCCTTTATTTCAAGAATCACCATGGTCCTTCAAAATGCCCCAGAGTGCCTAATTTTTTATTTCAGCTGTTGTAATGTTGTAGACTCCTATGTTTTTTTTTTTTATTTGTTTATAAATGTACATATTTTGTCTTGTTTGTTTATTATTTATATATATAAACTTATTTAGAGCTATTTTTACTATTTTATACTGTAAAATTGGGCTGCTCTCGAACCAGGGAAACAAATTTCATTCCTAACCCCTTGTAGACAGGAGAATCAAAAGAAAGATGAGATAAAAAATGAATTTATAATGTCTGGCAGGGGAGACAGGAGAGGATAAACAGAGAAATGCACAGCAGGTTTTATTGAAGATTAAGAAGAAGGAAGAGAAAAGGACTAACAAATGACAAGAAATAGAGTTGACCAGATTTAAATAATGGAATTTAAAAATTTCTGAGGGGGGCGTGCTGTTGAACCCTTCTAGAAGTTCTGACTCTTGACCTCAGTATTTCTTTGTTCCCTGTGTGCTGCCCTCATTGCTCTAAGGAATCTGTCCAAAAAGTTATAAAACACCAGGGTCTGTTTTGACAAATTATCTGTATTAAATGTCCCAAGGAATTTTTTTTACACTTTTTAATCGGAAAATGTTCAGTAAAAGATAATTAATGTCCATTAAAATGGCAAAGAGGAGTTCATTTTGTCCGCCCATGAGTGACCGAAGTCTCTTTAATTTGCAAGCAGTAGGTGATGTTATAAACTCACTTTTTGTCAAAATACTTTTGTTTTTTCCTGCTGGGACTTTCTTCTGTTGTACTTACCTTAGTGTTGTAATTTCTGGCCAATCTTCCAGTCTGTCTCAAGAACTTGGCCAAAAACCAGTATTTTTGCACTTTCCCTGAAAGGAAATTTCTGCTGGTAAACCTCTTCCTTCAATCTGATGCTGGGTAGAGAAAACTGATTGTAGATAGCTTTTAAAGGAGTGGCTAGGACAGACTCTCTTTAGTCTTCACATAACATATAGTCTTGGACAATAGAGTTTGCACTCTTTGTTATGCTCCTTTGCATGTTTGATGCATCTTTAGGTGCAGTAATATAAAGTGTCCCAAATATTATATGACTTTATTGGTTCTTTGCATCTTTTGTCAGTCAGAGTTTAAGATATTGCTGAAATGAATGTTCAAAATGTATATATAAACACAGACTGTTTCTCTTAGTATTGACTTTGGGGTAAATTAGGGGTAAATTAGGTTGGAAGATTGTTAGCTAAATGTTCCCCTCCTTTCAATAACCGGGTTAAACTGTTTCTTTAAAGATTTGAAAAGACGGATAAATATATTAAAAGGGTTCAAGTTCAAACATTAACTGGGTGCACATAGTTCTGTGACATTGCTGATAATTTCTATATACCGAACAGAGCTGTCATTATAGATTCGTTGCTTCTCTGGTTCTAGATTAATGCATTTCCATGCCGCTTGTATCTGACTCCAGGATTCAGCATATTTTAGCTGTTCCCCTCAATATTTGGGTTATATTGGCAGTTTCAATGGTTTCAAAACAGAATAATCTTGGTCTACGTTTGACCTTTGTAATATAGGTTATGTTTTCGTTAGTTTTTTCTTGGTTTGTTTGTTAGTTAGCAGCATTACTTGAAAGGTTCTGAATGGATTTTAATTTATTTTATTTTAGCAGCTACCCCCTAAACCTGAGGGCTGCAGCAGTGACTATTGACAGCTTTGGCATTGGTCTCAAAAATCTGGAAGTTTGCTGAGTACAAAAACGCAAGAATAGGGAGCGTTTTTGGTTTGTTAGGGGAATTACCTGAGAAGTTCATCTGGCAAACTTGGATTAAGCAGCTTTAAGCTGGATTGGTCAACCAGTCAGTTCACTATACCATCTTAAATAGTCATTTCACCATAACTTAACATTGACAGGTCATGCTAACAACAAGGTTATCTGTATTAAAGTTGCTACTGCTTAAAGTAGACCCAAATGAGTTCTAAGGCAGGTGTGGCACAAATATGTCAGAAGTTATTTGGAAGTTAATTATTACCTCTTGACTCTACAATTTCTGCATCTTATAAAACATATTTTTTATAAAAATTCTGATATGCTATGAAAAGTGCTTAGTATAACGTTTATAACTGAACTGGTTTTATAGTGATGCTATATGCTTGGCCCCCTGTGTTCTTTTAAAGTCTTGTTACAAAGTTAACTGTATTGGTTTTGTGTGATATAATATGGCAAACTAATGGAAAAGTCTGAACTGGTTAAACAAGGTTATTGGCAAATCGAAAATGTTTAATATTTCTCAGACTTTTTTTGCACCAGTACTAAACAGTATAAAAATAAATAAACTATGGTTCCTTCTAATTAAATGCCATAGAATGTAATTTATGCTAAAAGAAACTGTTTCTATAATATCTTTAGGCTACTATTTTAATGTTGTGAATAATTACTTTTTCTAAAACACATCCTTTTTCCTTTGGTGATTTAGAAATAAGTGTTTCACCCTAACAGCAACCGTTTGATCACAGAATGAAGGTTTGAAGTGCTGGATGTGAGATTGGGCTCTCAGAGCAAACTAGAACCCAGCAGCAGCACTTCAGACCCAGATCAATCTTCCTACAGGTGTTGTTTTGTCGATTTGCTGTTCTTATAATCCCACGGGAACGTTTTCTTCTTTATATATTCATGCTGTTTACACCACCATTTGACCTCAATCATTCTTGTTTAAATCATTTTTTTTCACTTCAATACAAACAAAAGAAACAGCTCTTAGGGTGCCTGCTTTTTATACCCCTCACCTTCTTTCTTTTCAGCCATTAGGGTGCGAGTTGGCTTTGTAGCCCACGTAGCTGCTGGGCTGTTGGAATATCTTGTTTATGCAACTTTAAAAATTGCTGCTCCTTCTACAAACGCTAGTGATAAACATGGTGTTTTCTCTCCAGCTGTTATCTACCTCCAGGTCTACTACCAACACAATGCACTGCTGGGTGAAAAAACAAACATTATCAGAGGTTTAGTTGTCCTACTGAAGGAAGGCATTATTGCCCCTAAACTTTATTATGAACAGAACTGGATCTGCACCAGCATTAAGCCCAATTCACACACTCAGGAGTAAAATGACAAATGTTTATGTTGATATTAATTGGTATATATTTGAAATTATTCTTCCAATATAAAGAGGTTTGCAGTGCCTTGTGAAAATATTTTCTCTCCTTCAAGATCTTCACATACTCTCAGGTTACATTCCAAAGCTATATGTTAGAGTGGAACACATAGTGGGTACGTTTGAGTATGAAAGAAAAATGTGTCTATTTTGTTTTCTTTGGAGATTACCTTTTAACACGTTTCTTCCATATTTCCATCCACTGGTAGCTGTGGGACATCTTAAATGGGATTTCTTTCCTTTAACAAGGCTGTTCTTCATACTAATCTTGCATTTAGGCCTCACTTGTCCTTTCAGCAGATTCTTCCACCTGGGCTGCGGAGCTCTGCAGGACTTTTTAGATCAGCAAGGGGCCCCTTGGCTGCCTTTCATTATAATGCATTCTTCTTCATGTCAGTCAGTTTATCGGACAGTCCGCTCTTGTTAGGTATTAGTTGTTGTTTTTTTTACCTTTTCCATGTTGAGATGATAGGTCGAATCGAGCTTTTTTGAGTTGCTCAAAGCTTGGGGATATGTTTTAAAACCTAAATGGACTGTAAACTTTTCTAAAGCTATATCCCTGACCTGTATACTGTGTACTTTACTCTTCTTGTTTCTTCCATGATGTTCTATAATGAATGTCAGGGCATATGCTTTATTTATATACTTATTTTTACTTAGAGAACACATGTAGGATCTGATTTACCAACTATCTGACTTCTGACTGCTGTCAGTTGCTTTCAGTTTGACTGGAGCTGAACGCTTATATCACACCTTTGATCATTTCATTCTATCCAGTCTAGCTAACTGTATTGGAACATAATACTTGAACCTTTCTGGTTGTTATGCAGCTCAATATGAAAAGGCTCAGGCCGTCTATAAGCCCCTACACGATGACATTACTGGATACAAGACAAAACTTAAAACATCTACTGCAGTATTTGACGGTAGCCTCTAAAATAGCCCGAAACTACAGCAGCAATTGAAAAAGTGTTTTCTGAGCTTATTACAAAGCAATTCTTCTCGCTGCTCTGCTCTGCCATCTGAGGCTGCCAGTTAAAACACAATACATTTAGCCCAGACCATAGATATAGCAGTGTGGAGAAGGAAAGCTATACATATAATGTATGTGATCTGCTGGGTCACGATGGGTGAATCTCCTCCTAGGTCTAAATCTGCTGAAATGCTCTTATTTGATTTTTGAGAATAAAATAAGTTATATTTGCTAGTAATATGTTCATCCATAATGTAAATATGTTTTAGATGTTTGTGATTACTGCCTACCAGCCTATAAAGATTTAATTAAAAATCCAGGTTAATAATTTACATAATTAACCAGTAAATGTGGATTTTTAAACCAGCTGTAAACCTGGGTTTGAATCAACCACTGGTAAATGTTAACCATTTCATTCAAATTTAAAATAAGTGATAATCATTACCCAACCCACAAGAGGAGCAAAAAGGCAACCAGACGTTAAACTAAAACAGCTAACAGCCACTAGCTTTGATCGCACATAAAGAGTCTGAAAATTGGGGGGGTGGTACACAGCAGAGGGAGGAGGGAGGAGAGGACAAGGGGAGGTTAAATGACTGTTTTGATCACTCCGAAGCTGTTTAAAAAAAAAAAGAAGAAAAACAGCAATTAGCACTGCGCTACCGCACCATTAAATCAATGACACCATATCCAACAGAACTTTTTTTTTTGCCTGCCCCCTTCCTACACTGGGGGTCTTGGGATCTTCTGGGTCTGGGGACCTGTTCCCCTTTATGGGACTGGACCTGCAGACCCAGGAGGATAGTGTATGTATGAGGAGTGTAAGAATATGTTTAGTGCATTTCCATTGAGTGCGTGTTTATGTCTGTGTGGGTGTGAGGGTGGGATTGTGTGAATGTGACTGGATGAATGTGAAGTTGTCTTTGTCTACTTCTCAGGTTGGGCGTTTGCCTCCCCCACCCCACCAACTAAACATCTTAGGGTCCAAATAGAGACTG
The DNA here is from genome assembly GCF_016077235.1 of Cyprinodon tularosa. Taxonomy (NCBI): domain Eukaryota; kingdom Metazoa; phylum Chordata; class Actinopteri; order Cyprinodontiformes; family Cyprinodontidae; genus Cyprinodon; species Cyprinodon tularosa. Next base: position 1,005,408 of record NW_024038395.1, on the reverse strand, counting down.
ACACTGGAGTGGATTTTCACTCCTGTCCCGTCCCACTCCCACAGAAAAAAATGTGTCCCGTCCCGATCCCGGGCCAGAGTAGAAATCTAAATCCTGTCCCGTCCCACTCCTGGTGAAATTACTCCCACTCCCATCCCGCTCCCATTCAGAATGACTCCCGCTCCTGCACCACTCCCATTCTTGTTGTCTTCAATAAGATTTCTGCCAATACATTGAATCTGAATTTCTATGAAGGGTCAGTTTAGTTCCTGTTTCTAACTGTAGTAACTGTTGGTCCCTCCATTGTTGTTTTTGAGCGCGGGTGAAAAACTCAGAGCGGAAGCACTGTTGGTTTTGGGGTCATGTAGTTTTTTTGACTCGCATTATAGTGTAGGCTTCAAGGAAAAAAACTACAAAATGGCGGCGCCACAACTGCATTTTTTTTTCTTTCTGTTTTATTTTATTTTTTGGCATCGATCCTAGTTTTTTTTTAGTTACTATTGGTTTGCTCCCGCTCCCGTCTATGTTTAATCCTGTACCGTCCCAATCACGTGATAGTTACTAATACTGACTCCCATCCCACGGGAATCCCGTGACCCGTGGGATTCCCGAAAAAATGTCAGTCTCTAGGTCCAAGTATGAGCAGGGGCGTCCCTCCTCCCCCTTCCTATGCTCCCTGCTAGTGACGGGTGCCTGTGTGCGCTGATGGTTGGGTACATCATTGCGTGCTTCCTAATTTCTGGTAACTGCTGGGCTTAGACTGGGCCTCCTCACCCCGTGGCAGGTGGTGCGCCCCTGGCTCTCATCCGGGCCCATCTTGGTGTGATCAACTGCCAGCAGAGCCCATTTCCACTCATCGCTCCAATTCCAAGCTAAAGTACATATTGGCAAAGGCACTAGTTACGTCACACTTCTTGTGGTCACGAGAAATGGCGAAAACACTTAAAAAAAAATCTTTAATTAGAAATATCAACTAAATACTTTTCTTTTAGTTAGTAAAAAATTACAACTAGCATAAATGTTTTAAAGTAATTTTTTTTTGAGAAAAATTACTATTAAGTAACATCAGTAATTTTTTTATTTTTTTTTTATTTTATTTTTTTTTAAGTTAATTAATTAGAAAAATAAGTGATTTTCAAGCATTTAGTCAAATGCAGATGCTGGCCTAATCAACATTTTTTATTCCAAACTTTTACAATTCTATATTTTTTATGTATTTTTTTTAAAGCAAACTCTAATTTGTTTAAAAATACTTGCCTAAATTCTATTAAAGATGCTAATCATAAAGTCAATCTCAGAGTGTCTCAGTGCTTAAATTATAAATGGCTTCCAAATTGACCAAGATTGAAGACATATTTTTTAAAAGCTTTATTGAAAATCCTAGAGTGAAAAAAGCAACAACATTGCGGAACCTAGCATAGCTGAAAAAGTCCAGATGTGTTCAATCTAATTCAATCAGAAATGGCATCTATGGCATGAAGCCAAATATAGCAATGCAAACAGGATGTAAATAAAAATGACAACATGAAACACATGTCAGTGTCTCACTGAATTAAGATCTGGACTCAGTTCTGTATCAGGGCAGAGTGGTTATTTTCTTTGCTGCCTCAGTAGAACTGGAATGGCTGAATGTTGAATGAGATCAGCTTAGTATTCAAAGATGAGAACTTCATGCTTTGCTTCCATTTATATTCAGCCAAGAGCCCTCTCTATGAAAAGCAGTATAATGTGGCTTCATGCGACTGCTGGGGCTGTTTGATCTGTTCTCCCCATCGCATTTGGTCGGCCATCTCTATTTATTTTATCATCTTTTTTTTCCATTTTCCCTCACTAATGTACCCCTGAAAGGGCTGCTTCAGAACTCTTTGTTGCACCAAACCAGTTTTAAAGCCAACTGGACTACACAACTTTAAGTATATAGAAAAAATGTTTAATGTAGCAAATCATTTTGCTAATTATTCATCCCCCTTTACAGTTTTGTAATGTATAGTGATGTTACACAAATTAACTTGTATGCTTTTTATTATTATATGAGATAGGCAGACGCAAAACTCTGCATAATGATGAATAAGAGCAAATGACGTGCTTTTCAAAAATGTTTTAAAAAAAACTAAGAAGGTTGGGAGGGCGTTTATGTTCATATAAAAAAAAGGATTGTGTTACAATGTTTAGGAGGAAACGTAAACAAGATGAGTAAAGACGATTCAGCCACAGGACATTGTGCAAACATATTTAATAGATACTGTTGTTGCTGCTCTTTTTCCTGGCATAAAATACCAAATGCTTTGCTCTGCTTTGATAACCCTGGGAGCTCTGATATGATTAGTGTAGAGACCAGGAAGTAAACATAGGTTACACACCACACTGAATTAGTTCTATACTTTACCTCTGGATTTAAAAAGAGAAAAAATGGACTAAGAAGTTGTTGATGAAGAGAACCGATTGTTCGTAGAGAATGTTACTTCCATTGCGGGTAAAAAATAAGAATGATTTTGGTTCATTTTGTGGTAAATTTCTTACTTATCACTCTCTTAATACAGCAATTGATCTAATGTGTGAAGGTGCTAATTCAGTTTATTTATAATGTGCCAATTCACATTAAATATCATCTCAAGCCATTTTACAATTCAATCAAACCATTCAGAAATTTTTTTCAAAGGTTTTCTGCCTAAGAAAACCCGGCTGAATGCATCAAGTCTATGACTTTGCAAAATTCGCCCCTCCTGGGTGAGCATGTAGTGACTGTAGACATATGCTTACGTTGTGCTATTGACTCTGCAGCAATCCTTCACAGGAACTATTCATGCAATCAGCGATAGTGGAAAAAAACTCCTCTTAACAGGAAAAAAAAACATGTAAATGTGCATTAAATGTAATCTTTAAATGTGCTTTCTACTTATTTATTTACAATATATAGAATTCATTTTATAATACAGTGAGGTCTTTAAGTGAATATAGCCGTCTTTAGTGATTTTTTTTGAAAATCCAGATGTTATGATTGTTGAGTTTCCGGTTGGAGGTATTTAATTATTTTATATTTATTGTGGTTTCGCTCATTGTCCAGCAAAAAAAAAAAAAAAAGAAAGATTCCTGTCAACTTGCTGATGCCCTGCAGAGGCTAATGTGCAGAGGCTGGGAAAAAAGCTCTCATTGATTTCTAATCATGCATGTCTTTTCAGAGCTTCTGTCTTTTGCAAAATGCTTTAACCTTCATCAGACTTAAATAATAGAATCTGCAAACATCATGTCTTCAACAGCCAATTCTTAAAGAATGTTTTTCTGACCTCAGTGTTGTCCAGCAGAGAACCAACTCTAACACGTTTCACTGGGCCAATTGAAGAAAAATATCCCACAGTGTAATACTACGTTCACATTGCATGCGATTGAAGCAGCCGGTTTACATTCAAAGTCTATGGTTGATGCGCATCAAAAGGTTCTGCAACGCGTCTAGAGCAGCAGGAGCAGCGCATCTTGACGCATCTGAGAAACTGAAGCAGCACCTTATGAGCCCCTGATGCACATGGCACGCTTCGCAAGTAGCAGATGCTGAAGTTGGAGAAATTAAACTTTAGCTTCATGTGCCACATCAACCAATCAGAGCAGCTGATCTGGGAGCTGGCAGGGGGACAGACACAGCACTGCTGATGCAGAGAACTATTATCACTCCTCTGAAACAGTTTATCACTGCCTAAATTAACTTAAAATGTTGAAACCTGCCAGCAAAATATGCTTGCTTTTATTATCTAGGTGCCTGCTTTGTACTGCATACCTGAGAGCTCTAACATCTACTTCCAGCCATGAAAACAGCAGCAGAAAACCCCCAGCTGCTGCTGGGGATTCCCAGTGAAAGCGCACCGCCGGTATTTCGTGGTCTGACTGAGAGATCAAGTTTTGAGTTGGACCTTCTCGCTTAAAAATGTATTAAAACAAATTTTTGCCCACTAATAACAGCAAGTATAGCAAAGCTGCTCTCAGGAGCAGCAGCAGCATCAGCTACATCTGGTCACACTTTACTGGATGCGCTTCAGGAACATCAAGGATGCTCTTGATGCACATCTGACCGTGCGTTTCAAGAGCTGTGTTCAAGCTTAAAAATGAGGCAGCATGCACTCTTTTGCTGCTCAAAGTGCATTCGGTGTAAATGCGGCTTAATACTGCAAACAACGTATTTGCCAGTTGGGATGTTATGTTCAGAAAGCAGTGCTGTTTTAATCCTCCAGCAAACAGCATTTCACATATTGTTCTAAAGGTCATTTTGCGATCATCTAATCTGATCCTCCTCCTCAGGTTTGCTATTTCTTGCTTGCACCAAACTGTAACATGTTTGTTCTGACCTGTTGGAACTCTTTCATAAAGGCTAGATTTGGGAAGTACAAGGTTATTAGTTTTTCATCTGAGCTGTGGACCTTTCACTGGTCCACTATAGTTAAAGTGGGCCTCTTGGCTGCTTCTCTTAGTAATTTGAGTTAAGGGTCCAAACCTGAGTTCGAGTGATCACACTTGCCTTGGGAGGTTTGCAGTAATGCAATATTTGTATCAAATTTCAGAGGATGGCTTGAACACTGGGACTGTTAAATGTCCATTTTCCTGTACCTTTGGAAAAACAAAAAAGCACAGTTTTATACTTTGCTACTGCTTTCCAAGCTGTCCAATGTGCTCCTTGCATATACCCAAACATAGATGTCATAAAAAAGATGATAAACATAAACTGTATTATTTTACTTGTCTTGGTCGAATAGATAACCACATTCTGATAAAACACACTGACATACAGTATATGGCTGATATGTAAAAAAACAACAACTTTTTTATTAAGCAAAAAGTCTTTTAATGGAAAGGTGGTTTAACAGCACAGGAAATGATGGATCCTTCGCCATAGGTTTTTCATAAATTGGTAAAAGTTGAGCTGAGTTTGACTTCCAAATGACTGAGCCTTTATTTTTAATTTTACTTCAGAACCTAGCGGGTGGTCGGTTGCTGCCTCCTCACAAGTCTGCAGATCAAAACTGAGTTAAATCATTTAAGGGCTTTGCTAGCCAAGGTTCTGGCTTTTTTTCTGTTTTGTTTGATCGTATTTCAATCCAGTATGTTTAAAATTAATTGCAGGTTAATTGCATCAAGTATTCAGGGGTAATTTGGGAGAATCATGAAATCTTTCATCAGACACCTTCAGCCTTCTATTCTTGCTTAATTGCATGGTGGAGTGGGGGTGATGGAGTTGCAGAGCTCCAGGGTTTAATGGGGAAGAAATATTGTGAGCAGCTCACCCAGAACTTGCTCTTTAAATTTTTTTTTGCAAACATATGTGCTCTTAGAATTTCAGGGTTACATCCTTCTGTGCCATTGATGTAGTTAATTTATTATCTTCTCAATGGTGTAACCAAGTTTAGACTAGTCTGGCTAGAGACCTGCACTGTCAGGACCCAGAGCTTCACTGTAAGGACCTTGGCTAGAGACCTGCACTGTGAGGACCCAGAGCTGCACTGTAAGGACCTTGGCTGCAGAGCTGCACTGTGAGGTCTCCTGTTAGAACCGGAAGTTTATTCAAAGACTTTCAAAGTAAAAGTGAAGTTGATTCGAAGCCATTCTAGCGTAAGGGAGTGTTGTTATGCTGGAAAATTATGTACACGCACAATGTTATTCCCCATCAAACCTCAGCTTAGCAACAATAAATGGTATAAAAAGAGCGGGGTTAAACCTGGGATGATGCCAAGAATTAGGCTCTCGTTGAAATTTGGTTGGAGAATGCTATCCAGGCACATAAGTTCCTGAATGTTATGGGCGCCGCCATTTTTGTTTGCACAATTGCCACCTTGAGAACTGTAGTATCCAGGACTGCCGATAGGATGCGAGGAACCATGCTAGCATGATGGTTGTAAGAACCAAGTGCGGCGTGGTTAACGGATCCAAACTTGATTTGAACTCGGCACGGATCTTTTCAGAGGGAAGTGTAGATGGGGCAACTGTGACAATATTTCACTTTGTCATACCATTCCTCACCATACCATTTCATGCCATGCCATAACATGCCATACCAGCTTTATTTTTGAGGGATACACATGATGTTGAACTCAAACACACTTTGAAAAACGTAATGATACAAAAGCATTGACAACAATTTAACTCTAAACACAATAAAACCAATAACCACAAACAAGGTCAAGCTAAGCCTTGCTATTGTTGTAAGCCAAAGAATAGAAACAGGTTTTCAGATGAGTTTTAAATGTAGGTAGTGACGGAGCCCCCCGATGTGCAGAGGAAGGTTATTTAATTATTAAGGAAAAGTTATATAAAAAAGGCCTTCACTCTCTTAGTTTGCTCTCAGACCTTGGAACCTGCAGGAGCTGCTGTTCAGCCAGCATCAGAGAAGGAAAGAAGGGATGAAGCTCAGAGATGTACGGCAGGGAAAGGTCCCCTAAATGAAAGCAAATATTTATTTTCTGAAATGTACAGACAGCCACTGCTTGAGTCCAAAACAGTGGCGATATGTTCTATTTGAGGAGTCCCAATTAAAAGATGTGCAGCAGCGTTTAAACAACCTGTGGAGAGAATCGTGGTTGACTTATCTCAACATAGAGTTCCTTACAGTGATCTAAGGAGTAATGGATCTCTGTTTCAAGGGGTTGCTTGGACAGTAAAGTTTGGCTTTTGCCAATGAAAGCCAGATTTTTCTCCCCTGCTCTGCCATGGGCCCCAAATCAGCAGTGATTGACTCACAGGGACGCCTTCGTCCAGACATTATCCAATCTGTTTTGTTTGACTTCAAATTCATGAAGTTCAAGGCTAGCTGAGCGTTGCTATCTTCCAAGCAGGCCAATAATGCTTGTTAAACCGTTTGCAGACACTTCGTGATAGAGAAATGCAGGATGATTCTGGGTCCAAGATGCTGACCAAGGATCAGCCTGATGGGATCTAAATCAGGGGTCTTTTTTCCCCTGATCTAAATAATCTTAATACAAATTACCATCAGTTTTCTGAATGTCTACTAAATTATTCTAAACACAACATTGTTTTTAAAATGATTACTGTAATATATTTATGCAGTGTTTAAAATTAAAGAGCAACATTTTCATGTTGTTTTGAGATTAAAAACATTCTCTTCAATGATTCATTCAAGCTCTATAGAATGGTAAGTCCAGAAAAGCACATAGATAGCAAACAATTGACAAAAAAGGTTATTTTTATGAAAAAGATGTAAGTTAAACTAATATTATCATTCTTTGTGAAATGTTATGCATACATATATTGCAGAGGTTCAGATAAACTGATAAAGCTTGCCTTTAAATGTAGCTTTCAAAGAGTCGCATGCAGGTCAGAAGCTGCACGTTTCAGACTCCTGGAATTCTTGTAACCCTCAGACCAGAAATAATTCCCTTTTTCCTTAGATGCAGTTCGCTTTAAGCTGCTTCTAAGTCTGATGAAATGCCCTAGAGACCCTGGAAATGTTTCTTCAAAAAAGATAAAAACATTCCCTTGCATCTTATTGACATACCCAGCGTGGAATGAGATTTTCTTTTTTGCTCGAACTTTTTCATTCCACTCCATGGATCACATGGATTTAGGTGTACTCTTAAAAGTAGCAGCGGTGTGATTTCTACCTCCTTTCTTCTGCTCTACAGGCTTCTAAGAGGTAATCACTGAAAGACGTACAGAAAGCATGCGCTATAATATATCGTGTAATTATGTATACTACTTCTAAACGACCATGACCATTTATTCAAATGGCACCGGAAAAAGAGTACTACTGCTATTACTGTCAAGGGCTGGACTTCATGTAATGATGGTTGAAATTTAAAAAGGACTTAATCATCTAAGACATATAGTAATGGCAAATGGAGATTGAGGACCAAAGAAAGCCTGAATAAGACGTTTTAGGTGAGAAAAATCTGGATTCTTTTAGAAGTTGAAGATTCAGTATGAATTAAATAGGCAAATGATGAAGTAATGAAAGCCAAAGAATATATAAAAGTAAAACACTTAAACTATCAGTCTAACTAAGCTGGTGTCCTCTCACCTTAACTATAGATTTATTTTAATTTGGTCACTACTTCATAAAGCAAAACTACAGATAAAAGGATGAAAATGAAAAATTAATTCTGCCCTGCCCTTTTAGAAAAGGGTCATATTTGCTATAAAGTGTTTATTGAAGCTCATCTAATAAACCAGATCCTCTGTATTAAACACTAATTGACTTCTTTCATGTGTCTCTATTCCATTCTATCAATTTAACTACTGTTTTTCTCATAAGGCCAGAAATAGATAAGCATCTATCCACTGTTTGCAAAAAAAGCCATTATAACTGAGAAGTGAACATCTATGGAGTAAAAGCTGTGAATTCAGTAGCTTTTTGAGATTCAGAGGATAGATAAAGACGTTTCTTAGCAGAGGAATATAAGCACAATTGCTGCATGTACTATAAAGATCTAAGAGAGCCAATGAGCTCTCTTAGCTCAATGGATTTAAGGCTTGATCATCAAAGATTCACAATGAGAAGCTCTAAATGCATTTTGAGCAAGAAATAAAAGTTCCGACCACCTTCTTTGAATGAGGAAAATGTGTGAGCTACTGGCAGTTGGTGGAGCAAGATGGCTGAGAAGGAAAGATCCAATCCAATTTTATTTATTTAGCACTTATAAAACAATCACAGCTGACCAAACTGCTGCATACAAAAATAAATAAAATATAACAGATAAAAGAAATAACAGCTAAAACATAGGTAAAAGTAACATTCACAAAATCAAAGCAATAAAATTAGGTAAAAGAATAAAAGGATGTTTTGCTAGGTGTCAAAAGCCAAAGAGATTTAAAAACAGTCAGATAACAGGCCAGTCTGATGTGCTTCCGTTTAGTTTAGGGTCATTTCAGAGCAGCTGAACTGAGCGAGCGGGTAGGTGTATTTAAATCCATTAAGTTAGAGGTCAAAATAATAATCATGACATATAAATATAATAATGGGCTGCTCAGTGAAGCAGTGGGCAACACGGCTGCCTTGCAGCAAGAAGTGTCCGGGTTTGATTCCCGGACCCGGGTCTTCTTGCATAGAGTTTGCATGTTCTCCCTGAGCATTTTGGGTTCTCTCCGGGTTCTCCGGCTTCGTCCCACAGTCCAAAAAACAGGACTGTTAGGTTAATTGCTTCTCTAAATTCTCCTTGTTGTTGGTCGTAATTCTTCTTAGGTGTGAGGCGTGCATGAATTGTTGTTTTTACTGTTTGTCTCGGTGTTACCCTGCGATAGACTGGCAAACTGTCCAGGGTGTACCATGCCTCTCGCCTATAGACGCCCATAGCTGGAGATAGGCATGAGCACCCCTCACGACCCCAGCTGGGATAAAGCGTGATAGAAAATGTATCAATATAATAATAAAAAATAATGATGAAAATCCTGACAACAATGAATATTATTTATGATGCTTTACAATCGTGAAGAAGCAAATGATAAACCCAATGATACTTTACGTGCAACTTCTTTAAACTCTTATGAAAAAGAATGTTTATAAATTGTATAATATAAATTGTTAGCCCTTGGGGTAAATTTTCCCAAATAAAATGTCTTATTTTTGGTTATATGTTCCTTTGCTACAGCAGAAACTCTCGACCAATCTTGCAATTAACATTCTATATAGCGCTCGTAGTTAATTTCTGAAATGGACACCTATCGCTCCGATGGAGCCTCCTGCCTAGCTTGGTGTTTACTGATTACAGCATTGATTATGCTGCACCCACATGATTGCTCTCTTTTGTAAGACCACAGCACCCCATGGTGTTTGGAAGAGTGGTGTTGATGGTGGAAGCATTGATTCTGCCTTTCGTCTTCGTTTTTTTTTTTTTTTTATAACATCTGTATGTATCCCATTAAGGCATATCTTAGGAAATATCCCGCTGATGATTGAGTTGACATTTTCCAAACAGAGAAACAATGCTTCAGAAATACGTTTGGCATATTTATGAACCACTGTGGATGTCTCTCTGCACCGTTTCTTTTGATACATTTAATTGATTAAGACTTGTTTATTCAAAAAGAAAATGCTAATCATTAGTTGCTGCTCATTTAAAGTACTACACAAAAAGGGGAGACAAAGTAAAGTCGGTGGGTAGACACTCTGCCATTTTGGGGTCTAAATACAAAATAAAAAGTAGAAAAGCCACTGCGGTGTTAAATATTTGCTTACTGATTGGTATAGATCCACACTGATTTAGGCAGTACGACATAAATTTAGTCTTCCCACTCATTTTCTTTCTCTAGTTCCACTTTAAATGTGCATCTTTTTTTTTTGAAGCAGCAGCTCAGACATAACAAGGTGTTCCTGATTTATTGAAGCAGTCAAAAAGTGTGTTTCAATTGGATTGAACCTCATTTTGTCTGTTTCCACAATGCGGTCCGGCCTCTTCTCTCTCCAGCAGAGCAATGTACTTATGTTTTATCAAAACCCCCCGTTTCAAATGAACACAGAGGGACATCATTAGCATTAGCTCCGAAAAGAGAAAATAGAATGAAAGGCGACAAACAGGGATAGAAATACCTTGAGTCCAGTGCCTGTAGAGGTCTTCACATCCCCTGGGGAAATTCTTACTTTTTCTACTAAACCCAGCTGGGAGTGATTGTTGCCTTTTATTTTCTGAATATTAGGTTCCACCAGCTTAAGAGGTAATTTCTAATGGTTTGTTTTATTTTCTTCACATTCTATAAAACATAATAGTTCACCGTTTTACTGTCATGCTTTGTGTTACAAAATAATAATCCCTTTTATTGTCTCACAGTGAGGCATCCAGGTGTCATTGGCAAATCATACAGACAAATGGAAGCATATAGTTTCAGACATCACTACATAAAAAGCTTCTACACTGAAAATTAGGTAGTTATCAATATGAAAATATAGGCCAATATTAATATTTACTCATATTTCTGTTATAGTTAAAAAAATCAATATTTAACAATAGTATATATTTGCTTCCTTTTTGCACACCATTAAGAAGCAACAATAGTCTTGAGATTCCCTCTGTCCGTCAGATAAACAGCCGCAATCTTTGGCTGCGTCACAATTGGTTTCACATGACTGATCCTCTTCTCACCCCCTTAAAAAAAAAAAAAAAAAAAAAAAAAAAAAGGGCTTCATTGAAATATACATGGTTGCTAATATCTGCCCAGATTCACGGATCAGACGGATACAAATGTGCTTAATCAGTACATTTTCTGATACCTATATAGATGATGTACAGTACACCCTTATGAAAGTCAAAATTACATATATATATATATATATACATATATATATATATATATATATATATATGTATGTATATATATATATATATATATATATATATGTATGTATATATATATATATATATATATATATATATATATATACACTCACCGGCCACTTTATTAGGTACCCCATGCTAGTAACGGGTTGGACCCCCTTTTGCCTTCAGAACTGCCTCAATTCTTCGTGGCATAGATTCAACAAGGTGCTGGAAGCATTCCTCAGGGAGTTTGGTCCATATTGACATGATGGCATCACACAGTTGCCGCAGATTTGTCGGCTGCACATCCATGATGCGAATCTCCCATTCCACCACATCCCAAAGATGCTCTATTGGATTGAGATCTGGTGACTGTGGAGGCCATTTGAGTACAGTGAACTCATTGTCATGTTCAAGAAACCAGTCTGAGATGATTCCAGCTTTATGACATGGCGCATTATCCTGCTGAAAGTAGCCATCAGAAGTTGGGTACATTGTGATCATAAAGGGATGGACATGGTCAGCAACAATACTCAGGTAGGCTGTGGCGTTGCAACGATGCTCAATTGGTACCAAGGGGCCCAAAGAGTGCCAAGAAAATATTCCCCACACCATGACACCACCACCACCAGCCTGAACCGTTGATACAAGGCAGGATGGATCCATGCCTTCATGTTGTAGACGCCAAATTCTGACCCTACCATCCGAATGTCGCAGCAGAAATCGAGACTCATCAGACCAGGCAACGTATTTCCAATCTTCTATTGTCCAATTTCGATGAGCTTGTGCAAATTGTAGCCTCAGTTTCCTGTTCTTAGCTGAAAGGAGTGGCACCCGGTGTGGTCTTCTGCTGCTGTAGCCCATCTGCCTCAAAGTTCGACGTACTGTGCATTCAGAGATGCTCTTCTGCCCACCTTGGTTGTAACGGGTGGTTATTTGATCCACTGTTGCCCTTCTATCAACTCCAACCAGTCTGGCCATTCTCCTCTGCCCTCTGGCATCAACAAGGCATTTCCGCCCTCAGAACTGCCGTTCACTGGATGTTTTTTCTTTTTCGGACCATTCTCTGTAAACCCTAGAGATGGTTGTGCGTGAAAATCCCAGTAGATCAGCAGTTTCTGAAATACTCAGACCAGCCCTTCTGGCACCAACAATCATGCCACGTTCAAAGTCACTCAAATCACCTTTCTTCCCCATACTGATGCTCGGCTTGAACTGCAGGAGATTGTCTTGACCATGTCTACATGCCTAAATGCACTGAGTTGCCGCCATGTGATTGGCTGCTTTGAAATTAAGTGTTAACGAGCAGTTGGACAGGTTTACCTAATAAAGTGACCGGTGAGTGTATATATATATATATATATAAAACTTGTCCTCACCCACCGCGGGCGGTCTCCGCCTTTTTTTCCTCCAAGCTCAGGTCCTCTACCAGGGGCCTGGGAGCTTGAGAGTTCTGCGCAGCATCTTTGCTGTTCCTAGAAATAAATCTGAGCAGAATTTGCAATACAGTGAATGCAACACAAAATACTTTTTTTTAAATCAATATATAGAATATTACAACAAATTATGTGTGTTTCATAGTCTGGCAACTGAAAACCAAAAATTGGAGGAGCAGTGATTTATATTGGTCTAATAGCTACTGGGCAGGATGATCTGTGATTAAACTGTTCTTTGCTTCTTGGATGCAGCATTTTTTCACTCATGGAGCTCTCCAGTTCAGAAACAGGTTATATTCTTCTGTTGGTCTTAAGACTCATACCACCTGCTCTATGTTTAGGGGGCGTCTAAACTTTAAACAGAGTGCAAATGATAGTTTTTACATTTCTGTCAACTTTCACTGCCTTTTTAATCGATTGCATTTAATCTGATCATGTCTCATAAAAGTAAAGTTTTCCTCTTTAAAGCAAAAATACAGGTTCTAAGAGTAAGATTTCTCTGTCTAAAATCTCACGCTCATGACTGTAGATAATTTAGCTGCTATGTTCATGCCGGTAACCAATTCATCAGACATAATCTTGGATTTTTTCTCTCAGACTCGTGCAACTTTGCATTCCTCCATTACACATTGCATTTGTCATAGATATGCTGTTGAATACTAATGCTAATTTTAGGCAGAGAAACTCAGACGGTGCTTATTACATCCGGCACCTGGAAAATGTCAGCATATCCAAATATAATAGACGCAGCTATATTCTCATTTCAACTCTAGAACAGGCTTTAATACAACACTTGTAGCAATAGATTTATATTAAAACACTATAGCCAGTAGTTATTAATAATGCATTGGTAGAATGTTATATTTTTTAAGAGCAGGCACCCCCATTATTTGGCCAGTTGTAAAAACTAAAGGAGAAAAGTTGGACGTAAATGGAGATTTTAAGGTTTTCTTAAGAGACTGTTTAATGAAATTTCATACTTTGAAAAGGGCCTGTAGTTTGTTAGCTGCAAAGGATGTTAAACAAACCCCAAAACAAGGCTTGTAAATAAGAATTGAAATTCAAGAAGGGTATATTTTGAAACAAATGAATCTCTCTATTCCCAAAAAAAATTGTTTCCAACATTAAAAAGCCATACAAACAGACACATGCTACCCCCTCCATTAAAATGCAGCCCTTCATGCCTTAACTGGAACAGAAGGGCATAATAAACTGCAAATTGGAGAGCAGATTTGCAGACGCACAAAAACAAGTATTGCAAAGACTGAATTTAAAGATAAAATAATCCGTTTGTGATTTTAGACTGAGTAATCTGAGTGCTATGAGGTCAAGTTCTGAAAACAACTGAAGTTTAAAACACGCTTTCAGATAAACACTAAAGCTTCCGTTGAAATAATGATGTCTTATGGGATGTGAACAGAGATGGTATTTGTACTTCGTTACTGTACTCAAGTAGATTTTTCTGATATTTTTACTTTACTACTTATTTTTATGGCGACTTTTTACTTCTACTCCTTACATTTTTACACAAATATCTGTACTTTCTACTCCTTACATTTTAAAAAATTGGCTCGTTACTTTAGTTTTGAATAGGGTGACCAAACGTCCGTATTTCCCGGGACATATCCGTATTTCACGTCCTGTCCCGGGCGTCCCGGTTTTTTTTAGAAAGTGAGGAAATGTCCTGATTTTTTCGACGCTGCGTGTGACGTAATCCCTGAGCCGCGTCAGTGCGGGCAGCCCTGTTCTTAATCAGAGGCTCTGTTCGAAAACCTGGGCTGCATCCTCCAAGGACGCGGTCTACCTAGACTGGATCCTTCGAAGTCCTTGAAAATAAGGAGGCCGGAAGAGTTTTGGCTGTAAATTCGAACAGGTCCACCCTTCAGCGGGTTTTACCGCCGTATGCTCTGTTGCTTAGCAACCGTGAAAGTTGACACACAAAGCAGGAAAAGAATGAATACCGAGGTTTTCAAAACTGTTTGTTTATTTATTTATTTTAAAAAAAGTTAAAATGAACAAAGACTACACTCACAAGAATCCAGAGTGGAATAAAGGTTCCAACCACCGGGAGCAGGAACAAATCAAATCAAATGTAATGATAGAAACCTTAGTCAGTTAAATAACATCCTGCTGCTGTCATTCTGCACATCTCTGATGTTGCTGCTATTTTCAAATATCCATTACTGTAAAAATGTCCATAGCTGCATATTGGTTATTTATTATCCAGTTTTATATTGTTAAAACACTTTACAGAATTTTATTTTTTATATTTTAACTCTTCCCTATTATGTTATTCTTATACATTTTTCTAAGGTCCTCATTTGTGTGACCATTTTCAATAATCTTTCTGCTGCTGTAAATTTGCCCATTGTGGGACAATAAAGGGATTTTCTATTCTATTCTATAAAAGGGTTAGAAATATATAAGTAAATCTAAACAATGTATCTACAAAATATATCTGCAAAATCTCTAATATTCAATGAAAAACAATTTCTTAGTTAAGCATATTGTGCAAAATAGCAATACAAAAATAAAAATCCTATCACATTTATAGTCCCCACTCTGCAGATCTATTAGAATCTGTCCTTAAATTCCAGCCAAACCCATTTACACAGTAACAGATAAAAACCTTTAGATAAATCAAACATTACCGCCACATATCTGACTCAATAACCATTATTTTAACCAATATTTTTTAACACAAGTATCTGTACTTTTACTCAAGTACGGAAAGTGAGTACTTTTGCCATCTCTGGATGTAAAGCATCAGCAGGTTTTGGACTAGACCAGTTGCTATGTAGGTTTGGACCTATTGTTTTTTTATGGAATAAAAGATGGAAAGTTTGGAACGGACTTGAATTAGTTTGTTGTTAATAGAGGCACATTTTTATTTTTTTACAATCAACCAATTTATAATGAAAATCGATGGACTTGTTCAACTTAACAGGCATTGCTTAGTGACTTGCTGGGTGTTAATTAAAGAAAAAATTAAAACAATTCCAATTCTATTGAACTGATTTTTTCTGATCTCAAATTGAAGTTAGAACATTATTTTCCTGTTGCCTGAATGGCATGACTGTATATTTATGCAACATATTTAGACTAGTATTATACTAAGTTTGAAAAGCTAATGAATAACGTAATGGAAGTTAATGGGTGCTGTAAGAACAATGGAAAATATATTTTTTTTAAAAATCGGTATATGAATCAATTTTAAGAATTAATTTTTTTTAAACCAGCCCCAATTATGATTAGGGCTTCTTTTCTCACTGATTTATAACACAACCATATATCAGACATTTGAATAATGTCTTTAGTTTATCCACTTTTTACTTAGAAATATGACGATTCAAGCCCCGGCTCTGGCTTTCAGTGTCGTCGTGTCCTTGGGCAATACATTTCACCTGCATTGCCTACTGATGATGACCAGAGTTGCCCGATGGTGCTGGTGTAAGGCAGCCTCGCCCCTGTCAGTGAGACCCAGGGCAGATATGGCTACCATGTAGTTTACCACCATCAGTGTGTGAGTGTGTGCCTGAAAGGTTGAATGACTGAATGTAGTGTAAAGCGATTTGGTCAAATCTCCTGACTTAAAACACTGCAAAAAATCTAAATCTAGATAAGTCATTTTTTTCTTAAAGTAAGTGCATTTCTTCTTGAGGAGGTAAAATAGACATTTTGCCAATGGAACAAGACAATTTACACTTAAAATAAGAAAATACAATTGCATTGTCTTATTTCAAGTGCATTTTATCTAATTATCTTATTTTAAGAGTAAAATTACTCATTCCATTGGCAAACTATCTCATTTACCTACTCAAATTCAGAGTGAATGCACTTAATTTAAGAACATTTTACTTATTTCTAGATCGTTTTTGCAGTGAAAAGCACTAAAATTCAGGATATTAGCTTCCTCTTTCAAATTAGAGGTCAGAAAAAGATGATAGATGAGCGAGATGGAAGAAATAAAACTTCCCGATAACAAAATATTCACCATGACAAAGGTAGGATGAGGCTTTGACGCTTAAAGAAAATGAATTATAACCCATTACACAAACTTTGCTTTTCAAAAATAAATTTCAATAATGAAATAGTAAGTAGGAAATTTGAATTAGTGGCTTAAATAAATAGGCCTCTGTATCCTTTCATTTTATACTGAGAAGAAATAAGAAGTCATGGATTACAAAATAAAAACTAATTGAAAGTTTAATTAATTAACTTAAAGACATTTTAGTCACATAACAGAGTTTAACACAATTAACTGGTAATGACATAAAAGAGCTTGTCATTAGTAGATCCTTATCATCCCTGGGGATAAAACTGCAAGAAAGCAATGAGTTTATTTCCTACATGGTTCTCTATAGGAAAACACAATTATAAACATTAATTTAAGTCCTATTATTTCTTTCTTTAGAATTCAGTTCTCCGGTAAATAGTCTAAATGCAGATATTTCTGGAATATTGTATTTATTCAGCAAACTTCCTTATAGTGACTTTAGATAATCACAGCTAGACCAAAGATTCTAACCATTTTAAAAACCAAGGCCCCTAGGAATAAAAACAAAAAACAACACATAATCCTTATTCTTAGCACAAAGACAAACCTTTATTTACATGCACCATTCAAAACAACAGAATTAATCCTTCCTTTAGTTTCTACCATCATTAAAACATCATGGCTTTTCCAATGTGAAAAAATGGAAACTGGCCGGCAGCCCTGGAAAGTGAACCAGTCTCATCGTCTCATTGTAAGAATCTGATTGGTGCCCACTCTTGGCAGCTTGACACAAATCTGATTGGAGTAAAACCGGTTTTCAGTTCCCAGAATTCTACTAAACCATGTCCAATCAAGTTAGGCATTGTTATACCAAATGATTGCCTGAAGCTAGCTTGTTAAATTGGGTTTAAGCGCTATATTGGTTGCAGTCTAACAATATGCTGAAATTGCTTTTCATTTGCAGGATTGGCTGCTAATGTCTTCTATGTTCCCTGCTGTTAAATTGTGTAAGAAAGCTCCTGTTAGAGGAGCAGAGCAATCTCAAATACATAAATTATAAAGTTCACTACAGCATTTTTGTTCAGATATGTTAAAAACAGAACCTAAAAGTAGAACCTTTATTACTTCTTGGCTTTTAAGTATTACATGCTCTTTATCCTTTGCAGCTGGTCAGAAGTTTTTCAAAAAGAAAATGGAGCGAAACATAGTTCAAAAAGAGAAAACAAACAATAAATATGGATACATTTGTTTTTTGTATTGTTCAAAATGATCTAAATACTTAGATTTTTTTTCCAGATACTGAACATTTTTGTCCAATTTGTCCATGTCCAATTGGTCTTATGCATTTCACATTTAAAGAGTTGCCATATGTTTAGATGAATTATTAATATACACATCTATGTTCAAACCAAACATATCTGGATGGCTCTAAACACATTTTATAACTGTATTACAAGACAGGACTTTGAATGTAGGCATCAGTACATGAAACAGCATTAGCATAGTAGCAATGTTAGATGGTCTGTAACATATAAAATGAATAGAAATATGTTGATTAATTCAGTAATATAATGTTTATAACTTTTTAGAAAAGAGTTCATTTGTATTACCCCCTGTGTTGTTTAGTGCTGGTGGTCCATGAAGCAGCAAATGATAAAGGCAGAAAAGACATTTTTAGAAATGATGCACATTGGATGGGAAGTTTAAAATGTGCTTCTTCATCCAACTCCAGAGTAATAAATGATATTTTTCCCTTTCTCTCCTCTTTTCTTTCACATTTAGGTAATGTTGGCCGCTTCCTACTGGTCATTACTGGCTCCAGCGATCGACATGGCAGAGGATTCTGGGAAGTACGGCTCGTTTGCCTTCGTACCAGTGGCTGTGGGATTCACACTTGGAGCAGCTTTTGTTTACTTTGCTGACCTGGTCTTGCCCCTGCTGGTAGGAACCTAATGTTTGTCTCTAAAATGATAATGAAGGAAGACTTTTGCTGTTGACAGGTACATAAAACACTTTTCCAACAAGTCGGCTGAAAGTACTCTGCATATATAAATAATCTTGTGCTTTGGTCACATATTCTCAGCAGTTGAATTTTTCTGAGACATTCCTGGAAGTAATTAAAGGTAATTTAAAGTTTGCTTTTGGACTAAGTACCTGCAAAACTCTTGTGAATGGCTCACATAATTACATAATTGCTCCAGTGAGATGCTGCTGTACAATAGAAAGAAAACATGAGAAATGTTTGGCATGACCAAGCTAGTAGTTATTTGCTTTTTAGCCATTAAATCAACAAGAATTTCCTAGCTTCTTATTCCTGGAAAATGTATCATTCTGAGATGGGTTAAAGGTAATCTTACCTGGAGACTGAATACTGAAAAGAGGAAATTAAATCAAGAGATTTAATTTCAATCTTTCCTGTTCTTAAAATCAGCAATGTTAACTGATTTTTTTTTATTTTATTTCAGTATAGTATGGGGAAAAAGTAAGAATTCTGACTTTAATCTCAGAATTCTGACTTTTTTCTGAGAATTCTGACAGATAACAAACATGTTAGCGTCAAGCCATAGCCATGTCTGTTTTAGAGACTAGCTCTCTCACATCTTTGTCAGTGAACCTGAGTGCTCCCACATCTCTTCCTTCATGGTGCCCATCTACATTAAGATCCAAAATTCTGAGATTAAAGTCAGAATTCTGAGAAAAAAGTCAGAATTCTGAGATTAAAGTCAGAATTCTGAGTTTAATGTCAGAATTCTGAGAAAAAAGTCAGAATTCTGAGATTAAAGTCAGAATTCTGAGTTTAATGTCAGAATTCTGAGAAAAAAGTCAGAATTCTGAGATTAAAGTCAGAATTCTGAGTTTAATGTCAGAATTCGGACTTTTTTTCCCATGTTAAACTGAAATAAAATGTAAAAATCAGTTAACTTTTTTTTTTTTCAGTGGCCCTAATCCTCTTCCGTAGAATTAGCATTAAAATTCATTAAATGTGATTATTAATGGCATTTAAAATGCTTCATTTAGAATAAAAAACTGTTTATTAAACGATATATATATTTGCAAACATATCGCCATATATTATATGGCGATATGTTTGCATATTTGCGCGAAACTGCTTCCAGCTGATCATAAAGCCATATGTTCGGAAAAGAAGCTTGAGGCGGAGAAAAGGCTTGAGAATGGGAAAATGCTAATTTCAACAAAAGCGGCTGGAAATCGAGGAATTGCAGCCTGTCGACGGTAAAGATGAAGAAGGAATTTGCCGTGTATATATGACAGTCATGAGTACTTGTTGATGGCATTAAAATTATTTCTCAGAGCATTAAAGGAGCATTAAATTATAGTTGCTCATTCCTGTATAAACCCTGAAAATAAACCGAGCTATGTTATTCCATAGTTGATTCAAACCTCCCCTGTTTTAAGCACATGGAAGCTCTTCCTCTCTCCTTCCTCTTGGCAGCTCACAGGAAGGCTGAGAATCAAAGCATGGAGCCGCTGCTCCCTGCTATTAAACAAACATTCCCTTGGGGGACCCTGTTCAGTTGAAAAGGCAAAAACAAAGGAATTATTTGACTTTGGGACAGGCAGTAAGAAGAAGCTGAAGGATGTTGATTATGCTTGTGCATAAGGAAGCTGGAAGGTTAATTACAGCTACAAATTAGGCAACACATCTAAAAAACAGTTTATGAGGAAAGCAAAAAGCTCAGTAATGCCACAAGATATTAGATATCCTATATGTCCCTGGTTTGGGTTTTCTGTGTTAATATTACTTAGCTGCTGCCGGCCTCCTTATGCGTCCCTGTGGGAACTGACTGATGGACGGCTGAGGACAGACGTACAGGTCCACCGAGCACGAGAAAACAAAAACCGCAGTGGTACAAAAAACTAAATGACTGGAATGTCCCTCAGTAATGTGAAGCTAAGAGATTTGTTTTAAAAGAAAACATGTGTCAGTGGAAGCTTCATGGACACATTTTAGCGTTCATTGATGCTGTTGATGTTTTTGGGAATCTGTTTATCTGTTAAAAACCCAGATAAACAGGTTAGAATGCAGAGCATCAGGAACTGAAACTAAACATTAAACTGATCTAACTTTACACTATTAAGAAAGGTTTTTAAGATTAGGAAGGTTCAAAGAGATTATGTAAATAAAAGTTAAAAGTATGGCATAAGAAGTGGAATATATGAACCAAATTCACTGATAGATAAAAGACTGCAGGTATTTTTAAAGGTTGTTACTAAGACCTTTGGAAAAAATCTAGTCTAGATTTTTTTTTTTATAAGTATAAATATTATTAGACCCCAAATAATGAATTGCTAGGCCTTCAGCTGAGTAGGGACAGTATTGCAAACTGGTTCATGACTTTTTTAAATGAAACCAGTTGAGATCTGTATCCAGGTCTAAAAAAATAGCTCAGCTAACTTAAGCCTTTAAAAATATATATTTTAATCACCTCCCAGGAGAGGTTAAAGGGATATACCACTATGAAATAAAGGGAATGTCACAATAAAAGCCTGAGTAGGGAGCAGGGAACAAGGTTTTCTTCAGCTCTCTCATCTGACTGTTAGCTCAGGAGCAACAGTAGGAAATGTGACAAAATTGGTTGTATAGATGTACGACATGTGACCTAGTTGAAGCTTTTATTCAAAGAGAATAGTTTTTGTTTTGTTTTTCTCTGTGACTGAGAGGGTTTCATAATCTTTTTATATGTTTTATTTTTGGGACCCTTTTTGGGCCTTAACACCCATTAACATTAAGCAGGTGACTTACAGAAAACAAAAAAAAAACAACTTAATCAGTCCAATTTTCCTCTATGGTCAGATTTTTTTACTCTCACAAAGAGCAGTTATAAATATTAACATTATTTTAATGAATAGATAAACAGTTTTTCTTTCAGACCATTTCAGACCCTCAGAATCACATAAGCAAAAAATCCCTTTAAAAGAATCTGACCTTTTATCACACGTCCGTGTTTGATTTGAGCAAACACAGAAGAGGAAAGGCTCAAACGCAGAGGAGCAGAAATCTGTCTCTGTTGCTAGAGTTTGAGCATCAGAGAACAGCTGTTGCCTTAAGCTCCTGCAGTCGCACCGGGACAGCAGCCGTGACACAAATTACATATGAGGGAGCAGACGACACCATGCCTACTTGCACGACACGACACACTATGACAAACATGACATCTGCATGCAGTTTAAGGGCAACGATTGGGATGGAAGGCAGGACAAGACAATCTTCCCTATGTTGAATACAGAATAATCCACAGGTCCTCCATAGTGGCTTTAAGGTCTAAGAATAATAATAGGGTATTCTGTGTCTGTTTTTTTGCTGTAGTTTATGTTTATATATCTGAAAACTAATATGCAATTATTCAATGAAATTTGTCACAATAGTGAATTTTAGGGCTGCTCATGTGAGGCAGTGGGTAGCACTGCTGCCTTGGTGCCGGGTTCGATTCCCACCCAGGGGTCTTTCTGCATGGAGTTTGCATGTTCTCCCTGAGCATGCGTGGGTTCTCTCCGGGTACTCCGGCTTCCACCCACAGGCCAAAAACATGACTGTTGGGTTAATTTGATTCTCAAAATTCTCCTTAGGTGTGAGTGCGTGCATGAATTGTTGTTTGTCCTGTTTGTCTCTGTGTTGCCCTGCGATAGACTGGCGACCTCGGTTGGGATAAGCGTGACCGATACCCGATACCTGGCTGTGCAGTATTGGCCAATACCATACCTATACCCTGTTTGAAATTGATGTGTGTGTGTATATATGAAGAACTGCACACTACTTGCAACTTCTGTCATTATCTCAATGATTTTTTACTCTCACTTCCTCCCACAGGCTATTAGTGGATAGTAGTGTTGCACCAAAGCCATTTTTTTGGCCCCGATAGCGACACCCGATACCTGGCAGTATTGGCCAATATCATACCTATACCATCTGGGTGAAATTGATGTGTGTGTATGTATGAAGAACTGCATACTACTTGCATGTAAAATAATTGCCATTATGGCTTTGTCAAGATGCTGCCTACCTTCGTGAAGCAGGAAAAAGACTTAAAATGAATCCAGTACAAATTTCTAATTGCCTACCTGGAATGGGTGACAATAGTTGAATAAACTTTTGGCTCTCAAAATTGTATCGTGTCCCGTTTGTTGGTACTCGCCGATACCAATACCACCACTTTAGTGCTGGATCGGGACCCTGCCCGATACTAGTATCGGTGCAACTCTAATGGATATTAAATTTTATTGTTAAGTAACTTGTAGGAAGATGGGTTGCCGAAATGCAGCACAGTACCTTCTGTCTCTATCTCGATGACTTTGCTTCAGAAAAGTATAAAGTCTGAATAATTAATGACAATCTATTACTGCGAGGCTCCCAATGTCTAACATAAATTAATTAGTTAATTCATATTTGAGCAGCAGATATTCAATCAGATATTTCTTTTCACTAATTTGATTTGAACACATCTTGTATGATTTTTTTAATGCATTCTCAAACGGCACATTTTTATTTATAAGGTGGAAAAAATGAATAGAAATGTTGATTGAAATTCTCTTGCTCTTTTTAGAGGGTTGGATTTCTACAGCTTTTTAATGACCTTTCACTGCTTAACGTTTATTTTTTCATTTCACAAAAACATTTTGTTTTGAAAATAAACCAATTTTCAGTTTAGCAAATTAATGCTTTAGACCAATCAAAGATTGGCAAAGCAAACTTGTACCTGTCACATTTTAACTGACTGAATGATGAAAAGTTTGTCACCTGTTAGATATGGATGAAATGAGCTTCTTGTTTCTTTCATGCATCGGAGAACAAATTAATCTCTGACAACACAGCCTTATGACAGGCGCAGTCTTGCTTGTAGCTGTAAAAATCTCTCTCATGTTATACAGATCTTTTCTCTCTGCTCCTCTCAGCCATCGGCCAAATTAACATTTTCCGTATCAATATGAGAGAGAGAGACAGTAGGGGACTTTAGAGAGAGGCTGGAGTCTGAGACTTAGACCTATGATCTTAAAGGCAAAGACTTAAGACTCGTTTCATGTAATCAGGTGATAGAAAGGCATGGCAATCTAGTTATGTTGGCTCTAGCTTCACAAGAATAACCTGACTGATAATAAACATGTCGACGTCACTTAGAGCCTTTTTATTCTTTTCAGAGTAATCTTTAGATACCCTTTTTTGTACTTCTTGTTGATTTAAAATATACAGAATGAAACTAATAGTACTTCATTTTAGTTTATCTCTTAGATAATATATAGTAAAATAAAATACTATATTTCTGTATATTTTATGTTGAACAGGTAGGGCTTACGACTTTTAGAAAAGCCAAATAGTATTTTACCTAAAAATGTACCTAGATTTGTTCAGTATTCATACATTAACTTCTTCTATATTTTGTTCCATTTATGGGTTTGCTGTTACCTAACCAGGAATATGTTTACATCTACTGATAAAGTAAAGTAGACCAGAGTCAAGCCCCTGTCACACCTTGACGATTTAGACCTGACGTCTGGAAAATCTGGCAAAAACGCTGGCATACGTTGGATAAGTTATGGGAACGCTGAAATGTGCTGAAGTACGCTGAAACACGCTGGCACACGTCGACATATGGAGAGTCAATGCTCGCTTGAGTTACAGCTAAGTTATCTGAATGTGACATATGTTAAGCGGCCAAGAACAGCTCCTCTCGACAATTTCTGAAAATATGCCGCTTAAAATGATACAAACTAGACATCAAACCCGGATCTATGATCGCCAACGCCTGCTGGAGCTATGGTGACAAAATGTTTTTAATACTGACATTTTTGACCGTTTAAAAAAGCTGCAGAGTGCTACAGGCGGATGTAAACAAAACAACAGCGGAAAATAACAGACGGGGAAGAGATGGGCGAAATGGAGAAAGCGAGGCTGCAGAGGGGGGCTAACTGTGAAGCTAAAGAGAGATTCCCACAGACCACCGCTTCCATCAATGACCGCTCGTTGGAAAACAAAATGGATAATCTCCGAATTAAACTCTCTTCAAAAGGAGAGATGTAACTGCTGCGTCATCATTCTGATGGAGTCTTGGCTGGTCCAGCAATACAATGCTGTTAGCCTGGAGGGGCTAATGCTATACCGAGCTGTTAAAAACAAAGAGCTCTGTGTGAATAGAATCTCCTCTGAGACTGTTCCCAGGCAATCTTCAGCATCTAGAGGTGAAGCACCGCCCTCTGCAGGTGAAAATGAGGAGAGCACTCTAGATGCTTCCCTGCAAAATGCTGAAACATCCCCAGCTGGCTCCTCCTGGCCCCCTCTAGCTTCCACACCTTCTCTAGCATAGTGTGTCGCTGCTAAACCTGCCGATGGCACCACTGCTGCTTCAACCACGTCAGCCTCTTCAACCCAGGGGGCTACCAGTGTTGCCAACTCCTCTGTGAGGAAAGTAGCTATTGGCTGTGCTGTAAGTCGCTAGAAGTCGCTGAATGACGTCATTGCCTAATTGGCATATTATATATATTTTTTAAACTTTTTTTTTTACTTTTTCTTTTCCCCTAGTGGTCCACTAAGGAGCTTAAAAATCATGGTAAAACATTAACATTTTGAACAACAACAATTAACAATCTAAATGGAACAAAAAAAGGCTCCAAAGAAGCAATGACAATGTGAGAAAATAATGGTAATTATTGTAATTTTTTTTTTTCAAACTAATAAGATTTCCCTCCACACACGCAGTCTGTGCTTGAGTGGGTCATCATCATGTTGGTCAAGGCTCTCTATGGCAGGTTCACAACTGAGGGAGCTGACTTCAGCGTGATCAACCTGCGCCGTCAATCCCTGCACATGCGCACGGTTCATTTGTAGCCTGGAAGCTGAGGGTAAACATGCTGTGGCTCTGACTGCAGCGCTGAGAGGGACTCCTGCGAAAGCGGGAGAACGGGGTTGGGATGGGGGAGGTGCCCCACGGCAGACACCAGGATTGTCGCTAGATTTGTCGCTGTTCTGAAAAAGAGTCGCTGCAGTGGTCTGAAAAGTCGCTAAATACAGGTGCTGGTCATAAAATTAGAATATCATGAAAAAGTAGATTGATTTCAGTAATTCCATTTAAACAGTGAAACTTGTATATTATATTCATACATTACATACAAACTCATATATTTCAGATGTTTATTTTGTTTAATTTTGATGATTACAAATGACAACAAATGAAAATCTCAAATTCATCATATCAGAAAATTAGAATATTGTGAAAAGGTTCAAAATTGATGGCCCCTGGTGCCACACTCTAATCAGCTAATTAACTCAAACCACCTGCAAAAGCCTTTAAATGGTCTTTCAGTCTAGTTCTATAGGCTACACAATCATGGGGAAGACTGCTGACTTGACAGTTGTCCAAAAGACGACCATCGACACCTTACACAAGGAGGGCAAGACACAAAAGGTCATCGCTAAAGAGGCTGGCTGTTCACAGAGCTCAGTGTCCAAGCACATTAATAGAGAGGCGAAGGGAAGGAAAAGATGTGGTCGAAAAAAGTGTACAAGCAAGAGAGATAACCGCACCCTGGAGAGGATTGTGAAACAAAACCCCTTCAAAAATGTGGGGGAGATTCACAAAGAGTGGACTGCAGCTGGAGTGAGTGCTTCAAGAACCACCACACACAGACGTATGAAAGACATGGGTTTCTGCTGTCGCATTCCTTGTGTCAAGCCACTCTTGAACCACAGACAGCGTCAGAAGCGTCTTGCCTGGGCTAAAGAGAAACAGGACTGGACTGCTTGTGAGTGGTCCAAAGTCATGTTCTCTGATGAAAGTAAATTTTGCATTTCCTTTGGAAATCAAGGTCCCAGAGTCTGGAGGAAAAGAAGAGAGGCACTTCATCCACGTTGCTTGAAGTCCAGTGTAAAGTTTCCACAGTCAGTGATGGTTTGGGGTGCCATGTCATCTGCTGGTGTTGGTCCATTGTGTTTTCTGAGGTCCAGGGTCAACGCAGCCACATACCAGGAAGTTTTAGAGCACTTCATGCTTCCTGCAGCTGACCAACTTTTTGGAGATGCAGATTTCATTTTCCAACAGGACTTGGCACCTGCACACAGTGCCAAAGCTACCAGTACCTGGTTGAAGGACCATGGTATCCCTGTTCTTAATTGGCCAGCAAACTCTCCTGACCTTAACCCCATAGAAAATCTATGGGGTATTGTGAAGAAGAAGATGCAATACACCAGACCCAACAATTCAGAAGAGCTAAAAGCCACTATTAGAGCAACCTGGGCTATCATAACACCTGAGCAGTGCCACAGACTGATCGACTCCATGCCACGCCGCATTGCTGCAGTAATACAGGCCAAAGGAGGCCCAACTAAATACTGAGTGCTGTACATGCTCATACTTTTCATGTTCATACTTTTCAGTTGGCCAACATTTCTATAAATCCTTTGTTTTTATTGGTCTTCAGTAATATTCTAATTTTCTGATATGATGAATTTGAGATTTTCATTTGTTGTCATTTGTAATCATCAAAATTAAACAAAATAAACATCTGAAATATATGAGTTTGTATGTAATGTATGAATATAATATACAAGTTTCACTTTTTAAATGGAATTACTGAAATCAATCTACTTTTTCATGATATTCTAATTTTATGACCAGCACCTGTATAGCCACAAAGTCGCTGAGTTGGCTACACTGGGGACTATCACCCTCACAGCATCGTCATCATCGTCCTCCCGAGCCAGGAGAAGTGAATGCTTCAGGAGCTGGAGGCAGTAGTAGCAGCTCAACAACAACTGCTGCTTACCTTATCAAGGCTGCACTTTAAAACATGAAATTGTCTAGAGAGCTGTTCTAAACAAAATAGCTTTTTGTTTACACTTGTGTATACAAAATGACTAAATAAATCTGTCTAAGTCATAAGTCGTGGTGTTTATTCAAAACCTATGGGTAACTTCTCCATACTGCATCCCCATCATAGGGTGAATGTGATGGTGAGTGTGATTGATCTTCCCTGCGTTCATGCCCACAGCCATGACCAAAAAGCTTCCTAGCAGACATGATGCAGAATCTGGTGTGACTGCAGACCTACTTTCTTTCTTTTTCTTCTTATTTATTCTGTTTCTTTTTTATGTGGGTGGTATCATCGCTGCTACTCAGGGGAGCAGCTTTAACTCATGCTATTTAATGCATCATTTAAGGGGCATTACGCTGCCATGTGTGATGCATAAGTTAGGCTGTCATTGGACATAAGTTCTGGAGTCGTTATGGATACGCTATGTATGCGCCTAAACAAAAAAAAAAATACATAGAAAGTTTAGTGTATCCTAGCGTTTTAGGAGATTCTGGGACGTCAAGGTGTGACAAGGCCATCAGCAGGATTTTTAAAAGTTAAGTTAAAAGTTAAGTTTAAAAAACAATCCACTGGACTTTGTTTTCCAAGTTTGAAGACTTTTCACTTCCCATCCAGGAAGCTTTTTCAATTCAAAATGCCTGAATTAGTGTTGAGTTCGAAGCTTTATACAGTAGCTTGAAAAGGCCTTGTTTTGGCTTAGAAAACATGAAAATTGAACCGGAAGAGCAGGTCCGCCCCTTAGTAATGGGGGAGTCGTTGAGGTCTTTGTTAGCCTGCAATACCCGATACCGGCCTATGCCTCTGAAAAGGGGAGTCGTTAGTCATTGTTGGCCTGGCTGACCAGTCTTTGTTACCTGCATGGCGATGAGGATTATGATAGCGCGAAGGAATTAACTGGTTTTTGAGAGCTAAAACCTGAGTCTTTGGTGTTATGGGTCAATTACTATAGAATCTATAGTTTCTATTTCATTCTAGAAGTAAAGGATTGTTAGTAATCTACATCAACAGAATGGATTGACAGATTGGAGTTTACACATATTGGAAATTTTATTTCATCATGATCATAATCAGATATTCGATCGAGTTAAATATAGAAGGCCACAGGTTTCAGGTGAATAAAAGCTTTCCCATATTTTATGTCTGTAGGGAAATTTTTATTTTATTTTTAACCATTGAAATGCCTTAATGTTATATTTTTACTTCACCACAGAAAGATATTCTGGACATTTAGTATTACATTGCAGCTCCTTGCTGTCAATACATAATTTTATCCTTCGTGGTATTTCTGGCTCTGCTCGATTGTCTCCTGGTTTTACCTGCTCTCCCTGTAGCTCTAGTTTGTTTGTTCTTTGGCACATCTTCCACAGCTTTCTGTTCTTTTTTTCCCTGGCCCTCTGTTGTCAGGGTGTTGTGTCATGGTAACAATAGCGAATACATCGAGCTGTTAGAACAGCAGAAAATCAGCTGGGAAAATGGTGGTTAGTGTCAGACTGATGGCCCCCCACAAACACTGCGGGGGGCGATCAGTGTTTGGACAGCTGCTGGTTTCACTTTTACGGGCCCTTTGACAAACATCGGCACTGAATGAGAAGAATGATGAAGGAAGCACCAGATGAACAGAGAGGAGATGGACGAGTGGGAAGAATGAGAGCCATATGTTAGCAGTGGGACTGAGGGTGAGGAGGGAAGGAAGCTGGATGGAGAGCAGGATGGGGAAAAAGCTTGGTGATGAAACCAGGTTACCACACTGCTGTGGAACTCCTGCAGTAAAACAGTTTTTCGCTTCACTAGTGTTTCTCGCTACTTTTAAGGCTCTACGCTGCCTAAAGGGGCATTTAAAGGTACAGAATAAAAAATATTCAAAAAGAATATTTTGAGTCATTTTGGAGTAGCTTAAAGTCTTATGAGTGATTGAACGCAGTAACAGGAACACCGAGAGCAATGATCAGAGTACATATTCAGTTATAACCTTCCCATAGTAATGAAAGAGATAGAGAAAGAGCTTTTTTCACCCTAATTTCGATTTCTCCTCTTTCATGAAGCATTTTTTAATTTTTATACATTGATTTTTTTTTCTTTCTTTGTTGAAATATTCAAGTCCAGCTATTCTCTCCTGTCCGAAGGCAAAGGAGAGAACAAGGATTGTGTTTCATGCTTTTAATGATGTCCAGTAAAATAAAATTCAGATGTTTCTTTCACTCATTATATTCTAAGTCTGACTTTTTGGCTTCACACTGCATACAGAGGTAAACAGTTTGCCTGAAAGAAACTGGTGAAAGTGGACAAAAAGCTCCAATTATAAATTGAATGATTTAATTTTAATGATTGTTCTGTGTTGGGTTACATAACCTTGAGCAGAATTGTTGAAGGGGAATTTTAAATGCAATCAAACGCTTTGAGTCTCTCTCTTATTCAGCGTTTGTTGGTGTACTGAAAAACATCTATAGCAAGAGTTCAACAGTAAGCACATCAAGTCAGTTTGGGAAAAATCTGTATAATGTTACGTACTGTGTATTTTTTTTAGGATGGAGAGAGAATATTTCTTAGTTTAAAAGCGTCAGGATAGAAAAATTGGTTTTTGCTCTAAAAACTTTCATTAATTTTACACTTTTGATAAATTTAAAGCTAAGCTGTCACTTTTGAAACACTCTAAGTAACAATAGATTGTGCAAAAATTGATATGAACAGAGTTTTATTAAAGTAGGTTTAGCTGCTACAATCATCAATGAGATGTGAGGATATGTTTATTGCTTTATTGCTGAAACAGCTGAGTAATAGTTGCATACAACAGACTGAGCAGTGTTACAGATGTGCAGTTTATTTACAGTCTGGAAGTCACGACAGTAACTGCCTAACTTATGCCTAACTTTTCCAAAAAATCCAGAGAAATGGTGAACTTTTTTTCATAGTAATATCGACCTGTATATTCGGTAGATATCCAGCTGTAAATTTAGTTCATAACACTTGTTATCTATATATTATATTCATTATTTATAATAAAATTAATCTCTATACTCATTCTGTAGAAAACCCATATCCTGTATTTATGGAACAATTATTTATCCCACACTTGCTGCTATTGCACTTCTGGTTAGACCTAAACTGCATTTCCTTGCCTTGTACCTGTACATGTGTAATGACAATAAAGTTGAATCTAATCTAATCTAATCTCCACATTTTTGGATCAGGTACTTCTTAATGGTATTGTTGGGCATAAATCTGAAATAAACCATCTGCATGTCCATCTATCTATGCATTCATTTGACTGTATAATAGGCACCAGTCAGTAGAGTATCCAAATATTTTACTCAAGTAAGAGCAACACTATTTTCACATGTTTTATTCAGGTGAATGTAGAGAGAAGTCATCTATGAAATTACTAAAGTAAGAGTAAACAAATGCTTGGTGACATGGCTTCCTAGATACTGAATAATTGTTGCCTCATAACCTCTGATTTAATATTCAAAATACTGGTATTATAAATTTAAATAAAATGAAAACATCAGCATAATACAAAAAATCAAGAAGGAAACTCTTTTTTCCTAAATAAACATCTAAAAACTGTCTTTACAGTTGGTAATGCATAGATATCAGGAAAGGAAACTGAAATTCCATCTTCACTATCTTTTATTTACTATTTTAGCCTGATCTCTGAATAGCCCCAGGTACATGGGATTGGTTGAGAAACCAGAAATTTGAAGCGAGTAAGAATAGCAAATATCAACTAAGTAAAATTTTAAGGGATAAAAATGTACAGCTACTTCTAAAAGCGCTTTTTTTTCTTAATTTTACTCAAGTAAACACGACCACGTAGTTACTTCCCACCTCTGATTACCGGGTATATATTTTTGCTTGTACTGGGAGCTGGGGCGGGGCTTATTTCCAGTGATTATTGTGCAAGAGGTGTGGTTTGCCCTGTCGGGTCATCAGCAGAAACATCCTAACTACACACATACCTATGGGAATCTTCTTTTTTTTTTTAAATTTGTTGGACTATGGGAGGAATCCAGAATATCTGGAGCCAATCACATTCGTATAAATTGAGGACAGACCTAAAGCAGAATCCCCCCATGTTGGAAATTCAAACGGAGGACCTAGTTGGTGCAAAGTGACAGTGCTACCTACTGTGCCGCTGTATGCAATATGGATGAATTTTTTAGCTTTATTGTTTATTCTTTATCATCCTTAGGGTCTCTCAGCTTCTCTCATTCATTCCAAGTAGAGACACTTTTTTCAGTTTTCACCAGAATTTTCCCATTGTGGGACAATAAAGTGATTTTTTCCCCCCTCCTATTCTATCTGCCATTAAGCAAATTATGATAATAATAATACATTTATTTCATACCGCACTTTCCATCAAAAGATCTCAAAGTACCACAGGTAAAAAAGAGAGAAGCATGAAAAGCTATTTATTTTTAAGGGCAAGGGCATTTGATTTTATCTGAAGAAGTTGCCATCAGTAAGATCCTGACTTGTGTAACTAACACTGTTTTCTCTTTTCCCCTCAACAGTCATATTTAGAACAGCAAAGAAAATGTTGTAAGAATTCTTAAATGCAGCTTTACAAAAGTCTGATATTCTGACATTGAAGTCTTTTTTTGATTTAGAAGAGAAAGATAATTAGGGAAAGAGCTGCCTTAAGATAAAGTGGTTTATAAGGAGTATTCTACACAATAGAGGGAAATATTTATTTTAAACACCATGAGGATCCACAGGAAAAAGTAATAAAAGAGGGCACCGGCACACACAGTATTCTGCTGACAATTGTTATTTAGAAACTCTTTCTTTCTAAAATTTTCTAGGGCTTTTTTCCACGTGTTTACAGAGAAACAGATGTGTCTGCTCACCTATTACCTCCTGTCTTCCAACCTTTGACATATCGCCATAACATGCGGTCAGGGGAGATCTTCACTGGCTGGAGGAGAGGTATTCCTTTATAGTAGCCATAAATCTACTGAGATGTTTGCTGTCAGCGGGGTATATGGGGTATTGAATCATTAGGTTAGAAGATGCAGTGACGAAAGTAAACACAGGACATCCGTCTGGACTTAAACTGGACAAAGAGTTTAGATTGATTGAGATGTTATAACAGAGACTTTTAAATTTTTACATTTTCAAATTACCTGTTGTTAGATCAAATTTTTATCACCTGTGGATTTTAGCAAAAATTAAATCCTATTTTTGTTTTAAGGACTTTGAAGGACTTATCCATGCTTTCATTACATCCCGGTTGGATTATTGCAATCCATTATATAGAGGCATGGATAAATCACAGATGCAGCGACTTCAATTGATCCAGAACGCAGCGGCTCGGCTTATTACTGGAACCGTGTCCATATAAGGCCTATACTGGCCTCTTTACATTGGCTGCCTGTCTTTTAGATTATATTTTAGATCTAATAGATTTTAAGATTTTCTTATTAACTTATAAAGTCTTAAAGGAATAGTACACCCAAAACATGATTAGCCTTCATTTTCTACTCACCCCCATGCTGAACAACACTCTGGAGTACTTTTTTGATATCTCAAATGCATCTGGAGATCTGGGAGGCTTCTTGCTGTCTGCTGACATTCAAATAATGGAGGTCTATGGTGACCGAGACAGAAAGGTCCATAAAAGTCCACAAAAAACGTTTCAATATTCCTCCATACTGCTCGTCCAATGTATTCCAAGTGTCCTGAGTGGGTAGCATCCAGAATTTACTCGAAGCGAAGTCATTTAGAATGTTTTTAGAGCATAAACAGTAGTGTATAGGATTTCCTGAAAGCGCGCACATGCGCGCTCACGACGCTACGGAAGCCGGCAGACCAAACCAGCGCATTCAGCTCGGCAAAGAACTCATGCTCTTCCTCAACACTGAAGTCCTCAGACATTTTTCTTTCGTTGTTTCTTTCTTTGCACAGGTAAACGGCACATTTCTTGTTCTACGCTTGCATTATTGGCAGAGCAGACGCTGAATGCGCACTTTCATCTGGTTTGGTCTGCCGGCTTCCGTAGCGTCGTGAGCGCGCATGTGCGCGCTTTCAGGAAATCCTATACACTACTGTTTATGCTCTAAAAACATTCTAAATGACTTCGTTTCGAGTAAATTCTGGATGCTACCCACTCAGGACACTTGGAATACATTGGACGAGCAGTATGGAGGAATATTGACACGTTTTTTGTGGACTTTTATGGACCTTTCTGTCTCGGTCACCATAGACCTCCATTATTTGAATGTCAGCAGACAGCAAGAAGCCTCCCAGATCTCCTGATGCATTTGAGATATCAAAAAAGTACTCCAGAGTGTTGTTCAGCATGGGGGTGAGTAGAAAATGAAGGCTTATCATGTTTTGGGTGTACTATTCCTTTAAATGGATTAGCTCCTTCTTATCTTAGAGACCTTTTAAAATTTCAGTCTGTGTCAAGAAGTCTACGCTCTAATAATCAACTGTTACTGACAGTTCCTCAGACTCGACTTAAGAAGAAAGGAGATCGGGCTTTCTCTATTGTTGCTCCAATTTTGTGGAACCAGTTACCTCTTCAAATTAAATCCGCCCACAGCCTGGATCAGTTTAAATCGCTTCTTAAAACTTATTTTTATTCTTCGGCTTTTAATTGAAGCAGTGTTTCACATTCTTTTTTGTTAATTTGATGTTGTTGTCTTTCCTGTAAAGCACTTTGGTGCAGATTTATACCTGTTTTTAAAGTGCTATATAAATTAATTTGACATTGACATTGGCATTTTTCTGTTGTTCTTTAATTTCGAATAATTGAGACAATCAAATCCATAAAAATAAAAAACAGTTTAGTCCCGAGAAGATCTGAGCTGTGTGCTACCAGTCAAGTTACCAGGGTAAAAGACTTGCACTTTAGTGTTGTTGTATTGTCATTGAAAGGTTGATAAAGAAATGTAATAAATCCAAGGAAAAATTTGTTAAATTGTGATTTTTTCATTTTATTTAGAACAGTTATAAGTAACCGATAACAGTCCCTGAACGTTGTTGCGGCTGGTAGCAGAAAGGAAACTGGGTTCACTTCCTTTCTATGATCTTTTTTTTTTTTTTGATTAAAAAGTGCCGTTTATGAGTTATGATATATATGCTAATTATTTTATTAGATAGGCATATGGTGTCACAATATATATGCATCTAATTTTAAAACATATAAGAACAGAATTTAATGTTGGGGCACATTTTAACATCATCCAGACCAATGATTACCATAATCATTTATGCTAAAACAGCCCTAATAAGCAGGTATAGACAAAGCATGGAGGGGGTAATAAGGTTTGAATAAAGATTATTGTGTTACACTGCTCTGCATGACAAGCCAGTCAGATAGAGCTTTGAGTGCTTAAGCTTTTTGTACTCCTGGTGTGATCACTAAAGGGTTTAGATCCTGTCAAGTGCATAAACAGATTTATTAGGACTTTTTTCTATTCTGATGCTAAGTAGTGTAAAAGGGCCTTGTAATCTTAAAACGGCACAATGTTTCTCGTCAAGGTGACATCTCTCGCAAAGCGCTGTCCATTTGCTCTCAGCATGTGATTTTTTCCCGGTGAATTAAGTGTGATCTATTAGTATTAGCCCTGGATGTGAAGGTGAGTGCTTTATGGCCGTAACATACTTCTTTGGTTGGCTGCAAACAAGCTGCTTAGACCTTGGCGGCAAGTGGTCACCCATATAAATATCATTATTATCCCATTGGAACTGCTGCTTTCACCTCTGATATATGCAGAACCTCCAGGGCTCTATGGAGATGTCATTTACTTATTTGTGTGTTTGATGCCACCCTCTGTCTGCGGGTAGTACACACAGCTAACATGGTTACAAGAATCTGGGTTTGACATAGACTGCTCTTAAGTTTTCCTAGCACGCCCTTATTGGTAGTTATAAATTTATTATAAAATTTACAGATGACAGCAGAACCTACTAACTTTAAATATTATATATGCTGTCTGTATTTATAATCTTCCATGTTATGTTGCCAAAGTCATCTATGAAAGACTTCTTGTTGGGTTGATCGAAAATATTTAGCTTCATAAACAGTAAAACCGTTCTCACTACTTTCAAACCTTGCAGCAGCTTTTTAGTTTCTCTAGTAGTAGATCAGTAACATTGACATAGAAAAGACATCAGTTGTACAGCAAAGTCATAAATGGTGAAGGGAAGTAGCAGTGGGTCAGTTTAGTCAAGAATAGACCAAGGAAAACCTGGGCTGTTATTAGGGCTGGACAATATAGAAAAAACAGCATATTGATTAAATATAAAAGCATATTGATCGATATTGATAAATATCTAAAAGATTCTAGACATTCTCAGGTTCCAGTCTCTGTCTATGTAGTGCATTGAGAGGCGGAGTTAGGGCTCTGATGTGTGACTTGACCAGAGGTTCGATCTTGTGGCGTAGTAAGACACAGATGTAGTTCATTTTGCACTGATTCCCTGCACTCATTATTCAAATTGGGGAATGTTGTGTCAGAGAAACTTGCAGCCAAGAAGTTCGTATCACGGATCAAGAGTGGCCAGCAGCTGTTTGAAGCTTCTGGCAGTATATCCATCGCTATGAAGCATGTTACTGCATGAGTGATGTCCTTATGCCGCTTGGACACTTTGTTGTACTTATCACAAAGAATGTGCTGGTGAAGGTTCTTAGTCAATCAGGTCATAGTCATTCCAAAAAAATAAACACCAATCCACTGAACTTGGTTTCCAAGTTTGAAGATGTTTCGCTTCCCATCCAGGAAACTTTCTCAATTCATCTAAGTGTCTGAACATAATCTGTACAGGAGAGTGGAGGACCTCATCTATTCAGCAAGACCAACAATCCCCTTTAGCGACGACCTTTCAGACACTTAGGCCCCGTCCACACGAAGTCAAAACGAACATGAAACGCTAATATTTTCCAGAACGTTTGTCGTAAAGACGGAGACGTAAAATAAATGTGATCGTCCACACGAATGCATGAAAACGCTGCAAAATGTATGCCAGGCCTATAAGTGGCGCTGTGGTGCCAAAGCAAAAATAGGCGACGAAATGTTGGGCACGCGCACTAATATTTATACATGGTTGCCCTGCGGTTCCATTTTCGTGGTTCAGTCAAATTCAGGTGCTGAACTATGTCATCTATATTGCTCTGTTCTTCCTGGAGATATTCCAGAAGAAGAAGATTCTGTTGTAAGCCCGACAGCAGGGTGAGTAGCATGAGCAGCAACCATTCAACAGAGTACGACGCCATTGTGTTTAGAGGCGACGCTATGACGCATGCGTGTAAGAAAAAAAATGCGGTTAGAGCTTAAAGATGGAAACGCGAAAACGGCGTTTCAGAATCTTCCCACTCTGAAGGCTGAATAAAAAAAAGATCGTTTACAGACCCCCGAAACGCCGGCTTCGTATGGATGAGAGGCTGGTTTGGTGAAAAATTTGTGCGTTTAGGCCAGGGTTCGGCTTCGTGTGGACGGGGCCTTAGATCGGTATGGGGTACTGCAGTCTAACAAAAGAAGCCAAACGACCCCAATTCCAATGAGGTGGAGCTCTTCATTCTATGTGCATATTTTCAAAACAAAAACAGGCCGTTGTTGGGCTGCCATATAAAACCTCGAACTCAACGCTATTCCTGACATTTTGATTTGAAAAAGCTTCCTGGATGGGAAGCGAAACGTCTTCAAATTCGGAAAGTAAGCCCAGTGGATTGTTTTTTTTTTTTTTTTTTTAATTTTTTTGGAATGATCACGAAGCAGAAACCCCAGTGAGGAAAAAAAGGAAAAAAAAAAGACACTACATTGCATTGGCGCTAAGGGAACCGAAATTGTATATAAAAAAGATCAACTTAATAAAAAAGTTTAAACTATTAAGAGAATTGACCTTTATGATGGAAAAGTTAGCCTGGAAGCTTAAATAGTAATGTTTAGATAGCACAGCGAAAAGCCACTTTATACAAATGCATTAAAGCGCTGATTAGAGTCAGCTTTCATTAAAAAAAAATCCATATGTTTACATTTTCTACTTTATATACACTTTAATAATAGTTCTCACTCTGATGCCCTGATTACCTTTTGATACAAAAAAAAAAGCTTTGAACACAAAATAAGAAATAACCTTTGAAATGTTGGTCACATGTTTTCAGTTCCTATGTGATAAAGACATTAAATAGCCTGAATTTATTATTTTTTTACCACTCTGCATTTTCACAGACTTTTCTATGTGGTCTACCAGTGTATCCTTATTATTATATGGATCATGATCAATTTACTCTTCCATTCACAGAATTATATCGCACCTGATGGCACCCACAGTACCAAAAGCATATGTATCAACCAACATTTGTGTTACAGTCCTGCTCACCATTATTGGCACCTCTTCATGTTTTGCATAGCTGAGTGAATATCTTCAGAAATAAATGGAAATGTTCAAAAGTTATATCAGCAAGATCTTTCAATTTAAGGTCCAAAATAATTTAACAAAGGCAGTTACCATTTCAACACAAATATTTTAATTCCAAAGGACAAAACAGAAAACCAGCATGTGCACTAATATTGACACCCCTCCCCAGTATTTGGTTGCTCAGCCTTTGGCGGCAATGACAGCCTCCAAACGTTTCTTATATTCATCTATAAGCTTCTTGCACTTCTTGGGTGGCATTTTCTCCCACTCTTCTTTTGCAATTTGCTCAAGCTCTAGTAGATTTGAAGTGTTCCTTTCTCCAATGGCAGATTTCAGCTCTACCCAAAGATTTTCAATTGGATTGAGATCAGGACTTATTGCTGGCCATTTTAAAATAGTCAATATTTTCTGTTTCAACCATGCCTGCGTGTTTTTGGAGGTTTGCTTTGGGTCATTATCTTGCTGGAAGACCCAGGATCTTCGCCTCAAACCAAGTTTTCTTACACTAGGCAAAACATTTCGCTCTAGAATTGCTTGATAATCTTGTGATTTCATGATGCCTGTGATACGGTCAAGGCCTCTAGTACCAGATGCCGCAAAGCAGCCCCATGGCATTATGCATACTCCACCATTCTTGGTGGTTGGTATGAGCTATGCTTTTCTTTAAAGGCTTCATTGCGCTGTCTGTAAACATACTGTTGATGTGAATTACCGAAAAGCTCCACTTTTGATTTATCTGTCCATAAAAGGTTGTCCCAGAAGGCTTGAGGTTTCGCCCAGGTTCTCTTTTGCGAAGACCAGTCGTTCTTTTTTATGTCTTTTCTTTAGCATCTCAGCCGTTCTCTTTCTTTCCAAGTAGAGGCCCTTTTATTTCAGAGTTTTCAACAGAATGAAAGCAGAAAACAAGGAAGGGACTGAATAACTTATTGAGGTTGAAAGAATTAGACATCAAGTAAAAGCAAGCTGCTTGTAACGGTGAAATAATAATTAATTGATCAGCATAAAACAAATGCCATTGATATTGTGTTTGAGATCTGCAGAACGCGTTGCTGCTTTGAAACACTCTTGTTTCCCATTAAATCAAATGGCTTATGCTGGGAGTCATCAGCCATGACGAATGAGGCAGAATAGAAGCAATGCAGCAGGACCAATGCCTGTATGGCTGGTCTGTCTATTAAATGTAACCAAGCTCTACTAATGTGGCACCTGGAGTTTGATCAGCTCTGTTATCAAAAACATCTCAAATAATACAATAAGCATTTTAACAAGGGTGAGCCCAATGAGAGCTAGGCTGTTCTAAGCAGTGCCTTTCAGTACAACCTAGTGGTGTATTGACATGTATGTACAGGAGTAAAGCATACGCATGCTGCATTTTGGGGAAATTCTGACACTGGTGCTCAACACAGAATATATAATGCAAATCAGGACATTGTTATGTAAAAGCATGAAATGATAGAAGTAAACAGAGCTGTAGCGTCATTTATTTAATATATTCTGATAGCATGGCCCCACAGCAAATATGTCAGAGTCACTTGACAAAATGAATCACTCCACTGGTTTCTGCTTGTTTACCCTAGTTGTTTTCGGCACAGGAGGAGCCCAGAGATGGCCCTTTCGGATGTTTGACGACGTCCAGTCGAGTAAAAGCCCAACATGAATCATTTGACCAAATGCGTCAGTGGCTTTTTGAGTCAGCAAAACATCCCAGTTTGTGAAAGAAGATTGCTGTTTTTATGTCTTCTTTCTCTATTATGTTGAAAATAGTAAAATTCTGGTGTTGTTTATCTGAAGGGCAGATTACTTTAATTTGCTAACAGCTCTATTTTATCTTTTTGTGGCTAAGAAGGAAATCTCTTAATGACAGCGATTAGTTCCATCAGTTGGAGGCTAAACAAAACACAAACCTCTGCTGATATCGTTTGTGTTGTAAAAACATGCTCTAGCTTCCCTCTCATAGATGTCCAAGATGATCTCCAAAAAAACCTTAAACTCCTTCTGATGGTTTAGGATCAACAAAAGAGTCCATTGTATAGCAATGGTGGCAGACCCCTCAGCCGTGCTGGCAGGGTGCAAAGTTTTCTGGTGCTGCTGCTCTTTCAGATGGTGACATCAGCGAGTGTTGGAAAAACTCAGCTAAATGAATGCAGGGTTGGAGCAAACGGCACTTCAGGACAATATCACTAGTTATTAGCTTTTGTTAGGCCAGGGAGAAGTTGCCAAGAGGAAGCACCAAGGACAAGAGTCCTACTAATGCCTTGTAGGTCATGAGAAATCAGTTTTTTTGGACAGACGTTTTATCTTCCTCCGAGAAATCACAGAAACACCTCAGTACAGATGCTG
This sequence comes from Cyprinodon tularosa, assembly GCF_016077235.1. NCBI lineage: Eukaryota > Metazoa > Chordata > Actinopteri > Cyprinodontiformes > Cyprinodontidae > Cyprinodon > Cyprinodon tularosa. The sequence goes on along the minus strand of NW_024038395.1, from coordinate 965,227 downwards.
AGATGCAAGACCCAGCTGTCCCAAGGCGGGACAGTGTAGCTGCACCAATCACATTCCCAGAGTCTGAGTTTAGTTTAGTGAAGCTGTCTGCGCTGTGTCCATTCACCCGCTGAAAATCAGTGTGAGTGGTTTGGAAACTATATTTTCCACCTTCTGAGAAGGAGGAAGGGTTTGCCCATGGGGCCTAAAATGCCCATAGTGTTACTGTAGCAACAGGAAGTCATGAGCCACTAAAAACCACATCTTTTCTGTAGTATTTAAGATGCTAATCATTTTGTTTCCCAACTGATTCAAACTGATACTCAGAGTAGACACTAGCACTATACATCTAATGTTAATAGTCAAATCATATGAAAATGTCCTATATACAAAAGGTAACGAGTCATCAGCTGTAACTGATGATACAATAGGAAGGGTTAGGGTAGGGATCCCACACCATCACTTTTTTGAAAAGCCTGAAAAGGTAAAGTGATCCAATGGGATATAGAAACTAGCACCATAACTGAAACCATCATAAAGTAAACTGAATAATGGTGATGAAGAGCTGCAGGTTTCTGGCTAGGGTCAGCATGTTGTCCATAAATGTTTTTCTTCTTATTTTAAATATATAACTATACCTTTACAGGACATTAATGCAGGAGGTTTTGCAGGTAAAGTGTGGTTTGGCATGCTTGACTGAATGGCTGCGGATGTAGACTCTGCAAATAGTGCAGCTTTAATGGTGCCTTCACAGGGCAGAAAATTACCATTACTATATAAACTAATGCACTCACCGACCATCATGTTTCAGCCTTTTCAAAATGTCCTTAAATGACTAGAGAACATTCAGTGACGTTTGGTCCACCATTTCCAAATTTAAATCTTTTCATCATTAGAAAACAAGGTTGTTTGATTCTTCACAAAAGTTTCTACAACTTTCCTAGTTACACTGAAGAAGAGTTTTTATTGCAGAAAGATGCGGTTCCCTGTAAGGGTAATTCAGTTATCTCTTTACGTTGAAAATGTTTATAGTATTTCTTAACCATCTATTGTCAAACCTTTCATTAAATTTCTGTTTTCTAATGTCTACATTCTAGTTTTTATCTGATTCCTACATTTGTAAAAAACTTAAAAGCATATTTTGAGACTAATCCTTAAGGCACAAGTGTAAACTGTAAAAACAAGAACATACTGCTGCTTTTATCAACTTTGACAACCTTTGAAGATGGAACAAAAAGAAATCTAGATTCAAACAAATGCTAAAAGCTTCAGACGTTGCACATTTTACAGACAAGAATAGAAGCTCATGCAAATCTGCCTGGATTAGCCTGTTCCACCAAATACATTTTAACTGCACCTGCTTCTATGTACATGTGCTCCAAGTATATGGGTTGGATAGCTGCTGACTGCTGAACAGAAAGAGTGCTAGTCCATTTGGCATTAAAAAATATCAGTGCATTGATTTCCTTATACTTGTTGCTTTATAAAAGCCAATATAGCAGACAACTATATAGACAACTATAGCAGTTTGTCTTTATCTTTTAGCTGCAGTATCCTCTGGTTTTCTTATTATTCTTTTAGGGGTGTCTGGGACTTTTAAAGGTGCATTTAGCTTGATGTTTAGCTGGTAATTTTAAGTCCTTATTAGTAGCAAAGGAACAAATAGCTGTCTTTTACATGCATGTTGTTTAGCCCCAGTCAGTACTAAACCTTATATATGTGCCTCACTAGGTTTCCTCCTAAGAGACCATCATGAAAGCACCATGTAAACCCCACTCTAATCACTAGCTGATTATTATTTTTTTTCTCCTAATTTTCCCTCTGGCTTTTCTTGGGGCCATTGCCACTGGACGGTTCTGTTCAGATTTCTCTGCAGCGGTCTTGGTGTGCAAAAATGCAACTGACATTTCAGACAAAGCAAGAACAAATGACAAAGCAAATTTCCCAAGAGCTGACATAATTTCACAAAAAATAGGAATCTGTTTAAAAAACATTTAAATTGCCCTGAAAGAATGAGGACCAAGAACTCTGTGTGTCATTTAATAGAACTTAGTTCTTTGTGTTGTTGTTTTGTAAAGTGTGTTTGGGGTTTCTGCTGATTTTGTTGCATTAAGAGTTAATCAAAACCTCTGACATTTTAACCTTTGTTTTAAAAGTAACATAACAAACATAAAACCATTTAACCCTGAGAAGATACTCTTAGTCGATAAAATACAAAAATAAACCTGTGTTTATGTTTTTGTACATTTTTTTCATCAAAGGTAATCTTCAATAAATGCTTAATTTAAAATGCAATATCCTCTCATATTTGCTGAGCATTTCCAGTGAGGATCACATTTTACTTTGCATTTAAAGGAGACAAGATGACTTACCTTCGTCTGATCTTTTAAACTTCCCCCTGCATCTCTACCAAATAGATTGCACATTATTACCACAGGAATTTGGTTTGCCATCCAGATCATCGAGCTCAGGTGTTTGAATTCCTCAGTGGCCACAGGTGCATAAAATACAGCCTGCTTCTAAAAACATTCAGAAAGTAATTGGTCGCCCTTAGAATCTGTCGATTTCTAGCATTGTACTGTAATAGAATGTCACCAGCGCATCGTGTCCTGCCATGAAAATTCATTGCTGCTAAATATTTTAAAGTCTTTTATAAGCTGTCTTATAAAAACTAAAAGCTATTGGGAATGACAGCTACTCAGCCACAAAGTGGTAGGCCATAGAGATGGGTCAGCGAATGTCAGCAACTTCCTGCGGAGTCAGGACCAACAGACCTTCAAACTTCAGCTGACTTTTAGATTGGTTTGAGAACAGTTCATAAAAAGCTCCAGTGGTTTCTTTACCCAATCATGGACGAGCGGCTTATAGTGGGATTTTATTTGAAATGCATTGTATCTGTGCTACAGCGCTTTGAAAAAAAGCAGAAACCAAACCATAAAGAAGCCTTTAATCACCAAGTTTAATGCAAATTGTCAGATGCAGTGGTGTGAAGTTGGCCAGACTCTGAAACTTTATTCTGGACCACAGAACTGTAGAGTAACAGAAAATGTTCTTGGTTTTAACAAATTGTTTCTTTTTCTGCCAGACCAGTTTGGTTTTGGTAGAAGTCAGGAGAACTGCACTTTGATTGGGTCAAGTTTGCTGCAGAGAGGATTGCTTTATGGAGCGTAGAACTCTCACATTACAGAGGAGAGTACTGCTTATCCACCTGCTTAATTTGATTTTCTGTTTTATTTTATTTTTTTACGCTAGGTAATGATTTAAAGAAGTAAATTAACTTTATACAATAATTTAATAAGATTTGAACTATAAAGTTGCTATGTAAAGAAGCTGACATTTGCTTCAGTATGTGTTAGGGATGGAACGGTTCACAAAATCCACGGTTTGGTTTGGTTCACGGTTTCGTGTTCACGGTTTTCGGTTCGGTATATGTTGATTGTTAGCCTGACATGTTGGTCGTGTTGCTGTTAGCATAAACAAAACGTGTTGCACAATGCTTGCACACTGTTGCACTTTTATCCACAACTTTCTTTGCGCTGTCATCGTAGGTCACTCTAAATGCAAAGCGCCCATACAGCAGACCTATAAAGTGCTGCTGGCGCGTCTTCCAACTCCTGTTCTTTCCCACTCGCCATTCCGACACAGTTCTCCACAACAACTGATTTTTTCTACTACACCCGGCTACGCTGCTTCGCTTCTTCTTCTTCTTGTTTACTACTGGTGGTTGGCTTTGGTCGCAGTAACGCCACCTTCTGCTCTGGAGTGTAAACGCTTCACCTATGAGAAAAAGGAGCAGCGCATAAACCGAATGCAACGCACGCGAACCGAACGAGACAGTCGAACCGAACGGTTCGGACGGTTTTCATAAACCGTTCCATCCCTAGTATGTGTAGCTAAAATTATCACATGCAATGCTTGTTTGCAAGTAGTAGAGTGTCCTTGTGTTTCTAAATATGTTTTTGTTCCAACATTTCAATAAAAACGTAAAAACTTAATGTTCTCGCAGAGGATAGAAACGTCTGAACTACGTTTATTTTCACCCTTTATACTTCACTAAGGTCATTTTATCCACATATTTAGGTCATGTTCTCTTAGCTTAAAGAGTTTGACCACAGTTGCTTTATTTTTAGCAACGTTAAGATACAAAAAGTGTTCTTTGAATTCCTGGAAACACTAGAACAAGCATGTTTAAACCTTAGACTAAATATAGTCTCTATAAAATAGTAATGTTTGAAAGGAAAACCAAACCGAACCTTGGATGTTTTGCACTATAATGTTTTCTTAATGCAACAACAAACTTTATGTTATTTCTGCCCGTTGGATGTTATCGTCGCTTTAAATGGCCATTATTAGTGGTTTTCTGTCCCATTGAATGGCTCCATATTGTGCCTCCTACCTACTAGCAGTCTCAGCAGGTTATTAACACTGAATGAACCCTAACCCTAAGTTATTTTTGTCCGCAGAATTAATAAATGTATGTATGTGTTATCTGAACATAATTTTAGTAGTTCTTCACGTATTGTAAAAAATATCTGTCCACATCTCGCTCATATTAAACAACCCAAAAACAAAAAACACTCTTTTCCTGTTAACCGAGTTGTTTTTAAAGACCACATTAAAATCCATATGGACTTAAACTCGTGGAATTTATTTAGAGTAAAGGTTTTAAATGCAGTTATTTTTATCAAGTAGGTGTTTCGTAAATAAAGCAGATAAAAACTAAAAGTCATAGGAGTTTGCCCTGAAATCGAAGGATTGACGGTTCAAGCCCCGGCTCCGTCTTTCGATGTCGTTGTGTCCTTGGGCAAGACACTTCATCTGCATTGTCTACTGATGGTGGTCAGAGGGCCCGGTGGCGCCAGTGTACGGCAGCCCCGCTTCTGTCAGTGAGCCCCAGGACAGCTGTAGCTTGCCACCATCAGTGTGTGCGTGAATGGGTGAATGACTGAATGTAGTGTAAAGCGCTTTGGTCAAGTCTTCTGACTTGAATAAAGGCGCCATATAAGTACATGCCATTTACCATTTACCATTTAAATAAAGCTTAATGTTTTAGACGTGGCAAAAGGGGCTGTTATCACCTATAGGCTGCATATTATTAGCCATTAGAAACCTACTAGAAGGTAGAGGATGCACAGTCTGAAGCCATGCTATGGTACTGATGACCGCTAATACTGGCCATTTAGTGGTTGAACACATCCGAAATACATGTGGTTCTTTTTTGGCATTTTATCACATAAAATCTGGGTTTTCTGGCTATTGATAAGGCAGTTTTCTCTATAAGCTAAAGTTTCCATTTTGTTTGAAATATTTTTTCTTGGATTAAAAAAAAGCTACAGTAGCTGTTTTTTGTGAATATCAGTTTCTAAAAATGTAATCTGCTGATTCAAACCTGTTCTCATTTGCTCAACACCATTAGTCCAATTACTGCCTGTGGACAGTTTCTGGGGAAGAGCATTGGCAGCATTTTTAAACTCACCTGTCATTAACTTTCTAAGGCTAATGTTCCAATTAATCCCCTGGTGTTGAGACTTTTTTTAAGACCTATACGGTAGGGACACTGAATCAGGCAGAAGTAGAGCCAAAATGAGAAACATTGTGGGAGCTCCATGTCTTTTCCCTGCTCATTTATTATACTGCTAGTTAGTTTCTTTTTACTGTAGGCCACAGTCTTATTAGATTTTTCAAATTGGTCACGAAGGCTTTCATCTGTTTACGCTGCTCTACTCTGAAAGGCCCTGTCTGGCTCTTGCTCTTTGACTCGCTCCTACACCTGTCTTTTTGATGTCAGGCCTGTATAATTGCATCTGTGAACATCATTGCTCCCTCTTGTCCCTCAATGTATCATCAGTGGCCCTGCTTTCCTGCATCACGGCAGGCGTTAAATGAGTGTGCATTGCCTTGCTGAGCTCCATCCAATTTGTGTGTGATCTCCTCCCTGTTGTGTTTATGATAGCCTGAGAATAAGTGATGTGTTCCTTATCTAAGGTGCTGGCCTGTGCTGTGGAGCACCTTCCATTGAGCGCGTGTTTAGCGAATGACTCTGGTGAAACACTGATATGCTATCTTGTCAGTGTTCGGAGGTAACCGGCGTGCCACATGCTTATCTGATGCATTTTATTGCACATGAAATCACTTGAACTTCGAAGTTGTCCTTCAAAAGCGTAATGTCCTTTTAGTAACATTGATTGCAGCTTATTGTTGCTTTTCTATGTAAAAAAAAATATGATTTTTACATGCTCTCAGAGAGAAATGTGTGTATGCTTCAAAGAAGATCATTTAAAAACTACTCTGTCAGTTATTTAAGAACAAGCGCAGAGGTTATGACTCAAACTGAAATAAAGAGGCTCTGAAAAGTCATTTTCACAGTTTCTCACTTTCAATTTTCAAACTTCAATGTATTTGATTTAAGTTTTGTGCGACAAACTGAGAAAAAGTGTCACAAATCTGGGGAGCGGAAATAAAAGGCAACAGTTAACAGAGTCTCTGAAAGGTTGCATGATTTTGATTTGAGCTTCTTTGCATCAGAGAGAAGCCCTTTTTCTGTAACAGAACTACCGGTACTCTTTTCTGTAAGTCTTTCTACCAGATTTGCATTGATGTTCTTATCATTTTTTTTAGCATAAATGCTCAAGGTCAGTCAAATTGTTTCAACAGTATCTGTAAAAAAAAATCCCATCCCTACTCTAAAGGATATAAAGCCTCAAATAGATTTTCTTCCAGAGTTCCTTCTTTCCATCATCTCTGACCTGATACCCTGTTCTCCAAAGAAATTCAGTCCCTCCATCATGCTACTACTACCATGTTCAAAGCTATGGACCATTTTAAATTACTTTAATATAAAGCTCTTTTGACTCTTTTTGTCTAAACAAAGCTCCTTCTAAATGATTACAATTTTTCCTATTGCTAATGTTAAACTACATAACAAACTTTGTTTAGTTTGTCTTTCATCGGTTGCCTTCTTTCAGATGTTCAGGTGCACATGACTAAAAACTTCCCTCATCTTTTTTCAATTTAGTATTGGTTCCCTTTGGCTTCTCTGAAGTTAGCGCAATCCTCTTGGTTCTTCTGTTAACATTTTCTATGCCAGGGGTGTCGTTTTTTAAATGGGTGGCCATGACTGGGTAGGTTTGTTCTGTAATTGTGCTGGTCTTGTCAGTGTTATTTGATTTTAGATTAAATTAAATTCAGTTTATTTAAATAGTGCCAATTCAAAACATCGACTGATTGACTTTTTAGCAATCCCTCACACCAAGCATGCTTGTAGCGACAAAAATAAACCTCCAGCAGAACCAGGCTCAGTGTGAACGGCCAGCGCCAAGGCTGACTGGGGTTTAAAGGGAACACCGTTTTTTTTTTTTTATTGGCCCCTTGATTTTACGTTGTTACATCATGTTCTACTCACCCATATTAGTTTTGTGTCATTTGGAGCAGTTCTGAAGATATTCGGTTAGGTTATATCCAAGTAACGTCTTCCTATGGGCAACGAGTTGAAGGCACAAACTAAACAGATATAACCTAACCGAATATATTCAGAACGGCTCCAAATGACACAAAACTTATATGGGTGAGTAGAACATGATGTAATAACATGAAATCAAGGGGCAAATGTAAAGAAAATAGTGTTCCCATTTAAGGAGACAGTAGCTGACATACAGAAAGAAACAAAGACACAAAAGGCAACTGCCAACCAGCCCCACATGCGTCCCAGTCCAGGAAATACACAGTCAGCAAGACGAGCTCTGAGTCAGCTCCAATGTCAGAGGATCAAAGAGAGCACATCCTGTTAGTCACAGTCAGAGAAACAGGACTACACTGAAAAACAGGCCAAGTTCCAATATCTATAAACAAATGTGAAAGAAGGAGATAATACTGCAGAATGGGAGAATAGAGAAAATGGGTCCCTATGTCGTCCAACAGTTTAGGCCTATAGCAGCATACTTATAGATATAGTTCAGGACAACGTTAGCCACTTGAAGAGATATTCACCTGCCTTGCTTTAAAAGTAGACAGGTTATCTGCCTCATGGACTAAAACTGGTAATTGGTTCCACAGGAGAGGAGACTGATAACTAAAAGATCTGCCTCCCATTCTACTTTCAAATATTCTAATTTCAATGTATCGTTAAGCGGTGCTCTGTAGAAGGTCCAAAGCCTGGGACAACCTTTTATAGCCTCTTGAATATGTTCTCCCTAACCCTGCTAACCTGCTGTTTTACTTGCTCTTTATGATTCTATTTGATCATCATTTATCTCTAACAGACCTCTGGAGCCTTAAAATAAAAGCTGAGTTTAAACAGAAATTATATCACACACAGATGAACTTCATTTAATGATTCAGTGATTTCTGGATATAAATGGTTGCTATGGATTTGATGTAGGGCTAACTGAGCTTGGAGTGACGTTTGGGATGATATATTTTAAACGAATATCTCGATATCACCAAGAGTTGCATTAAAGCCACCATTGATTCTTTATTTAATTATCATTCACAAATATTAATGCAGAACCAATTTTGCAGGTTTTGAAAAACAATAGCATTAAAAAAAACCTTTGCAGTTTCCATCTGCTTTGGGGAATGCTTTGCTGTTTTCTAGCTCATTGATTTGCTTTCCTCATTCATTCCCCACCAAACCATTCCCTACATCTGCAGATAATTAAAAAGCAGCAATGAAAAGAAGGGGCACGGTTCTAAATCCACTCGAATCAAAGAGATCTAAATTCTCTGTGAGCTGCAGCTTGCTGATAAGCAAATGTGAAGGAAAGAAATGCATTAATTTAGACATTTTTTATTGTTTAAATCTACTGCATTCTGAATTTAAGTCTTGTTGACCATTTCATTACAATGGCAACCTACAATACTGTAAACAATATGCTAGCTGTTATTTTTATTGATCAAGCATTTCTGACATTTTGATGTGTGAAATTGATAGCTTGAGTTGATATAAAAATGATGCTTTAAAATGATTGTGTTGAAAATGTAAAGCTAATCTTGTTAAATCCTGATGAACAACCAAATTATTGCCATCATTTCTTCCAGGTCCGTAGAATGATTTATCACTTTAATAGACCCTTTCTGACAAGATGAAGCGGCTTTGAATATATCAAAAAACAATAAATCATGCTCTGATATATCGAGATGTAAAAAAACAAAAAAACGTTAGTCTCAAAAGGGTTGGGCCGCAATTTATTTTTAGGATTTCAGCAGTTAGAGTCATCATTCCAAAGTTGAGACTGCATGAAACATTGGTAGGATTGTCCAGTCTACTACTTACTCCCAGAACATCTGATCATTTATGCAGAAGGTCAGAAAATTACCCTGAACAAAGATTCAGACAGAGCAGGCCTCACCTGCTTCAGTCAAGGTGAGTGAAACACAAGGGGCTAAATTATTCTACATGGAAAAGTGAAAAAAGCTTAAAGCAAAGATGACTAAAAGAAAAAAAAAATGCTTTGGCAGACGGCTTAGCCATTAAATATATAAATGAGTACAGTGAGATGGTCAAATGTTTTATGGCATAATGTGGAAACAATTGCAGATTGAATAGGAAAAGTCGAATCATATTAACATCATAGGAGAAGTGGAGATTGAGACAGAGCAGAATTAACTTCCTAAGGAAACTTACATGTAGGTCCTTCAGTTTTTGCAGCAAAATGATTCATATAATCTATAAGTCAGTGTTGGAAAGTGAATTCTTCTGCTACCATCTGCTGGGCTAACAATTTCTTATTGAATACAAGGGAAGTTAACTTCCCTGGTAAATTGCATCGTCAAACTTCATAAATGTAGTGATTAATCTGCATTAAATATGTGTTAAAATGGGCCTGATTTCATGAATATGTCGAGCATATGTTGGAAGCAATCTCCCCTCCATTATGAAGCATCAGGACGCTGCCAGTCAGTCTGAGAAATCCCTGTTGAGGTTTGAACCTCCGTCTATTGAAGTAAGCAGGGAGTAAGTAGAGCCCTGATTGGATAACGTGCCAAAATACGTCACTCCTAGTGAGGCTGAACCTCTTAGGGGATCTGAGGAGCAGGGGTGGGATGTGAAGCTGGCTGCTCAATGCTGATTGGCAAACATACTTAAGGATCTTTGACTGACAGTGGCCAGACAGAGAGGAGGTTTTCCTCATGAGTCGAGAGGAAAAATTATTATTCTGATCAGTCATCTTGGGCTGAACTCTTGCCGTAGTTTTATTATTTCAGAGAGCCTCACAACCGCTATTTTGATTATGTGTGTCATCATTTGTTTACTTAAAATGTGAATGTTGGATTTAATTAACAGTATTGAGCCTCCCCTGTTTCATTGAGGAGCAGCCGCCAGTGGTAACAGCATCAGCAAATGACTTAAAGAAGCTCAACAAGTTGATGAAGAAGATCAGCTTTTTTCCAGAAACCTCTCTAGATTTTATAAGGAAGAATTCTTCATTAAATTTAAAACATTATGGACAACAGTGAGCATCCTCTTTATAAAGAAGATTGTTATGGCATACAGCTATCAACATCTAAAATAAATTTAAAAAAAAAATCACTAAAAGATGTATTACTGCAACATTTATCTTTGATAGCAAAATATTGTTGAACTGATTTGTATTTTATTAGAATATACTTGGATAATCCAGTAGACTTTTATCTCGATAACACAGGTCAGTTGATCAACCTTTAATTGGTTATAAAAAAAAAAAACTATCAGCAAAGAAAGGTTTGCCAAAGTTACCCTATAGTCACTAAAATTTTAAGATTTTTTTTAAAAGCTTCCTTCCTGGATTGAGTTAAAGTTCATTTCTCCCTAAGTCCCCTCCACAAAACTCCAAGAGGACATAAAAGGGTATAATTACTGAGAAGTCTGTTTAATTTTGCATCTTCTCTTTTAAAGTTAGACTGAAAACATAATGTTATTATAATATGTGTTTTTACTTCCAGCATAATGCAAATTTTCTTATTTGAATCACTCAAGCAAAGCTCCCATTTCAGGCTTCAGAGTTTCCTTCTCTCCTCGTTGCAACAAAGGGGACATAAAAAAAGCTTGTATAATACCACCTCATAAAAAATGTATACCTGGTTATAAATGTTTCATAGGAGAGCAGTTACTTTTAACTTACAGTCTGGTTTTACAAGAACTCCTTTTAGATTGTAAAGGAGTTTGAAACATGTTGTTTTTTGAGTCCTCTGCAATTAAAAAAGAAACAGTAGAATTGATCCATACGCATAAAGAGCTGTGACAAATGATTAGCTGCCTCAACTCTTTGTTCTACTAACAAACTCTAATGTTGATTTTTTAATAAACCACATATAGCCATGAAGAAGAAGGCATAAACTTTTCAAATGACTGTATTTTTTAAAATTGCGTAACGCTTTATTTTTAGAATTGAATGGAATGAATTGAATGATGATTTAAAGTTATGTCCTTTCTTGGTGAATTTTAAAAGGGCTTTAAAATGTAAAATGATAAAATCCTATGTTATGTAGATTTGAATGTTTATATACGCAGTAAAGAACCTGGTAGGTTGTGAAGGTTGTAAGTATAAAACAGGGTAGGCAAAAATAAGCTTTGCTTCAGCCTATTCCTTTTTTGTGGTAAATTGCTGGTTTTGTTTTGATGCTGTTTAGTTGTTTAATATTGGATTATTTGCTAAAAAAAAATAAATTGAAAGTGAAGTGAAGAAGAGTCACAAAGTTCACAACAATCAATAAATCAATAAAAATAAAATAATCAATAAAAAGGTCAAAGGTAAGGAAAGAAATCAGTTAAAACAGGAAATTGTAACTAATAGAAATAATTTTAATATAAATGTAGATTTTAAGCAAGGATTAAAAGCAGCTAATGAATTTCTCTTCTGTTTAGAGGGAGAGCAACGCAGACGAACCTGACCATGGGCAAAAAAAAAAAAAGAACATTTCCCCCTAAGCCTAATAACTGGTCGTTACATCCTTGGCAGCAAGACTTGCCAGAAAGTGTTTGCATTAACAGGCAGTCTTTTAAAATGCTGTGGGGGAATCTTGTCTAATTCTTAGTTTTTTGTATTGTGTTTATTCAGCCATTATAAAATATATATTTTGAAGCACAAACAGCCTGTTTAGGTTGGATTTACCTCAAGCTTTTAACTTGGAAACTCCAGGACTTCCTATTTTGTTTAAGCAAATCAGTACTCGCCCCCTGTACTAAATCTTTTACCTGCTGGATCACCAAAAGGGCTTAAGGGTCACATTAATGATAACCTGATGCTGGAACATTCCCCTCCAGGATCTTCTGGTCGTGAGCAGAATTCACTATTCCATAAATTTGATGCAAGACTTCCATGCCCTCAAGCTCCATCCCAGCTCCAGGCCATCTCTCCACCACTATCGGCCTGATGTTCCTTCTTTAAAATGCTGTGTCAGTGTTATGCCAGAAGTGAAGGCATAACATTAAACATGGTTACACTGGGTCAGGCTGTAGATTGATTCTTTTCCAAAAGTGACAGTTGCTTTTATAAAATACTACCATGATAAACGTGAGGTTTGCTTTAGTATTTGTTTTTGCTTGGCTGTGATTTTTTGCCCTCTAACTCTCCCATGGATACAGTTTCTTCCCACTCTCTTTCCTTTTCATGAATTTTGAACACTGGCCTTAACTGAGGGAAATGATGTTTTCAGTCTTTTAGATCTTCCGGGCGATTTTTCTTGACCTCTCGGATGGGTCACCAATATGCTCTTGGCAGAATTCTAGTTCCCCACTGTTCATTCTTCTTTTTACTTCTCCATGTCTTCTTTCACTGTTTCAGTGAGGTTAAAAAGCCTTTTAACCAGACTGGGAGATGTTTATATTCTTCCTTAATGTCTTTACGTCAAGCACAACTTGTTGCTTTTGTGACCCTTTAGCCCCATCATATCAAAAGGCTGCAGTGTTTATGACTTGGCCATCTTTGTCTAAAGCCATCTGGTACATTTTACTTCAATTTATTACTATTTATTATTCACACTTGTGAACAAAGGTACAAACATGTTCAATGTTCCAGGTTGAAGGAAGGAATTTAGTTGAGTTTAAACTCATTCTGCATGCAATTAACATGATTTGCAGCAATCAGCATCTTGAACTGCCGTTGCTTTGGGCTGATTACTTAGTCTCAAAACTGCAGTTTAGTCAAAATTATTTCTGTTTCTGTGAGGCAAGATTATACATAATGGATGGAAATAAAACTTCCCTGAAATGATCATATGAAGTGCTTAGTTAAGGATAATAATCTGGGTGCTTATCTTTGTATTATTTTTCTTTTCTTTTCTTATAATGCAGTATCTCTGTGGGTGTCAGGAAGCAGTTACTTAACTGCATCTAAATGTGCTCTTTTCAGGTAAACATTTTTTGCAAATACCTTAAATAGCACTTTAAGTTGCATTCACACCTTAAAGTGCTATTTACAGCATGCTTTTAACGCATTGAAAACACTCCTAAGCACATGGGAGAAGTCAGGTAAGGTTAAGGCAGGACTGCATGAATGAATAGTATAGGGATGTCTAAGAGAAGTGCTGCAGAGCAGGAAATGATACAAGTTAGAAAAGAAAAAGTGAAGAGCATCTTTGAGGATTTTTCCCGTTGAGGAACTATTTGGGTATTTAACCTGTCTGGTACTACAGATCCCACAGGATCTCAAGCAGTAACGGAATCAGATGAAATGTTGTCAGTATTAGATCTGTCTTACCTCTCAAATATTTTCTGATCTTTGGTATTCACTGTAATGCATGGATGGGCAGGCAAATCCATTATCATAGGTGGAAGAAATATGCTAGACTACCGTGAGCCAAACTGTGGATTGTGTCCTGCATAAGCAGAGGTGTCAAGTAAAAAGTAACAATACTTCATTACTGTACTTAAGTACACTTTTTAGCTATCTATACTTTACTCTATTACTTATTTTTCCTCTTCTACAGTATCTGTACTTTCTATTCCTTACATTTTTAAAACAAACTTTACTCGTTACTCTTGGCAACGGTGTAATGCAGAGGTCACAGATTAGCAGACCTTGGTCCGGTGTTATGCCGAAGAGTGCATCCCTGCCGAGTTATGCATCCCCAGTGGCGGGAGCGCGCCTCACTCTGTACAACTGCATATCAACGAGGAAAACAGATTAAAATATGACCAATTGAGCTACTTGTTGTTATAATAATGATGATAACGACGTGAGTTTTGAAACTGCAAAGCTTTGTCTTAAGCGGAAAATCAAACAGCACAGCGTTCACAGACCAGTGATGCATTCGCAAACGTCAGATACAGTTATGGTAGTTATGGTGCATTCAGGAGCATGGGACATTTCACACTGACAAGGAAAGAGACCTAAACGGAACAGAACTTAACTCATACAATAATGTATTTATTTAGAGAAAGTGTGGGCTTTCTTATAATACTGAATGCTCTATAATTGTATTTCTGTTATTTCATCTTCTAGCTTTTTATTCTAAAAAATCTATATTATTACAGCAGCAAATTATTAGTTTTCCAAAAGCCAGTTTAAAAGCTTCAAATGAGGCTTTAGATCATACAGCGACAATTACCCTGTCATTGTTTTACAGGCATAATTTGCATTTGTTGACTCTTTTCCTTTGGATATACAGGAATACAGTCATACAGGTGTCCGCTCCTCTGAGATGGCATGGGATGCAATATTTGGCAATTTCAGTGTATAACATCAATGCATAAATACCTCATTTTATTTCAGTATTAAATTCTGTTTAAAGTAACAGATCATTAAAAATGTCTCCGGACCTTTACTGCTTGATGATTTTCTTTATTTGGACCCCACTGATTTTTAATTGGTTACCCCTGGTTTAATGTTTATAAATATTTATTTCTCGTCATGTGCTCCATCCAATGCAGATCATTGGCTCCATCCACATCTAGTGGAAACTAGTGTGATTGGATGACTCATATAACGCAAACACTCATTGGTTATCTAAAGGAAATCATCAGAAGCAAGCAGGTGTTCTTCAAACTGCAAACACAAATTGTCTATACCATGCTACAATGTGGGATTCAGAAAAAGATGTTGAAATGTCTGAAAGGTCGGACACAGGTGAGAGCGTATCGGGAGACGGAGACCAACAGGACCTCCCTCATCCTTGCCCCTATCTCAAATAATTTATAGAAATAGTCGAAAAATTGAGCTTTCAATTCATATAGCGGCATCTGGCTGTTTTTTTTTTTTAAGGTTACTTTATACTTTTATACTTTAAGTAGTTTTTGGAGCACATGCTTTTCACTTTTACTTGAGTAAAGAGGTCAAGTTGATACTTAAACTTTTACCAGAGTGTTTTTAAACTGCAGTATCTATACTTCTACTTAACTAACAAATGTGGGTACTTTTGACACCACTGTGCATTAGTATGCTAGTTGTGCTACCAACTTGAAAATGGCTTAAGGATCCAAAAAACTCCAGTAGACACAGGAGGTAAGATCCAAGTTGGGAATTCAAGACACAAGGAGACATGAAGAGGCCCTAAAACACA
This sequence comes from Cyprinodon tularosa, assembly GCF_016077235.1. Lineage (NCBI taxonomy): Eukaryota > Metazoa > Chordata > Actinopteri > Cyprinodontiformes > Cyprinodontidae > Cyprinodon > Cyprinodon tularosa. The sequence continues at coordinate 949,771 of NW_024038395.1, read as the reverse complement.
AGGAGAGTAGCAGCTTGGAGGGTTTGATTGCAGCATTTCAGTTGGAGAATCTCACACTGCTTTCAAGTCCTGGTGTTCACCTTAAGACTTGGCTGGAAGACATGATTGGAAATAGATGAGAATCCTGCAAAGCAACAGGACCACAAAGAGATTTAGCCTGAGACGAAAGGAGGAGCAGACGGGGGTTAAAATCAGCACAGGAAAATGACACCAGTTCCACCTCTATGTCAACTCCAAGACTTGTTTTTTTCTTTAAATAAGAGAATCTTAAAATCTAAAGTTTTTATGCTAAGGGCCTCTAGTTACACCTTGTGCTACATCAGTGTGACAGTTTACAAAATCTCAGACATTATTGTGATGAACATTCTGTTTCTTTTAGCAGAATTGATGTGATATCCTAAAAAAACAAGAAGTCTAAATCATTTATAAATCCTGACGAGATGGGCCTAAGCTTTCAATGATGTCAACTTGGAAAATAGAAAAAATAATTGAGAAATATTTGAACATTTGAATGTCATCACTCTGTAAAGAGCATTAAGGAGAAAAAAAGGCTTGGAAAATGTGTCACATTCACTTTGGAAGGCAGCTGGGCAGTAACAAAAGTTAATGTATATACCTTTGAATAGCACTCCTTCCAAAACAGCCCCAACAACAATGAATGTCAACAGAGGTTCTAACTTCACCGTCATTGACTGTCATTAACAGAAAAGCAGTGAAGAGGCCCATAGTAGGTCAGGAGGAGCCAAGCTGTTCACATATCAGGGTTCGCAATTTGTTTATAGGACTCCCGTTAGCTATGGGCTCCAAAAACTTGAATTCATGCAAGAGTAGCAAGAGTCTGGCAATAAAAGGATTTTACTTCCATTTAGCCACAGCAGACTTGCAAACAGTGGCGGCTGGTGAAGTTTTGTCCGCGGGGGCTGCTGTAGATTCAAAATAGACATACACCAAAAACCAATAAAAAAACGCATACTAAGTTTGATTCCTATAAATATATATATTTAAATAAATGCCAGCAACAAAACACGTTATAAAACACTTTATAAAAGCAAAAACATAATATCATGTACATTTTTACTTATTGTACATACATTTTGCCCTTCTGAGGCTTGTGAAGGCAAATCTGTGTTTTGCATGGTCCAATATTGTCACAAACCTAAAAAAATAATGTACCAGTTTAATAATGGAGAAGCTATTAGTCAGCTATATATATTTTTAATATATAAAAGCCATTTCTTCTCTGAGAATGTGTTTAATCAAGAGCAACTACTGTATGCAAGTTAGCAAACACCTATAAAAAATACACTATATATAATATATTTTCCATGTGAATCCCAGTTTGTTCATGCTTCTTTGCGTTTTCTACAAAGTGCTTTAAATCAGTCCTACCTTTCTTTATCCATGCTGGGTGAGATCTTGATGTTTGAAAAAGGAGGCAGGGAAAGCAGGATAGAGCGTTAGCCTCGCTACATGCAGTTAGCCAAGCCTTGTAGCTAAACAGGTTCTGTAAAAAGAGTACCATCTCCATCTGTCTTTGGACTGCTGATCAATTTTGATGTTCTGCTGATCAGGTCCAGCTTCTCTTGGTAAGTTTGCTTTAAGTGACTTTACTTAATAAAATTTTTCAGATCTTGTGCGCCCAGAGCTCTCCTATCCTTTTGCATTGCAGAGGAGCTACTGCGCATGTACAACAAGATTTTTGCGCCCAGAGTGGAAATGCGTCACCAATCCGACGACAAACAAAATGATTTTACTCGTTATTAAAAATTTTATATTTATCTTGCACATCTAAAAAAATCTATATATTTTTTTATGTCTTAATCATGCTCATTGAGTGTGTGGGGTGGCGCCCTCTATTGACAAAAAAACAAAACAAAAACTAAACTTTTCCAATGTGCAAAATGTTATGTACTAACAGCATACAGGAGGGTGAATACATCAATCCCCTTACATACAATATGGTGGCAGCAACATGTTTTATAGATGATCCAGCTGATCAATGAAGTTACCGGTAATCAGAAATGATAGAACCATATATAGAGCAAACTACAAGAAATATTTGGAAAATCTTTTAGAATCTGTCCAAGACTTCAGACTTTTCTCAGGAGTTCATTACTAATTGTAGTTCAATTGTAGTTTTTATAAGTTGAATCAAATGCTTTAGCCTTTGAAATGGAGAAATATTCTCTTTTGCTACATTAGATGTTTCAATATTTGAAATTATAGTTTTTCTCTGCATTTCTCCCATTGTTGACAAGTTTCCTAAAAATTCAGAAAGACGGTCACTAATCTGTGGTTATAAAAAATTTTTCTAGCTCTAGTTTCCCATTTCTAAATTTCCTAAATTTATGGTAATAAGACTAAATTTTTAGCCTTTAAGTATAACTAATGAGTTGCTTTAAATTTTCTTGTTAAAATTGAATAATTGCAACTTTGATTTAACCCATGTGTGCTCCAGCCATCAAATTCCATTGGCATGCATTTGATTGTGTGGTTTGGGGAAAATTAAAATATATATTTTTTTGCTATTATTATTGTTTTTCTTTTTTTTGTACATGGAATATTAACAAGGACAGAGCTTGTTGGTTTCATTCACATTCTGAACTCATCCAATTTATGAATCAAGTGTAACTCTAGTCTGTGTCATTCCAGACGCTTTGACTACACGTTTCTTCTTTTAGATGTAACTCGTTGCTGATTCATCATCTGTGGAGTGCAGGATTCATGCCTGAGAACAGAAGGCTGAAGAGAGGTTGAAATCCCACACTGTGTGCCACTCTTCATGAGATTGGTCTTGTTTCAGGCAGGGTAAAGGATTGCATTAGCAGAGGATGTTGATTCGAGTCGTGCATTATTAATGGCCCTTTGCCCACATTGAGACCTTCTCTCTGCTTGATCACGTCAATGGAAAGCATTTCTTCCTCCTGAATGTGAGTGTCTGACTGCAAGTAAAGAGTTGAATTTTTTAACAGGTAATATTGCAGTCTTTTTCGCTTACAACTATCACTTATATGAGGCATTGTGAACATAACTAATACAATAAATGAATGTACTTAGAGATGAGACAGCAGAATAACATTCCATTTAACTGCAATAATTTAGCATAGATGATTGTCAGAATCCTAAATTGAGAAAATGTTTTATAAATGCTTGTGAGTTGAAATTGTAACCATCAATTCCTGAATCCTTCTTTTTTCTGTTAGCATAATTTAAGCTTGGAAAATAGCTTGACTAATTAAAGTGATTCCTGAAGACTGAGATGGTAATTTTTGACAGAGGGCACATTTACTTGTGCCAACCTGGACTGCTGGGAGGCAGAATGAGTGGGTTTATAATTAGATGGAAAGCTGTATGGAAACAACAAAATTTAGAGGTCTACTAATTTACCTCCACCTGCAAAAACACCACAGGTTTGAAATTAAGGAGAAAATTTTGTGAAAAGTATATGTGACAATTAATCATGTATAGTACCTTAGAAAGGTGGAAACTACCACGGCCATTTCCACATTAAAGGAACATTGTCACATTATATACCTATTCCAGAAATACAAAAATCAATTCAATTCAGTTCAATTCATTTTATTAATATAACGCCAATTCACAACACAAGTCATCTCAAGGAACTTTACAGTTCAACCAGATCATACAGTCAAATTGATTCAAAGTTTTCTATCTAAGGAAAACCAGTTGATTGCATCGACTCATTGACTCAAAGGCAATCCCTCACACTAAGCATGCTTGTAGCGATGGCTTGTAGAACCAGGCTATGCAGCACTGAGATCTAACAGGACAACTAGAGATACAAGTCCATCCAAAGCGATGCCCTGATCAACCAGCGTTCCAGGTGACTAGTTGATCAGAGAGCTGATTGGATCAGCCTGATAAGTTTCTCTGGGTTACTCTCTGTCAGTCACCTTGTTACCACTCAAAGCTGTGCATCCTGTGAAACGGCACAGGTTGAATCCTTGAGTAAAAAACAAAAATATAGGACTAATTTTATAGCAGAATATACTAAAGTATATCCACGTGTAGTGAAGGTGAAGAACAGTTGCGAATCTAGACCAAATGTACCAGGGGGCCAGGACAGGGCCAGTGTGTTTTCATGGGGGCACAGAAAAGCATGAAATAAAAAACAGGGCAAGGGATTCAAATATATTAAGAGAGCTGTATGAAGTGAAATTTCTTTTTGATTAGGTTCAATAAAAATTTTATTTCTTATGAGATCAATATACATTTATAATTTAGGATTTTTACATACCGTATTTTTGACTTAATATATAATAGTTAAAACTACCGTTTTCTATAAAATCTGAATAAGAACTCAAGAAAAACTGTTAAATTCATCTGTAAAAATTTGAGCATTTTTTTTTATTTGTTGTGGGAAAAAAACATCTAGCAGATGAAAACTGGGATCCTATCTTGATACCACTGAAGCTATCACTTTATTGTTGTTGAATAATTAGTGAAACAGAATTTGTAAAGAAAAAGAATGAAATAGATCCAAAGGACCTATCAGTAACAATGTCTGTTGCAGCACATATCATCATTAGAATTTCTTTTAAGTATTATTTCTTCAGTACAGGGGCCATAAAGGGGCCAGGATATAATCTACAGGGGCACTGGCCCCCGTTGGCCGCTGTCTAGAAGTGGCCATAGTGAGGAATGATGACACCATGGTGAGGGGGGGATACTGTAAGCATCTCCCTGAAATAAATTTTTGGAACTTGAGATGTATGACTTTATTTTACTGACTACAATATAACCAAAAGTTATCCTCACTTAGCGTCATTTTTCACAAAGTTTACACATGGTGCTATAATTTTTTTTTTTAGACTTTTTGACACTTGGAATAAAATAAAAAAAAACACAAAAAAAAAAAAAAAAAAACTTTAACTAAATTTTCAGTATGTTTAGTTAATGGTATTTAAAAATGTGACAATTTTACCGGATCTTTTTATTTTTTTTTTCTGAGTTGTTTCTTTCAAATAATGCTTTAAGCATAAAGATAGAGCCATTACAACTCTTCATAAATGGAAGTTGCCTTTGTTTTTTATGCCATTGTCCTTGATGTCTATTTTTACTTGTGTGTATGTGGGAGTTTATTTATGAAAACTGACCTCAAGCTACATACAGTTGCCTGGATATTTCCTCATATCTTCCTGAGTGAGTCATATGTGCTTATTGTGAAACTGTGGGTCATTTTTGGGAAGGTTTTATTGGTATTCCAAATCCTCTTTAAAAATATATCTTGTTACAATTTAGGTTTAGGTAACAGTAAATAGGATTAATTAAATAGATAGAATTAATTAGATATTTGGTTTTTTTTTTAAATTACATTTCTTAATTACATTTTCATTTCCACTCATCGTCTCAGGTGTTCTATTGAATATTGTGAACCAGAATAAAGCAGATAAGCTGATAAGCTGTGGTAGAATTACTACTGAAAAAAATCTATCTTCTCTTTAGTGTAAATTTTCCCTACTTGAGCCCACAAACTGCCAATTTTTTCATGTGCTTGTGTTCATTTTCTTAACTAACTTACTGGCTTTCTGTGACCAATTGTGTCAGTAGCCTCTATTTATAAAGAGCTTTTCAAGCCTGGATGTAAACATGTTCAATTCAGTTTATCTATATAGTGCCAATTCACAACACATGTCATCTCAAGGCACTTTACAGAGACAGTTCAACCTGATCAAACATTCAGATTGTCTCAAAGTTTTCTATTAGAGGAAAACCAGCTGATTGCAGTGACTCATTGACTGTAAATTAATCCCTTACACCAAGCATGCTTCTAGCGACAGTGGAGAGGAAAACTCAATTTTAACAGGAAGAAACCTCCAGCAGAACCAGGCTCAGTGTGAGCGGCCATCTGCTGAGGCCGACTGGGGTTTAAAGCTACAGTGTGTAATAATTACAGGCATATAAATTCAGAAATTTAATATATTATACATAACTATGTTATTTATCATCACCTATGAGCTCAGCCTTTTAACCATAACATTTGCGTTGCCTTAGAATTCGTTATTTATAATTACATAGGAGCGGGTCTCGCAGCCATGGAGGCTGACATCTTTGCGCTACGGCAGCGCAGAGGCAACAAACTAGCGATTGCGAGATCTCCCATGACGCTCGAAAATAACTACGGCAAGTTGAGAGAGATGAACTGAGACGGTACTGAACAGTAGATGGCAGTATTATGCCTGAGAAGCGTTTAGTCTGCCTGAAACCAAAGAAGAAGAAGAAGCAGGTATACTGCGCCTCGGTAACAAGAAAGGTAAACAAGGCGGCAGGCGTGAGTGACTTTGCAAACTGTTTGGCACTGTGTGGCCAAACATCAGACGAATGGAGGATCATGCCTACTCTGTATCACAACGAAAAGCGGCGGACACCGAACCCCCGTCATCTAAGAAGCGGAAACACGACGAGAATAAACGCAAGAGTGACAAGAAACGACAAAAAACACGGATCAACATTGGCACGGCATTTACACGATGGAAGTCACTGATGGAGGAAAAAGGTTTTCAAAGTGACGCTCAAGTTGCCAGTTTTCTCTTGGACAGGTAATTAATCCTATACACACAATTGTCTAATATCACTGCAGTTTTTGGAGTACAGGATGCTCAGACCTGTCTAAAACAATAACATGCTGCGTGATGATGCTGTTACTCTCCAGTATACTTATTCAGCAACGTCCCTGACGTTTCACAGGTAATGATTCAGTAATTTTCTGTAAAATAATTTTCTGGATATATACCTCGGTTACTTCTCTCCGGCTCCTTTGGAGATCTTCAAGCCTTTCCTCCTCTGCTCTCACCCCGCTGGCTCCCCTCTCTCGCCTGGCCCCAGCTGCACGCTCACCCCGGCCTCTCTGCCCTCTTCCTTTCCCTCTTCCTCGCCTTGTAACCCCCGTGCCACAAACAAGACTTGGACTCTGTAAACGGGGAATATATATTCTTCCAGCGAACACAATCTCGCTGTTAAACTAATGACTACAATTACTTCGTCTGTTTATATCACCATGCAAAGCAGCTCACCAAAACGTCACAACGACGTAGAAAAAATAACGGGTATATTTATTATCTTAAGTCTACATGAAATCTATACCCTACACAGACTAATGAAATACTATCTGTAAAATTATCTATGTAAACAAACCTCATCACTTGAGAAGGTAGGTGATGCGGACGTCGTGGAAGACATTTTGTCCCGTAACGCTCGCCGTACTGTTGGGGGGGAGAAGCGGTGGGGGGGAGACGTTCATGTTGCTGCAGTCTGCAGTCTGACCGCTAGATGTCGCTGAAAATTACACACTGTAGCTTTAAGGAGAAAATAGCAGAGATGGGGAAAGAAGCAAAGATACAAGCCAGACTCAGTGAAGTTTCACCCCAAACAGTGCTTTGGATTCCTGGAGCACAGGTAGCCTAGTCCAAGTACAGCTTTCTCCATGTTCTCTCTGGGGTATGCCAAGCCCATCTCAAAAATACTCAAAAACACTCATGGGAGACTCATCCTCTTCCTGCAATAAGTCAGCTTGTTCACTGGCTTTGATGACGCTCTTCTTAGACATGTCCTGAATCTCTGCCCCCATCAGGAACTTGTCTAAAATGAAGTAAGCCTTCTCAAAATTAAACATTATATCAAGCTCATAAACGCTGCCAAACTATTTATCCAGGAGCTCAACAAAGTGGTGCATGATGCCCAGTGTGATCAGCTTGTTGTCCTGTTCTTCGATGGCGTAGCAGAAATATAGATTGGTGTACCTTTTATAGATAATATTGAGGTCCCTCAATTTAAGAAAGCTGCACATCTTAGGTTTGCGGGCAAGAAGTATCTGCATCAGCTCTCCTTCTTGTCTCATTCTGCTAAGGCTGTGCACGACTTCTGCAGCTGCTGCTTCCCCTGCCGGCTGAACAGCAGCATTAATTGCATCATTATGGAGGGATTTTCTCTCGAACGTTACAACCTTTGACTTCCGAGTCCCACATACTGTTTGCCCAGTGGCTAATGCTAATAATCCATCGCTGTCCGGTTATTTTTACAACATTGAACGCAAATATTTTCCTGCTGTGAAACACAAACTGAGCAAGTCTGCCTCTATTAAGCATGCGCACTTCAACCCCTCACCGACTAACCTTACTTCTTGACCTCTATAGGTATACCTTGCTGTCTCAGAGTTTGACCTAATTTCATTGTTGACACCATAGCTCTTTTTTAAACTTAGATTTATCGACAGATTTGTCAGCTGGTGACCTTGGGGCCCAAATATAGTAATGTGAACCCATCACTCCTTCTGCCTTTAGCCATCAGAAGATATGACTCCTGTGGTTTTGAAGGAGCGGTGCAGATCAGCAACACTATTTACAGATATTATGACATTTCAACCGTATTTCAATGGTAATAAATAGGCCAAAGTATAAAAAAAACTAATTACACAAATGCACCCATACTGTCATTCAGAACCACTGATTCAAGCTTGAATGTTAATGTAGTTTAACCGAAATTCTAGACCTGGTTTATTTGCTGGTAAAGTTACATTGTCAGGGAACATGGCCAGCTCAAGGGCTATGGTCGCTGAGGCGGTTTTCTTGTTTAGGGCTGCTCAGTGGGGCGGTGGGTTGTACTCCCGCTTTGCAGCTAGAAGGTTCCAGTTTCGGTTCCGGGCCCGGGGTCTTTCTGCATGGAGTTTGCATGTTCTCCCTGAGCATGCATGGGTTCTCTCTTGGTACTCCAGCTTCCTCCCACATTCCAAAAACATGACTGTTAGGTTAATTGGCTGTAAGTGTGTGCAAGGATGGTTGTTTGTCCTGATTGTCTGTGTTACACTGCGATGGACTGGCGACCTGTCCAGGGTGTAGGGGGGATAAGTGTGATGGAAAATTGATGGTTTTCCTGTATGAAAGTTTAAAGATTACTGATTAGTTTAGTGTACTTTTGGTAACTAAAAATTATTATGACACTTCTTAAGGTTTAATGGGTGAAAATAGGCTCAACTTGCTTCCCTGTTTCCACTTAGTTTGGTGAAAGCATTATTTTTTTTATGATTTTACATCGCAACATCATCTGCATAGATTTTGACATAGATATTTACCCAAGAGGCTTCTCCAGGTCCGTTGCAAGACAACTAGAGAAGAGTCTTCCTGCCTACAGCCATTAACACCTCTTTAAAAAATAAGCAATGAATTACTGCAACATTTAATTTCCTTTTTGGATTAATAACGTATTTTTGAACTGAACTGAATTGAATTTTCGAATTCTGAGAATTGTGCACAGCATATCCAAAATGAGTTGTTTATTTGAAACACTAAGTATATAAAGCTTTTAAGAGTTTGACCAGGAATAAAGCCATCTTACATATTTTGGAGAATTTTTTAATTACTTTTGTGTTTTTTTAATGCACATAAAGTAAATTATTCACTGTCGTGTCTAACTTTGTATCGTCAGCAGCCTTGACTGAATGCAGAGTTTGAAGGTTTTGCTCTCCCAGTAGATGATGACGGCAATGCCTCCAAGCTACATTGGACATTTTGTCTCCCACTGTGTGTGTATGTGTACTGAAGCAGGAGTGCTTTCCTGGTGGTTACAGCCTGGGATGCTCTGCAGGTAGCAAAAGTCCAACAGAGCACCATGATTCATGCAGCCAACAGCGGTTCTCCACCTCATTTATTCACCAAATGGACACAGAGCTCATGCTCCATGCTGAATATTACATGACTAAATGCACGCAAGATGCTGTGCATGCATGTGTGTCTATGTGTGTGGAGGGTGATTTTCCTATTGCTCTGACTACTGTCCGGCTCAGCTGTGAATAATCATTTCCCTTTGAAATGTCACCTTCCAAACTCGGTGGCCCTGTTCTGATCAGGGTGTAGGGTTTTGCCGTGAGTATGTGTCTGTGTGCAAGTACTCCTGTCTTGCCATCAGAGTGAGAATTCCGATTTAACCACCAAACTGAGGACCGTTGATACCAAAATGAGGAGATTTTGCTGATCCTCATTTTCTATTTTGCTAACTGGTAGTTTCAGGAGTAAAGTGTGAATTGAGTTAAGGTTAGGGTTAGCTGTGCATCTGTAATGGCTAGGTTTAGGTTTATAGTCAGGGTAAGGGCATAAAAAGAGTTTAAAAAAAGAAAATAAGACTGCGAAACAATTGGTGTCTACTTTTAATCCTCACTACACTTTGACTAAGATGTGAATCGAGGTTACTGTAGGTTTATGATTAGGTATTTATTGGTGATGATTAACGTCAGGATAAGGGTCTAGATTAGGCCATATGAATGCCAAATGAACAGAAGTTCATTGAAAGTCACCATAAGGATAGCAGGATATAATATGTGTGCGTACAGATGTGGGATTTAGGTAATTGGAAACTGTATAGAGAATAAAAAAAGCCTGCCTTTGAGTCTGGGCTCATACACCGGAAATATACAAATGAGTCCAGCCTCTTAAGACTATGTATGTGGAAATGAGGCAGTAGCAACAATACAGCCCTCGTTACAGCTTCTGTCTCCCCACTCATGGGTTTAAGAAGGGCATTGTTGCCATAGAAACTTCATTTAAAGTCCTTGCATGGGCTTGGACAGTTGGTGCACAGTGAATGCCCTTTAATACTTGTTCCTAATAAGACAGCAGTACATCTTAGCATCAGAACAGCCCATTAAAAGTCTAAACTTTAAGGATTAGGCAGTTGTTTTCTGCTTTGACAGTTTTACTAAAATTACATTTTATCAGTGTTTCATATCAGCTAAAACAAACTGCTCAGATAGTGGAGTTCTTTTGGTACCTATAATATATTTAAATACAATAAATGCAGTTTCACAGTTTGAACAATGACTATTGCATTTCGCCTTTTACAGAGGGCACCGCTTGACGTCAATCTTTCGGGATATCACACCTGACTGCCCCACATAGCCATTGTAGGAGGGGTAAACAACTGTGCAGTAATGAGTAGTTCTGACTGTACATAAATAGGCCTACAGCTAAATTTGTCCTGATTGTGTTATGGATGCTTTAGTTAAGGGTGGGAGGTAGATAAATCATCCTTCCATCTTTTTCAAACAGAGAAAGGACCAAAAATATTGGCTTGGATGCAAGTTTTAAGAAGGAACGACAGAAATGACAAAACCTGAAGTCTAAAGTCAAAGTGGATCTATGTGTTTAGTAGGCACTGACAATGTGTTTTAATGAAGGGGGCAGAGTAGACAAGCCATTTTTAATCTTAATGGAAGATAGAGAAAATTATCTGGACAAAAAAGGGAAATGCTCTTAAGCGGTTTGTGGCTGGTTTTTAAAAAGCCATTTTAATTTAGCCCTAGAACTGTTTTGTGGTCCTACCTCCAGTACAGATACCGACCAGCTGCTGCCTTTTCTCCCGCATTCCCTGCCCGGTCTGCCCCCATGATTCTCTGAACTTCTGCTGTCCTCTTTCCATCTCCCGCAATTAGTCTAGAGACTAGCCTCAGTCAGTCGTAGCTTTTTCACGCTCTGGGTCCCTGGCGGACTTCATCTAACTACCGCTGTCCTCCTGCTGGCCAACTCTCATCTGCCTTCAGCGCTCTGTTTGCCCATCGGACTTATGGAATCTCTGTCCTGCTCCCTCGATCCTCCGCAGGTGACCTCTATAGCTAGCCTTGGTCAGCTGTAGCTTCTTCCTACCCTTTGTCTGTTTCCCCGGCGAATAAGAGACAACTTATCTGCCCTTATGTTTTGATAGGTTTTCTTCGTATGCATAAATCCTTATGACTTAAACCGCATGTAAAATTTACTAAGAATACTCTGAATGTCTCCTTCTGGTTGCTAAGTACCCCTCCTAAAATGGCAGCAATCATTCTTAGGCCCGTTCTTGGATGTGTGACGTCACTGTGATGCTATCTATAACTATGCTATTATTTTCGTCAGGTAATACGAAACTGCTTCTCTAACCTTTTATAAAATTGTATTACCTCTGCATTTGCAGAGGAGCAAACAATCTGAGTTTGATCACCCTGCATCATAAGTGCATATTTTACTTGTCAGAGTATTAAATTTGATTAGTTCTCTTTGTGGGAGACAAGATATTAATTGGAGCATCTATTTTCCATGGAGTCTGACTGATATCTCAACAGTCTTCAATAAAATTCAAATCATTCTCGGACTGGATTCTTCCAATTGTAGGTTTAGCAACTTAAGCCCCCAGTAAGATGTTAAAGTCAGAGAAATATATTTGATATCAAACAAACGGTTTGTAGCTTCAGTCTAATTGATTATTTCATGAAGTAGTATGCAAAAATATTTAATAAGGAACCCATTAAGCCCAGCTCTATCCTCTCTGGGTAAAGCTGTTCACTGCATGCGTAAAAAGTCATGCTTTTCTTTTTTTTTTACAGACTTTCACTGCTTTATTACTGTCCGTAAAAATTGTTCACCTCAGACGTTAATGAGATTTTAACACTTTGACTCTTGGGCAGGAATGTTTTTCTTTGCCTGAAGCTAGTAGAGTCTTTGCTGGCTGTTTAATTATAAAAGGCAGGCAACCTTGTCAGCTTCTCAGCCCACGTGATCCAATCAGTGCAAACAGCCGATGTTCAGGCAGATGTGGTTTGGAAAGGCATCGACATATCAAAGGTGTACTTAAACACCTTGCTGTTCATGGAAAACTTTCTCTGCAGTGGTGAATCGTCTTTTTTGATTAAAATGGCCACCAGATCGCTGAGTGTAGGTTAGTCAAGTCACTAAAGAGTCGGCATAACTGGCTTAGCTCAGCAGTGAGAGGTCTACGGTATAAGGCAGTGTGCTGCTCCTGATAAGTGCTCTATGAGGGTATAGATTCAGGCACAATAAACATTTTCATTTAGTTACACTATTCCACAGAGACTTTTCTCTAATTCTCCCACCGAAATAAGGCAATCGTAGGACTCCTAATTATAATAACCAGCTTTGGGGATTCGTTTGAGCCAAGCGCCAGCAGAGCTGATCTGAGTGAGCTGCTGCCAAACATAACTCTGAACTGAGCTGCTTCAGAAGTTGTTTTGTACTTTAATATATGTACTGAATCTCATGCAAATTGTTTTTTTTTATTTTTTATCTTTTATTATCTTTATGGCTTTAAATTAATAAAATAAAAGGGGCAATGTGTTACATATTTTTGAAATATTCAGGTATTCATTAAGAATTATGTATAATTTTAGTTGTTATTATTAAGAATTATTGAAGTTTTTTTTATTTTCGTCTGTATTTTTACTCTTTAGAGATTTTGTTCAGCTGAAAGTAAATTTTTAAGATTATTAAAAGAAAAAGTTAGGTCCCCCATGCCCCATAACAGCTAGCATCTATCCTTCCTTCCTTCCTTCCTTCCTTCCTTCCTTCCTTCCTTCCTTCCTTCCTTCCTTCCTTCCTTCCTTCCTTCCTTCCTTCCTTCCTTCCTTCCTTCCTTCCTTCCTTCCTTCCTTCCTTCCTTCCTTCCTTCCTTACTTACTTACTTACTTACTTACTTACTTACTTACTTACTTACTTACTTACTTACTTACTTACTTACTTACTTACTTACTTACTTACTTACTTACTTCCTTAACTAGCAGATGGATAATCTTATACAACATAGAAACTTATACTGAAAGTTTGGAGTGTTCGATTCAAGGTGCGAAGTCTAAAGGCCAAGGAGGGAGGAAAATGTTATAAAAAAAAACAAAGGAAGCCAATGTGACGGACAGGTGGATAGCATAAAGGTGTGGCAAAGTCCAGTGAAAATTGCAAATCTTAGGAATAAATGTGTCTGAACCAACACAGGGCCAAAAAGGACATTTAAAGGTCCACAAAATCTAAACTGGGATACCCTTTCCCATCAGTGTAGCATAAAAAAATAAACTACAGCCCACCTCCAGCCCAACCAATTTGTACAGCATCTATATATGTGGAAAAACCTTTTAGCTGATTTATACAGTGTTCTGTTTTATTTTTTCCTTGTTTACCTTCACCAACACCTGCCACTTCAACAGAGAGGTGTCGGCTTTGTGGTGGGACTGTAAATTTTGTCCGACTTTTAAAGCAACCGTACACGAGCAGAAGTAACATACCAGCTGTTCAATAACAGCCTTCAGCCGAAACTATACGAGCATCTGGATAATCGCAAATCTTCTGCACTAAATCAAATTAGTTTTTGTAAAAAAAATTTTTTTTACACACTTAATTTTTGATCAACGCCTATGGTTCAATACATTTAGATATCGTTTATAGCTTGCTCTCCTTTCTGTTGGGTGCAGTTATGTTCCACTAATCTGGATTCTAGTCCTTTAAACAGGGGGTGTTAATGAATCAGGAAGGGAAAGGAAAGGGCTATGAGGGAAGCTAATCAACTTAGAAGCGATTACCTGGCAAAATTGAGGTCTCTGATGAGTTTTTCCGCTTCTCATGATAAATAAACAACTAACATGTCAGAGACAAATACCTGCTTCTTGGTTTGTGCCCAGTGGGCCCCTAATGTTGTCTTCTATTCGATACCCTTTTGGCTTCTTTTGGTTGTCCTTTATCTGTGCTCAGTTGAATTATTCAAACAAATGCACAGGAAAAGAAAATCCTTCACATCCTAATGGAAATGTTAGTGGCTTCCTTCTTTTCTACGGAGCTTATTTGGTATGTGGACGGGTCTCTCCATCATTACTGCTTTGGTTTTTTTCATTTCGAAAGCCAATGTCTCCCAATTGTTGGCAGGATTTGTATGCATAGCAAAACATGTCTAACATTGAAGATTGGATAAATTAGCATGACAAGAAAGGTGAAGGAAATGTTATGGCATAAAAAAGGGATTAGTACAACAAAATGATAAGTACCACATTAGAATAGGATTATCGTCAATACATTGCTCTACCATTTTGCTTTATTCCTCGTCTCAATTACTAGGAGATGAGAGTTTTAAATGTTCAGGGTGCTTCCTTGTATTGCTTAAAATCAAAAGACCTAAAGATACCAGAGAAGCGTCCCAGCTCTTAACAGAATGCTGCAGCAAATAGAGCTGAGAAAAAAAACATAAAGAAAAAGAGGCCATTTCTGGCCACGGTGGGAAAGCAGTTTGACTCAAAAAAGAAGGAGGTCACATGTAAATAATCTGGAAACCCTTCCAACACATTTAAAAATAAGTCTGCATTTCCACAGCTAATGTTTTTACCTAAGGCAAATGTCACTTCAGATTTCCTCGTTTAACACTGGTATCACCAACCAATTCTATTTTAAATGGTAGATATGATTCACTCCAATACAAACCCAATGACAGAGCCACCATCACGCCAAAAACGAATGTTTCTCGTTATGTTAAAATTAAACCACAGCTGACATTACGCATGTCACCGTACCAGTTCTTAATTTGTATGATAGGATTAGATCTGGGATGGAAAATCAGATAAAGAGTGTGGGATTTTGGTTTGGCTTTCTGTAAGGACATGTTGTGTTGTATTTTTAACATACTAGTGCGCAGGTAGATTTTAAACTGCAGTATGCTTCCTCTTGGGTAATATCCTAGAAATGTTACACCTCCATGTAGTTGCTCTGTTTTATTTCTGACGTTAAATCTCAATGGTAATGTCCAGCCTTAAATGTGGCGACCAACAGTGACTCAAACTCCTTCCTCCAAAGGCAAATAGAAACAACCTTGAACACGAGTAACACCATTTAACTGTTTCTGTTTAGACAATTTTTGCCTTTTTCTACCTCTATATTTTCGGTACTATATGGGAAAAAAATGGGTTACCAATGTGTATCAACCCTCCAGACCACTCGGGTCTTCTGGCTCCAGCCTGCTCTGCATACCTAGAACCAGAACTAAACATGGAGAAGCAGCATTTAGTTCCTATGCTCCACTTATCTGGAACAAACTTCCAGAAAACTGTAAAAGTGCAGAAAGCCTGAGTTCCTTTAAATCAAGACTAAAAACACATTTGTTTAGGATTGCCTTCGACTGTACTAGTTAAACAGTTCAACTGAAACATCATTAGTTCAACTTTTTTATTTTCTTTAGTTATTTATTTTTTTTTCCTACTTGCTCTGATTGTGTTTTATTTTCCTATATTTTAATCATGTAAAGCACTTTGCATTGTCTTTGTACTGAATTGTGCTATACAAATAAATGTGCCTTGCCTACCAATGAGATTTGAATATTTTCTAAGTGCTTTTAGTTACTGTGAGTGAGACTGGCTAACATTCAGCTAAAATAATCATCTGCTGTAGAGCAGCCTGTTGAAAGTAACAGAGGGTATCCATATGTCCCTTCAGCTGGACACTAGATAAAAGAGACAGGTTATTAAACTAATTTGATGTGCTGTAAATTAGAACTTTGGCCAAATTAACTTTCACAAAAACTCTAAATGTTCACTCACAACCTTCTTTTCCCTTTATTCAGTGTCCTGATTTATTCTGTTCCTCTATGCAACCGATTTTTATTCATTCTTGTGTGCCAGGTTGAATATTGGCTATTTCTTTTCTTTTCTTTGGCTACCTAAAGACAGCACAGACTAAATGAGAATCTACGTCACCCCACTGCAGTCACTCTTAATTGTTCCTCTGTGCCAAAATAAACATTGTAAGTGACTGACTAGCTTCTCTTTGTGTTTTCCATCAGAGGAAGAGGGAATTGGTTGTCTAATTTCAATTATCCCTCACTGACTTTTGTTGCCTCACATCTTGTACAGGAAACTCTCTATTTAGGAAGAGCGGCTGCAAGTTTTCTCCATATAATTACGCTTCACCCTCATGAATTTAAACCAGTTCTTTGTTTGTGAAAGGAGTGATGCAGACAAAGCATGTCTGGGCAGTATTTGAGGTAGTTTTCTGCTCTTCTAAATTAAATCCATTTAATTTGGAAATTTCCGTGTCTTGAACGTTGCTTGGTTGATGGATTATTAATTATTTTTTGTTTATTTCAATCCCTTCTTCCCTATATAAATAGATTACGCCCCTCAACTCATTTTGAGACTCAACATCTGAATATCAGAGCAGCCAAAAGGAGAAAAACTAATATTAGTGATTGTTATAATAATTATTTGTATTTTATTATCATTATTGTTTTTATTACTATTATAATTTCCATTCTGCAGGAAGGTGCTGAAATAAATAATTGGTCCATCAGCTAGTTATTTAGTTATATTCAGTAAGTTATTTGCTATCCTGTTTTGTTCTTCAACATAGCAAATGCAAAATGAGAAAAGGCAAAGCTGCATTAATGATTTATGATTTCACATGGTTCAGTGTCAAAGCTTAGACTTCCTGGTTCTGCAGTATAACCTTTCCTCTCCACAGCAGCAGAATAGCTGACATGCCGCTGACAGCCATCTCCTATCTCACTATAAGAAAAGGATATTTCCAGTTTTTAACAGGGCATAAGTTGCTTCTAGATGGGAAGTTTTTCCTTGTGTTAAAAAGTGTGAATAAATAACGTTGAATCAAATCTTCCTCTTTATTTCTTATTTTTTCTAACTGCTGAAAGATAACCAGCTACAACTCTAGATTGAAACTGGTCCATCATAATGTTTTTGGGTCCAAGATAAAAAAAAAGTGTTTTAAAGTTAAATAAACTGCTTGACAGAATGTAAAATAGATTATCTGAAATATTATCAACAATTAAGAAGGTTCAACTCATGCGAATAGTGCTTTAATCAGGCATAACTAGAGATGCAAAAGTAAGTTTTGGATCTGAAACCTTTTACTCATTAAGTAATACAAGTAAAAAAGAAAAACACCTAAGTATCCAACCTTGCTCCAACTGCATTGAATCTATGTAAAATTGCAATAAACAAACAATAATTTACTTTAAATCTATAAAACTATAACTTATAAAGTTGAGTTTTTAAAATTAGCTTTTTATTCTACTGTCTAAGAGATTCCAATATTGCTATTAATAAATAAATCAATTTGAAAGGATTTTTAACCTGCCCACTGCAAAAACACTGTGCCACCCCTAGGGGGCACACACCCCAGTTTAAGAAACACTGCACTAATTAAACCGCTGAATGCGTGCACATACCTGCTAATGAAATCTTGGCAGTTGAATCTATCAGTATCTGTATTTCAGTGAATCGATAGAGATTGGATTTTTGTCTCTGAGCGGCACCAGCTGGGTTAAAATTTAGCAACTCTTGGTCTCCAATTCTTAGATTTCTCTGTACATCTTTAGAATAAGCCAAAAAAATTCAAAGTGATGATCGACTTTTCTTTCTCAGAATAGTTTGAAATCAGTTTCTGTAAAATTGGCATAAAGCTGTAGAAGTACAAATGGCACAAACATCATGAAAAATACAACCCTGAATCAAGCATACATTTCCATTCTGTAATTGTACAACGATTAAAATAAACAACAATGTTCTGTAATCACATTGCATGCAAAGCAGAATTCACTGCAAAGTGCTGCTGTGTTGATGTCTCCCTCAATAAAGCGCTTTTCACTGATCCTCAGAACGAGCTGAATGTTTTATTCATGAGAGAAAGTTTGTGCTCCGCGTATGCAATCAGTGAGGAATAAATATAGCTACAGAGGTTTAAAAATGGCTTCCAGTTAACATTGGTCTCTCCTCTTATGTAAATTAGCCACATGCTAATTGCCTTAAGATAACCATTGCTGTCATTTCTAGCTTACCTCAAATAAAAGCGATCCGGAAACTGACTTCAGACCTTTGGCTGATCCTTAATTCTTGTTATATTGTAACATAAAGCAGCTTAAACATGTTTTTTTAAAGATGTAATTCCCCATGTTTTAGATCAGAAATTGTTTAATCAGAATCAATCATTTTGCTTAAAGGTTTATTTTACAGAAAATTTGTCTATTTAACATTTTAAAGTGAGATTATATTAATAATGTATATATTTTAGCAGTTTTAAATGCAGGACCTGCATAAAGAGCCACTTTTTAGAGAGTAAACAGCCTTAAAATGGAACAAACTGACTCCAATGAGTCAGAAATCAGACAAACACACACTTCATGTTTATCCCAAGTATTAACAAATGAGGAAACGATGCAACGATGACAGCATGTGTTTATAGGAAACCCAAAATAAGAAGCGGCTTATGCCAGACCTCCAGGATCTGTTATTACGTTCTGTCTAAACTTCACTGTCATTTATCTGATGATATATTCCAGTTGGCAATCTGCTTATTCATTTTGCAGAGCTCCTATTCAGACTGTCTTTCTATCACAAACACACGTCCTCATCCATGCTGTCTTTAAAGCCTCATCTTTAAGACACTGACCTTTTTTGTGTTGTTACATTCAGTGCAAAGGCTTCAGAGCCAACCATTCTAGTCCAGGTGTTTAACAATGGAGCATTTTCTTAATTTGCTAAATTATTTTTATGTTTTAGGGACTTTTTTCCACATTTGTCTTTATAAATTCAAGTAATTATGAGTGTTGAGGGTTTATGAGGTGATTAAATAGTTTGTAATTTCCTCCTACTGGCTCTAGTTGGAAAAACTCACTTAGAAGTTGATCTGCCACCGATCCAGGCGGCAGCGTCACGGCACTGTGCTCTTTCTCGAGATAAACAGCTTTACAACATTTTGGAGGTTTATGAAAAGGAGCAAACAAAAAAAAAACTTTTAGGAAATGTGTTTGCTCCACAGCCGTCCCCCTAAACAAAATGAAAGAAATAGAAAAAAGATGAGGTGCTAGACCACAAATGCATTGCAGATATCAAAATACAAGGAAATGGATCCACTCACTAATTATAGCTCCTAAGTTGGTTTATTTACCAAAAGATTAGTGTGCAGATCCATTTTATTTTCCAGTTTGTTAACTGCGGTGCCTTTGTGGTTCAGCACCTAGGTATAAATCTTTTCAGAACCTGCCTGATTTTTCACTTTTTTCAGTCCCCAAACAAAAACGAGGATTCAATACCCAGACCTGGCCGTATTGTTTTAGCATCAATCTTTGATCTTGGATCAAAATGCCGCTATAACATTTCTAGAGACAATAAACGCTTACTCTGCACTATTCTTACTACTATGGCACTTCTCTGACTTGTGTAAAAGTAACATTTTGCAGTGAAATAGGCTTCTGTACACTGGTTAACATTAGATAATGTTCAATAATTCAAACATTTGGCCAATGTATAAAAGAAGACCACAAAGGTCAGAGGCAAATAAGTTTAAAGCTGGGCAGGTTATGAAACATCAACTAAGCTTTTAACATCTTCAACTCCACTATTCAGTCTATCATGTAAATATGAACAGGTATGACTGAATTGCAACCCTAGTTAGACCAAAAGCTATAAAGAGTTGTTGTTTTTTTATATTAAATTAGCTATTTAAGCCTCCAGCTCAAAGTTAAGATCAATCAGAATGGGTCTGATGACTCTGCTAAAAGCCTGGACACAACAATGTATTTATGGTTTGTCACTTTTCTGCTGAAAACATTGTCACTAATTCCTGTGATGCCTTATTGAATGGCCTGTAAATTAATCAATACGGTGAAAATCCATTACTCCAGCTAGAGCTGGGCGATATGGCGATATATATCGTGAGGACGAGAGAAACATGTCTATCGTGACCTTTCTCCTCTATTTTTTCTATCGTGATAAACTTTTTTATTATAATTATTACTGCTAATATACATTTTAATATAATTTGTCAATATAACATTTTGCGTTTTTGCTATGCAAACTCTAAGTGTATATAACGAAAAAAAAGAGAATAAAAAGATAATGTGTAGAGAACGTGGTTTTGCGACACTACACCGCTTTACGTCACGCGGCTTTGCACCATACGTTTGCAACATTACTAACGGAGAGAGCCCGCGAAATTTCTTTCTGGCTTGAAAAAAAATGAATGATGGACACCCAAGAAGATGTTACCACAGCAGCGGTTACAGAGTCCGAAACGGTTGCCAGGTCACAGACACAACAAACACCACTTTTGCCCAAAAGGGGAGGCAGCTCGGTTGTTTGGTTATATTTCGGATTTCAGCCATCTGATAAAGAACAAACGCAGCCGATATGTAAACTGTGCAGCAAAGCCGTTCCAGCGGCTGATGCAAATACTTCTGGCCTCTTTTACCACCTGAAGAAAAATCATGAACAAGAACACGGGAAACTACAACCACTCCGATCAAAACAAACAAGGGATGAAAATACAGGAAGCACTGGAAAGAAATTCTCACAGCCGAAGCTTAAGGAAGCATTCGCCCAAGGATCACAATATGAGAAGACGTCTCAGCGACACAAGCAGATCACAGGTGCTATTTCACGCTATATCTGTAAAGGCATGGCCCCCGTTTACATAGTCGAGAAAGACAGCTTTCGGGACCATATAATTACCAGTGCAGACACATTTCTTCTTAAATAGGCGAGGCGCCTCCTAGTGGAAAACAAGGTAAGTGAAAGACAAGAGAAAAACCTGGCCTTGGAATTTTATAAAATGTCAATAACAAACGAATATTAAATGATTAATTACTGCAGCGCAATAGCCAAGATTCTATA
The DNA here is from genome assembly GCF_016077235.1 of Cyprinodon tularosa. NCBI lineage: Eukaryota > Metazoa > Chordata > Actinopteri > Cyprinodontiformes > Cyprinodontidae > Cyprinodon > Cyprinodon tularosa. The sequence continues at coordinate 928,347 of NW_024038395.1, read as the reverse complement.
CTGTTCACTGTCATGGCCGCAAATTGCATAACCGGTGTTCTTGGTTTGGGGTTGGGATTCTCATATTAGGAAACAAGATGATGGGTAAAAAATAGGCGATGAAAGATTTTTTTCAACCCTGTCCATCTGACGGACTATGAAAACATAAAATGCAACATCAGTTGTGGTATATCGTGATATATATCGTTATCGTGATATAAAATAATCCATATCGTGATATAGTTTTTTTTCCATATCGCCCAGCCCTAACTCCAGCATGTTGCTGTATTATTTTTGTTCTCTTTGTTATAACATAAAAGGAAAACTATGTAAACTAACAGTTATTTGAATAGACACCTATCCATGTTTACAATAATCTAGAAACGTATGTATTCAAAGTCTGATATAAGACTTTATCTGCTTGAAATATATTATGCCATTATTTGACCATTTATACAATTATATAAGGTGTCCCTGATGTATTTTTGGGTCAAACTAACTCTTATCAGATGTTAATATAATATTTCCAGTAGTTTTTTTTTTTAAATAAACATATTTTAGGAGATTATAGGCAGTCAATATCTTAAAGGGACACTATGCAACATTTTTCAGTTAATTAATGTGTTCCATAACGTTATGGATGATTAAATGAGTCATTTCAGGTTGAACAAAAGTATTCTCGGCCGCCCTGGTGGTCTGTGGGGGAAATACCGCACTTGCAACTGCAGGAGCACCGACCCGCACCCACAGGCTCAGAAGTCTCGTGAGAGTCAGTCTTGCTTTACGGCGAGAACTGCTACACGCCCCAGTTAAAAGCATTCTCGTTGCTAGCACAGTGGCGATCTTTGTGCAGTTATGCTACGTTCACGCAGCAAAAGCAGCAAAATCGTGTCTGCTGCTTCATTTTTGCTGCTTGTACCAGTTAGTTCTGACGCGCGGCTGAAGCAGCTTTGCTGCTCCTGCTGCGGTGCAAAAGTGTGTCTGAGGCGCATTGGGCGGAGCTTCACTATCCTTTCTCTGCCTTGCAGCTATATTTGCTGTGATCAGTGGGAATAAAGTAGTTTTAATATGTGTTTAAGTGAGAAAATACACCTGAAAACGTAATCAGTGCAGTCAGTTCATTCAGATTATTATTCTGCCTTCAATATTTTTTCTGTCGGAGCCGCTCAGACCCCCACATACCAGCGGGGCGCCGACAGTATGGATCCCTTCATCAGCAGCGGTTCACCGCGGCAGCTGGTAGGTGTTTTTCATCTAAATAATCCAAACTGCATATTCTGCCGGCAGATTTCTGCATTTTAAGTTAATTTAGGCGTCAATAAACTGTTTAAGAGGAGTGATCATCAGCGCTGTGTCTCTCTCCCTGCGTTAAACGCGCCCGACGCGCTGCTTCAGCTGCTCAGACGTGCTGCGCCTGGTGCTCAAAACGCGCCGCGGGACCTTTTGATGCGCCTTGACGCGCGTCAACCATTGACTTTGCATGTAAACTCGCTGCTTCTGTCGCGCCAGCTACGTCCAGTGTGAACGCAGCGTTATTCATTCGCTGCTAAGCTCAAAACAACCGCGCCTGGCTTGACGGAGAAACCAGGAGAACGGCTGTGCATATTTACGACAGTGCACTTTTACTTTCGCCCTCTGGAGGGAGCCTCGCTGGAAAATCAACACCGGTTGCATAGTGTACCTTTAACGGGAGAATACGACTTTTTTTTCAGTATCAGAAGTGTTTTATCTAGTAGTCTAATGCCATCAGAGTAGCACTTCTACTATCTTAAAACAACTCTGATCTTCAATATGTTATTGTAGTTTATGCAGCTTCTGTTTTATAATCCTTAACTTATGAGTTTTTTTATTTATTGGTAAAATTCAAAGAATCCAGTGTTTATTTTTATTGGAAAAGCAGGTAAGGGTTATGATTCCTACCTTAGTTAATGTATTTTGATGTGCCTAAATATTCAGAGAGCGTAAAGCAATATTGAAGAGGCTGAAAGTGCTTTATTCTCTTCTAGCTGTATTATATTTGATCTTTAAACTTATACTTTTATTGCTTTCATTTTGTATTGCTATGTTGTTTTTACTTTTTATCACTTTGAAATGCATATACGTAAAGTCAATTATAAAAATATAGTTTAAATAATAAATTTTATTACTTGCAACTTTGTGTTTTTGCAATTCTTTCTTTTTATGGCCACCCTGCTCCCCCAGTAGTACATGTAGTTTCCACATTTTGAAGGGCAAACCAACCCAGTTTAGACCTGTTCTTAATGCCACACAGTCTTTGTAGATCACCAACAACATGCCAACTATTTGCAGATTTATTCTTTTGTTTTTTTTGTCCACGAGCAATTTAGTGTTCCTTCTTTGGAATTTCTGAATATCAATCCCTTTGATGGATATTTAGTGTATGTAAATGCTTATAACATTTTACCTACCTAGAGTCTTTAACTATGGAGCATGTTCAACCATTACACCTACCTACCTTCATATACTCACTCTCCAGGTCTAAAACTGTACTATATTTTATTTTAGCCAACGCTAGAAGTAAGGGGGTGGAACATGAAGTGCTTTGTTATCACACCTAATGCAAGCATGGACTGGTGGGCACAGAGAGGAGGGAAGATTGTCGGCATTCTGTTTTTAGGCTGTGATTTTTAATTCTTCACCTAACTCCTGTTGTCTTTGTGTGTGTGGGTGTTTTTGTCATGTTATTGCAGCACTCCCCCTAGGTAGAGACTTTCTGACTGTGTGCCCCGTAGTCATTGTTTTGCAATTACTGCATCTCGCCCCCTTAAGGTTCTTCACTCTGACTGTGAGCTGCTACATTTTGGAGGAGCCTTGCTACAGTACCTGAAACTTTCTTCTAACATGTGGCAGAGTTAAAAACAGTTTGGTGATTCACATGAATGTTCATACAATCATCCAATTAAAAAGTAACAGATTACTTTTAGCAAAGCACACCCTAGCGTATCTTTTATATGCTCTAGTTTGTGGCCAGAGTGAATACATTTACATAATTGCAATTAGCCTAATGCATGAAATGAATAAGCTTACCCTATTTGCTGCGCATTTTGCTTTCAACTGTCCTTATATAATCATTATAGATATTTAAAAATTATTTTATTTTAATTAGTCTATGAATACTGTTTTTTTGCCTTTTTTGTCTTGACATCATCCTAACCACAATTTATAACCAGGCGTCAACAGGATCCACACCTTATTACACAAACTAATCAGTGTGTGCTGGACTGTGTATGTGATTATTGATGTCATAACATTGCTTTATTCTCCACTGGACTAACAGCTCATCAATTAAGAGCAGGGTACCAGATTTGACAGGATGTCAGCCCATTTGCACATTTGCACACACGTACTCATGTTAAGCCACCATGAAACTGGATGTGTGTACATTTGTGTGTGTGGCCGTGGCTATGTGTGTTTTACCTTGTGGGGACATAGGGTCATTTTTTCATGAATATGCTACTTTAAAAGAACCCAACCATAGAACCCTGTTCCTTATGTAGAAGCAATATGGTTCTTCGGTTGGGAGTTAGGGTAAGAACTAACATGTGAGTTTAGTTAAAGTTTAGGTACATATTGGTAATGGTTAGGTCGAGGTTAATAAAATAGAAACAAATGGAAGTCAATAGAAAGTCCTCATAAGGATATAACTTTATTTGTAACATAAATAAACAAAGATCAAATAGGAAATAAAAAAGCACAGTTGCAAGCATTTGGCATCTAGAAGTGAGTTGAGCCTATTAGTTAATATTAGATCATTGTTTCAATGTTTTAGTTGTGGTTGATAAACTTGCTGCTGTATGTATCTACCATTACAAATAATCAGTGACTGTCTGATTAAGGCATGGTCATAATATACAGTGGATATCTACACGCCCTGGTCCAAATGCAAGGGATGCCATGATGGGAAAAAAAACATTTTCACAACCTTTTCCCACCTTTCATGTAGCCAGTTACCTGTACAATGCGGTTAAAAAAAACAGGCAGAAAACCTTATCAAATTGGAAAAATGAAAACCTGCTTGCATAAATTTACTAACCCTCTAGCCAATAGTTTGTTGCAGCGCCGTCGGCTTTGATTAAAGCACTCAGTCTTTTTTGGGTTGGGGCCTGTCAGTGTTAGATATTTTCATTTAGCCATATTTGTCCACCCGTCTTGGCAAACTGCTCCAAACCATACAGATTGCATGGGCATGTTCCGAGTACAGCCCACTTCAAATTACCCAGCAGCTGCTCGATTGTATTTAGTTCTGGAATCAGGCTTGGCCATTCCAAAGCCTTGATCATTTCTGGTGAAGCCATTGTTCTGTTGAATTACTGGTATTTGGAACTCTTTATAATTCCCTCCACACTGATTAAGGCCCCAGAAAAGGAGCGGGGGGGTGGGGCTTTTCTGGGGCAAAGCGTGATGCCGCCATCACCATGCTCACTGTAGGTATGGTGTTGTTCTGGTGATGAACATTTTTGTTTTTGTAAAAAATATACCTTTAGGAATTATGGCCAAATAGTTTCCCTATTTCATCAGATAATAACATATTTTCCCTCAGAAGATTTCAGGTTTTTGCAAAATTTTGTTGGGCTTTAATGTTTTTCTCTGCAAGATAAAGTTTTTGTCTTGCTGCCCTACGTCATAGTCCAGACATTTGAAGAAAACTGGAGATTGTTTCAGATGTACTAAAAAGCCAGATATAACTGTGGTCCCTTCAGTGTTGCTGTCAACCTCTCGGAGCTTCCCTGACTACTTTTCTTTATGTCTTTGCAGCACATCCTGTTTTCCATAATGTCACTGTTGTGCCATATTTTCTCCACATAGTGATGACCGACTTCCCTGTTTTTCATTTTATATTTAATTCCTTGGAAATTCTTTTCTAGCCAGACTTATATCTTTAAATAATTAAAACAGTCTGATGCTTTGGATGCTCTCTGAGTACCGCGGCTTGTGCTGGAAGATGGAGCAACAAAAATGTCAGGAAAAGCCTATTGAAACAGCTAACCTCTATTTGGAGTTTATCAGGGCACTTTAATTGGTGACAGGTGTGTGCTGACTCCAATTTAAAAGGAGTCTGATGTAATTTGTTAAATCTGAACACAGCCATATCCCCTGTTATAAAAGCGCATGCAGGCTTGTGGACCCACATCTCTGTTCTTTGTTTTTCCTTCACCTCCCCAAAGGATTCTTTCTGTTTCTTTTTCAGTTGAGTAAAGGTTATAGGTAACATTAAAGGTGGAAGAAGTTGTGAAATTACTTGTTTTGCTGTCATTTTTTACATCACAAAAACCTGGAAGTTGAATGGTAGTGTGTTTTCAAAGCATAGTAAGGAAATGTCTGATCCAAGGGTAGAGCCAATCACGGGCTTAGCCCAAAAGCTGTTTTTTGATATGAAGATGACCTGGTCTCATTTATGCTCACAAATAAAGAGGTACTTGCACTTTGTTATCCAGGACCGTTTCTCAATTCACAAGAATGTAGCTGTTGACTCGTGTTCTCACCAAGTACTTTCTGGACAAGAACATAGGAAAGTATAGACTTGGGCAGAATGGGAGCATACACAACAAATCTGTGTGAATTGGGACAGAAACATACTCGTGACATCGCCAGATGTTTGGCTTGTATGGACCTGCTGATTTCACCTGCTGTTATTAATAATATCTAGATAATAATTTTTTTTACATTTTTTTCATTTAGTGGGAGAATACTGATTAACACAGTCAGATAAACACAAATCAAAGAAACATTTTGCCAGATAAAACAAACAACAACGAAAAGAAACTCGCCATCAGAGCCAGCGGTACTTTACACATGGCTATGCCGAGAGAGGGCTGCTGCAGACGGGCTAACGTTAGCCCTGGCTGAGTTTAGACTCGAAGGACTGCTAGTTGCCACGGTCCTCTCAACATAAAATGTTTTTGAATTATGCACTGAATCAGTAAAGGGGCCGTACAGTGAAACTTAACAATATAATTTTCTCGCCTCAAATGATCTTCAAACTTTCTTTTTTAGAGCAATGGCAACATAAAAGTGACCTTTACCTTAATACTCTCATGGAAGCTGCTGCTGCCACTGTGCATGCTGGGAAAGTCAGTATGAAGAATGCCTATGTCTGCTTTGATGCATGTTCAATAAAGAGGGCGGGGGCTTTGTCCATTCTCGGTCTTGTGTTCTTGTGGATTGGAATAGTACTGGGGCTGAGGCTGATGACGTTTCACAAGTACATGAGAACGCACAAGTACGCATATTGAGAAAGAGCACTGGATTTTTCTGTCTAAAGGCAGGTGGATCTGACAACTGCACCAAATTGATTCACTGATCTGAAGCCAAATTAACCAACCAGAACTTTTTACTAAAGTATCCAGAATCATGCCAGAAGCAGAGACTGACCATTTCTCACCAGGTTATTGCTCCATCTCTGTGTTGTACTCCTCATTCTTGTCTGATATTCTCTCTTGGCCGATGTGCTGTTTGTGCTACACTGAAACATTTACCAGAGCAAATCCAATGTTATGTGAAATTGTCTCTAGTTCTTATCTCATTTGAGATGTTAACCTGTCTTTTAAAGAAATAACTGATGTTAATGGTTGACCAATAACTACAACAAAGTATAAATAAGTTTCTTTAATAAGCATGACTGGAATTAATTATACTAGGTTAAATACAAGGCTATTTTCCAATACTCTTAAAATCAGCAGAGGGGATTATTTGTATCCCCTGTGCTGGAAAAGCACAAGTAATCACAAGATGCAGTGAAGTAGCTCTTAACAATTTATTTTTTTAAACATTGATCTGTGCAAAAGCCATGACCTGAAAAAAACAGGTTTTATTTCAAGCATTTGAAAATCAAAGTAGATGAAAATTATTCCCTCTGCAGTTCCAGCTTGAAGGATTTTGGGCTTAACCTAGCGCTCCCCCTTTTTCATAAACCAGTGCTTATCTTCTCAGTTACATAGCAAAACTCAGTGGCACCATCTTATGTTCTATCACCAAATACATTCTTTCATTGTGTTGAAACAGACCTACTGACAAAGGCACACAGGTGGGGCTTTAAACTAGACCAAGTTTAAGGGGGACTAATTGCATTCAAGTGCCCCTTTCTGACATTGTTTTCATATATAATAATAGATGTGTCAAGATCTGTGGAGTTTTGTAGAGGACCCACATGCAGAGACAGAGGCAGCTGCAGTTCTTGTAGTTTTATTTGATGAAGTAGCAACAGAAGAATGAATCCAATCAACAACAGACAGGGAACTGAGGAACCAAAACTGGGAGAAAATCAGGAAGAACATACAGGAAGAATGAAGAGAATCCAGCAAAGAGTAACAGCAGAAAAGGAGTATATATGGTAGAATGAACAATGAATGGAATAATCGGTTAACTGGGAGTAGGTGTGGACAGAAGAGGCTAGAAGAGCTAAGGGTAAAAGAGGCAACAAACAGTAAACAGGGAATACTAGTTCTAGAATACTACTAGAAAATATCTTAAAAGAAACTAAAGGGGAATAAAACTAATTATTAGAAAAATAGAGAACGGGGAAGGGACTGAAGATAATTTAAGATAAGTTTAATGAGATGGGGTACATAACCCAAAGATAACTGAAAACCATAAACATCAAAAACTAAAGCACAGAAAGATAAATACCAAGAATGCTTAAAAAGGAGATAGCTTTACAACAAGGAAGAGTAAAACTAACAAGTAACTCAAAAATTATTTAGTAACAACAAATATAGAAATAACAAAAATCGAATCTGAAACGGAACAAACCAAGAGAAGCAGATGATTACAAGGTGAGAATGTTTTTTTTTATTGATCTCTTACTCTATTAATATGAATTAAAAATAAAATAATCTGAAAAACAACCGGAGGCTTTTGAAAAAACATTCCAGCCCCACTCCGCCATTGTTAAGAGTGGCATTGATGCTTCCTGTGCTATTGAAATAAAAAGAAGTCTAATGGGACATTGGTCATTTAAAAAATATATAATTTTCAGCCTCAGAGTTGATTCACAATGTGACATAAAGTTTCTATTAGAATAAATTGGAGTTTTAATCCTCCATTTTTATCCTGTATATCTGGTGCGCATTTAGAATGTTGCCAATACTGTAGCTGTGATGAATGATGCATGGAGAGACACCTGTGGTGTTTGGTGGGGATGGGCTGGTTTTCATGAATTCATCCAGCAACGCTTAAGCATTTAAGCATTAGAGAGCAGGAGAGAGTCATTTATCCTGCTAGTCATTGCTTATCTTTTGTAATCATAATATTTTAAGCAAGCTTAAAAGGATTCCCAACCCTGTTTTGGTTTTGCCCAATCCATTGAGCTTTCTGGACCAGTGAAAAATAAGTGGCCAAACATGTGTTTTAGGATGGCTCTCTTTATGTGTTTTGACGTCTAAAAGCTGTTCTGCTTCATTTTGTGCTGTTTTTTCCCCCTCCAAATGTCAGTGTGGGTAGAAAAGGCCAATAAAAAACAGCATCAGTGGGTAAAGTGCTCATTGGTGAGGAGGATGACAGAGCGAGCAGTAATTGCTGGAAACAAAGCTTTGCTTTACATTTATTTGGATGTGAAATAACTTTTAAAAGGAAAATGATAGCATTCAGTGTATTGCAGCTCTCTGAACTTATATTTTATGCATGGAGCTGTTATTTTAGCAGCTGTATGCATAACGAATACACCGTGTGTGATTATAGTGCCAGAGGGCTCTTTAATGATAGTCATGCTGACCTGTCTGTCTGTTAAAAACGGAACATTCGGACCACAGGCATTACTTTTTGAGGGACCCATTCAGAACCAAAGTAGAGTTTGGTGAGAGCACTCTGAGAGTGGGCTTTGGTTGGAAAAATGACTAAATTACTGCCCAACTTTCTTCAGCTTGAAAAGAAGGCTACCTCTTTCAAACTTGTAAATTATCACACACCTGAAATGTCAAGTTTCAAGTGTCTGCAAATTATTATGGAAAAATTGCTGTTGCCGGTCTGAATATTTAGGAAGAGCAGGTTTTGCACTTTCGCTACAGTAGATTCATGAGGCTTTCACCTGAATCCTGTGCTCTTGTTCGAAAATGTAAAACAGTGTAAATTACAGTGGTGCAAAAAAAAGTATTTGCACCCTTGCAGATATTCTTTTTCTGTCCCTGAGTTGTTGATACACTTTTAGTGAATTAGAAAAAATTAACATTCTGATAAGGGTTCTTAGTCACATTAAAAGTACCTTTTAACAATAAGATCCTTAACCATCAAAATCTTTTCTAATAAGCCGAATTTCAGGATCAAAAAAAGGTTCTCTTTATTGCTAGAATATAATAAACTTCCTTTATTCACCATTATTAACTGCTTGGATATAATGCACTCCCTTTATTCACCATTATTAACTGCTAGAATATAATATACTTCCTTTATTCACCATTATTATGTGCTAGAATATAATAAACTTCCTTTATTCACCATTATTAACTGCTAGAATATAATAAACTTCCTTTATTCACCATTATTAACTGCTTTAATATAATGCACTTCCATTATTCACCATTATTAACTGCTAGAATATAATAAACTTCCTTTATTCACCATTATTATGTGCTAGAATATAATAAACTTCCTTTATTCACCATTATTAACTGCTAGAATATATTAAACTTCCTTTATTCACCATTATTAACTGCTTTAATATAATGCACTTCCATTATTCACCATTATTAACTGCTAGAATATAATAAACTTCCTTTATTCACCATTATTATGTGCTAGAATATAATAAACTTCCTTTATTCACCATTATTAACAGAAATATAACAGGCTCTTGCAAAAGTATGAACAAGTCTACCTGTGATCACTTTGAATTATTTACAGATCCATAAAGAGTGAAGTCTAAGGCTGTGTCCAAATGTCCGCCCTAATCACTATATAGGGCACTATATAGTGGTTACACCATTTTACAGGAGTATATGAATGTCTAGTGGATGAAAAAGTAGTGGACTTGAGGATAAAAGAGGATTTATTTTTGGCTGAAGCATCTTTGCTGCGGTCAAAAAATGGCTCTGATGTGCGTTTGGCAGAGCTGCCCTATCCTTTCTTTGCCTGTAACAATGGCAGATGAAATCGAGAGAGTTGCTGGGCTTATTTTAATGAATAATGCTACATTCAGACTGCAAGCACTGAAAGCAGCAAAGAAGCTTCTGCTGGGTCATTTTTGATGCTTGTTCACATTAAGGTCAGCCGTCCAGTAAAGTGTGTCCAGTTGTAGCTGATGCTTCTGCTGCTCCTGCGTTCAATGGCAGAAAGTGGCTTTGCTATATTTGCTGTTATAAGTGGGTAAAAAGTTATTTTAATTTGTTTTTAAGTGAGAAAGTTCACCTCAAAACATCATCTGTACAGTCAGTTAATCAAGATTACAATCCTGCCTTCAATTATGGAGCTCTGTCCCTGAAAATCCCATTCAACAGCACCCTCTGGCCCGGTCGCCTCTTTGTGGTTTTCCACTACTGTTTGCGGCGGCTGGAATGCGTTTTCACGTATGTAATCCAAACTGCATGCAGAATAATAAATTCAAACATATTTTGAAGGCAGATTTTGAGATTTTAAGTTAATTTAGGAGTTAATAAACTGTTTCAGAGGAGTAACCATAGCGATCTGCATCAGCAGTGCTGTGTCTGTTTCCCTCCAGCTCCCAGATCAGTTTCTCTGATTAGTTGATGTGGCGCACTGAGCAGAATAAGTAAAATTTTTCCAACTCCAGCAGCTGCTGCTTCTGAAGCTCGTCACACGCTCATTTGGCGCTGCTCCTGCTGCCTTGATGCGCGTCAACCATTGACTTTGCATGTAAACTTGCAGCTTCTGCAGCATCCAGTCTGAACGTAGCATTAATGTCCACAAATCATGACAGAATATTGTAGTACAAAGATTGATATTTAGCATGGAATTGTAGGGGACCAGCCAAGGGCCCATTAAGGAAAGTGTGGAAATTTTAAATGGCTGCTACTGCATACTTAAAACCTTTCTGGCATGAACAGGCTTCTTCGTATTGAGTAGAAAGGAAGTTAGTGATTCCAGCAAACGCTGCAAAACATAGAAAACTAGAGGATTTATCTTGGTTTTAGACCATCACTGATGCATTCATTGATAAGAATACAAACACATGTTGAGCTTTTTTTGAATTAGTAGGGCTAACTCTGTAGGCTTTAAACCAGAAGACTCTGTAGCAACTAGATGACTTCAAAAAGAAGTGTTTATGCCCACTAATTATTCAATTTAATTTCAGCTCCATAGCTACACCGCTGAAATGTTGGGCATTAGAACTGAATGATTACACCAAACATACAATTTTTTTTTAAATGGGTTTATCTCTTTCAAGAAGTGATCAAATATTCGTTGAGAAAGATCCCAGAAGAATGCTGATTGTTACAGAAACCATGGCATAGGGAGCGACTTGGTGAAAAGCCTTTCATTAAATCTATTCAAAGTATTGGTCCGAAGATCATCAGTATTAACTACTGACTAATTTCTAGCTTCCTAATGAGATATTTCAACTACACTATTACCTCAAGCTGAAATCAAAATACAACTTAATATTTTTTGGGATTTAAGAATCAAGAACAGTATTATTTCTAAAATTAATATAAATTTTAAATATTAAAATGTGGTTGCACAAGCCTTTTCATAACATTATATACTATTATACTAGGTCCACCAACTTTCAACACTATACTTAAATTTCTAATATATACTTAAAATTGAATACAATTTGAACACAGGCCTTTTTCTATGCTGTAGAGAATCTATGCGCCTGTATTAGCTGTCAGCAGTTTTGCCGTGATTCTGGCCAGATTTTTGTCCACTCTTTGAGGAAATCAGAATAGCTCATCTGAATCGATCCATTCCTTTATATTTATCTGACCTTTATAGTCCTAAATTATTTTTTTTTTATAGTTCAAGCTTAACATTTGGGAGCTTTAGCTATTCTAATTCATTCTAGTTTTCAAGTGTTTTTGGAAAATGTGTTGATTTTGGAACACTTAGCATGTTTAACTATGGATGTTATAACTGATTTGAGATGTTTATTTTAAAAGAGTGACAAAGAGAAATAATCATGTTTGCTGTTGTTGTAGATTTACAAAAAAATCAGGAAAACTTTATTCTAATAGATAAAAAAAAAAAAAAACTTTTAGTGGTAATATCTCATAGAAATGCTGGAATGGGAAATAAAAAACAGATCTTTTAAAATGCACTGTTTGACACTAAAACAGTTAAATATCTATGTTTAATAATGATATACAGTAATATTTAGAAACAGTAAATGAGTTGTCACGTTTAAAGCATTGTCCTTTGGTTTACATTGAACATATTTTCTTTTGAACAGCCATTTTTATAGTTTTATTCCTAGATCAGATGACATTTTTATTCAAAGAAGATACAGGAAGTTCTGCAGCACAGCCTCAACTTAACCTTTATCTCTCAATTAACATTAGATGCAAACAGCTTTTAAATGTCTGCTGTAAATGCAACAGCATGCTTATGTTACTTTCTTGTTGAAGTAAAAAAAAATAAGCCATTCGGGGAAACGGATTATAGACATCATGAATAATTTAAAACTGGTTAAAAAGCTTGGTAGTTTTTTTTTTTTTTTTTTTGCCTAAAGTGTTTTTGTGCTTGTGGGAATTTAAATGATATAGAGGGTTGTGAAAATATATATTTTAAAAATTCCAGATTTGGTTGTTTTTGTTTTTTTTAGTCTGAAATGATTCAGATAATCAAATAATTTTTAGTATTAGATCAAGATAATCTTAGTGAGTAAAAAAAATGCAGTTTTCATACAAGCGTTTTAATTGTTAAGGGTAAAAAGTGATCTAAATCAAAGCAGTTCTATGTGGAAAAAGTAATTTCACCCCATAACTTTTAAGTGTCTGGGTTTATCGCTGTGGGCCCTGGTCGGGCCGAACCCAAAGTAGTGACGCAACGCCCTCTCCCAGTGAGCCCCCCATCTTTAGCCATGAGGGAAGGGCGCATTAAGGATTGAGTGGCAGTCAGAGACGGCAGCCTCAGCAACCCAATCCGTGGCCGCTTAGCTTGGCTCTGGGGACGGTGCATGTCACCTAGCAGTTAATAAAATTGTGCACCTGGTTCATTGGCTGGGCAGAACAAATACATGGCATGGAGATGACTTGTTCACTCCACATCCCCCACCTCTGCCATTGAGAAAGATTATTGATTGGCCTCAAAGCGATTCTTGCAAACTGTCTGGCACCTCTGGAGGGGAAATCAGAGTGGCTGCTCCCTTAATGTGGACGAGCAAAATAGCAAAGCTTTTTATTTGCCAGTTAGTCTACATTCCTACCCTCACCTATGGCCATGAAATCTGGATCATGAACGAAAGAATGAGATCCCACATGCAAACGGCTAAAATAAGCTTAATCTAAAGGGTGGCTGGGCACTCCTTTAGATATAGGGTGAGGAGCTTTGTGATGGAGCGCCACTAAGCGTCCATCCCAGACTCTAAGTATCCGTGCTTCCTCTGGCCCAGGGGAGCGCGGAGCCAGGAGCGCGCGCACGGGGAGAAAGCTCTCCCACGTGAGTGCGCTGCCCGGCAAACAGCTGCGTGCAGGCCCGCACCTCTGTCCCGCGGTCCTGCACAGTCCCAACGAACATCCCCCCCCCCGCCTGAACCGGTCATCGCGCGCGTCTGAGGGTGCACACTCGGCGCCGAGCTTCCACAAACACTCACCTCTCATCTCTGCTTCAGTCCCGCTGTTCCTGGTTAAGGGGCCAAACCGGAGCACTTCCGCGTCACGCTGGAAATAGCGCAGAGTGGCGCGCTTTGCCAGTCACGTGACAAAGGACTCAACCATTTTGGGTGTTTTGTTTTGTATTTTTATATTGTTTATTGTGTTCCTGACATTTTGAACATTGTATGGAGTCATTTTGGTTCATTTTTAGTTTCTATGCAGGAAACTGAGTTTTGAGTTTTGTTATTTGGTTATTTTGTTTTTATCCTTAAAAACCCCTTAATTTGTATTGTGGTTTACCCGGGGGAGGGGCTAAAGGGGTATTTAAAGGGGAGCTGAGCTCATTTGAGGGAGAGTACTGGATCTGATGGTAGTGTTGGCTGTCCAAGTAAGTTGTCCTGTAAATAGTCCTGTAAATACTTGTTTTGTTTTCTCGCTTCACTGTAAATATCGTCACTGTTTCACTATTTCCACCTGGGGAGCAATAAAAGAAAAAAGCACAAACAATATTTTTTTTCGGCTGGGCCATCATTTTTTGTATTTTTTGCAACGAACCCGTGACAAGCTTGGTCTTTCGAGAGGGTATCAGAGTATATTGTCCTGCTGCGTGACTCTTATCCACTTGAGCGAATGGTGACAGCTCCTGTCCTTCAGGGTTTTGGTTGTAGAGAATTTCTATAAGAGCTTCATGACCCAGACAATCACATTTCCCTCTGCATGTAGGCTGTATGTAGGATGGCCTTTTCTAAACTCATGTTTGGTTTACCTTGAATGACAATTTTTGCCATTTTACGGCACTGTAGGCTTAAGCTAAAGTTTTTTTTTCTCTCTCTCTCTAGAGTAAATTATTTTAGTTTATGTCTGTTCAGTGATTATTACGGATCTCACTGACAAACAGCAGCACATCAGACTCATGCAGTCTGCTATATGCAGCCATCCATGTGGGGATAATGGGACCCCAGAGGGCTTTTCAGCTATTTTATTGAAATCCCTGAGGCAAGGGGTAGCTATGTTTTTTCATTAGATTTTTTTTAATGTTTATATTAAAGCATCAGTTAGATTTAACTCTGCTTGAGAGATCTTGATCAAATAGATGGAGCGCAGCCAGTAATCTGAGTCAGAGATAACCCAAGAGCACCAGTAGCAATCAAGAAAGTGAGGGTTTCCCTGTGGGTTTCAATGTGTTTAAATACGTGACAGGGTATCGGTGTGTCTTTGATAGAATCAGGAGAGTTTCTACACTTTTTCTCCTTTTTTATTCAACAGTTTCTCAACCTCATCCAAGTGTATGACAAGTCCTCAGGGTTTTCAAACAGAATAAATCCTGTTAACATCAGAAACTGGACTTTTTATTATAGAAATCTGCTATAGTGCATTCAACCTAATGGACGACGGCGAGGTTGTTAAACCGTTGTGTGATAACGCTGCAGTATACTCTCCTAATTAGGATGTGCGCTTTTTTTAGAAAGAGAAAAAGATAAATCAGGTTAAAACATACATTTGATATGTCTGCTATAAATTTCAACTTAAAAATAAATAAATCTGTTCGCAGATACACAATATTTTGCTGCAACAAGAGCATGGCTTAACTGTGGATGACCTAAACTAATCCCTTTTGATTGAGTGGCAGAATTAAGTCTCCATTGTACAACTTGCAGGGGTTTTCTCAGTCAGTCAGACTGTGATGACTTTTCTTCCCCAGAGATTAGGGGAAGGTCAGATTAAAGGTCATAGTTAGATCCAGGCAGTGGTAGACCGTGACTTATCCCACAGAAGCCTTTTACTTGCTGATTGGACTGTGTGCTTAGAATCACAGCATTTTTGCAAAAATAAAAGTAATACATATGATTTCATTAAATCTAGGAATTACATTCTGTACCAAGTTCTTCTTTTGGAATTATGGTCCATATGTTTAAATGTGCTTTTTTATCTTAAATCTCTTTGCTCTTTGTAATTTGTACCAAGTCTGAAAGGCCTTATACTCTAACCATGTTGCTCCCAATCTTAAAGCTCCAGTACTCTCATCTTTTATCTTTTGTAATAGTCAGTGTTGATTTAAAGGATTGCATGACCTCCTCAGAAGCCTTCATGGTTGCAAATGCCACTTGATGACCTATTTATTTAATTCAGGTTTGTGGCAGCAAAGAAATACCTAAATCCTGGAGGACATGGTTACTCAAAGAGTAGGGTTTGATACCACTGCTCTAAACAGCATTTTGGGGTCCGCATGTCCCCATTAAAAGCATTGTATCCCTTCAACATGGTAACCTATTTCTAACCTACTTCTCCAAATGTTAACATTTAGTTTTTTTTTTTACTGTAATGGGATCAAAGAAATGTTTTGATAATTGGGTAGTTTGTTGGTTTTAAAAAATCATGTTGGTATCAGGTAGGTTTTTTGCAATTTGTCCTATGGCATGAATGGGAAAGCCTTCTTTGCTCATTGGTAATTTGGCTTACTACATACTATGCTCATTGATTACATGCTACTGTATGTGGTGAGCCTGTCTGCATTCCTATTGTGTTAATTGAGTGAGTTGTACAGTATGTGATTTAAGTTTACTTTAGTAACTTAACACTCTTCGTCTTTCTAGGTTCCAACGATAAAACTACCATGGTTTTTATTAAAGTAGGGAGCCTTTAGTTTATTTAGGCTTGAAAATCGTCAAAGCTTGTAACCCTGTTTTTCTGTCTTAGCGGTTAGCATTAGCTTAAACAACTTCTTTGTGCTAATTATGCTGGTGAAGATTCTCAGTCATCCAGGGTCATAGTCATTCCAAAAAAGTAAAAGAAGAAAAACAATCCACTGGACTTTGTTTCCAAGTTTGAAGACGTTTTGCTTCCCATCCAGGAAACTTTTTCAATTAAAATGTCAGATATAGCGTTGAGTTGCTTTATACAGTAGCCCAACAAAGCCTTATTTTTGGTTAGACAAATTGCAAATTGAAACGGCCTGCAATACCCCATACCTGTATTACAGGCTAACAAAAGAAGCCAAACGACCCCCATTCCAATGTGGTGGACCCATTCGTCCATTTCAATCAATGGATGGATGGATGGATGGATGAATTTACGGATGGATGGATGGATGAATATACAGATTGATGAATGGATGGATGAATTTATGGATGGTTGTATGATTGAGGAATGAAAGGATGGATGATGGATGATAAATAAATGGATGGATTGATGGATGGATAAATAAGGATTGATAGATATGTGGATGGATGGATGGATAATTGAGGAATGGATGGATGGCTATACTGATGGATGGATGGATGGATGGATGGATGGATGGATGGATGGATGGATGGATGGATGGATGGATGGATGGATAAATAAGGATTGATAGATATGTGGATGGATGGCTATACCAATGGATGGATGGATGGATGAATGGATGGATGATTGTGGAATGAAAGGATGGATGATTAATGAATGGAAGGATGGATAGTGGGTGAAAGGATGGATTGATTGATGGATGCATATTTAAGGATTGATAGATATGTGGATGGATGGATGGATGGATGGATGGACGGACGGATGGATGGATGGATGGATGGATGGATGGATGATTGAGGAATGAAAGGATGGATGATTAATGAATGGAAGGATGGATAGTGGGTGAAAGGATGGATTGATGGATGCATATATAAGGATTGATAGATATGTGGATGGATGGATGGATGGATGGATAGATGGATGGATGGAGGGATTTTACAGTGGTAAAGTTCAACTGCTTTTGCTAGAGGGGTGTTAATGGAGAGCTAAAACCTGCTGATGAGATTGTATCATGGGCTGTCACCAAAGGCCACTGTAGGTTAATGTCATTCCTGGAGAGGGAATGCGAGCTAATCTATGATGTGACGCACATACAGAGCACACATACACACATGCACAGAGCCATTTTCAGACAAACACTCACTCATACATGCCCACTCACATAACAGCACATGGCATGCAGTAAAAACACAAACAAGAAACAGTCTGCACGGTGAGCTGTCATTAAAAAGGTGCAACCAAATATTTAGTTCCATTTTTTTGGACTTTGTTGCGACAACCCACTAAGTATCAAAGAATTGTGAAATTGAAAAGCAAATTTACATAGTTGTTTAAAAATAAAAATCTATTCAGAATATTTACTGTCTGCAGTCCTTCAGTTGCTTTCGTGTCTTTAGTACCATATTAGCATTAAATGTACTGCCTTGCATCCGTTTATATCGTAAGTTTGATAAATTCAATGCTTTTCTTTACAATACCCACTCAGGAAAGCCATAATATGTTATAATGAATAACTTTTTATTCAGTGTCTTCCCCAGTGGGGCTGGCAAATTGGTTATTTATTCAAATAACCTTCGGACTATCATATGTTGTTCAGTGAACACATGAGACTTTTTGCCTCAGTCTTCGTCCCAACTTTGTTTGAAGTTTGCAGTTGTTTGTTTAACAGCCTCCTGACGTTCTAACATTTTGCTTTGATTTTGATGAGATTTTGTACACAGTGCAATCTAAACAACATGAAGCACTTTAATCACTATGCCTGCTTTGTGGGATGCAAACTTTGTTGCATGAAACAAAATGGAAAAATGCCAGAAACAAAGGACAGGATAAACTAATGTCTGCAAGTTTTATTCCATCCTCTTTTAGCCCTTACGTTTAAGCCTTAGTCAGCTAATGGCTTACTAATGAATAGGCTGCCTCTATGTTCATCAAATTCACCAGTTTTCAAAAACCACTTAATTATGCCCACATCTGTCTGTATGGTTAAATTGTTCTTTAGTCTACCATTCAGTTTTGTTAATTTCTGCTGGGTATTTTATTTTATTTTTTAAGTGTTACTATACAAGGAATGTACAGATATAACACTTTTCTGTTTATTTAATATACTTCTAGTAAAAATATATATATATATATTGAAGGCTATTTTTTTAAGTCTGATTTTGTATGTCATAAATAAAAAAAGTCAGTTCATGTCATTTTCTGAGCACAAACCATTATGATTCAGAGTAAGCAACTGCCTGAAAAAATGCTGATGATTACCTAGTCAAGCTCATTGGATTAATAATACCTGACTCCTTATAAACCATATAGAATTCCTATAGTTCTATAAAGCTTAGAGACTTCAGTTTACATATGACTCTACTGCTCATAAATTCCGTACAATGAAAACATTTCAGACTATTTGGAAATTTTGGGGGGAAATGGTGGCAAGGATACTAAAATGCTTCATACCTGCAACAAAAACTACCAAAAGGACTAATAAGCCAAATAGCCATGTCAAGAGAAAATACTGAATTGTAATCTGGTTGCTTCTGTTTGCATGTTTGATATTAGTAAGGTTGTGGACACATTACATCTATTTGGAGAACGTTACCCCCATCAGTGTATTTTAAGGCAACATTACAGAAAAAGTCTGTTCATGGTGAAGTTTGGCTTATGTCTTAGTGTTTAATGAGTTCATTGGCATATGTATTTCTTGATCTAATTCACATTGATGCAGATGTTATATCTCTTTACCACTGAATCAGGTGTTCAACCTCCTCTCTGTATTAGTACTCACCATAATTTCTCACACTACTGTTGTTTTGTATGCAAACTTTGCAATATGACAGTTGCACTGTCTTGCTGTGCCTTCATAAGTTAGCAGAGTAAGCAAGAGGGGGCCCAGCACGGAGGGGGCCCAGCACGGACCAACGTCAGTTGGTAAGGAGGTCCAACACCCAGTTCTCCAGTGTGGGATTCAGTCCAAGAGCGGAAAGCTTCCCTACTAAGGTCTGTGGAAGAATGATGTTGAAGGCCGAGAAGAAATCACAGAAAAGCAGTTGGTTGTAGGAGTTCCTGGTAGTTGAGGGCTGTGTGGACCATTGATGAGATGGTGTCAGCTGTGGATTGGTTCCTCTTGTAAGCATACTAATGTGGGCCCTCAGTGATGTCTATGGAGTCCTGCCTTTGGGTCATAACTATCCTCTCAAGTTTCAAAAATTTATTGTCATTGTCAAAAAAAGGCAACGAAATTATGTTTGGGGTACAATACTTTGTAGCAGCAAGTTCCAAGTAAAGTGCACAAGAGGTAAAAGTGACACCAGTGCTTGACCCCCCCAGCCCCCCCCTCCATCCCACTTAAAGTGCAGCAAAGATTATCAAGTGCCATAATGCTTGCCCCCCCAACACACACACGCACGCACGCACACACACACACACACACACACACACACACACACACACACACACACACACACACACACACACACACACACACACACACACACACAGAATAAATACACAGCTCCCAACCAGACTATAATAAGGGGGCCCTAATGAATAAGGCAAAACATTCAGAATTCAGAATTTAGGTAGTTTGTTCCTCAAGTCTTGTGAATTCAAGAGTCTTATGGCCTGGTGGTATAGGCTGTTGGCCAGTCTTTTGGTCCGGCTCTGAAGGGACCTGTACCTTTTACCTGATGGTAGAAGTTGGAACAAGTGATGGGCAGGATGGTGGCTGTCACGCATGATGTTCTGCACTCTCCGTAGACAGCGTGTGGTGTAGATGGAACTAATCTCTGGGAGAGGCATTCCAGTGATTTTCCCTGCTGTTTTCACCACACGCTGGAGTGCCTGCTGGTCTGCTTTGGAGGAGCTAGAGAACCACACTAGGAGCCCATAAGTCAGAACACTGCTGATGGCACAGTTGTAAAAGTTCACCAGCAGTGGCCTGGGGATGTGGTAGCTCCTCAGCTTCCTCAGGTAGAAAAGGCGCTGCTGGGCCTTCCCAACAGCAGAGGCGATGTGAGTGCCCCAAGACAGGTCCTCCGCCAAGGTCACCCCTAGGAATTTAAAAGTACTGACCCTCTCCACCACCTCTGAACTGATGGAGAGGGGTTCGTGCTTTTTAGGCTGTTTTTTCCTAAAGTCCACAATCATTTCCTTGGTCTTTTTGGTGTTAAGAGCAAGGTTGTTGCTGTCACACCATGATGCCAGATGTTGCACCTCTGCCCTGTAGTCCCTCTCATCGTTGTTGGTGATGAGGCCCAGGACGGTGGTATCGTCAGCGAATTTGACGATCAGGTTGGAGGGAGAAGAGGCAGAGCAGTCATGTGTGAACAGGGTGTAGAGCAGAGGGCTTAAAATACACCCCTGGGGCGCGCCGGTGTTTATGGAAAGAGTGGAGGAGATGTTGTTGCCCACTCTGACCCTCTGTGTACGATTGGTGAGGAAGTCCACAGTCCAGTTGCACAGGGTGGTGTTGAGTCCCAGTTAGTGAAGTTTGTGGCGGAGTTTGTAGGGCCGAATGGTGTTGAATGCTGAACTGTAGTCCACAAAGAGGAGGCGAGCATAGGTGTTTTGGTGCTCCAGATGCTCCAGCAGTGTGTGGAGCACGATGGCGATGGCGTCCTCTGTGGAGCGGTTTTCCCTGTAGGCAAACTGGTGTGAGTCGTGTGATGGTGGAGTTGCGGCTTTGATGTGCTTTATGACCAGTCTCTCCATGCACTTGGTGGGGATGGGAGTGAGTGCCACAGGCCTGTAGTCGTTAAGGCCTGTGACATGGGACTGTTTGGCAAGGGGGACTATTGTGGCGGCTTTGAAGCAGGCTGGTACCCATGATGTTGTAGATGGAGGTGAGGACGTCTGTGAGTTCCGCAGCGCAGTCTTTGAGCACCCGGCCCGGTACACCGTCCGGCCCGGGTGCTTTCCTGATGTTGATGCGGCGGAGAGCGCACCTCACCTCGTGTGTGGTCAGGACTGGGGCTGGGGCTGTGGGGGGGAGAGGGGGGAGGGCAAGGTCGGTGTTCTCCTTGTCAAAGCGGGCATAAAATAAATTTAAATCCTCCGCCAAGTTGGGACTGTTGGCTGGGGTAGATGGTGTTTTCTTTTTGTAGTCAGTTATGGCCCTGATGCCCTCCCACACCTGCCTGGGATTAGCCGTGTCTGCAAATCTGGCTTCGATGCGCCTCCTGTGATGTTGTTTGGCAGACTTGATGCCCCTCCTCAGCGCAGTCCTGGCCCTGCTGTATGCCTCATGGTCACCAGACCTAAAAGCACGATTCCTAGCTCTGAGGAGCTGCTGTACTCCGTGTGTCATCCAAGGTGGAGTGTTAGGATACACACGGCTTTGTTTCCAAGTTGTAACATTGTCCAAACAGAAGCAGATGTAGTCTAGAACAGAGGTGGTGTTATTGTCCAGTATATCCCGCGTTACTGTGCCCTGCTCTCTGAAAACATCCCAGTCTGTGTGGTGGAAACAGTCCTGTAGCATAGGATCAGCGCTCTCTGGCCATATTCTTACAGTTCGGACGGTGGTCTCAGCACTCTTGATTTTGGGTGTGTACTGTGGGTGCAGCAGGAGGGAGAGGTGGTCTGACAGACCCAGGTGAGCTAATGCCTGGGCTCTGTAAGCATCTGCTACATTAGTATACACCTGATCCAGAGTTCTATCTCCTCTGGTAGCACATTTGACATTTCGGTGGAAGTTGTGCAGAACAGATTTTAAGTCCGCATGATTGAAGTCCCCAGCTGCGATAAAAACACAGTCTGGGTGTGCTACCAGGCAGTTGTTGATGCTACTGTATACTTGTGCTAGTGCTACCTTAGCGTTAGCGTCAGGTGGAATGTAAACAGCACATATGTAAACAGCACTGAACTCACAAGGAAGGTAGAACGGTCGGCACTTAAGCAATAAAAGTTCTGCGTCTGGACTACACAGTTTATCCACAACCGTATTGTTGGTGCACCAGGAGTTTGCGATGTAGATGGAGAGGCCGCCACCGGTTTTCTTACCCGAGTCCGCTGTCCTGTCGGCTCGGTAGACACTGCGGTCCCCCAACTCGATAGCAGCATCGGGAGTGGAGCTGTCTAGCCAGGTCTTGGAGAAGATCACGCAGCAGCAGTTGTTCAAGGCTTTCAGTGTGGACAATTGCAGTCTGATCTCGTCCATCTTATTCCTGATTGACCGCGCATTAGAAAGGAAGATGGTAGGAAGCGGTAGTCTGAAGGGCTTAGCTTTTAGCCTCGCCCAGACGCCCGCCCGCTTGCCTCTCTTCTGCCCCGCTCACAGCGCTTCCTCCTCTGGCTCGCTGCTGCGGGTGTCCCGGTTGGTGGTTTGATGATCTCCGGAGGGATGGTATAGTGTCCGATCGGCAGGTACTGTGCACCGTGATTGAGTTGTAATAGTTCGGTCCGGCTGTATTGTAGTGCAAGAGTGCTATAACTGTGCGTTATAATAAAAACTACCACCAAAAAAACATAAAAGCTACTAAAAAGTTTAGTATCCCGGGCCGCTGCGACTCTGCGCGCCGCCATCTTTTTGTGATCTGAATCTGACACTCGAGCCTTATGGAAGCACTCTCAAAGAACTTCATGACAACATTTGTTAAGGATCTAGATTAGTGTCATTCAGGCCCTGTCACAGTGGAGAACTTGGGGACAGGAACAATAGTAGCAAACTTTTAGGAGGTTGGGACAGATGGCATTGACATTAAGGTGTTAAAGATGTCCAGTTGTACCTCAGACAACTGCCCTGGTCTGAAGCCCTACTGGGTTGATTCGCTGTAAGGTCTTCCTCACATCTGCTGTTGTCACACAGAGGGTCTGCATGTCATTATGAGGTGAGTGCATCTGTTAATGAAGGGTCCCTCAGGCATTTTGCATCCCCAAGGTTGTAGCCTTCTTTATTATTTACCATCCACTGTATACATCTGGATACACTGTATGTACTTCATGCACATTTTCCTCCATTGTGCACCTTCTGTTGTTTATAAGAGCCAACGTCTCAAGTGAATTTCTCCATTGTGAGATCAATAAAGTTCTAACTAATCTAATCTACGTAATCTAATGCCTTTCGAAGTCTGCTGTGGGTCACCAGCAGTGAAGTGACCCTGAATTTTCTGGGTGTATGTGGCTTTTACAGTTGCAATACTTTGCACTTTTTGTCATTCTTGGAGTGCTGATGCCTCACCTGTCCTTAAAACACACCGTCCCTAGATTTCAGAATAGCATTCAGTAGAACTCTCACCTCAGCATTCGACTGAATTTTCTGGTTTGGACTACAGGTTACTGTCCTGGTAGTGGTGATGACATCACCAGCACACTGGGATAGAAATTTGAAACAAATGAGTATGTATTCCTGACCTGCCTCTCTGAAGACCAGACAATCTGTGTGCTAACAACAGTACTGAAGCATATCTGCTACGTCCCTAGGCTAAACAGTAACTATTTCCTGGATAGATTGTGAGAAAACCTATTGGTTTAAAATCATGGTAGAGCTCATTTGGAATTTAAAAGCTGGAAAGGAAAAAAAAAAATACTTGTATCAGGGGGGAAGAATACAAACTTGCATTTAAAGAATCAAGAATGTGAAATGGTGGTGTCAAAGTCAAAAAGACATCAATTATTTAAGCAAACATACAGGACCCTAAAATAAAGCCATGTGGCTTTCATCTTCATTTTTACATAGAATGGGTTTTACGGTCCTTTAACCATAGAAACGTCATTGCATCACTTCCACCAAACGGCTTTCATACCATACCCCAAACAGCTCAGACGTGAGCCCGAAAATCTAACTAGCTGCCTGCAACCATTAACAGAGCATTTAGAGAAGAGCCAATGATGCATATGATGAAAAGTAAACCATTCCTACTGGGAGATGTAGACTTTGACCTTATTTTAAAAGGAACAATGTACCACTCCAACATAAATGTCACCATTAGACATGAGATAAAAGATTATAGCTTGACTCTAATGAACATGTGCATCCCTTTAGGAAATGGAGATGGTTTTGAAATATGTTAGCTTCATAGATACAGAGAACTTGGTTAAAGTTTAATGCAATGTGTTTTCAAGTAAATTTGGAGGAGAGTTTGTGCTCACTAACCTGACAGCTAAGGTTGTGTTGTACATGGATGCTGATGTTGTGGATTTATATTCAGTGCCAATCCAGGTTGGATGCCATATTTATGTTGTGAATAACTGTTTTATTTAATTCCCAGCCAGCTGGGAATTTATATTTCTGATACTTTAAGATGTTTATTGCCCTCCCCTGTATGGAGTGGTAAATATATATATATATATATATATATATATATATATATATATATATATATATATATATATATATATATATATATATATATATATATATATTAGGGGTGGAATGGTTCACAAAATCTACGTTTCGGTTCGATTCACGGTTTCTGGTCACGGTTTTCGGTTCGGTTCGATACATGTTGATTGTTACACCGAAATCCCATAAAAATTGATGGAATTAATGAAAAAAATCCCCCAAAAAATAATGGATTGTAATTATTTTCAAAGATCCACGGAAACCCTGGATCATTTCCGTATGTTTTGCTGCTTTGAATTTAATCATCTGGTGCATGCTCTCTACCATCTCCAAGGGACTCATAGGGGAGCGGACGGAGGGAGCCACAGTGGAGGCTGTATGCTTTGCTTTGAGCAGCCGGTCTGGAGCGCAGCGGGGGGAGCGGGGGTTGCTGACGGAGTATGAGGGATTTCGGGGTTAGCATGACATGTTGGTCATGTTGCTGTTAGCGTAAACAAAACGTGTTGCACAATGCTCGCACACTGTTGCACTTTTATCCACAACTTTCTTTCCGTTGTCATCGTAGGTCACTCTAAATGCAAAGCGCTCCCATACAGCAGACCTATAAAGTGCTGCTGGCGCGTCTTCCAACTCCTGTTCTTTCCCACTCGCCATTCCGACACAATTCTCCACAACAACTGATTTTTTTCCCTGCTACACCCGGCTACGCTGCTTCGCTTCTTCTTCTTCTTCTTGTTTACTACTGGTAGTTGGCTTTGGTCGCAGTACCGCCACCTTCTGCTCTGGAGTGTAAACGCTTCCCCTATGAGAAAAAGGAGCAGCGCATGAACCGAACGAAACACACGCGAACCGAGACAGTCGAACCGAACGGTTCTGACGGTTTTCATAAATCGTCCCATCCGTAATATATATATATATATATATATATATATATATATATATATATATATATATATATATATATATATTTAATCAGATATTATTTCGGCTTTTATATACTGTTTATGAACACATGCCCTACTAGCGGTGTGTTAGAACAATAAATGAAAGAGGGATTCAAGCTCAAATCATGATCAAACAGGTAATATTGCACATACATGGAATAAATTCACCACAACTTCTGTTCAAAATATAAAAGTTTATTTACAAATCTCATTCAGCTCCAAGTCAAACATATTTTAGTTTAAAACTCTTAACTAAAACTAGTGAAACTCAACTAAACTAAATTACTATGTACAAAAAGGAAGGGGAAAACAAGTGCTGAAAACCATATTACAGTTTAAGATGGATCTTGTGTTTGAAAACCAAAGTTTATCTAGAATAATTTGGGATATGATCAAATTAGCTTTTCACTAATTTAGAGAAATTGGAATGTTTTCAGACCAATTCACAATGCAAATCCATGAGGTGAATAAAACATTATTTAGCCAATTAATGTTTTATTAAATGATTTGCCTATTCAGGAACCAATAACCTTTAGTTAAGTGATTCTTTACCCTCTTTGAAATAGCTAGCAGCGAGTAGACTTTTTGTCATACTTGGTAATGGAAATGTACTGAGCATCTGAGGGACACATGAACACTAATGTTATATCAGTGTTTAAACCCTTAGTGAAATAAAGCTTGACCAAGCTTCAAAAACAGCTGAAAACATATTCCTGTAGTATAGCATAGCATGCAGTCCATCCTGTTAGCTTTGTCTTTCCTCATCAGTAAACACATAATTTATCAAAAACATCAAAAGACATATTGTTTGTTCTGTCCCTAATTGTGCCAGATCTGCAAACCGTTATTTCCATGTCCATTTTGGAAGGCTTGAATTTCATCCAGCAGAGGCTCACAGAGGCTCACAGGCTAATAGCAACCAGGGGTTTTCTTGTCCAGGTGGCTCACCCCAAAGGGATTCTTCAGAGTATGTTCTGAAACTCAAGAGAAATGTGTTGCAAAAAGTCTGTTTTGCAGCAGTTTGGTTCTGAAAGGTCCATGATGACTTATCCTTGATAATTGTGGAGATCTGGGTCTTTTTGGGCCTGGATCTCCATTTTGGTGAAGACCCTTCCGAAGTTCACCCCAGGCAGCTTCATGGGAAAGAGAGTGTCTTAAGGCTGATGTATTCTTCAGACACTCGGCTGCACCTCTCCCAAATTGTAGGTGACCGCACACCATGCCACAGACAGGAGGCCTCTGATTGGTCAAATCTACATTTGTTGTACTCTATGCATATTTCCTGTTCGGTACCCTTCTGGCTTGTTTTGTTTATTTGACCACCATTGTGGAAAACGACTAGTGAAGTTGGACCAGGTAGAAGAGTGAGGTGCGCCTGAACACTGGATCCCCGCTCTTTTTTTCACCCTTTCGTTGTCGCACAAACTTGCTCCCACTTCCTCACCGCCTCGGCCGTATCTAGACCCACAGCTAGTTTGTGAATGTCCTCTTGCCTTGTGGCGTGGAATAACATACAGCAGACCATGCTTCAATATTGAGCATAAATCAAAAAAGCTCACTGCGACACACTGCTGCAGGGAGTATAACCAGCCCTTTACAGCTGCTTATGAACCAAATTTGTATCCTCTTCTCTGGTCATCATGTCATGATGAAATATGGACACTGGTTTTCAATGTCCAAAAACCATGATCATGGCATATGGCACAGCACTGACTATACAGATATTCATTGGATATAGCCAGAAATAGTAAATGTTTGATTGATTGACTTGATTGAACTCACAGTGTGAAAAATGTCCTTTTTTTTTTTGATTTGTGGTTGAATTTGTGGTTTTCTGACCACAGTATCGCAAAACCAATTTGGTATGATCCCAAATGGAGGATGTGTAAAAGATGAAGAATTTACAGCGGCTGGAATTTACAGGGACAGCTATGATTAGTATTTAACTTTCCAGGAACAAAAAGCTTACCAACCAAGAAAATATGGTGGGTCATAATAGAGAAGCATGATCTGACTGATGACAGCAGTTTAAATATTATTCCTGATAATAATTGCAGTTTTTGGCTCTTAGTCTTTTGAGAAACAAAACTATGTTGCATTCAGTGCAGCATTACCATGGTTAGATGGTTAGAAAAACAGAATCTGTATCTTTTGGTTGGTAATAAATTGGCCAAAGTAATTGACTTTGTATGTGTAACGTTTTCATTCATTTTTCATGCATGCATTTATCTCTCCACACCAGGGTGAAAACAAACATTTAGTTTTATAAGTGCAGAGTGATGCAAAGCCACAGAGGAATGTCAGAAGCAGACACCAGATGATAACAGCTCCTTTTAGAAATGGAGTTTACGTTTTTTGATGGAAAAGAGTAGATATATCAAGTTGAATACCAGAGAGAAAATGTGATTCCTGGTTGGAGTCTTTACCAAACATTTTATACTATTGTGAATTACTTGAATCTGATTAACTGTAAAATATTTCCAATGTCCAACTTTTTATTAGTTTCCAGAAAGACTAAAGTCAGATTTTTTAACTTGCTCTAAGATCAATCACTCACTTCAAACAGTAAAACTCAGACTTATGTCTTAGATCAGGATTGTCTTTTTTTTTTTGTTTTTTTAGATCTGCTTGTGTAAAGAACTATTTTCAGTTTTATTAAAATTTTAAGCCTAAGAAGAAAAATAAATAAGAAAGGCTGTGCTGATCTAAACTTGTCTTAATCAGGCAGAGAATAGTGCTGAGTCATAAATTATCCCTTGCCAGTCTTTGCAATCACAGGCATTTAGTTTTTTGTTGGAAATAGGGATTCAGCCGTTTTCTGTCATCTCTCTGATGCTTCTGTATTATAATTTTATCTAACCATCAATCTGCTGAGCGACAAGCAGGTGGATTCTAGATACAGGTCAGAAAAAACCACTGAAACTTTGCCAAGTGCTGTTAAACTGTTCAACACATTCCAAACAGTTTTTCCAAACATAGTTTTATTTTCAAGGCTTACATTCATTTTTATGTCAACATTTCTAGCCCCCTAATAATTGACATTTTTATTGAGCCACAGCACAAACCACTGCTGTCCAATCATGTGTTTTGATTCTGTAATGTTCACAGTTTGTAATCAGGCAGTTAACTGTAAAGTGAAGGTGGCCCGAAGAGTTTGAGTCATTAAACCACCTTTTCTTGAGGAAGCATCCTGCAAAAACGAAATAATTTCTTTTTAATTTGAGAAAAATAATTGTTGATGCTAATGCAGGATGTATACAAAGTTATCACAGCATTTCCAAGAGTCTAGAAGTGCAGAGAGATGTCTGAAGACCCCAGAACAACTTCTAAAACATCAGTTAATGATTTACTCAAGTCAGCGATTGTTGTTTAAATTTAAGCAGTGCAAACTATTGTTTGACTACACAGATAGTTGTTCAAAAACAATTAATCACAGGTGTAATAAGCAAAGGAGGCTAAAGATGATTGCACACTGCAGTTTTCTGATTGGATAGTAAATGTTCTTGAAAACTTCCCTGCATGTGATGGACTGTGTTAGTTCAAATGACTTTCTGATAAAATCCCCAAAGTCATATCGAGAAGCCCTGCAGATAACAAGTGATATTTGCACAACTTTCAAAAAGATGTTTTAACCCATCTTGTTTTTTACAGCTGTACAGCCAGATCTGATTGCTGCTTCATCTCTGTGTTTTTCTAACTGAAGCTGAATGCTTTGAACCAAAGATTAGCTGGATGGGTTTATTGAGATCAGCTAAACTTTCTCAAACAGACAGTGTGAAGTTTAAAACATTCAGCAGCAGCACTCGCTTTGGTTTAGCTTACAGACACCTTAATGATGGTTCACTGAAATTCTCCTGTTATACAGATTACTGTTGTTGGAAAGAATATATATGAGAGAAACAGGCAGATACTGGTGCTCTGCTTAAAACCAGCTTAAAGCTAATGTGAGAGGTGAAGCTGAACAAGAATAGTGGTTTTAGTAAACAGACATGCAAGGTATGATGGTCTGAGAACTGAGGACCAAATAGTTTCCTACAGAGTAAGAGGCAGACAGAGACTGTGGCTGTGGGTGGGTGTACTGCAGGAGGGGAGCCGATACGGCCAAGGTGCAACTGCTTGATTGAAGTGCAGTCTGGAGAGATGTAAGTGGTGCCAACCCTGTGCACAATAACTCATTCATTAAAAATTTATTTGCATGTTCAAGCACCCAAGACCAGACCTAAAACAACTTAAGAAAAATGTGTTGTTAGGGAGGTGAGAGCACAGCCAGAACATCCAGATGAGTTTAATGATAAACACTCCTATGTTTCTTCTTCTGGAGAATCCAAAATAACTTTATCTTAACTAATCGGGTTCCATCGATATTAACTGTTGTAGGCTGGTCAATAAGGTAAGCAGCTGCCAGCCACCATCACTGCAACCAAAGAGATCTAAAAATTAGTAGAAATGTTTTAAAATTAGTTAATTCCAGCAGGTAAATGCAATGATCTGCCAATTTAATTAGGGGTTTTGCTCTTAAAAATAAGATGATTCACTTGAAATACATTTTAAATTAAATAAATTAAAATAAAATGAATGTTTTATATTTTTTTTTTTTTCATTTTAAACATGAATCTTTTTATTCAGTTGACAACTTGTTTTATTTCCCTGCTTAAATCAAAGGGGAAACATAATTATTTCAAGAGAAATTGACTTTGATTTGATTTTTAAATAAATTATGTTTAGGGCTGCTCAGTGGAGCAGTTGGTAGCTCTCCTGCATTGCAGCAAGAAGCAGGGTTCAATTCCCGGCCCGCCTCTTTCTGCATGGAGTTTGCATGTTCTCCCTGAGCATGCATGGGTTCTCACCTAGTACTCCAGCTTCCTCCCATAGTCCAACAAAAACAATACTTAGGTTAACTGGATTCTCAAAAAAATTTTTTTACTTTTGTTTTTTGCTTAAATGCTCTGAATTCCCATTATAAATAACTTGTTATTATGATACTTGTGTCTGGTAGATCTTAAATAGAAGGTAGCATTACTTAAAGTTCATATAACTTAGCAATTATGGGTTTCTCTCGGTGACTATAAGTCATTCTCAAATATGCCCTGTAAAATTTTTTGTTGATAAATTTCTTTAGGACAACAAAATTTCAGGAAGAAGGCCAATAAAGTAAAAACGTTTTTTAGTTTGTGAAATCACGTGTTCTGCAGGTGTTTGAGGAATGCACTGCAACCATACATCCATGCCCTCACAAAAGCTCATTTCCTATGAACTATGGCAACAGCTTGCTTATGGGAAAAGTAAAATAAGATAATTTCAATTTCTTACATAGAATACAGATGTGTAGAATACAGATGTGTAATGCCACAGATGGTACGGATCATGAACATACATTATGACCTATTTGTAACATAATTGTCTCATAAATTCACTGCCTTGAAATGAAGCAAACTCCCTAAATGAAAGCTACCAAATGTTTGACATCAAAGTTGAATTCTAGTCTATTTTACAACATAAAATATTCACCACCCATCTTAGTGGGTCATCAGTGATACTGTATACTGACAGTTTTTACATTGAAGATGTTTTATTTAACATTAGCATTATGCTGCTTCTTTCAGTTTTCACAGAGGGGTTAAAGTGTTCAGTGTTTGTTTTTTCTATTGGACGCAGAAAAAAAACTTATTTTTCAAAATGTTGAATGTAAATTCTGTTTGACCTGATCTGTGTGTTTTCGGTCTTCCTTCGCCATCACCAGGGCGTTGGCGCCGACCCCCACACCGCCTTGGCCCTGCCCAGTGATTCCAAGCTGGCCAAGGAAAAAGCAGAGGATCCGTGGTTCCAGCTGCCAGACTCAGAGGAGATGAGCATCAGGATAGGTAGAGCTGGACCTTTCTCAGGCAAGCTCCCGCCCCTTCATATACCAACATCAGCTGTTTTATGCTCTGCTTCAGATGTCCAAATGTGTTACATGAAAAATTAAGTGTTCACGCCTGCAGCTATTGGGGTCACACTTTTTTTACAGCTGTGATGGAAAATAAACAATTCTGCTTTGATGGGAACCAAAACAGAAAAAGGCTAAAAAAGTGTGACTGCACTAGCTGAGAGCCCTTAGCTGACCTTCTATGATGGCTACTCACCAGATCTTTCTATGGTGCCTTTCTCGTTTCTCTGTTTTCACTTTCCTCTCCTGGAAACTGGACTGGTTGCTGTCACAGGACACCTACAGCTCCTATTGATACAGTTTATAAATTGCCCTTTAGCATAGCATTAGAGTTGAGCCTAAAAAGGAAATTAAAGTAGAAACACTTTTTTTGGTAGCAAATACACAACATTTAAGTTCAGACTCTGAGAACGAATACGAGTCTGATGTTATGGATCAGAGATCTAAATTGCAAAGGAAAGGGTGCGATCAATGCAGGCAGAGCTCTGCTGAAAGTTTGAAGGTTGTGGACCGGTGTTTTAATAACCTTTATTGTAAAGTACCTGCATATAGGAATAAAACAGTATTCTTTGAGTTAGTTATAACCAGTATGTCTCCTTTAAATGTGTTTCACTCTGGAAGATCTCCTGGGAAATCACCTTCTGTTGATAACAATAATCACCTGATAAATCATTTCATGCATGCGACTCATCTCACTGTCACTAAAAACGCTGATGGCTTTATCAGTTCAAATTCCTTTCCCTGTCTGAGACAAACAAGGGCTCTGGTTTCCTGGTCTTTTCAACTAAAGGGGAAAATGTGCAGAAAGATTAAAGAAATGATGAGATTGATTTAATCATTAAATAGGAAACTACACCAATTTTTGACTGAAGACTTTAAATCATCAAAAGGAATAAAACCAAAGAAATCCTTAATAAAAATAATAATGATGATTATTATAATAATAAATACAAAGGCTTTCTGATGATATATTGGAAAGTGCTCCTCTTAAATATGCAAAGAGGACATTGAGTAGTAATAAGAGTAATAAAAAAAAACAAGCCTCACAAGGAAACCCACTGGTAACTAGGGATGTGGGAAAAAATTGATTTGGTGATATAACGTGATTTTCAGCTACCAGATATAATATCGATCATTCAGTTCCTAATATCGATTTTAAAAAGACAACATTTATTTACCTAAAGCAATGATGGAAAATGGGTGTACTCTGCAGACAGTGCTGTGGAGTCCTTTTGCTGTGCGGCTGGCGCCATATCTGCAGTTGTAGACGTGGACTGACCCTAACCCAAAACAACATGGATACCAAAATAAGTAAATTATCAGTATCTTCTGATAAATATATACAGCACTTGCTTTTTTATGTATACATTTGATTTTGATAGCTGGGAAAAATATTGCAATATATAGTGATAATGCAATATCTTGATATTACTGTTTTGTGACTCAAATGTCATGACATGTATTGTATTGCAGCAACTTGCCAATACTCACCCCTACTGGTAACATGCCAAATGGTATGTTATGGTGTTAAAATGGTATGTGAGGTGTTACCTTGAACAGATCGTCAGCATGCTCAGTCATTTAGTTTCTGTGCTCCTGACTAAAGGTGCGTTCACACTGAATGCATTCTGGGTGTAAAAGCATCTGATTTTAAATACAAGGTCTATGGGGGAGGCCGTCAAACAGCGTAAAGAGGTCCTGTGGCATGTCCGACCATCGGAAGCGGCGCATCCCAGCATCCTGCCTTCTCAGCGTTTGATCCTGGAGTTCAGAAACCTGAACTTTGGCAGCTTGATATAGATTGTCAGCCAATCAGAAAAGCTAATCCAGGAGTCTTTTGGGAGGAAGAGACTACCGATATGCAGAGGATCTGCTGCTCCAAACAACTGCTGCATATTTTTCAAAATGTTCTTAGTGTGAGGGATTGTATTTGAGTCAATGAGTCGATGCAATCAACTGGTTTTCCTTAGATAGAAAACTTTGTATCAATTTGACTGTATGATCTGGTTGAACTGTAAAGTGCCTTGAGATGACGTGTTGTGAATGTGGCACTATATAAATAAACTGAATTGAATTGAATTGAAATTGAATTTTTAAAGGATCATACTCCTGATTACTAATGTAACTACAAAGAATTATTTTTGAAGTGGACTTTGTTGCTTACAAACGAGTTTAAAAATTTTTTCAACTAATCAAATTAGATAAATCCAAGCCGCACTCTAGAGTCCAAAATTCACAGTTGAAGCACTTTCAGTGTGAACGCACCATAAAGGTGAAAAACTTTTATTCTGTGAGTCTTTGGTCCCCTTAAAGATCTCCTTCATAACCTGAAGCACAGTAACAGTAATAGACCCAGGCCGTTTCTCAGTATGTGTACTTGTGCGTTCTCATGTGCTCATGTACTGAAACATCATCAGCCTCAGCCCTAGTACTGTTCCAAGTCACAAGAAGAGCAGACCAAGAACCGACAAAGTCCATGGATGTTGTTCTTGACTCTCCCTATTTACCCAGCATGCATCAGAGCAGACTTGTCCATTTCTGAGTTTGACAGCTGTCCCAGCATGCACAGCGGCAGCAGTAGCTTTCAATGGAGCGCTCACAGAGCTCAGAGTATTGAGTCAAACGTTCTCTTTTCTGTTGCTGTTGTTCAATAAAAGTACGTTTTAAGATAATTTGAGGCAATAACATTACACTTTTAAGCATCACTATATGGCCCATTTACCAATTTAAAGTGTACCGGTAATTCAAAGAAAAATTTCAGAAGTTGAGAAGACTGCGGTAACCAACGGAGATGTGAGGGTAACGGCAGCCAGGGCTAACCCTAACCCTTCTGCAGCGTCCTTCTCTCGCCATAGCCGTGTGAAAATGTTAATTTGATTTGTGTTTATCTGACTGTGTTAATTATTAGTGCCCAACTAAATGAAAAAAGTCCCAATTTATTATTTTCTAGAGACTGTTAATAACAGGTGAAAAGCAGCTTCTAAAAGGCTGAGCATGTAGTAATGTCATGGGTACGCTTCTGTCCCAGTTGCCCCATTTATGCTGTGTGCTCCCGTTCTCCCCAAGTCAATACTTTCCTGCATGCTTCTCAAGAACATAATTGGCAAGGACTTGAGCCTGTACTCGTGTTCTTGTGAATTGAGAAACGGCCCTAAATATTTTCACCAAATTGTTTTTAAACCAATCTTTATTCATAATGGTGTTCTTAGATATAAATCTGAATTAGTTCACTGCGCTGGCTGAGATGCAGCCAAATTACTATTAAATATTGGATTCTTTGGTTTATGCATTCATAGTGCTCGCCTTTTTCTCTCTCTGGGGTATCAGAAAAATCAATATCTATTTAAAATAATTCTGCACCAGTCCTCTGCTGTTCTTTAAGTTTCAGTATTTTATTGAGCATTTGGACAGAAGTGACCCCTTTCCCCGCTTTTCTTGTGATGAGGCTGTTATGATGGAGATGTGGTCATACTTACCAGCTGCCAGAGATGAACAATCTCTGCATCAGTAGCAGCATAATTATTTAGTCATCTCCTCTCTTCAAAATATCCCCTCAGGCTCAGATGTTTTAGAGCTAAATCTGTCACACTGAAGTTCTGGAAGAACCAGATAGCTAAAAAATTTAGCTTCAGCATTACCTCAGTAAAATTTGACACTTTTTGCTAAGTGATGGCAGTTGCTTGCTTCCCTATAGGACTTTCTAAAAAAAAGAGGATATCAACTGAAATCACTGCAGTTCCTCTGTGAAACTATTTGTCTACTAATTCTATTTATAGTGAATTTATCTGGACTTTTCCCAGCTTTACATATGCTGTTAAGTCTTGTAAGGCAAGACAATCATACATTAGATGAGGGATTTTACTGATAAACACAGCTGTTGTTCTTTTTCCAGTGAATTTATGTGATTACTTTGTGCAAAAATCCAAAGAATGTATCCTGGGAACACAAAGACTGAAGCTGCAGTGTTTGCAAAACGGGATTTCATCCTTGAAAGAACTACTGGCCATGAGTCCACCTTATTCTCTCCCTCATTAAAATGTAAAAACGTTCATCTTTTTTTTTGTCAGCCTTCACGCATGACCTTAAAGAATATCTGACTGTTAACCAATGAATATTTAAAGGTGCAATGCATCTGTAGAAGAGTTAACTGCCCGCCATGTAATTGATAAGTCTTCTTTTAACCACAGTTGTGTTCATAGGCTCCATAAGTCTGTTCATAACACATGGTTTCGGTCATAGTTTTGTGTCGTGAGCGTGGGTATGACGAGCTGCGCTCTCTCGTTCACCTGCTACTCTGTCTAGTCTCCACCGCCATTGATGCATTAGTGAGAAAACACAGGCAACTGTTTTTTGAAGGTAGATCACAAAACACCAGCAATATTAGGGGAGGGGCCGCCTTGCGGTTAGGGCATAGATCCTGAAATCCTGAGGTTCTGAGTTTGAGACCCGCTCCCACATACTGCCACTTAGGGTCTCTGAGCAAGACCCTTAACCCCACACTGCTCCCTGGGCGCCCCAGTGGGGTGGGTCCAATGCAGAGGAAATTCTCTCCAATGTGAGATCAGTTAAATTAAATTAAACCATCACTGATTTCACACCCAAGTAAAATAACAAAACCTTTGTCTAATGAAAAAAAGACCACATTGGAGTTTGATGGTCAATTGAATAAGAGGAAAGTAATGAATGATGATAGCTTTCTTATCTTTCTTACGAGAGTCTGCTGCGGCAAGAGTAACTTGCACTTTGCAGCTTTAATTTAGTGTTTATTAGCTTTATCTCTTATGGGAACATTTTTCTTAACTTTCATCTCTAAGCATAGTTATAAGGTTAAATAATATCACATGAGAATACCTGACTCAGCACCTCTGCTTTAATCTGTCTCAAAAGAAGTTAATCAAGTTGGGTTTAAGATTTTGTACAGGCGGGTCCGCTATTTCCGCACTTATTCGGCTCATCCATGCTTTATGCAGTGGAAGGCAGTCCTGCTTCAACAGGGAGTGGCCTTCCCCAAACGGTTCTGACAAAGTTGAGAACTTAACAGTATATCTCGACTCTTTGATGGATTAAGATTTAAATCCCCTGCAACCAGGAAGCAAAGCTAAGTTGCTGAAGGAGATCCATAAAACCATACTCCCCTCTGCACCAAACATTGAATTTCATACAAATCCTGTGGGTGAGAGGGTTCTACTGGCGAATGCTGAGCTTAGACTCCTCCAATAGACTAGAGAAAGTTTTTATGTTAGCTCCTGAGAACAACAGACAATAAAAAAAAACAAAAAACGAAATATTTAGTCTGAATACGACCAGAATATAGCATAAATGATGTGAAAACATGAATCCTGCATTTTTTTCAAATGTTAAGGCTTTCATGATCACATTGTACCGATCCTCTGCGGTGAATTATCCTCCAGCAGGATAATTCACCGCATCAAAAAGTTGAAATCATCTCAACTTTTGTTGATGACCTCATTAACTTGCTCAACTCTAAAGGCCTGCATGGTCATGAGATCTCAATCCCAGCGATCTCTTCCAGCCCCTGTCAGACTTTGACGATTTAGCCGGTTTATGCCTGACCTCCCAGAATCTCCTAAAATCCTGGCATACGCTGAAATGTCTATGTATTTTTTCAATTTTGTGCGTATACATAGAGTATTCCTAATGAGTTCAGAACTTATGTCCAACGACATCTTAACTCATGCATAATGCACGCCAGCGTGATCCCCATGAAATGTCACAAGCCAGTGTACTGAGGGGGGCAGTAATGCGCCAAGAGGCATCCAGCTTGCATTAAAATGTATCTTTGATCACGGTATAAACCTAGCTGCTGTTTATTGTCTGCCAAAAAAAGAATACATAAATAGATAAAAAGGAAAAAAGAAAGGTTTGCAGTCGCAGCGTCATGTTTGCTAGGAAGTTTGTTGGCCGTAGTCGTGAACGCGGCAAGAATCCATCACACTCACCCTCTCGTTCACCCTATGATGGGGATGAAGTCTGGAGGAGAACTGATGGTTTCCTCCTGTGAACCCCTTTCATACCAAAACGCTGCCAATACACCATTATACAGTAGCTGTAAGTTAGAAACATGTTCAGCGGTCTGGAACATGTCAAATACGTTGATATACGTTGGAGATAAGTTCTTGATAAGTTACGCATAAGTTATGCACAAGATACTCGTAGGTTTTGCATAAGCTAGACGCCACGACTAAGAGTAACTTATACTTAACGTATGTCAACGATCAAATAACTTACCTGTAACTTATGCCCCACGTATGGCATACATCGGGGAAATTTGAGCATGCTCAAAATTCCTCGACATACTTGCCGTATGTAGACGTTTGCCAGCGTGTTTCCGTGTACTTCAGCGTGCTCATAACTTAGACAAAATGTACACATAACTTGCCCAATGCATGCCAGCTTTTTTTCAAGATTTTTCATACTTCAGGCTAAATCATCAAGGTGTGACCAGGACTTCGGGATACAGTAAAACTAAAGATCTGCAAGATGGAGACCGTCTTAAATATTGCATTTGTTGAATCAATGCCTCAAAGAAAGGCATACCTATTAAAGTGTATGTGAAATTCTTTAAGTTGAATAAGAATAAAAACAAAAAAAGATGGACTCAAAGGACCTCATCAACAAGTTCATAAAGATGTTCCAGACAATGAAAAGACAAGCATTGATTAATTGACCTTCAGCTCATTTAAGGGCCTTTTCTCTTCAGGCAACTCCAGACCTTTAAACTTCGGATGCTGTTTAAAGTTGTCCTTTTTTCAAATAGACTTAATAGGGTTGAAGTCGAACAAGATATTTTTCCTGATTGAACAGAGAGCACAAACCTAACACCTTATCTGACTGCATGTCTGTAAAACTCAGTCTGTCAATTGGCATGTCTCCTGCAGTACCCCATCAATGCTTAAAGTGAAAAGGGAGAAATATCACCTCTGGCAGAGATTGATTTTTGTAAAAGATTTTCTACTGCTAACCACAGTCATCCTCAGTGAGGTAAAAGGAGGAGTTGATTTCACTTGGAGATACTTTTCCAAAAATCATTTCTGAACGAAGCCTGAAGACTTTAATCAGAATGGAACACAAATATTACTGGTTTTTCTAATTATATCCGTTCATTTCCTCTTTGATTTACAGGTTTGACTAATAAGAGAAAGGTGTCTCATTTAATTAACCTACACAGACCTGGAGTGCTTACCAGCAACCTAAAAATGCCTAATTATTCCTAATGGCTGCAAATTAGAGTTATTTTTGTGACCAGAGTAGAACATCAGAGGCATTTTTATGATGCTTGTTCCCTTTTTAGTTCAGCTTTGAGGGAAAGTATGTTTAGAAGAGATTTGGGAATGATGATGCTCTTTTTAGTTTTTTTAAAAACCCAAGGGAGTTTCTAATGCTTCTGATGTACAGTTTAAGGAGTAGTTGCTGATGGCTAATTTCGCAGAACAATTTATTTGCTGTGATGTTATTTTAAATGATCCATCGCAGAAACGAAATAAAAAAATATTTTTTTTAGTGCTAAAGAACTTTAAAGTGACAGTTTTGACCTAGGAACATAAGTAGTTATCACCTCACAGCTTTGGGCTAAGTTATTCTACATTGTTGACTTGCTGGCTTGGTAGGATTTTGGTTGTACAGCTACACTGTTGTCATCCCTGTTTATTATCTAAGTCAGGGTTTTTCAACCCTGGTCCTCAAGGCACACTGCCCTGCATGTTATAGATGTTTTCCAGC
Source organism: Cyprinodon tularosa (assembly GCF_016077235.1). NCBI lineage: Eukaryota > Metazoa > Chordata > Actinopteri > Cyprinodontiformes > Cyprinodontidae > Cyprinodon > Cyprinodon tularosa. The sequence goes on along the minus strand of NW_024038395.1, from coordinate 888,978 downwards.
TTTCACACACCTCATATCAGATTATCAGGCTTTGTTGAACTGCAATCATCTGAATCAGGTGTGCTGAAGCCCAGAAACATCCAAAACATGCAGGGCAGTGTGTCTTGAGGAGCAGGGTTGAAAAACACTGATCTAAGTAAACACTAAGGCATTTTCTCCTCCACCATCTCTGCTTCTTATTCCAAGCGGGAAATGGTTTTTAACAAATTATTGTTTCTTCTTAAAGCCACAATCATCTATTTTAGGTCACATTCAAGATGTCCCAATTGTTCCAACAACATCCCTCAGAGCAGTTAGAGTTATCTGGACTCATTATTACGTCCATCTTGGATTCACCCAAAAACTGTGAATCCCTTAATTGTCCCACAATGGAGGAATTCACTCTCTGTATGTAACCCATCCCCTTGGGGAGCAATGGTCTGCCATTGTGTGGGGAGCAATCAGGGGTTAACGGCCTTTCTCTGGAAACCAGAGTGCAGACCGTGGGGATTGAACAGGGTACTTGCAACCTTTCCAGAGTTAAAGCACACTGCTCTAACCCCGTAGACCAACACCCCCTCATTTAAAAACTACCGTTAGGTGAGTGTTTATGGAGATGACATGAGGTCAGGGGTGCAAAGAGTGAATAGTAAGTGTCAGAGAACACAACCTTGTGGTGCTCCTTTGTAATAACAATAGTATTCTGTGTTTTCAAACAGAAAAAAAAATGCAAAATATTTGTGCTGTAGTAATTTCTTATAGACATAAAATTATTCGGATTACACACTAACTAATTAGAATCTTTTGATTTAGTTTTTTAGTTATTTTTAAATTAAGAATGCTCCCTTTATAGACACATGCTTTTTTTCCCAAGTAATATTACTGTTTTATGATATTTATACGTTTTTATGGTTGTTTTTATTCTTGCACCTTAATACGTGAGAGTGGAATCCCTAAATTCACGGATTTCCTTACATTTGTCGAGATGCTGCAAACTTCAGATCAGTTTGAATTTCAGTGCTTCCCTGTCGTTTCAGACATTTTATAACTTTTCTATGCATAATGTTTTATTGTAAAAGTGCGTTTGACTGGGTTACATTTTATTGTTACATTTTATTTATTTTTTTATGGACTATAACAAAGCTTCTGTGCGAAAGGACGTTTTTAAACTGAAATTTGAGCAGACTGGGAAGGTGAAATATTGCTCTATCTAATTACATCAGCTTGTTGCTGAAGATGAATCTTTAATGACAGGCCCAGCTGCAGATTTCACTTCTTTGGCCCATTGTTGGTACTAATACCGTCTTGAGAACATTGCCTGTATAACAGCATTGATTTTGTTGGGAAAACAAACAAAACACAAAAAAGCAAAGTTCCTAAGCCTTCCTAACATGTTGTTGTCCAAAACAAACTCAGACTAGAAAAGTTTTCACCAAACAGTTTATATCTACCAAAATAAACCCCTTACTTGGCTTTGTTTGCTATAATAATGAATCCAGGAATACTGAACCATGTGTTGGTAAAGTTGAGCAGGTGTGCTTCAAGATGGCCGCCTGCAAACCTGATGCAGGTCATTCTGTCTGTCTGAAGAAACGAGCACAATACCAACAAACCAGTGTGATCAGCTAATACTCTTAGTCGTTTTGCTCCATTTATATGGGACCAGGTCATGGGGGTAGCAGTCTGAGCAGCGATCACCAGACTTCCCTGTCCCACAGACAGCATCTTCCATGAGTTCCAGGGCCACCAGAGAGACATATAGTCCCTGCTGAGTGCCCTGGGCCATCCTCCAGTAGGTTCTTTAGCTTGACAGTGTCCTTTACTGCCTTTGCTGAACATGTTTGGGGTTTAGCACCATGATAGACACCATAAAACCTACAACATCAGGCTTTATCCCAGAGTGTCTCCTGGAATCAGAGAAAAGTTAACCTGAATGTGGGAGTTCCCAAACTTTGGGTCTGCCAGGCATTCCCAGTAGACCCCGACTACTCAGGGTCTACTGGGGGCCTGGAAAGTCCGTCCAGCTTACTTTTCTTCCAGTGAATTGAACTCACCACCAGGTGGGGATCGGTGGAGACCTCTGCCCCTCTCTTCAAGCGAGCGTCAAAGACATTCTGCTGAAGACAGGAAAAAATGACAAAGTCCATCATTGACCTGTTGATCAGGGTGTCCTGGTGCTATTTGCACAGATGAACACCATTATGCAGCACCTGAATTCTTCTGTTTTTGTATGGAAATTAGTGCTCTCACTCTATATACAGTAGGAGAAACTTTTGACTCCTGTTTTAACCAAATGGCCTCCCAGCACATGGCTCTGATCGGTCAGTTAGAAGAAAATATCTTATTACTGAGATTTGGACCCTCATGCTGCACTGTTACGGTACTCATTAAAGTGTGTTACCACTTTTCCTCATGTGGAGAAATTTAATAAACCAAATGGTGTGAATTAACTCAACCAAAAATATTTTAAAACCAGCAGAAGTAATAGTCCCTGCCTCATAAACCATGTAAAATTGGATAATGTGGCAGGAAGTCAGCTGGATGGATACGCATATTCATGATGGAGGAAATGACTACATGGTCTATTAATAACACATCTTAATTTGATTAGAAGCCCTCTGAAATAAGCTCATAGCCCAATTTCATTAGATTCAAAATAAAGCAACCAAAGGCTCACATTGTTCTTTAGGTCATGTAGAGATTAAGCTTTTTATTCTCTAACAAAAAGACTGATTTTCATCGATTACTGGACTCCACTAATTGATGCTGGGGTAAAACACCTTCAGACCGCCTTAACTCCAACAAACTTGTCACCACGTTGATTCTGCTTTGTTTGAAAAAGTTAAACATATACCAAGAGTCTGCATACAATGTCTTTTCTACTTCAAACAGAGTGCTGATCTTGAGCAGAACCTGACAGGACTGCTAAGCTTATAAAACCCAAGATCGGACGATCAGCGTCTCATCATGTGTCACCCAACCACCAGTTAAACCTCAGTCAGCCGCAACCTTAGATGTCAAATCCACTCATCCTAACATGTTTCTGCAACAAAGTCTGATTTAAGCATGAGAATGGTTAATGCATTTGGGTCATGGATCCTCAGTGTCAAACCTTTTGAATTTCCTTGTCTTCAATAAAGCACCATCAGAGGAAGGCCTGATTGTAGCCTCAGGCCTCCTGCTGTTGCTGTAGGTTTAAAGCAGAGGGGTGAGATTACACCTTCACACCCCTGCTGGGCAAGAGCACGGATATGACAAGAAAAAAAAATGAACACCTTGCTGAATTGATCTGACTGACAAGTAAAGCAATAGGTCTCAACAGCATAGATAGGCCTGGACTGGATATTTATTAGTTGGTGTTTAGAATTCTAAGTGTTCCCCAATCTAGAATTAAAACCATCTACCAACTTAGACATGAACCTCGAATCCTAACACAAACCTTCTTTATCTTTTAGAGTCCTTTTTCTTTTGCTCTTTAAATAATTCAGGGTGATTGGTGGGTAATATATCTTCTTACTCCAAACACTTGTCAGTTCTGTGGCTGTTTACTTTCCTTTGGTTTTTCTTTGTTTCTGTTGAAATTTCTGCATCAATTTTCAAAACTTCTCTTGGTTTCAAAGACTCTTTTTATGAACAAACACTAATTTTTTTCAGCCATCACAGAAGATAATCTAAAAGCTGGAGAAAGTTGTTTAGATGTGTGGTATATGAATGTGGACGGTATCTGTTTGCCTCTCACATATTTTCTGCTTCTCTAAGCTCATTATTAATTACTGAATAGCTTTTATTTCTGTGTCAGTTATGTTTAAACAAGTCAGAAACCTACAAAAGCCTTTAGATTTTAAAGGGGCAAAGAGAAGTGTAATGCAAACTTAAAAGAGTTGAGATAATGTGGGGCGTTGGAGGCAGGATGGGTAAAAATATAAACGAGCATCAGAGACTATTCACTCTTTGATGAAAGAAAACATTATTGGAGGGTTTAAAAACAGCCAAATGAATCTGAAAAGCAAGAAAAATGTAACAGAAGCTAATTTGATTTCTTCAGAGGATCCTATAAATAACAGCAATTTTTCTCACTGTGAGAAACTGGATCCAATTTGAATGAAAATGAAGAAATCTAGGAAATAAGAATTGGATATTTTTCTCCACTGCAGTTTCACCAATATTTATGCAACATTTCCAAATTTGGTTCGTACAAACTGTCTTGAGACAGAGGTCACATTTCCTAAAGTTTTACCAAAATATTTTTTACATTTTGACATCAAAGGTCATGACAGATCTCTTAAAAATTCTGCATAATTTTAAAATAGAAAGAATTTATAATGCATACAAAAAACTATTTGCAAATATGTAACATTCACATTTATCCCCATTTAAAAAGTAAGTGATAAACTTCTGCCATGCAGGATGTGTTTAAACTATCCCTCCTTTTTCCCACAACTGAATCTGCAGATTCTTCCTGTTTATTTACTGGTAAAAAGAGTAACCTAGGAACAGCATGAGAAGCAGCGTTACTGAGGCTTTTTTTTTTCTTGTTTTCTATGACTTTATAAAGTGGTGCTGTACAGTGACATTTTAGATCAGGGTTCACCAACATGGTGCCCACAGGCACCAGGTAGCCCCCAAGGACCACATGTGGTGCCCTCACGCCTGTTCTAAAACTAGCACAACCTTCCAGTGAGCTGCCTCTAAAAGGTTATTTTAGTCTGTTGCTCTACTTTTGTAATCACACAGACACTTCTGCAGATTTAAAAATGAGAATATTTAAATTAAATGAAGCATTGCAAATATGTTTATTGGTAAGCGCTGACCCTTGTAGTTCAAAGGTCAGTATTGGTAGCCCCTTCACGTGACACGGTACTGATGAAGTAGCTCTCAGTTTAAAAAAGGTTTGGGACCCCTGCTTTAGATGATGTGTCCTTAAAAACAGCCAAAGCAATGATAGCTATTATGAGAGTAGATCCATAGAAGTTGTACCAATCCAAACTGCAGGTAAGTAAAAAGTGTTGTTTTTTCCATTAAGGTGAGGAGTTTGTTATTTTTATCTGTTTTATATCCTTAAATGATCATCAGTTATAGTCTCAAGATTGAATTGAATATAAATTTAAAATAATATGAACCTTTTTTAAGAATCCAACAGAAATGTGAGCATGAAAGTGTCAACATCTCTGTTCTACTCTCCGTATTCTATATGGGTGTAGCTTTACATTTTTAAAGATAAGCCAGCTTTTTAAAAACATTTGTCCTTACCACTGATAAAATTATAAGAACAAATGGATCCCATATTAGGTTACTTGTGTTTCCTCTTGATATTAGACAGGTATTAGACAGGTACGCTTGTCGTTTGAAGTTTGAACTTCAAACGACAAGCGTACCAAGCATAGGCAAACTTTGCAGAAGTTTTACTTCTTCTGATGTTCAGATTGTATTTAAAAAGCCTTTTTACATTTTTTATCACATTTGTATTCACACCCTTGAACAATATACAACTATCTTTTTCTCTTCATTGTGCTATCACAACAGCTGCACAGAGGGAGAGTACTATCATGAATGAACTATCTATTAGTAAACTCCATCTGTGGCGCTTAATCTCAGTATAAATCCAGTGATTGTGTGAAGGTCTCAGAGGTTTATTAGAGAATGTTAGAGAATGAACACTAAGACCAGGAGCAAGGAAGAATGCAGACATGTGAGGGACAAAGTTCTGGAGAAATGTAAAGCAGAGTTAGGTTATAGAGCAAAGCAAAGCACTGCTCCATCTATTGTCTATAAGTGGAGCAGAACATGTTCATTGGTGAAGTAGGTAATAAGAGGAGCTGCAAAATGGCGCATCTTAAGTGTGTGTGGGTTGATGGCTGTTGATTGGAGATTTTTTTTTTTATTACACTTTGAAAATTTGGTTAAACTAAAGTTATAAGAGGTGTAAATTACAGGTTGCATTAAGCCATGTAGGACAGGATAAAAGAAACAGCTGTATGGTATGAGGAGATGAAATCGTTTTGGCTCTATATGCCCTAATTATCTTGTATATTTATAATATTTCCACGCAATAATGTAGAATTATCCCTCATTTTCAGGAAATTAGTCCAAAAAGACCAGCAGAAAGAGAAAGAGAACCGGCAAAGTCTGAGACCTGTCATTTATGTATTTCATCACAGACTTGACCGTAGACTTTTATTTTAGGTTTTAGTTTTAGCTCCAGCTAAAAAATTTGCGTTTGGTGCGAAACCCTGATGTCCTACATTTTTAAACACCTCAAATCAGCTCTGTGTGTATTTGGCAACTGTAATTCAGTATGACCTTTCTGCTCCTGGACCGCCATCATGGTGAGTTCGTCATGAGAGCTGGAGAAAATCTAAGTTGGAGTGGTGGCCTAGTGTTTAGGGCATTGTGCTTGGATCCCAGATGTTCTCAGTTCTAGCCCCACTCCCACAGACTGCCACTCTAGGTCCCTGAGAAAAAACCCTTACCCCACACTGCTCCCCAGGCGCCGCACAATGGCAGCCCACTGCTCCCCAAGGGGATGGATTAAATGCAGAGTGTGAATTTTGTTGCTTTGTACTTGTGGCAGTTTAATGACAATAAAGGTTAATTCTTGTTGTGTTCTTCAGATTTCAATACATACATTTTAAATTCCAGTAATGTTCTTTCTTTTCCGTATGACTGTGAAATGGGTATTACATTTTATTCTAAGTGGTCTTAAAAATGTCTTAAATTTAACTTTTGGAAACTTGTAGGAAGCCTGTATCACTATATTGGTTTTAATATTTAGAGGTGACTGCCAGAGCAATGAAGAAATACAAAATAAAGTGAAGTCAGACAACTAAACAATTGGTCCAAACCCTGATAGGAAGGGAAGGATTTCATAGGCAGACGGCAGCCTAAAGAATCCATCTTTTTTGTTTGATCTGTTTATTTGGGGATTTTGGGTTATTACTTGACCTAGATAGAACTTTTATCCCCTCAAATGCCAAATGATGAATTTATTTGCAACAGAACCTGAGTCAAACTTTTGATAAGATTCAGAGATGATGTACTGAATGTAATTCTAAAAGAAAAAGTATGGCAACTCTGTCAATGCTTTCAAAATTGGAACAGTATTAGACCCTGTTCAGATCTGGCAGATCCAATTATGGGTGAACACTTTGATGACAGTGATCTCAACTAAACTACCTGAGGGATAGTTTCTTCAATTAGCAGAGCTCTGTAGAGCCTGACTGCTTGCTAACGTGCCATTTTAACCCAATGATTTAGCTTCCTTTCATGAGTTTATTTTTTTCTTTCATTCTGTTAAAAACATGGTTGAAAAGAAATGTGTCTCATTTTTTTAGTTTCAAAGAAAATTTATTTTTTATTAACTTAAGTTAATATTGTGACCATTTTGTTTTCTTTCATTAAATGAGGGGAACCAATCATTGAGTCCACAGCTTTACATCAAGTCTGGCATTTTGCTCCCTTACATGCAGGCTATGTTGTTATGATTTTCTACCATAACAGTTTTTTGAAACAGAAACATCTTTTCTAAGGTCCTTTATTTCACTCTGTTTTTCTTAGATGTTGGGACCATTTTTGATGTCATCTATTTTAAAATTGACCGATTGACCCACACTACAGAAAGTGCTGACTGTTGTGTCCATAAACTGTTTTGATGTGGACGTACTGGAAACAACAGTCTTCTACTGCAGGGTATCAAATACCCACAGAGATATCTGTTAATATCTTAGATTTGAGCTCAAACATTATTTTAGACATTTACTAATGAAAATGAAATGTCAAATTTTAGTTTATGTCTTAGTTCAACGGATGGATGTGTTACACCGGAGCCAGTTGCTCTATGATGATTTCTCACCCACAGTTTGGCCTCTGAGGAGAGAAGTAGGAAGGTTTTATGAGGGTTCTAAAGAAAACAATGTTTCCTGTAGAGTCGGACCAAAGGGAAAAAACACTCTGAACTCACAGTAATGCTCCACCACATGTGCCAATCTCTCTCCCCTGCTATACTCTTTCAATCAATCTTCCTCATCCTGCTTTGTTTCTTTGCAGCACTCTAGAGTTTTATTTTTGAGGGAGTGGGATTTTAAAAAGATGTAAGGAACTTAAATGTTTCATATTTTCCACTTCATTTCAATAGCTTTGTGTTGGCCTGATGATGATTTTAGGAATCAAAAATTGTGATTAGTTGACGATTTCTGTGAAATTGTGTTCCTGGTTTGTCAGCCCAGAGGGAGTTTGTTGTTTGGCAGCCACTAAATCGGCTGGTTGTCCAACATGAAAGACTGTGACTCCATGACTGTTCACTCACTAGGAGAGCAACTGATATAAATATTTCTTCTTTTTCCACCCTTGTTTCATACAGCTGCTTATATCCTTTAGCTTTATCTTGTGTATAATTGTAAGCAGATATATGCTTGATTTTAACAACTGACCAAAGGAGCTGATTGAGCTGGTAACATGGCATAGTTTTCCATTTTCTATACTTTCTTATTATAATATTGTACACTTCTCAAAAAAGATAAAGGAACACTTTGTAATCAGTATAGCATCAAGTTAATTAAACTTCTGGGATATTGATTTGGTCAGGTAAGTAGCAGAGGGGGTTGTTAATCAGTTCCAGCTGTTTTGGTGTTAATATTATTAACAACAGGTGCACTAGAGGGGCAACAACGAGACGACCATCAAAACAGGAATGGTTTTGGTCTTTTCTGACTCTTTTTCACCAATTTTGCATTTGGCTAGGGTCACTGTCACTACTGTTAGCATGAGGCGCTACCTGGACCCTACAGAGGTTGCACAGGCAGTCCAGCTCCTCCAGGATGGCACATCAATACGTGCCATTGCCAGAAGGTTTGCTGTGTTTCCCAGCACAATTGCAAGAGCATGGAGGAGATTCCAGGAGACAGGCAGTTACTCCAGGAGAGCTGGACAGGGCCGTAGAAGATCTACAACCCATCAGCAGGACCGGTATCTGCTCCTTTGTGCAAGGAGGAGCAGGAAGAGCACTGCCAGAGCCCTACAGAATGACCTCCAGCAGGCCACTGGTGTGAATGTCTCTCACCAAACAATCAGAAACAGACTTCATGAGGTCTGAGGGCCCGACTGCCCAGCAGCGTGGAGCTTGATTGGCACTTTCCACAGAACCCCAGAATTGGCAAGTCCGCCACTGGCACCCTGTGCATTTAACAGATGAGAGCAGGTTCACCCTGAGCACATGTGACAGATGTGAAAGGGTCTGGAGAAGCCGTGGAGAACGTTATGCTGCCTGTAACATCGTTCAGCATGACCGGTTTGGTGGTGGGTCAGTGATGGTCTGGGGAGGCATATCCATGGAGGGATGCACAGACCTATACAGGCTAGACAACGGCACCCTGACTGCCATTAGGTATCGGGATGAAATCCTTGCAGCCATTGTCAGACCCTATGCTGGTGCAGTGGGTCCTGGGTTCCTCCTGGTGCACAACAATGCCCAGCCTGATGTGGTGAGAGTATGCAGGCGGTTCCTGGAGAATGAAGGAATTGATACCATTGATTGGCCCCCACGCTCGCCTGACCTAAATTCAATAGAACACCTCTGGGACATTATGTTTCCATCCATCCGACGCCGCCAGGTTGCACCTCAGACTGTCCAGGAGCTCAGTGATGCCCTGGTCCAGATCTGGGAGGAGATACCCCAGGAAGCCAACCGTCGTCTCATTAGGAGCATGCCCTGACGTTGTCAGGCATGCATACACGCACGTGGGGGCCATACAAATTACTGAATACTATTTTGAGTTGCTGCAATGAAATTTTAGCAAAATGGACTAGCCTGCCGCATCATTTATTTCACTGTTATTTTTGGGATGCCTTTGAATTCAGCCCTCTGTAGGTTGATAATTTTCATTTCCATCAAATGATATCCTTTTGTGCCTAAAACATCACCCAGTCCATATCAGTATAAATAAGCAGCATGATTTTTCCCCATTGAGATCTAATGTGTTTTCATAGTGGTCTTTTAATTTTTTTGAGCAGTGAGAAAACTAGAGTTGAACAAGTGAGCATAGCAATTTTCAATCCATCTCAATTCTCTTCATTCAGAGATGCTGATTATTTATAAACAACATCCATCCTTCTCTTTTTTGTGCAGGCAGTCTTAGCATCTCCATTTAGTATCAGCCATTGCGGCCAGACAAAATGTGACAGAAGCAAATCTGAAATGCAGATTGTTGCTAGTGTAACTTTAGTACAGTATGTAGCGTAACATTAGTCTGGCTATCTCGGACTGACTCGAAGTTATTGTTTAAATTACTCATTGACATTGTGTCTAATGTAAGAAAATAGAAAGCAGAACAAATAGAAAGTAATTCACTGTGAAATGACAATGCAGTAATTCTTTATTAAGTGGATGACGCTGTCGTTTTTAAAATGTTGTATTTCTCATTTAAAAAAAGTCATGAGCTGAAATATATTGCATGTTATATTGATGGGAAAAAAAGCAACTATCTATCTATCTATCTATCTATCTATCTATCTATCCATTTATCCATCCATCCATCCATCCATCCATCCATCCATCCATCCATCCATTCATTACCAGACATGTAAGATGCAATTACCATAACTATGTAATAAATCAATGTATATTACATGTACATCGTTATCGTGCTCCATTAACACATTCATTTTATTGTGACGTATTTGTATAATATGTTATATTACATGATTAAGAGACTTCATTGACTACAAAATGACTATGAAATGTGATGTGCCTTTTTTTTTTCTTTGAGTTAAAGTACTCATAAGTAAAGTCTACTTATGTTATGGAAAAGCAAGTGTGAGTCAAAGTGTTGAATTGATTTTTATTTTAAACGTCCCCCTGAAAATTAGAACATCATCATTATTCGTGTTATAATTATAAGGTGTTCGGCCCACATGCAGACAGGAGTACAAGGAGCAGTTTAAAATGTTTCTTAGGCTCTACACAAATATAACTAGCTCACAACAACACTAAGATAGTAAGGTAAATTTGCGCTAATGCTGCTTCGCTTACTGCCAGGTACGGATAACCTATACGGGGAGGGTGAGTAGAAGAAAGGGCTCTGCAACTCACTGCTTTAAGCTGACTGAGAGCTTAAGGACCTGCAGCTGCAGCCCCTATGAGCCACAGGTGCGGGGCCACGCCCACCTGTCAACAACAACCACCAGTGGAAGAGAATCAGTAGAGCACAGAACACAGAATCCTGCCAGTCTCTAGGTGCAAGAAGCTGGTACAGACCTTCCTTCCCCAAAAGACTTGAATTTGTAACTGCAGTAAAACCTCAATTCAGGTGGGGAAATGCAAATGGTGTCCACACTTTTCAGATTTGCTTCTTTGTATTGGTGTGTACCCTCCATTGACAGTTTATTGTAAGGATTTCTGCCTGGCATTATAACTCCTAAATTTGAGGGTTAATTGTGTCTGTGACATTTAGAGAGAAACAAAAGTGCATTCAAAAAAACTATCAGGAAACCAACTGTCCAAACATGGTTTTCCTTCCAATTAGTGTGTTGTTTTCATTCTGCTACATCTTAAATCTGTCTAAAAACAAGAGTTATGTTGTCAGACTGGGAGAAAAACAGCGGCAGATGGACATGCAGGTAGGAAAATGAGCACTTGTGTTGCAGTGCTGGAAGATAACTCTTCTCTAATGACCCATTGAAATGTGCAGAGGGAATCTGGTGTTCATGTTTACTACAGGCTGTGAGAATTCTGTGCAGCAGTCGCAGATTATCTTGTGTGTTTTATTAGGCAGTTTACTATTTTCATGTGTTTAAGCACGCAGAAGACTTATTTTATTTTCCTCAACCAAAACATAAAAATATGAGGGACTGCAGGTAGAAAATAGAGGTAAGATGATGGCAAAGCTAAACAAGGGACATTTTTAGATGATGATCCTTCATGAGGACCTTTTTCCTCTCATATCTTGATATCTGAAGTGCAGGCTTATCATAATAAGCACAACAAGATAGGAACCAATCAAAAGATCCAATCACTCTAACAGTCGCACGTCCACTAGGAGATGGAGTATTTTGTTGTGATTTGTAGCCTTTTTGCAATATAAGAAGCTTTTAACTCAGCTGCTTCAATCTTAGTCTCTCTGAGAGATTCTAAAAAAACGCCCTCAGCCTTGTTGTTATCACAGACCAGAAACAGAACCACTCTCTGTGACCTTCAAGATCATGGCCCCCTCACTCAACTTAATGTACAGTACGCTGGATGTTAGTTGAAAGATCTACACCAAAAATAGTTGCTCAGAACTAACTTGGTTTATGTAAGGTAAAACAAAGGACACTTTGTTCCTTAGTAAAATCCCCATATTTGATTTCTTAAAAAGAATTCAAGCACTGGATCCCTAAACAGTTAATAAACTGTTTTTATCGGCTTACCTTCTTTATACTGGGACAGTAAAGTACAACTGGCTGATATGAATGGAAATGAAGCAGGTCTCTTATAATAAGTGTGTCAAACTCAATCCATTTGTAATTCAGATTGAAATCTGATCACATTTGTTTCATTGTAAACTAATTTGTATTTTATAGGATGAGACGTAGAAAAGATTCGCTCCTTGTCTGGCTTGTCTGGTGACCGCAGACAGTGCTGCAGACAGGAGGCCTCTGATTGGTCAAATCCACTCTACACTCTGCGTATTTCCTGTTTGGTACCTTACCGGCTTGATTTGTTTGTATGATCAGCATTGTGGAAAACGACTCGTTAAGATGGACCAGCTAGAAGGGCGAGGTGCGCGAGAACGCTGGGACCCTTTTTCCACCTGGATCCCCGCTGTTTTTCACCCTCCTGTCCCTCCGTTGTCGCACAAACTTGCCTCTTGCATACCTGCGACAAGCTCGCTGCAACACACTGCTGCGGGAGCATAACCAACCCTTTAATGTGTTTATTTGAGTTTTCCATCTTATTGAATGAGTATTATTTAGAATTATTAACATAAACAGTCTTTTAAAAGTTAAATATCTTCACACAATTCTGCATGGTGCATCTCCAGTTGAATAAACTTTGAGTCAGATTAGTTTATCAGCTTAAAATTACCATATTAGTTGCATAGTGTTAAAAAGTATAAAATAAAACCCAATGGTGTTTTGTTTTGATTTTTTTTTAAGTGAACTGAGACTGTAAGACAAAGTGCTATTGATGGCTGAGAAGTTTCCAAGTAGAGAATGCCATTTTGATCTTAATTGGATCAATAGGCTCTGCTGAGAGATGGTTTTGTGTCACACATTGCCTCCATCTTTCTGCCTCCCACTCTGTACACGATCACTTCTAATGAGACCAGACATTTCATACCTAACGGAGGTGTAGATGTGCTTTAGTTAATTTTACTGCTTCGTGGATGTGCTATTGCCTGCTTGTTGCTTGTTTCTTACATAATATCTACATCAGGGTCAAACGGTTGCCAGGCAACAATGGCCAGTGAACATATGAGAATGTAGCTGTGCTTTCTCTGTTCTCACTCATCTTCTTCTTCCCATCATCACTCTTGTACATCTGACTGATTCTGCCATCTGGCATTCAAATTATAGGATGTGAATGTATTTTTATTATTTACCTTCAAATGTTACTGTTTTATATGAAGTCAATCTCTAGTTGAGATTCACCTTTTTCTTATAAGTCAAAATATTTCTTTTCCCACAAGAAATGTATTTTTTTAAAGCAATTGCATATGAACTGTTTTGTTTTTGGTACAGCGATATGGCTGGCATAAATTTGAATGATCATTTAAGAAAAAAAGCCCAGATATTGCGGCTCTATGTCATTTTATGTAGTTGTTATCATAAGCCACTTTATTGACAGCTTTGGGATTGAAAGCCCTGGATTTTTATTACTAACATAACACCAATCTAGGGGAATTTCTTAGCGTGCTTTCTCTTTACCCTAAAACCCCCCAGAAAATGTAGGGTAAGAGAAATTGCCTTACACCCTCACTCCCGCAGGTGGAGGTGTTAAGAACGAACAACTGGTTTCTCCTTTACTTTAAATGGTGATCAGCTGTAAATAATTCCCTAAGAATAAAATAAGTATTAGTCAAAGAATGGGTCGCTTTCAGGAGCTCAGTGAATTCAAGCAGGAAATGTGATAGGATGCCACTTGTGCAACAAATCCAGTTGTGAAATATCCTCTCTCTTAAATATTCCACAGCCAACTATTAGCTGTATCATTGGAAAATGGACGTGCCTGGGAATGACTGAAACTCTGCTACAAAGTGGTAGGCCACCAGTCCCAGCAGCAAGGGTGGGCATTTGTGGGCCATGCCAGCCCAGAGAGACACCCATGCCCGCCCTGGGCTGGAAAGTGTTTATTTTATCATGTTTTTGTTTTTTTTCGGGAGTGGCCAACTTTTTATCATTCCTATCTTTGATCTGTCAATCACACAATTCAACCAATCCAAACAAAAAGCAAAGGCAACGTGCTAGCCGACTACACATGGAGGGGGCAGGCCGTTGAGGCCCCTGTAGATATAAATAAACATGTCGGCTGTTTTCAAAAGTGTTGATGGAACAAACAAGAGTGAGGGGGAAACGGCGCAACAAATTTCTATTGAAAAGCTAACAATGGAGTAAACATTCATGCAAGGAGAGTTAGCTGCATTAGCAAAAAGCTAATTGTGTAACTCACTGAGATGAAAGAAACGTGAGTGATGACATCACAGTTACAACAAAAACAAAGTTCATAGTATGTACTTATACCTTGTCACTACCCGATCCGTCCCGGAGGCACGATCGATTTTGCGCATGTGCGAACAGATATACATCCAGGTGTCCATAAATAATGTAATTATGGTATTAAAATGACTTATTTCTATCCTTAACTCTCTAAAGAATGCTAATGCTCATCTTTAAAAATGTTTTATGAGTTTTTTGAGACAGTTTTGATGCTTTTTACATTTTCTTCCTTAAACTACTTCTCTGAAGTCATCATCAGACATGCTCAGTGTAGACCGGCTAAATGTGATTAAACCATGTTTATCTGCCATTTTAGTTGTTTTTTTTTCTTAAGATTACGCACTATACACCATTATGTTAAAGACAAAAATGTAAAACTTAAAAAGACTCGATTTCTGTTTAAATCAAAAGACAAAAAAGTCAGCTCCCGGAAATAGCGCAGGATCCCGTTTCCGGTGCAGATCGGTCACAGATGACTGATAAATTTTTATTTTTTCATACATTTATTATCTCTGGAAATACATTATTGACCTTTAACACATTATATTTTAGTAAATTTACTCTTTTTCGGGAGGGAAAAACATAATTTAGGTATTTTTAACAAAATAAAATTGAGGGCGACCCGGATGTATATCTGGATGCGCAAATGAGCTGATGGTGCATACGTAGAACGGATCGTGCTTCCGGGACGGATCGGGTAGTGACATACCTCTCTCTGTCTCTCTGACCCCCCCACCCCAACACACATAAACCTAGGTTAGCTGCAGGCAGATGGTTAACATCCCGATCTGAACGTTATGCTCCCATTGCTGAATCAAAAGTTTTTGTTTTCATTATGTCATCATAATGACAGCTCTCTGAGAGACACCAGCTCTAAAGACACATATAATACACAGACATAAGTTAATAACACTTATGGGAAGAAATGACTAGCATCATTAGAGTAGACTGAAAGTGTAACACAACAATAGATGTTCATGGATTGTAGCATGTAGTATTTACACAATTGAAGTGTAGTGGATTTCTAGGAGAGACTTTTAGTTACTGCCAGCGGAAAGATGATCAACTTTGCAGCTTTGGGAAATAAACTTTTATTAAGTGTACTTTTTTCCGATCAGAGATGGGTAGATATCCAAAAATGTATATTACAAGCAGAAATGGGAAGTAACGAAGTACAGTACAAATACTTCGGTACTGTACTCAAGTAGATTTTTCTTATATTTTAACTTTACTTTACTACTTATTTTTATGGCAACCTTTTACTTCTACTCCTTACATTTTTACACAAATATCTGTAAAATTGGCTCGTTACTTTAGTTTTGAATCATTTCAATGGAGTTACCGTTATTATTTTTCACGTCATCAATACCAAATTCAATCTAATTGGATGGGAACTACGTTGCATTTGACGCACCACTACAAGATGAATCGACAGATTCGGCGGTATTCATTCACAGCAAATCATTGCAGCTTGGTGGCGGTGGCGTTAGCATAGTAGCATGGACGACGAGATGATTGAAAATGAACACAACGGAGATCTAGTCCTATTGGCAGACATCCATTTAAAATGTAGGCAATGGCATGAAAAAAGTGGTTTCTACTTTTACTTTTATACTTTAAGTAAATTTACAAGCCTGTACTTTGTTACTTTTACTTGAGTAAAGAAGTTTATTCAGTACTTCCACTTTTACCAGAGTATTTTTTTACACAAGTATCTGTACTTTTACTCAAGTACGGAAAGTCAGTACTTTTGCCATCTCTGATTACAAGTAACACTACTTCATTATATATTTACTTAAGTAAAATTTAGTGTTGCACCGATGCCATATTTTGGCCCAAATGCCTGGCTGTGCAGTTGGCCGATACCGATACATACCAATACCATCTGTATGAAATTGATGTGTGTGTATATATGAAGAACTGCATACTACTTGGATGTAAAATAATTGCCATCATGGCTTTGTCAAGCTGCTGCCTACCTTTATGAAGCAGGAAAAATACTAATACAAAGTGAATCCAGTAGAACTTTTTATTGCCTACCTGGAATGGGTGACAATAGTTGAATAAAGTTTTTCTCTCAAAATGGTATCGGTGCCATATTTGTCGGTACTCGGGGACCTGCTACTGGTGTCGGTGTAACACTAGTAAAGTAAAAAGTAGCTTTTAGGAAAATACTCATGTAACAGTAAAAATTTGTTGGTAAAAAGGCCATTAAAGTACTGAGCAACTGATCTACAACCATGACCGTAACAACTGATTTAATGTAAAGCAAAATTATTCAAAACTGAACAAAATATTAAGTAACATGCAAATTGTGGTGTTTCAAAAAATAAGTAAAATAAATAAACATACAGTGATTAGCAACACACAGGAGCTCTTTCAAGCTGGGCACCGTTTCATTCACAACACCTGTCCCCTCAACCAGGAATCAGATCAGAAATACTTTAATAATCCCAAGGAGAATTTACTTTCTATACATTACTCCATCTGTAATAGAGTGACTATAGGACCAGTTTGATATAACACAATTTCATACAATATATATAATTATGGGTCTCCTGCTCATTCTCGCAATCAGTTTGGGGGTCCTTGACCCCTGCTTTTGGGTTTTGAGTGGCATTGAAAAAGGGGATATTGCTTTCCAGATATATTCATACTGTTTTAAAAAGCCAAAGTACGAATGACGCAGTGTTAGCATCATGCTAATCCAGAACTCAAAATAACATTAAATTCCTGGATTATGTGCAATATTGATGTTGACAAGGTTTCATTCTGCCTCTGACCTATTTTTATCGCTTTATCCATCTTAGGAGTTATTCAGAAAACATTACATCCAAGCTTGTTTCCTAAATGTATTGCCCCTTCTTTTTCATGATCAAGTGTGAAGTATTTAAATCTGTTATTACCTGTAGTGCACAGCGTTGTACATCACAGGCACTTCTGGGATTTGATTAAATGCATCTTGAAATACTTGAATAAGTTCAAAAACTGAAATATTTTAAACCCCAAAGTTATTTCATTTCCAGTTTGTTATGATGAATTTAATGTCGTGTGTTTTAATTTAAACAACACCCATAAGTCAATATGCAGCCCAGATCTGCCCGTATATGGTCAGCTCTATAAAAACAAGTAGGATCATTACATGACATCCAGGAACACAGTTAGAAATATTTTTGACATAAAATATCATTTTATCTTTACTTCTTGTCACAAAGCAAAACACAGGAACAGGTTTTGTTGAGAGTTCTAAACCATTAAAATAACAAAACACACACAACTTGGAAAGTAAAGTTCCCATAGTAAAAAAGTTTTTTTCTGTCATTTCTGTCACAAAACACTTTAAGCCTGAAATGCAGTTTCACAGACTCTTGTTTTTTTTTCTTAAGACTGAGACATCAATGGTTCCTAAATGGACCCCTACTGGGCTAACAAACACCCTCTGATACGCCAAGCAGGGGTATGAGCGTCATAACTTTTTCTTTTCTAAAATCTGATGGAGAAGCAGCAGTAGGTTTGGGGCTAAAACAGAGGGGCCTGCTGGTTTACTGAAGCTGGATCAGCTTCAGTGAAGTTTGCAAAGATTCAACCATTTATGGAACCTCTGTTCAGCCCAGGAGTAACCTCTTCTTTAGCTGTGACAGTCATAGAACAAACTCAGTAAGTGAAGGATCCCCCCTCCCATCCCTGTAACCTTAACAATAAAATATTTCCATCACCTCACTTTATGACCCCTGTTCTACATTTTTTTTTATTTCTGCTTTTTACATCAGGTTATAAACTAACTAATTTGTGAAGGCGGTTCGTGTTTTTGACTGCTTTTAGCTTTTTAAATGAGTTCCACATAAAACTATAGAAATCAAGTCATGAAAGGATTCACTTTAAAAAATATTATACAAACAGGTACATTTTCCAGTCAGTTTTTTCTTAAATTTGGGAAGGCAAGCGAGACAGTTTGCTAATGGAATAAGACAATTTATATTTAAATTAAGAAGCTACTGTAGTTTTAAGGGCTGGTTATACTCTGCAGCAGTGCGTCGAAGTGAGATTGAGGCAGATATTTTTGATCAATTGTCCAATAATAAAGCATGGTGTGCACTATGCTATTCCACGCCACAATGCAAGAGGTCCAATCAGGAACTAGCTGTGGGTCTAGATACAGCGGAGGTAGTAAGGAAGTGGAAAAAACACAAGAGGCAAGTTAGTGCGACAATGGAGCGACATGAGGGTGAAAAAGAGATGGGATCCAGGTGGAAAAAGTGTCCCCGCTGTTCTAGCTGGTCCATCTTTACGAGTCGTTTTCCACAATGGCGGTCATACAAACAAAACAAGCCAGTAAGGTACCAAACAGGAAATACGCATAGTGTAGAGCGGATGTGGAGAGCCTCCCGTCTCCTGTCTCCTCCATCAGAGGCCTCCTGTCTGCGGCACTGTCTGCGGTCACCTATAATTTTTGGAGAGGTGCAGCAGAGTTTCTGCAGAAGGGGCGGGGGCACATTTGCATTAACTACGACACAAGCAGGCGGCCTGGTTTCTGAGCTTAAACCAGCCTTTATTTTAAATATAAAACTTATTAAATTGGCAAATCATCATGTTCACCTCCTCAAATGAAGGGTAAATACACTCATTTTAAGAACTTTTTACTTATCTTTAGATTGTTCTTGCAGTGAATTCCAACCAAATACTTGGCCACCACTATGTACACTACAGCAAGAAAATAGTTCTATTGGATTCAACTTTACTCTCATATCTGAATCCCAACCATCAAGACAGACGAGATTCGGTTTACTTTTAGCAACTAGTCAGAAACTTTGTTCAACTTTAACTGCAGGTGCCATTAATAATAACTAGTGATATCCTCATTATACTGTAGGTACTGTCAGTACGCCAGTATCCATGAACCCTGATGCCTACTTTTGCTAAAACATGTTTTCACTGTCAAGTGGAAGTACTGTAACTCACCTCCCCAACCCCCAATATTTCCAACTTTTTACATGTCCTTTCATTTAACTCCCAATTTTTTATTTTAATTTTCTTTATGGATGAATTCAAGCACTCTCATTTTGTTATACTTAGATTTAATCTTTCACAAATAAAAGAAATATTCACAGTGTTTAATTAAAACATTTGACAAATGACTGGGTAATCGTTTTGTTCCTTCCTGCTCATAAGACAGGAATGCTATTGAGGCAGTGACAGCTTTCTTGATTTTGGATTTTTCTCTTATTAAATATTGGATTAGACAACAGTTTTGTTGAGAAGTTTGTTCCCCTTCACATGTTTATTTTGACTTCGCCTAAATGATTGAGGGCTTCATGCGGAGGTAGTGGTCACTGCTGACTTGCAGCAAGGTCTCAAATTAAAATCCTAAATTGAACTTTTTATGCAGAGAGTTTCTATTTTCTTCCTATGCATAGGTGGGTTCTCACTGGGTACTCCACCTTCCTCTGAAAGTCCAAATAATTGTTATGATTGGTATCTAGATTCATTGGTTATTTATTAAGGTGAGTGTGTGTGCACACATGGTTGTTAAGTTTGTAAGTTTCCACTGCCCAGTGATAGATTGGTGAGCTGGCCTTGGTTTACCCTGCCTCTTGTCCAACGATGGAAGGCACCTGCGTCCCATGACCCTTCAAGGACAAGCTGATCTAAGCAATGGTTGTTTATCCATTGGAAAAATTTCAGATCAACAGTTGTGATGAAGAATTTCTGTCTGACACTGGGACTGTTTCTGGGATGAAATATCTGAACCACCGTTCTTTGCAGAATCTTTTATCGTTTGTACAGAGACTGCTTGCTTAAGGCTATTTTTCAGGGTTTTGACTTTTTCACTCCCAAAATGGAAAATGTTCTATTTTTTATCCAGAGGTCGGCCCTCTGCTGCAGTAGATCTTTGTCCTGTTCGACCAAAAGGCAGTTTAGCTTAAAGTCTGATGGCTAAGTCTGTTTTTAATGGTTTTTGCTTCCTTTTCTGATAGATAAATGTTGGCGACTTTGTTTCTTTTATATTATTAAGTTTCTATAGATTGAGAAATGATGTCTTGCTCTTTTGACGTCTTTAGCAGTGGCGGCTGGTGGAGTTTTCTCCAGGGGGGGCTATAAATTCAAAATAGAGGTATACCAAAAACTAATCAAATGTATACTAAGTTATCACACTAGTATGTTTATATAAATGGCAACAACAAAAAACATGATAAAAACACTTTATAAAAACCAAACATCATTTAATTTACAAGTTTACTTTTTGTACATAAATTTTGCCCTCCTGAGGCTTTGTGAAGGCAAATCTGTGTTTTGCATGGTCCAATATGGAATCACAGACCTAAAAAAAAAATGTTCCAGTTTAATAATGTAAAAGCTATTAGTCAGCTTTATATTTCTAAAAAATACTTTAAATCAGTCATACCTTTCTTGATCCATGCTGGCTCAGATCCTGATGTTTGAAAAGGGAAGCAGGAAAGCAGAATAAAGCGTTAGCCTCGCTACATGCAGTTAGCCAAGCCTTGATGCAAAACCAGGTCCTGGAAAAAGATGTTTCTTGCTCCATTTCTCTCTTTCTCCCTCAATGCATCTCTTACTCCAGCGACTCCACTTATCAATTACCCACAAAAAGTCTGCCCACTGGTGGGTGGTGGTGAGCAAATACCCTTCCTGTCACCTCAGGGCGCACCACAGCTGCGCCCCCAGGCTCTCCTATACTTCTGTATTGCTGAGGAGCTACATGTATCACTTTTAACGAGTCAATGGGCAAGATTTTTGCGCCCTAGGGTGGAAATACATCACCAATCCAACTAGTCATTAAAGATTAAATATGTATCTTACACATCTAAAATATATATATTAATATATTTCCAAATATTTTACATTTAAAATTAAATTATAAAAATTTTTTTTATTTTTTTTATGTCTCAATCAGGGTCATAGGATAGGTGCGGCGGCGTCCAAGCAAGCGCCCTCTATTGGCCAGGCGCCACTGGTCTTTAGTCTACTTTATGTTTCCACACAGGTTCTATCTAATTGTTTTCCTGTTACTACAGTATGGCTAAGCAGTAATTAGGTGTAGCTTTGCTTTGTCATGTTTTATTGAGCTTTATAGATAAATGTGTATAATTATAGTTTGAAAGGAAATCTCACTTTTTTACATACAGAGCCAGGTTTGGGTTCATAACCATTTCCTTTAAAAAAAAAGAACTAAAACAAACAAACATAAATTTAATAATGATTTTGTATTAACTCAAGTTATTGTCTTATGAAAATCTTTTTTAACTTGAATATTTAAGCATAATCTCAAAAATGTTATGTCTGTTATTATTTTTTTTACACTTCTCCATGGATGAGACTCTAAATATGACTCTTTGATTCTAGTGAATCAGAATGAATGTAATTATTTTGAGCATAATATGGAGCACTTTAACTGGGCATTAATTTGACCTGTTTCTCATAGCAAACCTTTACATAACATTTGCTATTTAAATCCAGCTGAACTGAACTGTAAAATGCAGCTTTGCTGGAAGTATTACTCAACAGTTGCTGAGTACCAACACTAACATTTACCGCTGATAAATTAAGCTGGCAGTTGACAAAACCCAAGGTTCTCAAGACTTTGTTGAATGAAAAACATTTACTTTGGACACAGAAATGTAGGAAATGGAACAATAAAAGGCTGGTAAAAAGTTTTTCCCGGGACAAAACATGACCCCAAATTGGACAAATGGCCCTTCAGTAACAGCAGTGGGCCAGTCTTTGTCCAGCTGCTGTTCCCTTCAGCTGATAAATGTACTGCTTTGTCCTCACAGTCTGTAATTACTGGATATTCATGCCTGGCTGAAATAATTTGTAGTGCTGGTATATTGCTGTTCTGTCAGGCAGTTAATCAGCACGGTGAGTGACTTTGTCCTACACTGTTTTTCATTTTCACCTCCCTGTGCGGCTCCATCTTTAGTATTTCTGTCTTCAAATTCTCATGGTAATATTCAAGTGGCTTGTTGGAGACGCACGGAGTCCTTTTTAAATTAGGACTTGTATACTCTGAGTGTTCATCTCCTCGTTCCTTTTCTTTATCCCCCTCACAACACATCCTGATTATCATATTTTCCCTCTTCAATTTCTTCCCTTTTTACCTTCCAGGGCCTCCAGTTCTGCAACCGCTTCTCTTAACCTTAGCTTCCTATCGCCTTTGAGCTCCCATATCCCATGTCTTTCTACTTCTTGTTGCATATTACTAAATTCTGATTTAGTCTGCATTGACATCATTTTTGTAACGTAAAGGATCATTGGGCTCTCTACTGCTCGTGACGCCAGCGATCAGTGAGTCTGACAGCTGAATAACCATAGTAAATGAAGGCTGTCCAAAACATCTCCTGAAGTGATTCATTTCAAGCAGAGAGTACAAGTTTGCTTTTTAACTTTTTATTACATGTTTTCACAAAACAGCTTCTGTAGGATCTGTCGCATCAGCGTTTTTCTTTTTAAAGAACAAGATGTTAGAACCAAAATGGACAACTAATAGCTGCACTGTCAATAGATTCACCTGAGTTGTGGAAGCTTCTCTACAGCTTCAATGTACGACTTGGCTTTTCTTTCTGATTAACACAGAAACTTGGTTTGTTAATTTGGTTGGGTGGTCATGCTTTGTTAGGCGAATAGCTGTGCCATGTTTTTTTCCTCGTTTAGATCATTTTTAAACAGAGCTCTATGCGATGTTCAAAACATTTTAATAATATTTTCTTATATATATTCTTTTATATTATCACATACACTCACCGGCCACTTTATTAGGTACCCCATGCTAGTAACGGGTTGGACCCCCTTTTGCCTTCGGAACTGCCTCAATTCTTTGTGGCATAGATTCAACAAGGTGCTGGAATCATTCCTCAGGGAGTTTGGTCCATATTGACATGATGGCATCCAACCCAGTCTCATGGGAAAATGTACCCCCACTACGTTGGTCCACACTGCAAAACGTAGTGGAGGTACATTAATGACCATTTTTTTGTGGTACTGTTACGTTTCTTCTACCTATACGCTTTCTATTGTTTTACGTCCTAGTCACGTGACTTTCAAGATTCCAGCTGGGAGAAGAAAAAAATATATATAGATGGCTGACATTCGCTCATTTTTTTGTGGAAAGATTAATAACTTGAGTTTGTTTTTGCATTAAAATGAGTTTTGATTACATTTCTAGTGAGAATGTATAGTTTGTTGCCAGAATATTTACTCAGGGAATGTACATATTCACTTGCTTGTTCGTTTCTTGCAAAGATTTTTCAAGATAATGTGAAACTGAAAAGTTTTGGTATAAACATGGCTGAGATTTCTCTAACTTTTAGTGGGAAAATAAATAATTTCAATCAGTTTCTGCATTTAAATGGGTTTTGATTAAATTTATAGCGAGAAGTGTAGGGTTTATTTACATAATATTTACTTAGTGAACATACATAATCACCCGCTTGCTAGTTTTTGCTACGGTTTTTTCGGATCTCGTCAGGATTATATGAAATTGCAATGTTTTGGCTGCTACCCATCGCCTAGCATTTAGCTGCCGCCCCGATTCAACATTGAATTCTTTGTGATTTAACTCCATCTGACGGATCAAACCCTCGCCACTGCGTGCGTTGCGTCTGAGGTTGATTTTCAGATCAATGCATTACGTCGCGGCATACGGGAGAAACTAATTAAACTAGTTTAAAAAAAGGATCATGGGTTAAGATCGGATGTGTTTTATTTGGAAATCTACCGGATCCTTTGTGCAATTAACTTCCTGTTTGGTGCGATCTCATTGATGGGTTTTGACCAGATTTTGACCAAAGAGGAACTAAAAAAAAACAAAAAACAATTTGAATACACGACCAGCATATCTGGAATCAGTGACAGAGAGCGACTGGGACCAGAAGTTTATTAATTTCTCCCCACTGATTTCCATTCAAAATGTTTTCGATCCCACCGGGCTCTAGGGAAGGGGCGGGCATACCGCCACCTACTGTTCATGAGTGTGTAGCAACATTGTTTTACATCTATTAAATTCTATTTTTTTATTTTGTATTCTCAAGATAAATAAATAATGCTTTCCTTAATCTATAAATATCTTTTATATTTCCTTTATTTCCCAATAATCCTTGAAGACTCCATTCTTGGCCTGTCCTCTTTTCAATTTCTTCCTTTCAGGTCCAGATGTTTTACAGTTCATCAATACGTGTTCTATATTTTCTATCTCTCCACATCCTTCACATTTATCATTATTTTTCCTCCCTATTAAGTATAAATTGTCATTTAAATAAGTGTGACCTACTCTTAATCTGATCATTATTATTTCTTCCCTTCAGTTTCTCTCATTAATATTTCTATTTAATACTGACTTTTGTACTTTATATAACCTTCTTCCTTTTTATCTTCATTCCACCTTTTTTTTGTGTGCCATTTTTCAATTTCTTTCCTCTTAATAAATGATTTTCCTTCCCCTTTCCCTAAAGGAATTGTAATTGTTATTTGTCTACTTTTCATTCCACCTAACTTTCCATTAATTAGCTTGAAAACAGCACTTTGTAGGCACCCAGTTTCTCTAACAATGGCCCTTTTTGGGTTACCCTCCATGCATTGGGTGTCAGTTCAGTGGCAGTTCCAGAACATTTTCTTAGGGTTGACCAGGCAGCACAATAATGTGCATGTGGCCAAAAAGTAATAGGGATCAAATTCGGTTCAGAGTCAAGCTATTGGGATCAGGCATCAGGTTCAATTTGCATATTTTCTTAGCCAAAACAAGGATTTGTTGGGCTACTGTAATTTTGAATTGAAAAACGTGCTGAATGGGAAGTCTTCAAACTTGAAAAACAAAGTCCAAAGTTTGTTTGTTTTTTTTGTTTTTTTGTTTTTTGGAATGATTATGACCTGGATGTCTAAGAATCTTCACCAGCTTATCAGGGAAATGAATGCCCACAATGTCTATATTCTCCAAAACAGAATAACAGAACAGACCTTCATGAAGCCCTTGTTAAAGCTATGCATATATTTATGCATCTATGCTCTTCAAATAACTTTCTGGTTCGACGCAACATTTACATTAAATGGGTTGAGAGGTTGTTCTTTACCAGTAAATACATAAAAGATTCCCAGATGACTGCCGATACAAACTCTCCCCTATAAAACCTAAAACTAATTCTTATAAGAGAGTAAAATCTGTATTAGTCTTCAATAAATGTAGCATATTGTTGTACATAATCGATTGCTTTATTTTTGGTGTCAGCTTTTGGTCAATATGCTAACCTTAAAAGGTCAAAGTGGGAAAATGTAGTAGTAGTAGACAAATTAGCAATTAGAGGAGGCAATAACAATTACAATTCCTTTAGGGAAAGGGGAAGGAAAATCATTTATTAAGAGGAAAGAAATTGAAAAATGGCAAAAAAAGGTGGAATGAAGATAAAAAAGGAAGAAGATTATATAAAGTACAAAAGTCAGTATTAAATAGAAATATTAATGAGAGAAACCGAAGGGAAGAAATAATAATGATCAGATTAAGAGTAGGTCATACTTATTTAAATGACAATTTATACTTAATAGGGAGGAAAAATAATGATAAATGTGAAGGATGTGGAGAGATAGAAAATATAGAACACGTATTGATGAACTGTAAAACATCTGGACCTGAAAGGAAGAAATTGAAAAGAGGACAGGCCAAGAATGGAGTCTTAAAGGATTATTGGGAAATAAAGGAAATATAAAAGATATTTATAGATTAAGGAAAGCATTATTTATTTATCTTCAGAATACAAAATTAAAAAATAGAATTTAATAGATGTAAAACAATGTTGCTACACACTCATGAACAGTAGGTGGCGGTATGCCCGCCCCTTCCCTAGAGCCCGGTGCGATCGAAAACATTTTGAATGGAAATTAGTGGGGAGAAATTAATAAACTTCTGGTCCCAGTCACTCTCTGTCACTGATTCCAGATATGCTGGTTGTGTATTCAAATTGTTTTTTGTTTTTTTTAGTTCCTCTTTGGTCAAAATCTGGTCAAAACCCATCAATGAGATTGCACCAAACAGGAAGTTAATTGCACAAAGGATCCGGTAGATTTCCAAATAAAACACATCCGATCTTAACCCATGATCCTTTTTTTAAACTAGTTTAATTAGTTTCTCCCGTATGCCGCGACGTAATGCATTGATCTGAAAATCAACCTCAGACGCAACGCACGCAGTGGCGAGGGTTTGATCCGTCAGATGGAGTTAAATCACAAAGAATTCAATGTTGAATCGGGGCGGCAGCTAAATGCTAGGCGATGGGTAGCAGCCAAAACGTTGCAATTTCACATAATCCTGACGAGATCCGAAAAAACCGTAGCAAAAACTAGCAAGCGGGTGATTATGTATGTTCACTAAGTAAATATTATGTAAATAAACCCTACACTTCTCGCTATAAATGTAATCAAAACCCATTTAAATGCAGAAACTGATTGAAATTATTGATTTTCACACTAAAAGTTAGAGAAATCTCAGCCATGTTTATACCAAAACATTTCAGTTTCACATTATCTTGAAAAATCTTTGCAAGAAACGAACAAGCAAGTGAATATGTACATTCCCTGAGTAAATATTCTGGCAACAAACTATACATTTCTCACTAGAAATGTAATCAAAACTCATTTTAATGCAAAAACAAACTCAAGTTATTAATCTTTCCACAAAAAAATGAGCGAATGTCGTAAAACAATAGAAAGCGTATAGGCAGAAGAAATGTAACAGTACCACAAAAAAATGGTCATTAATGTACCTCCACTACGTTTTGCAGTGTGGACCAACGTAGTGGGGGTACATTTTCCCATGAGACTGGGTTGTGGCATCACACAGTCACCGCAGATTTGTCGGCTGCACATCCATGATGCGAATCTCCCGTTCCACCACATCCCAAAGATGCTCTATTGGATTGAGATCTGGTGACTGTGGAGGCCATTTGAGTACAGTGAACTCATTGTTATGTTCAAGAAACCAGTCTGAGATGATTCCAGCTTTATGACATGGCGCATTATCCTGCTGAAAGTAGCCATCAGAAGTTGGGTACATTGTGGTCATAAAGGGATGGACATGGTCAGCAACAATACTCAGGTAGGCTGTGGCGTTGCAACGATGCTCAATTGGTACCAAGGGGCCCAAAGAGTGCCAAGAAAATATTCCCCACACCATGACACCACCACCACCAGCCTGAACCGTTGATACAAGGCAGGATGGATCCATGCTTTCATGTTTTAGACGCCAAATTCTGACCCTACCATCCGAATGTCGCAGCAGAAATCGAGAATCATCAGACCAGGCAACGTGTTTCCAATCTTCTATTGTCCAATTTTGATGAGCTTGTGCAAATTGTAGCCTCAGTTTCCTGTTCTTAGCTGAAAGGAGTGGCACCCGGTGTGGTCTTCTGCTGCTGTAGCCCATCTGCCTCAAAGTTCGACGTACTGTGCGTTCAGAGATGCTCTTCTGCCCACCTTGGTTGTAACGGGTGGTTATTTGAGTTACTGTTGCGCTTCTATCAGCTCGAACCAGTCTGGCCATTCTCCTCTGACCTCTGGCATCAACAAGGCATTTCCGCCCACAGAACTGCCGCTCACTGGATGTTTTTTCTTTTTCGGACCATTCTCTGTAAACCCTAGAGATGGTTGTGCGTGAAAATCCCAGTAGATCAGCAGTTTCTGAAATACTCAGACCAGCCCTTTTGGCACCAACAATCATGCCACGTTCAAAGTCACTCAAATCACCTTTCTTCCCCATACTGATGCTCGGTTTGAACTGCAGGAGATTGTCTTGACCATATCTACATGCCTAAATGCACTGAGTTGCCGCCATGTGATTGGCTGCTTAGAAATTAAGTGCTAACGAGCAGTTGGACGGGTGTACCTAATAAAGTGGCCGGTGAGTGTATACATATAGTTGGACAACACACCAATCAGGTAAATACTGGGAGTAATGGACTTTGATAGCTGGTATCAAAATTTCAGTTTTCATTTTAATGAAAGAAGTGAAAAAAAAACATTGAAATATTTTTGTTCCATTTTGCAAACTAGTGCTTCCTTTCGTTCCTTCATCTTGTAAAACCTCACTAAAGGTCTGTGATTGGAAACTGGAATTTGTCAAGGTTTACTGAGAAAGTCCACTTTTGCAAAAGACAGTAACCATGATCGCAATAAGTTTGTTTTCTGTGAGGATGTATGTAAAGGCTAAAACAACTTTAAACACTTGTTTATTGATAGTTCTGATTGTAATGGATTCTACTTTAAAGTTAAAAGTCCTCGTTGGTACATTGTGGGCTGTTTTGAAACTTTTAATTAGAAAAAGGTTGAGCAAAAGTGGAAAATCAGAGAAACTTCCTTACTTTAGTAGTTTGATGTTTTTTCTTGACAGAATTTTAAAATGTTCATGCTTTTTGCTCTCACATCATATGCTAACTCCTTTTTCAGACTTAAAGGTAATTGTCTTTTTGTCCAAATTATTACTGCTACAGACCCCAAAAGATCCATGATTGGTTCTTAAATAATGCCAAATCAGCCTTTAGTTGATAACCCCCAATCTCCCGCTACAATGAACAATAAAACAGAAAAAGGAGTTTTCTATATTTCTATATTTCACTTTTCTATTCCACTGTCAGTTTTCCAAGGGAAAAAAAAGATAAATGCCCTTTAAAGTGGTGCATTTAAATGATCGTGCTGTTATACTCCCATTACCATAGAGTACAAATGGTATGAGAATGAAAAGAACATTTTGTCACCATTATTTCCAGAGTTTTTTTTTTCCACCAAAAAAGTCCTGTCATTACAGGAATAAAAACATGTGTCAGTTATTTTACATGATAACTGATGTCAGCTCACTTTGAATGTGTTAAGAATTGATGATTGGCTTCTGCTAAAAGCTTCTCTGGCTACTAGATGTTTCATGAGAAGTGTTGAAATGTGGTCGTCTTGCCTTTGTAGCTTTTTGGCGTTTAAGGTTCTAGTTAGAAAGGAAGATATAAAAGTTTGTTTTTTTTTTCTGGCTTTTTAATATTTTTATGTATCAGTGAGGAAATCATATCTGGTATAAGAACTGATTATGTGTCCAAACTGTAACAAACAAAAAGCCCCTTCTAAAAACAGAGACATTATATTAACAGAGTTTCCTGGACAGAAAAGGTTTAGCTATAGATGTAGATCCTCCTTGCCATTATTTTGTAAGACGATTGTGGGAGCATATAAGTAAAGGCCAGAACGCATCGAATCCGATTTTGCGTCTGACCTGACAGAAAATTGTATCAGACGAGGTCATGGCATTTAGCGCTCATTGAAAGTCAGTGCGGACGATCACACCTGAAACAATTTTATGCAAAGGGGCTGCATAGGTCCAACTGAAATAGACCCCTGGTCCATATTAGTCGGACTACGCAGCAATTTAGCAGCAATTTCATGGGTCTGACAGGAAGGATTGCAGGAAAATACAAAATCAATGAAATATAAAAATAGGAATACTTTACCCATGAAAGGAGTTCTGGAGGACAAATAATGGATAAAGTAGTGATCCTCTTTGAGCCTTACAAAAAACAAAATAACGAGGGGCAGATGTAACAGATAAGCGTGGACTCAAAATCTGATTCGGTGTGTTTTGGCCTTAAGCCTATAGCAATGAGGAGTTTAAAAGGTTTGCTTCGGTCTTCACTTTTTCTGAACACTATGAATGAAATAAATCAGGAAAAAAGTGATTAAAGCAGGATAAAACTTAATCACAAAATGAAATTAAATGAAAATAATAATATATGAGGTGGAGTATCATTATCTAAGCCATGATGTCCCACCTAGGAAACTAAACTGTCCTCATGGCTCTAAGTAAACAACGCTAGGCACAAACAAGAAGATTACTCAACAATTCCTTTTTTTTGTCTCATTTTTGTCTTTTTTGCATCTCAAATATGTCAAACTTTAACTCCAGTGGATTTTCAACTCAAGCCATCCTTTTCTTTCTCCTTTTCATAAAAAAAAAGTGAACTCTTGGCTCAGGCACACTTGGACAGAATTGTTGGTATGCCTCATTTATTTAAAGAAAAACCCACAATAGTTAAAGACATAACTTGAATCTGACGAAAGAAATATGTAAGAATGCTATGTTTTTAACAAATGAAAGTCGGATTTGGCTTTTCAACCACACTTTAACAGAATGATTTAAAAAATAAACTCAAGACTTTTATATTTTGTTGCACAATGTTTTAGACAATTACTGCAATCAGATTCCCGTAACTGTCAATGAGACTTCTGCTCCTCTTGGCAGGTATTTTGACCCACCCCTCATTAGCAAACTGCTCCAGCTGTGTCAGGTTTTAATGGAGCCTTTTCCATATGCAGAGCCATAGCCAGAGCATTGTCTAGGTGTGGTCAGGCAGGAACCAGTGTGCACTATGGGATGGCTGGAAGCAGAAAGGTGCCACTAATCAATCTTCATTTTCCAAATAATGAGAGATTAGCTTTTCCTAAATCCCTCGCTCATAAAAAGATGCATATATTTACACATCTATGTTGTTTTTAATTAAATGTATAGTGGACAATCTTCTTTCAGCTTTTGTTTCTGTGGGGAACATCTTTTGCATTGTCTTTTTCCCCGTGTCTGAGCCTAATGATTCATATTTCTGAAGTTCTATTATTTTTAAATTATGTTTATGATGAAATTGTTAATACAATTAATTCATTTTTTTCTGTTAAGTCAGTTTAATTTGCATTTTATGGTTTTTGGATTCATTTTGTTCTGATCAAAGTGCATTTTTGCTTAACAGAGACCAGTCATGTTGACAGCCATCTTAGATTTAGTCTTAGCCTTAGGCCGTTTCTCAATTCACAAGAACGCGAGTACGAACACAGGAAAGTACGGACTTTGTTGGAACGGGAGCACGCAGAATAAATGTGGGTCGATTGGAACAGAAGTGTACTCCTGACGTCACCACATGCCCGGCTCGTCTAGAGATACAGATACAGATAAGTTGGAAGAAAACCTGTTAAAGCCACAAGCAGATGTTTAGCTTTAAGTTGGAATTAAGATAACCAAAGCCTTTGGTGAATCCTTTATCATTTCAATCAAATAAATCACTAAAGTGTTGTTAACAGATGTTGCCATCAAGTCTGACTAAAATTTAGCCCTTTAGGAGTTCTTTAAAGTATCTGACTTTGGACTATATACAAATAAACTGCGATTTTCTCAAAGTTCTCCTTATTTGAGGAGAGATATTTACAAGATATTTACAAACGATGACGAATAAAAAAAAAAAATTTTAATTTCTGCATCAGAATATAGATCACCACAAAAAGCGACTTCAGACAGTGAAATTTTTAGAATGCTTGACATCAACCTTTAATAAAATGTACAAGTAGTTGAAATTTGAAACTTCTTTCTTAGATACCAATGAAGCAGCCTAGTTAGATTAGGACATACAACCAAGCAGGCTGGAGAGGTAATTTACATACCTATAATAATTCACTTTGATTACATCTGAATAGAAAAACGTCAAGTACAGTGAGGTGGTTTTGGCAGCCAGCTCACAGGGAAAATGATGAAGTTCTTTTCTACAGTCTGGGTTGATGTTAAGGTAACTACCTCTGCAAGCGCCTGGCACCTCAGCACTAGGCAAATGTGGAACTGTGGGACAGTGGTAATAAATCACTGAGTGTCATACTGTTTATTGTTAATTAGTAGAACAACGTTGAGAGGACTCCTCTGGGAGATTGTTGCTAATGACAACACTGCTGATGACAAATGACAGGTGGGAAAGGAGGCCGTGTCCAAGAGGTGTGCCTGGTCTGGCATGTTTTAGCAGTAGACGTGTGTTTGTGAGCACGTTCACACTGAAAGATGGCAAATGACCTGGAAAGTAACACCTGAATCTTTACATTTATTTAGAAAGAAAAACACCTCAAAAGTCTAATAATTAAGTTGGAATCTCACCACAATGTAAATTTTGTGATTTAGAAAACATTAGCTGGTTAACATGGGTCAATTGGTCCTCACCTTTCAGATTAAAAAAATCTGCTCAGATTAAAAACCTCTTTTTAAAGTATTACTCTGTTTTTCTTACTTTTCTGTTCTCTGCATCCTTTCTTCACAATCACAAAAGAGGCAATCTATCATTCTAGTCAGCTACGTCACTGCTAAAGAATTTTTAATCTTGTCTAGATCAAACATTGTACGCTTTTCAGATCAAAACTCTCAAAACACAATTTGCATATCAATAAAAACCTGGTCGACAAACCCCAAGCTGAAATATGGCCTATTGTCCTTCTGCTGAAAGTTTTCTAACAAGAAACTGTGAAAGTCATGGTTGTGTGGTTCTTCACACAACAGTGATTTTTCTAATCTATGCTGCTGTTTTGTTTATTACTGATTAGAACAAAATACTGCTGAATGATACATGTCCAATCTGGGTTCCTCTCAGTCAAATTATTTATTGAGCGGAAGACATAATTTTTGTCAGGGTCAGAGGGTGCAATAAATGTTCTTTTAAAAACCTTATCTCCTTTTTTTAATTAATGCAGAGATTTTATAATTATTGCTTGCAATAATTTTGCTAGGGTTCCGCCACATTGCTTTAACTCACTGAACTTTAAGTCATTGGTCCTACAACTTTTAAATGTGTCCTTTGCCCTATACACTTAGCCTCGCGAGACCAACCTCGCTAATCAGTCTGGAGACTCTCCGTTGAAGAAAATTTGGAGCCGTTCACCAAACGAACGTCCAGTCAGCGTTGGCTTTGAGGCGGGTTGAGGTGTGACGCAACGAGAAGCGCAACAGTTCAGTCTAAAGAACATGGCAGCTTCAGCCGATGAAATTAGCGTTAGCGTGGCTATCGAGCAAGTTTTATCGGAATTACACTGTATTTCTTCACTGAAAGAAGAGCAAAACACTGCTCTTCTCCCGACTGGTTTTGGCAAGAGTAGCCTGGCTGTTAGTACGTCATATGCTTCGTTGATCTGATTGGTTTATTTGGCCGGTCTATCACCAACATAGGCCAATCAGCTAACCAGTATTTTCGCCCCTTCCCAAAATTACTTCAACCGAAGGTTTCCAGATGGATATGCGGAGCAAATCCATCTGACGGAGTCAGGTTACTATACACTTGAATCAGATGGCTAAACTACCTCACTGGCATGCAGTCAAGCTCTGCTAATGAGCTTATAGTGGAATCGGATGTTTTTAAGCAGAGTCATGTCTAAAAAATAGGCAGTTTGTTGCTGAACATTTGTCCAGAGATAAAAGCATGTCTGACTCAGCTTCAATCCCGTCCAGCCAGCTCAAGAACTGCCCAACCAGCTTTAATTCAACTCAGCTGGTCATTTTGAAGGCTGGGATGGATAACTATAGCCATACATTTGCAGTTCTGCAGATGCCCAGCTGCTTAGAGGTGGGCAATTATTGGGTACCCACAGCTATTCTTAAATCAACTGTTTTTGTAACCTTGATGTCTGGTGACCAAATGGCTGAATCTTAAAGACTGGTCAACTATTGGTTATTGTTAGCGTTCATAAGGGTTTGGGGATCTAGGTTTGCATGGTGACTAATTACACGGCTACAGAGCACCAAAAGGTGAGCTGCTGGTCCTTTGTCATTCAGTCTCGCTGCTTATTGCCTCACTGTTGGACAGCAGCTAAAATGAAGTATGTATGATTGTCTTATGGAGCATAATGGCTAACCAGCTGCAGTTATATCAATTTAAACTTAATTCAGTTTATATCTATAGCTCCAATTCACAACACATGTCATCTCAAGAGACTTTGCAGTTCAACCAGATCATACATTGATTCAAAGTTTTCTATCTAAGGAAAACCAGTTGATTGAATTGACTCATGCAATCACCTGCATGAGTCAAGCACCCAGCTGCTTAGTGTATTGAAAATATTTAAATTTTTTATTTATGTTTTTTTAATATCAGTTTAAGAAGACATTCACATTACATTTCAATAAAGTTCAAAGATGTGCGGAGTCTAAGCTGGTTGGGTGGGGCTAAACATGGTTGGGTGGGTTTGAAGCCATTAAAGCTACATCCGCTCCCCCAAACTAATTGTACTGGTCCTAAAGGGAGCACCACTTGTCTTAAAGTGCCAGGCCACCAGCCTTTGAGAACTGGAGCTGGTATTCTCAAAGGCTTAAAGTCTAAACTTTGACCCAAGCATCGCTGCATTACTTTTTGAATCACTGTATTACAGTTTTTACTTCTGTTCTTGGGCTCACTTTCTGCTGAAGTCTTAGCTTTGGAAGGCATTATCACTGCTGGTCCATTCCAGGGAAAGATGACAAGGAAAGAATTCACATTTACAGTTGGAAATATTTACTTTCACACAGATATTTTAAGGCTAAGCTAAATGGAATCATGCATTTGCAACGGGCTTCTCCTATGGGAAGTTCTGCTCCATTACTGATCTGAATAAGAAGAAATAAAGGCATAATGGGTTTTTTCTGTTTTTACGCTGGTGTTCAAATGTAGTTGTTTAGTACTACCATACCTATTCAGTACTCCAAAAGATGTTTTTATACGATTTTGTACCAGGTTTTGAGCGCTTATGTTGTTTTCCTTCTTCTAAGCAAATTAGATATCCTCCCTTCTTGCTTCTTCTACTGTTGAGCTGCTTCATGCAGCACCAGTACTTCACCCACATCCATCACACACTGCTTGGCACATCCAGTGCCTGGGGGGAGGAATTATCATAATTATAGTTATCCTAATAATGACATGTTTAAAATAAGAATAGTCTAGATAAACAATGTAGGAACTGGGCAAGCACTGTTTGAAGACTGGGAGTTATAACTTAGTAAGGACAGGGTTCCGAGGTCCATTTCTTTGTCCTGGGTCTAGTAAACACTAGCATGATCTGCTCCAGAAACCGGGCTCAAGGTTTCTGGAGAAGGTTTGGTGTGAAACAGCCTTAAATGGGTTGCCTTATATTTCACTGTAGCAAAACATTGGTGTATTGAATAGTTAACTCAGTTAGTGAGGCTGAAGAATGAGCCCAGATTACTAATCCTTTATGGCCATTGCTGCTCTGGTTTTATCTGTTTGCTGACTCAGCATTGTTGGGGTTAATCTGCAAATCTGAGCTAATCGGTCATGTTCCTTTCAAGGAGAAGTTATTGTTGCTCCCTGCAACCATTTTAACTACAAAAGAGGCACTATTAATAAAATAGGAATGTATTTATACCCCTTTCTTGATCCTTTGGCTAAACAAATTGTACTGCTGACGTACAGTCTCCTACATTTGGCATTATGTTACATCAAATATATTTTAATTAAACTGCTGCAGAGCAGGTAGGTCTGCTGGACACTTGATGATGAAGAGATAATAGCTTAATTAGCAAATAATGCTTTGAAAACCAGGCAAAGACCTGGCCATTTTTTTTCATACACACAAAATCTGAGACCTATGAGGGTTTTTTTGTTCTGTTTTTTTCTGTTTAATACCTTACTGTCGTTCTCATAACTGTTATCTAAATTATAAATGTCTGAGTGGTTTATATTTTACTAAGTAATTATAAATGTTATTTTATGATCCTATAGAAAAATTTCACATCCAAAAGAAAAATATGCATAATTATTAAAGTTTATTTGTCTCTTCCAGCACCTCTAAAATCCCTGGATGGTATTTTGAAAGATTCCTGTCTTCTATTATATGCCTCTCATTTCCATTTGTATCAGGGCACTAATATCACTTCTGTGATACAGAGACCTGCAAGCTGTTCAGAGAAGAGAGGAACTGAAAGAACAAATATACAGAATATTACATTTACTCTATTTTTAAAAACACAAGCTGTTGGAGCTTCTAGATGAAAGGTTCATTCATGTTTGTTCACTCTGTTTTATGCTGAGACATTTTCATATCAGCAGCACCGTATTTATGTCTCATAATGTGACATTAACTTGTCTCGCTGTCAAACAGCATTTCATGAAACCACATTCTGCCTGTTCGTGTTGGAGCCTTACAGTAAAAGAATAAATGTTATTGTAATGCCATTTTTAAACAATGACCTTGAAAAGTTTCAACATCCTTAAAACCATTTCCAGATCAAACCACTGTCAAATGTCAAAATATTATAACTCTCTCAGACTTTTCTGCACCTTTATTGTCAAATATATCCTATACACTTCAATAAACAAATCCTTTTATGGAATAATAAAAATCCAAGTGTTTCTATCCTTCACCTGACACCTTTTCAAAGCACCTCTAATATTATTTAAAGTATTGCAACATATGCATTTCAGACAACGATTTTGACAAATTTGAATATTAATTAAAATGTTAACCTCTGCAGGAGGATTTTGCTAAAGCTATCATTTAGAATATGAAATGACAACGATGCCTTATGCCAGGGGTCACCAACCTTTTTAAGGCTGAGGGCCACTTCAAGGGTACCGAAACATAGGAAGGGCGACCATTATTGACCCATGAGCTGCAAGGGTTAGCGTTAGCCTAAACTGTGTTCATTATCAAAATATTTTTATTGTTTCTGTTCATTTCTATGTTTATTTAGACATTGTCATTTTGAAATCTCTATAAATTATTAAAAAGAAGAGCAACAGAATAGAATTACATTTCAAACTTAGCCCACTGGTGAGTTGTTCTTTATTTAGAAGACTCTGAGGGCCCTTCATGTGGTCCTTGAGGGCACCTTGGTGCCCACTTGCACCGCGTTGGTGACCCCTGCCTTATGCTAAGGTATCAATCAGGAAAAAAACTAACAAATGCTCTGCAGGATATGTATTTCTGCTATGTTACAGTAGAGAAATCATGAAGCATAATGTGCAATATATTAACTATATTCCCTTTCATAATTATATAACCAACAATCAGAAATCACCTCCTTTAAATGAGGCTCCTGGCCCAAACTGCAGATCATAATCAGTGTTAAATATACTGTCAAACATATTGTAAGATAAAGGTTTTCAGAAATGGAAAGGGAGAACTGTCAAAATTAGATTTATGCAAATAAATTTTTTGGTGGCCAAATATTCACTAGCACAACTGAATGAGTGGCTGCAGATTCCAGGAAGTAGTCCTTGTTTTTTACCTTTTTCACAATCTACTAAATGTCTATTTTTTTCTTACTTCTTTTCCAAAAGTGCAATGCAAATTTCCCCTGCAGAAGGGAATAAGCTAGAATCTAATCTAGACAGGTTGAAGAAAAGAGGCTTATTCACTTTACTGATTAATGCTTCTGCAAAAAATAGGTAGAAATCTTATACCCAATAGGCTCTATATACAACTTCACTGCTGAAGTTGAGGCAGCTTTTTTGTTTCTTGTCTTTTTTTTTTCAATTAAATTTCAATTCAGTTTATTTACTATATAGCGCCAATTCACTACACATGTCGTCTCAAGGCACCTTACAATTCAACAAGATCTTACAGTCAAATTGGTTCAAAGTTTTCTATCTAAGGAAAACCAGTTGATTGCATCGATTAATTGACTCAAATTAAATCCCTCACACTAAGCATGCTTGTAGCGACAGTGGGGAGGAAAACTCCCTTTTAACAGGAAGGAACCTCCAGCAGAACCAGGCTCAGTGTGAGCGGCCATCTGCCGAGCCCGACTGGGGTTCAAGGAGACAGAAGTAGAGATACAAAAAGCAGCTGTAAAAGGCGTCCCTGTCCTGGAAACACACAACCAGGCAGACAAGCTCTGAGCCAACTTCCATGTCAGAGGATGAAGAGAGCACATCCAGCCAGTCACGGTCAGAGAAACAGGACTACACTGGAAAACAGGCTGATCTCCGGCATCTATAAACAAGGGTGTTGATGGAAGCAGCACAGCTGATATTTCTCTCCAGGATGGTGTCACAGCCAAACAGGAACAGATGAGGCGAAGCTACTATGAGAAAAACAGTCAGAGCATAACGTTAGAGATAGAAATAACAGATTCTGCAGAGTAGGAGAATAGAGACAGAATGAAGCACAATGATGAAAAAGGGGTCCCTATGTCCTCCAGAAGTCTAAGCCTATACAGTAGCAGCATAACTATAGAGATAGCTCAGGATAACCCGAGCAACTCTAACTATAAGCTACTCAATGAACGGATTAATCCAGGTGTGCCTGAACTCAGTAACCAGGGCCAGAAACACCTGGATTAATCAGTTCATCCAGTGATGAAAAACAGGAAACAAATGAGCTGCCATAAGTTCAGTAGGTAGTTGAGTTGTGCATAGAGCCCATATTAAGTGTAACTTATTAAAGGATTTAAAGGAAAAGTCTGGTCATATTCAGAATTCAAACTTCTGAAAGTACTTTAAATATAAAATTATTATATACTGTTCATTAAATAAGTGTTTTAATTAAGAGTAATTTTCATTTGAATGTGATTTACTGGAGGCATCCATGTTTATCAAAGAACACTACTACCACCTACCGGTTTGTGACGTCACAGTGCGGTATCGGCTGTTGAGCAAGTCCCAATGCTGTATCTGGTGTTTTTCACAACTCACTGTTATCCAAGTCATCTTGAAAACATTCTTTTTACAAATGTTTGCTACATATTACGTGTTTTTTTTCTATGGCCAGAAGTTAAATGACAAATCCTCTCTCTTCGAGTTGGCAATCCAACGACAAACCAGTGGTGGATTACTAAAGGTGACTTTTATCACTTTTATACGATGTATCACAACTTCCAACTGCCATGCACGTGGGCATTGTCACTTTAACTATAGCTCTGGTGAATTTCAATGGTGAAGTCCTCTTGAAATCTTACGCACCGTGACGTCACTTTTGGAAGATGTCAGGACTGAGGTGTTACTATATATGGACAAAAAGACTCAGTTATCACAACGAAAATTATTGTTTTCATTTTTTTACTGATTAAGGCTAAATTAATTAAATCACTGTGAACATATTAATTTTAGGTAAAGTTAATGATCCATTTATTATTCCTTGCTGACCGGACTTTTCCTTTAAAATAACTTTCAGTGAACTGTAAGCAAACAGGGTCACAGAACTTCCAAAAGGTAGGATGGCTGTGAGGTTGCCTGTTCAAAAAGCTGCAGGCATAGATAGATATCTGGAAAAAGAAAAAAAAGAAAAAGAAATGAAGTTCCTGTATTAAGATCCATCCAACAAATATTTCTAACTTGTGAACTGTAAAGTTCCTTGAGATGACATGTGTTATGAATTGGCGCTATATGAATACACTGAATTGAATTGAATGAACTTGTATGTGATTAGTGAGAAATTATATGTTAACCTAAGTTAAGGATTACAAGGGGGCAAAGGGCTAAACAGCCAGAAAGTCCATCTGTTGTTTTTTTGGACTGTAACAGACCTCAACATAAAAGCATCGGGAACATGTAATGTATATACAGTAGTGAAGAGAACTGGGACAAGCACTGAGCCCTTTGGAACTGTACGTAACCATGCAGACTGAAGACAAACAGACTGAAATCTGTCTGTTTCCTTTTTTTAACCATCCTGGGTCTGCTCTGTTAATTCTAACACTATTGTGATCGACTGTATCAAATACTGACATCAGTCCATTATCCGAGTCGATATGAGAGGCGATATGAGAATATCATTAGTGCACTGCTGTTTCAGTGCTATGATGAGTTATAAAACCTGACTGATGCTCTTCCAAAATGTCATTACAGTGTAAAAGCTCAAACACTTGTTTAGCAACTGTTTTCTGAGGAATTTTAGATGAGAAACGCAGATTAAACATACGGTTTGTGTTTTACTAAGTCATTTGGATCCAGAGAAGGTTTCTTAGATAAAAGTTTAATCACAGCTGCTTTAAAAGCCTGAGGTACTAAGGAAAGATTATTCATATCTAAAATGGGGGTGGAAATCAAAGAAATTACTTTTATTATTCATTTATTTAGAATTAGATCTCATACAAGTTTCATATCGGAGTGGCCCTCATATTTTTCATAACTCACATAGTTCAGATGCTGTAGCTGCCTCCTTTACTGCCTGACTTACAGATAATGCTTGAAATATATTCAGAGGTATGTCAATGGTTTTAACTGTATTATGCTGGTGAAGATTCTCGGTCATCCAGGTCATAGTCATTCCAAAAACAGTTAAAAAACAAACCACTGGACTTTTTTTTTCCAAGTTTGAAGACATTTCGCCTCCCATCCTGGAAGCTTCTTCAATTCAAAATGTCAGAATAAGTGTTGAGTTCCAAGCTTTATAGAGTAAGAACAGGTCCGCCCCTTAGTAATGGGGAGTCATTGAGGTGGTTGTTGGCCAACAGCGTTGTTAACTTTCTAAAACTTTTTTGGTGTTACTTGTAATAAAATCAGTTTTGTTAATAAAGAAAACTGAATTACCGAGAGGGTAGAAAATTGGTTCCTTAACAGAGCTTTTCCTGTGCAGTTAGGAACCCAAGAAAGTTTTTAATCTTCTTAAATACAGAGTTAATGTGTGCCGTTGTAGATGTGTAAAAGGTTCATTAATGTGTCAGTACTGTAGATTTTTCTTCTAGATTAAGTAGGTCTTCTCTAGAACACAATTTCTATCTAATTTTCCAGCATTGTGCGTCAGTCTACTTTGAATAATTACTTCTTTCAGGGCAGCATTATATAATGCAACATGCATTAAGGAATTAACATTATCAACAAGAACATCATTTTGTGACAGGGAAGAAATTAAACTGCAGCCTGTGTTGTGTTTTTCTGTGATACTGGGGAAATTAAAAATGGAACAGATGATGATCTACTATAATGAATTTTCTTTGCAAAGGTGGGGAACTTAGTTAAATTAAACTCAAAGGTTATTAAAAATGGCCAGAAGGTATCCTGATAAGGTTAATGCTATGGTACATCTTTTGTTTTGTCAGACTGGCTAAGTGACAGTTTTTGATACAGCTGAATTAATAGAGCCTTAAAATGTCAACTTTAACCTGAATAGCTTCATTTAGTCTTCTCCTATAAAATGTAGATAACTAAGAAATAAACGTTGACCAAGTCAGTCTAAATTGTACCTTGGCTTTCTCCTAGGCATCAAAACGACGTTAAGACGGATGTTTTTCATTTCAATTAAAAGTTTTTTTTTACATTTTAAGTTGGTTCAGTAAACCTACACACATGGAAAAAATATATGACCACTGTTGCTTTTTCATTTTAGTTTATATGATGTATGTTAGCTGAAGAATAAAGATTGCAAAAGGCAGAAAACATGGTGCGTCATGGCAGTATGTCAATGTTCTTTCAGGAAAAGAGCTGAAGCAATGTCCAAGCATGAGTCTGTTTAAAAAAAGGCTCAAACTGATGTTTTTCAACATCAGTTTGAGGGGAGCTGAATGTCGCTGTGGGAAGCTGATGAGACCGGTGGGGGGAGCTGGTGGAGGGACTATGGTGTTGGGATGTGGCATTGATAATTGGAGGTTTTTAAGGGGGTCGCAGTACTCTGAGTGCCAATGGACAAGGGTGTGAATGTGGATTTTGTCCTGATGTGTTAGTGTCTATATATATATATATATATATATATATATATATATATATATATTTTTTTTGTGTGTGTGAATATTGGAAAAAAAAAACAAGTTTAATAGGAAGGTCACTCTACTTTAAGTTAATTTATGTTTGTTCAGAGGTAGAGTGGGTATGAATAATAAGTTTTACTGCTTCATACCGCTTTCAGACAATTTACATTAATCAATGTTAATTCTCTGGCTGTACATGACAGGTTTATCTGGTGGAGGGTTTTCTTTGTATTTATTTTCAGGTGAATTTAGTAAGTTTGGAAATTGGTGTTTGGTTTGTTTGATGATTAATTTAGTGTTGTTTGTCAAATTGTCTGTCTGAAATTATCGGAAATAAATTCCTAGTTATTCATTTATAATCATATACAGGCTTTTCTCCAAAAATTCCAGCTTCATAAATTTAGCGCTTTTCTTTAAAACCATTAAAATACAACAATAAGATTTTAACTGCTTCCTACAAATATCTCTGTAGAGTCGGCATGCAAAGGAGAGGAGTGGAAGCTGCAGCAGCCCATACTGTCTCTATGAATATGAGGATTACTTAAAACTTGAATAAGAGGTAGATTTAAAGGGAACCCCGCCTTTAACTTCCAATCACTAATAAATAAGCTGCAATTGGTTAAATTTAGCTTTGTTAAATGCAGCTTCTTGTTTTTAGAAATGCCTTGTCAGGATTCCAATTCAAAGAGGGATTAGGTCCATAATTTTTTCTTGCATAGTTCTTCATGAGGGAAAAATTGTTTTTAGATCTGGACATTTTTATTTTTTTATTCCATCAGAATCTGATTTGAGGGAAAAACCCTTTTTCGGCTTTTGTGTAGATCTGAAGTCCTAGTCCTGCTTAAATCTCAACTTTTTCTCTTTTAAAAACATGTTTTAAATATACAACATTATAGTTACAACAACAATGGTTGCCATCAAGTATGTTTCATGCTTGTGAGTCAGTAGTACTACTGTATAAGGTTAGATAAATGCAGTTTGTTGTAATGGAAGATTGGATAATCATGTACAATAAGGAGGAGATGGTTTAGAAATACAAATTCAGCTGCATCCCTACAGCTATCATTAGCAGGCAGAGATCAGCAGCAATGTGTTCACAGAGTGTGAACACACAGCCATTAGTAATGGGCTAATAGTTTGGGAAGTTCAATTGGAGAGAAATGGACTGAGGATTTTTGGCCTTTGAAAGCATCCTCTGATTGAGGGTTTCACCAGAGCACCCCAAGCAAAAGTCCAGATCATTTGACCTTTCCGCTCCAGATAATTCCTATTTACTGCTGCTTACGTGGCACAGCTCACACAGTCGGACCACTCTCACCCAGATCAATCGCTAATGTTGGAGATTGTACGTGATCAAGACAAACTGAGGGATGGGCAGAGGAGGGAAAGAGACAAAATGGGAGGATTAACAGTTTGGACGTCAGCAACAAATCAGGGTATCATGTTGTTGTATCCAGTGAAATAAAACGGGTAATTAAAACATTTATATCAGCGACAGTTTTGAAGGGTTGAAGAAACAGCATATTTACCACCATGTTTAGGCTAGCTGCCCTTTTTTAGCTGTAATATTTCACTCATGTTAGTTTAGCTACTTGACTCTTGAACACATGAACACTTTTTAAAGAGGTACTGTCATGTTTGCTTGTTTTAGAAAAAAAAAATCCAGATTGTGTTTTTATATACTGAATATATATTGAAGATGAATAGGTGAGTCTTATTTAAATTTTACTAAGCTTTGAAAAAACCTCTGACAAGCTCTGGATGACATACAGTATTTAAAAAGCCCCATTAGAGTTCATTTTCTCTCTAAGATTGTGAAAGGTTATAAAAGAGGACTAAACACTGTTATTTGATTATAAAAATGAGTCCGGAGTTTGTAGCCTAGTAAACTAGCCCCAACCGGCAGCGGCCAAAATCATTTTTGCCTGCGAGTGGTCTAGCCTCGATCAGTGCCCCAGGCCCTAGAACTGGCGGGTCAATCATGACGCAGAGATGTGTTTTGAATTTCTGGATACAAAGCGGACAGGGTTTTGAGGCAGTGACAACAAAGCTGGAGAAAGCACAACAAGGAAGATGGCAACAACTATTGAACAGCTCTGGTTTGACTCAGCTTTGGAATCACTTTTGCAAGGCTTAGACTCTTCAACAGTACACTATAATATATAACTTGAGATTATTTCAGAACAAATAAACTTAACTATGATATTTTATCACCAATTACTTCCTACTCTGCTCATTCAGGCATTTGGCATGCTCTCTGTTATATAGTGCCTCAGCCATTATGTTTGAAATCATAGCATCTTGGACATCTATATTCATTTGATTTTCTATGACAAATCCTCTTACATACAGATTTTGAACATCAATTATCAGTGTTATTCAAAATGTCCTGAGTCCACGAAGTAAGAGTTTAAAGTGAAGGACTGGACTATATGAACACATTAGCAATTTAGAAGATCAACATTAACAGGTTTTCCCTGTGTTGTATGGTTTGCCTCTAAACTTAAATGTACGTTAAAATATTCATTAGGATAATAAATACACTATCAATATTTAAAATAAGATGAACCAGCCTGTTAACTTTAAACACAGAGTTACATTTTAAAGATTTACAGACAGTTCTGTCTGTAAACCCACCTGGTTGTTACATTAAAGCACAGCAGAGATATAGAAGACTAGCTGGCATTTATTGCAAAAAGTTAA
Organism: Cyprinodon tularosa; assembly: GCF_016077235.1. Lineage (NCBI taxonomy): Eukaryota > Metazoa > Chordata > Actinopteri > Cyprinodontiformes > Cyprinodontidae > Cyprinodon > Cyprinodon tularosa. The sequence goes on along the minus strand of NW_024038395.1, from coordinate 844,163 downwards.
AATACGATTCACTGGACTTTGTTGCCAAGTTTGAAGACGTTTCGCTTCCCATCCAGGAAGCTTTTTTGGGAAGCAAAACGTCTTCAAACTTGGAAGCAAAAGTCCAGTGGATTGTTTTTGAACTTTTTTGGAATGTCCTGAATGACTGAGAATCTTCACCAGTATAGTTGGCATTCATTCTACAGGAAAAAGGTTTATTTTAGTCCAAGAGATTCAGGACATGGTTTGAAAAGACTTTGTCATGGGACTTTTAAACATCTCTGATCAGCCATTCGTTTCCTTAAACAAATACATATTACCATGGTAATAATTAGCCATACTCAAGCGAATACAGATCAAATTCTTTTTAAGTCTTTTTGGGAATTATTCTACTTGATCAAAAAAGAAAAAAATATATCAACTATATACTCATATATATATATATATATATATATATATATATATATATATATATATATATATATATATATATATATATATATATATATATATATATATATATATATATATATATATATATATTTATTTATTATAATGTGTTTAGATTTAATGTACATAAATAACAAATGAAGGTAATGTGTTAGTGAAATGTATGGTGAGATTGGGAGCAGCAGAGGAACCATTGAGTAAATAACTCTCTTCATGTCTTTTGCTTTCACATAATAGAGTCATCTCATTTGGAAGGAGTCAAATATACTCCATCATGAAAATGTGATAAGACATTAATAATGACACTCACAATGGATGTAGCCAGTTATTTCTATGATGTGTTTTTTTTTCTTTCCAGTATTAGTATGTTGTTTTCCTTTGTGTAATTCTCAAGAAGGGCTTTGTCCAAATTAGATTATGTGGAAGCTGCTAACCGTTATTGTAATTCAGATTAGGAGCCAGTATCTGTATTTGTCTCTATTTGTATTCTCTTTGCCTGAGTGTGAGAAATGCAGCTCGTCTGTTTTGCATCTTAACATTCGTATTTGAGGAAATACTTGGGAATCAGATTAGGACCAGTATTTCCATCTCGTCCTTATTTATATTTAAATTGTTTTCTAAACGTCCTTCTCAACGTCTTTCTCCTTAATTGTTTTAGTCCAGCGTCTGACAACAACTCTTCACATTTTGATATAAAGTCAGGTGATTAAAAGACTCATTATTTAAAGGTTCTTTCTTTATTACAGAGCCCCCAAAAGGGCAAACAGACCTGGATTTTTGTGTTTTTTACTTTTTACTCAATTATAGCTTGTAGGCTGATGAAGATTCTCAGTCATCCAGGTCATAGTCATTCCTTAAAAATTTAAAAACAATCCACTGGACTTGGTTTCCAAGGTTTGAAGATGTTTCGCTTCTATTCCAGGAAGCTTTCTCAATCAAATGTCTGGATCTGCTGTGAGTTTGAGTCTTATATGGACAAGGCCTTGTATTGCTTGGAAACATGTAAATTGAAACCGACGAGTGGGTCGTTTGGTTCCATTGTTAGCCTGTAATATCTGAAACCTCTCTATGATTGTGAATGGTCGTTCGTTAAAGGAGGGATTGTTCACCTGGCTGAATAGAGGAGGTGCTTTGTTCCTCTGTGATGGAGTGGGGGTTGTGGTGATACCTGAAAGGGATCATCTCTATAACTGACTTGTCCACCACCTCTGTTTAAAGTTGTTTTTTCTCTCTTAACATAGATGGCTTCCTTCATGCCCCTTTTAAAACACCTTTCTTATAGCTTGTAGGACACAGATGTTATAGATAATGCTAAAGACATCGTTTTCATTTTGATTTAAATTTCTGCTCACAACCAACCCATGGTTTGCTCAGTGATCAGACTGTTTACTCTAGCAGTTTTGCCATGTACCATGTTGTGTCCCTGTTGTTTTTGAAAGCCATCTTAGATTTAGTCTTAATCTTTTTTTTTTCGGTCGACTAGAACTTAAAAAGGATTAAGTCTAGTTTTATTTAGTTTTATGTTGCAAAAAAAAGTAAACCTTCACATTTTCAAATAACAACCAGATTATGTATCACACTGACAGCTCTTGCCCAGATACAGCCCTACAATAGCTGGGTATAGAATGCTGCTGTGCAGTTCATCATTGCAGTTGGGCAGAAAACTTTGATTTATAGAATTCAAATAAACTTTTTTATGAATTAATGTCATACTTTATACAAAAGTGTCTCACAAAAGTTGTGAAAGTAGTAGCTCTAGTTCAACACACCATATTGGTTAAAATAGCAGACAGACAAGCTAACAAAATGCAGAATAAAGGAATGGTTTTAGACATAAAAAGTTTCAATTAAAAAACAAATGCTTTCTGATCTACTATGAATCAATAAAATCTTCATTTCTCCAAAAAAGCAAAGAAGAAAAACATTCTTCTTTCTACTTCAGCAATTTTGGCTTTATTTCTGAGAGTTTCCTACTGCTCAGGGCTCAAAGTAGATTGTAATTCACAGGGTTTTGATATAAAAACATACAGATAGAACCTACATAATTGCCTTGTTATGCCATGACAATCCAGACCTAAATTGAATGAATATGCTAACTAAAATATTGACATATTCAAAGGAAACATAAAAAATGTTTTAATGACAACAGAAGGAAAAATTTACATCATATTTAAATAGATGGTATGAGAGAGAAATATTCAAAGATCTATGTACCTTTTCATCTGGGTTTTTATTCCAAAATTAACAGTGTGCAATGAAATATTTTATTTGGATACATTTTTAGGTATTCCTTTTGGTAGAAGTTAAAGAATGTTTAGTATCACTTCTTGCGAGCTGGAAGAAATACAATCTTGATTGTTAGAAAAGGGATTTTTTTATGCTTATATGGCAGAGGATGATCAGCCACATGTAGTTTATTAAGTAGCGAGAGCAGGAAGAGCCATACTGCTGAGAGCGAACCATCAGTGTGGAGCGTGAAGCACAGACTACACGCAGACCTACACGAACACAAAGACACATTTCTGCACAAGCACAGCTAGAAGAGTAAAATCTTTTAGTGTTGAGCGCACAGTACTGGACGAATACGGGTTATTTTCTCAGACTCTGCCGCTGCTGCCATGATCTATCTGTGGTCATGTAGAATGTGCAGCGCTGCACGGCAGTTGAGCGGCAGATCCATTACGACTGATACTGCTTAGCAGATTACAGCATGATGATGCATTTTAAATGTCTGACCGACGACCCGCTGATTTTAGTTTAGTCTCGTCTCATTGACGAAAACTCAAACCTATGACTAGTCATGTCTTAGGCATCAAAGATCCATGTTTAGCTTGTCAGTTTTCGTTATCGTCATGAAAAAAAGGAATATTTACAAAAAAATGTCCTCATCGCCATCGTTGACGAAAACAACACTGGTTCTAATATCTCAGCAGTGTTTTTTTGCCCTCCAGGATTTGATGGTTTTACAATCCAATGATTAAAAGCCTGCGTTTGATGAGAGCCTATAAATCTGTCCTCCCTAGCTTGGTTGAAATGCCCACATCTCACCAGTGTTTTTCACATTAATTATCTTTGTTGCAAACTTTCTCACTCCATCCTTTTTTGTGCTGATAAGTGTCCAAAAGATTTTATTTATTTATTTGTAAAATTAAATATAATCTAATTTTAGTTCATGTTAGTATGGGTATTTTATGAAATGGCATGTGTGGGACTTTCTGTTTGCCTGCTGAAAAGGTTCATCTTGTTTCAGCCTGTATGTCCTAAGATGACTTATCATGTTGAAATCTGAATAGAAGTCTTGTGTCAGAATTTGCACATTTAAAGATTTTGTCAGTGATGCGTCCACTTGAGCTACTCTGATTGTTCCAGAGTTTAATATCTTTAATAAGTACCTCACCACATTCGTTTGTCCGTAATCAAGGATCTCTTTGAAATACATATTTAAAATAAATTTGCTAAGCTGATTACATATTCTGAATGAAGACAAACAGCACCCAAATGAATGTCTTTTTTTCAGCAGTTGATTCCATTGAAATTATCCTTTTATTGTGACTCCATAGAGATAGCCATTAAAGTTGACTCACATGTCTCCCACTGAGTCAATGTAATGTTGAGGACTTAGCAGAAAAAAACACGGCTTGTCCTTTAGAAAGCAAGGCAGTTAATACCACTTTTAAATGGCTTCATTCAAGGGTAGGGTCAGACTAGCTTCTATGCCACAGGGGGGTTATTTGCAGTAATTCATGCGGTGCTTCTTTTTGATGGGGGCTCTTGCTACAGCAAGTTTTTATTCAAACAAATCTGAACACACGGAAAATAAGTTGAATATTAAAGCAATGAATTGAAAGAAAACTCCCTCATTGATACACGGGACAAACTGCAGTATAAATTTGTTTGTTCAGAGTAAATTGGAGCTTCATTGGAGCTCTTAGCTGCTGTAGCAAAATAAGATAAAAAAAAATAAATAAAGGTAACACCTTCAGAGTTAAGTGAACCTATCGTACACAATCTGAAAGACTTTTTTTAATTATGTGCAACTTAAAAATGCAACTGGTTGTTTGGGTGAAATTCCAGCCTTTTATATCCTTTCACTACAAACATGTAGAGTTTCTAAAGTCTTCTGGACCTTCAACTGTCTGTTTGATGTTACCAATTTAACATGTTTTAGAGCATTATTATGCTACAACCATAAGACGATAATTTATTTTCAATCCACTAGGGCTTCCTGTAATTGCAGAGGCCAGTGCATATCTGCTAAATGTATGTAAAGCCTATTTGGATGTCTGTAACTGTAACTCCCTTCACTGTCATACGGGGGCTTTATCAGGCACTCCAATTAGCACTGAAAGGCAGCTTTTACTCATTAATTGGTAATATTTGCCCTTGATCCAACCATATTAGTGATAAAACCTTAACAGCTCTGTGAAGACCTCAATGGGATTCTTTTCTAACCTTGAACTTGATTTTGTAAATATTCTTGTCCTCTTCCTGTTTGTCAATCAGAAGCTTTTTCTGTAGTTGAAAAACTGAAAAATAGTTTACGTGAGAGAGAAGCTGAAACCCCTTTGACTTCTCACACAGCTGCCCAATCACTGCGTGAAGTGGGCCTGCTCATTTGATTTTCTACTCTCCAGCCTAATAGACATGTAATGCCAACAACATCTGCCAGCTGCCACCAACACTGGCAGTTTGCAGCTTTCAGGGATTGTTCCACCAGCCGAAAAGCACTCCTACTGGGGATAAACTGAATGCATTAATTTGAAGGAGGCTGGAGCCCCTTAGGGTTTTTCTGCCCTTTATTTTAGAACACTTCACACACAGGATGGCTTTACAGTTTTGAAAAGCCCTGTCATACTTGCAGAGTAGCAGAATTTTAGACCCAGTTCTGCTACGCTCTTGTCTGCTTGATTTACAGAGTATCAGATGCCCTCAGGTTGACTTGTTGGTGGGATGGAAAGTTGAGAAAGTTAACTTTTAGATGCATTTGTTCAACAACCAGTAGTATAGTCTGGGCTATTGTCAGGTAATCTCCTGTTTCTGGAGGCAATGTGTAATGTTTGTATTTAATTTTTTTTTTATGTTGTTTTTTTTTTTCAATATAGACAAAATTGATAATGGAGATGTGTACCAAAGAAGACGAGGCACCAATTTGGGTCACTCTGATGGGCAAGAATCAGGAACTAAAACACCAGAAGGAGTTGGTCAAACAGGCAACAGCTGGCGCAGAATTCTCCTCCTCATCTTGGCGATCACCATCCATAATATTCCAGGTAAGAGGGAGCTTACGGAAATAAAGTTTTAAAAGCAGAAGAAACAGAATTGCAAGAACCGGATTTTAACCATTACCCCCACTACAATAACTGGTGACAGTTTTCCCATGTCGGTAAAATAAATCAGCATATCTGTTTTGCTGTGGGCGACGGTGGCTGGTATTTCCTTCCCCTTTAAGACACTGCAGCAGGTGTGTCGAATCACGTGACACCACCGATCCAACAGGAAGCGTAAACAAAGAGGACAGCGGATGAGCCTAATGAAGAAGCATCTAATGCCGCTGTAAACGAAATTACAGTTATTACAGTTAATCCTGTGGAGCCGAACGAGAGCAGAGATGAAGTTTTGTGTGCAGAGAAGAAGTGGAGAGCACGTTATCAGAGTTGAGCACGCGGCAGACTGGTTTTTAACGAGGATGTGTAATTATAAAAATTATCCCATAGATTTAGCCTGATTAACCAGACTAAATGTGAGATTAAATGTGTAATTTAGTCTGGCCCTGATGAATGAGACATTGGAAGATTGCTGATGAGAACAACCAGTTGTCTTTCAAACCATGTCTGTGCCTATTGGCCAACGCTCTGACCAATGAGCACAGAAAGAAAGAAAGAAAGAAAATTATAGACAAACTGTTAAAGATAAAATCTCAAAGACCATGTCCAAGCAGCTTGACTACAATTTTATTTAAAAAAAAATCTAAGATCCATGGGACTGTAGCCAACCTCCCTGGATTTGACCACAGGAGGAAAACTAATAACAGATCAAAGAGGATCAAAGAGGATGGTAGCAAAAGGCCAAAAAAAAAACTTAAAGGAACTTAAAGGGGAACTTTGAGCTTAAGGAGCATCAGTGTCAGATCGCACCTTCTGTGGTCAAATATAAAGAGTTTTTAATCTTTTAAATAAAACCTGTTAGCAGGTTTAAATGAGTTTGGCAGATTGAATAGTCAGCAGTAGCATTAATACCTAAATAAATTTAAAAAATCCACAGCCAGTCCGTGTGATTGGTTCTCATGAGGGATCAGGATAGATGGCAACGGTTCTGATCAGAGCATCCCTAATGAATATAATAAAGTTTGCTTTTATACAACAACAACAAAAAAAATTTAGGACACAAAAAGATTTCTTAGAATGGACCAGAGGTGGAAGGAGTACTAAAAATTGTAATTGAGTAAAAGTATCTTTACTTTGCCTAAATTCTACTCAGAGTAAAAGTAAAATTACCCTTCTAAAAAATGTACTCAAGTAAAAGTACAAAATTACTTCGTTTAAAAAGTAATTTGAGTAAAAGTTACTTAGTTACTTTGAGTTATTTAATGCAAAAAAGTATGAGTCATGAATCAAATTGAGCACAAGGTGTTTTAATCGATTTCAAGGCGTATTTCAGTGGACATCCACATTTGCAAAAGATCAGCTAGGCTAAGGAACATACTTCCTCACAGCACAAGGACAGCCACAACCTGTACCATAAAGTGCAAACTATTTTCAATCCTACTGTCCAAGTTAAAGTATTCAAGATGCACACAAAATGAATTGCCCAAAAGATACCAGAAATCAAACTAAAATGCAACAGGATCCCACTGTTCACAAAAAAACAAAATTCTCACAGGATCCAACAATTTAAAAGAAAGTGCTCACAGGATCTAACTTCAAAATAAAGTGTCCACAGGAACCCACAAAACTGCCCCAAATCTACAACTTTAGACCGGTAAAGCTCTTGTTCAATTTTAGCAGTAGCGGATTTTCAAAGTTTTTTGCTGTAAGTTTTGCTCTCTTTGCTGTGAAGAGCAACCATGCTGAACTAAAAAGCCTCTCACAGGCAGCTGAGGCTGGAAGGCCTGTGCTGAGTTTCAGAGACAGATTCTTAATGTTTGGGAAGGAGTTCAACAGGTTAATGCTGAACTTGAACTTCACAGAACACCAGAGAGAGATGGAGGAAGGAACCAGATGAGTGTGAGGAGGAGGAACTTCAGGAACTTCAGGTCCATGATGAAACCATCATAACATTATATTTTATTTATCGCCACATTAAAAAAACATCAATACCTGTAATGCTTGAATTCCCAACTCAGTCATACTTTTGATACTCCGAACTAGCTAATTCTAAGCAACTGCTAACAAGCCAAGAGCTTCCTTATACATAAATAATAAATAAGCCGTTTGGGATGTCGGAGACAAAAACATTTGCGCTAACTTACCGCCACATGTTTTCGTAAATTGGATGTTGATGTTTTAAAAGCCGAAAGCTCAGTTTTGTTGACCAGGCATATGTTACTGCATGTCACTGCATTATCACATTGTTCCCTTTTGTGCATCTGAAAATAAATAATCCGTCCAGATATGGCCAAGGGTTTTTCTGGCTTTCGTCTCCAGAATGTGTTTCCTCATCCATACTCTCTACGTCGTGATTAGCAACTGCCATCTTCCAAAGCGCAGCACTGGATTATGAGACAATACAAAGAGTAATTGCAAAGTAGGGTCGCGCATTACGTTTCGGTTCCGTGACACAGGGGTTTATTTATTTAATTTTTTTACCAGTATTTTTTTTATTTTATTTTTTACTCAGTAACGTGAGGAGGTTTCAAATGTAGCGAAGTAAAACTACTTAGGTTAAAATTTACTAGAGTAAAAGTAAAATTACATATTTCAAAAACTACTCAGAAATTTACAAATTACTCATAAAAAGTACTCAATTACAGTAACGTGGGTAAATGTAATTTGTTACTTTCCACCCCTGGAATGGATGAATACTGTTTTAAGGCAATATAAGAAATGTTTAATGTTGCTGAAGACATTGAGAATCTTACACTTTATCCTAAAGAAAAAAAACAGGGAGAAGAAACAGAAACGTTGTTTTCTATAAATATACTGTAAACTTTGCTTGGCTGAAGGCTCTTTCATGTCCCAGCACACCAAATCCCATGAACCCTACCGTCAGGAAGCTACACCCGCACTACAATGCTTTTTATTTTCTTTCTTACATCATTAAAAGTTATCTTCATCAACAACTAAAAAAAAAAAAAACCTTCATTATAGGACATGAGGTCATATATAAACACAACTCATAGAGGAATAAAGGCCCTTTGAAGCAGCCAGTATTAAAGCTTAATCCCCCCTCCCACTCTTTTGACTTCAGTTTCCCTGTAAAGTCCACAGCAGGTCTTTTCCCTTTGATAGATTTGGATCGGTGGATTGGTGGAGTATCAAAAGTGAATTTTACATGTTCCATAAATGTTTGTACTAAACAAAATACAAAAAAGGGAATGGAAATGTTCTTCAGCATTGTTTAAGAAGAAACAACTTTGAAGATACTTTTTCCTGTTACTATGGTCTTTTGTTTCTGCTGGGGTAGAGTAGAAGCTGGACAGGATGACATTCAAGGATAAGTGTGATTTAACAGAACACAAGCTGGATGGAGAGTTCCTCCGGTCTGAGACAGACTGACTGGAAGGTTGATGGCTTCAAAGACCGCATGAGAAAGACAGCAAGAGTTACAAACCTAAAAGTTTATCATTTTCAACAAACTGATGCAACTGTTCTATTTCTTACATCTATCTGCACTGATCCAATAAAAGTTCCAGTGTTAAAATGGTATAATGCTAAACTTTATTACTAGCAAACAATAGCAGACTTGTCCTAACGTACAGTAAACCTCCATGGAGGAATGCTGATCCAGAGATGATGGAGAGGTTTAAGCAGCAGAATGCTGGAATCGTCAGCTTAGAGCTCAGTGTTAACTTAAAGTGTTTGTAAGCAAACATACCAGAATATTGATGCCTTTATATTAATTTCATCTGAGCCTCTAAGTATTGTAATCTGCTTTTATCATAACAGCACATTTGCCTACAAATTGAAGTGTGTCCTGCAAAGTGCCATCCAGTTATTGCTTTTACTTTAAGCTCCACATGGAGTATCTTACTTTCTTACTTTCAGATAGATATTCCCTTTTTTGGCATATTTCTTTGTAGTTCTTTGTAACGTCTGTTGAAGGAATCAGAGAATAAAAGAGCCAGAATGACAAAAGTTTGTATTTAATTACGTACTTGGAGCCATTTAAGGAACAGTGCAACACTGTGAGATTGCAGGGATTGGTAAACTGTTTGCTGCTAATGGCGCTGAAGCTGGTGACTGCATGGATCTGAAATGAATCTTAATTATTCTCAACTTGCCAAATTTAAAGTAGATAACTTTAATAGAAGATTTTATAAACCACAGTTGGATATTTGTGTTACCTTTGCTTTATTTGTTAAAACAAAAGGGAAGGATTTTAAATATAATATTTTGGCATTAAAGACAACTCACTTTTAGACAAAAGCAGTGCTTCAGATTTGGTCTCTTTAAACCTCATTAAGAAATGATGTGCTCCTTATGAATTGTTGAAGCATTAAAATCTTTACTCTTATTTTTTTTAATGCAAACTAAAATCTTGATTCTTAGATTTTCCATAGAAAAAAAAAACTAAGTATGAGCTTAGAATAATGTTACACCCCAACCATGTTGTTTGCAGAATATTTACATCACACAATTTTTATACTTCTGTAAATCAATAATAGCTGTTGATTTATATTTCAGTTATCCAAACCTAAACTGTTAGTACCACTGATGTGGATTATCTGCATAATTGAATTTTTTTGATTACATTGGAGAAATGAACTCTCTGCATTTAACCCATCTCGTGGGGAGCAGTGGGCTGCCTTGGTGGGGCGCCCCGGGAGCGGTGTGGGGTTAAGGGTCATGATCAGAGAGCCAGAGTGGCAGTCTGTGGGAGTGGGTTTCGAACTTTGCATATGGAGTTAGCCTATAACCAATGACCTCAGCTACCTCTAACAGCTTTTTCAAATAATATCTGGCTAAATAATAATATGAGAACAATTAAACCGTTAACTATGAAAGAGCTCTAAGTTTACTAATCATTTGTTTATTCTGTTCAAAGGGTAATTCAAATCAGATCAAAGTTTATTTATATAGCACTTTACAACAACACTAGGAAGACCAAAGTGCTTCTAAGAAAGATAAAAACAAAACAAAAAAATCATTCTAAATTCTAAAAGTATTAAAAGCCAGTTTAAAAAATTAGTTTTTAATCTGGGCTTAAAAAGGTGCAGATCAGTGAGAACCTGCAGACTTAGGGGCAGATTGTTCCACAGTTTAGTTGAGGTAACCACAAAGGAACGATCGGCCCACTGTTTATACCGGATTGGAGCAAAAAAAGCATAAATACAAGATTTTAAATCAGAGCTAAGACTAAGACTGACACCACCTTTCGATTCAGCATATTAGCTTTTTCACCATTAAGCTGTTTCATTGTTCTTTTTTGAGATAAATCCAAACAAAACACCTGCCTCTCTTTAGCATTAAAAGATGTCAAAGAGAGGCAATTAACTCCGGGGCCACCAAACCAATAAACAACCATTACTGGAGTTTCACTGTGTTGATTTGGGCCTTTTTAAGCCCAGTTAGTCATTTCAGCACCACCTGCAAACACATCATCCTAAAAGAATTTTCTACATTCATGTTGTACCTGTGATCCGACTTGATGAATTTCTCTATGCTTCTGTAAAGCATTTTTGTAAAGTCTTAATGCTTTTTTTGCTTCTGATTATTTCACCTTTCAGCCTAATGTTTAGTGACACTGGACTACAGAGCGGAAAGGTTTACTATTAAATAAAAAGAAAATGTGAGGAACATAGGTACTCAGCTGTCTGTATTCTAATATCCCTATAAAAATAAGTTATTTATTTATATTTATAAATGTGTTTTTTGTTTTTTTGTTTTATTTAAGCATAAATTGGTTTGTTTTCTAAAGGCCTCTGGGTTTGGTAGAGATCATTAAAAAATACACACCTTGATTAAGACCAAGGAACACAGCAGACGTGTCAAAGAAAATGTTTTTTGCTCATTTTAAAGTGGAGGGCTTGATTATAAAACAATATCCCATGTTTCACAGAGCAAAGGTCGATTCCCTGTCTGAATAAGGAAAGACTATAAGCCACTCACTTCACAAATCTGAAACTAAAGGAAGAGATACAAAACCATAGTGTTAGGATTTTGTTAAAACACTGCAACCGTCTTCCTAAGAACAAACCCCAACCCTGTTGAAAACTCATTACTGTTTTTCTAGTTGGCCATGTAGTGGGACCATTAAGCGTGTGGGGGACAGTAGTCAGATGAAACCAAAAAGCTCCACGTTGCTCTTAATGCATCATCCTGCAGGGTCGGTACGGTGGTGTCAGCTGTGGGGATTATTTTCTTCAGCAAGGACAAGGATGCTTGGTTACGACGGAGTATTAGGGCCAGACTAGAGATTTACGAGAATAATGTAATGTTACGACTTTATTCTCGAAATAGAAGTGGAAAAAATCTCTAGCCTGGCTCTTATACTCCATCGTACTTGGTGGAACTAAATGTGGAGTATCCTCAAACAAAAGATGCTTAAAGCCACAAAAAGTTTGAGATTGGAGAGCAGTAAAACTGAAACACTTAATCGGGATTAATCAATTATCGAAATAATCGTCTAACTAATTAAATAAATGATTAATTGTTAAATAGAGTATGGAGACTCTGAAACATTTAGAGAGCAACCTACTTAGAGAAGGAATTATACCACAATTGTAAAAAACAAAAATATATAAGCATTTTGCATTTCAGATACAAATCTCCTAGTCGATCAATATGCCCTTATTTCCCCTTATTTAAATTCTCTAAAAACAACTCATCTTTAAGGACATTTTGCTGTGCAGTTATTAAACCATTCATCGCAAAAAATATCAACAGATTAATTAAATTGCACAATGATAGTTAGTTGCAGCCTGAGTGAGCAGGTTCATGTCAGCCATTATAGTAGGTAAGGGCTGGAATATAATGATCACAATGGTTTTCAGACTAACAGAAACTTATTGTACAGATTCTCTTGGCCAATGTACAAGAAACTGATATCTCCAGAGTGATCACTGATTTGAAATTTTATGTTTATAGATGTTCTCCATCTATGCCAGCAGACCTAAATGCTTTAACAAAGATCTGACAGAAATGTTGCTGTCTCGATGTAGCGAGCCGGAAGTCCAAAAGATGCTTTAAAAAACACAGGGCCAATACACCAGACTTTTCATTTTGCATTATTTAGAAAGAAATAAAAGCATCTATAATTTTTATTTCCCTATACAATTATATATAACTCTTTGTTGGTCAATTAAATTTTTTATTCAGTTCAGTTTATCTATTATTCATAATTTACAGCATGTCATCTTTAGGCAGATACAGAGACAATGCTGTCAGATCATACTGTCAGATTGGTAGTTTCTAAGGAAAAACCAGCTGATTGCATCCATCATTGACTTTGCAGGACACGCTCCCTCTGGTTAAGGATGTGGTGACAGCAGACTTATGCTTGCATTGTGTAACTGACTCTGCAGCAATCTAATGCATGCAGCAACAGTTAAGCCAAAAAAAAGATTAATGAACAGGAAGAAACCTCCAACAAAACCAGGCTCTGTATGAGTGGCCATCTATAGACTCTGACTAGGGATTCAATGAGACAGAAGCAGACATACAAAAGGAACATAGAAGCACTGACGTCCAGCAATATGTTCTATGTTACAAATCATAATAATAATCACAAAAAATAAAATAAACAAGTTTGTCTTGATGCCGGCTGCACAATGGAGCAGTGGGTAGCACTGCTGCCTTGCAGAAAGAAGGTTTCGAGTTCAATTCCCTGCCAGGGGTCTTTCTGCATGGAGTTTGCATGTTCTCCGGGTACTCCGGCTTCCTCCCACAGTCCAAAAACATGACTGTTAGGTTAATTTGTTTCTCTAAATTCTCCTTAGGTGTGAGTGTGTGTGTGAATGGTTGTTTGTCCTGTGTTGCCCTGCGATGAACTGATTACCTGTCCAGGGTGTAGCCCGCCTCTCGCCCATTAACAGCTGAAGATAGGCCCCAGCACCCCTCGCGATAAGCGTGATGGAAAAATGGAAGGATTGATGTCTTGATGTCACAAATTGTAATAAAAAAAAGTTTCAAATAGGATAAACACTAAGCTGAACCGTTCCATGTCTTTTATTTCAGAATTTTGTTCTGCTTTCCTGTTTTAGTTCCAAAGCATAAAGAGTGAAAGTTATTTGCTTCATTTCTGCCTCTAAAAAAGAAACCAAGCCAGGAATGATGTTAGGCCATCTGTAACTGCAGCACCGAGTCTGTAATCATAGTTTCAACTCAGAATGACACAAAACAAAACAAAAAAATGAAAAAAATCAGGATGCATTTGTGCTGTTTAGAAAATAATTCAAACATCTCTTCATCCCAGCTGCTCAGTGTATGAAATGTTTTGAGTTATTTCATCAGCACAGAGTACTTGGCTGACAGCAGCACAGAGTAGCGGCTGTCAGGTATAAGAATAGTGGGAGAACTATGAGGAGTTTTCAAAAAGAACTAGGGAACAAAATGTTTATCTATGTATGAAATCCAAATAATGTTTTAATTTTTTTTGTCCAGACTTCTTGTCGCCCTTTATAGCAATAACATTTCTATTACCTAAACAAGTAGTAGGTCAATCCCACTGTTCAGTCCTTACCTTAAGCCCTCATTTTCTAAGTCACTTTCTGTAGCAATGCAGACCTAGTTCCACCAACTATTAATGTTTCAGCTGCCATAAAGTGTCACAAGTCCTTTTGATCACAAATTATAAAGTCACAGATTTGGCTGTAAGTGTGAAAATGTCTCTGTGCCTGATAGCGATGATGGAAGTCTTGACTGAGTTTGAAGTTTTTGAAGTGGGTCAGCAGGAAACAGAGTACCAAGATTTTATAATATGTTGTGTTTTGCTATTTTCTGTACTAAAAAGGATCTAAAATATCTTGTTAAATTGTTTTATTGAGATGAAAGCTTGTGTTTTCTTGGGTTGACAGTTTAAACCTGAGTAAATATATTAAAAAAGGGAAAAAAACATTCTGCCTTCCTTCATGCAAATCAAATATACATTTATATTCCTTTTTATTCTTTTTTTTTAACAGTGATTATTGAATGAATATTGCAGTGTTTACACTTCCAGTGCCAAATTCGGTGCCAAAAAGCTATCTCCCTATCAGGAGTATTTCCAAAACAGCTATAACCATATATTCCTCAATGTCGGTTGAAACCCTATAATTCAAAACAATATAAATAATATAAAATCCTCAGAAAGGGTGCCAAGAGGGACTCCAACAGATGTCTGTGCAATATTCTGAAAATTATCTTACCATGCCAATCAAACTTCATGTATAACAATTTAGAAGTCCTGTAATTAGTTAAAAAACACACATCTATTAGTATGTGGAGCTCTGAGATTGAATCCACATTAAACAAGGTGATTATCTCTCCCTCCTCATGTTTCAAGGGTTCTTGTCTCTTCAGTTTCTCTCTCACTTCCTCCTTTATTTATTTTTTTAGTTTTCATACTTTTAAGAAGACTTACACCTAAGCCTAAAGTGTATCTTCATTAATCACTAGAAAAATAAAAAATAAAAAAAACTAACTAGCTCTGAAAATACAAACTGAACTGAAAATACAAACTTTTGAATAAACATACTTAGTGTAGGCAGTGATTTAGAAGTAGTTCTTTTTTAAAGCATCTTGTTTAGATTTCACTCCTCCTCTCTCAACCATGCCACAGCTTCCCCTTCTCTAGTCTAAGTTATGTTGCTCTGAGCTCTTCTTCTCTGACTGTAAACAGAGGTGTTTGGTCACTTTATCATTGCCACTCGTTTTGTAGCTAACACTAACCATGTTGAAGCTTAAAGCTGGATTATACTTCTGAAAACGCACACATCAAATGTTGCTTGCGTCTGTTCGTGAACCAGTTTTGCTGGTATGCTTCTGCAACGCCAGTCTGGAATTTTTAGGGACGCACAGCAGTTTCCAACTAAAGCTCAATGGGGAGCCTATTCAAGAACTGGTGAGAACTTCTTTGGCGGCGTGTTTATTTTCCAAAGCAAGATGGCTGAGGCATCGCACAAGTGGTTGTACTTCCGAACCTCCTCGATCAACCTTTAGTTGTGGTTATCCATTGTTGTTATTACTCCCTAGTTTTTAAAAATGGCGCGCCCCAGCACCGAATCGAGAAGGACGACCACACAGACGGCCGGAAAAGCATACCAAGGACCAATCACAGCTGCTTTTTCTCTACGCACGTCCGCTTGAGGTCTGCGTGGGTTTGCGACCATCTGACGTGAAGTCAGGATTTTTTTGGAGGTGCACAGAGACAGATTTGACGGCTGCAGAGGCTATATGTCAGAAGTATAAATTGGCCTTTAGCCTACAGCTGCAGCCACAGAGACCGTATCTGCAGCTGTAGGCTGTGTACGTCATCACTCATTTAGCCAATGTGTTTGGCTTTAATCAGCTGTACTCTGAAGGTCAGCCAGTGACAAATGCAAAGGCTGTACTGATATTGAAAAATGTGTTTTAAAGTCCTATTCCAGTTATTGAATGAAATTACGTCACAATATATACTGATATTTAATCATTTCCCAGCCCTACTCTGTGTGTGGTAGGAAGACATCAGTGTTTGATACACATAGTCAGGCCAGGAGCTGCAAATAAGGCTGAGCTACTCGTTTTAGTACTTTATGCATCAGGATGTCTTGTTAAGTCTATAGTATGCTTTGCATATACTCAAGTGCTCTGTCTATTTTGCAGCAAAAGAGGCCAAAAGCCAAACCAATCTATGTTGCACTTTTGCAGTTGGTAGGGTGTTCTCTTCTTTACAAGCTTCCATGTTCCTCCTGTAAATGTAGAGCTAATTGTTTAAAAAGCTCCAGTTTTATCTAATCAGAACAAAGGAGGGCTTGTTACCTTGTATTTTGATAAATATTAGTTTGTTTTTTTATGTTTGCTTGTAGTACTGACACCCTCCTTTATCTTCCTTTGTGGAACTTATGTTTCAGAATGCATTGGATGGACAATAATAAAGTGAAGCATATGACCTTAGTGTTCATCTTAATGGTTTAAATTGTTTCCTTGGCCATTTTTATAATCCACACTATCTGTCTAATACATTTCTTCTTGCATTTCCATCCTGGGAGGTTGTCTGGGGTCCATCATTTATAATAATATTAGTTGTGACACGGACAGATTGTATTTTACTCTTACACTTTGACATACACAGTTCTTTCCTTTAAATTATTAATGTACAACAATGCAAAACTACCAAGAAGCATGTTTGTTTTTCCTTTAAATAATCTGGACTGGCTGTGTTAAGTTTAAAGGGTAACTTTTAGCTAACATACAGATCCAGTAACTAATTATAAATACTTGGTGTTAATACTGTACTTGAGTAGTTTTTTTGTAAGTATCTGTACTTACATAGTTTTTCTGAAGATTTTTCACTTTTACTACATTTGAACACAAATATTTGTGCTTTCTACTCATTACTTTCTCAAAACTGGCTTGTTACTTTAGTTGGAGCCCGAATATTTTACAGAAAGCATTGATTGCAATATGGATGAAGACAGGGGGGGTAGAAAACATTGCAGATAATGAACCAGATGCTAAGAAGTCAGACATTAATTACAAGGTAATAATATCTTATGAAGCAGGCAGGGTAGACTTGTGTATAAATAATCAACTAGACATTTAAAAACAACAAAAAACAATACTTTCATAGGGGGTCAGGAGGACCGAAACCGGATAAAGTAGTAAACATCGCAAAAAAACAAAGAGAGACAGTAGACAGCGCAGCTCATCACTCTGCTTGAGGAAAATAACAAAGAAACTTCCACAAACTTCAGGAGGACAGAAAATGGATATAGTCAAACTGTGATTCTCTTTGAGCCTCACAAAAATAAAAACGAAGGGTGGTGAAGGTAGATACAGCTTATCACTCTACCCTCTATGAGCAAAAACAAAAGCTTTGATAAACTTCAAACATTTCTCTCTCTGAAAATCACCTTTCACTGCCTCAGCCAGCATTTAAACTGTCCTCCAGCCTTTATTACAGCATTTTCCTTTTCTTTAAATGTAGTTCCAATTTTATTTTAATATAGGTCTTTAGAAATTCTCTATCTGTGCTTGTTTAAGAGACACACTCATAAAAGGGGGGCTTAGCATTATTCGTAGCTGCTTCAGTTTGTTTTTTTGTTTTTATTTATTCATTTCTTTATTAATAATTTTTTCAGAGTTTGTCCAAATCAAATGTGGGAAATTGTTTCAATTTTTGTGACATAGAAGCAGAAGTGGAAAAAAACTCTGCACAGATCTGCTCACCCTGCCCAGTCTATCTTACAGACTGATACAGTAAGGTTAACTAGATGTTTTTTATTTCTTTGCTTTCTTACATGTTGACAGCATGTAGGTATATCTTTTATAGTTTTTAATGCAATATTTTAGTCCGCCTTGATTAGGGACACTTTAGTTTGTAAATGTTTTATTGATTATTTCCCTTTATCAAACTGAAAATACTGTTTTATACTGATGGATTGTTTTACATTTAAGTTCTACAGCTCATGAGTAGGTGTGAACTCATGCGCAATTAATTATTAATCCAAATTAAATCACAAAATTATTGAGAAAAACAATCATTGAAACCATCTGCACCATAGGAATGTTTGGTCCATTAACTTTACAAGTTTTTTTTACTTTTAACAACAAATTATTTTCAAAATCAAATGATATAATCATTTATTTTAAATAAAACAAGTGTTAAAAATCTCTATTTATGTGAAAACACGTCAGCTAAAAATCACTTTAATGAGGAGCTTGTTAAGTTATAGTTCTCCATCATCTGACACATTAAATAAATTTAGTTAAAACCCTACAACCACATAAAATCCTCCTTTTTGT
This sequence comes from Cyprinodon tularosa, assembly GCF_016077235.1. Classification (NCBI taxonomy): domain Eukaryota; kingdom Metazoa; phylum Chordata; class Actinopteri; order Cyprinodontiformes; family Cyprinodontidae; genus Cyprinodon; species Cyprinodon tularosa. The sequence goes on along the minus strand of NW_024038395.1, from coordinate 825,651 downwards.
GTGTCTCCAGCCTTATTCTGGCTTTAACGTTGCACTTATACAGAGCCACAGCATCAAGATGAGGCCCTTCTGCAATCTGTCACTGGGGCAATAGTAAATGGCCTTTTTTGCTTGGTTGATTAAAAAATTTAATTTAATTTGTTTCCTTTGTTTTGGCAAACTTCTCCTATAAATAAAGCGTTTTTAAAAACCATCCCAAAAAGACTGAAAACACTTATTTAAAGGCAAAAAATGGTCTTTAGTCTTGTGTATTCCATAAAAACGTGGAATACATTTTCAGACAGATGGCAGAAGGGACACACCCGTATTAAACGGATAAAAAGGAGTTTGTGGCAATGGAAATGTAAAATCCTCCACTGGAGATCACCAGTTAGTTTTTTTATTGGTTCATATTCAATAAAAGCATTTTCTGTGGGTCCAGACTGGACAGCAGAGGTCCATTTTATTCATTAACATAGATTATAATGACATTAGAGTCATTCTGCTTATGAACCCTGATTGCATATTGTTACAGTACCTGATACAAAAAAGCTTATTTATTAAAGAATAAAAAAATAAAAGGTCCTATATTGTGACAATATAAATTATGCAAGACATCCTGCTGTACAAAGAGACTTTTCATGCAAACATAATGAGGCCTGCTTGCATGAAACCCAAATGGATATCTGTGTGTGAACCTCCTGAAAAGATCTAATGTTTAAAGAGGACCATTCTGGACTCTGTCCGTCCCTTGAAGAGTCGTCCTAATTATGGTCACATTTCTATTGAGCTCAAGGTATATGTTTATATGTATGATGTTTGGCCCAAATGTATGTCCAGTATGTGGAAAAGTAATGAACCTCACAAACATCCTATCGATATTATTAGATAATAGCTTCTAATATTTCTTTTTTAATGTACTAATCAGTATGGAACAAGTTGGTTTATGGTAAATATCATGGCAGCTTAGTATTTAGAGTTTGTTGGTTAATGAATAGATTTCCAGAGGAAAAACAATGCTTTCCAACATGCACAGCTTTCTATTCATTCATCATATTCTGGTCTTGGAGAACCTGAATCCAACACATTTAAAATATGTTTTTTCACTTTAAAAACATCAGATAGATGTGGTTTAAGATAATTCAGTAGAGATCGTTAATGGTCAAATTGCCTTGAAACAGAGGTGCCTTTATCATATGCCTGATAGAAATCCTTTAGGACCAGAGTAGGAGTTAAATAACAGAGATCTGAACATTTCAATCTTATGCTTTAATAGATTATAAGAGCTTATTTCATATAGTGTTTTAAAATATCTAGTGAGATAGGACCTTGTAAAATACACACAGCTTGTGTATTGACGAAAAAAATTAGAATGCTTTGCAGTTATATGCCAGTTCAATGATCCCTTAGCTTTAAGGTCTAAATGTATAATTAATAACATCACTAAATTTCATTAGGAGGAAACCTGTTGTCATTCATTTGTTGATGGGGCTTGAATTAAAGGTGCTCTCCATGAACCAGGTATAATTAATTAACTTCTGTGCTTAATTTTTTATTTTTCCTTTTTTTTTATATATGAACAGGCTCTGTACAATCTTCTAATTTCTGAAAATAATTTCCTGGTAATGAAATCTTTCATCATTTTATTCTGCATATGAAAAGGAAGAATCTAGTGTTTAACCATGCCACCCAGGATTGGCTAAAAATACCAAAAGCTAAAACCCCTAAAGAGAGGTCTGCAGCCTGTATGTCACAAACAATTTAAGAATTATTTCATTATGATATTTTCACAGTTTTTTACTTTCAAGATCTTAGAAAAGCTGCCATTCAATGTTTCCACACTTTCCTTTATGGGCCCTTGGCTGGTCCCCTACAATTCCTTTCTGAACATCAATCAACTAAAATATTCTTTCTGTCATGATGTGGACATTAAGACCCTGTAATTCAGTGAAAGGGTGGAGTCAGAGTAAAAAAATATGCACGCTCAGGTGAAGGAGGGGGTCACTCCAGTGGCTGGAAGATGGAGGGGATTTTACCGGGAGTTGCAGTGAAGTGAGCTGCCATTTGGCTGGCGTTTGACTGGGAAGGGCCATTTTGAATGGCTGCTAGTCATAAGAAAAAAATCAATTAAAAAGTGTATTTATTCCAATAAGTTAAACTTATGTGTTTTTTTCATTCATTATACACAGACTGGTTTATTTAAAGTGATTGTTTCCTTTAGTTTGGGTGATTATAATGGAAAACTAATAAAAACCCAAATTTGATCCAATATTGAAGACACCTGGTGCCACACCCTAATCATCTAAGTAACAACAAAAAAACACCAGAAAAGGCATTTAAAGGGTCTCTAAAGCTAGTTCTGCAGGTTACACAATCAATGTTAGAAAAGTGTAAGAGCTGTAAGGATCACCGCACCCATAAGAGGATTCTGAAACTAAACCTATTCAAAAGAGATTCACAAAGCGTGAACCACAGCTGGCGTACAGACTGCAGCACAGAAATATATAAGACTTAGGTTTCCGCCGCCCTCAGTGTGTCGCAGTGAGCTTGACGCAGATACTTTTGACTATGTCCAATATTGAAGCGTGGTCTGTGCTGTGATATTCCACACCACAACGCAAGAGGGACAAACATGAACTAGCTGTGGGTCTAGATACGGCCGAGGCGGTGAGGAAGTGGGGGCAAGTTTGTGTGACAACGGAGGAACATGAGGGTGAAAAAGAGCGGGAATCCAGGTGGAAAAAGGATCCCAGCGTTCTTTTTCGCACCTCGCTCTTCTAGCTGGTCCAACTTTACGAGTCGTTTTCCGCAATGGCGGTTGTATAAACAAAACGAATTGTGTAGCGCGGATGTAGATTTGACCAATCAGAGGCCTCCTGTCTGCGGTCACCTACAATTTTGGAGAGGTGCAGCAGAGTGTCTGCAGAAGGGGCGGGGGCACGTTTGCGTTCACTGCGACACAAACAGACAACCTGGTTTCTGAGTATAAATCAACCATAAGCATTGAGTGCTGTACATGCTCATACTTCTCAGTTGGCCAAGAAATCCATTTTTTGTTTTGGTCTTAAATAATGTTATAATTTAAATACTGGATTTGGGGTTTTCATTTCTTTTAAACGTTTTCATGATAACAACTTTCTGATGGTTCCAAAAATGAGATACTCCTTAGCCCAATAAATAAGTATTTCAAGCTCAGAAAGCCATTTTGAAAAGAAACTATCTGTTACACTGCCAAATGCAGGGACTATCAGAGCAGATAGAAAACAAATTCCCAGGTTAACTGCTGTGTTAGTCTGTTCAGAGCATAAAAAATGTGTGGGCGTTATATTCTAGATTGCACCTGAAAACTACTGAATGTAGATAACAGCATTATAAATATGCTAATCAAGGCTCTTCTGGCAGGAGTTTAACCTTTTGTTGCTCTCCTTTGGATATAAATGTTTCTTAATGTAAACACAGTAAATAACAGTATTTTAACACTTTGTGTTGTGTCTTGAAAATTTCACACCACTAATGCCTGCTTGTCAAAAAGAATATGATGTTTTACCTTAAACAGTGTTTGAAATGCTGCTGCTGCATTTGTTTGTATGTAAGCTAAATATTAGGGGCTTTTTTCTACTTCCATCTATCAGGATAATCTACTCTATTAGAGCCGCTTGACTATGACCATTTCTTTTTATTAAAAAACAGTTACTCTCATAGCAGAGCAAGTAGAACCATTAAGTATGATATTAATTAATCCTAAATGTAGAATATTTTTTGGTTTTTGTGTTTTTTTTAATTATCTACCAGCTTGTTTCACACACTCACCTCTTGATTAGATGCAGAAGGAGGGATTCTTGGTTATTTCAAGGGTTTCTACAGCCCTTCAAATAAGTTTAAACCCTTTCATAATTGTAGCATCATAGCCTCTTATCAGAAGATTGTGTTTAAAAAAAAAAAAACCTACAATCAATAATGATATTGATTTACTTTAATGATTTAATATCCATTCTACACTGTAGTGAATCTAAAGGCCAGGAGCAAGATTACCACATGATGTATCCAGTGCCTGAAAGACTGGCAGACACAGACTAAAATGACTGATGAGGCCATTAGTAAAAGCTGAGCATGGGACACTCAGCGAGGAATAAAGAAATTATTCTACCAGGCAGTTTAAGATGATGTGTACAACAATTTCAAACACTTATTTTTATAATAATGCTCATTTTTTTAATATATTTTTTTTACCTGTTTTTCTGTAATGTGATGGAAAACCACAACACTATGTTAAAGCAAAAACAGCAAAATTACTGACATTTACAGAATTAATAACTGTTTATATTCCCAGAGTTTTTGCAGACTTCAGATTAAAACAAATCATAATGAAAAATTGCTGTATCTAAAAGTTTAAAAACTTATGATTTGCTTGGTCAGATAATACAGATGGGAGCAATGTTTAAGCCTAAATATATAGAGGATATTTAAAGCTACATTTTATTATGAGGCGTTACTGCAACAATCGGTCCTGGTTCTTCAGACCATGATATAGTCGGATCCTTTTACCTTCTTTGCTCAACAGGAACTTACATCAATTGAACATTTCTAAATTTAACATCTAATGATTTAAGTTAATTTCGGGAACAATAAAGTAATCTATAAATTGAATTTAATATGTTAAGTAAGAAAATCCTCCTCTGTGCCCCAAGATGATCAACCTAAATCACATACTATGGCATGATAAGAGACCAGCATTTTAATAACCTTTTATTTAACCAAAAGTCAATGGGGCCATTAGATCATATAATATTAATACGTCACAGTGTTTGTGAAGGTATGACTTAATCTAGGTAAATATAAGCTAATGTTTTAAGCAGCGGTGGGACATGATTCACATTTTTTATAATGTCAATTACAGGGTCTGTATATGTATCTAATTTTAATCAAAATCCACATTATATATATTATACTATATTAAATATATAGTATTTTTATTGTTTTTAATTCTACTGTTTAGATTATTCAACCATTGGATTATAGTTAAAAGTTCTAATATTTTAGCTCTCTTTAAAAACACCCTATTTTAAGCAATTTCTTAAAAAAAGTACTTCTATAGAAATGTTAACAGTACATAAACCTTAATTGTAGCACAATGAAGAGGTTATTTAAAGCATTATTTGATATAAAATAAGCTTTTATTTGTGATACACATAAGGAGCATTTTATATTTGTGGCGTTGACGACGTGGCAGAATGAATCTAGCAGGAAAAAAAAAGTTTGATTATCAGGAATTGATGAAACCGGAAGTTTATTCATATATCTGTGGTGTTCATGTCACTGTTGATACACACCCCACATTTTTCATAGGACGGCATCAGAATGCAGTTTGATGCTTTTTCTTGGACTTTATCGTCAAGTTTTATTTTATATTTCTTCTCCAAATATGGTTATAATGCTTTCCTTTTTTCTTTTTTTTCCTTAGCAAGTGTAAAGAATAAGCAGCAGCCTGGCTAATCTGAAAATCAAACTGTATGTACCAGAATCTGTAGAAAGCATGCATTTTCTTTTGTAAAATTGAGCATCTTCTCAGGGAAAAGAGTGCAAAACAAATACACGTATGTGAAAGGGCTATTAGACATTTTAACAAAAAGCGAGAAGTCAATGAAAAAGAACTTTAGTTTGTTATATCTTTAATTTTTCTATTAACATATTGTAATACATATTATTGGCATAAGCATTTTAATTTATTTGTGTTTAGCTAGTAAAATTAACTTCTTTTATGCCTTTAGTCTCCATGCTGTTGATGGTTTTTGTGTAATTTTTCCTTTTAAATTTACAAAATGAGTTACCTCTCTGGCTCCTTTGAAGTACTCCAGCACAAAGTGAGCATGTAATTTGACTTGATCCGCAAACACAGGCCCCTACCCTGTAATAAACCCATTTACTGTTTCAAGGTGATGAAAGCTGAGATCTAATTTTACACAAAAATCTAGAGTGAGCTTTAAAACTGATGTGGAGCAGTAATTTGGCGAAATGAAATGAAAACTGCACATTTAGAGAGTGCATTTTACCGGGTGTAATAAGTGCACTTATTAGCTTGACACCCGTCTGTCTGTGGCTAAATAGAAGTCGTCACCCTGAAGGCATAAAGCCTGCTATTGAAAAACACAAAAAGCAGCTGAATAGTAACATGATTTGATCTTCAAAGAGGATGTGGATGCTTTATTGCACTGAAGAGACAAAGCCCAACATCCACAGACAACCTTCTTATCCCCCCTTAGGCTTGTGCTCAATTAGAGTGATGGAGGAATCAAGGGCATTGACAACAATTATTGGCAGCTGGGCTGACCAAAATAAGGCAAATGCAAAGCATCTTCATTGGATGACCTCATTAGCTAAAAGATAACTTTTGGAGCGGATTGTTTAAATATTAAAGGGTTTAAAGTTGGTCCAAAGCTTTTTTGGGCCATTGCTATGAGAGGGTCCCTGAGTGTCCCGTTCTGAATTAATTCACTTAATAGATTCAATTATTTACACTTCCACCCCAAGCCATCAGTTTTTCAGTTTTTATTCATGCTGCTTCTCTTTTTCTCTTTAGTAAAGAGAAACACCACTTTCAATAATGTCCCTACAACAATCTTCCAATTTATTTTACAAGTATTAGGGCTTAGTGTGATTCAGATTATTTGTAAGTAATATATTTTTTAAGTGATTTTCAACTAATGTAGTAATTGAAAAATAGTTAACTGGAGTATACTGATTCTGAAACACATTTTAAGGTGAAAGAAGAATCAACTCAAAGCGGAAATTTAAACAAAGCTGCATGTTTCATTTACCTTTTGTATTAAATTAAATCTTTGTCATTTTGAAATTAAAAAACTAACATATGGTATAGTTATTCTTTAGCATTGTACGAGGTATCTGCTTTATTTAGATAAAAACAATACTCTTTGTTGTTGAAAATATCTTAAAATTATAAAACGTAACATGCATGTGACACTTTGTTCACTTGAATGTTAGATATTATGTCAAGGAGCAGGGTTTGAACTTTTTATGGAATTTCTGATAAAAACTTTGCTCAGAATCAAATGCTTAAGAAGTGTGGTGCAACTAGAACGGTTATAGTTAAATAACATGTCATTCAAATCAAAAATCAAATCAAAACCAAGTCATTATCTTTAGTTAAATGATTATAACCAAGAATTTGCTCAATTACCAGATGTGATTAACTGCTTACCTTTGTGTCTGGAGCCCAGAAGCGGTGAAGAGACTGTGACTATGACTGTAGCCTCCTGTACTGAGGAAATAGGCACCTCTGGGTGCACAATAGTCTTAATTTTGGTACTAATACTGTCAGGATCCGGGACTTTGCCCACCAGAGGGCGCCGTGGATCCAAGCCTGGGGAGCTGATGCTCAACGCTCAGCTGATTCTCATCAGCTCATGATTAAGGAGGCTTCCTATTTAAGCTGTGTGTGAACTCCTCTCTGTGCTGGATCGTTTGTTCTTACCTGTGCCACCATGCCTGTCTGAGCGCTGATCCTGTGATTCCTCTGGTTTCCAATAAATATTGGACTTTTATCCTCCCTCTGTGTCTGTGAGTCTGCATATGGGCTCTGTGCCGTCTGAGAGACCCCTGAGCCTGTTCTGCGCCTTCCAGAGCCTTCGGAGGTGGAGCCACAATCGGTGGATCCCTCGGTTCCTTGAGGTGGAGCCACGGTCGGTGGATCCCTCGGTTCCTTGAGGTGGATTCACATTCGGTGGATTCCTCTGTTCTTGAGGCGGAGCCGTGTTGGGCGGACCTGTTGCAGAGCTGCGGGAGCGTGACGACGTCCTTCCCGGGGCTTCATGCGGAAGCGGAGACAGAGTTTCTCCCGGTGCTTCCTGCTGAAGCGGAGTTGACGCCCTCTTCCAAGGCCCTGCAGCTTTTGAGACTCTGCTCTGCTGCCGGTTTCATGGCCGGCCACCTGAGACTTTTTCTGGCATCCCTGGTTTGCCCTTCGCCCTCCATGGGCGAGTTGTTTTTTTTGGGCGTCTGGAATCCGCCCTTGAGGGGGGGGTACTGTCAGGATCCGGGACTTTGCCCACCAGAGGGCGCCGTGGATCCAAGCCTGGGGAGCTGATGCTCAACGCTCAGCTGATTCTCATCAGCTCATGATTAAGGAGGCTTCCTATTTAAGCTGTGTGTGAACTCCTCTATGTGCTGGATTGTTTGTTCTTACCTGTGCCACCATGCCTGTCTGAGCGCTGATCCTGTGATTCCTCTGGTTTCCAATAAATATTGGACTTTTATCCTCCCTCTGTGTCTGTGAGTCTGCATATGGGCTAGTGAAACCAACGCATCATGACAAATACCTTGCCATAGCTTTCAAACTAAAGACAAAGATCCAACTTTTAACCATGCTGAAGGTAGCACCATGCTCTGGGGATGATATGCTGGGAGTAAGATGACTAAAGAGGAGTAAAAAATATGCTCAAGTGTTACAGCTTCACTCTAAAAATAGCCTAACAGCTGAAACCTGGTTACAGCTGATGGTTGGGACATTATGTTAATCCCAAAACAAGCTTGGGTAATGATTCGTCTATGGCATGCTGAAAACCTGGGACTCGTACAGATCCAGTCAGAATGATGCCAGAGGGAAAAAAAATCTAATTTAACAGTCTAATATTTCATGCAAATTCAGAACTACATTACAGTTGTTAATATATGTAAACTAATGATCATAATTGTATTATCTATAACATTTCTGTTTGAGGGAAATTACTTCACAACCGTAGATGCATATTTAAAATAACCATTATAACCTGGGGAATTAACTCAAAGCTCATTCAAGAGGTAGCAGGATCAATGCAACATCCATTTAAGTGACACCATACGTACTTTTAGGGTAGTGGCGGACTAGTGGTTAGGGCATTGCGCTTGGAATCCAGAGGTTCCCCACTTCCACAGACTGCCACTCTAGGTCCCTTAGCAAAAGACCCTCAACCCCACTCCGCTCCCCGGGATGTGCACAATGGCAGCCCACTGCTGCCCAAGGGGACGGGTTAAATGCAGAGAGTTCATTTTGTTGCTCTGTACTTGTGACAGTGTAATGACAATAAAAAGCTGAAAAAAACCCCCAAAATTTCTGGATAAATGCTGATCACTTGAAGTTAAACTCATACCAACTTGTCATCATAAATATTTTTATAAGAAGTACAAAAATAACCTCTCTGAGATGAACAGAAGAGGACAAGAGCGAGAAGTGCAGGTACTGTAGAAATGTTGGCATGATAAGAAAGGAGTGTGTCAGTGGGAGAGGGGTGGAGATGAGAGAATGGAACAGAGTGACTGCTGTGACAGTACCGGTCTGTCAGTGGCAGTACCATCAGTAGTTTAAAAGAGCATAGAACATTGGAAAGGAATTGGCAACGACTTACTGCTGCTCTCATCTAGACGTACAAGCACAGACACACACCCATGTCTGATTCTCTATCCTCGTAGTGACTTTCAATTGACTTCCATTCATTTCTAACCCATTTCTACAGCCTAGCCATCACCCTTACCCTAACCCTAACCATTACAGGTTCATACCTAACCCCAATCTTAACCTAAACTCAATTCACATACTAACACCTAAGCCTAAAAAAGTCTTTGTACCCATGAGGAACAGACATTGGTCCCAACTATAGCAGTCGGTCCCCTCAATGTGCTGAGATTTATGAAAAATGGTACCCACCATGTAATAAATACACGCACACACACACACACACACCTTCTAGTTAAAAAAGAAAGAAAGATAACTTTCTTTCAAATAACATGAAGGAATGTCCAACATTTAGACTTGTTTACTCTAACTGAATCTTCTTCCAGTTAGAACACAGTAGACGATGTTTAGAGGATACTAATTGGACTTTTATATCCTGTTAGATAAATTGTGTCATTTCATCATAAGAGTGTGCTTAGGTCTAAACCATTCTGATGTAGCTCTGCTATATTATTGTCATTGTCCTTTTGGAGAGTAAACTTGATTCCAGTCTTACTCTGTGAACTTTCCCAGTAAGTTCCAACATGTGGACTGCATGAGAAATATTTGTCATGTCAAAATCTCAGAGCTAGGAGTCTCTTTCAGAGTTTCTGTAGGACTTTCAGTTGCCTCTTAAATTAATGCGATCCTTGCCGAGCCTGTCAGAAAAAGCCCAAATCCATGTCTTGGTTGGGTAGCAGTTGTTCTATATTCATTTGACTGTTGAATAATGGACTGAATAATTCTCTTAGAGATGTTCCAGGCTTGGGTAGTTGTCAAAACCCATCTCCCATCTACTCCACAACCTTCTCCCTGGCTTCTCTGTGTTTTTTTTGGTCTACATGACGATTTGAAAGGCTGGATTTATGCTGAAATTAAAATCCACAGGCACAGACTGACTCTGATTTAATAAGGTGACTTCTGAGTGATTTTGTTTAAGTGTAACAGTTAGAGGACTACATCCACAAACATGTCACCTTTTTCAAGTTGATCTTACTAAACAATTCTAAAAGCAATATGCCCTGCATTTACTTTAGGTGTGTATTACTTGGTGCTTTCTGTATATAACATAAAAATTTGTCTGAAAAGTAAAAAAAAGGAAAGATCCCAAATATTTGTCCTATGAGTCCTTTTCACTGGGTGCAGGAACATCAGTGAGATCTCTGTAGTGCTTCTAAAAGTTTTGATTTTGATTTCACAGTTTCCTGCTATAGACAAACTCACACTTTAGCCAATGTTCTGTGCTAATCTTTCAAGCCCCTCTTAATTCTTTTAGGTCTTACTTTAGCACAAAGCCATGGTGTTGTACATCTTTCAGAATGTAAAGATGAATCGGCCTTCAGACTCTCTGGTGATGGCAGTCTCTGCACATGGATCAATTGTGTCCTTGTACTTATCTTTGTCCCCTAATTCAGGACTGGGTCACAGGGAAAGCAGTCTCAGCAGAGACTCCCAGACTTCACCCTCTCCAGAAAAACCTCCTCCATCTCTGCACGGGGAAGCCCGAGATATAAGCCATATTTACATTACCCTTTTGAAACCCTGCAGAGAACGGTGCGGACACTGTTACCGAGATAACTGTTGGGTGTAAATGGAACGCAACTGAACTGCACCGTGCCAGACACAACCAAACCGCGCTAAATCTAGTGCTAGTTCAACAGTAGGGCTTGGCATGGTTCAGTTGTGGCTCGGTTTTCTGATAACAAAGACTGCATGAGCAGACCGCATTATCTCCTATCTACAGTCAGCTGACTCATTTCTTAGGTTTTCCTGTGTGTCTGGCTTTGTGACTCACAGATCACTTCCCCTATTCACAACACAAGCTTCTTCTCAGCTTATTAACAGTAAATGGCATCAAAAGAGCATGGTGCCACCTGGGATAATACTGAGACCGAGGCTCTCATTGAAATTTGAGGCGGAGGAAGCTATCCAGGCACAGAAGTTCCTGAATGTTATGGACGGTACCATTTTTGTTTGCGTAATTTTCTTCTTGAGAGCTGTAGTATTATGGACTGCCAATAGGAGGTGAGGAACTGTGCCATCGTGGTGTCTAAATGGTTGTAAGGACCAAGCACGGCATGGTTTACTGATCCGAGCTCAGTCTGAATGAATCGGTTTCAGAGGGGTAGTGTACATGAGAAAACTCCCAACGGTGTGTCCTGGGTCGTCCCCTTGGCCTCCTTTTAGTGGGATGTGGCTGGAGCACATTGTGTGAGAGGCGTCCAGCCACCTCAGCGGACTTCTCTCAATGGGAAGGAGAAGCAGTCCTACTCAGAGCCTCTCCCAGTTGACCGAGCTCTAAGTCAATGACCAGTAACCCTGCGGATCAAGCTAGTTTCAGCAGCTTGTATCCTGTCTAATAATCTAATTTGAAATTGGTTCTTTCCCAAATTGTGCTTATGGCTAGACTGAAGAAACTCCCTTAAAATAGGTCCATACAAGCTTGAATAATTTGTAGATCTATTTTCTGTGGGTAAACAACCCTAAAATATATCTATTTTTCTGACGAATGTCAGCAAATTGTTCAGAGACAATTACATTTCTCAACAAGACTTAATTAACAAAGACTTCCTGATTCTCTCCACTTATTAATGCTTCTACAAAACAGCAAAACAAGAAAAGTGAGTGCTGTGGCCACATTTTAGAATTTTTCCATTTTTGTTTGGCCCGAGCTTTTCTTAAATAATACAAATGTTTGTTTGTTTTTTATTCTCAGTTTTCTGCTTCTTATTGCTGCTGTTTTTATTTTTAAAGGTTTGCCTGAGTCGATTTTCAAAGAAACCCCTTGAAAAACCACTTGAAGGTGCAGAAAACCTATTCAACACGTTTCTCGATTCCATCATATTCATTCGTGCCTTGGGGGTGCTTGAAATATACAGAGCACTGGTAAATCACAATACCCCAGCCACTGGCCACACTTTGTTGTGCCAGTCAACACTGTGTACATCTAAAGGGCTGATTGGTTAATCAATTGAGGCAGGAAACATTGTTTGAAGCCAGACAACTTAGTCATTTCATGTAGACAATATAATAGAGTCAAGAGATTGAGCAGCAAGCCCTTGAAAAATACTGACAGCATTTTGTCACATGGAAAATCAATATATAGTGTCTCGCTCTGAACAGCTTCTCTTCTCATTGATGCAGTCTCTCTAATTCCTAAGATTTCAGATGGAAAACTGTGGGCATCATGAAAGTAGATAAGGTTTTAAAAATATTTTTGGAGAAAACAAGTAGTCCATTGTTGTTTTTTTGTTTTTCTGCTTTCCCAAGTAGTCATTGTTTCTTAGATCCTGTCCATGTTTTTTCAATCTAACATTAAATCTTTCATACTTTGGTCAACTTAAGGCTCTAATGCCAAAAAAACATCATAATGCTGTTATGTGCGTCATGAATAATATAAGGGTTTCAGAAATCTCTAACTAGATGTTAGAGATTATTTGATAATAATAGAAACTTTTCAAGTTTTCTGATTTACTAATTTGTTTTATCTAAATTTAGTTCACTGTAGTCAGCCATTTTTGTTAGTCAGGCAGGTTTTATTATGGCAAACCTTATTTGGTGAGAATTGGCATGACTGTAGAGGCAATTAATGAAGTTATTGCAGCAGGTATACTCACAGAATAATGAATAGCAATAACAAAGCATTTGATACCAGATATTCTAGTCTGACCCGTTTAGAATTGCAGGATAAGCTGCATTGTTCATAAGTTGTTGATTTGTTATGTTTGAAACACAAAACACTTTTTAAAGAGAGTTGATTATGTAGCAGTGCTTCAATATATTAAATCTGACAAGCCACAAGGTCCAGTAGTGGGACAGAAATATAACTTTTTTTAATCTAGTTTACCCCGCATGTTTTCATGTTCCAGAAATTACAGTACTTAGTAGTTAGGTTTTATCGCTATACTAAAAAGCCTAAAAACAATTAGATCATGATGCAATGAGATTAGAACAACAACCAGGTACATGACCTGACAGTGTTTAGATATTTTTGTAGCATTAAAGCTACAGTGTGTAATAATTACAGGGATATACAGTCAGAAATGTAATATGTTATACATAACTATGTTATTTATCATCATCTACGAGCTCAGCCTCTTAACCTTAATATTTGCGTTGGAGGCAGACATCTTTGCACTACGGCAGCGCAGAGCCAACAAACTAGTGATTGCGAGATCGCCAAAATGTCACAACGATGTAGAAAAAATATAAAGGGTATATTTATTATCTTAAGTCTACATGAAATCTATACCCTACACAGACTAATGAAATACTATCTGTAAAATTATCTATGTAAACAAACCTCATCACTTGAGAAGGTAGGTGATGCGGACGTCGTGGAAGACATTTTGTCCCGTAACGCTCGCCGTACTGTTGGGGGGGAGAAGCGGTGGGGGGGAGATGTTCATGTTGCTGCAGTCTGACCGCTAGATGTCGCTAAAAGTTACACACTGTAGCTTTAATATTTCAGCACATGATTAGCAGACATAAACAGAGAGCTACAGTAGTAGCCATTCAAAATTTCCCCACTTTGCTTGATGTGCCCTTTGCTGGTCCTTGGCTGATCCCTTACAGTTCTTTTTTAAACATCAATATTTGTACTAAATTATCCTTTTTGTCATAATTTGTGGACATTAAGATCTAAAGAGAAGCACCTTCTCCTGGTCATACCCTGTAATTCAGTAAAAAGGTGGAGTCAGTGTAGAAAAATATGCATCCCAGGAGAAGGAGGGGGTCACTCCAATGGCTGGAAGTTTGGGGGATTATGCTGGGAGTCGCAGGGAAGTGGGCTGCCATTCAGCTGGCATTTGACTGGGAAGGGCCATTTTGAATGGCTGCTACTGGAGATGGCCACAATTGATGCAATAGGTCATCTCCTAAACTTCTGGCTCACATTTCCAGCTGTGTAACTGTTGAGCAATGTCAAGGCAATAGAAAGTATCAGACTCATCTCTGCAATTTCTCTTGCTTGCTGTTTACTTGCCCAAATATTTAATCAGACACCATCATCAGTGAGAATACCAATAGAACTCTTCCTTTGTTCTAAAGGGAAGTGGTGGCCTTGTGGTAAGGGCATAGGGCTTGCAATCCTCAGGTTGTGAGTTTAAAACCCACTCCCACAGACTTCCACTCTGGCTTTCTGAGCAAAACCCTTGATTGCTCCCCGGATGCAGCATAGTGGCAGCCCATTGCTCCCTATAAATGCAGAGAGTTAATTTCTCCATTGTGAGATTAATAAAGTTAATTTTAATTAATTAAAACAGAGCTTTCAACACAGAGAAAAAAAATCAAATAAGACCAAATTTATCAGTTACAGGATTGGAAAAACGTAGCCAGCAGCTTGTTAACATGATCGACGTCTCTCTCTTAACCTGACTTATTCAGCCTCAGTAAAACAACATTCTTACATACAGTAGTTTCTTTTTAGCAGTACAGTGGCACACTTTGAAGCAGTGTTGCCTTGCGGCAAGAAACTCCTGGAAAATTAATGTCCTTTGATTTTTGCCCTTTTCCTTTCTGCATGAACTTTGCATGTTTATTCTGTGCTCTCTATGTTTCTCATGCTTCCTTCCACTGGCCAAATCCTTTAAATTATCTCTAAATTGCCCTTAGGTTTGAGTAGGTGAGTATGAGGTTCCCTATCTATGTGTTACTTTTGCCATGTACTGTCAACCAGTCCAGGTTGTACCTATAGACTGCTGCAGATAGGTAGCAACCCTCTGTGACAATGGAGTTTCTATTGACTCAGCAGTATTGCAGACAAAGCTAACATAAAAAATAGATAGTTTAGGGGATCCAAAGAGCACCCAAAGCTGTTTGTTCACATAATTTATCTGCTGGAAGTCTGCCTTCAGTGAGGTGGATGAAAAGTTGATTGGAAGCAGAAAGCACTGTTGTCAGAGGTAATCACAGATGTTAGATTATGATGAAGTGTCTCAAAGGCCCTTTAACCCTGCTGCTGTCTGCCGCCTCATCCTTTCTTTTACTTCTTGTTTTTCTCTTTCCCCTTTTCTTTGTCTCTTGCTCGTTTTC
Source organism: Cyprinodon tularosa (assembly GCF_016077235.1). Taxonomy (NCBI): domain Eukaryota; kingdom Metazoa; phylum Chordata; class Actinopteri; order Cyprinodontiformes; family Cyprinodontidae; genus Cyprinodon; species Cyprinodon tularosa. Next base: position 810,155 of record NW_024038395.1, on the reverse strand, counting down.
AGATCAGCTAATTTTTTGTCAGAGTTATAAGTAATAGAACATACAGTACAAAAAGCTTAATCAGACAGGTCATTCTCATGAACCAGAAAAGAACTGCATGAAATTGTGAAAGAAAATAACTACATGATTATCATCAACTGCTGTATTTAGTTTACACCAAACACATCTTTATCTGTCCAAAGAACTATTGGCCCTGTTTGTATTTTCTTTGGAAAATCTTAGTAAAAGTTTAGTTAAGGTTTCCTCCTTGCAAACCCTATGCAAGTTAAACTTTATTAGTGATTGTCTAATATCTACAAAAGTAGTAATAGTTGAATCACCGTTAATTTTCACTGCTAAGCCGCTCATTCACTGTCAGAAAGCTTCATGTAACAAAATTTTGTTTTGTATACACAGCATGTATATAAAATGACAAAGTTTGTCTAAGTCAAAACATTTCTCCCTCTGCGTCTCCAACTGATATCAGATGTCAGTTTTCTTAGTTACATATATTATGCAATGCAGAACGTTTGAGCCCAAAACAAATCTTAATATGCATTACTGTTTTTATCGAAGGTACGTCCAACTACAGTCAATCTCAAAGTAGTACGCATTGATGTTCTAATTCTACTATAACTGCGGTAAGGCAAGCAACCCTCCTGGTTTTCATTAAAACAGCTCAACAGACTAATTAAATGGCATAGAGGATGCAGCTGCAGCTCTCAGCCCCACATGTGGTAGAATATTTCATGTTTTTCATTTTCTATTCATTTGGAGCAAAGGCTGAAACGACACATTAGAGGCGCCGCAGCCGAGGATACAAAATGCTGGAAAGTTTCAAATGTTGCTCGTATAAAAGTGGCATTATGAGTCTGCTTTTAAGAAAGTTTTATCACAGTTGGTACAAATTTGTCCATCAGGTACAGAATTTTGCTGGGATAAATAATTAAGATTTCATTCAGCCTTGACTGAATCTTTGCAGGGGAGTTGGGGGCTTGTGTCTAGAACCAGCTGTCTCTGAGTGGCAGGTGTGGCACAGGCATTGGTCTCCCGTTTATCACTGGGCATTAACAAAATTGTGGGTTTCATTTGTCATAGAAAAAGCTTAAAGGCACGGAGTCCACATGTTTATGTTTAGATTCTAAAAATACCTGAACAGAGCTGAAGAAGATACCACTCTGAGAGCCGGTCCTCCTCCCTTTCTCATCAGAATCATGCCCCCATGTTGCATAAAGCTCTCAGCGGTTGACCAGCCCACACCTGTCCTCAAGCCTGACAACCTGTAATCAGTGTGGAGGGGTGCCGTGACAGCGTGAAATGCAAAACAGCAAGTAGATCTGTCTTCACGGGTCACGCAAAACACATTCTCAAACACACAAATGCACTCATAGATACATCGCTCACTGTGACCTTTTCGCTTTTGGTTTGAATGAAGAGTGCTTAAAGCCTATGTGACGGGCATAACAAATGAGATAAGTAGGACGGCAGTGGAAATGGTGCACAGGGTGGGTGGAGGGTGGAGAGATGGAAAAGAAGCAGCCTTGTTACATCGATCACAGCTGTGGAGCCTCTAATAAACACACCATAGCTGCTTGAATCTTCTAAGCTGGAAAATCTGTTAAGATATGGATTTTTTTTAAAGTGAAAACCATGAGTTGAAAATAAAATTTCTACCCATCAGTTCATCTGTCTGTTGTATACACTTGTAGGATCGCTGGGCTACCACCCTGTCTTTAACTACCTGGGCAGTGGGTGAGAGTCTTGTTTGTAAAAAATATTTTGTGATCTATTGCTAATTTCGTGAAAAGAACCTTCCCTAATGTATGTTTGCCCACAACCTCCCCTCCTCTGCACCTCCTAACAATTATTACTCTATAGCATCACATTTAATTTCTTTATATTGTTTATTAAGTTATCACAGGAGCTTGCTTTAAATCACATCTAAACATTAGCTTTAAATTAGTGTTGTGCCAATGCCATTTTTTGTTCCCAATACCGATACCTGATACATGCATTTTCGACCGATACCATCTGTTTGAAATTAATGTGTGTGTATATATGAAGAACTGCATACTACTTGGATGTAAATGAATTGCCATCATGGCTTTGTCAAGCTGCTGCCTACCTTTGTGAAGCAGGAAAAAGACTAATACAAAGTGAATCCAGTAGAACTTCTTATGGCCTATCTGGAATGGGTGACAATAGTTGAATAAACTTTTGGCTCTGGAATGGTATCGGTGCCCTATTTGTCGGTACTCGCCGATACCGATACCAACATTTTAGTGCTGGATAGGGACCCTGCCCAATACTAGTATCGGTGCAACACTGCTTTAAATAATCAATTGAGGATCTGGTAAAACAAACACAAACCCTCTGAATTTGAAGTTTGCTCTTGTCCAAAATTAGCTGCTCATTATAAAACATCCGTTTCACCTTAACCCTTAGCTCTATCTGAAAAAAAAGTTTGATCAAATTTGTCATAGATATTTGTTTTAATATTCAGTTCTTTCGCTGATAATCCTTTTGGCTAGCTGTATCTCCGGTGACCTGCTGCCCCAAAGGGTCAGTTAAAGGAACTAAACACCATTCTGACATAAAAACACACCAATGGAAGTTAGGGTTTTATCAAACGTTTCTGTCACTTCATACATGCACACATGTGTGGCTTCCTGTGGTGAAAACTGCAACTGATAAAGAAGAAAAGAAGATTTCTTCCTTTGACTCTCATTCACGTGTGTGCAGTAAAGCAGAACTATGTTTTCACAAATATAATGACTGGAAACAAGAACAGAAAAAAACCTATTCTGTTCCGTCCTTTAGTATTGTTTTCCAACTCTTTCGTTTCATATGTTCTATATGTTATAATAGTTATCAGTCTTTCAATATTGACCTGTTTTTTTTCTCATGTTTCTTCTAGTGTAGGACAAGCTAACGGATATTTTTGTCTCTGTTTTTTCAGAGGGCCTGGCTGTAGGAGTTGGTTTTGGAGCAATAGGCAAGACTTCCTCTGCTACCTTTGAGAGTGCCAGGTAAGACACCCATCAGCATAGAAGTAAAAATAAAGCTATATATATATATATATATATATATATATATATATATATATATATATATATATATATATATATATATATATATATATATATATATATATATATATATATATATATATATATATATATATATATATATATATATATATATATATATATATGTATATATATATATATATATATATATGTGTGTGTGTGTGTTTATTTAAGTCTCTTTTAAAAGACGCTTTAAGAAATTCAACTCTAATCAATGACTATCTCTGGACTTTGGCATTGTTTGACTAAAACATATGTTAAAAATATCAGGCTGGTAAACAGGGCAGGACAAAGCAATGCTTATGGCATTATAATAAGATTTGATCCTTTTAGCAGTTCCAAAATTTCATATAAATCAAAGTTGAAAAGAATTTTTCATAGGTGCTTTAGTTTGAATCTCCAAAAGGCTCTGGCTTGCCTGTTCTTGCCATCTAGTGGTGACATTTTGGTACTGCAAAGTAAGTTAGAACCTTTGTACTTGTTTAATCTCATTTACCATTCATGCTCCTCAGCAAAGCTATATGATTCTACGGATAGTTTCACACTATGAATAAATAATGTGTCTAACACATCTTTAATATTCATTATAATTTACAAGCAGGGAGGTCAGTAATAAAGGACTGAAGTCAGAAGAGCTGTGATTGTTCTTTCACTGTTTGAAAAAAACTGATTTACATACACAAGTTGCTTATGGTATGCCTTATTAGTTTTGAACATCAAGAGGCTGAAAATTTTCCCCATTCTTCTGGCAAAAGAGCTCGAACCCAGTGAGGTTGGATGGAGAGAGTGAACAACAGTTTACAGTTCTTTCCACAGATTCTTCATTAGATTTAGGTGTGGACTTTGACTTGATCATTCTAATGCCTGGATATCTTTATTTGCCATTTTCGTGTTTGAAGATACAGGTTTTCTTCTAGAACAGTCCTGTATGTGGCTCCATCCATCTTCCCATCAATTTTACCCATCCTGTCCCTGCTGAAGAAAAGCAAGCCCAAACCATGATGCTTCACCACTACGTTTGAGAGGGGGAGTGGTGTGTTCAGGGGGATAAGCTGCATTGCATTTATGTCAAACATACTGTAACATTTTGCATTGTTGACAAAAAGTTTGATTTTGGTTTCATCTGACCAGAGCACCTTCTTCCACATGTTTGCCAGGTGTCTTGTGGCAAACTTTGAAGAGACTTTTTATGGATATCTTTAAGAAATGCCTTTCTTCCATAAAGGCCAGATTTGTCCAGTATACAACTTTTTCATTCTTTTGGACAGAGTCTCCCACCTCAGCTGTAGATCTCTGCAGTTCACCCAGAGTGATCACAGGCCTCTTGGCTGCATCTCTGATCAGTTTTCTCCCTCAGGTTTAGAGGGATGGTCAGGTCTTTAGATTCACAGTGGTCTGATATTCCTTCATTTTCAATATTATCGGTGAACAGTGCTCCTTGGAATGTTTAAAGGTGCAGTAGGAGATATTTTCTAATGCATTTTTTACCATGCAGCTTTAAGCTCTCCCCACAGCGGCTTAACAAGCAGTGAAACAGAGGGTCTGGAAGTGAAACCAAAATAAATGGTCCCCATAAGGCAGGCGGGGGGAAGCACGGGGCCGCCGGTGTCCAGGCTACTGTCACCGGGTCCTGTTTGGTCGCTCTGTCCCCAGCCCCGGAGCTCACGACTCGGTTCTGCTGCACTGTAGTCGACCAAAATCCCGGACAAGTTTGAAATTCCCCCTGGACATTTTTTTAGGTATGAAAAGTAAGACTTGACCTTGAAAAAGAGGACATCTGGTCACCCTATTCACATCTAAAGCAGCAAGAGCAGTTCATGTGTTTTGAAGTATAAAGTAAAAATATAGCTTGCTGGAACTGTTTTTCCAAGATCTTCTACGGCTCCTTTAAGGCTTCGGAAATCGTTTTGTATCCAAATCCAGCGTTAAAATTCTCTTTGAATAGACCTCTGACACAATCATAGGCCAAGTGCATTTCTGTGGAGACTAGATTAAACACGGGTGGATTCTATTTATTATCATCTGTCATTTAGGTCAACACTGGGTCAGAGATCCTCAAGAGTTTGCTTCACTGAAATTGTTGTATTGTATTAATTTACATCAGACCACAAAAATCAAACATGCAGTTCCCCAAGGGTTCGACTTAGGGACCTTCCTATTAAATATCTGCATGCTTTCTCTAACAGATATTGATAAAAAGCAACATAAGTTACCATAACTATGCAGATGACACACAGCTGTACAATGTCACCAGTAACTATGAACTCATTCAGCCGCTGGGTGAATACAGAGAAGAAATCAGTGCATGGATGTGACAAACATTGTATTCAGCTAAATCAAAATTAAACTGGAGTATTCATTTTTGACTATGGGAGGAGCATTTAAAAGTTAGCACAAAGCTTCATTTAATATGGCTAGAAACCACCAAGCAGGCTCAACCCTGAGTGCAGTGATAGACTCTGATCTGAACCTCTAGAAGCCCATAAAGCAGATAACAAAGTCGACCCACTATCGCCCAAAGAACATCTCCAGGATTAAACCACTATTGTCTCAGCAGGACCCTAAAAAACTAAGTTACAGATTCATCTTTACTAGAATTGATTACTACAATAATGTCTTTACACGTCTGACTAAAACAATCTATCAGCTGCAGCTGATCGAGAATGCTGCTACCTGCATCCTCACTAAAACTAAGAAAGTTGAGAACATCCCCCCAGTTCTAATGTCCTCCTACTGGCTTCCTGTATTTCATAGGATGGACTTTAAAACACGTCTGTTGATCTATAAATCACTAAATGGCTTAGCTCCAAAATACATTGCAGACTTGTAATGTCTCAACTATCCAGGTCTCTCAGGTCTGCTGTCTCAAGTCTACTCTGCATACCCAGAACCAAACTGCTTTTAGTTCTTATGCTCCAATAATCTCCATTAAAGTCCCAGAAAACTGTAACCATTTCTGCAGTTATTTAGTTCTACTGAAATTCATTTTTCTTTCTTCACATAGAGCACTTTAAAAGATGTTTTTACTGATATATGCAATAAAAACAGACTTCAATGTGGAGGTTTTTGCTGTAAACAGTGTTACCTGCTTTTGTTTGTTATCAACAGTACTGATGACTGCTTTAATGTTCTTTAGAAATCTGGCCATTGGTATCGGCATCCAGAATTTCCCAGAAGGCTTGGCTGTGAGCCTGCCCCTAAGGGGCTCCGGGGTCTCAACATGGAAGGCTTTCTGGTAAGTCGATCTAATCTGATGGTTTAAGAACTCTGTAAAACTTCAGGCTGACCAGAGATGCTCCACATTCCCACAATGACTGAGTTTTTCTCAGTATCATCAGTAAGATTATTGAAAAATTTGTGTTTCAACAGTTAAATGTCTTCTTATTAATGACAAGTTGCTTTGGTGTCTTATCGTCAGGGTTTCCTTGCCAACCACACAATACAGAGACTGACCTGATCAAGGTGTTCAATGACATCTGTATAAATTCAGCCTCTGGAAGAACCAGAGTGCTGGTATTATTGGACCTCAGACAGCGTCTGATACTGTTGATCAATTGATTTTATTAGAGTGTCTGGAAACCTGGGTTGTCCTTTCTGGTACAGCCCTAGACTGGTTTGAATCCTACCTCAAGGACAAAGACTTCTATGTGTCAGTAGGGAACTTTTAATCAGAGACCAGAAAAATCACATGCAGAGTTCCTCAATGCTCCACTCTGGGTCACCCCCCCATTCAATATCTACATGCTCCCCTTGGCTCAGATTATACCAGACAACAAGATCAATTACGAAAACTATGTAGACGACACACAGCTTTACAACACATTGTCATCAGGTAACCATGAACTCATCAGAGCGTTGGCTAGATGCACAGAACAGATCAATATGTGGATGCAGGATAATTTTTGAATAAAAGCAAAACCAAGGTAATAATGTCAGGACCAAAGGAGGAAAGATCCAGAGTTAAGTCAGCCTTTTATCACCTGAAGAACAAATTCAGGATTAAAGGACTAATGTCCAAGCAGGATCTAGAAAAACTCATTCATGCATTTATCTGTAGTAAAAGTATCTGCAAAGGTTTGCCTCAAAAGTCCATCAAACAGCAGCAGCTGATCCAAAATGCAGCTGCCAGTGTTCTCACTAGAACTAACAAAGTAGAACGCATCAGCGCGGTTCTGGAGTCCTTCCACTGGCTCCCTGTAGCTCAGACAATAGACTTTAAAATCCTTCTGTTTGTCTATAAATCACTGAATGGATCAGCACCTCAATATGTAACAGATTTATCTGTCAGTGTATCAACCTCCCAGACCACTCAGGTCTTCTAGTTCCTGCCTACTTTATTCACCCAGAAGCAGCATTTAGTTTCTATGCTCCACTGATCTGGAACAAACTCTTAGAAGACTGGAAGCCTGAGTTCTTTAAAGCTATTTGTTTGGAGCTGCCTTTGACGGTTGAAGTTAAATTGTTAACTGAGGTATTATTATAAGGTTGTGGTCCAAATGTTTTATGTGTTCTACTTATTTTTGTAATCTTTATTTGCTTTTATTCTGCTTTTATTTTTCTTATGTTTTATTATCTAATTCATGTTAAGCACTTTGAATTGTCGATGTAAATGTACTGAATTGTGCTATTCAAATAAACTTGCCTTGCCTTCTCCTCTTCAGGTACGGTCAGCTCAGTGGAATGGTAGAACCCATCGCGGGCTTGCTTGGAGCTTTTGCTGTCGTTCTAGCAGAACCTCTTCTTCCATATGCCTTGGCTTTTGCAGCCGGAGCGATGGTCTATGTAGTGGTGGATGACATCATACCTGAGGCTCAAGTCAGGTTAGTGGAAAAACAAGGCTAGTTCTTTAAGATAAGACAAACTTTAATAATACATCTAATTTTTCACCTGTTTTTTTTTTTTTTTTCTTTTCTCTGTTTTGGTCTCTCAGTGGTAATGGCAGGTTGGCTTCCTGGACCTCCATTCTGGGGTTTGTTGTGATGATGTCACTAGACGTGGGGCTGGGCTGACGACGCCATGATGACAGAATAAGCAAAGCTTTCAGATGCACTGCTGACCTCAGTTTTAAGAAGGGGACCAAATGTGTTTTTCCTAACACATCATAATGGAAATGAGATTAATGCTACTTGAAGTTGAGCTGTGAGCAGCACCTTTAATGCAATGATTGCTGTACTTGAACTGATGCTTACAGTTTAATAAGACATCTTATTCAGGAATACCCCCTGAAAGATATTGTAATTCAAGGGTTGGTGAAGGTTCTGTTCAGATGGGTTTTTTTTATCAGGATAAAAATCCCTAATATGTTAACAAATGCTTCCTTTGTCTTTTTTCAATTTATTATTGACATTTTTATTGAAATCAAAATGATTACATCTTCCTGCCTCCAAAGCTGTTTTTGCTATTTTGAACAATGATTTAAAAACAAAAAGAGTTTACAGAGTGTGCTATACTTTTTTGCTTTGTTTTACTGAAACTGTTGTTTCTTCTATTTTTCCTATTTAATAACTTATAACAACACTCAATGTTGCTGCACAACAGAAATGACTTTGGGGCTTTTGCTGCCATTCAGTTTCCCGCCATCTACTGGTCAGATTATAGAATCACATTCTGTACAAAACGTTCTGGTGAGAATAATCTGAAATCTTTATTTTAATTATGGACCCATAGTTTAATTTTTGGTCTAGACAGTCGTCTCAGAATGCAAACACAGACATAATTAACTATGGAAAGGAATGGCCATCCTGAAAGCACCCTAGGAACTCCCTAAATGTAAGATAACATAAAAAGTGAAAGACTTGTCAAGACAATAAGTGAAGCTCTTTTATCAGTTGAAAAAAATTATACATTTAAATAAGTACACAGTGGAGAAGAACGACCGTCCTGAAAGGTCTACAGGGGGGTGACTGCCTTCACAGCAGTAAAAAACTGTTTTGTTCAGGATTTAATAATCCCCGATCATTTTCCTGACAAACGACAAAAGTTTGACATACAAGTCAGTGCTCGGTGGAACGGATTTTTGCCAATCTGTCTGGGTCTTCTCTGGTCTCGTGTAACATGAACCAAGTCCAGATCTGCCAGAAGTTTACTTGCAGCTGAGGAGAGTATTCAGAGAGTTTTAACTTCCTGAAAGAAGAGCCTTCTTCACCAGGTGTGAGACCTTTTCAGTCCAGGTGAGGTCAGAGGCGATTCAAAAACCCAGGAACTTTATGCTGTCCACAAACTCTGCTACCTCCCCTGTATACAGATAGGAGTGTGTTCCCTGTAATCTACGTTGACCCCCCTTTCCGATCTTGCTGGTATTTTGGACAAAGCTATTCCTGAAGCATCACTGTATCACTTTGTTCACATCCAGTTTTGTGGACAAAAATGTAGAAACCTTGTTTTATGAAACAAAAAACATCAATTGCCACAGAAGTAAGTTTAACAATTTAACTGCCTTTGCAACTTCCAACCGGCATTCTCCTGAGAATATGGTCAATCATTCGGTCAACCTGACAGTTAATTAGAGAACAGTAATAAACATTGAAGTTGTATGAATTCATGCTTCAGCTGCATTTAAAGAAAAAATAAACTCATGAAACAAGCCTGGAAAAATGGTGGTACTCTGAACAAAATATTTTGCACAACTTTTGAGGCAATCAGTCTAATTAAGTGATTCCTTTTGGTCAGGGAGACTGCTGCATGGCTCTGCAGATATTTTGGCCCACTCTGCTCCAGGTTTTTAATGGTGCTTTTTCCCAAGTGCATCCTTCAGCTCCTTGCAGAACTGATGACCTGCAACTGAAACCAATCTTTCTGTCACTAGGCAGCACATTTCCCTTTGTAATCCATTTCATAGTCACCTGCAGAGATTCAAAACATGCTGTTCCAGAAAAAGCAAAGCAGCCCGAACCATATTAGTGCCTCCTCCATGTTTCACAGTAGAAAAAGGGTTGTTTTCTTGATATGCTTCATTTTTCTGTCTCTGAACATAGAGTTCAATTTTGGTCTCATCTGTCCATAGGATATTCTTTTAAAAGCTTTGTGGCTTGTCAAAAAATACTTAGGCAAGTTCCAGTCAGTCTTTTTTATGATTAGGTTTTTTTTTTAATGGTGTCATCCTTGGTTGTCTTCTATTAAGTCCTTTCGAACAACGGATGGTCGGACCTGACACTGATGTTCCTTGACCTATAGATCGTATAAAAAAAATAAAAATGTGTCTACAAAGTGTATGAGAAGTAAGGCCTCAGGAGAGAGAAACAAGACCAGAGTGTTTTTAGGAGATTCTTTCACATGATGGCGTACACTGATGCCATGGCAATGTTTCTATTTGATAGGTTAGGTTTGGCATGCTGTTTAGAAAAATCCATTTCACATAACTGCCAGTAAAACGAGGAGAAAGGGGCTTGTTCATGCTCTTACACGCGTTTAATAGACGTTCCCTTTCACGAGTGGGTACAGGGCTGTGCATGTGCCTTTTTTTAAAGGTGGAGAAGGTGAGTCTTTAAAAAGTTTAAGAAAATCCTCAACTAAACCTTTAATATTGCTCACATATTAAATAACATTCAAAAGTTTACCTTAAATGATTTTGCCTCTAAGATTTGCAAAGAATCAGTAATATGAAGTGAGCTACTCAAACAACACTTTCATTTCCCAATTACAAATGTCCTCATGAATGAAGATTAGCCAGCGATGCTACTCCTTTACAGTTAAGCCTGATGTCGATGCCCGCTGTGCCCCCTATCCCCCATCGGATTAGATACCATCTTTGCCCTTAGCCAAAGATGTTGGTACTACTTTGGATTAAGAAATTAACTACGCCAGGTGGGCGTGGTCATTTCTATTGTTGGACCCCGTAAATTCTGTTAATAACATATCAGAGCTCAACGGTACTTAGGAGAATATATCACTGTCTATTAGGGATGGAACGGTTTATGAAAACCGTCCGAACCGTTCGGTTCGACTGTCTCGGTTCGGTTCGCGTGTGTTGCGTTCGGTTCATGCGCTGCTCCTTTTTCTCATAGGCGAAGCGTTTACACTCCAGAGCAGAAGGTGGCGGTACTGCGACCAAAGCCAATCACTAGTAGTAAACAAGAAGAAGAAGAAGCGAAGCAGCGTAGCCGGGTGTAGCAGAAAAAAAATCAATTGTTGTGGAGAATTGTGTCGGAATGGCGAGTGGGAAAGAACAGGAGTTGGAAGACGCGCCAGCAGCACTGTAAAGTGGTCCCATACAGCACTAGAAGTGCTGTATGGGACCACTTTGCATTTATAGTGACCTACGATGACGGCGGAAAGAAAGTTGTGGATAAAAGTGCAACACTGTGCAAGCATTGTGCAACACGTTTTGTTTATGCTAACAGCAACATGACCAACATGTCATGCTAACTCCGAAATCCCACATACTCCATCAGCGCTCTGGTGCCCCGCTGCGCTCCAGACCGGCTGCTCAAAGCAAAGCCTACAGCCTCCACTGTGGCTCCCGTCCGCTCCGCTCTGAGTTCCTTGGAGATCGTAGAGTAGGGTGACCATATTTTCATTTGGGAAAACCAGGACACCTTGGAGCGGGGGGTGGGGGTGGGTGGGTTGATTGAAAGAACAAATGTCTCATCATCGGGATTTGCTACGTGATCAGAGGAAATGTTACTTGGCGCAGAACAGTGGTGAAAATTTGAAGTTCAGTTTAATATACAGTAATACAACTCTGTGAATAGTTCTGTCTGAGATTAATGAAAAATAGTTGTTTTAATGGTTATTGATTCAGACATGTGGCGGTAGTGTTTGATTTATCTAAAGGTTTTTATCTGTTATTGTGTAAATGAGTTTGGCTGTAATTTAAGGACAGATTCTAATAGATCTGCAGAGTGGGAACTATAAATCTGATAGGAGTTTAATTTTTTTATTGTTGTTTTGCACAATATGCTTAACTAAGTATTTTTTGTTGTTGAATATTAGAGATTTTGCAGATATATTTTTATGCATACATTGTTTAGATTTACTTATGTATTTCTAACCCTTTTATAGAATAGAATAGAATAGAATAGAATAGAATAGAAAATCCCTTTATTGTCCCACAATGGGCAAATTTACAGCAGCAGAAAGATTATTGAAAATAGTCACACAAATGAGGACCTTAGAAAAATGTATAAGAATAACATAATAGGGAAGAGTTAAAATATAAAAAATAAAATTCTGTAAAGTGTTTTAACAATATAAAACTGGAGAATAAATAACCAATATGCAGCTATGGACATTTTTACAGTAATGGATATTTGAAAATAGCAACAACATCAGAGATGTGCAGAATGACAGCAGCATGTTATTTAACTGACTAAGGTTTCTATCATTACATTTGATTTGATTTGTTCCTGCTCCCGGTGGTTGGAACCTTTATTCCACTCTGGATTCTTGTGAGTGTAGTCTTTGTTCACTTTAACTTTTTAAAAAATAAATAAATAAACAAACAGTTTTGAAAACCTCGGTATTCATTCTTTTCCTGCTTTGTGTGTCAACTTTCACGGTTGCTAAGCAACAGAGCATACGCCGGTAAAACCCGCTGAAGGGAGGACCTGTTCGAATTTACAGCCAAAACTCTTCCGGCCTCCTTATTTTCAAGGACTTCGAAGGAACCAGTCTAGGTAGACCGCGTCCTTGGAGGATGCAGCCCAGGTTTTCGAACTGAGCCTCTGATTAAGAGCAGGGCTGCCCGCACTGACGCGGCTCAGGGATTACGTCACACGGAGCGTCGTGCGCAGTGAAATCAGGACATTTCCTCACTTTCTAAAAAAAACCCGGGACGCCCGGGACAGGACGTGAAATACGGATATGTCCCGGGAAATACGGACGTTTGGTCACCCTAACTTATTGTTGTAACTTACCTTCAAATAAATTACCATTTACTTTAAATTCTAATTGTTTAAAGGGTTTTTTATAATGCAAGTTACTGTCTGTTCAAAAATACTAGTCTGAAAAACTAAATCTTGCTAATTTATTAAAGTTAACAAGTAAGTCTGTACCAATATTGGATTTTACAATGTTAAAACACTAGCTAAATCAAACAACATTGTGTTTCCAAGCTTCGCCAGGTAGGCCAGAGCTGAGGGCAGTGGGTAAATGATTGCACCATCCATCCTGATGTCAGCCTGGTAGTCCTCGATAAGGGGCAAAGATTGTTGAGGATCAACCCCTAAGATTTTTATTAGACTTGAGGTTCTACAGCTGTTAAAGTTCTTTCCGTATACAATGTTGCACACTGGTACTACAGAGGAGATATTCCACAGCTGTGGTACTTTCCCAATTTCAGACTTCAGAGGATATTTCCCATGATGACCTGCAGCTAATCTGTGCAGCACCTTATAAACACGGAGCTGATACCATCTAGACCCGCAGCCTTCCTCACTTTTAATTCGTTGCAGCTAATTCCTAACCTGAAGCATTAAAAATACAGAATGGGGTAGGAAAAGCTGTGCTATAGAGTCTTCTGAAGTGGAGAAAGTGGTTAGAGTGAAGAGATATGTAGTTTGGGGAAGAAAATCAATTAATAGTACTCTGTTAACTTTTATTTTATAGAGCACTTTGCACATTCTAAGTGCTGCAGAGTTCCACAATTCATAGAAAATGAAACTGAACCTAAAAAGACACAAATAAGAAATAACAACTAAAGATCCAAAAGGAATAGAATAGAATAATTATCAAAGAGTGGCACGCAGTATGTGTAGCCCCTCTTTGAAGCCCCGCTTTCACATATGGAGGAGGCCTTCAAGCACCCAGATGATCCCAGAAGATGTTATCAGCAGATTAAATTTCTCTGAAATGGTCTGCCAAGGCTACAGGTCACAGGCTAGATAGATTAGCACATAAATAAATAAAGTGACACCCAAGTGACACAAGAGCTAGGACCTGACTTTGGAACCGGGCCTGGGGTTTGTCAATGATTACCTTGTGTCCAGGTAAACCCTACTGTAGCTGGTCATGGGGTCCGTTTCACGGCGCAGGTATAACAAACTCGGATTTAAATCCGTAACTCTTAATTGATCTAGTCTAAAGTTGGAAACACTGAGTTTTCAGTTTCACAACAGCTGCTATCAATAAGTTCAATCAGCTCTAAGTAGAACCACTCAGAGTTTAGCACTTGTCACTTAACAAGTATGAAAAGCAATCAGCATAGGAGCACCAATTCCTTGAGTCACCATGACAATGGGTAACAGGAAGTACTTATTTCACCCCACTGGAACTAGACATTTTAATGCAAAAATAAAAAAAAGTGGAGAATGTGTTTAAAAAACAGAGAAAAAGAGTTATAGCTGCAAAGGAGAAGAAGATGGAGAAGGAAAATATTGTTCTTCTGAAAAAAAATCACACTCCTAGACTGAATAATAACAGTAATATTATATTTTCTAAATTACATTTTTGTAGCAGAAACTGAATTTTAGAAAGGAAAATAAAAACGGCCTTGAAGAAATCTCCCAGCCGCCCAAATGCCAAAGCCCCCAGGAGCCGCAGGGATAAACTTCCGGGCTCTACCAGCAGCCAGCCATTCAGAAGTGGAACCAGCAATGGGCCAAGGGTCCGCGAGCAACCGCCAGGTATAAGCAGCACACCACCAATGTACCGGCAGGTCAAAGCGCCAGCCAGCGGAGAAGGCAGGATAGGAGGGATGGGCTCCACACTTAGCACAGACTTTTCCTCGGGCCGTATCTCCTCTTCTCTTGGTGGGGGCACGGATTTCCTGGTATGGCCCCTCCTGGGCGCCTTTGCTCTGGGGATCCCTTGGGGCATCTGATTTTTTGGGTCACCTGGCACTTGCCTCAGTGCTCTGAGGGGGGCGCGTCTTTGGCCATTCACAACCACTATTGAGCATTTTTCCTTTGGATACACCTTACATAAGTGCACTCTCACAAACAACTACAGGTGCTTTGTTACAGGTACCTAGAGATTCACTTCCATACAGAATGTTGATATTCTTACATTTAGCTACCACAGTATACATGTCAGATTAAATAATACTACTTATACTTTAGTAATAAAAAAGAAAAAATAATTATACTAGTAAGAATTAAGTTTTATATATCTAGAAATGTTCACACATTTCAAGTGGCTGTTCTGACATTTATCAGCTTGACTGAAAATGCATTTATGGTATCTGAAATACATTTCTTCATCAAAATAATACAAATAATGATCACTAATATTAGGAATATGAAAATCTGAAATGAATTTATAGAGATCCAGAATGTTTATTCTAAATGTGGAGAATGTAATTTTGTTTGAAATGGTCATTTAACGAAGAAAACTTTTTTTTTTCCACAAATCAGGAATACATATTCAGTAAAACTAGTACATATGAAGAAGCTTGCCATAGCTTGGTGTGACTGTATTAATATATTACGGGATTATTTCTTGAATAGTAGTGGATCAATGTATCTATTTAGGTGAAATCATTTTGCAGCAGGTGAAAATGAAGAATAAAAATGTGTTCTAATATATAGAACCTGTGCATCACCATAGGTTCTCCCACTGAATGGCTTCAGATTGTGCCAGTAGGCTCATTAGGTTGTTATCATAAAGTGAATCCTGATCCTAACCCTAAAGTAATTCCTTTTCCCTGCAGAATTAATGAATCTATTTATGTATAATCTGAAAATGATTTCAATAGTTCTTCACATACTGTAAATATAAATAAAAAAAAAATAAAATGATCATGCTCATTTTAACTGAGTTGTAGAATCTCTCCCTATAAATTTTAAATTGTCTGAAAAAGTGCCGATCATTTTTTTAATAAGATCCTCATCAAATGGACATGCAATGTTTGTTTTTAAAACCTTATGTGTGTAACGGAAATAATGACAAAAAAATTACTAAATCAGGAAATAAAACAGACTGATTGGCTATAAGGAGAGCAGAAACGAGGACACTCTGAGTTTAATGAAGAAAACCTGCTACTGACCAGGTTAGCTCTGAGGAGAATGTTACTATGTTGACTGAAACAGAGGTTGAGACAACTCTCTTTTTGAAATGGAAAACTCAGTTTCCCATATTTCAGGTTTAGAAAACTCAGAGTTTTCAGTAAAGCTTCTTCGTGAAACAGACCCCTGCTCCAGGTCAAGTCCAAACATAACATGAGGTGATCCCCCAACGGGCCCACCATTCCGAAGTGGAACCATGGGGAATCATGCGGTGCTGGTGCTGAAAGGATAAACTGCCTTTGGGGACGTGGCATTGAGCGTGTGCTACATTAATAAATGGAAATCCTTTTGGGGAAAGCCTGGTCTGATTCGGAGAGACAGCATCCATCCCACTTTGGATGGTGCAGCTCTTCTTTCTAGGAATCTGGCCACATTTATTAGTCCTCCAAAACCCTGACCACCCAGGGTGCAGACCATGAAGCAGAGTTGTAGTTTTACACACATCTCTGCAGCTTCTCTATTGTTACCCACTCTTTACTCCATCCAGACAGTGTCTTGCCCACGACCAAAATCTAATAAATTAGCAAAGATTCCCAAAGGAGTAAATCATGATAATCTTATTAAAATAACTCCAATTGGGGAAAAAGTTAAAACGATTAAATGTGGTCTGTTAAACATAAGATCTCTTTCCTCTAAAAGTCTGCTAGTTAATAACTTGATTTGTGATAATCACATTGATTTATGTTGCCTTACAGAAACCTGGCTGCAGCAAGAGGATTATGTGAGCATAAATTAGGCAACTCCTTCAAGCTATTTAAATTTTCACATACCCAGAAGTTCTGGGCGAGGAGGAAGAGAAGCACAAATCTTATAGTCTGACTTACTGATTACTCCCAAGGCAGTTAATACTTACAACTCTTTTGAGCATTTAACCCTTAATTTTCTTCATCTAAATTGCAGAGCAAGAAAACCTCTTCTTTTTGTATCTTTGTATCGTCCACCAGGTCCTTACTCTGATTTTTTAGATGAGTTTTTATAGTTCCTCTCTGATTTGGTATTAAATACTGACAGGGTCATCATAGTGGGAGATTTTAACATCCATCCTGACATTGAAGGCAATAGCTTGAGAGTAGCCTTTAATGCTATCTTAGACACTATTGGCTTTGTTCAAAATGTGAATAGTCCCACACACTCTCATCTTCATACTTTGGATCTTGTGCTGACATACGGCATAGAATGTGAAGAAATAACACTATTTCCTCACAACCCTGTCCTCTCTGACCACTTTCTAATAACCTTCAGGATTACTTTAACAGAGTTCTCCTTCCCCAAAAGAAGGTTCAATTTTAGCAGATCATTATCAGATAGTGCATTTATAAATTTTAAAAAATCTGCTTCACTTTCTCTCTCCTTTGTGTCGCTGAGCAGTGCTGCAGAGTGCAAAGCTTAGATTATTCTCCTTCACAGGTTGATAATTTTATTGATGGGGTTGCTAGTTCTCTGTGTACTGCCTTAGACAACGCAGCTCCTTTGAAAATGAAAACCGTTAAAAATAGAAAGCTGGCTCCTTGATTTAATGCAGAGCTGCGTACTTTTAAGCAAAATGCTAGGAAACTGAAGAGAAAATATAGCCCCACAGCCCTACGAGAATCCTACCTAGTCTGGAAAAATAGTTTACTGCTGTATAAGAGGACCCTTTGTAAAACAAGAGCAGCATATTTCTCCTCATTAATAGAGAATAACAATAATCCTAGATTTCTTCTTAATACAGTTGTTAAACTCACCCAGAGCCATAGCTCTGTTGAACCGTCCATTCCACCTGCTCTTAGAAGTAATGATTTTATGGGATTCTTTATAAATAAGATTGATCTTATTAAAAATAAGATCATTAGCACTCCTCTATCCGTGATTGGATTGTCTGTGGAGGTTGGGTAGCATCTGAGGTAGTCATGGAATCTGAACCGGGTTTAAACTACTTTGATCCAGTTGAACTTTCAGAGTAAGTAAAACTCTTGTCTTCATCTAAGCCTTTAACTTGTATGTTAGATCCAGATCCAACTAGGTTATTTAAGGAGGTATTCCCTTTGATCTCCTCCATTTTAGATGTGATTAATCTATCTCTGTTACAGGGATATGTACGAAAGGCTTTTAAGGTTACTGTAAGTAAATCTTTGCTTAAGAAACCCTCTGTTGACTCAGATGACTTGGTCAATTATAGACCGATATCCAATCTTCCTTTCTTATCTAAAATTCTTGAGAAAGTAGTTGCCAAACAAGTGTGCGATCACTTACACCATAATGAACTTTTTGAAGAGTTTCAGTCTGGCTTTAGAGCTCATCATAGCACTGAAACAGCTCTGGTGGAAGTCACTAATGATATTCTCATGGCCTCAGATAATGGACTTGTATCTGTGCTCGTCCTGTTGGATCTTAGTGCTGCATTTGATACAGTTGATCATAACATTCTTTTAGAAAGACTTGAATATTTTGTGGATCAAAGCAACAGCACTAGACTGGTATAAATCTTATCTATCTGATCGATTTAAGTTCGTTCACGTTAATGAAAAATCTTCCACATGCTCAAAGGTTACCTGTGGAGTACCACAGGGATCAGTCCTCAGACCAATTCTCTTTACTTTATATATGCTCCCAATCAGTAGAATTATTAGACAGCATGGGATAAATTTCCACTGTTATGCTGATGATAATCAGCTATATCTGTCTATAAATCCAGATGAAGCTAACCTATTACATAGATTACAGGCATGTCTTGTAGACTTAAAAACCTGGATGACTCTTAACTTTCTCCTTCTGAATGCAGACAAAACAGAAGTAATAGTCTTTGGACAAGAGAAAAATAAGCTGATTAGTCAATCACTTCATTTGGATGTGATTGAACTGATTTTAGATAATAAAGTAAAAAATCTTGGTGCTGTTTTTGATCAGGACCTGTCATTTAAATCCCATATCAAAGAGGTTTCTAGAATTTCTTTCTTTCATCTGAGGAATATTGCAAAAATTTGAAATATCCTGTCCAGGGGTGATACTGAGAAACTAGTCCATGCATGTGTTACTTAAAGGCTGGACTATTGTATTTCTTTACTATCAGGAAGTCAATAAACTGTAGTTAAAAGCCTTCAGCTGATCCAAAATGCTGCAGCCAGAGTTCTGATGAAAATTAAAAAGAGAGATCATATCTCTCCTATCCTGGCTTCTCTTCATTGGCTTCCTGTTAAATCCAGAATAGAATTTAAAATCCTCCTTCTCACATATAAAGCCTTAAATGGCCAAACTCCATCTTATATCAGAGATCTGATTGTTCCTTATGTTCCTAACAGAGCACTTCACTCTCAATCTGCAGGTTTACTAGTGGTTCCTAGAATTTCTAAAAGTAGAATGGGAGGCGGTTTGGGTCATGAAGGAGTAGGCAGCGAGTGTGAAGAGCTCTGACCCAATTTCTAACTTATGAGACCAAACCTTATATATTTACCACAGAATTGACGTATCTTGTACACATTACCGTTTTGGACGACTTTGGCCGGTTGATGGCTACCTCCAAGCAAAAACAATCCTCCTCGATTACGACGCGGAACGCCATTGCTAGCAAGCCAGCCACCATGGCTTCCGACGCTAGCCCTTCCAAAGGCGATGGATTAACTATGACCCAACTAGTACAAGAGTTAGCCAAGCAACGAGAAAGTTTAAAAGAAGACATCTCCACCCTCATTCAAGAATCACTGGTGCCGTTACAAGCTTCGGTGAGTGCTCTGACAGAAACGGTGGGCTCTAATTTCGAGAAGATATGTGCTGCCGAATCTGCCGTTAAAGCTTTAAAAGGCCAAAATGCTGCACTCTTGGATCATATTGAGGATTTGGAAAACAGGTCACGCCGCAACAACTTGAGGATTATAAACATTCCAGAAGGCAGTGAAGGTGTGGGGAATACTGTTAACTTTATGACGAATGCACTAATGGAGATCACCCACAGCAACGCACTCTTCGACTCAGCCCCGGTGCTGGAGAGAGAACACAGGGTGGGCGCAAAACCCAGCGACACTAGCCGCCCTCCGCGCCCGTTTGTGGTATGCTTTCAAAGACACCAGGAGAAGGAACGGCTACTGCAGTGGGCAAGACAGCACACAAGCACCTACCAGGGCGCTACACTGAGAATATACCCTGACTACAGCGCTGCTCTGTCGAAGAAACGCGCTGAATTTAACGGCGTTAAACAAACACTCTACGAGAAGGGGATCAAGTTTCGCTTTTATATCCAGCTAACCTACGAGTCTTCCATAAGGGAAAAACCCTCGACTTCAACACTCCGGAAGAAGCACGAGCTTACTGCAATCAGCTGGTGGTTGGGGAAGGGGACTGACATGGTCTAGTCGGGTCGTACGTACCTGGTGTGTGGTCACCCTCTTACTGCTTGGAAGACGCTCTGACGCGTATGTGAACTCTCGCCAAAGTCTATTTTGGGTAATTTAATTGTTTTTGAGAATTTTGGATATTTTCTTTTTCTTTACCTATATACTTAACATAACTGATTATACATTAACGGTATGTTTAACGGTATGGCTTTACTTTTATTTTTATTTTTTTTAATACCGAAATGGTTTCAACTAATATAAACCATCCCTGGTAAAAGGTCCTAGGCTCTTCACTAGTTAAGAGAAGAGTGTGTATCGGAAGGTTCAGGAGTTAGAAGAGAACCTGCAGTCTGTCCATGTTCTGAGGACAGGCATAGGATATGTTAAGTTTGGGGTTAAAGGGAGAGTTATCTTTAAGAAGGGGGTGGGGTGGGGTGGGGTGGGGTGGGGTGGGGTGGGGTGTGTTTTATTTTATTTTTTTCCTTCTTTTTCTTGGGGATGTTCATCATGCTTTTCATTTTTGAAGATGTCATATGTCGCACAACATTGATAGTGTTAGGGCAGATATAGGTGTAACTCCAACACGTTTCATTACCTGGAACGTGAGAGGGATGAATGGGCCTAACAAGAGAGCAAAGATCTTCTCTCACTTAAAGAGACTGAACGCAGAAATAATATTTTTACAGGAAACTCATTTGAAAATAGCAGATCATTTCAGGCTTAAGAGGAATTGGATTGGACAGATTTTCCACTCTAACTTTAACAATAAGGCACGAGGGGCAGCCATCCTGATCCACAAAAAAACATTGTTTACACCATCTCGGGTTATCTCTGACCCCCAGGGACGATTTGTGATAGTATCTGGGACGCTGTTTAACTCTCCTGTAATTCTAGCTAGTATTTACGCCCCGAACTGGGATGATGTGGGCTTTATACATAAATTCACTTCTTTTCTCCCAGACCTTAATAGACATAGTCTTATTCTATCGGGGGACTTCAACACGGTTATGGACCCAGCTATGGACCGCTCTAGCCCTAGAAACTTATCCCGCTCTAAAATGTCTCTTGCTCTTGGTGAGTTTGCTGAAAAGGCAGGTTGGGTTGACCCATGGAGGTTCTTTAATCCTAACAAAAAAGAATTCTCCTACTTCTCACATGTTCACCACACATACAGTCGTATCGATTTTTTCCTCATTGACAAGACACTTCTCCATTTTACAAAGAGAATTGAATACAATACTATTGTTGAATATGACCATGCGCCGGTCTCCCTAGATATTTTGTTCTCTCAAAATGTCACACAAACAAGAGTTTGGAGATTAGACACATCTTTACTATCAGAAAGTCATTTCTGTGAATTCATTGGTAAAGAAATTGATGGGTTCATATATTTTAACAGATCTGATTCCATATCCCCATCCATATTGTGGGAAGCACTTAAAGTAGTTATAAGAGGGAAGATAATTTCTTATTCTATTTCACGGAGTAAAGAAAGAAAGCAAAAAGCAAACGATCTCTTAGTATCGTTAAAACAAATCGACCAACAATATTCTATTACTCCAACACCCGACTTATATAAGGAAAAGGTTACATTGACGACCCAATATGATCTTTTGTCTACAGAAATAACTGAAAAACACCAACTTTGGTTAAAAGGACAATATTATGAACATGGGGATAAGGCAGGCCGTCTTTTGGCCTATCAGCTTAAATGTAAATCTGCGTCCCGTCTAATACCTCAGATACGTAATACTCCACAATCCCTTACCGTTGACCCAATAGAGATAAACAACACCTTTCAGGATTTTTATTCTAAACTGTACACATCTTGTCCCCCGCAAGATAAATCCAAAATGATTGGCTTTTTAGATAATATTAATATACCACAAGTAGATGCACAAGTCAAAGGCAGCCTTGAGGAAGCCATAAAGCTACAAGAGATTATAGATTCCATTCATAAAATGCAGAATGGCAAATCACCTGGACCTGACGGTTATACCGTTGAGTTTTATAAAAAAAAATTCTCTTCAAATTGCTCCCCTGCTACTTGAAATGTTTAATCACTCATTTAATCAGAACCATTTACCACAAACTCTAACAGAGGCTTCCATTTCACTTCTTTTAAAGCCAGGCAAAGACCCAAATGATTGTGGCTCATATCGACCTATATCTTTGCTTAATGTTGATGTCAAAGTTTTAGCCAAACTGCTAGCATCAAGGTTAGAGAATGTTGTACCCAACATCGTCTCAACAGACCAAACTGGTTTTATAAAGGGTCGTCAGCCTTTTACACATATTCGCAAACTTTTAAATGTCCTCTATTCCCCTGCGTCTGGGGAGATTCCTGAAGTAGTTGCCTCTCTGGACGCGGAAAAGGCATTTGACCGAGTTGAATTTAATTATTTGTTTACTGTACTGGAAAAATTTGGCTTTGGTTTAAATTTTATAACCTGGATATGCCTGTTATATACATCACCCAAAGCATCTGTTCTTACAAATAAGATATCTTCCCATTTATTTTCTCTCTCAAGGGGCACACGCCAGGGGTGCCCTCTAAGCCCACTCTTATTTGCATTAGCTATCGAGCCTTTATCAATAAAATTAAGAACAACCCCCAATTTTCTCGGTATTCGCAGGTTTGATACTGAACTTAAAATTTCTTTATATGCTGATGACTTACTGTTGTATATTTCTGACCCAGTGTCATCTATTCCTACTATTGTCAATATTCTTAATGACTTTGGAAGTTTTTCAGGTTATAAATTAAACTATTCTAAAAGTGAATGCTTCCCAGTTAACTACCTAGCCCTTCAACTACCAGACAATGCGTTCCCCTTTCATATATCAAAGTCCGGTTTTAAATATTTAGGCATACACATCACCCGTACGTTCTCTGATCTCTATGGAAAGAATTTCAAACCTCTCCTGCTTAAATTGGAGGCTGATTTTCAAAGATGGTCCGGTCTCTACTTATCTCTTCCGGGTAGAATTAACTGCATAAAAATGAATGTACTACCCCGCTTTTTGTATTTGTTTCAGTGTCTTCCAATATTTCTGTCTAGGTCTTTTTTCCAGTCTTTAAATAAATTATTCTCCTCTTTTCTCTGGGCAAATAAAAATGCTAGAGTTCGCAGAGAGTTTCTAGAAAGGCCCAGAGATAAAGGTGGTCTGGCTTTACCTAATATGAGAAACTATTACTGGGCATCTAATATCCAAAAAATTATATATTGGTATCAAAACCCGCAGCTGGATTGGTGTAGGATTGAAGCAAATTCCTGCACCTCTTCCTCTCTCTCTGCTTTGGTCACTACAGGATTACCACTTTCACCCTCTAAATTCACCCATAATCCTGTAGTATCTTCCTCTCTTAGGATATGGATACATTTCAGACAACATTTTAATCTAAAAGAATTTTCTATATATAGCCCTATTTGTAACAATCACCTTTTCCCGGCTGCCAGGATGGATCACACCTTTGCTCAATGGAGGAGAAATGGTTTGGAAACTTGTGACCATTTTTATATAGATGGTGTTTTTGCCAACTTCACTGACCTTTCGGCCAAATTCCATTTACAAAAAACTGATCTTTTCAGATATTTCAGTCCAGCATTTCCGGCCTCTCCGGCGGACTCGGGGCTTGACAGGATTTTGCGTAACCCTTTGTGTCTCAGGAGGCACATTGCAAACATCTCAAATATCATAACATCTCTTCGGGAAACAACACTAGATGAGCTTAGAATTGCGTGGTCTGAAGAACTTGGCTCTGTTATTTCTGAACATTTCTGGGAACGTGCTCTGAAAAGAGTCAATGGAACATCGTCCTGTGCACGGCTTAGCCTTATACAGTTAAAAATCCTCCATAAAACTTACTATACCAAATCTAAACTTTCAAGAATTTATAAGGACATTGATGACAGGTGTGAGCGGTGTCATTCTGCTCCAGCAAATATGACCCATATGTTTTGGAATTGCCCGAAACTAACCGAATTTTGGTCATCCATCTGTAAAACACTGAATGAAGCATTTAATACCAACATCAAACCGTTTGCAGGAATGGCCATCTTTGGAGTATTGTTTGAGGAGCACATGCTATCCACTGATCAAATGAATGCGTTTGCCTTTGCTTCCTTGGTAGCTCGTAGACGTATAGTTTTACTCTGGAAATCATCTGAACCACCTAAAGTCTCGGTCTGGCTCACTGATTTAATGTTTCTCTTGAAATTAGAAAAAATTAAATACTTTATTAGAGGCTCCACAAGACAATTCCACAGGGTGTGGGACCCCATGATGGAGTACTTTAAAAATCTTAAAAATATAGAGTTACCTCCATAAGCCTATGGAGCCCTGGGATGTAGATGTGTGTGTGTATATGTGCATGTATGTATATATGTGTATACGTATGTATATATATAATATAATTGATGATGCCCAATTGTTGTATTATTGACATGTATATATATATATTTTTTTTCTCTCGTTGAATGTGGGTGGGGGGGCGGGGTTTGGTTGTTAAAAGATAAAACAAATTCAATTCATGTTACTGTATTTTTATGTACCTTACTTTGTACTTTTTTGAATAAAAATATATTGGAAAAAAAAAAAAAGTAGAATGGGAGGCAGATCTTTTAGTTATCAGGCTCCTCTCCTGTGGAACCAACTACCAGTTTTAGTCCGTGAGGCAGACACCCTGTCTACTTTTAAGGCTAGGCTTAAAACTTTCCTTTTTGATAAAGCTTATAGTTAGAGTGGCTCAGGTTATCCTGAGCTATCTCTATAGTTATGCTGCTATGGGCTTAGACTGCTGGAGGACATAGGGACCCCCATTTCATCATTCTGCTTCATTCTATATCTATTCTCCCACTCTGCAGATTCTGTTAGTTCAATCTCTAACGTTCTGCTCTCTCTGCTTTTCCTCATCTGTTCCTTTTTGGCTGCGACACCATCCTGGAGAGAAATATCAGCTGTGCTGCTTCCATCAGCACCTTTGTTTATAGATGCTGGAGATCGGCCTGTTTTCCATTGTAGTTCTGTTTCTCTGACCGGGACTGGCTGGATGTGCTCTCTTCATCCTCTGATATTGGGGTTGGCTCGGAACTCATCTGCCTGGCTGTGTGTTTCCTGGACGGGACCTTTAATAACTGCTTTTTGTATCTCTGTTTTTGTCTCCTTGACCCCCAGTCGGCAGATGGTCGCTCACACTGAGCCTGGTTCTGCTGGAGGTTTCTTCCTGTTAAAAGGGAATTTTTCCTCTCCACTGTCGCTACAAGCATGCTTAGTGTGAGGGATTGCTGAAGAGTCAATGAGTCGATGCAATCAGCTGGTTTTCCTTAGATAGAAAACTGAATCAATTTGACTAGATGATCTGGTTAAACTGTAAAGTGCCTTGAGATGACATGTGTTGTGAATTGGCGCTATAGAAATAAACTGAATTGAATTGAATTGCCGAGCAGAGCATGCACCAGAGCAGGGGGCAAGCTCTGAAAAATACAAGAGGAGAATTAAATTAAAATGACATTTTTAAAGCTATCCTCAGACCTCTTCATGGTGTTCTGTACTGCATTCTATGTCAACATTCTGTTTTTTATCTTCCATTTTAATTGTGTGGGAGAAATATTAGATAAAAATAAATGTATGCATCTCCAACTTTTTGACACTGTTTTTCATACCTATCCTGCATAACATGCACATTCCAGACCAGCGAGCTTTTTCATAAACAGCTCACTGCTCCAGACACCATCCCTCTTCCCGTAAATTCTTCCTGGAACGGATTGACCTGTTAACGTTTGTTTCACCCCCATAGCATCAGTAGGTGAACTGATTTTATTTGTTCAGATATCGCAAATGCCAGAACACTTTGGCAAGAAAAAGGCCCCTTTTCCCGTAAGCTCTGTTTACAAAACCCAAAGGTTGAGCTGAATAAACTATGGACGGGGATGATCAAAACAGATTTGTGTGTGTGATGCTGGACTTTAGAATTTGTTATTAATAATTTGTAAATATAATTGTGTGCTTAACTTCAGGTACTTGTAAATGTATAACACAAATACAATGAAATTATGAATACAAGTTAAAAATACATACATGTGATAATCACAAATTACAATTTTTTTTTCATACAAACCATTAAATTCATGTATACAATACACATAAAACACACGGACAAAACAAGAGTTCACAGAGTGCACAGAGTTTTTTTAGACACCTTTCACGCTTTAATAGAGCTCCCAGATTCATGTGTACATGGTGCATTTAAATGCTGGTAGAAAGCTTGGTCATCTGAGTTTTGTTTAGAATCTAGCGTTTGTTTTCTCACTGAACCTATTACACTCTATGCTTGTGCAGAAGTTGCATAGACGATCTAGTTTTTTCCCAATAATCTTCTTTCATCCTTTATCTTTGCCTGAGGGGTAAAGACATTTTTCTGTGGAAATTCAACAGCTCAGCACATAGTCACGACACATAGACCTACATCTACTTTTTTATTATTCTACTGTTGTTTGTTTACATGCATTTGTAAGCTGTACAACAATAAGTACAGGGTTAAAAGAAAAGGCAACTAGGTGGCTGGGAAAACAGGCAGTCAAGCTGAGAGGCATGGAAAAGAGTAGAAGATGGTTTTGGTGACCATGACAAAGTTAGATTTTAAATATTCAGGCTCTGAATATCACCTATCTCACAGTCGGCCTCATTCTGTTGCTTCCTCTTCTCACGTACAGTGGTTCACTTAGGGACGATCAATACATTTCCAAACCAAACAGCCTTGAGAAACAGACATACATTCTTTGTTTTGTGACCAACTGAAACACAACCAATGGTAAATGCTTCTACATTACACTAATTTGTTCAGATAACCCTTGTAAAACAGACCCTAATCTTAATTCTGAATTTAACACTAACCCAAAATGAAAAGGCTCAGAACAAATTTGCTTCACTTAATGGATTGTCATGAATGTTTCAACATATAAAACTTGAAAACATTAAAATTATTTTTTCTGACGTTTCCATCACTTGGGATCAGTGGTTTCAAAACTACACACATTTGTTACTTAAGTAGAAGTATAGATACTGCAGTTTAAAAACACTCTGGTAAAAGTTGAAGTATCAACTTAACCTCTTTACTCAAGTAAAAGTGGAAAAAGTATGTCCTCCAAAAACTACTTAAAGGATAAAAATATAAAGTATTTTCTCACTATTTTGAATAATTCTTTGAAATAGGGCGAAGGATGAGGGAGGTCTAGTTGGTCTCCGTCTCCCGATACGGTCTTGCCTGTGTGCGACCTTTCAACATCTTTTTCTGAATCCTACATTGTAGCATGACATAGACAATTAGCAGTTTGAACAACACCTGCTTGCTTCTGATGATTTCCTTAAGCTAATCAATGAGTGTTTGCGTTATTTGACTCATCAAATTACACTAGGTTTCACTAGATGTGGATGGCACCAATGATCTGCATTGGACGGCGCACATGACGTAAAATAAATATTTTTAAACTGAAGCCAAGAGTAATGAGTAACATTTGTTTTAAACAGAGATGGCAAAAGTACTCACTTTCCGTACTTGAGTAAAAGTACAGATACTTGTGTTAAAAAATACTCTTGTAAAAGTGGAAGTACTGATTAAACTTCTTTACTCAAGTAAAAGTAACAAAGTACAGGCTTGTATATTTACTTAAAGTATAAAAGTAAAAGTAGAAACCACTTTTTTCATGCTGTTGCCTACATTTTAAATGGATGTTTGCCAATAGGACTAGATCTCTGTTCATTTTCAATCATCTCGTTGTCCATACTACTATGCTAACGCCACCGCCACCAAGCTGCAATGATTTGCCGCGAATGAATACCGCCGAATCTCTCGATTCATCTTGTAGTGGTGCGTCAAATGCGACGTAGATTCCCATCCAATTAGACTGAATTTGGTAATGATGACGTGAAAAATAACGGTAACTCCATTGAAATGATTCAAAACTAAAGTAACGAGCCAAATTTTTAAAATGTAAGGAGTAGAAAGTACAGATATTTGTGTAAAAATGTAAGGAGTAGAAGTAAAAAGTCGCCATAAAAATAAGTAGTAAAGTAAAGTAAAAATACCAGAAAAATCTACTTGAGTACAGTAACGAAGTATTTGTACTTAGTTACTTCCCATCTCTGGTTTTAAAACATGTAAGGAATAGAAAGTACAGATACCTGTGTGAAAATGTAATGAGTAGAAGTCAGAAGTTGGAAGAAAAATAAGTAATGGAGTAAAGTATAGATACCTAAAAATTGTGCTTAAGTACAGTAACAAAGTATTTGTACTTCGTTACTTGACACCTCTGCTTGGGATGGCCACATCGATCACCACGCCCTTCCTCTGCTGCTTATCTATGATCACAATATCCGGTTGGTTGGCGACAATCATTTTGTCTCTTTATATTTGGAAGTTCCAAATATAGTTCCATTAGCTTTGTCACTCCATATTAAGCTGAAAAATTAGGAAGATCTCAAGGGCCCTTGACTTAGGAGGGGCCCCAAAAGAAGAAGAAAAGATATGTCCCACTAGATACACTGCTCAAAAAAATTAAAGGAACACTTTGAAAACATATCAGATCTCAATGGGGCAAAAAATCATGCTGTTTGTTTATACTGATATACATTGTGGGATGTGTTAGGAACAAAAGGATGCCTCATCATTTGATGGAAATGAAATTTATCAACCTACAGAGGGATGAATACAAAGACACTTGAGAAATTACAGTGAAAAAATGATGCAGCAGGCTAGTCCATTTTGCTGAAATTTCATTGCAGCAACTCAAGATGGTATTCAGTAATTTTTGCATGGCCCCCACGTGCGTGTATGCATTCCTGAGAACGTTGGGGCATGCTCCTAATGAGACGACGGATGGCGTCCTGGGGTATCTCCTCCTAGATCTGGACCGGGGCATCACTGAGCTCTTGGACAGTCTGAGGTGCAACCTGGCGGCGTCGGATGGATGGAAACATAATGTACCAGAGGTGTTCTATTGGATTTAGGTCAGGCAAGCGTGGGGGGCCAATTAATGGTATCAATTCCTTCATCCTCCAGGAACTGGCAACATACTCTCACCACATCAGGCTGGGCATTGTCGTGCACCAGGAGGAACCCAGGACCCACTGCACCAGCATAGGGTCTGACAATGGCTGCAAAGATTTCATCCCGATACCTAATGGCAGTCAGGGTACTTGTCTAGCCTGTATAGGTCTGTGCGTCCCTCCATGGATATGCCTCCCCAGACCATCACTGACCCACCACCAAACCAGTCATGCTGAACGATGTTACAGGCAGCATAACGTTCTCTGCGGCTTCTCCGGACCCTTTCACGTCTGTCACATGTGCTCAGGGTGAACCTGCTCTCATCTGTGAAAACCACAGGGCGCCAGTGGCGGACTTGCCAATTCCGGTGTTCTGTGACAAATGCCGATTGAGCTCCACGGTGGCGGGCAGTGAGCACAGGGCCCACTAGAGGACATCAGGCCCTCAGGCAACCCTCATGAAGTCTGTTTCTGATTGTTTGGTCAGAGACATTCACACCAGCGGCCTGCTGGAGGTCATTCTGTAGGGCTCTGGCAGTGCTCCTCCTGCTCCTCCTTGCACAAAGGAGCAGATACCGGTCCTGCTGATGGGTTGTAGACCTTCTACAACCCTGTCCAGCTCTCCCGGAGTAACTGCCTGTCTCCTGGAATCTCCTCCATGCTCTTGAGATTGTGCTGGGAGACACAGCAAACCTTCTGCCAATGGCACTATTGATGTTCCATCCTGGAGAAGCTGGACTGCCTGTGCAACCTCTGTAGGGTCCAGGTAGCGCCTCATGCTAACAGTAGTGACAGTGACCCTAGCCAAATGCAAAACTGGTGAAAAAGAGTAAGAAAAGATGAGGAGGGGAAAAAATGTCAGTGGCCTCCAGAGGTCTCAAGTAACAAAGTACAAATACTTCGTTACTGTACTTAAGTACACTTTTTAGGTATCTATACTTATTTTTCCTCCTGCTTCTACTTATTACATTTTCACACAGGTATCTGTACTTTCGATTCCTTACATTTTTAAAACAACTGTTACTCGTTACTCTTGGCTTCGGTTTAATGCAGAGGTCACGGATTAGCAGACCGTGGTCCGGTGTTATGCCAAAGAGTGCATCCCTGCCGAGATATGCATCCCCAGTCGCGGCATATCAACGAGGAATACGGATTAAAATATGACCAATGGAGCTACTTGTTGTTATATTAGTGACATAAAAAAGTTTATATATTCCTCTCGTGGGAAAAAAAAAATTGGTTATTTGGCAGATTCATTTACCAAAGCACGTAGTTATCAACAACATTAAACAAAAAAATGTATCCGAGGTAAGGCTGATTTATTTGTTGTAGTCTCTTGTTATTCACACATAATAATAAGCAGTGATGCTGATGTGAGTTTGGAAACTGCAAAGCTTTGTCTTAAGCGGTAAATCAAATGCGCATCTACACAGCACAGAGTTCACAGACCAGTGTGATGCATTCTCGAGCGTCAGATAGCTATGGTGCATTCAGGAGCATGGGTCATTTCACACTGACAAGGAATGAGACCAAAACGGACCAGAACTTAACTTATACAATAATGTATTTATTCAGAGAAAGTGTGGGCTTTCTTGCAATATTGAATGCTCTATAATTATATTTCTGTTTTGTTTTTGTTTTTTTTGTTTAAGCACATCTGCTAGCTTTTTATTCTAAAAAATCTATAATATTACAGCAGCAAATTATCAAAGTTTTTTAAAAGCCAGTTTAAAAGCTCCAAATGAGGCTTCAGATCAGACAGCGACAATTACCCTGTCATTGTTTTACAGGAAGAATTTACATTTGCTGACCTTTTTCCTTTGGATATACAGGAATACAGTCATACAGGTGTCGACTCCTCTGAGATGGCATGGGATGCAATATTTGGCAATTTCTATTATTTTATTTATTTTTATTTAAATATTCAAAGTATAACATCAATGCATAAATACCTCAATTTATTTCAGTGGTAAATTCTGTTTAAAGTAACAGATGATTAAAAATGTCTCCGGACCTTTACTGCTTGATGATTTTCTTTTTTTGGACCCACTCATTTTTAATTGCTTACCCATGGTTTCATGTTTATAAATATTTATTTCACGTCATGTGCTCCATCCAATGCAGATCATTGGCGCCATCCACATCTAGTGGAAACTACTGGAAGTGGATGAGTCATATAATGCAAACACTCATTGGTTAGCTAAAGGAAATAATCAGAAGCAAGCAGGTGTTCTTCAAACTTCAAACACAAATTGTCTATACTGTACCATGCTACAATGTCGGATTCAGAAAAAAAAATGTTGAAATGTCTGAAAGGTCGGACACAGGCGAGAGCGTATCGGGAGATGGAGACCAACTAGTCCTCCCTCATCCTTGCCCCTATCTCAAATAATTTTTTGAAATGGTTGAAAAATTGAGCTTTCAATTCATATAGTGGCATCTGGCAGGTTTATTTAAAGGTAACTTTATACCTTTATACTTTAAGTAGTTTTTGGAGGACATACTTTTTCACTTTTACTTGAGTAAAGAGGTCAAGTTGATACTTCAACTTTTACCAGAGTGTTTTTAAACTGCAGTATCTATACTTCTACTTAAGTAACAAATGTGTGTATTTTTGACACTACTGCATTAGCACTAACATCTTTCGAATTCTGCTGGAGCTTTTGCGCTAGCGTCCGGAGTTACCGTAGCATATCCGTCGCCATTAGCATATCCATCTCCGTTAGCATATCCGTCTCCGTTAGCATATCCGTCTCCGTTAGCATGCCCCATAGTCCTTTCGCTTTTAGCAAATGCTCCATCTGAAACTTCCACGTTGCCCAGTTCTCTGGTCCGCTCAGCTTGTCGATAAACATCTTATCATCCATTGTGACACTAACAATTCCATTTATCTAACTCAAAAACTGCACTTACAGAGCTTTTTAGCGACGCTCTGGGCCCATAACCTAAAGAGAACAAGAGTGTCAACATGCGTTTGCTATATTTATTTATTTTTTCAGACAATACAACTGCAGTACTCAGAAGACACAGCAGATGGCAGCATAACAGCTTCTCCATTAATAACCATTTAACAAATTACTCCTTCATATTTCAACAAGTGCTGCACACATTTATCCTTAATTCTTACTTGTCTGCCAGCTTCTGCTAAAAAATGAATCCCAACAGCATCAACCGCCCACCTACTGGAACAACCTAGGCCCCAAGTATGAGCAGGGCCTCTCCTCCTCTATTGCTCCCCGTCGATGAGAGGTGCCTGTGTCTGCTGGTGTGCTAATGGTCCTCTGGGCTGCCAGAGGACCATATAGAAGTTGTTGTTTTTTTTTTACTATGGAGTACAATTTGGTTTATGATGCCATTGCTTGAGAGTTTACCAATCCATTTACTTAACAGGCATTTGTTGATGGTGGAGAGAAGCACTCCATGTACTTTTAGAAGAACCATTGTCAAGCCACTGTAATGACTGATTGGGAGCATACAAAAATGCATGTTAAAACTAAAAACATTGCTGTATTTTATTGCAATTTAATGTGATAAGCCAAAGCAAAAAAAAAAAAATAATAATTTTAAAGGGGAAGAAAAATTATCCCTTCTAAAATAAAAAGCCTGCACTGGTCCAATGAAACCAACATGGACCTTTTGGCCTACTGTACATCCAAAACAGTATGTTTACAGGAAACTAGATGGGATTAAATTCTCCTCCTTCTCACATATAAAGCCTTAAATGGCCAAGCTCCATCTAATATCAGTGATCTGATTGTTCCTTATGTCCCTAACAGAACACTTCGCTCTCAATCTGCAGGTTAACTAGTGGTTCCTAGAATTTCTAAAGTAGAAGGGGGGCGGATCTTTTAGTTATCAGGCTCCTCTCCTGTTAAACCAACTACCAGTTTTAGTCTGTGAGGCAGACACCCTGTCTACTTTTAAGGCTAGGCTTAAAACTTTCCATTTTGATAAAGCTTATAGTTAGAGTGGCACAGATTATCCTGAGCATCTCTATAGTTATGCTGCTATAGGCTTAGACTTCTGGAGGACATAGGGACCAATTTTTCATCACTCTGCTTCATTCTATATCTATTCTTTCACTCTGCAGAATCTGGTAGTTCAATCTGTAACGTTATGCTCTCTCTGCTTTTTCTCATAGTAGCTTTGCCTCTTCTGTTCCTGTTTGGCTGTGACTGCATCCTGGAGAGAAATATCAGCTGTGCTGCTGCCATCAACACCTTTGTTTATAGATGTTGGCCTGTTTTCCAGTGTAGTCCTGTTTCTCTGACTGGGTGGATGTGCTCTCTTCATCCTCTGACATGGGAGCTGGCTCAGAGCTCGTCTGCCTGGCTGTGTGTTTCCTGCTGGAGGTTTCTTTCTGTTTAAAGAGAGTTTTGCCTCTCCACTGTCGCTACAAGCATGCTTAGTGTCCGGGATTGCATTCGAGTCAATGAGTCGATGCAATCAACTGGTTTTCTTTAGATAGAAAAATTTGAATAAATGTGACTGTATGATCTGGTTGAACTGTAAAGTGCCTTGAGATGACATGTGTTGTGAATTGGTGCTATAGAAATGAATTGAATTGATTTTATTTTATTGGAAATGCAACTGAATATTACTTTTTTGTGGAATGCTACAGAAGAAAAATAAGCCCATTCTGCCAGGATAAAATGTGTTTTTGCAAAACCAGCGCCTGAGCGCCCCCTATGGGCCAGCTGCCACTGCCTCCATCTAATCTTTGTATCCTAACTTTTATTTTTGGTGGTCATATTAGTTAAGTTAAGGGCTCACCACCATATGCTAACGCTCCTTTGCTACAGGGATAGAGGGCAGGTTGGCATGTTCATCCGCACATTAAATTTAGTCGCAGTGGATGAAGGTTAGGACTAAAGAGGAAATGTTTTACTGGTGTTGGAGATAAGCAGTGGGGGTTATTTTGCTCCAAAGATCTGAATGGGTGTGTTTATTTAATTCAGTTTATTGAGCAATATTTCAAACTGCGGTAGGAAACCTTAGAAAGCTGCCAGTGAGCTTTAAAACTCGCTCCTTTGCCTTATTAAATTCAAGCTTTAATTGAACTCCCGTTTTGGGGAGGATGAAACTATTTTATTGCAGAAAAACGTGCTTTGTTTGGCTAATTAGCTGCTGCAATTAGCAAGCTTCTCTAAATCTTCTCATGCACGCGCATGCGCAGGCTCATCGGTTGCCGTGGAAACGGAGCACCTACGAAGCTGCTGCCGATTTTTAACAGTTACTTTCTAGCCTCGACCTTGAAGCTAAACTCACTGCAGTCTGTGGTTTCCTAACCTGCTAAAGATGAGCAACGCACCAGAGAACTACAACTCCTCGGGAGATCATCTGGAAGGTTGGTTTCACTCTTTTACTATGTTAATTACAAAAATGTTACGTGAAAAATGATTAATTTGATGTTTTTTTCATGAAGTTGTGACAGCTAGCTAGCATGTAGCATCTCTGATGTCTCTGATGTTTTTAGTTGATTAAATTTGTCAGGAATGTTAACAGTGATTTAATGATTTGAAAATAACTTTTATTTCTGTTTGAGTTAAACACCTTAGACGAATTAGATGTAAAATGTTAGAAAACTAGATGGTGCTAGCTCTATGATTTTTAAAAAATGCATTTTGCTCTATAAGTATATGTTGGGGAAATTACATTCAATAACTATTTAAATATATTTGAAGGACATTTAACATAATATATTATCAAGCCAAACTGTTTATTTTTTCTATTTAATAAAAAAAGTTAACATTTTTAATAATTTGGAGGTTGGCTGAATTTCAACCTGATAACAACTGGAAAAAAAGAAGAAATTTAGATTCTCAAGTTGTTTAGTTTAGTAAATGTGTTTAAGAAATTATCCATTTTTATTTAGTGTTTTAATAAAACGTTTTTAAGGGTTATTATGTATTAAATCGAGTTTTTATTGGTTGGAAATGGGAGAAATGATAACAGAGATAAAATGATATAAAAAGTACATTTTGGTTTTAGAGGATAATTTTTAATTAAGTTAATGTGGAAATGGTTGAAAAATACAAAATTAATTGTTTTAGGATAAAATAAATTTTGTTAAATACATTAAAACTTTAAAGGGGAGGGTTTTTTAAAAAATGCTCTGAAAAACATGGTCTCCATGGATACATGCATTTAACACTTTTAGTCTTTTTTTTAAGGTGGCATATAATTTTAAATTTAATGGAAGGTCAAATGTGTTAATAATGTTTGATTGATTTTAAAAGTTTCTGGTTTCAAAGGATTATTTTTGGTTAGTTTGGTTTCCAATCCTTTAAAAACAAGGTGGCATCTGGCCCCTTCTGTCTGAGAAGGCCTTGAAGAACAAGTATGGTCTCCATGGATGCAACAATAAACAACTATAAGGTTTAAAATTATTGTGAAATAAAGATGAGATCCTTTATATTTTTAGGCTGCGTTTATTATAAGTGCTGCCATTGCTAACCATGTGAGGAAAGAATAAAGATAAATGTTTAATCAAGAGTTTAGAAAGGAGGATGATATGTTTATTTTACAGGTAGAATTAAAACATCAAAAATAAAACCATATATTATATAAACGTGTTTCTGAGGACTCATTTTCTAGGTCTTCAAAACATTCAACACTGGATGGTTTCACGTAAATCATTGAAAGTTCTGAATAGGATCTTTCTTAGATTTTTAGAAAAAGAACAAAATTATTCTAAATAGTTTGCTAATGTCCATTTCTGCTCTGGGCTTTCTATGTGCTGATTAAGGTCTTTATTTCTACTCTAGGATGCACTGAGAAAGGGGTCCGAAAAGCTGAGGTTTTTAAGCCTTTATTTCTGTTAATTAGGATAATTTTCTGCTTATAGTAATCAAACCTTAAAGATTAATAATTATATTACCTAATCAAGGTGATTTTTTTTTTTTTTTTGATAAAGAAATATATTTAATAGATCAAACCTTTTTCTAATTCCTTAGTATGGGTTTAATAAAGGTTTACTGAAAGCTTAAAATGTCCTTTAATCAGAACAAATCCAAATGAATTGTCTGGGTCAGTAGCTCCAAAATGCGGAGGCGTGCCCCCTAGGGTGAGTTCAGTGTAATTGCAGGGAGCGTGATAGAAATAAGCAAAATAAATTGACCATTTGGAGCGTATTTTTATAGTGATAACATCCTGAAAAAAAAAACGAAACCCCATTAACCAGTAAAATAAAGATTGGAATTTAAAATGAAATTACAATTTATTGGTAGTCTTGTGATTTAAAGGATACTGTAGCTTTCTGTTCTAAACCTGTCAGCAAAACAGCACGTGAGGACCAGCAAAATGTCCTCCTTTTACAACAATCGCTCATTAGTGTGACGGTGAAATCAGAAAAAAGGTCCTCACACTGATGCCCAGGACCATATACACACATATATACGTACATATAAATACTGTGTGTTTGTTTTTGTATGTATGTGTTCTTTTAGAACGATTTAAATGTTGCTTTTAACACTAACCAATCCTCTAGCATTGTTTACATGTATTTTTAATTAGTTTTAGCTCACAGATTGATGTTGTTTTGATTAAATCTCCTTAAACCTGACTAACTCACACAGGCAAATCCTGCAAACTAAAATAAAGCATTGAGTTTTTTTGATTTGATGTTCCTTAATTAATGCTCCTGGTCTAATGATTTTTTTCCTCACTGCTCCAGACGCCCCGCTTCCATCGGATCCTGCCCTCAGGTTCTGGATGTTCATGCCGAATCAGGTTTATTTCCCTTATTATATGAATGTAGGACTGTCCTCAGGTGATTTTACTGTTGATGATGAGGATGATGAGGTAGAGGTAGATGTGGTAAATGTCGAGGAAGAGCTAGACGATTCTGATGATGAGGAGGATGATGATGAGGAAGAGATAGATGTGGTAAATGACGAGGAAGAGCTAGACGATTCTGAAGATGAGGAGGATGATGATGAGTTAGAGATAGATGTGGTAAATGACGAGGAAGAGCTAGACGATTCTGATGATGAGGAGGATGATGATGAGGAAGAGGTCGTAGATGTGGTGGTAAGTGAGGAGAAAGACATAGAGGATGAGGATGTTGAGTCTTCTTCTAGTGAGTCTCTTGAGGTGTCTAGTGACTTCTCTGGGTATGATACCGTGAGCTCTGAGGAAGAAGACAGTGAAGAAGACCCCCTTCCACCACAACTTCGGTTCACCGAGACGGTTTCCCCGGAGGAAGAAGAGGACTTCCGAATTGGACGGCCCAGCATTTTATCCGGGAGGAGGAGGAGAAGAGAGGAAGATTATGAAGAGGGGCCCCTTGCCAAGATTTTTCGTCGGGATCTGTGAGAAGAGGAATTTCATCAAGAATCTTCCTTTAACTCCTTCAACAGCTTCTCACAATGAAGAGAAGCTGAGGCTTAAGCAGAAGAACCAAACATTTTACCATCTTTCTTTGGATCATCTTGCAGAGGAGTTAGATGTATTTTCTTGATTTGATGATGATTGGAGGTGGAAACAGCTATATCTAGATATAATTAATTGATTGTGTTTATATCTGGCAGGTCTAGGGATGCCTTAGGTAGCGTCTTGCACCGTGGCTTTTCTTTACCCCGCTGCTAGATTTTGTTTTATAGATGCTAAGGAGTCTGGCAGGTCTAGGGATGCCTTAGGTAGCGTCTTGCGCCGTGGCTTTTCTTTACCCCGCTGCTAGATTTTGTTTTATAGATGCTAAGGAGTCTGGCAGGTCTAGGGATGCCTTAGGTAGCATCTTGCACCGTGGCTTTTCTTTACCCCGCTGCTGGATTTTGTTTTATAGATGCTAAGGAGTCTGGCAGGTCTAGGGATGCCTTAGGTAGCGTCTTGCACCGTGGCTTTTCTTTACCCCGCTGCTGGATTTTGTTTTATAGATGCTAAGGAGTCTGGCAGGTCTAGGGATGCCTTAGGTAGCGTCTTGCACCGTGGCTTTTCTTTACCCCGCTGCTGGATTTTGTTTTATAGATGCTAAGGAGTCTGGCAGGTCTAGGGATGCCTTAGGTAGCGTCTTGCGCCGTGGCTTTTCTTTACCCCGCTGCTAGATTTTTAAAAAAGTTTTAAATGTTAAAAATTTACGGTGTGAAACACGAGAGCTGGTTAAGGCAGAAATAATCTAACATGCTCTAAGTCTAATGAGAGAGCGTGACAATCTCCTAGCTAACAGAAGCCAAACCAAACAATCTAAGGATTGATTTAAAAATGAGGTTTGAACAGAAGAAACACAGAATGGAGGCAAATCAACAAAAACTAAATAAAAACACAGAAAATAAAATCCTGGAGGCAAACCAAACCAAACCAAGGCAACAGCTGGACATCGCTGCTGGGGATGCATCGAAACCTTTAAGGAGTGAGACCTCGCTGCTGAGGACTAAACCCCGGAGGTCTAACTAAGATCCTAAAGGTCTAAAAGTGGAGATGAGGAAAACATAAAGTCTAGAGGCAGAGGGACAAGGCTGTGGTGGAGACTGATTAGAAGGTCTTTAGAGCAGAGCTCTCTAACTCCAGTCCTCTACAGCAGTGTTTCTGCAGCCTTCAGGTGCATCTCTCCTCCAAAACACCAGGATCAAACAACTCTACAGCTGAATCACTGATGAGAAAATTCAGACGTTTGATTCAGGTCTGATGGAGAAGAGATGTGACTAAAAGTTGCAGCATAGCAGCTCTGGAGAAGTGGAGTTGGAAAGCCCTGATCTATAGCAGGACAATGCTGCTGGAGACCAACTGGATCTAGAATAGAACAGTGGCAAAGATTGCAGTGGTCACCAGTTGCACTGGTCTCTGGCATGATGGTGAGAAGGTAAAGATGATGCTTGGAGGGACTAATTGATTTCAGAGCAGTTGGAAGCAGAGGACAGGACTGATTTAGGGATGTGGATTGTGAATGGCGCCGACTGTTAGAACCCGCTTTCAGCTGTGAGTCGATCTAGTTCTAGATGTTCCTCAGTTAGTTTTCAGGCCTAGTTTAAGGGAAAGAACCTGTGCAGAAATACTCTCCATGTGATCTAGGCCAGTTCTGACCGCAGTGGATCTCTTCTGTATTTTTGGAATCCCATGTCGGACCGAGCCGCTACAAGCTTTGGGCCGTCAGAAGATGCTGATGAGATCTACGGCGACCAAACCAGAGGAGCAGTAAACAGTGAGAGCATGTTCAGTAAGGAGCAACAATGATCCATCATTTAAATATAAAGTCAACATTTCAGGAGGCCTCTCTTAGTTTTTCATGTATTTTCAGGAACTGTGGACGTCCAAAATCAGAACTGCTGTGAGGAACCGGGACATCCAGGATGCTGAGGAGCCTCCCAGTCCCCACCTGAGGACGGCACAGAGGAAAACACGTGCAGTAAGCCTTTATTAACACGACAAACAGACAACTCAAGCTTCCCAGGCAGAACACAGAGAGACCAAGATGACTATTTGAACAACATCCTGCTTCAGATTTAAACTTGGTGGAAATTCTGTAGATTAATTTAGCTTCTTTTTACGGGGAAAGCGGGTTCAATATGGAAGCAGCGTTCTAGCAGTCGGATCTCCGTGGAACAGAGCCATCCACACATGTTTGAAGGTATGTTGGTTGTTTGACTAGAGAGGAATCCCATGCAGACAGTTTCAGACTCTGAGGACGCTTTGCTTTCATTGATGAAGGAGCTGAAGCAGAGGATGGAGAACACAGACCACCAAGGAGGAGAAACATGGCTCCTCTGCTCGTCTCTCCAACATTCTGGAGTCCTGGAATGAAAAACGTCGACGGCCTCGCAGCTAAACCATCAGTCTGCTCCAGAAAGAAGGTAAAGAACCTTTATTGCTTCCAGATGTTCATCAGTATTGGTGATGACAATAAAAACAGATCCAGAACAAATAGATTCAAAACCCAAAACCATCCCATCAAGGTGGTCTAACCTTTAATCCTCATCTTTCCATCATGAATGGATGTTCACCTAAATTTATATCTCTATAACCAAAACTTAACCAGAAGCAGAAGTTCTGACTTTTCCATTAGACCACAGATAAACAGTTCAGAAGCAGCTTCTAATCCAATATGGGAGAATTTCCCCCTGGTTGATCTCTGAAGGGTTTTTAGAACTTATTAAAGCAGAGAAACGACCCTGATGAAACCGACTGTAGACTCCAACAAATGCAGCATTTTCAGGCATTTTCTCCAAGCATCCATTGTCTACAGTTATCACTGCTGTTAGCTTTAGCTTCTCCCTGTGTGTTTTCCTCTTCTCTTGGTTAAATTGACACCTCTCTCAGTGTTTCTGTGTTTAAATGTCACAGACTAGTGTGATCTCTCACTAACTCCTGTTCTTCTCTTCCAGCAGATTTCTTCCGTCATCTCCTCGTTGGACCGGCACCTCTTGGACGTCTGCTGTCCTGTTAAAGACCCGCTCTGCCGCAGTAGATGGGCGCTGACATGGAGCCGGGTTCTGCTGGAGGATCCTTCCTGCTTCAAGCTAGTTTTCCTCTCTACTATCAGCACTTCATTCCTCAGAAGGATGCTACAAGATTAATGACTGGATGCGGTTGGCTGAGCTTCCTTGGATTTAAGACATTTCTCTAAATGCCAAAATAGACTTAAATTATCTTCACCATATTGTAAAAAGGATCGTATTGGATGTTTATGATTGATTTCATTCTGTGTTTGTTTTGAATTCTGTTAAATTTTTCTGTTTTAAAGCTCTTGTGTAAATTGCCTTGAGATGGCCTGTTTTTATTTCACTAGACTAAATTATATTAAATCCTGCCTACTGGGTCTGGTTCTACTAAGAGATCCTTTATTTTATTCTATATTCACCTGTTATTTTCTACTATAATAAATCTGTGATTCAAGTCATGTGAACAGGATCTGTTGGTCTTTTTAGTAAATGTTGAAATAAGTGGTTTTAAATTGGTTCTTTATAAATAAGCCAAACTGAAGTCAACAGGAGCAGAGTTCTAATATGTGAGGTAGTTTGGTCAAGGATCAGCAAGGTAAACAAAACAAACAGCATCAGCCTCCGGTTC
Organism: Cyprinodon tularosa; assembly: GCF_016077235.1. NCBI lineage: Eukaryota > Metazoa > Chordata > Actinopteri > Cyprinodontiformes > Cyprinodontidae > Cyprinodon > Cyprinodon tularosa. The sequence goes on along the minus strand of NW_024038395.1, from coordinate 768,788 downwards.
CAGATTCCTCTGAGGATTTTTATTCAGCACTTTTCACTCTGACAACCATCTCCCTGAGCTTCCAAGATCTCAGTGCCTGTATAACCAATTGGCAACACACCTGCTGTTGAGTGGACCAAGCCACAATTAAACAGGTAGAAAACAAACAAAGTCTAAACAGAGAAACAAGAATAAAATGATTAATCTAATTTACAAACTCATCTACATAATGAAACAGTCTGCAAAATAAACAATGTGATAGAAGATAACTCAAAAATGTACTTAAAAAAAAACAAAGCATTACTACAAAGAAACCCCGATTCTGTAAAAAATCAATATTCCAACAAAGTAGTTTCATAAATATAGTTTCAATTGTAATCTGGTTTTCTGTTGGAATGGTGGTTCTTCTACTCCTCTGCAGAAACAGAAATAGGTCTCTGGTGTCTTTTTAGACTGCCAAATGCTTTTTAAAATCAGGTTTTTAAAAAAATGCTGAATGTTGGAACTATAAATCATTACCAGTCTGAAGTTTACATTTTATAACTGCTGCACCTTAAAATGGAAGTGTCTGGAGATTGGACATTTTAGTGTTGGGCTTTCCATTGCAAAATGCATTTTATATACACTATATTGCCAAAAGTATTTGCTCACCCATCCAAATTATTGGAATCAGGTGTTCCAATCACTTCCATGGCCACAGGTGTATAAATTCAAGCACCTAGGCATGCAGACTGTTTTTACAAACATTTGTGAAAGAATGGGTCGCTCTCAGGAGCTCAGTGAATTCCAGCGTGGAACTGTGATAGGATGCCACCTGTGCAACAAATCCAGTCGTGAAATTTCCTCGCTCCTAAATATTCCACAGTCAACTGTCAGCTGTATTATAAGAAAATGGAAGTGTTTGGGAACGACAGCAACTCAGCCACGAAGTGGTAGGCCACGTAAACTGACGGAGCGGGGTCAGCGGATGCTGACGCGCATAGTGCGAAGAGGTCGCCAACTTTCTGCAGAGTCAATCACTACAGACCTCCAAACTTCATGTGGCCTTCAGATTAGCTCAAGAACAGTGCGCAGAGAGCTTCATGGAATGGGTTTCCATGGTCGAGCAGCTGCATCCAAGCCATACATCACCAAGTGCAATGCAAAGCGTCGGATGCGGTGGTGTAAAGCACGCCGCCACTGGACTCTAGAGCAGTGGAGACGCGTTCTCTGGAGTGACGAATCGCGCTTCTCCATCTGGCAATCTGATGGACGGGTCTGGGTTTGGCGGTTGCCAGGAGAACGGTACTTGTCTGACTGCATTGTGCCAAGTGTAAAGTTTGGTGGAGGGGGGATTATGGTGTGGGGTTGTTTTTCAGGAGCTGGGCTTGGCCCCTTAGTTCCAGTGAAAGGAACTCTGAATGCTTCAGCATACCAAGACATTTTGGACAATTCCATGCTCCCAACTTTGTGGGAACAGTTTGGAGCTGGCCCCTTCCTCTTCCAACATGACTGTGCACCAGTGCACAAAGCAAGGTCCATAAAGACATGGATGACAGAGTCTGGTGTGGATGAACTTGACTGGCCTGCACAGAGTCCTGACCTCAACCCGATAGAACACCTTTGGGATGAATTAGAGCGGAGACTGAGAGCCAGGCCTTCTCGTCCAACATCAGTGTGCGACCTCACAAATGCGCTTCTGGAAGAATGGTCAAAAATTCCCATAAACACACTCCTAAACCTTGTGGACAGCCTTCCCAGAAGAGTTGAAGCTGTTCTAGCTGCAAAGGGTGGACCGACGTCATATTGAACCCTATGGATTAGGAACGGGATGTCACTTAAGCTCATATGTGAGTCAAGGCAGGTGAGCAAATACTTTTGGCAATATAGTGTAGATTGAAAAAACAAGAATTCACAAATATGTGAAAGGACCTTTAAAGTCATTTTCAATAATAAAATGCAAAAGTGAAAAATGATGGATATACCATTTTGTAAATAAACTCTTCAAATTATATATTACATAAGAAAAAAAGCATAGCAAATTTTGTCACTTACTGATACCAAAAGTAGTGCATAAGCTCCATAAGCTGTGGAGACACTGGTATTCCTGTCTTCTTAAAGTTCCTATTTATTCGATAATGGTACTTGTATTGTGTTTTTTATCATTAACTATTTTTATTTTATGTATGTATTTATTGGACAATGAGTCCAGAATAAAGTCTATCTATCTATCTATCTATCTGTCTGTCTGTCTGTCTGTCTGTCTGTCTGTCTGTCTGTCTGTCTGTCTGTCTGTCTGTCTGTGTACAATTTTGGGATATAAACTCATCTCACCCTGATTTAAATCAAAGAATGTTGCCTTTCTCTTGCTCCCTGAACTGTGGAGCAACTTCGCAGCATGTTTAATAACCCCAAAGAGAGGTAGGTAATGGGTTTATGTCTAGAAATGGCATATGATTTACTAGGAACCACGTTAAGTACAGCCAGTGCTATAAAACCAGCTACTTACCACCAGAGTTGCCTTCCATGCTGGTTGTAAATTTAGATTCTGTCCGGAAGCATCAAAAATACGGCATTCATTAAAATGTTTGCCATATGTGCGCAGGTGTTTCTGCATGTTGGATGTATTTCCTCCCATGGATGTTATTGCCACTTTGCAATGATTGCAAAGCACCTTGTTGCCATCTTTCTGTTCCTTAAAATGAACCCAAACTTTCTATCACTTTGACCGTACTTGCTTACTGAATGCCGTGCGCGTAACTTGCGTAAAAAAACGTGACGTAAGTCGCGCTGCCCAGCGCTAGGCTCTGGTGCTGCCTGGACTCGATAAGAGAATCGTTAAGCGAGCTGCCAAACGGTGACATGGAATTGGAACACACGGAACCGGTTCTGAACAGGAACAGGTTTTCAATTCCCATCCCTAGTGATCCTGAGTCTTTTAGACATGAAATAAGTACCAGTCTGTGAGTGAAAATCTATGATGATGGTAAAAGTCATGTTGTGCATCTCCAGCTGCTTGAATGTGCATACCTGATTAATAATGGTAAGAATTCTACAGTGGGATGCTAAACAAGACTTTCAGGTATGGTTAATATGATAAGGAATATAGTTCTAATGACATTATTTAAAATTAACGTGTATTTTCTTAACTCTTTGTTTTCTTTGCATGGTTTTCCCCCTCATCATCTAATACTAAATGTAGGTTAGTTTTGGTTCTGATAATATAAGTAGCAGTGATGGGAGTGTGATATCCTACGGTGGCTGTAGCAATCATCACACCAGGTTGTTTCTTTGGCTTCATGCCCTTTATTTCCTTATATTCACAGAACAACCGAACATGCCTCTAGACGTAGCGGGCGCTCTCTCTCTACTGCCTGTTTCCCCACAGTCCTGCCTAAACATAGGTAGCTGGCTCCCCCTAGAGGCGTTAACTAGAATTGTTTAAGATAGTCAGTATATCTACCACATCCCTCCCCTCTAGATTAAACTACTTAATTACTTTTAATAGCCCTTTATACAAGACATTTTTTACTTATTACCCTGGAGCCCTTAATTAACTCTTAACTAGCAGTTACTTATAACTTTTTCAACACATGTGTCATACAATTTTTTGTTCTTTTTTTTTTTTTACATCAAACACATAACTCTCTAACTTGGGATTCGGGTGGACTACCTCCTCCCAGTGAAGTTCCAGGACGCATTCTAGTCCTGTGGCTGGGGAACTCACTACTAACTATGTATATAGTCTTTTAAGTACTCTGGAGTTCTTCGGGTTCGCCGAGATCTTCGCAAAGCTGGTGAGTCAACTGCAGGTGAAGACTCAGGCTCCTCCACAGTTGCTTCTGCTGCAGTGCTGCGATCAGTAGAATCCTTAGAGATGGCTACCTAAGGTGCTACCTGAAGTGGTGGTTCCGCGACATCGTCTTCAAGCGAGGTGTCAGTTAACACTTCTGATGTCGACACCGGTGGGGTGGAGCTTCTGCCGCGTACTTGGTCGATGTGTCTTCTCACAACTTGTCCATTACCTAAGGTAACTTGGAATGACACAGGGCCTGTTTTCTCTGTTATTTCTCCCGGTACCCAGGCTGGTCCTGAGCCAAAGTTGCGGGTGTAGACCAAGTCTCCTTCTCCAAGTATTCTCACTCGAGCATGCATGTCATGATAACTTTTTTGTTTCTCTTGTTTATCATGTACTCTATTTCTAAAGTCTGGATGAATTAAGTCAAGAGTTGACCTCAACTTCCTACCACACAACAACTCAGCTGGTGATTTGCCAGTAGTAGATTGGGGTGTTATGCGATAGCTGAACAGAGCTCGGGACATTTTAGTTTCCATAGAGTCTCCTGCCATCTTCTTCATGAGTGACTTGAACGTCTGTACAGCCCTCTCAGCTAAGCCATTAGAAGAGGGATGGTAGGGCGCCGTCATGATGTGACGTATGCCGTTCTTTTCAGCAAACTCTTGGAATTGTTCACTCGTAAAACAGGTACCATTATCTGACACTATGATTTCTGGTATTCCATGTTGACTGAAACTCTTTCTAAGACATTCAATGGTAACTGTAGATGTAGAGCTACTCACAGAATATGCATCGATCCACTTTGAGTATGCATCCACTAGAATCAGGAACATTCTTCCCATCCATGGACCCGCATAATCAATGTGGATTCTCCTCCATGGTTTATCAGGAACTTCCAAAGGATGTAATGGGGCCACTGGAGGACTGTTCCGGTTTTCCTGGCATGTCGTACACGCCTTCACAAGCTTTTCCACCTCTGCATCGATGTTTGGCCACCACATGTAACTTCTGGCCAACCCTTTCATTCGGGTGATGCCTGGGTGTGCTTGGTGTAGTTGCTTCAGTAAAGCATTGCGTCCAGGTGGTGGAACCACAACGCGTCCTCCCCACAGGATACATCCTTCTTGGGTGCTGAGCTCATCCTGGCGTCGGGCGTATGGAATGAACTCGGGACTGTTCACCTTTGGCCAGCCTCTCAAGATGTATTCACGCACTCTTGCTAGCACAGGGTCTTTGTCTGTCCACTTCTTAATTTGCTGTGCGTTCACCAGTGGCACGCCAATGTCCTCAAACAACAGCACTCTCTCCTCCTCCTCAGGTGTGTTTTCACTTCCTCTATCCAAAGGTAGCCTACTTAGTGCATCAGCGTTCGTATGGTCCCTACCCACCTTGTAGATGATGGTGTATTCATACGCTGCTAATGTGACTGCCCATCTCTGAATCCTAGGAGATGTCATCTGGGGTATGGCTTTCATCTCACTAAAAAGTGAAATTAGTGGCTTGTGATCAGTCACTATTGTGAACTGCCTCCCAAACAGGTATTTATGGATTTTTTTTACTCCGAAAACTACAGCAAGGCCTTCCTTGTCCAACTGGGAGTAGTTCTTTTCAGCTGCACTAAGAGTTCTGGAGACAAACCCTATGGGTCTTTCTGAGCCATCCGCCATACGATGAGAGAGTACAGCTCCCACACCGTAGGGCGATGCGTCGAACGCTAAGATGAGAGGTTTGTTTGAGTCATAGTGTACTAACACACTACAGGACTGAAGTAGTACTTTGGACTCTTCAAATGCTTTCTGCTGCTTGGGCCCCCAGGACCATTTTTCTTCTTTCTTCAGCAGGGTATGTAGCGGTGCCAGCAGCGTGGAGAGCTTTGGGAGGAACCTATGGTAATAGTTCAACAAGCCCAGATAAGCTTTTAACTCCGTAACATTTTGTGGCTCAGGTGCCTCTGCAATGGCTTCCACTTTCTCTGTCAGAGGGCGTAAACCACTAGCATTGATCTTGTGGCCTAGGAACGTCACCTCTTTTCCCATGAACTCACACTTGCTTCTTTTCAACCTTAGGCCGCTTTTCTCCAATCTTGGAAGTACTTCTTCCACTGTTTTCAGGTGTTCTTGTTCATTTGGTCCTGTACAAAGTATGTCATCCAAATAAATGGCAACATTTGGAATCCCACCTAAGATGCCCTCCATAGTTCTCTGGAATATAGCAGGACTGGAAGCTACTCCAAATGGTAAGCATGTGTAGGTATACAAGCCTTTGTGTGTATTAATCATTACATACTTCCTGGACTCTTCATCTAATACGATCTGTTGGTATGCATGACTCATGTCTAATTTTGTGAAGTGCTGCCCCCAGTTTAGCTGTGCGAAAAGGTCCTCCACTTTGGGAATTGGATACTGATCCACCCGTGATGCTCTATTGACAGTGAGTTTGTAATCCCCACAGATTCTAATGGAGCCATCCGGTTTCCGCACTGGGACTATGGGCGCCGCCCACTCAGCAACCTGCACTGGCTCGATTATTTTGTCTTCCAGGAGCCTCTGTAGCTCGCTTTCAACCATTGGTTTGACTGCATAAGGTACCGGTCTGGGTTTGAAGAATCGTGGTTGGGCCTCCTTTTCCACATTAATCTTCGCTGTGACCCCTTTTAGCTGTCCTAACCCTTCTTTGAACACCTCTGCATGTCTTTCGAGGATCCCCTCGAGCTGCAACTTGGGCTGGAATTCTACCTTATTCACCAACTGATCCAACATGGCTAACTCTTTTATCCAGTTTCGCCCTAGTAGATTTGGTCCTTCACCCCCCACTACTACTACAGGCAAGGTCTTTTCTTTGTTTTCATGTTGCACTTTCACTTGTGTCATGCCCAGCACTCCTAACTTCTCTCCTGTGTATGTTTTTAGTTTTAGCGAGCAGGGCTTTAATTCTGCAGTGTCTGTTTTCTTCCACAGTTGTGTGTACTGCTGTTTGCTTAGTATGGTTACTCCACAGCCAGTGTCAATTTCAAACGTTACTTGCATTCCGTTTAGATTTATGGTGCGTGTGATGGGCGCGACCTTGGTCAGCTCTTCTGACATGCTGTAAATTGTGTGAAAACTTGTGTCCTCTGTATCACTTTCTCCCTCCCCTCTAAGTTGATTCGCTCTCTGTTCCTTTCCTGGGCCCCTGCTTTCTCCTTTGTGCCCTCTGAACGTTGCCTTCTGCACATGTAAATTGCCCGCCTTCGATCTACAAGCTTTCTTAATGTGGCCCCTCTTGCCACAATTATGACACAGTTCAGTGGCAAACTTGCATTCAGCGGCATTGTGCTGGCCTTTGCAGCGATAACAACTAGGGAATTTGCGTTGCCTTTTTTCAGCAGATACTTTGTGGACACTTACTTGAGTCTTTGGTACACGTGCATGCAGCGCAGAGTCCTCGACTAGCTTCCCCTGCATTTCTTTTACATCTTTCGAAGCTGATTCCATCGCCTGGCATAAATCCAAAGCCTTCTCAAAAGTTAATTTTGTTTCAGATAAAAGTCGCCTTTGCATTCGGTCATCATTTACTCCACACACCAATCTGTCCCGTAACATTTCTGACAGTGCATCTTTGTAGTCACAATGTAGGGCTAATTTCCTCAATTCAGCCACATACTCAGCTATTGACTCGCTGCTCTTCCGTATGCGTGAACTAAATTTAAATCTTTGCACAATTTCACTTGGTGTGGGGTTGAAGTGCTTTTTCAGCTCAGCAGTGAGCTGATCATACGTTTTTGCTTTTGGTAATTCAGGACTGACTAAATTCCTCAGCAAGCTATAAGTAGTTGCACCCACACTACTTAAAAGCACAGCTTTCCGTCTTTCTGGCTCCTTAATATCATTTGCTTCAAAGAAAAAGTCCAGCATTTCACTATACTCTTCCCAAGACTGAGTTGCATTATCAAAAGGGGTTACCGATCCGATCACAGCTGCCATCTTTACTTGCCGCGGTGGAGGTGCTGGTGGAGCCTGGTGCGGCAAGGAAACGTTGTTTTCCTCCTCAGCCTCGGCGCTGTTGAATTCACTGGAGCTCGCCTCTCCTTGACTCATCTGGGAAATTCCAATCCTTGAAATCCTCGTCGCCAATTGTGTGATATCCTACGGTGGCTGTAGCAATCATCACACCAGGTTGTTTCTTTGGCTTCGTGCCCTTTATTTCCTTATATTCACAGAACAACCGAACATGCCTCTAGACGTAGCGGGCGCTCTCTCTCTACTGCCTGTTTCCCCACAGTCCTGCCTAAACATAGGTAGCTGGCTCCCCCTAGAGGCGTTAACTAGAATTGTTTAAGATAGTCAGTATATCTACCACAGGAGTAACGGTGTTACTAACACCGTTACTTTTTTTAGTAACGAGGTAATCTAACTAATTACTTTGACTGCAACTATAACGCAGTTAGCGTTGCCGATACCCTGTTACTCAGGTCGCACAATTAACCTTGATTTCGTGGTAGGACTGTATAGTGAGATTAAGTCTGTCAGTTGGGTAGGTGGGTGTTTCCGATGGCGGGTGTTAACGTACCACTGCATGAAAAGTGAGATTTTCGTCCCCGTAAACCCCCGTAAACTCCCGCAGATCTGCCTGATTTTCGTCAGTTTCCGACAATTTGCAACCCGTGCTTGTCCGCGTTTGTCGTGCCACAAATTGTCGGAAACGGACTCTGACGTATGTGGAGAGCGATCAGCTGTACTAATGGCCCTAATTAGCATATGAATGCAGCAAACCCGCGCGGCTGGCCAGGTCTGGCTTGAATAACCTACTCAGTATTGGCTGAAACCACTATTCTCAAACAAATGAAATCGCTCGTGATTGGCAGCAAAACCACACGTGGCCACGCCAGGCTTTAATTTTCTTACTGAGTATTGGACGGAACCACTTCTTTTTAAACAAGTAAAGTCGCTCGTGATTGGTTGGCATATATATATTTACATATATATATTTATTCATATATATATATATATATATTTATTCATTCATATATATATATATATTCATATATTCATATATATATATTCATATATTTATTCATTCATATATTTATTCATTCATATGCTGTGTATTTATGTTATCCTACACTACTACACAATTATTATGTTACCATCAAGGACATGAATTAATTTATACAGGAAATGAAGATTTGCCAGGAAGCTGTTTATGCAAAGAAAGAGCTTTATTAAAACACACACACAACTATATACAACGCATATCCAAACACATGCGTATCTAAAAATTACAACTCCGTGAACGGTCCGTTTGCTTCCTCGGGGTTGGAGGTAACAGGCAGCATTCCCTCCGAGGCAGGTCCGATGTGCAGACGCATACTGTGCGTGGCCCTGTACTTCGGCATCGCTTCTAACCGGGACTGCAGCTTAACACAGAGTTCAGTGAGATCCGGCCTACGAAATGGCGGCGACCGTACAATCCATCCAGAGACACCGCCGACGACGCCATCTTCTTCGTCGGACATGAGGTCGACGGTGGCGGACTTACAGAGTTCCACTTCCTCATCTGATAGCACACTCTGCCTCGCCTTCAGCAGCTGAAAAAAAAACAATGAATCAGCGCACTGCATATGGACACAACACATCTATCAATGCACCTGAAAAATAGTCACCAAATAAAGTCTTACCCTCTTTCTTCTGGCCCGACTCCGAGCAGATAGCCTCAGCACGCAGCGTGCTGGCTAGCAGCGTGTATCTGAAGCTCCTGCATACCGTCTCATAATACGTCTTACAGGCAGCTGGAAAACAATTAAATGAGAGTGGTATGAATAAAAAAAAAAAAATCAAACGCAAGTCACAGTAACAAGGAAGGAGAAAACATTAAAACAAGTCACTTACACACAATGTCGTCTTTATCAACATCGTGCAAATCCGAGCAAATAGGAGGTCACCGCCTCATTGTGAGGCGACTGTAGTCTGTGAAAAAAAAAAAAAAAGTACAGCTCTGGTCGGTATCCATCCGTATCCATGTCCTTTTACCGCTGAATGAAAGCATATTCTTTAAACCTTACCCCTGCCCCGGTTCATAGCGCCTGCAATTAGTCTCCGAGTTGTTAAGACGGCATAATGCTTCCTGTGAATCACAAAAAATACACTTTAATAAAGCTTTAGGCTAGGCTGCTTTTAGCTTACCTAGCTAGGCTAGGTTGTCTTTAGCTTGCCTAGCTAAGCTAGGCTGCTTTTAGCATAGCTACCAGTAATCGAACATATATTTACCGCTAGCGTGGCGTTGTGCACCCGTCTTCTCTTCCTCGAGTTCGTATATCCCGCAAAGTTGCTCGACTGCAGATAGGGTGGCCAGATGTCCGGCTTTAGGGCGGACAGTCCGGATTTTCATTGCACTGTCCGGCGTCCGGCGCTGCACCCAGCCGGACATGTATTTGTCCTCCTTTACCCCCAGATTCCACATACTCCGTCAGCGCTCCGCCCCGCTCACGTACGGAGTACTTGTCTGTCATGTAAATCAATGAGAGCTGTTCCACATCCTCCGCTCGTCACCGCCCACGTACGTCTTCTCCGTCCTTCACCGTCAAAATACGGAGCTGAGCTATTTTTTGCTCCCCTCCGGTCCGTCCAGATCAAGACCCGCTATTGCAATCGCACCAAACAGAAAAAAGAATGTAGAGAAGACCCGGTTTGTCAAATTAAATTATAGTAAAAACAGATCGGTATCTAGAAATTAGAGCATAGTTTGTATATATTCCCAAAAACTAAGAGCAATTAATTAAATAATTGGATGCAGACTATTGGTGCTTCAACAGACCAGGAAGAAGTTGTGAGATTCTAGAGTGAATCTCACAACTTTAAAAGAAAATTCTTATTGCAGGAATGGATGAAGAGATGATGAGTTTGGAAGCAGAGAATAAACAGAGTTCATACAAACTATGTATGATCCTAGTTATCCCTGTTACAAAAATCGGCAACAGAAAGAAAATATTTGGGCAGAAACTGAACATCTGCTGGATGATGATGGGGATTTTTTTAATATGTCAGATTCAATTAAGCGTTCACAGGTTTTATACTGGAATGAGGAGCTCTAATTTAATGCTCTTTTAATGCTATTAGAAATAATTTTAATGCCATCAACAAGTATCATGTACACAAGTTATTAGTTTACATGAAATAAGGAGCTGTAAGCACAGTTCCATGACTCAAGTTTATATATATATATATATATATATATATATATATATATATATATATATATATATATATATATATATATATAGATAGATAGATAGATAGATAGATAGATAGATATGGATAGATAGATATATAGATAGATATGGATAGATAGAGAACATGGTGAAATCATCTTTACTCTCGACAGGCTGCAGCCATGTCATGAATTCCTCTTTTCCAGCCACTTTTTGCAGTTTGCATCGTCCTATTCTCTAGCTCTTTCTCGAGCTTCTTTTCCAAACAACTGCTTTATGATCAATTGCAGCAGTTCTGCGCAAATTAATTGTGTTAAAAAAATGGTCACTTTTTAAACACCACAATGTATTAAATAAATACAAATGCTGGGAACCAATTCTTTTTTACATTTCTTTAATATTTTGTTCTATTCAGCTACACAAGCATCCTCTTTAAACTACTAAGAATTGTGCTATAAATGTGACTTTACCCGATTCTTATGTACACCTTAGTAATTTATTGATATGCCGCACAATGTCCTCCTTTTTGGTGCTATAGAAATGGCCACCCTAACTGCAGAGCCGCCATCTTGTCCTCTATGGACTACAACCTGGAGTGCATCGAATTCTCCAGCTGAGTGAGGCGCTCATTCATGTCGGCAGTATGTTGGGCAAGCTGACGAGACAGTCCGCTGATAGCAATCAGCAGTTTCTTCTCGTCAGTCTGCGGGCTGGCCGAAAGTTGTGGACTAAGAGCAGTTGGAGGCGAGTTGAACGCGAGACGTCGTGCAGCCATTGTTCACGTAACAACAAAATACAAACACGGTAACTGGAGATGAAGCTCTTCTGAGTATAGTAACACAAACATGTCTGCTAATATGCTGGTCTCGCGAGAAGTCGTAGTGCACAAAAGCTCACACGTGATTGGACGATGGGGCCGAAGGCTCATCAGGCTCCTCCAATCACATACGACGTCATTGTTATACGGAAGGACTCGCGAGAAGAGCTCGCGTCGCTCCATTCTGGAAGGTGGCGGTAATGCACCTATAAATTGTTTGCAATTGCAATTGTTTGTCTCCATAAGATTGAATTTGAGCAGGTGGACATTAGAGATAATAAATGCAACAACAAGTTTTTGAATCAATATTCTATAAATAATATGTACCCAGGAAGAACAAAAAGCACAGCTCTCTTACAAAATTTTAAGAAATCTATGATAGTCAAAATTAGGACAAATTATTTGAAATTCCCAATTCCTCCTAAATATAAAGAATTACAATTTAAAATAATAAATAACATATATCCTTCAAATGAGTTTTTAAGAGAGAGATTTAAGTTTAATGTTGAGAATTGTGGCTTTTGTACAACTCAATTGGAAACAACTAAACATCTTTTTTATGAATGTAAAGAAGTATTAAACTTATGGGATCAACTTCGAACCTTTCTGTCTTCTAAAACAATAAATTTAGATTTTATTTCCTGGCAAAACATTTAATTCGGTTTATCCATTAAAGAAAAAAAATTTGGAATTTTTAATTAATATTCTAATAATTGTAACAAAGTATTATATCCATAAATGTCGCTATGCAAAATGCTCCCTCTCAATCTCTGCTCTCAAAAATGAACTTTCCCTTTTCAAAAGATGTCTGAGAAAGATGCAGAATTTAAATGCAATTAAATTGTTTGAGTTAATTGAAGAATTTCAGTTGGTAGTCCCCACTGATTAATTTACTTTAACTACTATTATTATTTTATTTATTTTTATTTATTTTATTTTATTTTATTTTATACTTTTTTCCAGCCTGTGCATTTAATTTTATTTTGAGTTGTGATATTTCTTCTTGTATTGAAATATTTGTTATTGACTTGTTATTTGAGATTGTTATTGTTTTCTTATATATTCAATAACAAAACAAAAAAAAAGTGGAAATCTAAAAAAAAATATTAACCATTACAGCCAACTGATTCTGATTAAAACTAATTTTTGAAGTAAATTATTTTGTGTATTTTTTTTTTACATAACATTTGCATACACAGTAATCTAGCGTACTTTAATTAAATAAATCAATTCAAGCTAAAATGTAAGAGTCTATAATTAGGCTATACTGAGCCTGATCTATTTCTACCATCTATTTGGGGGATATTTATTGCCACACTTTGGGCCACTTAATACCAATTTAGCATGCTGACCTATGACCTTATGACCACAGTGTACCAATCTTCTGATGGCTACTTCCAACAGGATAATGCGCCATGTTATAAAGTGAATCATCTCAGAATCATTTCTTGAAACTTTTCCACTTAAGTAATTGTGAATTGAGCATATTGACAGACAACATTTTATTTTTTATCTTAAATGCAAATTTAAAAAAAAATAATTACTGCTCTAAATGTATTGCTCTGTCAGCTAAAGATCTGTTTTGGTCTCTATACTTTAATTAAATAAATCAATTCAAGCTAAAATGTAAGAGGCTATACCTGATCTCTTTGTATCAGAGATTTTCTTACCCATGGTTGCAGGGGGGGTAAAACCCCCCCTGCAACCCTGGTTTGCATTTGTATAGCTCACAGCATGTTCATTTACATGTTAAAGCCTCCCCTAGAATTCCATGGGGGGGAGGCATGGGGGGAACACTGCCTAAGAAATTCCACGTCAATTTCTGACAATTTACGGGAGTTTTCGTCGAAGCCTGCAAATTGCCGTAAACTGCCGCTAACCTGAAGTTCCACGACAATCTACAGTGCCGTATATTGACGAAAATCCCACTTTTCATGCAGTGTACAGCACACACAGAGAGATAGAGTGCGAGGAGGACTCCAGCAGCAAAACAGCGTTTTCCAGATGGAAATACTGGTATTACGTCGAGCTGCGTTTCCCCATCACATACGGTTTCCCCTGCATCTCCGCACAGCGCAGGCGGCACGATTCACCGTGCAAGCAAAAGGAAACGCGCCTGTTGCTTGAGCGATGGATATTCAGGAATATAGTCATACAGGTGTCAACTCTCCTGAGATGGCACGGGATGCAATTTTTTGCAATTTCTATTGTTTTAATTTTTTTTTATTTTATTTAAAAATTCATTGTATAACATCAATGCATAAACACCTCAATTTATTTCAGTGGTAAATTCTGTTTAAAGTAACTGATCAATAAAAATGTCTCCGGACCTTTACTGCTTGATGATTTTCTTTTTTCGGACCCCACTGATTTTTAATTGGTTACCCATGGTTAAATGTTCATAAATATTTATTTCACGTCATGTGCGCCATCCAATGCAGATCATTGGCGCCAATCCACATCTAGTGGAAACTAGTGTGATTGGATGAGTCATATAACGCAAACACTTATTGGTTAGCTAAAGGAAATCATCAGAAGCAAGCAGGTGTTCTTCAAACTGTAAATGTTAATTGTCTATGCCATGCTACAATGTAGGATTCATTAAAAAATTTTGAAATGTCTGAAAGGTCGGACACAGGCGAGAGCGTATCGGGAGATGGAGACAGAGACCAACAGGACCTCCCTCATCCTTGGCCCTATCTCAAAATTTTTTTCGAAATAGTTGAAAATTGAGCTTTCAATTCATAAAGTGGCATCTGGCTGTTTTTTTTAAGGTTATTTTATCCTTTAAGTAGTTTTTGGAGCACATACTTTTTCACTTTTACTTGAGTAAAGAGGTCAAGTTGATACTTCAACTTTTACCAGAGTGTTTTTATACTGCAGTATCTATACTTCTACTTAAGTAACAAATGTGTGTATTTTTGACACCACTGGTGGCCTCCACCTGTAAAACCATTCCTGTTTATATGGTCGTCTCGTTGTTGCCCCTCTAGTGCACCTGTTGTTGATTTCATTAACACCAAAGCAGCTGAAACTGATTAACAACCCCCTCTGCTACCTACCTGACCAAATCAATATCCCAGAAGTTTAATAACTTGATGCTATACTCTGATTACAAAGTGTTCCTTAAATTTTTTTGAGAAGTGTATTTCAAATGTAAAAAGAATATCCTGCAGTAAAATAAATGATCATTGTGTTCTCCCTGATCTTTCAGCTTTAAACAGTGAAACAAAGCAAGAATATATCGACCATTCCACCACCACCCATTAAATTGCAAGAAATGGTTTGGTCCTCAGGTCCTGCATGGTGCATCAGTTCCCCCCTCGTCTATGGCCCCCCCACTATGTCAGGAGCAGTTTGCTAGTAGCGGGGTATTAGTGCCACACACACATAATCTGACACAGCGACAATGAATAAAACAAATCAACAAGAAAATGTGTAAATAAGCAGCAGTGTGTAAAAACTGTCCATGGGTAAAGAATGCAGCGCCCCCAAAAATCAAAGTCTGTTTTTCCAAAAGGAACAGAAAGAAAGGAGAAAGAAGAAAGACGGAGAAAGGCGTCCAATACCATGACCCAGTTTATCCAAAGAGGTTTGTTACATGAATAGTTCAAATTATCGGTAGATTATTAAGCTTTCTAGTGAAATAAACAAACTATCTGCTGGCTACAACTTCTTAGTCAATCTGCCTAAAAGTTGGAGCGGAATCACATTGAGGATGCCGGCCGGGTACTGCTGTACGTCTTGAACAAAAAATTATTTCAAGGTTTTTTTATTTTGTTCTGGTTTTATTATTCAGGAATAAAATCAATCAGGTTTAATCTAGCATTTGTAATGAGCCTGTTGTGTGTCTTTAACTAACACAGCGGCCAAGCAGGAAGCTCACTGAGCTGAGACTTTATATTTACAATCCAGACCAGGCAAAAGGAAAAAGCCATAGTCTTCAGAGGGATAACATCACCTAAGCACTAGTAAATGTTTAACAGGATATTTACATTAAATAATTGCCCTTATCCGTTCTTCATCATGTAAACTGATGATTCACCAGCAGCAGTCCCATCTGTTCAACCCCCCACCCCGCTCCCAGCCCCAGTGAAGAAAGTGAGCCACATTGTGTTCAGTGACAGGCCAGTTAGCATCATTGCAGGTTCTGTGGGATTTTCTCTCTTTTTACAACTTCAAAAACTTAAAATGAAACTTTTCTACGTATAAAAGTTGAAAACTTCTTTTTCCTACATATTGATCACTATAAAATGAAATGGCCTTGCAGTTGTTTGTACTGGATCCTGGAAAGTTGAAGGAAAACATTGGGTAGCCTCCAACAGCCTGTATTAAAATCATTCTCAATATTAAAATACTTAAGTTAGATTTTTATTTTCAGACTGAATTATAGCCACTAAAAGGTATCAATAAATCTTGATCATTTTCATTAGTAGCCTGAAACAGGTGCACCAAAAATACATGTATTTTATTGTCATTATATTTCTTTTTTTTTTTAAATTATATTCATTATTATATTTCCCAGCATGGAAATAATCTGTCCTTTGTATAAAGTAAACCCTAACAAAATAGGAATATTTTTTCAAAATCCAAAACCCATTTTCTTTTCATGTGTACATAGATACATCTAATTATTTTGTTCTAAATAAGCTGTTATTATTTTGAAAGGGTGATTTTCAATGTAAAGTTCAAAGTTAGTCAATGTTTAACTTTTGTATGAGGATAACTTTCCTTCCTTGAAATTTTACAGTAGAAATTGCATTTAAAATGTAAACGACACTCTTCGATGCATCTTTAGCTTGCATATTCCTGGCAGCACCCTGCTCCAGTTTATATTCTGCACAGATGTTTCTGTACACGCTACCAGCCACTTGGATATTACATTCCATGCATCATTTTTCTGCTAGTATGTTACACCTTGCTGTGAAATGCTGAATTGTTTTTGGGGCCTCTTCGCATAGGTTTCACCTGGAATCTGGCCTGTTATGGTACATCTGGGCCTTTCTCTCTCTCTCTCTCTCTCTCTCTCTCTCTCTCTCTCTCTCTCTCTCTCTCTCTCTCTCTCTCTCTCTCTCTCTCTCTCTCTCTCTCTCTCTCTATCTCTGTCTCTCTTGCTCTCCCGCTTTCTTGAAAAACAACTAAACTCATTTAACAAGCAAGTAAAGACACCTTATTGTGTCAAAGGAGATAATATAGGGATGCACGATATTGGGATTTTGGCCAATATCCGATATGCCGATATTTTAAAACTCATGTAGCCGATAACCGATATCGATGTTAAAGCTGGACAAAAATAAGTAGTCATTGAAAATAGCAGTTTTGTTATCCATTTCTGACACTTTGAAAAATAATATACTCAAATATATTTTCATGTGCTGATATCAAATAGATTTTTAAAAACGCAGTATCGATCTATTTTACTTTCAAAATCTCATGAAATTTCATCGTTCTGTTACAAACTCTCGTGATATTTTGCAAATTCTTGTGAGATTTTGTTAGTAAAATAGATCGATACCGCGTCAATATATCAACATATAAAAATATGGCAACATTTCGTGGATTCTCAGGGGATTTCGTAGCATAATGATGACATATAGCAATATTTCATTAGTAAAAGAGATTGATATGGTGTTTTTAAATGGCAATATATCAGCATATGAAGATATTGGGATATTTTATTGGATCAATATTTTTTCCCTCGTCTTTAGAAGTTTTTAAGTCTGTAAAAAAGAAGTTTTTGAGGAAGAAGTAGTAGTATTTTTCTAGACTTTAGAAACTCAGAAGCTGATCAAATATCGGGTTAAATATCGGTGGGGTGGCCGATGTCCGATATTCAGTTTTAAGGCCGATACAGGCCGATACCGATAGGGGGCCGATTATATCGTGCATCCCTAAGATAATATACTGTTTTATTATACTAATAAGCATAAAACTGTAGCTTGTTTTGATAGTATAAAGGGTTTTCCCCTAATGTGTTCAACTAAGAAAACAATTCCATTAAAATTTCGAGTCAGTGGGTCTTATAACCTGGAAGGTATTGAAAAACAGACCACATTTCATGCAAAATGTTAAAACTATGAAAAAAAGATTTTGAATTAAATTAAAATGAGGTTGCTGCTTTTTGTTTCTCTGCTTCTGTCTCCTTGAACCCAGTCGGCCTCAGCAGATGGCCGCTCACACTGAGCCTGGTTCTGCTGGAGGTTTCTTCCTGTTAAAAGGGAGTTTTTCCTCTCCACTGTCGCTACATGCATGCTTAGTGTGAGGAATTGCTGAAGAGTCAATGAGTCGATGCAATCAACTGGTTTTCCTTAGATAGAAAACTTTGAATCAATTTGACTGTGAGATCTGGTTGAACTGTAAAGTGCCTTGAGATGACATGTGTTGTGAATTGGCGCTATAGAAATAAACTGAATTGAAATTGAATTGTTGCCATCATTTATGTAATGTCGTAGCATTTGTGATTCCCAAGTCACAAGACAGCGCACCTATTTATGTTTCTAAACACTGTTTGGTTTGGAAATGTATTGACGGTCCATAATAGCCCTTTTCTACAATCTGCTTTCAGTCACAGAGGAAGCGTCTCACTGACACGTGTCGACTCGGGTCAAACGACTTGGCGAGTGACCTGGGTTAAAATCCCCATCAAGCAGCTCATCTCTGATCAGCATATAGTGGGATCCTCAGACCCGGGTCGACCTCCTAATTTACATGATACCATGATGGAAGTTAACACAGTGATCTAACAAGGCGATACAACCCTGCTTACGTTTGATAAACATGGCACAGCACTAGTGAGAAAGCTTCAGAGGGACTAAAGAACGAAACAATAAAGCACACTGACTACGCTCTGGCATGTTTATATAATAATGAAAACTGAGCCTAGCACTGAACCCTTATGATATGCTTTTCTTTGCCTGGAAGATAATATAGTTAATGTTTTCAGGACTTTACTAAAGTAATTCACATGCTGAATTTTACAGTTGTAGCTTTCAAAATTTCCCCATCTTCCTTGATGGCCCCTTCTTAATCTCCTGGTCAGACCCTGTAATTCAGTGAAAGGGTGGAGTCAGAGTAAAAAAAATGCAAGAAGGGGTCACTCCAGTGGGCTGCCATTTGGCTGCCGTTTGATTGGGAAGGGCCATTTTGAATGGCTGCTACGTTATGACCTCAGACCTTTGCGTTTTAATTGGAGTCATATTAGGCCCATAACTTTAATTTATACAATTAATTGCTTTTTCTTATTTTGCCTGTTATTTTTTATAATGAGGAACTTTCATCCAAACTGAGTGGTAGAAATGCACACCTAAGCCTGGAAGTCATTTGTCATGGTTTTGGTTATGTTGTGCTTTACTTTGCTCCTTGTTTTCTAGTTTTATTGGTTTAATTCCTATTTTGTTGTAATTTCTAGATTTATGTCAGTTCTCATGTTTTTCTGTTGTCCTCTCTTGCCCTCTTGTGTGTGTGTGTGTGTGTGTGTTCCTTTCCCCTTGGCTCCCTCGTTGTCTCCTCACACCTGCTCCTTGTCATCTCGTTAGCCCTCCCTTTGTCTCTGTCAGCTATATATGCTCTCCCTCTGCTCTCACTCTTTGTTGGTTCCTTGTTGTTGCTGGTCCTGTTGTCGCAGTTGTCCTCTCACCTCATCTCTACCTGGCTCCTTGTGCGTGTTTTTCCTTGATGTCTCCATGGGTCTGGTCTGTTACATTTGTTGTTGGATTTTTGGATTCCTGCTTTGTTAACCATTTTCATCATTAAAAACTACAAGAATTCACCCCAGCCTCTCTGCCTCTGCATTTGGGTCCTCAAAACCACAACCAAGATGTGACATTATTACTCATAAATCACATAAAACAGCAAAGCAACTTACAACTCGACTTAAAATAACAAACTATCTGAAGATATAAACTAAAGGTCTCCATTCAGTTCTAAAACCATCTTTAGGTGAACTCTTGTTGATCCTTAAAGAACCACAGAACCAGATTAGCATCTTACAAAGAGTTTTCAATCATTCTGTTTGATTTTATCTGAGTCTCTTTTACTCATGCCAGCTACAGCCAATGGTCTGTCTTAATTTTGTTGATTATCTAAGGTTACATTTCCAGACCTCATCTTTAGTGAAGCAAAACACATCAAAGCCCTTTTTTTATTGACCTGGACACAAACCTAACATTTATCACAACGATCAGGCCAATTCAAATCAAATGAACCCATTAACCGGCAGCTGTGACCGGTTGTGACAATAACCTTCCACTTCTTCCTCTGTCCGCTCTGCTTCTCATCTATACGTTAACAGCTGCCAAGCAGCTAGCTAAAGGCTGTTTCTGCTCTCTGTTTCTACCGTAATAACATGTCTACACACAACAGTTCCCCCCTCATTCATAAAACAGCAAAATCTGGGACATTTCTGGGGACAGCTTTAGCCGAGGAAAGGCGTTCCAAAACGGGGACTGTTCCCGGAAATCAGGGATGTCTGGTCACAGTAAACCTAGTGCTATAGTTGCAAAGTTCAAGCACTTTAAACAAAAAGTCAAGGCAAAGAGCTATGGGGAATTCACTTCAGAGTTAATGATCAGTTTCCTGAAGAAATTTTTGATCAAAGACAAATTCTGTTCCTGATAAGAAAAAAATATATATACATATTTAGATATCTGAATGTATCAGGGCCCCGGTGGCTAGTGATAAAATTTATAAACAGGCAGCTTTACAGGGATCACAAAAAAAAAATCCAGCTTTGTTAAAACAAACATTTTTTAGACCATTAATTTAAAATAAAAAAAACACAACTCAATGATTAGAAAATTATTTTTTTATTTCTATTTTTTTTTTTTTTACATGTAACTGTAATTGTTTGAAAGCACAGCTTAACATGATGCTGCACTGTTTATGTGGTCTGTTTTGGAAATGTTTAATTATCAAGAAGTCAGACACTGTTTCAACAAAAAGGAAAGATCGATTTTGTCTGTTCAAAGGCCAAACAGCATTTCAGACACAATGTGCCCCAAGTTAAGGGCTGATCTTAATATCATTTGAAACACACACACACGGGTGGGAAACAGATATGAAACAATGAACAGATTTGAGACCTTTATGAAACTTGAACAAAAAAAACTCCCAAGATAATAAATCTGGGCAACGGAGTTGTAGTGGGTCAGTTCACCTGTCAGTGCACTCTTCTACTACAGTATTACTAAGTAAAACTATATATAGATGTATATATATATATATATATATATATATATATATATATATATATATATATATATACACTCTCCAGCCACTTTATTAGGTACCCCATGCTAGTAACGGGTTGGACCCCCTTTTGCCTTCAGAACTGCCTCAATTCATCGTGGCGTAGATTCAACAAGGTGCTGGAAGCATTCCTCAGGGAGTTTGGTCCATATTGACATGATGGCATCACACAGTTGCCGCAGATTTGACGGCTGCACGTCCATGATGCGAATCTCCCGTTCCACCACATCCCAAAGATGCTCTTTTGGATTGAGATCTGGTGACTATGGAGGCCATTTGAGTACAGTGAACTCATTGTCATGTTCAAGAAACCAGTCTGAGATGATTCCAGCTTAATGACATGGCGCATTATCCTGCTGAAAGTAGCCATTAGAAGTTGGGTACATTGTGGTCATAAAGGGATGGACATGGTCAGCAACAATACTCAGGTAGGCTGTGGCGTTGCAACGATGCTCAATTGGTACCAAGGGGCCCAAAGAGTGCCAAGAAAATATTCCCCACACCATGACACCACCACCACCAGCCTGAACCATTGATACAAGGCAGGATGGATCCATGCTTTCATGTTGTAGACGCCAAATTCTGACCCTACCATCTGAATGTCGCAGCAGAAATCGAGACTCATCAGACCAGGGAACGTTTTTCCAATCTTCTATTGTCCAATTTCGATGAGCTTGTGCAAATTGTAGCCTCAGTTTCCTGTTCTTAGCTGAAAGGAGTGGCACCCGGTGTGGTCTTCTGCTGCTGTAGCCCATCTGCCTCAAAGTTTGACGTACTGTGCGTTCAGAGATGCTCTTCTGCCCACCTTGGTTGTAATGGGTGGTTATTTGAGTCACTGTTGCCCTTCTATCAGCTCGAACCAGTCTGGCCATTCTCCCCTGACCTCTGGCATCAACAAGGCATTTCCGCCCACAGAACTGCCGCTCACTAGATGTTTTTTCTTTTTCGGACCATTCTCTGTAAACCCTAGAGATGGTTGTGCGTGAAAATCCCAGTAGATCAGCAGTTTCTGAAATACTCAGACCAGCCCTTGTGGCACCAACAATCATGCCACGTTCAAAGTCACTCAAATCACCTTTCTTCCCCATACTGATGCTCGGTTTGAGCTGCAGGAGATTGTCTTGACCATGTCTACATGCCTAAATGCACTGAGTCGCCGCCATGTGATTGGCTGCTTAGAAATTAAGTGTTAACGAGCAGTTGGACAGGTGTACCTAATAAAGTGGCCGGTGAGTGTATATATATATATATATATATATATATATATATATATATATATATATATATATATATATATATATATTTCTTTTTTTTTTTTTTTCCAGCGGTTAAAGAGGTGAAGGGATGAGACTTATGCACAAACTTACCGTCAATGAAGGGGATTGGCAACATCATTTCCACCTTCCAAAGTTTAAACACACACTTTCTCTGGTTAAATAGATAATATAGTTCAAAGTCTGATTTTTGTCCTTGAATAGTAGAGATATAGAAGCGTACTTTGACACCACTTTTGAATAAACTGTGCATGTAGTTTGTTCCAAACATCTTCAAACACATAGAACACATTTAATTTCGATATGGTTTTATCAAGATCAAATTCTCCCCGATGGTCTTAAAGTATTAGGTGTTTTAATAATATCTCTGTCTTAGCTTTAAGAAAACATTTTAATGTTCCTCTCCAATGTGTGTGCATGCTTGGAGCATACTGGACAGATTCTTTTCAATTTTAAATAAAAAATTAGCATAGTGTGATTTTTTTTATTTTACCTCAGAAAGAGTATAGTACTTTAATAAAGAGTTCCTTCCCATCAATAACCCACCAATAACTTATGTGCTGAAGTCCTGCATTCCACGCATCTATCCTCCACTGTGTAGCAAATAAAATCCATGGATGAATCAAAGTCATGCTCCACAAGACACGTAGGGGAGATAAAAATTTAATTTTTTTGGCCTACGTGCAACCGTCTTATGATAGCAGAGTACTTTTTTTCACACAATACTTATTAGAGTGAAATGTTCCCGTCCACTGTTTGTTTTTTGGTCTTCTTACCCAATCCAAAATGAAAAAAAGCTAAGTGAACTTTAGTCTCACTGTTTAAACAGTCTGGTGTATAAATTCGCCTCATCTATTTTGAACAAGGCCACATCTTGATTTTCTCTCATCATTCTTTTCTTGCTTGGTGAGTAAAACCATTAATAGGCTTTCATTGTGTTTGCTGGGGATTTATCTATCATCTTGGGCTCATATTCACAAAGAATAATGGGACTAATATTGGCCACTAATGGAGTCCTTTTGAGAAATATCTAAGGTATTTTTAGGCCTCAACAGAGTTCCTTGGTTGAAGAACTGGAAAATGTTTTCTCACTGAAAAAATTCAATGCATAAGATTCAGCCTTCTTTTACACAGTAAATAATAGGTGGCTGTTTGCAGCCGCGCTTTGGATGTTATCTCAATAAATGGTTGTTATTAAGGGTTATCAGTCCCATAGAATGGCTTCAGATTGTGCCAGTAGGCTCATTAGGTTGTTATCATCGAGTAAATCCTAATCCTAAACCTAAAGTAAATTCTTTTCCTCCCGTTGAATTAATTAATCTATTTAATTTGAAATTAACTTCAGTAGATCTTCATGTAATATGTATATAAAACAATAAAACTAAAATGATGTGCATCTCGTTTTATAAAACAAACCAAAAACAGGTTATCTCATGTTCCGTCAACTAAGTTGTAGAATTCTCTGATAAATAATTTGTTAAGTTTCATCACGCTGACTTTCCAATTTCTTTACCAGCCTTAATTCTATGATCAGCTACTCTCTTCACTATTATTTCTTGGAGCCCATTTCTTTTTTGCTTTACTTGTTTACCAACCAACCCCAGGTCTTGCTAGTTTCTGGACACTTCTCGCACATTATTGCTCTCCTACCATAACTCTTCCTAATTTTAGGCTACATTCAGCCACTCTTTGGGAGGAGCTAACTTCTTACTGTGCTCACCAATATTGAAAGTACTGTCCAGAACTCCTAACAAATATATAACATACCTGTTTTCTTGTTCCTTCCATGAAAAACATAAAAAAAAGAAAATGGGAGCCGAAGTTTCTCAACAGCAGAGAGAAATTAGTGTGGTGCCATGGGTTCATGGTTTCTTCGCTTCTCAACAGTGGAATGGATTTGAAATTGACAGGCAAGTATGCTGGTCATTGCAGTAAACACCAAATAAGTTTACATTGTAAAGAGTTAAACACACAGTCCAATCACAATACTTTTGAATTTGAATGACTAATGCTAACCAGGGATGTATTCTAGTAGAGCACAGTAGAAAAATGCAAATAAAAGAAGATTTTAAGTACTATAAAGTTCTTAAATCACCTGTGTAATTTGTTTTATGTGCCCCTGGGTTGAATGAACAATGTGTGTATCAGGATCAAAGTAGTTCACTTGAGAGCAGGGTTTGTTACTTTGCTTTGGAAATTTAAATTCCCTAGCCCTCAAAAGATCTAATAACTATAGCAGGTCATGCAGTCAGTTTCACTGTGTCATAAGTATCTAACTTGCTTAGGTGAGCATATGGGGGGGCTCAACTTCTTTATAACCCTACAATTCATCCCAAGGCAATTTACAGGGAAATTTCAATCAGAACACACAATCAGATAAAAAAAAAAGTTTTCAATCAATGAAAAACCAGCTAATTGCATCAGGTCATTGAGTTTGCAGGACACGATCCTGCAGGATGACATGTTCCGACACTCAATGGGGAGGAGTTTGGTTTCTGAATGGGGCAATAATAGGGAGAGAATTAGAGAATAATATAGAGAATAATAGAGAATTGTGAGCAACACTTTAATAATGTTGACAACTGTAAATATTGCAAGAGCTGTGCCTTATAAAACAAACACTGTTACTTAAGCTAACTGATCATTTTTCATGCAGTTCCCTGGAGAGGTTTTCTGGAAACAACTCTGTTGCAGAGCTGAATAGATACAGAGACGAGGTCTTATTCAGCGGAGGAATGGCTGAGGCAGCGGGGATTGTGCAGACGTTGAGTGGTCCACTGGGTGGATTCGGCCAGATATCCAATTCTGTTGGTTTGGTGGCTTTGGTCATTTCCATGATTTTAGAGAATGTGGCAAAAAACATGGGGAAACAAACAATGGGCACAGCGGATCTACTACGAAGAGTGTTTGCTGAGGAGAAAGCCAATGAGGTATGATCTGAAACTGTTCTGCTGATATAAAATCAGCTGTTTGTTGTCCTAAACACACAAAAAAATCTGTTTTAATGAATCTAAATAACTTTAATCCTTACCTGGGCAGGTCAGAGATCTTATGGACGAATATATTAAGCAACTGAGGATCAACTTGAGGGATCAGGCTGGCCTGATTGAAAGCACCAAGCGACTACAATCCCAACTTAGCACCCAGCTCACCAGACTAGAGGTAAAAAATCAAAACACAAAAATGATCTGCTAAAAATGCAAACTTTTACATATTTTTACATGAAGTTTAAAAAGTAATTAATCTTTGCATGGTGTGTGTGTGTGTTTGTACTTTTTTAACCCCTAAAGGCCTGAGGGTCTTAGTAGCAAATCCCACCTGAAATAACAGTACAGTACATATGTGAATTAAAGCAAGTACAGCTTCCAAACAATTAATTGGAAATACAATTGTTGGTATTTGTATAACAGAAAGGCATTGGGGAATATTCTTCAGGTGGAACCACTATTATAAGAGTCACCATGTCAGATTTCTAGGTGATTAAACAAAGAAAAAATTAAAAATAATTAGCCTCGCCAAAATTATGTCCAAAATAAACTGCAAAACACCATGAAAACCCATTTGAAACTCTGGATGAACCCTCAGACTTTATAGATTCACATCTTGACTACAGGTGCTGGTCATAAAATTAGAATATCATGAAAAAGTAGATTGATTTCAGTAATTCCATTTAAAAAGTGAAACTTGTATATTATATTCATACATTACATACAAACTCATATATTTCAGATGTTTATTTTGTTTAATTTTGATGATTACAAATGACAACAAATGAAAATCTCAAATTCATCATATCAGAAAATTAGAATATTGTGAAAAGGTTCAAAATTGATGGCCCCTGGTGCCACACTCTAATCAGCTAATTAACTCAAACCACCTGCAAAAGCCTTTAAATGGTCTTTCAGTCTAGTTCTATAGGCTACACAATCATGGGGAAGACTGCTGACTTGACAGTTGTCCAAAAGACGACCATCGACACCTTGCACAAGGAGGGCAAGACACAAAAGGTCATCGCTAAAGAGGCTGGCTGTTCACAGAGCTCAGTGTCCAAGCACATTAATAGAGAGGCGAAGGGAAGGAAAAGATGTGGTCGAAAAAAGTGTACAAGCAAGAGAGATAACCGCACCCTGGAGAGGATTGTGAAACAAAACCCCTTCAAAAATGTGGGGGAGATTCACAAAGAGTGGACTGCAGCTGGAGTGAGTGCTTCAAGAACCACCACACACAGACGTATGAAAGACATGGGTTTCTGCTGTCGCATTCCTTGTGTCAAGCCACTCTTGAACCACAGACAGCGTCAGAAGCGTCTAAAGAGAAACAGGACTGGACTGCTGGTGAGTGGTCCAAAGTCATGTTCTCTGATGAAAGTAAATTTTGCATTTCCTTTGGAAATCAAGGTCCCAGAGTCTGGAGGAAAAGAAGAGAGGCACTTCATCCACGTTGCTTGAAGTCCAGTGTAAAGTTTCCACAGTCAGTGATGGTTTGGGGTGCCATGTCATCTGCTGGTGTTGGTCCATTGTGTTTTCTGAGGTCCAGGGTCAACGCAGCCACATACCAGGAAGTTTTAGAGCACTTCATGCTTCCTGCAGCTGACCAACTTTTTGGAGATGCAGATTTCATTTTCCAACAGGACTTGGCACCTGCACACAGTGCCAAAGCTACCAGTACCTGGTTGAAGGACCATGGTATCCCTGTTCTTAATTGGCCAGCAAACTCTCCTGACCTTAACCCCATAGAAAATCTATGGGGTATTGTGAAGAAGAAGATGCAATACACCAGACCCAACAATTCAGAAGAGCTAAAAGCCACTATTAGAGCAACCTGGGCTATCATAACACCTGAGCAGTGCCACAGACTGATCGACTCCATGCCACGCCGCATTGCTGCAGTAATACAGGCCAAAGGAGGCCCAACTAAATACTGAGTGCTGTACATGCTCATACTTTTCATGTTCATACTTTTCAGTTGGCCAACATTTCTATAAATCCTTTGTTTTTATTGGTCTTCAGTAATATTCTAATTTTCTGATATGATGAATTTGAGATTTTCATTTGTTGTCATTTGTAATCATCAAAATTAAACAAAATAAACATCTGAAATATATGAGTTTGTATGTAATGTATGAATATAATATACAAGTTTCACTTTTTAAATGGAATTACTGAAATCAATCTACTTTTTCATGATATTCTAATTTTATGACCAGCACCTGTATAACACAAGCATTTGAAAGGCGTGTGGATGAAACACCATGTGACTGCATTTTGGGCATTTCTATAAAAAGATAAACATCAGCTAGTGTTAGTTGGGCCCGGGCTTAAGGGGTTAGGTTGCCAGTTTATAAACTTCCTGTTATATTCTGTAATTGTTTGAAGACCACTGGACCTAATACTTTCTCAACGCTTTACTGTACGGTTAGGGCTTAGTTTTGGAGTTGTAAAGTAAATTACATTCTTGGTTACTTTTAAGCAAATAATCAAATCCCTGTGAAGATTTAATATATCACATTTTAAGGCAGGTATTGAGCCAACAATCACTAATCACACTGACTAGAATGACTTACATTTTAGTCAGTTTGATAAACATAGATGACAGAGCCTGTGTGAATAAGAGATCAGTGATCCAGGCTTACCTCTTTCTGCTTACATGCTTGGAGGAGGGTAGGAGTCTAAAAGAGCTTCCATAAAGCACCTGTCTGTCAAAGCAGGGGATTTTAGAGTCTAACTCTAATGATAAGACAATAGATAATTCCCTCATTATACCAAGTATATAGAGCCCCGGTTGCAGTTCCACTTCATGGAAAACAGCAGTAATTGTTGTTGGGTTGAAAGGTGTAAAGGAAAAGCAGATAAAACAGGAAAGTGAAAATTCCATTACATACCAAGAATGAGACGAAGTAAATGTAAACAAACTTTGTAACTAAGCATCAGGCGTCTGGTGGCATATATACAGTCATACTACAGCACAGATTTACTCTGATCACCTTATTATTGGTAAAAAAAAAAAAAAAAAAAACTTCTCAAAAGTCTTCATATAGACAATGGAAAGATAAACAGAATCACATTATTTTCCACACCTAAACACACACATATGTCTTAACTACTTGAAATTTTTCTTAAACCATATCTTATTAGCATCCATTTTACTTTTGAGATGTTAAATAAAGACAGTGCATATAGAGAAGTGATATAAGCAAATATCAGTTTCTTTCAGAGTAAAGGAACTCTATTGGCATTTGATCACTTCTATGGATCTATAGCTATAAGAGCTATCTGTACTGGATCTTTTTAAGGACGCATCATCTTAAGTGTCTCTGCAGCACTTAAAAAATGCATAGGTCTTGCAAAAAATAAATAAATATTGAGTAAAATCCTTGGTGATGCTGCTCCTAATGTATTACCGCCTACCAGCATGCTACCAACACAGTACATTCCTGAGTTATTTACTTGCATTTCCTTGTGGGAACTCCCTATTAAGTGTTGCAATACTTAAAACAACCTTGCTTTTATCCAGGGATCTCGTTGAGTTTTAAAATCCAAATGTCTGTAGAAGTCCTGTATTATTAATGTTAAAGCTTGTTGGTAATTCTTAATAGGGTTGGAAATTTGCTCCTTTCAGAACTCCATTGTGAAGGACAACCAGATAACCATGAGTGCTCGACTCCTTAACCAGTGGATGAATGGAGCTGCCTTTCACACCCAGATGATGATCCATCTGGAACGGTTAGAGGAGACAGATGGAACCAAGGCAAACACAGTCGCTGGTCTTTACCAACAGCAAGCTGGCATTCTTCTGGACAAATACAAGAGTCATCTAAAGGAGAATTTAAAGGCAAACTTATTTTTACCACCGTACATGGAGCCAGGTTGTTGTTTGTACTATAAGGGAGGTGAATTGAAATGTGTCTTCTCCTACACAATAGGGTTTGAGTGGCATAGCTTCCGTGACGTTGATATTTGCCAGACTGAAGGCAGCCTGGATACAGTCATTTCACAAATAATGTCCAGTCCACAAATTGGATGGGCAAGGACTTATTTTTCCAACTTGCAAGCTAATATTCCTACTCTTATTGGCCAACGTGATTCATTTACTCTTCAGATACAATAATGAAGCGACCTGCATGAGCGACTTCCTTTACTGCCTCTAGAGCTCTAAATAAGAAGGAAATACAGAGAATGTATGCTTGATATACTCAAAGCTTTCACCATATACTGTAACTATTGAACTAAAATACCCCAATCTAGTAAAGAGCGCCACTGATGACGACAGAAGAAAAAAACTATTATAGATCATTTAGTTAGAATTTCATGGTGCCTGAAACTGAGCATTGCTTTGCAAATGCAAGAAATTATAATACAGAAATTTAAAAGTACAATAATTAACCAAGTCCAACTTATAGCTCTGAAGCAGAGATATATTGGAATACCTGCATAAGCTTGTTAGAAAGTCGTGGCTTTAGCTACACAGAGCTGCTTCTTTAAAGTTGTTTTTATTTCAGAATCCTTCTGCTCACAATTATATATTTGGGGAATCCTTGTTTCAATATATATACAGAGTCAATGATTCACTGCAAGCCAATGTCTACTGTCACTACATGCTCATCCAGGAGGAGAATCCTATGAAGCCAATGAGTCGATGCAATCATCTGGCTTTCTTTAGATGGAAAACTTTGAACCGAGCTGTCTGGATGATTTGAGTTGTCTATATTAAGTGCCTTGAGATGACGTGTGTTGTCAGTTGTTGCTATATAAATAACCTGAACTGATTTGATTAAAATTGATTTCCAATAAATAACTGTAAACATGTTTTGATGTATTTTATTATCATTGTATCATTAGAAACATCAGGTCAATGTAAATAATGAGGTAAAGGGTAGAAACCATCATGGTGTTTTTACTAGATGCCAATAGATCAAATACCAAACGTCATTCAGATCTTGGTTTTTAGGCTAAATCTGGTTGGTCCGTCATTGATTTAGTCCTGAAATAGTTGTTAAAAATTGAGCTGTTTGGTCGTTCTGATTTTGTCCCATTTTAGTCTAACAATAGATGTTTAAAAGATGTTCCAAACCCAGTTTCACGTCTTTTCAACTATATGAAAATTAGTTTTTCAACTTTCGCTTTTCAACCAAATGCAGACGTCTTTTGGACGTAAATCATGTTGTCTTTTCAATAACTTTTCAACCAGTTTTTGCTCGGAAGGAAATTTGTTTCTGAAACAATGAAAGAAGAATCTGAGCATAATATGTAGAACTTTAAATTTAACCTAAAATATAAATTTTATGGAATTTAGTCCGGTCAGCAAGGAATGACCAATGAATCATGATCTATACCTAAAACTAATTCATTTGCGCTGATTTAATGAATTCAGCATTAATCAGTAAAAAACAATAACAATAATTTTCGACGTGATTACTAAGTCTGGGAACGGACATTTTTCACAAATATAGTAACACCTCACTCATAGTGTTAATTTCGTTAACGAAAACTAAACGAAAATATTTTCGTCAATGCACATTTTTCACCCAACGAAAACTAGACGAGACGAGACGAAAATCCCCACTAATAAACAATAACTTGGAGTAAATCAGAAATAATTTTCGCGGACTAACAAAGACGAGACGAAAATGCAGTTCGGTAAATAAATACTGGACTAAAATCTATGGACATTTTAGTTCACGAACAAAGCGAGACGAAAATTACATATTATTATATTATGTTTTTTTCAAATCCTGTCTCCTCTTCCGCCACACACCCACTTTCAAACCTGGAGCGGGCGACACAGAGTAGCCTACACAACACATATACGGCGAGGCGGCGATAGGTTAAAAGTAAAACATGCTTTGCACGGGGCTCTGGAAAAACCATCTTTAGGTGAACTCTTGTTGATGCCTGGAGAACCACAGAACCAGATTACCATCTAACAAAGAGTTTTCAATCATTCTGTTTGATTTTGTCTGAGTCTCTTTGACTCATGCCAGCTACAGCCAATGGTCTGTCTTAATTTTGTTGATTAGCTAAGGTTACATTTCCAGACCTCATCTTTAGTGAAGCAAAACACATCAAAGCCCTTTTTTTTATTAACCTGGACACGAACCTAACATTTATCACAATGATCAAGCCAATTCAAATCAAATGAACCCATTAACTGGCAGCTGTGAGCGGTTGTGATAATAAACTTCCACTTCTTCCTCTGTCTGCTCTGCTTCTCATCTATACGTTAACAGCTGCCAAGCAGCTAGCTAAAAGCTGTTTCTGCGCTCTGTTTCTACCGTAATAACATGTCTACACACAACAGTTCCCCCCTAATTCATAAAAGGGTGATATCTGGGACATTTCTGGGGACAGCTTTAGCCGGGGAAAGGCGTTCCAAATCGGGGACTGTTCCCGGAAATCGGGGATGTCTGGTCACCATAAACCTAGTGATATAGTTGCAAAGTTTGAGCACTTAAACAAAAAGTCGAGGCAAAGAGCTATGAAGAATTCACTTCAGCGTTAATGATCAGTTTCCTAAAGAAAGACAAGTTCTGTTCCTGATAAGAAAAAAAAAATATATATATATATTTAAATATCTGAATGTGTCAGGGCCCCGGTGGATAGTGATAAAATTTATAAACAGGCAGCTTTACAGGGATCAGAAAAAAAATCCAGCTTTGTTTAAACAAACATTTGTTAGACCATTAATATAAAAAAAAAAAACGCAACTTAATGATTAGAAAAACGTTTTTTTATTTGTTTTTTTTTTTTTTTACATGTAACTGTAATTGATTGAAAGCACAGCTTAACATGATGCTGCACTGTTTATGTGGTCTGTTTTGGAAATGTTTAATTATCAAGAAGTCAGACACTGTTTCAACAAAAAGGAAAGATCGATTTTGTCTGTTCAAAGGCCAAACAGCATTTCAGACACAATGTGCCCCAAGTTAAGGGCTGATCTTAATATCATTTGAAACACACACACATGGGTGGGAAACAGATATGAAACAATGAACAGATTTGAGACCTTTATGAAACTTGAACAAAAAAAAACTCCCAAGATAATAAATTCTACTTCTGGGCAGCGGAGTTGAAGTGGGTCAGTTCACCTGATGGTCAGTGTACTCTTCTACTACAATATTACTAAGTCAAACTAAATATATACGCTGTATACAATGCAGCAATTGACTTGATTTCTTCCCGCTATCATTGCAACCCCAATCCCCTTACAGGGGAACAGAGAACCTTGCCTATTCAGCTAGGCCAACAATTCCCTTTAATGACCAGCTTTTAGAGACATAGACAAGTATGGGGCAACACAGGCTAACAACAAAGCCAAACTACCCCCAATCCAAAGAGACGGATCCGTTAGTCCATTTCAATTTGCTGCTTTTTGTATCTCTGCTTCTGTCTCCTTGAACCCCAGTCGGCCTCAGCAGATGGCCGCGCACACTGAGCCTGGTTCTGCTAGAGGTTTCTTTCTGTTAAAAGGGAGTTTTTCCTCTCCACTGTCGCTACAAGCATGCTTAGTGTGAGGGATTGCCTTTGAGTCAATGAGTCAATGCAATCAACTGGTTTTCCTTAGATAGAAAACTTTGTATCAATTTGACTGTATGATCTGGTTGAACTGTAAAGTGCCTTGAGATGACATGTGTTGTGAATTTGGCGCTATATAAATAAACTGAATTGAAAATTGAATTGAATGTTTTCTAAGCCAAAACAAGAGTTTGTTGGTCTACTGTATAAAGCCTCGAACTCAATGTTATTTCTGACATCTTGAATTGGTAAAGCTTCCTGGATGGGAAGCGAAACACCTTCAGACCTGGAAACAATGTCCAGTGGATTGTTTTTTTTTTTTACTTTCTTGGAATCTTCTTCACAGAAAATAAGGTTGACAATTTTTGATCAAACCAACATTGTATTTAGGAGATTACCCCAATTTAGCAGGCAATGTGGACAAGGTTAATAATTTTGTCTCAGGATATCTCTCCTCTACTCTGACCAACAGTGTTGTGCATGAATGTGTTCAATGAACAGTGCTCACTGAATACATACATAATTTCAGTGAACGGTGAAGTGAGCAAATCAGTTTTGAAGTGATGAATTTGAAAAAGAGCATGGCTATATAAATATATTCATAATCTCATAGTAAAATTGCACAACACTTTATTCTGTATCTCAATCTCAACTGCATCAGTAATATATGATGTTTTGAACCAGCTACCATTCTTAAATGCAGCTTACCCTATAAAGGTCTGCTCAAAATCCATTTAGCTGGGATAAGGAAAGATTTGGTTAGCATTTCAACTGACTGCATCAAAGATTCACGCCTTTTTTTATTGATGAGATGGGCATTTGAGCATCCAGCATGGCCAAAGGATTCTTTTACCACTCTCCATGACGGCAGCCCCTTCACTTCTTAGATCTTGGAGTTGTTACCCAGGCTATGTAAATTTTACATGGTTTTGAAAAAAACTAAAGATATTTTATTTTTTTTGTGCAAGTTTTTGCCAAGATCTTTGCTTAAGTATCCATACCCCCAAATTAATTCAAATGCTGATTGTTAAAACTACAAACCTTTGCTTATTAATTTCGAATCATATAAAGTAGAACAGAACATGAAACAAATTTCAAATTTTTTAGAAAAAATATGCTTTTTTACGTTTTACAAACCATACATTTTTTTGCAATCTTTATTCCAGTACCCTTAAAGGGTTAGATGTTCAGAAGAATTAGCAATATATTTGACTTATGCTACCTCTCCTCTTGCCCATTTATGGGAATATAAAAAACTAGAACCTAACTTATTTATACCAACATCAGTCATTAACTAAAAAAAACTGTATTCTACTGGAATTCTTCTATGAAATTGAACAGGGTAAAATCTTAGAATTTAGGATTTTTTTTCCAGCGGGGTTAAAGAGGTGAAGGGATGAGACCTATGTACAAAGTTACCATCCATTAGGGGGATTGGCAACATCATTTCCATCTTCCAAAGTTTAAACACACACTTTCTCTGGTTAAATAGATAATATAGTTCAAAGTCAGATTTTTGTCCTTGAATAGTAGAGATATAGAAGCGTACTTTGACACCACTTTTGAATAAACTGTGCATGTAGTTTGTTCCAAACATCTTCAAACACATAGAACACATTTAATTTAGACATGGTTTTATCAAAATCAAATTCTCCCGATGGTATTAAAATATTAGGTGTTTTATTAATATCTTTGTCTTAGCTTTAACAAAACATTTTAATGCTGCTCCCAAATGTGTGTGCATGCTTGGAGCATACTGGACTGATAGATTTCTTTTCAATTTTAAATAAAAAATTAGCATAGTGTGAGTTTTTTTTTTTTTACCTCAGAATGAGTACAGTACTTTAATACAGAGTTCCTTCCCATCAATAACCCACCAATAACTTATGTGCTGAAGTCCTGCATTCCACGCATCTAGCCTCCACTGTGTAGCAAATAAAATCCATGGATGAATCAAAGTCATGCTCAGCAAGACACGCAGGGGAGATAAAAAATAAAATTTTTGGCCTACGTGCAACCGTCTTATGATAGCATAGAGTACTTTTTGACACAATACTTAGAGTGAAATGTTCCCGTCCACTGTTTGTTTTCTGGTCTTCTTACCCAATCCAAAATGAAAAAAAGCTAAGTGAACTTTAGTCTCACTGTTTAAACAGTCTGGTGATAAATTCCCCTCATCTATGTTGAACAAGGCAACATCTTGATTTTCTCTGATCATTCTTTTCTTGCTTGGTGAGTAAAACCATTAATAGGCTTTCATTGTGTTTGCTGGGGATTTATCTATCATCTCGGGCTCATATTCACAAAGAATAATGGGACTAATATTGGCCACTAATGGAGTCCTTTTGAGAAATATCTAAGGTATTTTTAGGCCTCAACAGGATTCCTTGGTTGAAGAACTGGAAAAGATCATGTTTTCTCACTGAAAAAATGTAATGCATAAGATTCAGCCTTCTTTTTGTCATGATCGGTTTAGAATCAAACCCACATGCAGAACACCACTAGGAGACTGATGAAAAGTTTAACAGAGTTTATTAAAGATTTGCACAAAAACATAAACTGGTTTCAGGAAACAGGTCCGGGCTGGATACTCAGGCGTCTGCAGAGACGGACAGTTTGATTAGCCAGGTAGACTGAGGAGTTGTTGAGTTTTCAGATCTTTCAGAAAATACCTTGATTAGGTCCAGGCTTTCTTCTCTGAGGGAGGGAACCGGTTGGGTCCAGAGACTGTTGGTTTAGCAGAGTGCTCAGCAGCTGCAGTGTCTAACTTCTGACTGTTGTGTCAGACCTTGGTTTGAGTGATCGCTCTCTCCCAGAGAGCAGCAGGTGGATTCCAAAGTGAGATCTTCAGATTTGGCTCTCATGGGCAGGCAGGTAGGTAACAGATTAAGCTCTCCCAGAGCTTCACACAAGAGACAGGTTTTCCCAGGAGCGAGAAGACAAAGGCTGGTTAGAGTTCGGTTTCACTTGGAGACAAAGTTCAAAAAGACAAAGAGGCTCAGGTTCGCTAACCAAACTTAGCTAACACTGCGGCGTTGAAGGAAGGTCTGGCAGCTGCTTAAGTAGTGAAGGTCTCCTGATAGGCTGACGAGCTCCAGGTGTGCTGGAGGGCTCCAGCCCAGGAGACCCACGGCGCACTCTGCTGGAGAAAGGTGGTACTTCTCCAGATCCCAACACTTTTACACAGTAAATAATAGTTGGCTGTTTGCAGCCGTGCTTTGGATGTTATCTCAATAAATGGTTGTTATTAAGGGTTATCAGTCCCATAGAATGGCTTCAGATTGTGCCAGTAGGCCATTAGGTTGTTATCTTCGAGTAAATCCTAAACCTAAAGTAAATTCTTTTCCCCCCGTGGAATTAATTAATCTATTTAATTTGGAATTAACTTCAGTAGATCTTCATGTAATATGTATATAAAACAATAAAACTAAAATGATGTGCATCTCGTTTTATAAAACAAACCAAAAACAGGTTATCTCATGTTCTGTCTACTAAGTTGTAGAATTCTAATTTGATAAATAATTTGTTAAGATTCATCACGCGGACTTTCCAATTTCTTTACCAGCCTTAATTCTATGATCAGCTACTCTCTTCACTTTTATTTCTTGGAGCCCATTTCTTTTTTGCTTTACTTGTTTAGCAACCAACCCCAGGTCTTGCTAGTTTCTGGACACTTCTCGCACATTATTGCTCTCCTACCATAACTCTTCCTAATTTTAGGCTACATTCAGCCACTCTTTGGGAGGAGCTAACGTCTTACTGTGCTCATCAATATTGAAAGTACTGTCCAGAACTCCTAACAAATATATAACATACCTGTTTTCTTGTTCCTTCCATGAAAAACATAAAAAAAAGAAAATGGGAGCCGAAGTTTCTCAACAGCAGAGAGAAATTAGTGTGGTGCCATGGGTTTATAATTTCTTCTCTTCTCAACAGTGGAATGGATTTCAAATTGACAGGCAAGTATGCTGGTCATTGCAGTAAACATGAAATAAGTTTACATTGTAAAGAGTTAAACACACAGTGCAATCACAATACTTTTGAATTTGAATGACTAATGCTGGGATGTATTCTAGTAGAGCACAGTAGAAAAATGCAAATAAAAGAAGATTTTCAGGAGTACTAGCTACAAAGTTCTTAAATC
This sequence comes from Cyprinodon tularosa, assembly GCF_016077235.1. Lineage (NCBI taxonomy): Eukaryota > Metazoa > Chordata > Actinopteri > Cyprinodontiformes > Cyprinodontidae > Cyprinodon > Cyprinodon tularosa. The sequence continues at coordinate 731,853 of NW_024038395.1, read as the reverse complement.
ACCTGTGTAATTTGTTTTATGCATTCCTGGCTTGAATGAACAATGTGGTCATCAGGATCAAAGTACTGTAGTTCACTTCAGAGCAGGGCTTGTTACTTTGCTTTGTAAATTAAATTTAAATTCCCTAGCCCCCAAAAGATCTAATAACTATAGCAGGTCATGCAGTCAGTTTCACTGTGTCATAAGTATCTAACTTGCTTAGGTGAGCATATGGGGGGGCTCAATTTCTTCATACCCCTAAGGCAATTTACAGGGAAATCTCAATTAGAACATACAATCAGATTTGTATAAAACAAAGCAAAAAAAACTTTTTAATCAATGAAAAACCAGCTGATAGCATCCGGTCATTGACTTTGCAGGACACGATCCTGCAGGATGACACTCAATGGGGAGGAGTTTGGTTTCTGAATGGGGCAATAATAGGGAGAGAATTAGAGAATATTAGAGAATTGTGAGCAACACTTTAATAATGTTGACAACTGTAAATATTGCAAGAGCTGTGCCTTATAAAACAAACACTGTTACTTAAGCTAACTGATCATTTTTCATGCAGTTCCCTGGAGAGGTTTTCTGGAAACAACTCTGTTGCAGAGCTGAATAGATACAGAGACGAGGTCTTATTCAGCGGAGGAATGGCTGAGTCAGCGCGGATTGTGAAGACGTTGAGTGGACGTCGTGTTCTGCTGATATAAAATCAGCAGTTTGTTGTCCTAAACACACAAAAAAATCTGTTTAATTAATCTAAATAATTTTAATCCTTACCTGGGCAGGTCAGAGATCTTATGGACGAATATATTAAGCAACTGAGGATCAACTTGAGGGATCAGGCTGCCCTGATTGAAAGCACCAAGCGACTACAATCTTAGCACTTAGCACCCAGCTCACCAGACTAAAGGTAAAAAATCAAAACACAAAAATGATCTGCTAAAAACGTAAACTTTTAAATTTGAAGTTTAAAAAGTAATTAATCTTTGCATGGTGTGTGTGTGTGTTTGTACTTTTTTAACCCCTAAAGCCCTGAGGGTCTTAGTAGCAAATCCCACCTGAAATTACTGTACATATGTGAATTAAAGCAAGTACAGCTTCCAAACTATTAATTGGAAATACAATTGTTTGTATTTGTATAACAGAAAGGCATTGGGGAATATTCTTCAGGTGGAACCATTATTATAAGAGTCACCATGTCAGATTTCTAGGTGATTAAACAAAGAAAAAATGAAAAACAATTAGCCTCACCAAAATTATGTCCAAAATAAACTGCAAAACACCATGAAAACCCATTTGAAACTCATGATGAACCCTCAGACTATAGATTCACATCTTGACTATAACACAAGCAAATTTGGAGTTAGTAAGTTAAATCATGTTTGCTCCACAAAGATTTTAGTGAGCAGTGTGCGAGGCGGAAATGTGATTTTGGCACAGTGGAAAAAATGGCCCAATTATGCAAAAATGCTTTTTTTCACTCATAAAAGGGAATCTGGCCAGGGAGAAATTGAAAAGAGTTGAAAGGACAGGCCAAGAATGGAGTCTTAAAGGATTATTGGGAAATAAAGGAAATATAAAAGATATTTATAGAATAAGGAAAGCATTATTTATTCATCTTCAGAATACAAAATTAAAAAATAGAATTTAATAGATGTAAAACAATATTGTTACGCACTCATGAACAGTAGGTGGCAGTATGCACGCCCCTTCCCTAGAGCCCGGTGGGAGCGAAAACATTTTGAATGGAAATGAATGGGGAGAAATTAATAAACTTCTGGTCCCAGTCGCTCTCTGTCATTGATTCCAGATATGCTGGTTGTGTATTTAAATTTTTTTTTTTTTTTTGAGTTCCTCTTTGGTCAAAATCTGGTCAAAATCCATCAATGAGATCGCACCAAACAGGAAGTTAAATGCACAAAGGATCCGGTAGATTTCCAAATAAAACACATCCGATCTTAACCCATGATCCTTTTGTCAACATAAGTTTCTCCCGTATGCCACGACGTAATGCATTGATCTGAAAATCAACCTCAGACGCAACGCACGCAGTGGCGAGGGTTTGATCCGTCAGATGGAGTTAAATCACAAAGAATTCAATGTTGAATCGGGGCGGCAGCTAAATGCTAGGCGATGGGTAGCAGCCAAAACGTTGCAATTTCACATAATCCTGACGAGATCCGAAAAACCGTAGCAAAAACTAGCAAGCGGGTGATTATGTATGTTCACTAAGTAAATATTATGTAAATAAACCCTACACTTCTCGCTATAAATGTAATCAAAACCCATTTAAATGCAGAAACTGATTGAAATTATTTATTTTCCCACTAAAAGTTAGAGAAATCTCGGCCATGTTTATACCAAAACGTTACAGTTTCACATTATCTTGAAAAATCTTTGCAAGAAACGAACAAGCAAGTGAATATGTACATTCCCTGAGTAAATATTCTGGCAACAAACTATACATTCTCACTAGAAATGTAATCAAAACTCATTTTAATGCAAAAACAAACTCAAGTTATTAATCTTTCCACAAAAAAATGAGCGAATGTCGGCCATATATATTTTTTTTTTCCGTCTCCCAGCTGGTATCTTGAAAGTCACGTGACTAGGACGTAAAACAATAGAAAGCGTATAGGCAGAAGAAATGTAACAGTACCACAAAAATATGGCCATTAATGTACCTCCACTACGTTTTGCAGTGTGGACCAACGTAGTGGGGGTACATTTTCCCATGAGACTGGGTTGTACCAACACAGTACATTCCTGAGTTATTCACTTGCATTTCCTTGTGGGAACTCCCTATTAAGTGTTGCAATACTTAAAAACAACTTTGCTTTTATCCAGGGATCTTATAGAGTTTTAAAATCCAAATGTCTGTAGAAGTCCTGTATTATTAATGTTAAAGCTTGTTGGTAATTCTTAATAGGATTGGAAATTTGCTCCTTTCAGAACTCCATGGTGAAGGACAACCAGATAACCATGAGTGCTCGGCACCTTAACCAGTGGATGAACGGAGCTGCCTTTCACACCCAGATGATGATCCATCTGGAACGGTTAGAGGAGACAGATGGAACCAAGGCAAACACAGTCGCTGGTATTTACCAACAGCAAGCTGGCATTCTTCTGGACAAATACAAGAGTCATCTAAAGGAGAATTTAAAGACAGAGATGATATCTTATTATGTTCCGGAACATTACCAATATCCAGTTTGTTGTTTTAACTATAAGGGAAATGAAGTTTTTTGCTGTACGCTGTTTGGCTATAGTAACATTAATATTTGCCAGACTGAAGGCAGCCTGGATAAAGTCATTTCACAAATAATGTCCAGTCCACAAATTGCATGGGCAAGGACTTATTTTTCCAACTTGCAAGCTAATATTCCTACTCTTATTGGCCAACATGATTCATTTACTCTTCAGATACAATAATGAAGCGACATGCATGAGCGACTTCCTTTACTGCCTCTAGAGCTCTAAATAAGAAGGAAATACAGAGAATGTATGCTTGATATACTCAAAGCTTTCACCATATACTGTAACTATTGAACTAAAATACCCCAATCTAGTAAAGAGCGCCACTGATGACGACAGAAGAAAAAAACTACTATAGATCATTTAGTTAGAATTTCATGGTGCCTGAAACTGAGCATTGCTTTGCAAATGCAAGAAATTATAATGCAGAAATTTAAAGTACAATAATTAACCAAGTCCAACTTATAGCTCTGAAGCAGAGATATATTGGAATACCTGCATAAGCTTGTTAGAAAGTCGTGGCTTTAGCTACACAGAGCTGCTTCTTTATAGTTGTTTTTATTTCAGAATCCTTCTGCTCACAATTATATATTTGGGGAATCCTTGTTTTAATATATATACAGAGTCAATGATTCACTGCAAGCCAATGTCTACTGTCACTACATGCTCATCCAGGAGGAGAATCCTACGAAGCCAATGAGTCGATGCAATCATCTGGCTTTCTTTGTCTATGTAAAGTGCCTTGAAATGACGTGTGTTGTCAGTTGTTGCTATATAAATAACCTGAACTGATTTGATTAAAATTGATTTCCAATAAATAACTGTAAACATGTTTTGATGTATTTTATTATCATTGTATCATTAGAAACATCAGGTCAATGTAAATTATGAGGTAAAGGGTAGAAACCATCATGGTGTTTTTACTAGATGCCAATAGATAAAATACCAAACGTCATTCAGATCTTGGTTTTTAGGCTAAATCTGGTTGGTCCGTCATTGATTTAGTCCTGAAATAGTTGTTAAAAATTGGGCTGTTTGGTCGTTCTGATTTTGTCCCATTTCAGTCCAAAAATAGATGTTTAAAGGATGTTCCAAACCCAGTTTCACATCTTTTCAACTATATGAAAATTAGTTTTTCAACTTTCGCTTTTCAACCAAATGCAGACGTCTTTTGGACGTAAATCATATTGTCTTTTCAATAACTTTTCAACCAATTTTTGCTTGAAAGGAAATTCGTTTTTGAAACCATGAAAGAAGAATCTGAGCATAATATGTAGGACTTTAAATTTAACCTAAAATATAAAATAATATCTACTGTATACCTAAAACTAACACATTCACGCTGATTTAATGAATTCAGTGTTAATCAGTAAAAAATAAAAGATTTCTCCCAAATATAGTAACACCTCACTTGTAACATCTTTCAGCAGTGACGTCACAGTGCGGTAAGCCTAGCGCCATTCTCCCCACTTTACAAGCTAAATCAATGGGAACTACTAGACACATCTGCAATCAACAACAATTATTGAAGATTTCCAGAGGACTTCACCATTGAAATTCACCAGAGCTATAGTTAAACTGACAATGCCCATGTGCATGGTAGTTGGAGGTTGTAATACATAGGGCAAAAGTGTTTGACAAACATTTATGTCTCCAGTAAAGAACATTGAAATGAAATTACTCTTAATAAAAAACACTTATCTTTTATTGAACAGTATATAATAATTTAATATTTAAAGTACTTTCAGAAGCTTGAATTCTGAAATGGACTTTACCTTTAAAATAACCTCTAACCACCGTTGCCATCAATTATATAATTTTGCAACTTCACACAATTTTTCTGCAATTTTCAATTTTACCAATCAATAACCCAAATTATCATTACAGGGTTGCCTGGCGTACATCCCCGTAAGTCATTGTGAGAGGCAGAGTATACTCTGAACAGGTCACGTGTCTATTACAGGATAATATGGAAAAACAAGACAAACAACTGTACAAAAACACACTCACCCACATAAACTTGTTTCACTATCTTTGCAGGGCCTTTCCAATGACTTCCATTAAAAAAAAAAAACTTAACACCTAACCATTATGGGTTTATACCTAACCCTAACCCCAACCTAAGCGCAATTCACACCTTAAGTCAGGGGTGTCAAAGTGGTTCCAGAAAGGGCCGTGTGGCTGCAGGTTTTCTTTCCAACCAAGCAATAGCACACCAGACTCCAGTCATCTAGTCAAAGGAGTCCAATCTGAACATGATGACTTGATGAGATGAACTTGGTTAGAAAGAAAACCTGCAGCCACACGGCCCTTTCTGGAACCACTTTGACACCTGTGCCTTAAGGGCTGGTTTTACTCCTGCAGCAGTGTGTCGCAGTGAGCTTGACGCAGACATTTTTGGTTTACGCTCAATATTGAAGGGTGGTCTGCACTAAACGCTGTGGGACTAGATACAGCCAAGGCAATGAGAAAGTGGGGGTGAGTTTGTCCAAAAACGGAAGGACATGACGTCGAAAAAAAGCAGGGATTCAGGTGGAAAAAGGGTCCCAGCGTTCTCCCGCACCTCACTCTTCTAGCTGGTCCAACTTCACAAGTTGTTTTCCGCAATTTCGGTCATTAAAAAAAAACAAGCCGGCCTCCTTTCTACGGCACTCTCTGCGGTCACCTACAATTTGGGGACAGGTGCAGTAGAGTGTCTGCGGAGGGGGCGGGGACGTCTTTTTGTTCCCTGCGACCTATGCAGAGGACCTAGTTTCGAAGTATAAGACAGCCTTTAGTCCTAAGCGACCACTGACTCGGAAACAACAATACCCCTCGTGGGGTTGAGGCATTGGGCGCACATTGAGAGGTTGTTCCCCCCAACATGGCCCTGTTAGGTCTCTGCTTGGTGGTTCTGCCCCTGGGCCTCAGGTTTCTGGGCCCAAAACTTGGTCTGCCTTGTTAATAGCAGCCGGAGGAGCGTGTGGGCACATCACTGCATCACTTGGGGCTTCAGCATCAAAGCCTCTGGGGTCTGGCCTATTCCCCCTTTACTATGGCGTGCATTTGGATATCTCAGGCTCTGGTCTCCTTTGTGTCATCCCTTGGTTCTTTGGGGTGGCTCTGGGACCACTCAACCCTGAGATTGAGCATCTCTTCCACCTAAAAGGGCTTTACATACCTTTTATATACACAAACACACTCATACGTACAGACCACTGGTGTTTGGATCCTGCTGTGTTCACACAGAGTTATTCTAAATACAAAGCTGCAGTTTCAGCAACAAAAAGCTTTAGAGAAACTAACTTTTCCAGGTCACAAAGAGAGTCTCCTCAACCTCTGTTTCAGTCACCGTTTTAACATAATCCTCAGAGCAAGCCTGGTTGGTAGATGGTTGTCTGTAGTTAAATCAGAGTGTCCTCTGTCTCCACTCTCCTTACAGCCAATGAAGTTCTATTTCCTGATTTAGTACGATTTTTGTCATAGTTTTGTGCATAAAAATATACATGTATAATCACAAGGTCCGTTACACACATTAATTTCTAAAAACAAACACTGCTGTCAGTTTGACGAGGGTCTTACTAAAGAATGATCGGCACTTTTTCAAAGAGAATTAAATATTTATAGAAAGAGGATTCTACAACTGAGTTGACATGACTGCTTGTTTTTAGTTTGTTTAATATGAACCAGAAGCGGATCATTTTATTTTTAATCAGCTATATTTACAGTACTTGAAGAACTACTGAAATTATTTTCATATTACACATAAATAGATTCAAATAATTCAGCGGGGGAAAAGGAATTACTTTAGGTTTAGGATTCACTCCATGATAACAACCTAATGGGCCTACTGGCACAATCTGAAGCCATTCTATGGGCCTGATAGCCGCTAATAACAACCATTTATTGGGATGATAACATCCGAAACGCGGCTTCAAATAGCCAGTTAGTATTTACTGTGTAAAAGAATCAACATGAGGAGGGAAGCATGAGATGATGCATATGTTCTATATATTAAAACATTTTTAAGACTTTGTTTTCCCCTGCTGCCATAAGATTTCACCTAAATACATACATTGATCTACTACCATTCAAGAAATTATCCCATAATATTATCATGGTCACAACAGGCTATGGCAAGCCATTTTTATATCTATTACTTTTATTGAATATGTGTTGCAGATATCTGAAGAAAAAAAAACATTTTTACAAAAATGACATTCTCCACATCTAGAATAAACATTCTGGATAAAATAATAATTATGGATAATTCTAGATCTATAAATTAATATCAGATCTCCATATCCGTAATATTACTAGTTAGCGTTTGTATTATTTTCACTATGAAGAAATGTATTTCAGATATTATAAACACATATCACATTTCAAGCCGATAAATGTTAGAACAGCCACTGTAAACATTTCTTGAAATATAAAACTTATTTCTTACTAGTATATATATATATATATATATATATATATATATATTACTTTCTAAAATTCCATTTCTGGTACAGAAATTTAATTTAGAAAATATGTTATTACAATTCAGTCTGGGAATGTGGTTTTTATCAGGAAGAATCTAAATAAATATAAAAAAGGCCTGCCATAGTCGACTTCATATCAACTTGCATATTAATTCAAGCAACAATCTTCTCCTTCACCATCTTTCTCTCCTTTGCAGCTGTTTCTCTGTGCTTAAAAGACATTCCCCTTTTTTTATATTATTTCTTCATTAAAATCTCTACTTCCAATGGGGTGAAATAGGCACTTCCTGTTTCCTGTTGTCATGGTGATTTATTTGAATCGGTGCTCCACTGATAATGGCTTTTTATACTTGTTACGCACGTGTTCAACTCTGAGTGGTTCTACTTAGAGTTGATTGAACTAATATAGCAGCTGTTGTGAAACTGGAAACTCAGAGTTCCCAACTTTAGGTTAGATCAATAGTTACGGTTTTTAAACCTGGTTCCTAAAACTGACCCCCAGAACTCAATTCTCCGTGCCATATTGGCAAAAACAGAAACAAAAAGGAAACCTTTCACTTGATTTTAAGCTTTGTTGATCTGAGAATTGGATTTCTATATAAAATGCAAAGTTTTATTTTATCTGAAAGAAGATTTAGACCATTAAGTAACAATTATTTTTTTTTTTCTGTTTGAAATTTTTTAATCATATCTACACCAGCTGATATATGAGTTCAAATTTTCAGAAATTAACGTCAAAAATATAAAAAAAATGGTTTAAAACTTTGTATTTTTTTATCTATGAGCTTCTGTGTTTTGAATAAATTACCAACATAAATTAACTTTTTATATTATTAGTTTATTGTGGTGCACCTGAACACAGCTGAGTAAATTTAACGCTAAGGAATCACATGGAGTAATAAAAACAGGAAGCAGAGAAAAATGCTACTTTCTCACATTTTTAATCGTCTAACTGAGCAGAGCAGCCCAAGAAGAGACAGAAGCAGTTTTAAGACACATGTATGCAAAGACTCACAATGAAACCACACATCAACCTGAAATAAAACCACAATAAAATAACACACACATTTCCTTCTTTACAAAACGGGGACAGGGACGGATTTATGCTGCAGAAAGTTTTTCAGACTGGTGGGCATTTCCAGCTCATCGATGCAGTGGATCTTGTTGATGCTTTTCAGATGTCTTCGCACGGCAAGTCTGCACTGTGAGGTCAAGGCTTTGGGGCTTCCTGAATGTGGGGAAGCAAAAGAAGAAGCATTTTTAGAGAGAAAAATCTGATGTTAGAGAAAAGGACGTATTGGTTCTTTTTAATGATCTTGCATGTCTGCCCTTCAGGAGTATGTTTACATATTAAAAACCTCCAGCTCCTTGACAGAGATTTTCCTGGTGTTTCTTGGAATAAGACTGCATTTCATTGCCAAAGTCACGTTTTATTCTATGCAAAATTGTGAAAATACCCCAAAATTAAAATATATATGAGAATGTTTGTACCTCTCTCACTCAGAAGCAGCTCCACGGCTTCGTTCTGCTTCGTGGACTTCTCAATGATCAGCGTGGGGAGGTAGACGTTTGCACCAAAGTCAATTAGCAGCTGGATGTACTCCACTCCGCAGCCGTACCTCAGGCACATCTCCAGCACTGTTTTAGGCTGCTTGACTAAGCCCAGGAACCTTGCATCTGTGCAGTTGTAATCCGGGTCCGCCCCATAGAGGAGCAGCATCCTAAAGCACTCTATGTGTCCGTAAACTGCAGCCAGGTAGAGCGGTCCGCCGCTCACTCTCTCGCAGGACGGCCACACCAGGACTTTGGAGCGAGAGTTCACGTCTGCGCCATGATCCAGCAGCTGCCTGAGGATCTCCACGTTGCCCTCTCTGGCTGCAGTGAGAACAGGGGAGCTGTTATTGGCCTTGCTTCCGTTGGGGTTGGCGCCGGCTCTGAGGAGGGTAAGAACACAGTCCAGGTATTTCCCCCGAACTGCTGTGAAAAGGGGCGTTTGGGCTTTGACATCGACAGAGTCTACTAAAGCGCCGTGGCCTAGCAGAACCTGCAGGCAGCTGAGGTGGCCTTTAGACACAGCGGCGTGGAGAGGCGTGCCTGCGATGCCCCAGCCGCCTCTACAGTTGATGACTTTCTTGTAGATTTCCTGGCAGAGCATTTTGTCAAGGAGTCTGTCATCGTTTTCTAACACCGCCTGCCTGAGCTGGGAGATCTCACTGCTGTACTCTTCTTCCTCAGCGGTCCTTAGCTGGTACATAGAATCTGTGGAAAGATTTTTTAAAAAGTAAGAGAAGGACAACACACCCAATTTAAAAGAAAAAGGGTTAAGTTTAATGTTGAGCTGACTGAGAGGCTGGTAAGTCAATCTCCAAAGCCAACAGCAACAAAGAGTGGCATCTGTTAGCTGTCATCTAGTCTCCATAACAACCACTTGGCTGGTGATGGCAGAAACCCCATCTTTTTTAAATATTTCTAAATGCTGCTTTGCCTTCAACAGGAGAAATCTTCAGATGTAATAAAGATTAAACGTTTCAGCAACAAATAAACTTGGTGAGTCTGATTTGAGACAAATTATGAATATGTGGAGAAGCGACGGCCGGATGCTTTAGTATGGTGGAAGATCTGTGATGCTATGGACCCATTTCTGCTCCATGGGAACTTTTTTCCCAGGCATCATGAACTATTTAAAATGCATTTAGACATTCTTGATTGAACTCTTGTTTTTATTATTGTATTTCTTTTATTTTGGCTCTATGTGCGATGTTTCATACTATTGATCTGTTAATTCATAAATGACCGCAGGAACTTTTTTCCTACTCATCAAAATAAAGGCTGAATTTTTATAACCTTTTACAGATGGAGATGGCTTCCTTTTGAGACATTCTATCCATATTTGACAGGAGAACTGAATAACTTTTTTCAACACAGGGAGGCAGGATGCAGATCATTATCAGCGCATCTTACAAGCAGCCAAACTTGGCTACAGTGTCAGTGAGTGTTCTTCTAAACTACTGACACACATCCGATTCCAATTGGAGAAAATGCACGAGTTTTGATATCAAAAGTTTCACATGATCCAAACAGACTAAAGCCAGTCTGAGCTAGAAAACAGTCTTTGTTGTGAGTTTAAGGTTAAAAAAGGCTGTAAAATCTACCTAGAATCATTTAAAAAAATAAAACAATCAGGACTGATCAAGTATTGCTTGTTAAATATGTGAATATGCAAATCAGCCAAAATGTATCATATAAAAGGAGGCTAAAGTATTCACACCCCTGAACCCTTTAATTTTATAGCAACAAACTTCAGTTCATTCAAATTGTATTATGAGGTAGACTAACACTGCAGAATTGTTTAGTGATAAAAACCCAAAATATGATTTACCCCAATACTTTTTCAGCTAATAATCAGAAAATAACTTGCCAATAACTTGTGCAATGTATAATGTGCAATTACTATTTAATATCGAGTGCAATAGTTATTTAGATAAATACCCATCTATATAAATACCCTGTGCAATAACCCTGTATAATAACCCTGCCTTTATCAATTTCTTCCTTTGGCATTTTCTTCTTTTTGACTATTTGAACTGATTTAATGACTTCATTTCTCCACTGTGAGATAAATAGAGTTCCTGGGCGTGCAGGTGGCAAAGTGGTTAGCATGCACAACCTATGTACGGAGGCGTTAGTCCTCAACGAGGCCGACCCAGGTTTGAATCCGAATCTGTGGTCCTTTGCCGCATGTCTCCCTCCCTCTCATATACCCCCTTTCCTGTCAGCCTACTGTCGAAAAAATGAGCCAATTAAAAGAAAAAAAAACAAACAAAAGAGGTCCATGAATTAGTCCACCTGTGCGTGTGCCTTTTTCTCAGAAAACTTTAGTGAGCAAACAGGCTCCAGAAGAACATGGAATAGAGAGCAGGCAGGACTGGATACGGATGGATAAAAAAATAACAATGATAATAAGTGTTTCCTGTTTGCTATAAGTCACAGAAAACATGTAGAAGAGGGTGACTTGCTCAGATAACATCTAAATGAAGATGAGGGCCAACATTCAATATTTGAAAATACCACAGACATTACACTTGAATACCTAGTGATACACGGTAATGGCAGCATAATGCTGTGGGGCGTCTTCCATCATGGGAAGGGAAGCTGTTCAGGGCTGATTACACTGATCATCTATTAAAGGCTCTAAAAGACTTAAGACTGGGTCGGATGTTTACTTTCCAGCAAGAAAAAAATATGATAAAAACTTTTTAAAAATACATTAAGAGCTAAATTTGAATGGACCATATTAAAACATAATTAGCATTAATGGTCAGAACTAAATCCAACTGAGGAGCTGCAGTACAAGTTGGATAATCCTGTTCACAGATAATATCTGGATTATTCTGCAGAGAATAAATTATTCATTTATATCTGAATGCAGGAAAATCTGTCAGCAACATTTTCCAAAAGTGAGACTTAGAAAAGCATGCCACACTAATAAGATTTTTTTGTTTTACTTCACAATTATTCCTTGCTTAGTCTTGACATAACATTTATTTTAAGAAGACTAAATGCGGGTTAAAAGGATCTAAATGCACTGGAGCAGAACTTCATTAATATCATGCAAAATATTATGTTTAAGATCAAAGCAGCTTGAGAGCGTCACTGATAATAAAAAGGAATATTTATAGCAAAAATATTAGAGGTCTTCTATATATTTCGGCATATGAAAAATATGCATTTAAAAGAACAGTTTCTTTCTGGGTTGGATCTTCCTTCACAGTCTGTTCTGGACAGATTGTTCAATATGAAATACTCGCCATATTCGGCTGAGCTGCAAGCATGCCGAAGCTTTCTACATTACTCAAGGTTTTAAAGCTGAAACAACCCAATCGAAAACAGAGAAAGACGTTTAAAAACAGCAGGTTTGTGTCGCTGTGGATCAGCAAAAATATGCGAATTGTTTAAAAAAAAAAAAAAAAAAACAGCCCAAACATATAAAGCTGACACAGCGTTCCAACACGTCCAATCTGACAATCTATAGAAAGATACAACAGTCTCTAACTGTTCTTTCCTAAGAGGAGTTTTTAACCAAATGAACCTAAATTAATGTTTGTTTACAGTTTATAGGCTTCTACCTTCAGTCTTTCACAATCAGAGTTCCTCTTCTTCATTCTTCCGCTTCCTTGTTGCCGCTACGTTAGAAATCTTTGCTGCCCCCTGCCGTTCAGTAGGTGTAAAGTCTTGTTTCGTTTAATGGCGGTTGGCAAACAACTTTTGGGTGCGCATTACCGCCACCTACTGGTGAGGAGTGTGGCTCAGACTGGCCTTATTCATAAAGATACCTATATTATATCTATAATTTTACTTTACAATACTAAATCCTCCGAATTATTCCTGTTATTATTACATATTTAAATAAATATTGATAACTTTTTTTTTTACTTTTTCTGCAGAATATCTATCAAATCCAATTTCACTTTCTCTTATTTAGGTCTCTAAACAAAATCTTTCGTTCTTCTTCATACTACTTTCAATACATCACAACATGTTCTACTGTTCCGTCTTGTCCACAAAATTCACATTTGCCTGACATAAGTTTCCCTATTTTGAATAGTGTGTTATTTAATCCTGCATGTCCAAATCTAAGTCTTGCAATAACTGTTTCCTCTCTTCTGCTTCCTTCTGCTATCCTCATTTCTCCAACTTTCTGTTGACTCCTATAAAACCATCTTCATATCCTTTCTTCTTCCCATTGTTTTTCCCACCTTTCCTTCATCCTGTGTTTAATGATACTTTTAATTTCTGTCTTTCCTAAGTTAATCAACATAGCAATGGTTTTGTTTTGTGATGCTTCCTTAGTAATCTTGTCTGCAATTTAATTTCCTTTAATTCCTATATGTGCTGGCACCAAAACAAAAAGAACACTAATACCCATCATTTGAACTTGATATAGAACTTGCTATATTTCAATTAAAATGTCTGATCTACTCTTCTAACTAGGATTTTGTATACTGATTAAAGCTGAACTTGAATCTGTGCATTTAATTGATCTTAATGGTCTCACTTGGCGTAAAGTCTTCTTCTTGTAAGGTTTTATGGTGGTTGGCAAACTAGTTAAAGTGCATTACTGCCACCAACTGATAAGGAGTTAAGCAAGGAAACAGGAAACGACAAAAAAAAATAAAATAATATTTTTCCCAACTGTTTAACTTAACCGAACATAATAAATACTTAGTCACATTTGCCCTCATAATTTCTTATTTATCTTTAAGTTAATGTCACTCGGCCAGTTTCCCATCATGCTTTCAACCATTTCCCAGTTTAAATCTTTAACTTCAAGATACTTTTTTGCATCTTTCACTATTATATTAATTTTTTTCGTTTTTTCTTGTCGTCTGAGCGCTACAATTGATAACTTCTACCATGAAAAGAACAAAATCGTTCTTTTTTACATTCAGTGAATCTTCAATTGTGGGACATTGCTCCAGAGGTTTTGAATTTGCCATGTGCTAAAATTTTGGTTTGGGTTTTTCTGACTGGGATGAGATCCTTTCTGCAGGTTCAGCACATGTTATTCCGAGCTCAAATTTCAGTTTTTTAATTTTTTCAGACCTTTTACTCACTTCACAGCCACGATATGCAGCAGTATGTTCTCCACCACAGTTACTGCATTTGATTTTAGCTTCTTTTCCACATTTTCCATACTCATGCTCTCGAGCTTTCGGACCCTGTCAGACTCTGAACCCTCCTGGGAGCCAGTGGATGCCTGGAAGTCTGGATCCTGCACCCTGTTTCTGTTCCTGCCTGATCTGGATCCTGTCCCTGTCTGTTCAGGTCTGTTCTGGATCCCTGACCAGGATCGGCTTCCAGCATGTCCTCTGGGACTGCAGCACTTGGGGACATTCATGGACTGGACTGTAAAACCAGGTAAGTGGCCAACTCAGATAATCATCTTCTGTCAGATGATCGTGGTCACTTACCTGTGTTTCTCCTGCAGAGTTCTGTGATTGGGTGGTGCCCCGCTCCCCATCCAGCTATGTCCGAGAGCCACAGCTCCACTTTAGTTTTTGTTAATTTAATAAACCTTTTTTAACTTCCCTACTGACTGTCTCTCCTTGAATACTGGGTCCATCTGTCCTCGGTTCATGACAGGAACTCCTCCAATGACTCCCCTGCTAATCCTTTTGTTCTCCACTAAGCTGAACTGAACTCTTTTCCCCTCAATCTTGTTGATCCTTTTGGTTATCCTTGCTGTGTGCTGTCTCTGCAGTTTTTTAATAAGTCTCCACTATACAGGATTCTGGCACTTCGGACTTCTCCTACAAGCTTATTTATTGATTTTGTTAACTGAACCAGATTCCAATCTGCAAAAGAGTCTGTCTGATTAACTAGTTTGAAAATGACTTTAATCACCTGACTGTTCTGAACTGGACTCCTGCTTTTTCTGCTTTTTCTCAGTTTTTGACGCTAATCTCTTCCAATCTTCGTTTTCACTATTTCCCTCTTCTAACCCACAAGAATCGCTTCCTGTGTCCTCGCTACTCTATGGCAACAACTATGGCCTCATAAAATTTATGAAATACAAATAATATCTGACCCTTGTTTCTCACATTTCTGAAATATCAAACAACTCTCTAAAACAGTCCAAACTGAGTCCAAAGAGCTGCTATTTTAAATCATGAAATTGTATTTCAAGAAAGAGAAACAGCAGCAGCTGATTAGTCAATCACTTAATTTGGATGGGATTAAACTGATTTCAGATAATAAAGTAAAAAAAATCTTGGTGTTATTTTTGATCAGGACCTGTCATTTAAATCCCATATCAAAGAGGTTTCTAGAATTCCCGTCTTTCATCCGAGGAATATTGCAAAAATTAGAAATATCCTGTCCAGGGCTGATGCTGAGAAACTAGTCCATGCATTTGTTACTTCAAGGCTGGACTATTGTAATTCTTTACTATCAGGAAGCTGATCCAAAATGCTGCAGCCAGAGTTCTGATGAAAATTAAAAAGAGAGATCATATATCTTCTATCCTGGCTTCTCTTCATTGGCTTCCTGTTAAATCCAAAATAGAATTTAAAATCCTCCTTCTCACATATAAAGCCTTAAATGGCCAAGCTCCATCTGATATCAGAGATCTGATTGTTCCTTATGTTCCTAACAGAGCACTTCGCTCTCAATCTGC
This sequence comes from Cyprinodon tularosa, assembly GCF_016077235.1. Taxonomy (NCBI): domain Eukaryota; kingdom Metazoa; phylum Chordata; class Actinopteri; order Cyprinodontiformes; family Cyprinodontidae; genus Cyprinodon; species Cyprinodon tularosa. Next base: position 715,971 of record NW_024038395.1, on the reverse strand, counting down.
AGGTTAACTAGTGGTTCCTAGAATTTCTAAAAGTAGAATGGGAGGCAGATCTTTTAGTTATCAGGCTCCTCTCCTGTTGAACCAACTACCAGTTTTATTGAGGCAGACACCCTGTTTACTTTTAAGGCTAGGCTTAACCCTGTAATGCCAAATGTATCATATTTGATACATACGGTTTCTGAAATGTTTTGCGTCTGACACCTTTTGCATAATTTAATGTTAAAAACTTTGCTCAAAATCCTATTGTACACAATCACATATACCTGATAACAGAGGGCAGAAGACTACACAAATAAATTATCTTGACTTATCGCATAGTAATAAATTATTAATATCAAAAATGTATTTCTGTTTTTTCTTTTTACATATTTTGTTAAAAGGCCAAATAAGGACTTAAAAAAAAAAAAAAAAAAGTAATTTTCTGTTTTGTTTTATTCTTGGATTCTTGGCTTCAAAGGGTTAAAACTTTCTTTTTTGATAAAGCTTATAGTTAGAGTGGTTCAGGTTAGCCTGAACTATCTCGTTAGTTATGCTGCTATAGGCTTAGAGTGCTGGAGGGACCCCTCTGACCGTGACTAACTGGATGTGCTCTCTTCATCCTTTGACATGGGAGCTAGCTCTGAGCTCATCTGCCTGGCTGTGTGTTTCCTGGAAGGGGCCGCCTTTTACAGCTGCTTTTTGTATCTCTGTTTCTGTCTCCTTGAACCGCAGTCGGCCTCGGCAGATGGCCGCTCACACTGAGCCTGGTTCTGCTGGAGGTTCCTTCCTGTTAAAAGGGAGTTTTTCCTCTCTACTGTCGCTACAAGCATGCTTAGTGTGAGGGATTGCATTTGAGTCAATGAGTCGATGCAATCAGCTGGTTTTTCTTGGATAGAAAACTTTGAATCAATTTGACTGTATGATCTGGTGAACTGTAAAGTGCCTTGAGATGACTTGTGTTGTGATTTGGTGCTATAGAAATAAACTGAATTGAACTGAATTAAATTACAAAGCTAAGCTGAGCCAAAAGGAACAAGTAGTAGCTTCTTAAAATGTAGTGGAGTGAAAGTTAAAAGTACCCCCTCCAAAAATAACTCAAGAGATTCACTAAGTACTCAAGTACAGTAATCAAGTAAATTTACTCTATTACTTTCCACCACTGGTCACAATGGGTCGAGTAGCTAAACATTTTACTGAAGTAAGAGTAGCAATATTTTGTCAAGATATTACCCAAGTTAGAGTAAAAAGTAGTAAAACTACTCACTACAAAGTATATTTTTGTCGAAAAGTTACTCAACTAACTATAACTAAGCCAATTTAAGCAATGTTGTGGGGGCCTGTGTTGTCAAGAATTAAAGTAACCTAAACCCATCTGACTCAGGCGAAAGTACGTCCCAGAATCAGGATGGTGAGTAGGGTGGAGTACCCATAGTTTCACCGCATTTATCCTTTACCTGAGGAGGTAAAGGATAAATATATAAACAAGCAAAAACTACTAAAATTCTGAAAAGTGTGGCTGAAATTTGCATTTAACCCTTGTGAAATAAGAACTTTCTAGAATTGTGTTAAGGCTCAATTTATTAATGTATTTATCTATTTAACCATTTTTGTACATATGGTTCTTCCTCACATTAGATACAAATGATACAGACATTATTGTTAGATGTATAAAGATGAGAAAGACTAGTTCCTGCTTCTTATTTAATTTTTAAAAAAGTTGAACCGAGATATTATTTGTTGTGTTAAACGAAAATATTTCATGCAGTAGAAAAAAATATAAATAAGCTTGTTTTTTTCCCCCAGAGTGTTAAAGGTATTTTTTACAAATCTAGACATATTTAATAAATTAAGTTTATAAAGAATAAATAAAACAGGTCTTTGGATATAAAGGTTTCTCACTATTTGACTGGGTCATTTTAAGACATAAATATGCTTCAATTTGCACCATTCAGTCATATTTTGGCTGCACATTTGCATCCATCTTCCCATCAATTAAGAGCTTCCTATTGCAGGAAAGCATCTCCACAGCATGATGCTGCCACCACTATGTGTCATAATGGGGGTCATCATGATGATGATGATGTTGCATGTTAGTTATCTTGCCAGAATACCTTTTCCACTTCTTTTATCTAAGGTACCATAGACTTGGTCACCTTATTTCAGGTGGACAAACATGTCTTGGTAGGTTTTGCATAATACTGTGCTGTTCATGATGGACTAAACAGGTGTCTGTTCGATTTCCTCAACTTTTAAACTGAATTCCAAGAAAAGACAATGAGGTTTGTGGTTGAAATATGACACATTAAAGTTCAGGACAGGTAAAACATTTGCAAGCCCCCCCCAAAAAAAAAAAAACTATAATAAGCTGCACAAAAAACAAGACAACATTGGAAAAAACATTGTTTGATCAGAAATCATGTTTGATATGTTTTCATTCTCTGTTTATTGACACAGAAACATAAGTTTCAAGACTAAGCACTGATTGGTTAGCTGCCTGTGATGTCATGAAGGGGGCGGGAGCTTGTTTGTGGCCTAACCTGTCTGCCACACATACAGGTGGTCACCTGACATAATAGTTTATGTAAATTCATCTGTCTTTTAAAGTTGTTGTCTCAAATAATTATGTTTAGAATATAATAAAAAAAAAGGGTTTTTTATTTTAGAACAAATAGAGCTGCATACAGATATTAACTCACTGCAGCCTCTACTAAAGAAAATGCTGCGGTTCAATGGAGAATTTCCCTCTAAATGATAAAAATCTGATGTGGCAGAACTGATCTAGTGACATTTTTTTGTATCGATTGAAACCTGAAAGACTTACTATGTTAGTTTAGCCAGTAGGAAATAATGATTGTATGAGGAAGTTACATTGCAGCTTGGCAAGAAAACCTGAACAACAACAGGAGAAACAACTGTTAATCTCCTCCCACAACAGGTTAAAGACTTGCAGCAGAAACAATTCAGCCGGTCATACATAGTAAATAACAGCTGCACTGTCAGAACAGAGGGAATAAGGGTGGAGAAAAGAAGTAGTGCTTCAACAGGGTAAGCCTCTAAAGCATTCTCTTTATAAGGATTGTTTCCTCAGGTCGGTGAGCTTAACTGTTGCCTTGTATCTTTCTGTTTCAAGGACATTAATAAAAAAAAAAACAGCCATGAGCTACTCTGACTGGATGTCGAAACTGCCGGCTGAGCTTCACACCACCTCTCTGTTTAAACTGGTCATTCCAGGTAGGAAACTCTGGTTATGTCACTCTGACACTGACTCCTCTATTACAGTCATCACAAAGGGAAGGTGACTGGTTATTAGCTGAAAAACATTTAAAATCAAACTTCAGATCCACACATCTAACTCTATCCCAGAACTCTTAAACTTTTCATATATATATATATATATTTTTTTTTTTTTACTTCAGCTATTTATATTTGTTTAATTAGTAATCACTGTGACTACTAATGTAAGATTTGGTATAACACCCCTTAAAACAAATGTGTTAAAAAAGAACAATAACAAAAAAAACACACAATTTTTTTCCTGTTAAGAGGACAATTATAGTCCTTTCTCCTTAAACCCCTGTTGGAGGTTTCTTCCTGTTAAAAGGGAGTTTTTCCTCTCCACTGTCGCTACAAGCATAATGAGTCGATGCAATCAAATGGTTTTCCTTAAAAAGAAAACTTTGAATCAATTTGACTGGTTGAACTGTAAAGTGTCTTGAGATGACGTGTTGTGAATTGGCGCTATAGAAATATACTGATTTGAACTGAATTGAGTATATGGAGAGGTAAAGAAGAAACTTATTGCTGCATGAAATTTAGACAAATCACTGTGTAGTTTATCACAGACCCTTTACTGCACACAGCTGATATTTGGCAGAAGATGCTCTAAATGGATCAGAACAAGGATAAAAAAGTAAAACCTTATGTTGGGATTGAAACTAATGCTTCACCTTTAATGCACCCTCCCTACAGCCAAATTCAGCGGCGGCAGCATTAGGCTGTGGAAATACTTTTCTGCAGCAGATAGAAAGAATCTGGCTGTGCTAGATGGGAAGATGGATAGAGCAACATACAGCAGATAAAAACAAGCAGTCTTTGAGGAAGCTAGATTTTCACAGATTAATTTATTCTCTTAAATCATCTTGTTGTTGCTAAGCACTGATCTATATTCATTTTTTTAGACCATCAACATAGACTCACACTGAAGGTCTAGTATTGATTTGTGCTTGACCTTAGTAATTGGTCTAGTACCAATGTTTCAAATAAATGTTGGGTGGTGCAAAAGAGTCTTTTTGATCCTTCTTCTCTTATGCACCTGTAATGTTAGAAACATATATTTAGGGAGAGGCATATATTTAGGGAGAGTGGCAGCCTAGTGGTTAGGACAGTGCGCTTGGAATCCAGAGGTTCATCAATGGCAGCCCACTGCTCCCCAATGGGATGGTTTAAATGCAGAGAGTGAATTTCATTGCTCTGTACTTGTGACAGTGTAATGACAATTAAAACATTTTTTTGAAAAAGCTGAAAGATGTGTGAAGTGCACCATTTAATCACGTTTCACCATCATAATTGAAAATAATATCCTCACCTTTCCTCCTTCAGAAAACCTTGCATGACTTTCTTACTCTAACGTTAACATGCCATTTTTTTTTACATACTGCATGCATCTTTTTTCATTTCAAGAGGATGTTGTATGTCTATTTTAAAAATTAGAGTAGTAGAAAGAATAATTTTTCTATTTTTGTTTTTTAAAGAGATTTCAGCCCATGAGTACTTTCGAACAAATTATCTTGGTCTATAAAGCAAACATTTGGGCACCATAGTATTAGAATATGCAGAAGACGTGATGAGGTAGACGCCCGTCTTTCAGCAGGACCAGAGCCCTAAACATGCAGCCAAGACTGCCTAATCAAAGCCTACATCTAATCCAATTAAACGTCTGTGATAAAGCTTGAAATTTTAATCTCTCAAAATGTTTTCATCTTCCAAAGTTCACAGGTTTGATAGAGCATAAATACAATTGTAGAGAACTGCTGGAGTTATAGCCAGAGTGGCGATTGGCGGCTTTCTGGTTAGGGCAGGCATCCCCAAAGTCAGTCCTCAAGGCCCCCTGTCCTGCAGGTTCTAGAGGTTTCCCTGCTTTAGCACAGCTGATTATAATGATTGCAGTAGACCAGAAGCCTGTTAATCAGCTTTCAATTAAAATCAGCTGTGCTGGAGCAGAGAAACCTCTAAACCCTGCAGGACTGCGGGCCTCCAGGACTGAGGTTGGGGATGCCTGGGTTAGGGCATCGTGAATGGATCCCAGAGGTTCTGAGTTCAAGCCCCACTCCCACACTGCTGCTCAGCTCCCTGAGCAAGACTCTTAACCCCACACTGCTCCCCAGGCGTCGCACAATAGCAGCCCCCTGCTCCCCAAAGGGATGGGTTAAACGCAGAGAGTGAATTTCATTGCTTTGTACTTGTGACAGTGTAATGATATTAAAGTTCAATATTCTATTCTAGAAGACTACAGCTGTAAACGCACCCGAAAATCTTAAAGCCCAACTCTATGGGGCTGAATATCACTTAACTTTTATTATTTGTATTTAAAGATATTTCTGGACAGATCCACCTTTTCTTTTAAAGTTATAATTCAGTACATTTCAGTTCATTTTCATGGAGCCAATTCACAACACGTCATCTCAAGGCACTTTACAGTTCACCAGATCATACAGTCAATTTGATTCAAAGTTTTCTATCTAAGGAAAACAAGCTGATTGCATCGAAGGCAATCGCTCACACTAAGCATCCTTATAGCAACAGTGGAGAGGAAAAACTCCCTTTTAAATGGAAGAAACCTCCAGCAGAACCAGGCTCAGTGTGAGCGGCCATCTGCTGAGGCCGACTGGGGTTCAAAGAGACAGAAGCAGAGATACAGAAAGAAGAAGAGATACAAAGTCTGTCAACCAGCCACAGGCGGCCCTGTGCAGGAAACAAACAGCCAGGCAGACCTGCTCTGAGTCAGCTCCCACGTCAGAGGACGAAGAGAGCACATCCAGCCAGTCACAGTCAACACTGTGGAGATTACACTGAAAATGTATTTTCTGTGGCTTGTCTCTTGAAATCTCCATAAATCCATTGAATGATTCTGATAAAAGAGTAAGAAGGGCCTTTAAGCAGACAAAGGCTGTAGACAAGTGTCTATCTAAACTGAAAGTATGGCACCAGGCTCGGCCTGGGAATGATTTTTGGCCAGGCGTGCTGGAAGCTGTTTCAAGCGAGGGGGGCTGATGGCTGGGTTGGAAAACACATGACGTCTTTAGGTTGAGGGCTGTGGCTGACGTTTTTAACATAATATTGTAGGCCTACATTTGTCGCCAAAAACTGCCATTTAAAATGCATTGGAACAAAGCATGAACATTTTAAACTTTATTTCTTTTTTTTTAATCATTCAAAACAAACAGCAGCTCCCAATCAGCAGGATCAGGAATACTTGAATAAAACATGGCCTAAATATCGCCTAAACTGAGCATTGAACGTCTTGCAAGTCCATTCGACTATGGATATGGGGAATGATTTCATATCTGAAACAAAAACACACAAAAAAAAAAAAACAATTAACTAATTTCATATTTTGTTACTAAATAGCTTAATACAGACATAAAATTTAATGATATGCAGCCTTATTCTAGCATAGACTTCTTCAGCCACAGGACTAAGACGAATAGGCACATAAATAACGCTAAATGCGGCAGTATAGGGGAATTAAAACCATTTCTTACCTCGAAATAGTCAGAAATACGTTTCTGCTGCCTATTGCTAGCCATGCCTAAATGAATGTGAGGTGGTGGAAGCTTCTGGGGGAGTAGCCTAGTTTTTTATGAAATATTAAAATAATGAATCATTAGTTTATATCTTATACACAGCCCATCATTTTAATCCCATATCAAACACAGTCTTTTAAAAAAATAAATACATAAATAATTTCATGTTTTTAAGTACAATATTATGTTACTCCACAGCCCCCCACCATGGGGGGCTGATGCTATGACGAGGGAGGCTGCAGCCCCCGCAGCACCCCCCTTCCCGTGCCACTGTTTTTGGCACTGGCATTTTTCCATCTACACCTGCCCACTCATGGTGGTTTTATTGGCTTTGGTTATTAACACGGACGCGACAGTGACTGCTGCTGTGTAATGACCAGCAGGGTTGCCAGATTCCACTGACTCACGTTTACCAGCCCAAAAAATGTTCATAAACCGTCTGGAGATATGAAATCTCACCCAATTTGAACCTATTGATCTCTTAGGCCATAAATCTAAAGAAAAACATTTTTTACCCATAAACCGCCATCCTAAACTGCCGGAGCAGGAAACATCCCAACCTGGCAACAATCCATGTAAGGCAGGAAACGTTAGCCCTTAGATGCAAAGCCCCATCATGCACATATTTTTGCAAAATACTCTAACATAAACTCGCCAAATAGAAGAGGAACATCGTAGTTTGGTTTTAGGGAAGGATTTTAGTTTTATTATAATTTAGTTTGTTGCAAGGATATTACAGATTGGAGAAATAGATAATTACATCACATGTCAACCATCACAAGCATGTGCATGAAAAGGAAGGGCAATATATACTGCATGCATCTTGTAGGTGGTTGACATTGTATTACTTCTTGAGCTCCTTGAATTATTTAATGTCTGAGGTAGGTGCTTTGGCCGGAGACTAAATTTTGGGGCCGGTATGATTTAAGGACAGCCAGCCCTTGCATGCTGAAATTAGGACCGGCCCACCGGGCAAATACCCGGTATCACAGATTACCAGTCCAAGCCTGTGTGACACCATAAAACCACAGCTCTGCTCTCCTACTTGTTCTTTCTTTGTTATTCCCAGGAAGCCACGACTCAATGAGTTACGATCTGGACGTTCACTCCCGAATCATCGAGCCTAATGCACTGAGGAGATTTAGCAGGCTTTATTGCGTGCGTAAAATAATACACACATGGGCAATCACTCAGGTAAGGCGAGAATTAATCACAACAGCATGGAGAAAGATGGAAAGGATGGGGAGGTTGACATGTCAGTTTCTGTCTCAGGAGGTGAACATGACTGAGCAGCTAAATGCAGGAGTTCGCTATTTTGACCTTAGGATCGGCCGCAAGCCAAACGACACTGATCCTACCAGGCTGTATTTTCACCATGGGCTGTACACACACACCGACGTGGAGGTAAACACTCCATTCCTAAAGTCTTAGACCAAACATAGTGCTAAGAGATGAATGCTTCTCTGGGGTTTCCTGGCTCCATGCATTAAAAACTCTCATTAAGTTTGATTAAATTATACTTTGTTTGTTTCATTTTTTGCTTTCTTTCTGTAATCAGACCATTCTTCAGGAAATAAACACGTGGGCGGAGAGTCATCCTAAAGAAATCCTCATCTTGTCTTTATCCCACTTCGAGGGATTTGACAAGAAGATTGCAGCAAAACTTCACAACCACCTGATCGAGTTCATCAAAAACCTTTTCAAAGCCAAACTCTTGCCAAATATGGTATTCCTTTTCTTTCTTTTAGGATTATTTTACTCCATCTTTTCTCTCCTGGCCTAGAATTCAAAATCACTCTATGACAGCATTACTGTATCACTGCAGGTCAATCCCACTCTCAAACACTGCTGGGATAACGGCAAAAACGTAATAGTTTCATATGACCATCCATCCTACCATCAGGCTGTGCTATGGAGAAAAATAACGTATTACTATGGCAACAGTATGGACCGTGCAAAAATTACAGCCAAACTATGTCAGGCTTTGGAAAAGCAGAAGTCTCCCAATTGTGAGTGTTGCTCATTTCCACACAGATTGACTCACTTTTTAATAATAATAATAATATCTTCACGTAATCAGAATTAATATTTTTTTCCTATCAACAAATACACACAAAATAACTGCAGTAAATTGATTTTACACCTCATTGTTTCTCTAAAGCAAACCTGTTTTATGATTTATTTACAGATTTCTTCGTCTGTGGCTTGAATCCAACCCTTCCACACAATTCTGGCATCCTCAGATACATCCTGCGTGTGTGCGACAGCTTCCCCAACGTCGTGCGAAGGGGTCTGCCAAAAATGCTACGATGGGCGAAGCAGCAGCATGAAAAGACGCCTATGAACATCATCGCCTCAGACGTGGTGACTAGAGCTGACTTTGTTAAAACGGTTGTAGAGCTCAACTTGAAAAAAGGGAAACGACGATGAAATCACACTGGAAAAAGTAATCAATTCTTAAATTAAACGTATTTACCCTTAATTTAGCAGGTAGGTAAGATGGTCTGCCACTGGAATGAGCATTTTGACCCTTAAAATAAGATAATTAGATAATATGCAATGGAATTAAGACAATGCAAATGTTTTTTACTTAATATTATAAATGTAAATTGTCTTGTTCCATTGACAAATTGTCTCCCTTACCGCCTTAATTCAAGAAAAATTGCACTGATTTTAAGATAAAATGTCTTTTTTAGATTTACATTTTTTTGCAGTGCATGTCAGTCTACTTTATGTTTTTTTTTATCTATGTTAATATTTATGTACAATTTATTTCATGCTTATTTTTTTACCCATTTCTACACATTGTTTTTAAAGAAAAAAGAAATAAAAACTTTCAGCATAATGTATTAATGTTTCCACTCACATTTTCACATTGCAAAAATCATTTAGAATTTAAAATTCAAGCATGAGTTTCAACATAAATAAAAGTTCATGCCAGATATTTTTACCACCTTACTCTGTGAGCTTGGAAGGAAGGATGAGAAGGAAAGAAAGAAATTGCAAAAGGAAAAAACCTAAGGAGGGAAAGCAAATAAATAAGAAAAAAAAGAGGTATGACTCAAAGAAGAAAGGAGAGAGAGGAGGAAGTGAAAAATAGCAGACAAATAGGAAGGGCATAAGAAAGAAATGGACACAGAGCAGGAAGAAACAAATGAAGGACACAGTAAAAAAGGAAAGGATGCAGACAAATAGTAGAATGGAGGACAACGATAGAAGGATCAAACAGGAAAAAGAAGAAATTATGATTGTGGATTGGAGATAGCAGGGCTGCCAACTTTTCACAAAACCTTGGGGTGAGATTTAGAAATAGTTTGGACAGGAAACCCTGTCAGAGTTAGATGAGGATGGCTGCAGCTATAAGTTGGAGGTTTTCACAGGATTAACAAAGCTGCAAAATGTGGAATTTTTATAGCGCAGTAAATGTTACTGTGTAATAATAAGTGATCTGTAGTTATGTGGAACATTTTTTTCCCCCAATACACATTATTTTCTACATTCTGGTGATTTTTTTAGAGAATTGAAATAAAGCAGAATGGGCCCTACGATAATACTTGCATCTTAAATATACTTTAAACTAAGAATTTCACAACTTTGTTCATTAATTATTCTCTGCAGTTCAAGTAAATGAAACAATGGGAAATTAAAAAGCTATTACTGGATTACTGACACTAATACTGGAACCAGTGGAATCGAAACCTATGCAAACTACACTGTGTATGAATATTTGGTAATAGCCTAAGGATTAAAAAGATTTATTCCTTATTTTATTAGTAACAATCAATCTTACAATTGACAAAACAGCTAAACAATTCAGACCTTCTAGGAAACTGTAGATTTTATAAAAACTAACCATAACAGGAGACACTTCTCTGGATGTTTCATTTGGAAGGAAGTTTTTAAACATATTCATTGACCAAAATAAAGATAAATGAATAAATTGTGATAAAAGAAGAACATCCCTGTGGTTTCTCCTCTATGAATCTGGATAATTGAGTTATTCTGCACATCATCTCTGGATGCGGTTGGTCTTTTCTTGGCTGGCTTATCTTTTGAAAAATAAAATGCAATGGTTCTTTTTCTTTTTGTCGAGCTCCTATGGGTTTGAGGGACAAACCTAGAAGCTTTGAGAATTTAAATATTTCTGTTGGTTTAATTACTCCTAAATGCCAACGGAAGATCACTAAACTAGACTGAGCAATAATTATTTAACTGGAACATAGACTAAAACTGGGACTAAAAGCACCAGGAAAAGAGAAAACAAACCATTGGATGTGATCCTACACTCAGTCTCCACATCAATAATCTAAGCAAGCTGCTGTATTTTTTATTCATTTACTCAAGTACTAGATTGTTAAAAATCGTCAATCATTTACAAAGAGAATTATCCTAGTCCAGATGAGATAAGAAAAAAATTAAAATGATATTACAACTGTCTTTTTTCATATCTGGCACAGTGAATAGGTGAGAATACAGACTGGATCTGAACCTGGTGTGTCCTTGTGTGTTAGCACCAAGGTTGTATTAAAAATACACACTGGTTTTTCATCACCATGGTATTTTTATAGATAAATAAGTGGAACAGAGTTGAGTTTTAATGTCCGTCATTTTTTAGTGTGAGAAATAGGGAATATGGATTGAGAGTGTGTGAAGACACTGAGATGGGTGAGTCTCACTCCCAATGGGTGAGGCCCTAAGATAGTGATGCGTTAATGAGGCATCTTGGAAGCGTTTCCACACATTGCCAAACTGCACTGATACAGAATACTGACACCTACTGGACATTTAAAGACACTACAGGCAGTTTATTTCATAGACTAAACTGAATTGATTTGATAACCAAATACAATGACATAATTTAAGTTATTGTAGGTTATATACAAAATTAGGTTATTAATTAGGTTATTATCCAAAATTCTTGATGTTTTCATTTTATATAGCAAAAGATGAGATTTTTTTTTTTAGTAGATGCATCATGTGGACGGATTTGACAAGCGAACCCATACAGTGTTTTGCTCTATGAGCTCAACGCATGCACCGATGCATGCACACAAAATGTAACAAACAGATCAGTAATCTAATTCATATATTATCCTATTCAAATACCTTGCAGGACATGCTACACTGAAAAAACATTATGCATCCGCTTTTGGCATATACTTAATAATATTTAGTTACTTTAACACAACTGTTTTATGTCCTACCCTGTAAACATGAAAAATTGTGTTGAAATAACGAAATATGATTAAGTATATGCCAAAAACGGTGCATTTTATTATATTTTTCAATGGAAACGCTGAGATCAGATTCCAGGCTGCGCATCTCAATCGGTCATATTATTTAGCCTGTGGCGCCATCTGGTGTCAAATAATGGTAATGCAGTTTGTTCCATGCCTGGACATCAATAGCAGCTAGCATTAGCACGCTTACTGGAAGTAATGCACAAAGTGGATTAGGATGTTAAGACAAGTATGGCGTCGGTCGGTGTTTAAAACCTTTACTACAAGGACAGCAGGTTCCCTGACTGCGGCCTTCCTGGCAGCTGGCAGCCCACGGTGGAGCTCCGGTGGTCTTACAGGGGGGTTTAAAGGCATTCTCCACCCACCGAGTGACAGGTCACAGCGGCTCCTCCAACCACAGCCAGCCCGATACCTCAGGTAATAAGAGAGAACCCTATAGAACTAACCTTAAACCGACATATCGCTAAATTTAATGTGTAACGGGTGGTTAATGTCATGTTTTCCCCCTTTCTGCATTATTACAGTGGAGAGTTATCGCCAGCTTCAAGTGGCTACGCAAAACTCCATTTAAAAAAATTGTGTATTTAGAATAACTATCGCCTAAACCGTAATTACGTAACATTATGCACTGCTAAACAAATAAAATTAGTTGAAATATAATCTCCTTAAATTCGGCTTGGTTAAAAATGCTATAACGCCATGCATATATTCAGTAGCACGCTTTAGCTTGTGTTATTGTTTATATTAGTAGGTCGAGTCTGCGCTACGTAACTGACTCACATGTTAGGAAGTGCAATATTTATGGTTCCATAGTGTCATTTTTTTCAGCCGAATTTAGGGAAAATACAAAATCAGTTCTTAATCCTGAAACATTTTCAACTCCAGCTCAGGTGCAGTGAGGTTATACAGTGATTAAAAGCACACCTGGAAGCTAATTTAGGAGGGGATCTCAAGACATTTAAAGATGCATTCAAAGTCTTGACTTTAAATGTTGCTTTTTGTATCTCTGCTTCTGTCTCCTTGAACCCCAGTCGGCTTCGGCAGATGGCCGCTCACACTGAGCCTGGTTCTGCTGGAGGTTTCTTCCTGTTAAAAGGAAGAATGAAAACCATCCTGCTACAAGAATGACCATTTCAAACTTCCACCATGTCAGACTACTATTATTTCCAGAAGGGGTGCCGCCAGGAATTTGGAGCCTAATGAAAGACATTGAAAAGACATTAAAACCGCTATAAAGATGCACTCAAGAGTGTTATTTACATTTTCAATTAAATTTTTATTGTAAAATTACTGCAAAGAAAAATGATCAGAATGTGAAAAAGTAAAATATACATTAACTTTAAACTTTACATCAAGATAAAAATGGCTTATTTAAAAAAAACAAAACAAACACAACTGTATCTATATACACATTAATAGAAAATAGGTTTTGCATTGTGAAAATCCTTCTAGGTGTTAACTGTATGAAAGGACAGATTATTTTTGCTGGCCCTGAGAACTCATTTTTCAGTCATTTATATGTTTAATGACAATAAAACATGTATTTTTGGTGTGGCTGGTTCTTGTTGCTCATGAGAATGATCAAGATTTATATATGTATAATGGTTGCAATTAAATCTGAATATAAATATTACTAAACTTTTTTAAAATCAACACAAGACTTTAATACAGGCTGTTTGAAGCTACCCAATGGAGTTCAGCTGTCCAGGATACAGAATAACCACATGGAGCCCATTTCATTTTACTACACACTATATATATATGTATATGTATAAAAAAAGGGGGGAAAAAAAGAAAATATATATATATATATATATAATTTTTTTTTTCTTTTTCTTTTTGAGCCTAATAAACCTATCTGTACAGGTAAAATGTCTTGAAAGAGAACAATAAGGTACACAGTTTTCATTTAAATGAAATAAGCTCAAGCAGACAGTGAAAGTGTTTGTGCAAATTGGGCAATGATGAGCAAAATGAAAGGTGTTTGTCATTTTTATTCAAACATAATAGTTTTTTCAAGGTTTTTGGTGTTAATCAGGTTGGAAGTTATGTATTCAACCTATGTTTTGGTTAAAGCAACAATCTAATTGGGCTGTGTTTTTACCCAATCTATATTTGTACAAGGGCAAACCATTACAAATGAACTTCCTCTCCTCACCTGTCACTGGGAGAGGGAGAATTGGTTGAAGAAACGGGGCTCCTGGTTGATCATTTGTTTACATGATGGAGGGAATAAAGTACGACTCGAGTTAGCTGTTTTTACGTTCTGGTCTTCCTGACGTTTGTGTTGAAGCAGAGATAATATTACAGATTGTTGGTCGGCTGTTTTTTCCTGTAATTTACAGTCCGTCTGTGTTCATCAGCATGGCGTCAGGGGGAGACCAGGCGACATCCACTGGTCACAAACACACAAACAGGCTGGCACAAGAGCGATCGCCCTACCTGTTGCAGCACGCCCACAACCCAGTCGACTGGTGAGTCTCTTTATTTATTTATATATATTTTTTATTTCTTCTGGCTATTTGGCAATAAGAATAATTGTCTTTCTGCCAAAAAGAGCCCAACAGATTTTACTTTCACTAGTGGAGCAGTACGGCTATCATAGTGTTCTGCTTGATTTATTCATATAAATAGCTTTATTATAATTATGCAGGGAGTATTACAGATTATATGGACACTGCAATGTAAGTTGAACAGGAAAGGAAAAACAGAAAAAAAAGGACAAAAGATGAAAGAAAGAGGAGATAAAAGGGAGATAACAATAAAACATCTTCAGTCTGCTTCATCACCTGCAAAGAGATGTAAAAAGAACAGCACAACCAACGGATATAGTATAAGAGGAAGTAACGCCTTCTTACTGATGATGGCGAGTCTTTTTAACCTAACCTTAATGCTTTGCATCAAATTGGTAAGTTCTATGTTTGTTTTGCAGGTATCCATGGGGACAGGAGGCTTTTGAAAAGGCAAAGAGGGAAGACAAACCCATCTTCTTATCTGGTAAGAAGCTTGATTCAACTAAAAAGGCTTAAACTCTAGTTAGTGGATTTTGTTTAGTTTAAAAATATATATATTTTTTCAGGTGGTTCAAGCCTTGAAGGTTAAACCTAACTATTACAATCAACATTCAACACCTTCAACACCGCCTTTCCACCTATGGAAAACTCTTTAGAGACCAAATGTTTCACTTTGTGTGTTTCAAAATTAGCAGCTTTTTCTGTCAATCCTGTCGCAACATTTCTATATGATTGTTTGTCTCCGACCTCCAGTGGGCTATTCCACGTGCCACTGGTGTCACGTTATGGAGAGGGAGTCATTCGAGGATGAGGAGATTGGAAACATCCTAAGTAACAACTTTGTCTGCATCAAACTAGACAGAGAAGAGAGGCCTGATGTTGACAAGGTCTACATGACCTTTGTACAGGTTTGTTTTCATCGCTGATGACTTAAAATGTTTCTCCACAAATGCTTTTTTTTGAAAGATTTAATTATTTGATTTATTTTTACATTCAGGCAACAAGTGGAGGTGGAGGCTGGCCCATGAGTGTGTGGTTAACTCCTGACCTTCGACCTTTCATCGGAGGGACTTACTTTCCCCCCAGGGACCAAGGAAGAAGACCTGGCTTCAAGACCGTTTTGATGAGAATCATTGAACAGGTGACAACTTTTTCTAAAAATTGATCCAAATGAAACCCAGGATCTCTTAAGGTTGATGATAAATTACTTCAGAAAGCAGGCTATGTTTGTGGAATTTAGTGTGAAGTGGTAAACCACTGATATTTATAATTTATCTTCTCCAAATTTCATCTCGTTGCATCGCAAACCACAATGTTTGACACGGTTAAAGTCGTAGGGTTAAAATATAACCGCGGTTGTCTGGGGGACAGTGATTCGCCTACATGTTATGAATGCTGGCGTACCATAAATGATAAATTATGAACAGTTTAGTTTGTGCCTTCAAGTCGTTGCCCATAGGAAGACGTTACTTGGATATAACCTAACAGAATATCTTCAGAACGGCTCCAAATAACACAAAACTAATATGGGTGAGTAGAACATGATGTAATAACGTAAAATCAAGGGCCCAATGTAAAAAAAAAACGGTGTTCCCCTTTAATGTGTGTTTAAAGACGTTTCAATTATTGCAGCGGGAATTTAAAAAAAAAAGTCTCATCAACCAACCGTTGACCCCCTGTTGAATACCTGCGGTTTAGAAGAGTCAGGCTGTTTGGCGAAACTTTTATTAAGGATGCCCAAGGATGCCAATCACATCACACCCACAATGACGACTCCTCTT
This sequence comes from Cyprinodon tularosa, assembly GCF_016077235.1. Lineage (NCBI taxonomy): Eukaryota > Metazoa > Chordata > Actinopteri > Cyprinodontiformes > Cyprinodontidae > Cyprinodon > Cyprinodon tularosa. Next base: position 699,655 of record NW_024038395.1, on the reverse strand, counting down.
GGGAGGAAAAACCTTGCATACATAGAACAACACCAGCAGTTTTCCTCCATATTACTTTGAAAACAGCAACAAAAACATGACCCTCTCCTGCTCAGCGTATGGGTTTACCAACCGACAAGGAAGTAAAGATGGCGTCTCATTTAATCGCTTCCCTAAAGACCCAGAAAGGCGAGCGAGATGGGTGGCTGCTGTGAAGAGTGTGGGGGGGGGAAATCAATCTCCTATTACAGTAATTTCCTTTTACATATATTTATTTCTGAGTGCTGATTTTACATTAACTTGTATAAAAACATTAATTCAGGTCTCAGAGGTGCAAGGTGTGGAGTAGAAAATGTTGAGATATGTCTGTTCTCAGCCTCACGGGCTCCAAACGAAAGTCACACAGCCTCCTTCATGGCGTGGAGGGGAGGACCGTTGTTTTGAAATGATCCATCTGGCCAGTGAAAGATATATGAACCTAACAGGGAATGACTTTGATTGACTCAAGTTTTGCTTGAATGTTCAAGTGTGAGAAAGCTCTTTATGCAGGGGGTGGGTTAAATAAATGTGAACCTCATTTCTTGCAAGAAATGCCTCTGCCTTAGCTTCCTATTTTCACAAAGGCTACAGGGTTTATAAGGGAGAGGTGTTGGTTATATTATTAGGGAAAAATAATCGTTCTCATAACAAGCTAGCTTTTAGGGTTTATATAAAACATTTTTTTTTTTAAACTGTCTGTAATTGTTTTCATTAACTATAATCCGACAACCTTCACAGCTGTTCTTCAGTGTTTAAGGTAGTGAGAGGAACTTTTGTCTAACTAGAGCATTGAGCATTTAGGGCGGCTATGATTGTTTTGTTAATATAAATATTTAGAGGCTCTAAATATAACAAAAGTTTTCTTTCTCTCCTCAGTGGCAGAGCAACCGAGCAGCTTTAGAGTCCAGTGGGGAGAGGATCATGGAGGCTCTAAAGAAAGGCACGACTCTGAGTGCGAACCCAGGAGAAAGCCCTCCTCTGGCCCCTGATGTTGCGAATCGATGCTTCCAGCAGCTGGCCCATTCCTACGAGGAAGAGTACGGAGGTTTTAGAGACGCTCCAAAGTTCCCCTCCCCAGGTAGACTCCCTAGGATCCAGAGTGGTCATCAGCTTGTGTTTGAGATGCAACAACTTTCCTTTCATGTTTTTATCCTAACTACAAGCTAAAGAAAATAAAAGAGAAATACTCAGTCACAACAGCTCCTATGTCATTTAAAGCTTTTTCATTTTAAATATAAAGATTCAAACATCAGTAAAACCCGTTGAGAAGGCGACATTTTTCCAAGTACCATAGCTCCAACCGCTGCTCTGGTTGGACCATCGATCAGAGCTGCTTCGCAGATGAACAGCACCTCATGTGGTTTGTTCTTTCCGTGCCTCCGCAGTGAATCTGATGTTCCTCATATCGTATTGGTCGGTGAACCGCTGCACCTCAGAGGGGGTGGAGGCGCTCCAGATGGTCATGCACACGCTCCGAATGATGGCGCTGGGAGGCATCCACGACCACGTCGCACAGGTCCGCATCCAGTATGCGTATATAGTAGAGAGTCTGTCAAATATACAATTTTACATAAATTTTAATGCAAGATAAGGGTTTTATTAATAAGATTAGTCGAGTTTTTGCTGTAAATGCTTTACAAAAAAGAAAGTGGAAAACACTGAAAAAACTTTAAAACAATCAAGTAGTTAAAAGGGTATTTTTTTCTGGAATTTTTATAATGATTAGTAAGTTTTCAAATAGTAAGTTTTAGGAATATTTCTTTTTACGACTGATTGATAAGAAAAAACACCTTAAGGCTCTGTGCATCAACTACTGATCCATGTTATTTTGACAGGATTTGAATCTTCCTTTCAAAGACCTTTTGATTTAAGTTCAATCTATAAAAGAAATGAAGTCATTCTTTCCAACTTTATCATATTATCTAATCTGATCACCATACAGGATAAATAAATCACCAGGTTATGGTACAATCTATGTGAGATGAATAATTAAGGCCTTGAACAATGTAAATAACCCAACCAAATTCTCATGTCCTCTGACCTTTCCTTCCCTGAGCTCTTGTTTCTTTCCTTCCTTGAGCCCTTAGGGTTTAGTGTATTCCCTTCCTTCTGTCCCATCCTGCCTTGCCTTCCATCATTATTTTTTAGGCTTCTTTCTTTCGTTTATTCCTGTCTGTGGTTCTTCTTTTCTTTTTTCTTCATTGAATCCATCATTGTTTCATCCCATCCCTCTGACCTTCCTTCATTTTTCTCCTCCCTCCTTCCCTGCCTTTTCTCCTTTCTTCATTCCTGTCCTCTTTCCTTCCCTCATTTCTTTCTTGCTTCCTCTTCTTTCCTCCCACCTGTCTTATTTCCATTCTTCCTCCCTCCCCCAGTGTCTTTCTTTCCCCTTGTGTCTTTTTTAATTCCTCCCTATGTCCTTTCCTCCCCCTTTCCTCTATTTCATTCCTTCATTCTTGTGTCCTCCTTCCTTACCTCTTTACTTCCTTGTGTCCCTTTATCCCTCCATTAGTTTTTCCTTTCTACCTTTTTTCTTGAAATAGGAGTAAACATCGTCTGAAACATAGTCTGAAAAGTTTGCCGTTTTAACATCAAAAGTACTTACAAGCCTTATAGGAAACAGGCGTTTCAGTCGTTTTAGAAGCAATATTTCCTCTGCTTTCAGAAACATAAAACTAATTTGTATAAATCATTGGTCATATTATAGTCTTTTCACAATCTAGTCGGGTTATTAACAAAAATCTTAACTGAATGAATTTTCCATTGAAACTAAACTTTGCCTGTTTTCAGTAGTTTGTGTGTCAGAAATTTTGGTTCTTTAATAAAGAAAGAGGGAAAAGGGTGAAGAGCATCATCGATCCGTGCGCTATGTCTGAGCTTCAGATGCTTTTCCACACACCTTCCTCTGCTTAACAGGAAACCTTTCATGAATCTCTCAGTCTAATACCCCATTTACATACCCTTGTAAAACCGTGCTGAGACCGGTCTGAGCTCACTAACTGAGATAACTTATCGTGTGTAAATGGAAAGCAAACTGAACTGAGCTAGACACAACCGGACCGAGCTAACTGCAGACCATTTCCAGAGGTGGGCTCGGCTCGGTTTTTCCCTGACTCGGTTCTCTGATAACAAGAGCGCATGAGCAGAACGCGTCATCTCCGTCTGGCTGCACATCCCGATTCACACTCCATTCCAGTAGTTGGCGGTAATGCCCCTCCGGAAGTTGCTTGCCAACCAACACAAAACAGAAGAAGAACAATCGAAATCTTCTCCACACGACATTTTCTCCACGCCTGACCCTCCGCAAACACCGAAGTACAGCAATAATAATCAAGCATAACTTTCTGAATGTGACGGGCGTCGCCATTTTGATTTGCTTGATTCCCTCCGTCGTCTTCTTTTTCTTGCATTTTATGGCGCTTGACAAACAACTTTTGGTGCATTACAACCACCAACTAGGGGTGTAAATCACATCCATCATGGTGATTCGATTTAGTTTTGATTTCCTGACCCAACGATTCGATTATTTTCAATACTCAAGAATACACCACAATTCGATTCGATTAATCGGTTAAATTTTTTTTTTTTTTTTTTTTTTTACACCTTACAGGCTAAACAAAGTTTCAAGTTTGAAATAAATCAGTGAAAGCTGTAATATCGTTATGCATTTTTTTTTTAGAAACAGCAAATAAAAGAAGTAGAAAAGTTGCATCAAAAAATACTGCAAAAATACATAATCAGTGCAATGAGTGCAATGCAATACCTTGGCTCCAGATGTCCCCGCCCCCTCCACAGGCGCCCTGCTGCTCCTCTCCCAAATTGTAACTGACAGCAAAATAGGTTTAGCGCCACTGCAGCACGGGGGGAGAATTATGCCCAGGAGCAAATGGATAAAAATAGACCAGAGAAAAAAAAAAAAACACGAATCGATTCTCTTGTAGACGTATCGACGCATCGGATCGTTGGCTGTTGGATCGATGCATTGATACAAAACGATTATTTACACCCCTACCACCAACTGCTTGATTTCCTCTTTCAATACTGGGAGTAATACCGCAGATCGTCACTAGGAGGCGAGGAGTCGAGGAACCGAGATAGCGGGATGTGTAAACGGTCGTCAGAACCGAGCTCGACCTGGTTAACTGATCCAAGCTGGACCGGTCTCGGCATGGATCGGTTTTTCAAGGGTAGTGTAAAAGTGTCAACAGACCAGAGGACTGTTGCAATTAAAGTGCTAATAGAGTTTGATATTTGCTGTTTTCTTTTGAATTTCCACTTCTGGAGCCTTTCTTACTAAATCATAAACCAATGATTCTTGTTTAAAGTTATTTTCCTGTGACTGTTTTCAGGGTTTTCATCGTTACTCTACGGACTCCTCGTGGCACGTTCCTCACTTTGAGAAGATGCTGTATGACCAGGCTCAGCTGGCTGTGGCTTACATAACAGCTTTTCAGGTCCATGTCTCTCCTTTCCCCTTAGAGTCAGGTCTAATGGTCAGCTTTGTGTACAAGCAAGGAATGTACATACAGTATACATGTATGTGTAAATGTAGGTATTTTTGGGGGAGTTGTGTAATTTGAATAGCTGACTCCATTCATGGTATTCACCAGAGAGATGACTTGATTGACAGCTTGTTTTCGCCTATAATAATAATAACAATAATATAATTAAACTTTATTGATCTCAAACTGGAGAAATATATCATTTATATCATTTAACCCATCCCCTGGTGGAGCCGTTTGCTGCCACTGTGCGACACCCGGGGGCTGTGGGGATCGCAACCTTCTCAGCGCACTGCTCTAACCACTAGGCCAACGCGCATGCTTGTTGCACCCATAGCACAGACCCAAAGGTGAACATCCTAGAAGACCATGATCATGATGTGCAGATCCATTGATGGCTCCAACTTCATCTAGCAGTTATTCCTGTAGAGCTCCGTAGATGAAGGTTAGGGTAGGTTCGCCTCACGTCTCTACAGACAAGATTATTCATTTCATTTTGAGCCTGTACTTTTTTTTTATTTTTTAGTTTAACTGTATTTTTGTCCTGTTTTCAAAGCTCAGAGAAACGGGTGCATGTTATGAAAAGTTATGAAGCCTTCCAGACGGTAATCTAAGAGGTTTGAGTAAAACTGCTCACTTCACAAAAAGCGAAAATAAAAGAGAAAGATGAAACATATACGACAAATCACATATGCTAAAGACACTTCAACAAACAAATACACATAGTGAGACAACAATTATCCTATTGCCATAGTAAAGCAGCTACACCAAACATAGTTTCTGCAGCCATTAGTCCCATTAAAATTCATTGTATCCGCCTGATTTTAATGTCTTTTTGACAACTTTCAGTGTAACCGGCGGTTGTGTTGAAATGCACTGAACAGAACCCTGAGGAGGGAACGCAGATGTCATTAGAAGGGCTAATATGCTCATGAAATAGAGCATTGGCCTAATTTCAGCGCAGTGGTGACAGTTTTTACATGTGGCTGCCTGCCTGACGAGAACTCTGGATGCATTTCAATAACATTTTAGGAGACTCGTATAAAAAACAATTTCACTATTAATTGTACAGCTCCAAAATATATGGGTATGATTCCTACATGTGCGCCACAGATGTAAGATCTTTCAAGATTTAATGATTGGTTTTAATAATGGCCTCGTTGACACTGAGGAAGTTGTAGTTGTTGAGTTGCTTCTTCCAAAGTGTCTGTTTCTAAGGACCGCCTTGGATCTTGAGAAGCGCTTGATCCTTAGAATCTGTAGTGATCCACTTTAGACACAGTGTTGAGGAAAGTCAAGAGTTGACAGTATTATCTAATGTTATCTTTGCTACTTGGGACTTAAGTCAGCCAGCCAAAACCCTCAGTGTGAGACTTGGGAGAGTTTAGTTTCTAGGGCTGCAATTAACGATTATTTTGCAAATTGTTTAATCTGTCAAATTTTTTTCTGATTATTAATCGGATAGCAAAAGCTTCCTTAAAGAAGAGTTTTTGCGAAATTAAACCAGGTGAAACTCAAACATTTCCACTTGAGGAGTTCTGGATAGAGCAGATTGATAGACGAAAAAAGATTTTTTATCTTAAATGCAAAATTTTTACATATTTTTTTAACAATTATGCTATAATTGCTGGTCAAGGTGGGTCGCTCTGTCAGCTAAAGGCATTTTACTCCAGATAATAATTCACAGATTACTAAATTAGTTGATGATAATTTCAATTCAATTTATTTATATAGCGCCAATTTACAACACAGGTCATCTCAAGGCACTTTACAGTTCACCAGATCATACAGTCAAATTGATGTAAAGTTTTCTGTCTAAGGAAAACTAGTTGATTGCCTCGACTCATTGACTCAAATACAATCCCTCACACTAAGCATGCTTGTAGCAACAGTGGAGAGGAAAAACTCCCTTTTATATCGGAAGGAACCTCTAGCAGAACCAGGCTCAGTGTGAGCGGCCATCTGCTGAGGCCCACTGGGGTTCAAGGACAGAAGCAGAGATACAAAAAGCAGCTGTAAAAGGCGGCCCAGACCAGAAAACACACAGGCAGGCAGACGAGCTCAGAGCCAGCTCCCATGTCAAAGGATGAAGAGAGCACATCCAGCCAGTCACAGTCAGAGAAACAGGAATCTATTGAAGAACAGGCCAATCTCAAAGATCTATAAACAAAGGGGCTGATGGTAGCAGCACACCTGATATTTCTCTCCAGGATGGCGTCAAAGCCTAACAGGAATAAACAAGGCGAAGCTACTATGAGAAAAAGGCAGAGAGAGCATAGCGTTAGAGACTGAACCAACAGATTCTGCAGAGTTGAAGAATAGAAATAGAATGATGAAATAGGGGTCCCTATCTCCTCCAGAACTCTAAGCCTATAGCAGCATAACTATATAGATAGCTCAGGATAACCTGAGCCACTCTAACTAAGCTTTTTCAAAAAGGAAAGTTTTAAGCCTAGTCTTAAAAGTAGACAGGATGTCTGCCTCACGGACTAAAACTGGTAATTGGTTCCACAGGAGAGGAGCCTGATAACTAAAAGATCTGCCTCCCATTCTATTTTTAGAAATTCTAGGAACCACTAGTAAACTTGCAGATTGAGAGCGAAGTGCTCTGTTAGGAACATAAGGAACAATCAGATCTCTGATATCAGATGGAGCTTGGCCATTTACTGTAAGACTCAATTTCAATAATTGATTAATCGCATAAATTGTTTCGGCCCTAGTTTGATCTTTAACAATTATGGTTGGTTTTAATTTGTTTCTCTTTGATCAGGTTAAAACTAGTGGAACCTTAGTCCTAGAGTTTGTTTTTGAGTTCTTCCTAAGTGTGTAATGCACTGACCTTTTATTTTTATTTTTTGTGTATGTACAAGAACTAAATAAAAAAGACCAACATACACAAGGTAAAATGGAGCAGGGATACCTCCTGTGGTTAATGATGATATAGAAGTTGCCCGAGCGCTCTTCTAGGGTTCTATAGGGAACACCCTGTTGATAAATGATGATACTGTAAAGGTTGAATCATAGCCCTTATGCAGGTGTTTCTATTCCTTTCCAGGTATCAGGTGAGCAGTTCTATTCAGACGTGGCCAAGGACATACTGCTCTATGTCTCCAGGGACCTGAGTGACAAGGTGAATCATCGACAGCTCGACTGCTACTTGTTTGTTCTTGAGAACCGCTAGTGTTTTCATACATCCCTTGGGGCAACAGTGGTGCCTTGCTGACAAAAGGCGTGTTTAAGCCTCTCTCTCTTGTATAGGTCAATTTTTCTCCACTTTGATTAACGAGGGCCGGCAGTGAAATGAACACACAATTAGAACCATACTGTTATTGTTAAATTCTTTGTGATTTATCAAACAATTATATTCTAATGAATAACGATGCCCGGGGTAATTTTCTGTCCCCTCTCTATATTACTTGCTTTGTTTTGGGCTTCCCTCAACGAGGCAGAATCCCTGAGCTCTTATATCAACGCTAGAAATCTCTGTTAAAATAAGCTGGTTTTCATGGACCTATTGTAATAAATTACCATCAATTACAGCAGCAATTATTGTGCGCCCTCAGCTTAGATTAAGAGTTTTGTATTCTCAGTGCTCAAACATAGAATACCTTGCAGAAGTATTCACACCCCTTGAACGTTTCCATATACATTATGTTAATGTATATGGAATTTTGTGTGAGAGACAGGCACAAAGTGTTTGTCTCTCACACGAAATTCAGAAACCACCTAAATACAAATTCTAATGTTTGTATTTATAGGTTTTATGTAAAAAGAAGTAAAGGTTGTAGAATCACAACGTTTGAAAATGTAGTCCTGTTTCTCTAACTGTGACTGGCTGGATGTGCTCCCCATCCTCTGACATGAGAGCTGGCTCGGATCTCGTCTGCCTGGCTGTGTGTTTCCTGGACAGGGCCACCTGTGTCGCTGGTTGACAGTTGCCTTTTGTATCTCTGCTTCTGTCTCCTTGAACCCCAGTAGGCCTCAGCAGATGGCCTCTCACGTTAAGCCTGGTTCTGCTGGAGGTTTCTTCCTTTTAAAAGGGAGTTTTTCCTCTCCACTGTCGCTACAAGCATGCTTGGTGTGAGGGATTGCATTCGAGTCGATGCAATCAACTGGTTTTCCTTAGATAGAAAACTTTAAATCCACTTGACTGCATGATCTGGTTAAATTGCAAAGTGCCTTGAGATGACGTGTTGTGAATTGGCGCTATATAAATAAACTGAATTGAATTGAAAATGTTAATGGCATGAAAATACTTCTGTAAGGTGTTGTATTTTACCGAAGCCAGGAACAGTCATATTTAAATTTTATTTTTTAATTATTTTCTGGAGATAAAGATCTAACTATCTCTTTATCATAGTTAAACCATTAATTGTTTTTCGAGATAAAAGGATACTTATCTGGTTATGATGTGAAAACAGTTATTGTTTTCTCGGGATAATGAGATAATTATCATGACATAATTTTATTTCTGTCCACTCTCAGTGTTCTTACTGTTTCTATTGAAAATCTTGAGTTGGATGTCATTTGTTGGGTTTAATTGTTAATGCATCGCATCTTATACCTGTTACAGGTGTTACACCTGTTTAGAAAAAAACCTGGTGCTGAAGCCCCCGATGACCAGATCTGAATGGTCTTTGAATCAAATCACCTAACCAACTGCCTAAGGCTATAAATAGGATTATTTACAGAATTACACATTACTTACCCTTATAAATCCCCTCCTGCTGTTGTGGTATTGAAGGATGGAGGCTGTAGGCCTAATCAGTTTAACTTACAAATCAATCATCTCATGATCTCGAGAAAGCAAGGTTTATTTTCTCGAGATGAATCATTCTGTTATCACGAGAAAAAAGGCTTTCGTTATAGTGATAGAATTAACTTGTTATCTGGAGAAAACCATTGTAAAACAAAAAGTAGGAGCACGACTGCTCTCGGCTTCATTAGTATTAAACTCAGCAAGCAAGTTAAGAAAAAAAAGGGGGCTGTAACTCAGTCCAGGTGAATGTCTAAATGCATTGATCAAAGCAGTAAAAAAACAAAAAAAAATGCTTAAGAGTAAACAAGTACCAAGAAAGACCTTTTAGAAATGTAAATAAGGCCCAGGAGGTGAGCAGATACAGCTTCAGAACTAACTGTTTGCATATGTTTACATCTCAAAATGTCAGCAAGTTTTGGTGTAGTGTGATAATGGAAACATTTATGAGCAATCCTGTTTGAAGCATATATAAGATCTTAATCTTACTAGAGATGCCGATACCAATCACCCATTAGGGCTGATCTCTGCCGATCAAATGGATTGGCTGTTTATTTTTTTATTTAGGCAAAATGCTACAACAAGCTATGATATCTGACAAAAATAAATCACCTAATTTCCCTGTATCTCAGGGAATAGACTTTAAAAAACTTCTGTTAGTCTATAAATCTCTGAATGGCTTAGCACCTAAATGCATCACAGACTTGCTATCAGTGTATCAACCCTCCAGACCACTCAGGTCTTCTGGCTCCAGCCTGCTCTGCATACCTAGAACCAGAACTAAACATGGAGAAGCAGCATTTAGTTCCTATGCTCCACTTATCTGGAACAAACTTCCAGAAAACTGTAAAAGTGCGGAAAGCCTGAGTTCCTTTAAATCAAGACTAAAAACACATTTGTTTAGGATTGCCTTCGACTGCTCTAGTGAAACAGTTCAACTAAAACATATTTTCTTTAATCCAACTGTTTTTAATATTCTTTTTTGTTTCTGCAGTTTTTACTTTATTTATTGTTTTATTTTTTTCCTACTTGCTTTGATTCTGTTTTATCTTCCTGTATTTTAATCATGTAAAGCACTTTGCATTGTCTTTGTACTGAATTGTGCTATACAAATAAATTTGCCTTGCCTTGCCTAGACAAAACATACAAAAGAGCTAACAGAACTGGCAGCGTTGCGAGGCGAGGGCTCAAACATGTACGGCTGTAAGCCTTCTACACCAAACCAAGCTTCTGCCGCCCTGGCGTCCTCTTCCACAACATCTTCATCCCCGCTTTCCTCCTCTAAATAAAAAAAATATCAGGGAGGAGACTCCTCCATGACCTCCGACACAAAACTCTCCTCCTCTTGCACGTTTCTGCTGTCCATAGCGTTTCTTGACAGTGTCGTTTCTAAGTCACCAATTTAGTGCCACTTGGTCCCAATGTCATTTCCCATTTTGGAACCTATTAGCACTAAGTTGCTAACTGGTTAGCAAGATGCTTCAGAGAAACTGGCCACAATCAAACATGCTTTCGAACCTTTTGCCACAACAATCCCTCCCCTTTGATAAACGACCAATCACATTCACTTTATCCACTCGTGTTAAGTTGTTCACCACTCGGGATAATTCGGAAATGCAACGGTTGGAACAGCCGATTCGCTACGACTTTAAATGTTAGAGAAGAGCTTTCTGCCCCCACTGACTAAATGTTCTCAAGGTCACAGGATCAGTTTCTTTCAGACTTCAGCTTAGATATTCGACTGCAACAAAGAATGAATATATTTTACACAATTTTAACACATCTTACCAGGCCTGCTTCTAAAAAAACCCCACTGTATTAACATTTTTTTTAATCCGTTTTCCAGTCTGGAGGCTTCTACAGTGCAGAAGATGCTGACTCAATCCCTGCATCAGGGGGAAAAGAAAAACGAGAGGGGGCTTTCTGTGTGTGGACAGCCTCAGAAGTCAGGGAGCTCTTACCAGATGTAGTAGAGGGCGCGGTTGGAGCTGCCACGCTTGCAGACATCTTTATGCACCATTATGGAGTCAAGGAGCAAGGGAACGTTGCACCTGAGCAGGTCTGGTTTCATTTTTAGTTTATTATGGCCGTAGCTGCTTCTGTTCAACTGTGAGCTAAATCAGGCGAAGCTGGAAGGCTGAACGAAGCGTCCTCTGCTACAGGTACTGAGGCTCAGTTCCTGTGAAGACTCTGTGTTCTCTGTTACCAGGACCCACACGGAGAGCTGCAGGGGAAGAATGTGCTGATCGTTCGCTATTCCGTTGAGCTAACAGCTGCTCACTTTGGCATCACTGTGGAAAAGGTCAATGAACTCATGACCTCAGCCAGAGCCAGAATGGCTGAAGTGAGGAATGTTCGCCCGCGTCCCCATCTCGACACCAAGATGCTGGCTTCCTGGAATGGTACAGTCCAATTCACCAGGCATATCAATCCACAGATGGATTCTGATACTATTTTTGCCATATTATAATAACTAAAATCAGGTTATTTGATTAGGATTTTATTATACCAAAACAAATTAATGCTCAGATTTAAAACAGAGAAATATTTTTTTCTTTTCAGTTTTTTTTTCTTTATTAAATCTGAAATGTCTTAAAACTATTGTTTTCCTCCAGTGAGTTGACATTTCGTCAAATAACATTGAATTCAACTTATATCTAAAGGCATTCTGGGATATTGGATTTGTTTTTGCTCTTTATTTGTAAAATTTCCCAAACTCTTTCAGATTGGGCAAAAAGCAATCAGTAACATAATTCTTTGTTCCTCTGCTGCCCTGTATGTAATTCCATCCATCTTCCCATCAACTGCTTTCTTCCTTTCCAACGGAGGCATACCTGCAGCATCCTGCTACTGCCACCAAATGTCATAATGCACTAGATACGTTCAGGGGGATGTGTAACCTTAGTCTGCTGCCCACAGTGGAATGTTTTCTCATCTTGTTTGAACTTTTTTCTGCCACCATGACCTGTGGTAAACCAGACCACTTTCCTTTTCTGTCCTTCTTTCAACTCTTTTATTAAAATAACAAACACAAAACTAAGAAGAGCAGAATGCAATGCTGATTAGAGCTGAATGAAAGTATTCCCATTCATGATGCTGCCACCACTGTGTTTAACAATAAGAATTGTCTATTCAGTGCAGGGTGGATAGCTGTTACATTTGACCTCTTAAATTTGTTTAGACTCCATTGTCAGCCTGTTCAGATTAAAAGTTTGGGTGAGTTTAAAGTTGGGTTCTAACCCACAGTCAGTTTTCAGAGGGACAGCCTCCTTAGAACTCCACATCTTTCTTCGGTTTGTTCAGTAATGCAGGGTTCTCAGCAGCATATTGCAGCTGAACTTCAGGCCATTATGCTAATTTTTTTATGAGCTTAGTGGCCCTTTGATTGACATCTGGGCTCCCTCCCATACGGTTCTATGCAGACACTGGTGACGCTGTATGTGTTAAAAGTTAAAGTGAAAGGAGGCACTGGCTTCTAATGAGTGTAACTCTGCTTTTAAACCCATGTACCTGATAATTTGCACTTATAGAAAAGTACCATGGAAATGGGAGCCCTGCTCCTTTTGGACTCAAACTCTGATGCTACGTTCAGACCACATTTTGCAGAAGCAGCTTGTTTACATGCTAAGTCAATGGTTGACGCACAGCAAAAGGTCCTGCAGCGCGTTTTGAGCCGCAGCTGATGCACTTCAGAAGCTGCAGCTGCTGGAGTTGGAAAAAATAAACTTTTGCCTCTCGACCCGCCAGATCAACCAATCAGAGAAGCTGATCTGGGAGCTGGCAGGGAGACAGAAACAGTGTTGCTGTTGCAGATCACTCCTCTGAAACAATTTATGTACACATAAATTAATTAAAAATGTTGAAACCTTCCGAAAAAATATGTCCAATTTGATTATTCTGGTGTCTGCAGTTTGGATTACGTCCATGAAAACTGCAAACAGCAGCGGAAAACCACGAAGAGGCGCCCAGGCCAGAGGCTGCCATTTAACAGGATTCCCAGTGACAAAGTACTGCCGGTGTACCGGGGCTCTGAGAGGCTCTGACAGCGAAATAATATTTGAAGGCAGAATGGTAATCTGGAGGAACTGACTACATGTTTTCAGGTGGACTTTCTCACTTAAAAACATATGAAAACTACTTTTTACTCACTGATCACAGCAAATATAGCTGCCATTGTTAGAGGCAAAGAAAGGATTGGGTAGTTCCACCCAACGCGCATCAGACCAACTTTTCAACCATGCAGCTATAGCAGCAAAGATGCTTCAGCCTCACATCAGAACTAAACCTGTACAAACATAAAAAATGAAGCAGCACATGTATTTTAGCTGATTCTGCTGCGTGCAGTCTGAACGTAGCCTGAGTGCACATGTGGTAACATCCCACCAGCAGAGAGAGATAGCAGCTTTGATGGAGCCAAACTGACCAATGGTCAGAGTTTCTTTTGTTTTTATCCAATAAAACTCAGCCTTACTGTGGCTGCAGTTGGATCAGAGCAACTTCTCCAGGGCGGTCTTATAGTTTGCATATGAATAGCAGAGAAGACTGAAAGAAAGAAAAAAGCAGGCTTAGTTAGCAAAGAGGAAGAAAGCAGGTAGCATAAGGATAAAAAATGCCTCCCCCTGACCCCCATGAAAACTCCTAGTGAGGACTCTGTAATAATGTCTATCACACATCAACCACAGAATTATTCAAATGATTCCTAAGGTGGATTCTGTTCAGTAAATAGGTGAATTTTTAAGTCAGTTGCAGTTACTGGTTTTATTAAAAGGTATCAACTAGAGACAGATGAATAGAAATCCATCCCATACATTATAGATTTGTCTGCCTGTCAGATAAAGTTCCAGTAAAATAAATTACTTATGGTGTGGGGACGACATTGGGCAAACCGGAAAGTTTCATCTTGCCAGTTTCCATAACATGGTGTTGACTTTAGCGCCTCTTTCCCTTTTTTCCCCATTACCTAAAATGTTCTTTACTAAGCACATCCATAGATAAACACTTGTCCTGAGCCACAAGTTCTGGCTGTTTAGCTGATGTCTCCTGACAGTAAGTTAGTGAGGTAATGAGGCTCTGCGATCCCAAGAACTTTCCAATTAGTCCCAAGTCTCTTCTCTCCTCTCTAATGAACAAACTCCTCCATTAATCACCTGTCCTCTGCCACAGCACTTTGAAATCCAGGCTGTGCACCATTTGGCTTTGATACAGCACATGAAAGAGGTGTGAAGCGATAGAGGGAAAGGATGTAGCGAAGGATGAGGGAAAACTTCAAAGAAAGGGGGGGTGGAAATGAACTATGTTGGGACTTTGGCGCGTCTGCACATAGGCAGCTTGGCCTGCAACGTGATGTTTTAACATGAGCTGCACTTATTTAGTAGGGTAGTCATTAAAGCTTCCGCCCTTTCAGGCTTGATGCTGTCCGCCTTCGCTCGGGTCGGAGCTGTGCTGGGGGACGAGGCGCTGCTGGAGAGAGCGGTGCAAGCAGGCGGCTTCCTAAAGGAGCACCTGTGGGACCCCGACCAGCAGAAAATACTCCGATCTTGTTATCGCGGCGACCAGATGGAGGTGCAACAGATGTAAGATACATTCATTTGTGAAATATTCATATCTTTGAACTTTTTGCTCTTTTACAAATGCCACCTGTAATGTGTTTTATCTGGGTTTTAAGTAAAAGACCAACACAAAGTAGAAATCAATTAATAGATAAAAGGTACATTCATTTTTCTCGCAGTGAAAAAAGGAAACCCTACGCCTGTTTAGAAATATGTCTAGTGGAACAAACAACCTGCTTTTAAAACTTTAAGGTACCCACTTTTTTGAGTGAGGCCACACGTAGTCTGTTTCTATAACATTTCACTCTTAAGAAATATACAGAGAAATTCTGCCTGGGGATTGAGATGTCCATGGATGAAAACAAATTGTGTGTTTCTGAGTATTTTTGCCCCCATATGTTTTAGATTATTACACTGCTGCAAAGAAAAAAAACACTTCATTTACATCTTAGAGGCCACTGCATCTTATTTTAAACCTTCTGTTCCTTTAAAGAGTTAATTATGCCGAAGACTCAAACAGGGTCTTCAGAGCAGCAGGAAGCACAGAGAGCCCACAGCATTATAGGTTTACTACTCTGTTTAAGAGTGTGCATCTTTTGTCTTGAGGGGTTTTAATCCCAAGCGCTCTGTACAGTTAATATAGACAAACCCTGCTATTTGGGACAACAGCACCATCTACTGTTTGTTTTATCTTTTGATTTGACTGCAAGGATACGACATGATTAAAACATTTTCTACTGTTAATATTAAATAGTTTAACTGGTATGAAAATGTAAAAAAAAAAAAAAACTAGGTAACCTTCTGATTGATGGTTGCAATGCATGAAGTTAAAAAAGGGTTTTACATTTTTTAAGGGGAGATAACGGAGAACCTCTGTCTCACTCAAAACTCACTATAAGTCTATGTTTCTGGAAAGTTCTATTTCAGTCTCACCGGCCCAAAGCTCACCGTTGTAGCCAAAGGATGTTTGTGATATTAAGACACAAAACACTTTTTTATTTTATGCCCCCCGATAAAACCTAGTGGCTAACAAGCTATTTTTAAATGTACCTGAATATTCCTGAGGCTAGCAGAATAAAGATGCATCATCTGAACGCACCAATTGGAAGGTTGTTATCGGATTCATGTTAAATCAGATGGTCGGTTTATGCGACTGTTTATCTGATCCGCATCCATCTAAATGATGTTATCATCTAGTTTCGACCTGATCTGTTTGTGGAGGATGAAGCTGCAGCACACAACTTTAAAGGTTGTTCATTTTGTCCTGCTGCTCATTTCCCTCAGACAGACATAACAGAATCATGGTCACAGAACCAGATCGAGACCATAATGAGTGATCACAAGATTCCCTGTATTTCTGCATCTGTTTGTTTTTACAGTACAGGTGGATGTAGAACTACTTCTGCAGTTGTTAAAGGAAACTTTAAAGAAGGAAACTTAAACAACTCTGCCATGTTACATTCTGAATAAAGTCTGGAAGCAAGGATGCAGAATGCACTTTATGTGGTTATGTATATAAATATAAACGTTTAAGTTACCTAAATGGCACTCATTTAGCCGTGCTGCTTTGACTTTTCTGCTGTGCTTGGAAGGTGAGGATGTGGTGATAGAAGAAACGCACAGCATTAATGCAACATGTTTTTAAAATGATAGAAAAAGACATGCTGACAATAATCATCATAGATAGGAGGGCTTTTGTAAGTTAAAGCGTCCACTTTCTTACAACCAAAACAACAAATAGAACTCTGAGAGCGTGTAAGAGTGACATACAGTACCGTTTCTTTTAATGATAATTTTACATCTCTCTTTCACATGTTCCATTAATCTTTGTTTTTATTCAGTAACCTATTCCAATAGGTTTCTGTTTTTGTCTTACAAATAAGTTTAATAATGTATAAGAAAACACATATTTTTGTGTATTTAGTTAGTATTTATTACAGCTCAAACAATAAATAGTTCAAATCTAATTTTGTGCGCTTTTTTTAATTGAGGAAATACAAAACAATATTTAGCCCTCATGTTATAAAAACATCTTTTTGATAAAAAACTGTAGTTTATAGGAAAAGCAGCTGCCTAGCAATAAATTCTTGGTTAAGTTTGCTCAACTTTAGATTTATTTATTAATCAATAGCTTGCATCCCAATTTTACTTGTAAAGCTACTGTTGGCACAGAGTGTGAAAGCCCAACTCTAGTAAAAGGTGTTAATAACTCAAAAGTCAATTACACACTTAATACATTTAATAAAGAGGACATATCAGACATTTACTGTTGTGCAAAAATCCCAGTTGTGATACATGCACCCTGCTAGGCATTCCATGATTAGTGTTAGTGAGATTATGGCCCAGAAAAAAAGCAAAAAACATGCGCGCCTCATAAGTCATAGAAAGCAGTGCATGCTGGGATGTACAGTGGGCACCTTCCTCAGGTACAAATCGGTAGCTTTAAAGATACTGTGACCTTACCCGTAAAAACTGACGTCAGTAGTAGTTTCAGCTTATTGATATATTGCCTTAACTTTCAGTTAGTTTAATTAACATGCATTTATATTACCAGATCACACCCAGTCTGTACATGTATGGTCTGCTGGGCTCCCCCTCGATTTGGCTCTTTTTTAAAACATTAGATGTCGGCAGAGTAATGCTCAGAAATTTAGATAGCTGTACTTCCTGTTTCAGAGTCCTCCTGAAACCCGACAGAGAGTGATAGTAGCACCTTTAGCAGTTAAAAGGGACAACAGCCATGTGAATATTCTTATGTGTGAAGGGATTTATTATTTTAAATGTTGCCTTTTACTTTACTAACCTGTGCATTCAGACAAACTTGTCTGCATTAGACTAAAGGGCTGGTTATCCTCCTGCAGCAGTGTGTCGTAGTGAGCTTGTCGCAGATATTTTTGATTTATGGCCAATATTGAGGCGTGTGCTGTTATTCCACGGCAAAGGGCAAGAGAGACAATCACAAACTAGCTATCGGTCTAGATCTGGCCAAGGCGGTGAGGAAGTGGGGACAGGTTTGTACGACAATGGAGGGACATGAGGGCGAAAACGAGCGGGGATCAAGGTGGAAAAAGGGTCCCAGCGTTCTGGTGCAAATCGCTCTTCTAGCTGCTCCATCTTCACAGGTCGTTTTCCACAATGGCGGTCATATAAACAAAACAAGCGGGGAAGGTACCAAACAGGAAATACGGATAGTGTAGAGCGAATGTAGATTTTACCAATCGAAGGCCTCCTGTCTGCGGTCACCCACAATTCTGGAGAGGTGGAGCAAAGTGTCTGCGGAAGGGGGGAGGGGCACATTCGCGTTTACTGCAACACACATGCAGACGACTTGGTTTCTGCGTATAAATCAGCCTTAAGGGTTATTAAGGGCACATTATACTTATGCAACCGCACACATCAAATGTCGCTTGGGTCTGGTCGGTCCGTCAAGACCAGGAACATCGGTCTTGAATTTCTAAGGACGCACAGCAGTTTCCCACCAAAGCACAAGGGGGAGCCTATTCGAGAATGACCATCGAACAGACAGCCGGAAAGGCATACCAAGGAACAATCTCAGCTGTTTTTTCTCTGCGCACTTCCGCTTGAGGTCTGAGTGGGTTTGCGACCGTGGATGTTATTTAAATGAGCCTAGAAGGGGTAGATACAGAGGGCGAAAGATGCTCAGAAAAGGTCACTGGGCTGGGGCTCTTGTGACAGTTGCATTGAGGACCAAGGTCCCTGCGTGCTGGTCACACTATATACCTCTGCGCCACTGCTGCACCCCAGGGGTCAATGTTTTTGAAGCACCACACATACACTTAAAATCAAACACAGTCTCTTGTTGATCCTAGACAACAACTTCCGTTGGCCTTGTTCTGCTCGCCAGCTCTGTGCCCCAGTTACTCTAAATGAGGGAGTGTAAAATGCTTTCGAATCAGCAGAAATATGTGCCAAGCGTCCCACAACCTGCTCAATACAACTTAATCAATTTGAAACATACACACATGAACAAATACACACTCTGCGCCTAAACACCCTGGCCTTGTTCCACAGCTCCCATCTCATTCATAACAGTCCAATTCAGAATGGTGTCGTCTTTGAAAATGCTTAGAAAGGCTCATTTCTCAGGCCTGGTTCAGCTTCCATGCAGGCACTGGCTGTGAGCCCATTTACCACGTGGAATGGTTGGAGCTGAGACTAAGTGGGTTAATAGGATGTTCAGTTAGTGCTATGGATTTTCTGGGGTTCCTCTCTTGCGACTGAGGATCGAATGTCTTAAAGCAGCAGAAGCAAAGAGAAGAATAGCAGTAATGTCAGGATTGATGTGCAGTTCTGTGGATGACTTCTTTCTCTGTGACTTTAAAAGGTTTAAAATGTGTGAAAACTCTGGTATCTGTCATGGTCTTCATCTTTTTCTAAGGTGTAAATGGTTTACCCATAAATCCTATTTGCTCTTTACTCAGTCCTCTGCCTTTTACATATCGAATGATTACAGAGTTTTATAAAGGGGATAGTTTATAATGTCATTGGGCCCAGGAGCTTTTATTCCAGGGCTTCAGACATGAAAAGCAGGGTATATATGAAGGGAGACAATTGCCCTGTTGTTGAACCCTAGATGAGTGCGCCAACCACAAGGGGTCTCTCTATATATAGCATCCCTGCTCCATGGCAGTGTCACACTGCACTTCACCTTATGATGCCTCAAGTGAGGCTTTATTAAAAAGTTTAAGATTTCACCTGAACTACATAACTTTCTTGGCATCTTCTTTTAGGTTAAATCCCGATAAGTTAGTCCCACAGGCTGCAATTAACGCATGGTCTGAAGGCCACCAATACTCTCTGCGATTTTGAAAAGACATAACAAACGTAACAGGAGAAGGCAGCACACAACTGCTGATTTTCCTGTGTTGAACAGAACTTAGAAAAATCCACTGACTGTAAATGTTGGACCTAGAAATAAAGCTGTACACAAACAAAGATATAAAACACAACGTTAATGATCGTAATCTGATAAAAACAAAAGAAAAACCTTTAACGATGATTTTGGAAAGTGAAGCACAGTTTTTATTATATCATCTTTTCTTTTATCTAAACTGAAAAGACCTAAAGCTTTAAGATTACTGGAGCTAATTTGATCCCTGATATCCGTTTGTTTGCACCTACTAACCCTTTTGGTGCCAGGCTGAACCACCTTCAGAACCACCTCAATTCTACATGGCGTAGACCACATAAAATATCCACCCGTATTGACCTGATAGCATCAGATATTTGATGAAAATTCACACATGACTGATGCCAGTCTTCTGCTCCATCACATTCTAAAGCTAATCTACAGATCATTACCAACCAACAGCCTGAAACATTGCTGTGCAACAAGCTGTGGATCATAACCATGAGCATACCCCTAAATAAGTTTAAATATGGGTTTAGGTTATCAAATTCATTTTTTAAATGAAGCATCCACTTCAATCCCATAGAAAATGTGTGGACAGATCTGAACTGTGTCTGAACAGATCATTGGTTCGGAGAGTCAGTGTGAGCAGTGTGAGTTCCTTGGGTTGCCAGTGAATCCTCCTTAAACACTCAATATGTGGGGCAGCTTTTCATGCTTCATTAGAGATCTGCTGGAAGCATTGCAAGGAAGGAAGTGGAGTCAAAACGAAATTTGATGATGATCTGTATGACGGAACGTCATGTTTTAAACCAAATGTGATGCAAAGTTTTGGCACCCTGCCATTAATCCATCCAACCATTTTCCATCACGCTTATCCCAAGCGGGGTCACGAGGGGTGCTGGTGCCTATCTCCAGCTGTCTATGGGCGAAAGATGGCCTACAGTGCCATTAACTGAAGGAAAAAATAACTTGTGCAGCAAAAATCAGCCACTATTGGTCTAGCGACCACCACGTACAAGACCTCTGACCTAAAGTATGCAAAGAGATATCCCCCACACCATCACACCTCCAACAGCCCGAACAGTTGAAGAAAGCCAGGATGGATCCTTGCTTTCCTGTTTTCTCGTTATTTAAACTAAAGTCTAACCCCACCATCTAAATTTAGTAACTGAAATTAAAATCCATTGGAGCAGGAAATGTTTCCCAGTTATCCTGTTTGAATCCAGGCCTCAGTTCCATATTTTTAGAGGACCGGAGTAGCACCTGATGTGGTTTTCTTAGAGTCGACATGCTGTCAGTCATAGATGGCACTATCTTGGTTGTAATGAGTGTTTGAATTTGCCTTTCTGTCTGTCAGGTCAGTGAAGTATAAGAGACAGGAGGAGTCAGAATGGGTATAACAAGGTTAAATAAATACAAATCAACCCTATTCTCCTCAGAACAAAAGTTGGTTTCTTCTGTTCATTTTTTGACCATATGTAAGAGGTGGTTCAGTGTTAAAAATTTCATTTAAGCTATAACCCTATTCAAACCAATTAGTTTAAATTATTTTGGTGTTTATTTCAACAACTATTTGAAAGTATAAAAATCTGATCAGGTCCCCCCTTCAAGCATCTACCTTCTTCCAACCTTATTATATCCATTCTGATGCTTCCTTCATCATTTTCTCCATGGAGATGACTTATTTCTCATCCCGCTGCAGGATGGCTCCTTGGTTCTTTATGACCTCTCACATTAATACACTTCATCTCCTCCAAATCGCTCCCTGGTTTTTCACCCTCTTGACCAGCAGCCATCAGCCTCTCCTGACCCAGCACTATCTGGCTTCCTGTCACAGTCCGTCCTCATGCACTCACTCATCTGGAGGTACTGCTGTGAGAACTTGAAGGACAGGGATAGTGGAAAAACAACAGTTTATAAAAAGCGGTGACTCAGTGGTATCCGTGGGAAAAAGTAAATCCGTATTAGTGGTAAACCTTTGCTTAGGACATGGAGGCTGATTGACAAAGATGAAACTGACAGCTCCAAATGAAGAATTTAAAGAAGAGATGGACGCTTATTTTGACATTCTTGTTGACTAAAAATAATTTTTAATGTTAAGCTGTGATTAAATATTCATTAATATATAATTGTAGATTCTCATCTCTTTACAAGTTAGTTAAACTGACAGAGATAATCAATATAAATAACATCCATTCATTTTCCGTCACACTTATCCCAAGTGGTGTTGCGAGGAGTAGGGGTGCCTATCTCCAGCTGTCTACGTGCGAGAGGCGTGGTCCAACCTGGACAGGTCGCCAGTCTATCATAGGGCAACACAGGGACAAACAGGACAAACAACCATTCACACACACACCTAAGGAGAATTTAGAGAAGCCAGTTAGCCTAACAGTTATGTTTTTGGACTGTGGGAGGAAGCCTGAGTACCCAAACTCCATACAGAAAGACCGCAGGCCGCGAATCGAACCCGGAACCTTCTAGCTGCAAGGCGCCACTGAGCAGCTCAATATAAATAACATCTATATGAAAAATTTATAGCAACCCCTCCCTTTTAAAGGCAGGCACCTTGATTGAAATCAGCTGCTACTTCAGTTCCAAACCCTCTTCCAGGGAAAATTAAATATTCTTAGTTGTCATGAAGATTAAGCTGCCGCAGTAACAAGGATTATATTTGGAGGAGTCGAATCAAAGAGCAATGGTGGTAACACCATACTTTTTTCTCTGTTAGCGTTACTGGTGTATAAAATAGCTGGAAAGTGTAAGAAGTTTAACTTAAACCTACAGTTAGATGGTTGGTTGTAGTTTAGTCTGTCCTAAACTTTGACCTTAATCTTGTTGAAATTGTGGGGATTTAGTTTAAAACTGGGGTTTCATTAGAACACAAAACTCAATAAAACAACAAACTAGGTCAGAGTTAATTTATGTGAACTTAACCATTAGTGCCAGGTAGTATAGCTCAGATATCCAGTAAAAAATGTGCTGAATAAAAAACATGAGGAAGAGCTATTAAGCGGGTTACGGGCCTATTTAACAGTGTCTGTACTGTATGTAAAAGGTTTGTTTCTGTGTCGATAACAGCAAAGCAACAATAAATGTAATCTTATGCAATAATTAATTGTTTTTTAAAAGTCTGACATTTCAAATAATGCCCTTCACAGGTGTGGATAACCTCTGCTGCAGGCTTTTGTCACTGATAGTAATTCTTTCTATCTCCCATGAGCTCCTGATTATTTTACAACCATTTTAAGAATCATTGAAGCTTGATTAGTTTTCTGGCTTGTCGATAGTAAAAATTTTATTCTCTTCAGGCTGTTATTGTATAAGCGATGAAAAACTAAACTAGTTCACCAGTGGAACTCATCACAGTGCTTTCCTTAATCCCCCCAACAATAAATACTTAATGATGGATGTCCTCATTCCCATTTTTTCTTTCAATTCCCTGATTCTCTTTTTTCCTCTGTGTTGCAAAGATCTCCACCCATCTGTGGGTTTCTGGATGACTATGCTTTCATCATTTGTGGCCTGCTGGACCTGTATGAGGCCACGTTTCAAGCAGAGTGGCTGCAGTGGGCCGAGGAGCTGCAGACCAGGCAAGACCTGCTGTTCTGGGACGAACAGGGTGGAGGCTACTTCTGCAGTGACCCGAGCGACGGGACGGTTCTGCTGCGACTGAAAGAGGGTATGTAAGAACCAGACTTGATTTCAGCCTCCTAGATGCTTAAAAAACACATTTCTGCTCCTAAAATTATTAAGTCTTTTAAAGGTCATTGAAAAGCAGCATACGTTAACCTTAATTAATGAAATAACTCATTAATTTTTAGATGTATGTGGTCTGTGCAATATAAAAATCTAGATTTGACATGTTTTATTAACAGCTCTGAGTGCGTCCTGTAGTAAAGTTGTTATTTTTATTCTATGCTTTGTAATGCAACTCTCTAATGTCACTAGTTTGTCAGCTTTGCGCTGCCATAGAGCAAAGATGTCTGCCTCCGTACTGTAAATGCTTTCACCCTGTAGATAATGATCAATTCAATTCAAAAATACTTTGTTAATCCCAAAGAGAAATTAAATATTGCAGTAACTTCTATGTTATTTTTTAACCAGTTTTTGTAGGTGTTGATAGCTGTCAGCAGGAAGGATCTTCTGTAGTGGTCTGTCTTGCACCAGATCTAAGGAAGCTTCTGACTGAAGACACTCTGTTGTTTTTTGTTGTCATTCAGGGTCAAATTATTGTTTCCACACCATGCTACAAAGCGGTTCTCCATGCCACGGTTATCCATGCTACAACACTCCCTTTACTCAGCTTCTTGTCAGTCTTTGATTTATCCATTGACTGCAGAGTCATCTATGTATTTCTGCAGAAGACAGGGCACTTTCTGGTACTGGAAGTCAGACATGTACAGAATAAAAAGGAACTGTGTCCATCTTGGTTTTACTGCAGATACTTTTTTACTATTGTGGAGTCTGGTTTCTAGAGGGGATCCTTCAGAGGAGAACCCAATCTCCTTATCCATGTACAGTTACAACTGCATGTGTTTACAGTATGTTGACCTTTGAGTGGTTTGCTTGCAGCAAGCAGGAGAGGTCATACCAGCAAACCGAGAGCAGGAAGAGAGGATGTACAAAAAGTAACGTGTTTGAGTAGAGGAAATTATGAAACAGTGCTACCCTGCAGCACTCACCGCCATAGCGCCTTACAGTACATACGGCCACTTTAAAACTGTCCTTTTTCTCAAATTAAAGTTTCTTCATGGTTGATACTATGTCAATCCCACGTTTTACATTTACATATAATTTCTTTAATATACTAAACGATCAGAAATTTCCACCTCCATAATGAACTCTTTGATCTCACTTTCTGCTTCTTCTTTTAGGAAGAAAACTATGTTTTATACCTAAACTGTTTATTTAGAACTACAGCATCTCATCACTTAGGTAGCAATAAATTTTGTCAACCTCATTTAAAGTTGTGGAGAAATCTGAAAACAATGAAAGTCTTTGTAAAAGAATAAAGTCACTTTCACACTGAAAACCGTTTTTTCAAAACCGGGTTGACCCGCAACAATCGACTTTTGGCTCTTTCGCCATTTCACTGAAAAGCCGAGTCTGACCCCCAACTGGGAGCTGCGTGACCACTGTCGCCCACAACTGCGTGTCTGACGACGGCATCATGCTGGGTGAGCGTTAATGATGTCGAAAACTCTTCCCAATAATGCTCCTTATTTATTGAAGGTAAACAGAGTTTTTTCGGCTTTTTAGATCAGATGAAACTGACACTGTGTTGACCTCTGTACATTGTGCTCCATGGTGTTTTATAATTTAGCGAGTCAACCCGTTGGTGTTCCCACTGCATGCCATCAGAGCCGAGGGTCGCTTGGCTGCGTCTGCGTCAGAAGCAGCCATTCGTGGGTCGCTTGCCGAGTCGTTTGGCCCGGGTACATATGTGTCAGTGAGCTGTTGTTTTCGGGGATTAACAGGGTTCTCTTTTGCCAAATTGAAATGGGTATAAGAGAACTTATTCTAAGTTTGCAGGGATCCAATTTAACATAAAGAAAATTCTTTAGGTAATTCAGACTGATATGAACCTTTCTGGCCAATGTGCATAAAGAAAACTGGGCATCACACTAATTATTCCTTACGTAGTAGGACACAGTTTGGATAGCATCATTCCGTGGAGATACTTCTCATTTCTGTGTAGAGACGAGGAAAGTGGGAACTAACCAACCAGAGTAGGACCTAAGTGAGGCTCCAAAAGATTTAAGATGAGGTTGGAGGTTCAGGAGTGCACCTCAATCACTCAGAACCACAATGAAGTGGCTTAGATTATAACATATCTACAGGTTTGAATTCTCCTGTCAAAGTTCAGCTTAAGCCCTGTGAAGAAAATGAATTAGATCTGCATTGATGCTCACAAATCAATTACATTTTTGTTTACTTTGTTTTCTAAAGATTTTGTGGGACTATTGGCCTTTATTTGCAGTTATTACTCAGGAGAATAGTCAGTCATGCAGTCAAGGTGCAGAGTTTAGGAAATCAGACAAACAGCTGCATTCATGATTTATCACCACTGCATGTCATACATGCCTCCTGCTCTGCCTCATGAATCTTCAGTTGGAGAAATTGTGAAAAGAAGGCCAAAAGTTGATCAGAGATCCCCAACCCTACTCCTCTAGTACCCCTGCCCTGCGTCTTTTACAGAAACAGCCATTTAAAATGACCCTTCCCAGTCAAACACCAGGCAAATGGCAGCCAATTTCCCTGCAACTCCGAGCAAAATCGCCTCCAACTTACAGCCTCAGGTGACCCCCTCCTTCTCTGGGGCGTGCATATATTTTTACTGTGACTCCACTCTGTCACTGAATTACAGGGTCTGACTAGGCGTTAGATCTTAATGTCCATAAATGATGACAAAAAGAATATTTTAGTACAAAGATTGATGTTTAAAAATGAACTGTAGGGGACCAGCCAAGGATCATGGGGAAATTTTGAATGGCTTCTACTGTAGGGGTCTACTTCCTGCCACACACCTGACTTAAAGGGATTTTTATTAACAGGTTTCTGCAGCTCTAGAGGGCATGCAGAGGATCATTGAGGAGTACTGGACCATCTAAAACATACAGGGTAGGGGATCCCTAATGTTGGCATAGATATACCCCAAAATATTACCTTCTGTACTTGAATTCTGCATATCTCAAAAGTCTATTTACGTACAATTCAGGCCATGAATAGTTTTCCTGTTACTCGCCAAGTGTACACTACCTAGCACTGCTCTATTTCATAGAATCCCAATAAAATATGTCAAAGTTTGGGTTTGTTGACAGCTTGGCGTCGTCGATAGTGTGGATTTTCTTTTTCTGTGTCGATGTTGCATTAGAATTTCATGAGAACTGCTTGAAAAACTGCCTGCATCAGCTCACTGTAGGGGTTTGCTTCAGGTTGAAAAAAACAAAAAAACAGGATTGATGGACAGGTAGATGATGAACTCCTGCTGCAGTGGACCTTTGTGGCTTGACTAGTCTGAAGGACGATATAGCACCTAACACTGAGTGGATCTGGGTTGTAGGGGCACTGCAGATGGTCATGCATCAGTTTGGATTACACCAACTGTTTGAAAAGAAGATAGGAATAAAGAAATTAGATTGTTTTTGTCAGTTGTTCACAAATTCATTCATCTGTCATTGATGTGGTGCTTCTCTGCCTTTACCCTTCACCATATTGATTGTCCTAAACTCAAAGGATTTGGAAGCCTTTACTGTAATATCCCTGTCACTTTAATTCATTTGCTACTCCTAAAGAAAATAGACTTCCAGCAACAGATAGATAGACTTATAGGGGACTAAATGAAGGCATATTGAGCTCCTCCATTCACCCCAAGAACACTACAGCCGTCACTCATTCAGGCTGAACCTCTCTCCAATAAAAAAGCCCTAGTAGACTAATGCCCTAACTCTCTTGCTGCTTTGATCACCAGAGCTGTCAAACACGTCTCCAGTCTGTCTCTCAGTCCATCTGCCTCTGACAAATTGGAACAGAACTGCAAAGTACAGCAGGAGTCTGGAATCCACTTCCTGACTCTGCTGCTGTCTCATTTCATCTCCTTCTACTAGCCTAATAATTTTCCTCTTAATCTCTAACCTTTCCTTTTCTCGTGTAACCCTGTATTCCAACATAATTTTTAATCAATCAATCAACTTTATTGTCAAGATTGATCTTTGAGTTATTTCAAGATATATTTATTCATTTCTATATATCATAATGTGATTGTATTTGAAGGGGCAGTTTTCTCTGTGTCAGAACTTTGAGGAATGGCTGAAGATTGCAACCAGTCCAGTGGAACTGCAGCACCTGCTAACTAGTGTAAGCTAAAATGCTACATCAGGCTAAAATATACAGCACTTTAACTCTGCCGCTATCCCATAGCATAGTGATAGGCATCTAGACTGTCAATAAACTATAGTCACAAACCAGCCTGATAAACCAGACAAAATCGGAAGATTGCTGATGAGAACAACTCTTGTTTTTCAAACCATGTCTGTGCCTATTGGCCAACGCTCTGACCAATGAGCGCAACTGACTGTGACGTAGTAAGCGCGCCAGAAAGCTGGTGGGGGAGTGTAAACAAACAGCCTGTCGGTAAAACGGTGAATACGTCCCTCTTAAAAATTAATGAGCGTAGAGCCTCTTCCTGCTCACGTTTCAAAGTCTAATCCTTCCAAAACTGATTCCAAAGCTGAGTCAAACTAGTAATGTTCAATAGATGTTGCCATCTTCCTTGTTGTGCTTTCTCCAGCGTCGCGCAGCTTTGTCATCGCGTCCTCAAAAGCCCGTCCGCTTTGCATCCAGACATTGAAAACACATCTCTGCGTCATGATTGGCCAGCCAGTTCTAGGGCCTGAGGCATTGATCAAGGCTAGACCACTCACGGTTCACGGTTTAGTGGTCATGGTTTTCGGTTCGGTATATGTTTATTGTTACACCCGAAAAATAAAAAAATTGATAAAAATGATAAAAATTAAGGAATTTTTTTTTAATGAAATTAATGAATGAATTGTAATTATTTTTAATGATTTGCGAAAACCATGGATCATTTCCGCATGTTTTGCTGCTTTGAATTTAATCATCTGCCTGCATGCCCTTTACGATCTCCAAGGAACTCAGAGCGAAGCGGACGGGAGCCACCGTGGAGGCTGTAGGCTTTGCTGTGTGCAGGTGGTCTGGAGCGCAGCGGGGCGGAGCGCTGACGGAGTATGTGGGAGTTCGGGGTTAGCATGACATGTTGGTCATGTTGCTGTTAGCATAAACAAAACGTGTTGCACAATGCTTGCACACTGTTGCACTTTTATCCACAAGTTTCTTTCCGCCGTCATCGTAGGTCACTATAAATGCAAAGTGGTCCCATACAGCAGACCTATAAAGTGCTGCTGGCGCGTCTTCCAACTCCTGTTCTTTTCCACTCGCCATACCCACACAATTCTCCACAACAACTGACTTTTTTTCTGCTACACCCGGCTATGCTGCTTCGCTTCTTCTTCTTCTTGTTTACTACTGGTGGTTGGCTTTGGTCGCAGTACCGCCACCTTCTGCTCTGGAGTGTAAACACTTCGCCTATGAGAAAAAGGAGCAGCGCATGAACCGAACGAAACACACGCGAATCGAACCGAGACAGTCGAACCGAACGGTTCGGACGGTTTTCATAAACCGTTCCATCCCTAATATATATATATATATATATATACACACACATGTGTGACAGTATATATTACATATGTATAAAGGAAACAGAGAAACAGATATTAAAAAGTGTCGAAATAAAAATTTGATTAAAATCTAAATTATTATTAAATACATATAATTGCTTTGTGAAATGAAAGTCGCAAAAAAAAACACCATTATGAAATAAATATAATTCAATCAATGAATAACTATGTTTTGAAACTAAGTAAATTATAAAAAGATAAAATATCTTAGGACAGAAGATTTATGAAATACATAAATAGATACAGTGATCTTGAAGTCATGGATAACTTAAGGAATGACAACTTGGGCTAAATAATATTTTTATTGTGTGATTTGTTGTATTTCATTTGGAGGTTTTTATTTCTTTGATGAAATATTATTGCTGATGTATTTATGAGAGTATTTTTTATAGAGTATATTTATTGATTAGTTAGTTTTTAGGCTCTTAATAGATGAATAAAAAATGTGATTGGCAGCAACACAGGATTTTTTTTCTTTGATTTTTACAGGCAAGTTTAGTGTTACATAATTTCCCAACAAAGAGAGCTATGATGGGATTAAAATAACCTTGACATGTACTCTTTCCAATCTTCAGCTGCCACTGCCGTTCTTAAACTGATGGCTGCTGGCGGCTCAAGAGGCTGACACCTTGTTAACATGCAAACGTTTACCTTTGATCAGCCGACAAAATCTATCAGTTTGCATCTAATAACCTGTTGCATTTTGAATTTCAAGTACACGTCTCAGATTAATGAATCAGGGATGTTAACCTTTTTATTTCTTCATTCAACACCCACCCCATTACTTCTCCATTAGATTCTGTTTTTCCAGGATCTATGGAGTTAGATTGGTCTCAATTTTCACAAATACACATATGTGATTCATACATGCACAGGACAGGATCCACACATGCACAGCATGATTCAATAAAGCACTTCTGGTCCATAAACAATTTAAAATTAAATTACAAAGTTCCAGTGATCTTTAAACTTTACTGCATTTCTGTGCATTTTTGACTCTTTCCTGATGTGCCTCAATAAACACAAATGCATTTATTTAAACAGGGAAAGATTTGCCACCTATCACAACGCTCCCTCGTATAAGCCAATCACAAGAAACTATACCAATGTATTTCAACTTACCAATAAAATAAAACAAATTACACATTAAAAATATTATTTAGCCCAAGTTTTCATTCCTTAAGTTATCCATTACTGTATCTATTTATGTATTTCCTAAATCTTCTGTCCTAAGATATATTATCTTTTTATAATTTACTTAGTTTCAAAACATAGTTATTCATTGATTGATTTATATTTATTTCATAATGTTTATTTTTTGTGACTTTCATTTCATAAAGCTATAGCATTACGGTTTTATAAATAATCCAACCTGGGTGTGGAAGCCTTGAGCTTTGTGTACTTTCTTTTTATTTAGTTTATTTGCTTTTTCTGCATAGAAAGTACTCCAGCATCCATGTCTCCCTTTGTGTTTATCTGTGTATCTCTCCTGAACACTAGTATTGAGTTTTTCCATTCAATAACTTCTTCTTCTGTTTTTCCCATAAGAACTCTTGACCCTGTTCTACTAGTAAACCCTACACAGATAAGACACGGCGAATCTATATGCATGTGCATTTGTTCTCATGTGTCCCAACCTGTTTTCCACTTGTATTTTATTGGATCTGACGTGAGAGTGGTTCCCCTTCTGAAGGGACTCACGGTACCATTATGGTGTCTACACTCCTTTGGGCGGAAGCCCATTAGCGACGCTCCAGTCGGCGCAGTGTTGGACGCCCATCCCAGTAGCGTTCCCTGTCAGCAGTAGACACATTACCTCCACCACATTGCCTCTGTGCGTTGTGAGACTCCTGTGTGTGTTTGTGAAGAGGAAGGTTAAAGTCATCCACCCTCTCTGTCCTGCTCCTCTTTGAATGTTTTTTCTTTTTCTTATTTGAGTCTTTCTTTCACTGCAAACTGTTTCTATCCCCTGAGGCATTGCTGCTCTTACAGGATCTTAAATTGTAGATCAGTTTGAAGAACTCTCATGACTTATTCATTGACTGTAGTCTTTGCCTATGAAAAGAACAATTTCTATGTGTTGCTGTTTGCAACCTCTAACCAAGCTATTTTTGTCAGTAGTATATGACATTAAAATGACTGAATATGCCTTATATATTACTTATATGTATTTCTAATGGGTTACTTAAGGCTATTTCTAGGTTTTGTCTAAGATATGCAGTCAGGCATGAAAATGGTTTTTGTCTCTGAAGCTGAATCTTTCACTCAGCAGACCTTTTCAGAGATACGGACGTGCTTAGAGGTTAGAGGTTATTTGTGGATCACCCTGAAGGTCTAACCAGACCGTGAGAAAAAATAAGGAGCAGTCATATAGCAGAGTACATCCCTAAACACAACAGATATGGGATGAATGTCTACAAACATTTTTAAGGTCTTCACAGTCATATCAAAAGCTGGATCTTTTTTTTATTATTGAAACAAAGACTAAGTTATGTTGGTCTATGTTTGGGACAAAATTAAAGCCTTATTCTGAAGGTCCCCTGTCCTAAATCGTCTAGATCAGAGGTCACTGATTAGTAGCCTGGGTGCCATTCCGAACTTAGTCCCGCCCACAAAGTTTGAGGTCGGGAAGTTCAGTCTGGCTCTGCTCCATAGTAGCGCGAGTATTATCGCCCACTGTCAGGCGATCCAATCAAATTGTCAGGGCGGGCTTTATACGATGATGGACAGATGATCAACAGTAACGTAATCAACCACGTGACCAATGCGCGCTTGGGTGACAACAATAATGGCTGCCGCTGGAGAGTTTAGGTGAGTAGATTCTGCGGTCTGTTCTAGAAGATATCGACAGCAAATTAATTTTAAAAGAGGAACAGAGAAACGCGATCAAGTCTCATCTTCTTATTCTAGGCGTGCAACTGCACGCTTTGATTTTTGTGGACAACAACTATGCCTCGCTTAACATACGTCACGCACTCCGTTGCTCTTATTGGTTGTAGGTCTATCCAATTGAGTGCAGAGGCATTTTTTTTCCTGGTTCGTTCGAAACACGCCCCATAATCACAGTTCTATGGAGCAGTATCAGACTCATATTCTGACTAGAATTGAGTCGGACTACGTCAGGCTAACTGATTAGTGGACCGTGGTCCAAATCCGGACCCAACCTGATTTAAAATATTTATAAATTACTGCATGTTGTCCGACAACTGTGTCTAACTTCACTTGCGCCACTTCTCCTGTTAATATGGTAACGCCCTCCGGAGTGTCCGGAACCCAGAAACACGTGATACAAATTAGCCAATGAGCTGCTGTCAGTCAGAGCTGCTGTAGCTACTTTTAGACACAGCAGGCAAACCTGCAGCAAGCCAGGCGATGGGAAAGAAGGAGAAGACGATGAGAAAAAGAGAGCAGAGAAAGTGTGGACTGCTGGAAGAACCGCAGTGAACTAGTGACAGAAAAGTGAAATGGTGCTCAAAGATGACCCTGCACATTTTGAGTATGTTTGGCTCAACCTGCTGCTGTGAAGCAGGATTCTCCACCATGAACAGAATCAAAAATAAATATGGATCCAGGCTCAGAATGAGCACCTTGATATGTGCTTGAGAATGGCTTAGTCTGCATTCAAACCCAGGTTTAAAGCCTTGCAGGGCAGCATAAAGCCCACTGCTCTCATTAAGCCATAACAAAAAAATAAATAAAGTCCGTTTAGGTGTTTTATAAAATACATGAATCAGGAAATTGTCTTTATACCAAACTGAACGATTGTTCAGTTTTTTTTTTTTTATATTTCTTTTTTTAAAGAGTCAATGTATAACATGGATGCATAAAAACCTCATTTTATTACAGATGTTACTGTTCTAAATGTTTAAATAAAGTAACATTGGTTTGCAGTTTCCTGAGGGTTTCATACTGTGAAGAGCTGGAAGAAAAAGTTTCCCTCAATTAAAATGTTTTCCTCTAATACAGTGTATACACAGATGTCTTATAGGGATTTCTTATAGTCATTTTAGGACAAGTAAAAAAAAAAATTTGTGAATGTATTTGTGAGAAAACTGTTATGTAGATCTAAAGTATTGTCTTTAGTGGTTACAGCAGTGAACCGTGTACTAAGACATGGTCAACAATCATTACATCATATTTGTAATGTTTTTCTGGTAGCAGGAAGATTTCATCTTTCATAAGAAGCTGGAATGAATATTCAAAGCTTTGACTTTCACTGCAACTTCCTAACAGATGTTGCTGTAGAAAATGATTTGGTTGCTGTTTTGCAGATTAGCTATGACCGGTCTCCAATCAACCGAATGATGAACTGCCTGACCTTTTTTTTTTAACCACTAACTTTCTTTCATATCCTGAAAGAATGTCCTTTTTGCCATTTTGCTTTTTGTACAGTTGTGGAATCTGCCTCTCTTATTTCATGCAGCAGCTCCACCTTTCTGATCGTATCATGAAAGTCTAAACTACTGGATTGGGTTTGTTACAAAAAGCATAAATCTGTACCTTAAAAGCTTGAATGAATTTTGTATCCCTGTGTGTCACAGATCAGGATGGAGCAGAGCCCAGCGCCAACTCTGTGTCTGCCTCCAATCTTCTGCGTCTGTCCCACTACACTGGAAGACAAGAGTGGCTCCAGAAGTCTCAGCTGCTCTTGGCAGCATTTTCCGACCGTCTCACCAGGATTCCCATTGCTCTACCTGAGATGGTGCGGGCTCTAATGGCCCAGCACTACACACTTCAACAGGTTAGCTACTTAATTGTAATGATCTTGGTTCTGTTGTTTTTCTTTAAGTTTTCTGTTTCAAGTTTAACCAGGTTTTTCATTGTTTTCTAGCTTTTTTGGTGTGTCTGGATTCATTTAAGTTGCTTAGGTTTTTCTGTCTGTCCTCTGCTGCCTCCTTGTGTTCTTTTCCCTTGGCTTCCTCATCAGCTCTAATCACACCTGTTCCCTATCAGCTCGTTAGCTCTCTCTTTGTTCAGTCAGCCATAAATACACTCCCTCTGCAGTCCCTCTTTGCTGGTTCCTCGTCTTACCTTTCCTCACCCTGGCTCCTTGTTGGTTTTTCCCTGATGTCTCCATGGTTCTGGTTAGTTTTTGATTTTTATGTTGGATTTTTGGATTCCTGTTTTTGTTTAACTTTTTTAAAGTTGGATTTTTGGATACCTGTTTTTTTTGCCTGATCTTGTAATAAACCCTCCAAGAATTCATCTCTGCCTCCCAGCTTCTGCGTTTGGGTCCTATCTAAACCTTTTTACCAAAGCGTGACAGAAGGAACCAGCCAAGCATGGACCCAGCAGAACTCGGCACGGACGCTCTGAGGAGAATCTCTCTCACTCTTGTGAATGCTCTGGACTCCATATCTACTCTCAGTCCACCTTGGAAGAGGGTGAGTGCGGCTGACCAATTAAAGCCGATCTTCCTCTCTAACTCCTCACTTCTATCACCCCCAGTTTTGTCTGAGCTATTCGAGGAGTTGGAGTGGAACCGCCAAGCCGCCTTCGCCCAACTCTGCAATAGACCTCCACCACCCAAACCATCATTCCATCACCTTCCCATTCTGCTGTCTCTTACCTCCGATCCTGTTCCCCCACCATTACCACCTGTTGGTCCTCCCCTGCCATCTGCTTCCTCCAGGCGTAAGCAACGCCGCCGGAGGAGGAAGACAACCACCTCTCCGGCGGATCAGCCTGACGCCTCCACTCCCTCTCCGGCGGGTCAGCCTGACGCCTCCACCCCCTCTCCGGCGGGTCAGCCTGACGCCTCCACTCCCTCTGCGGCGGGTCAGCCTGACGCCTCCACTCCCTCTCCGGCGGGTCAGCCTGACGCCTCCACTCCCTCTCCGGCGGGTCAGCCTGACGCCTGCTTCAATCCCACTCTTCAGGTCAGTTTCCCCTATGGCCTTCGCCGTCACCTCCATGACCAGCAGTTAGCTCCTCGAGTTAGAGGTTTAAATTCAGTCACCATGATAACACCCACTGCAGTCAGAGCACCACATATTGAGGAGTCAAAGTTATGGGACTACTTTTATGGGCAAAGGGAGGATCTATTCCCTTTCCTTCCACCTCCATCGGTTCCCTGTCAGCCAGCACATCCCAAGCCCTTTAGAGGGCCAGTTTCCCCAGCTCCAGAGCCCAGTGGAGGGCCAGTTTCCCCAGCTCCAGAGCCCAGTAGAGGGCCAGTTTCCCCAGCTCCAGAGCCCAGTAGAGGGCCAGTTTCCCCAGCTCCAGAGCCCAGTAGAGGGCCAGTTTCCCCAGCTCCAGAGCCCAGTAGAGGGCCAGTTTCCCCAGCTCCAGAGCCCAGTAGAGGGCCAGTTTCCCCAGCTCCAGAGACTCCTGAGCCCATTAGCGGGCCGTTTAGCCTAGCGCCAGAGACTCCTGAGCCCATTAGCGGGCCGTTTAGCCTAGTGCCTGAGACCCCTGAGCCAGCCCTGAGCCGTCTTGAGTCAGCTCTGTGCCTTTTAGAAACCCCTGAGTCAGCTCTGTACCGTTTAGAGACCCCTGAGTTAGCTCTGTGCCGTCCAAAGACCCCTGAGCAGAACTTGAAGGAGGTGTCTGAATTCGAGGTATGTGGCTTTACGCCTCCTAGGACCTCTCTGCAGGCGCCCCAAGCCACCCAGAGCCCTCTGCGGGCACTTCAAGCCACTTCAGAGACTGAACCTTTGCGGCCATGGGTGGTTTCCCCCATGCTGGATGTGGAGCCACAGTCGTTGGTCT
This sequence comes from Cyprinodon tularosa, assembly GCF_016077235.1. Taxonomy (NCBI): domain Eukaryota; kingdom Metazoa; phylum Chordata; class Actinopteri; order Cyprinodontiformes; family Cyprinodontidae; genus Cyprinodon; species Cyprinodon tularosa. The sequence continues at coordinate 663,989 of NW_024038395.1, read as the reverse complement.
CCCCTGTTCCTGAGGGTGAGCCGCAATCGGCGGGCTCCCCTGTTCCTGAGGGTGAGCCGCAATCGGCGGGCTCCCCAGTTCCTGAGGGTGAGCCGCAATCGGCGGGCTCCCCTGTTCCTGAGGGTGAGCCGCAATCGGCGGGCTCCCCTGTTCCTGAGGTGGAGCCGCAATCGGCGGGCTCCCCTGTTCCTGAGGTGGAGCCGCAATCGGCGGGCTCCCCTGTTCCTGAGGTGGAGCCGCAATCGGCGGGCTCCCCTGTTCCTGAGGTGGAGCCGCAATCGGCGGGCTCCCCTGTTCCTGTCCAGGGGCCGCAATCGGCGGACCCCTCTGCTCCTGTCCAGGGGCCGCAATCGGCGGGCCCCTCTGCTCCTGTCCAGGGGCCGCAATCGGCGGGCCCCTCTGCTCCTGTCCAGGGGCCGCAATCGGCGGCACCCTCTGGGGGTGTTCCTGAGCCGCAGTCGGCGGCAGCCTCTGGGGGTGTTCCTGAGCCGCAGTCGGCGGCAGCCTCTGGGGGTGTTCCTGAGCCGCAGTCGGCGGTAGCCTCTGGGGGTGTTCCTGAGCCGCAGTCGGCGGCAGCCTCTGGGGGTGTTCCTGAGCCGCAGTCGGCGGCCACCTCTGGGTCTGCTCCTGAGCCGCAGTCGGCGGCCACCTCAGAGTTTGTTCCTGAGCCGCAGTCGGCGGTCACCTCTGAGCCGGTTCTTGAGCCGCAGTCAGTGACCCCTCCTGCTCCAGTTCCTGAGCCGCAGCTGACGGCCTCCTCGGACCCTGTTCCAGAGCCGCGGCCCGCGGTCCCCTCAGAGACTGTTGCTGAGCTGCTGCAACGGAGACATCGTGCTCCTCCGAGGTTCCTGCTGCAACGGAGACGTCGTCCTCCAATGGTCCCCCTTCGTTGCCTGTCCCACGGCTGGCCACCTGAACGTCTGCCGTGCCCCCGGCCCCGCGGCCGGTCACCAAGGTCTCTGCTTCATCTCCGGCCCCGCGGCCGGCCTCCAGAGCGTCTGCCTCGCCTCCGGCCCCGCGGCCGGCCTCCAGAGACTCTTCCTCGCCTCCGGCCCCGCGGCCGGCCTCCAGAGCGTCTGCCTCGCCTCCGGCCCCGCGGCCGCCCTCCAGAGACTCTGCCTCGCCTCCGGCCCCGCGGCCGGCCTCCAGAGACTCTTCCTCGCCTCCGGCCCCGCGGCCGGCCTCCAGAGACTCTTCCTCGCCTCCGGCCCCGCGGCCGCCCTCCAGAGACTCTGCCTCGCCTCCGGCCCCGCGGCCGCCCTCCAGAGACTCTGCCTCGTCTCCGGCCCTGCGGCCGGCCTTTCAGAGACTTTCAATTGTCCTCGCCCACTCTGGATGGGTTGCGTTTTGTTTCTTGGACTGTTTTTGGCTTCTTGCCCTCCTTCCTGGTTACCCCTCCGCCCACCCGGGGTTGTTTTTTGTTTTTTTGGACGTTAAAGGGGCGTCTGGAATCCGCCCTTAAGTGGGGGGCTCTGTAATGATCTTGGTTCTGTTGTTTTTCTTTAAGTTTTCTGTTTCAAGTTTAACCAGGTTTTTCATTGTTTTCTAGCTTTTTTGGTGTGTCTGGATTCATTTAAGTTGCTTAGGTTTTTCTGTCTGTCCTCTGCTGCCTCCTTGTGTTCTTTTCCCTTGGCTTCCTCATCAGCTCTAATCACACCTGTTCCCTATCAGCTCGTTAGCTCTCTCTTTGTTCAGTCAGCCATAAATACACTCCCTCTGCAGTCCCTCTTTGCTGGTTCCTCGTCTTACCTTTCCTCACCCTGGCTCCTTGTTGGTTTTTCCCTGATGTCTCCATGGTTCTGGTTAGTTTTTGATTTTTATGTTGGATTTTTGGATTCCTGTTTTTGTTTAACTTTTTTAAAGGTGGATTTTTGGATACCTGTTTTTGTTGCCTGATCTTGTAATAAACCCTCCAAGAATTCATCTCTGCCTCCCAGCTTCTGCGTTTGGGTCCTATCTAAACCTTTTTACCAAATCGTGACATTAATATGCCAGGATCAAGACTCCTATTGGGTTGTGTTGACTATTAAATTAATATTATGAGGTTAACTTTGACAGAGTAGTCATCATTGACCACTGTGCAGTTCCAACCCATCTGTTTTTAATCTGTCAGTCGTGAGGCCTGAAAGACAGCTTAGTTTTGGGAGAGGGATTGTTTACCTGAATGTTCCCTGGAACTCATTTTCATGTCCGCCTACTGAAAGTATTCAGTGTTTCAGCTTGCATGACAAATGGAGCAAGCATAATAGACATAGCCTTTATTGAGTAACGAAAACCGAACAAAACATTATGCAGCACGAGAGGAAGAAGCTGTTTAAACAATGAGCGTCTGTATATTGATTGTGCCGGAACATTTCTGTTCAGGAACACTGCAAAGGAGAAAAGCATCGCCTAATTAAAAACTAAAAAAAAGGTTCTATTAGGAAAGAACTATAAGTAAACAGTCAGGAATTATTTTAACTAAAGGTTAAAGCAAACAATCAGACTATACATTTTCAGCTTGCTATAGTATAATTATAAAAAGCAGATGTTTTATTGCATAATTATTTTTTAACAGCTACCTGAAGAGGTACATATTCACCCTGAAAACCTTTATCACCATGTATCTACCATGTATCACCAACTAATAAGTTCTAAAACTTTTTAGAAGCAAGGGTTTAATATCTTCAACAAATGAAAAAACAAAAACATCCAGTTGACTTGCTTCAGCTCTTATGATGACATTCTGAACGACTGAGAATCATTTATAGGGTAGGGAGGAGAAAACTTTTATTTATTTTGATGAACTAATTCTAAAAACTATGCTATGCACTACCTTTTCTTTGTAACTCTTCAATACAATTAAGTTCAACCAGTTTTTTTCTGACACCAACTTAGTAGCCATTTAAAATGTCAGTCTCAGTATAAAGAAACTCTCTACAGTAGTAGTCATTCAAAACTTCCCCACTTTCCTTGGCTGGTCCCTTACAATTCCTTTTTAAACATCAATCTTTGTACTAAAATATTCTTCCTGTCATGATTTGTGGACATTAAGAGAAGTGTCATCTCCTGGTCAGACCCTGTAATTCAGTGAAACAGAGGAGTCAAAGTAAAAATAAATGCACGCACAGAAGAAGGCCAGTGGCTGGAAGTTAGAGGGTATTTTTCTGGAAGTCGCAGGGAAGTGTGCTGCCATTCAGCTTTGACTTGGAAGGGCCATTTTGAATGGCTGCTACTGTACCTAATGCACATAAAGTTTCCACTTTTATTTGAAGAGATTTATTATTTTGGGGGGGAATAATATGGCAGTAATCATGTCAATTAAAGTCTGGGTTTGTGTTGGATTCTTGAAGAGAATTCATGTTGTATTTGGGGAAAGAGATTTACAGCGTTTGTAGTACATGTGGTATTTTTAATCAGGAAAAGAAAAACAGTATAAGGTATCCTGTTGCTCTGCCAGCTTTTTAACCAACAGTTAAATGAATTAAAGAATTGTGTTCTATTAATACATTTTTAAGCAGTCCATAAAAATCTGGTTGCTGTTTTTTTCATTTTTTCCCCCAAAATAATTCTTTGGATTATAATTAAAAAGCTTTACTATGTTAAGGTTCATGACCAAAGTGGGGAAGACAACAAAGGATTTTTTTCTCAAAATAACAGGATTTAAGGAAGCTTGAGCATTGACGATTATCAGTCCAGGAACATTTCTGTCTGTCAACGAAGCTGTTAAACTAACTGGACTAACACCGCTTAGTTATAAGTTCTTAAGTGAAGGGTGGTAATGTGACTCCTTTAAATGTGCCCCTTCACAAAGTTATGTAGTTTGGGTAATGTGTCTAATGTGGTTCTTTCTAGGAATTAAAGACAAAACTTTAGCCTAGTAAACTAGCCCCAGCGGCCGAAATCCTTTTTGCCTGCGAGTGATCTAGCCTCGATCAATGCCCCAGACCCTAGAACTGGCGGGCCAATCACAACGCAGAGATTTGTTTTTAATTTTTGGATGCAAAGCGGGCTGGGTTCTGAGGGCGGGACGACAAATCTGCGTGAGTGTGGAGAAAGCACAACAAGGAAGATGGCAACAACTATTGAACAGTTCTGGTTTGACTCAGCTTTGGAAGGATTAGACTTGGGATTTTCGTTGAAACGTGAGCAGGAAGAGGCTCTACGCTCATTCATTTTTAAGAACGACGTAATCACCATTTTACCGACTGGCTGTTTGTTTACACTCCCCAACCAGCTTTCTGTCACGCTTACTACGTCACAGTCAGTTGCGCTCATTGGTCAGAGCGTTGGCCAGTAGGCACAGACATGGTTGAAAGACAACTGATTGTTCTCATCAGCAATCTTCTCATGTCTCATTCATCAGGGCCAGACTAAATTACACATTTAATCTCATATTTAGTCTGGTTTCTCAGACTAAGAAAACGTGTCAGTGGGTAATTGTCTTGTCATCAAACTGCTTGAATCCAGTGTACTGGATTCTGTTCCTCCTGTGGGGAACTTTCCTGAACATAACTTGCAGTCCCACCACTGACATAGATCATCCTCTAATGCGAACTATACTAATCTTAAGACCTGAACCTTCAGGAGTCTGAAGGTTCAGTGCTACTCAGTCAGTAGAAAGTTGCTTATTTTCAGCTCATCATCCACTGACCATCGTCCTTGGTTCAGGGTGTAGCCTACTGGTTTTTGGCTGGTTCTTTTACATCCCAGGCCCTGTGAGTGATGGGAATACCTGTCTTTGGTGATTTGAAAGATTAAGTCAGTAATGTGGGAAATATCTCTGACAGCCAAAATGTAACTGCACCAGTTCCAGGCCAAATATAGGACAGCCTCAGACCCGGACCAGTAAAACCGACCTTGGCTGAGGTCTTTTTGCACAACAGCCTGAAATTGACCTTAATCTGGATTATGGGTCTGGGCCACAGGTGGGTCACAGGTTATACAAACTATTTATTTGGCACAGATGTGAATATCTTATATCAAAATCAGGCTAATTTGGCCCTTTACTGACCTGTTAGATTAACTAGAGTCACTAAATGCATCCCAACTCCGCTCGGTGTTCATAATATGGACATATAAAATAAAAAGCAGTTTGCTTACAAAAAATATTTACAACGTTTATAAGAACCCCTATACAATATACAATAGCAAGTTTTTTTGTTTTTTTTACAAAAGACCTATAAAAAAAAAAAAAAAGTTGAAACTAAGAACAGCTTCAAAATGGCTTTAGGTCCAGCAGGTAGTTTAGGCAATAATTTCTTGTGAATTTAGTGACTCAAAATGCTGTAAACCATTCGGTTCACCGAGCAGTTTAATAGAAGACATCTATCACTAACTGAATGAGTCATATGCCAGCACAGGAACAGCTGAGTCTGTGGTGCACTGCCACTACAAACCCATGGGTAACTGCAGAAGGTGAAGTCAGAATATAAGTGTCCACAGTCTCTTTTCAAGTGAGATTTCTGGCACCTTGAAACTACTCCTCAATCTGCTTAACATATTCAGTGATGCAGGTGGAAAACATATTTCCTCTGCATCTCGGCAGATGGTTCAGACACTGGGTTGGTTCCGGACGGTTACCACCATGCAGATTTGTCCACGCAATCTGTGGAAATCTGCAGCTGAACTAAGGTTGTTTACTTTAACAGAAAGAGCTTCATATATATATTTTTAAGTTACGTTCTTATAAAATCAATATGTAGGTCAATATATGTCAAAAATAATATCCTTTACCAGCCCTGCGGAAGAAACAGGACTTTCTCTCTGTTTTATAGCAGATGAGGAAGAAAGTAGCGAGCGAATGTTTAAAATTGTTGCTTTACAAGAACTCTATATGGGCATTCTGCACCTGCTTCCACACACCCTGAATCAAATGGCTGATTTACGTCATCAGTGGGACGTTTGGTTCTCTGCGGTCCTGCTAAAGACCTGATTATTGAACTTGTCTGTTTGATCAGATACTCTAACTTGAGTGCCAAACTGAAGAAGACTAATTTAAAGGTTTAACCTAAACTTCTATGTTCCACACAAACAGTGTAAGGGTAACTAACAGGATCCTCCTTTTAGCTTAATTAACAACTCAGGGTTCGTACGGGTGCTGGAAATCCTTGAAAATGCTTGAATTTTGACGTTGTGTTTTCAAGGTTTGAAAAGTGCTTATATTTTGAATGAAATGCTTGAAAATGCCTAAAATTGTACTTATTTCTTTCGCAACAAATACCTATCTAACTGAATCGTGTGTTTATTAAATGGAGAAATAAAAAGTTGGAGAGCCCGAAAATGAAAGCTGCTCGCTTATGCGTGACTGCGATCTGCCAGTCTATTTCCATGTGTGACTCCGCCCCCATGAAACCACTACTGCACCATGCCGGGAGGTTGTCCTTTCAAAAAGGTTGGCTGGAAGATGAAAAATACAAATGATTGGTTAAACGGGGACAAACCCAACGAGTTGCCTCTTGTAAAGTCTGCAATAAAAGATGTGCAGCTTTTCACAATGGGCGAGTCTGCGCTCTCGAGTCACATGAAGAGTAAGTCATAGACTTTTTAAGTAAGCCAACTGAAGTAGCCTAGTACACGTTAACGTTAGCGCCTATTTGTTTACGCTAGTAACTGCTAGCTAGGAATTCACAGGCTAAGTTACTGAGTGACTGAGAGTACGGTGTGATAATGTAATGTTAGTATTGCAGTGTTTCCCGCAGCACTAGCTTGGCGAGGCAGCCACCTCACCAAACTCACGCTACCGCCTCGCCAACGTTCCAAAACAAAAAAAACCCGAAGTTTTAATTCATTGCCAGGCCCAGACCTTAAAACTATGAAGGACCAACTCTGCCATATTTAAAAATAAATACAGAAATAAATAAATGCTCAATAAATGTATAAGCATACAATTAATTGCCAACAAAAAAGTGAGACATAAATGTATATAACTCTTAATTAGCTTCTTTATTTATTTGCCTTTGTAATATTTACCTTATTTATTTTTCTGTCCTTTATGATCTTCAACTTTATTTTTTAATTACCGTGGCAACCAGCGGAGCTCCGAAGCTGACGGCAGCCAGGTCTATAGCCAGGCTATGATGGCGATTTTTTGTTGTATTTGGCAAAGTTTGGCAAAGTCCCTACTCAAGTTCTAATGACTTCAGACTCGACATAGGACTCTCCTCCTGTGGATTCGACCGATGTAGTAAAATGCTAACCAACACGCTTCACACACGGCTATGCCGAGAGAGGGCCGCTGCAACAAAAAATCGCCATCATCACCAGCGATTCTTCACACACGGCTTTTCCGAGAGAGGGCCGCAGCAGATGGGCTGTGGTTAGACCTGGCTGCCGTCAGCTTCGGAGCTCCGCTGGTTGCCACGGTCCTCTCAAGTTCGTCACATTTTCTTTTAAATTATGCATTAAATCTGTGAATGGGCCATATGGTGATGCTTTAAAGTATAAGGTTCTCGCCTCAAATGATCTTAAAACATACTTTTATTGAACAACAGCAACAGAAAAGAGAACATTTAACTTAGTACTCTGAACTCTGTGAGTTAAGAAGATGGGCCGCCAAGCCAACCAATGAGCAGAAGTTGACTCTCTAGGACACACCCCCTCCTCATTTGCATAATGAGGCATAAATGCATAGAGAAATGTAAAAAGGGCAGAGAGAAATGAAAAAAGGGCAGAGAGAAATGTAAAAAGGGCAGAGAAAAGGGCAGAGAGAAATGTAAAAAGGGCATAGAGAAATGTAAAAAGGGCAGAGAGAAATAAACAGCGGCGAAGAAATAACTAAGGTAAAAAAATACAAAGGAAGAATAAAACAGACAAAAATATTATAACATGCACATAAATAAATACTTAAAAATATAAGTAATTAAAAAATAAAGTTGCAGATTATAAAGGACAGAAAAATAAATAAGGTAAATATTACAAAGGCAAATAAATAAAGAAGCTAATTAAGAGTTATATACATTTATGTCTCACTTTTTTGTTGGCAATTAATTGTATGCTTATACATTTATTGAGCATTTATTTATTTCTGTATTTATTTTTAAATATGGCAGAGTTGGTCCTTCATATAAAACAGCATTGATAACTCTACGGCTGATAATACTGAATTGCGACACCCTCTGGTTGGTTATATTACTACAGTACGCCAGGGCAGAGGAGTAATTTTCTTTGATCATCGGAGGAGACGTGAAGGGTGGGGGGGTCGTGTTCATCGTCTACATCAACGGTGAACTGTACGTGGAAAGCTAAGTAGTTAATTCAAAACTTATAATAGAAGATGATTATCTGCCTCGTGTGCTCTGACAAATTAAGATAGGATTTAGTTTTATGCATTCATTTCGACCCTAAATGATAATGTTTATTTTCACAACCAAAATAAAAAGACTGTTAGTGATTATATATCATCGTAAGTTCATAAATAATCCTTAGCTAATATAAAATGGATTGAGACTGAAAAACTGTCCAGTTTTCTCATGCTATTTCTTAGTAATCCTGAGTATTCCAAGTTTTTTTAAGCTTGTAGAATCCTCCTTACTTGTATAAAAGATGATACTCTGAATTATGCATGGCTTTTTTTGTTCAGGGTTCAGACTGCAAAATAAGGCTATTTGTGAACTTTGTCATTGCATATCAATTACACCACTGATAACCATAATGTTGTGCAAAATGGTTAATAAACATATAGGGCTGGGTATTGTTCAAAAATTTTCGGTTCCGGTACCAATAACGATAACTTCACTTCGATACCGGTTCCTGAACGATACTTTTTTCGATACGAGTTTTATAATATCAATTCGAAGAAAAAGAAAATTACACAACATAAAAAAGTACAAATCTTGAGTTTTGTTTTAAGCTCTGATTTTTCCATTTACATTTTTCCTCTTACATAAAAAGAAAAAAATCAGTGTCTAATATTCACTGTTACATTGTGAGGACCTTTTTACTTAGCCGTTTTCCTTTAGAAAAATTACCATGTCTGACAAACAAGCCCGTTGAATGGGATCCTATTGACAGCGCACCGCTGGTATGTGGGGGTCTGTGTGGCTCCGACAGAAATATTGGAAGGCAGGATGAACTGACTGCACTGATTAAGTTTTCAGGTGTATTTTCCCGCTTAAAAACATAATAAAACTACTTTATTCCCACTGATCACAGCAAATATAGCTGGAAGGCAAATAAAGGATAGAGTAGCTCCGCCCAACGCGCGTCTGAGCCACTTTTCGACTGCGCAGCCAGAGCAGCAAAGCTTCTTCAGCCGTGCGTCAGAAGCTGGTACAAGCAGCAAAAAGGAAGCAGTAGACATGATTTTAATTCTCTTGTTGCGTCCGGTGTGAAAGCAGCATGATTCACTCCGCTCTGGCTTTGCACTGGCCACGGGCTGCTGAGAGGAGGATGGTCGCACCGGCTGCGGTCCGCTCTTCTTTCAGTCAAACACCGGGAAACTTTCTGCTCTTAAATTGTTTCCGTGCACGATGTATTGCATTGAGCACTATTGGCATCAGTCTTAATAAAGTGAAGCCACACTTTTGACCTGGGGGGCATTTTAAAGGGGTTCCACGACGCTGCAACCAGTTCACAACAGATACACATGAACCCTGGCTGTAGGCGTGACCACCTGTGTATTTTTCCTGGATGACGCAATCACGTTAAGTGTTACAGCCAATCACCGAAACTTGGTACCGAAAGACGAGGCATGTTTTGATACTCTGTAGAACCGAAGCATTTCGGTCGGTACCATAAAAGAACCGAAGTTCGGTACCCAGCCCTATAAACATAGTAGCCAGAAAACAACAACTACATGAAGATCATACAAAAGAACAGAGGTTGTTGAATTGTCTGTCTGAAGAAGGCTGATGAAGAGGCAGTTGGACAGACTGAACTGAAATAAGGTACCAGGGGTCCGTTTCACGAAGCAGGTTTAACAAACTCAGATTCAATTCTTGAACTCTAAATCGATCTAGCCTAAAAGTCGAGAACTCTGAGTTTTCGGTTTTATTATTAGTTCAATCAACTACAAGTAGAACCACTTAGAGTTTAGCACATGCGTAAAAGGTATGAAAAGCCATTATGGTGGAGCCATAATGATGAGTCACCATGACAAAAGGCAACAGGAGGTGCCTGATTCACCCCACTGGAACTAGAGTTTTTAATGCAGAAATGGTATAAAAATTTAAGAATGTGCTTAAAGGACAGAGAAACAGCGCTACAGCTACAAAGTAGAGGAAGGTGACGAAGGAGATGATTATTGCTCGAGTTAATACTGAAGTTTATATGAAGTTGACTGTGGTAGGCCATTTTTACATTTATTGTAAGCATTCTCCTCTCTGTTGTGTTCTTTGAAGATTACTAAAATAAGATTCTCCCTGATCAAAATGACACACCTAGACTGAACTGTAATAATATATTTTTCTAAATTACATTTTTGTAGCAAAAACTGAATTTTAGAAATTAAAAAACAAAAAATTGTATCAGTAAGAATGAAGTTTTATATATCTAGAAATCAGAGGTGGAATAAACGAAATACATTTACTCAAGTTACTGTATTGAGTAGGTTTTTTGTGTATTTTTCAAGTAGTTTTTAAAATCGGTAATTTAAATTTTACTTGATTACGTTTTGAGTAGGGCTGCAACTAACGATTATTTTAAAAATCCATGAATCGGCCGATTATTTTTTCGATTAATCGATGAATCGGACAAAAAACATTTTTTATATTAACCGCTTTATTCCAAAATAAACATTTTAGACAGAACAAACAAGCACACAAGTACAGGTTGCTCATTAACTGTACTGGTGCAATATGAAAAATAAATGTTTGTGTTAAAACTACGCAAACTTACATGAGAAATGTAGCTGTACATCCACAAAATATAGGCTACTTTGTTTCATAAAGTGCAAAAAAAGACATTTTTGTTTTTTAAAGCCCATAAGGGGTTCAAACAATAGGTCCCCCCATTTCAACAAATGAGTTTTTTTTAGACTAGAAGAGTTCTGCCTTTTAAGACAGGAAAGTATAGCAGTTAAAGTTGCTACTTGAGAAAATACTGAACCATAGAGATAAAAATAGCCCTGTGATTCAAATTATAAATTGTATTTGGAATAAAAATGAGAGAACTAGGGGTGCTAAAAAACACATCCTCCAAAGACAGATATTTACATGGAAATGCGGCATATAATTAATTGACATATTACTGATCTTGCTGGATTTTATTCTGCTTTACTTCCATAAATTGCAGGATCTTCTTTACTTTATCTTTGCCAGAAGATTTAAACTTTAAAAGCCTTGCCCTCATAATTTGCAAGTTAATTTATTTATAAAGAAAATATAAACGCTGCTTAAGCTAATTCAAATGAAATTAAAAGTAAAATAAGTAGCCAACCTTATCACTGTCTGTAACCTACTAACACGGTAAGGAAAGCATCATCATGGTTCCGTGCCATGTTCATTTGTTTTTACAAAAGTTGCATGTTACGACTTTTTTCACTTTACAAAGCGCAGGCTATTTTAATTATTGTGATCAATTTGCGCCGTCAATCCCGGCGCATACGCGCTTCATTTGCAGTCTGGACGCTGAGGGTAAACATCCTGCGGCTCTGACTGCAGCGCTGAGAGGGACTCCTGCGGGAGCGAAAAACGGGGTTGGGGTGGGGGAGACGCCCCACGGCAGAGTTGGAACGATGCATGCTTTCACGTAAGAGTCTCCAAAAGCCGCCAGTGACACCGTAAAAAGTCGCCAGATTTGTCGCTAGTCGCTTTTTTGAAAAATAGTCGCTGGAGGGGTCTGAAAAGTCGCTGAGTTGGCAACACTGCACCCCCCGTTTCAGTCAAGTGGATGTGATGACGGCGGCCGCGGATGACGCATTAATGGCGCGACACAACTAATCGATGATAAAATTCGTTACCAACGCTTTTAAAAATCGATTTTTATCGATTTTATCGATTCGTTGTTGCAGCCCTAGTTTTGAGTGAAGTATTGTATGTCGTTACATTACAAATCCCATCCGTTACTGAGTAAAAAAAAAACTTTGGAAAACCGAAAGGAAGACAAAAAATCGGGCCCGGAAGCACTACAGTGAGTGACGTTATCAGCATGTAGATCTAGGCTACCAGGCGCCAAGTCTTTCTGTAGGAGATTGGGAACGAGATGAATGGAGGTGGTGCTCAAACTTAACAAGAAGTTTGTAGACTAAACCTCTTAAAGGAGAAATCCGGCGAGTTTTCACATATATTTCCGTTTCTCGAGGTTAGGAGTACTGCCGGTTCTATTTTGGTTATTTATTGAGTCAAAACATGTGATTTAGCCTTGATTTGCATTATAACTGTTTATGTTAAAAGAAGGATGGCACTCAGAATGAACAATTCATGGCAATTCCACTTTCAATTGATGTGGAAACATTGAAAACATTTTATGGGATGTTCTGCACTAAAATGGCACATTATACATTTATAAGGTTCTTAAATGTCATGTGCGGCGTGTTTTATGTTGTTATTGCATTTGTATAGTGCTTATTAATAACTGTTGTTAGTGTTTGAAGAAAAGAAGGACGGCCCTCAGAACTAGAGACTGACACGGGAGTGGATTTTCACTCCTGTCCCGTCCCACTCCCACAGAAAAAAATTGTGTCCCGTCCCGATCCCGGGCCAGAGTAGAAATCTAAATCCTGTCCCGTCCCACTCCTGGTGAAATTACTCCCACTCCGATCCCGCTCCCATTGAGAATGACTCCCGCTCCTGCACCACTCCCATTCTTGTTGTTTTTGAGCGCGGGTGAAAAACTCAGAGCGGAAGCACTGTTGGTTTTTGGGTCATGTAGTTTTTTTGACTCGCATTATAGAGTAGGCTTCAAGGAAAAAAACTACAAAATGGCGGCGCCAGTACTGGATTTTTTTTCTTTCTATTTTATTACATTTTTTGACATCGATCCTAGTTTTTTTTTTTTATTACTATTTGATCCTGCTCCCGTCTGCTCCCGTTAATGTTTAATCCTGTACCGTCCCAATCATGTGATCGTTACTAATACTGACTCCCATTGCCGAAAAAATGTCAGTCTCTACTCAGAACCAACAATTTATGGCACTTTTACCTTCAATTGATTGATTGAAAAAGTTTTATGGGATGGTATAACTAAACTAAAATTGCACATTATACCTTTCTAAGGGTCTTAAATGTCATGTGTGACACGTGTTATCTTGTCATTAAATGTGTATACATTTGTATAGATTTTTCTTTAATTAAAAACTAAATAGTTTTGGATTTATGACTCCTTGTCCTATTTTCACTACATGGGAGAGATCCCCTGCCCCGTTCAACAGTTTTTTTGTTTTTTTTTTTAAATGTAACTAAGTACCGTATTTTCACGACCATAAGGCGCACCGTACTAAAAGGCGCAGTCTCAGTTATGTGTGCCATTTCTGTATTTAACACACACATAAGGCGCACCGGACTATAGGGCGCGTTTTTTATATACAGGTACATGTCCTCTACTACCTTTAAATACCTCTACTGCGTATTTAAAAATACAGCGGGGGCAAAACTGAGTATGACTGTGCTTTATTCATGTATTTATTACAAAGTATTAATCAAACCTGGGAGCTGGCCGTCAGCGCAGATGACACAGCGCTGTGATCACTCCTAAATTAACCTAAAATCCTGAAACCTGCCGACGGAATATGTTCGCTTTTATTGCCGGTATCCTGGTGCCTGCAGTTTAAATTATTTAGATGAATAACACCTGCCAGCCACCGCGTGAACCCGGAGGCTGCCCAGCCTAGAGGCTGCTGATGAAGGGATTTCTACTGTCGGTGCACCGCTGGTATGTGGGGGTCCGAGCGCCTCCGACAGAAATAGATAATCTGGAGTTTTCAGGTGGACTTTCTCACTTAAAAACATATTAAAACGACTTTATTCCCACTGATCACAGCAAATATAGCTGCAAGATTTAGATTATTTAGATGAAAAAACACCTGCCAGCCGCCGCGGTGAAGAGGAGGAGACGCGCCGGGGATGCTGTTGAATTAAGTTTTCAGGTAGAAAAATAGAGCGGGAGCAAAACTGAGTATGATTGTGCTTTATTCATGTATTTATTACAAAGTATTAATCAAAACCATCAAAGTCATCCTCCTCTGTTTCTGAATTAAACAGCTGTGCTAAATCAGACATGCCAATTTCCCCTTCTTCGCTGTCAGAGTCACTTTCCGTGCAGCGCGGCTCCTCAGAAATGATGCCGGCTTTTGCGAAAGCTGGAACAACAGAGCTAGCAGACACGTTAGTCCAAGCATCTACAATCCATCCGCAAACGGTGGCGTAACTTGCCCGGCGCTGCCTTCCACTTATCCTGAAACTGTGGTCTCCGTCTGTCATCCATCGCTCCCACGCCGCTCGCAGCCTTACTTTGAACGGCCGCTTCACACCGATGTCGAGCGGTTGAAGTTCCTTTGTCAGACCCCCGGGATAACGGCGAGCACAGCGTCCATTTGATTCACCTTTTTTTTCACATCGGCTGTGAGATGGGCACGCAGCGATGGTGATGCGTGGAAAAAAACACCTGGTCTCCTCACATACACCTGCCTCAGCCACGCTTTCATCATCTCCTCATCCATCCAGCCCTTTCATTTGCGTTAATATCATATGTCATCAGAGCGCTGTGTCTGTCTCGCTGTCAGCTCCCAGATCAGCTTCTCTGATTGGTTGATGCGGCGCATCCAGCAGCAAAACTTCAATTTTTCCATCTCGAGCAGCAGCAGCGTGTTGGCGGTGCGTCAGATGCTTAAACGCTCCCGAGGCGCTGCGCCTGCTGCTAAAAACGCGCTGCGGGACCTTTTGCTGCACCTATACGCGCGTCAACCATTGACTTTGCATGTAAACTCGCTGCTTCTGCTGCACCTGCTGGGTCCGGTTCACACCGATGTCGAGCGGTTGAACAGCGAGCACAGCGTTAATTTGTTTCCCCATCTTTTTCACATCAGCTGTGAGATGGGCACGCATGGAGTTACATATTAACAGCGATGGTGATGAGTGGAAAAAAAACACCTGGTCTCCTTACATTCAGCCACTCTTTCATCATCTCCTCAATGAGGTGGTCTCAAAAGTCGCAGTTACAACACACATAGGGCGCACCGCACCAAAGGGCGCACCGCACATTTTGAGGGAAAAAAAAGACGTTTAAGTGCGCCTTATAGTCGTGAAAATACGGTAACTTTTACTTAAAATACATTTTAAATTAGCTACTTATTACTTTTACTTGAGTATTTTTTTCTGATGGGTAATTTTACTTGTACTTGAGTAATATTTCATCAAAGTATTGGTACTTTTACTTGAGTATGATATTTTAGTACTTTTTCCACCTCTGCTAGAAATGATATCTCATCTTAATTGGTCATTCAGACTTTTATCAGCTTGACTGAAAAGGTTTTAAAGATATCTGAAATACATTGTTTCGTAGTTAAAATAATGCAAATCCTGAGCTCCATATTAGGAATATGGAGATCTGAAACTTATTTATAGACGTCCAGAATGTTTATTCTAGATGTGGAGAATGACATTTTGTTTGAATTCATAATTTAGACAAAGAAAAATATTTTGTTTTCAGATATCAGGAATATTCAGTAAAATGAGTACAAATCAAAACGGCTTGCCATAGCCTACTGTGACTACGATAATATTTTGGGATTGTTTCTTTGCAGTAGATCAATGTATCTATTTAGGTGAAATCTTCTGGCAGCAGGTGAAGATGAAGTCTAAAAACATTCTAATAGATAGGACCTGTTCATTATCTCATGGACCCCTTATTTTGATTCAGTCTTCTTTTACACATTAAATAATAAGTGGCTGTTTGCAGCGGCGCTTCGGATGTTATAATCCCAATAGATTGTTGTTAGAAGTGGCATCAGGCCCTTAGTAGACTTATCATCGATTGAATTTTAATCCTAACCTGCGGAATTAATGAATTTATTTATGTGTAATCTGAAATGTTTTTCAGTAGTTCTTCATGTACTCTAAATATAACTAAATGAAAATTAAATAATCCCCATCTCGCTCATATTAAACAAACCAAAATCAAGTAATCTCATGCCCTGTTACCTGATTTGTAAAATCCTCTACCTTTAAATATTTAATTCTATGTGAAAAATCGCTGATCATTCTTTAATAGGATCCTCGTCAAACGGACATGCAATGTTTGTTTTTAAAACCTAATGTGTAATGGACCTAGTGAATAATATATATATATTTTTTAATGCAAAAAACTACAAAAAAATCGTACTGAATCAGGAAATAAAACAACATGATTGGCTGTAAGGAGCGCGGCGACAGAGGAAAGTGTCATGTTGGGATTCAGGTTTCTAACCCACATGCAGAAGACAACGGAGACTGATGAAAAGTTTGACTGTTTATTAAAACAAAGACAACGTTAAAGCACAGATGCTGGGAAACAGATCTGGGACTGGTCACACAGGGTTCTCTGTAGAGAGGGACAGTTTGGTTAGCCAGGATGCGGTCGATCTTGTCAGAGGAATTGAGCAGGTCTGTACCTGTGACGTGATTCAGGCTTAGCAGCTGAGGGAGGGAACCAGGAGGGTCCAGAGGCTAATAGTTGGCAGAGGGCTAAGCAACGGCAGGGCTCGACTTCAGACTTATCAGTGTTCAGGTCCAGGGTTTCCTCCGGTTCTCTTCTCGAGAGCGGGCAGGCAGGTTCAGACATTTAGGTTCTTCAGATGAGCTCCTGAGAGCTGGCAGGCAGGTTTCAGCTGAGAAACTCCTCCAGAGTTCCAGGGTTCAGTCAGGTTTCTTCCATAACTGGCTTAACACTCTGGCCCTGGAGTGTTGTCCACAGCCCACTTAAGTACTGGTCCCCTGATGAGCAGATGAGAAGCAGCTGGTGAAGTCAGCTCCAGCTTCAGGAGATCCAGTACGCCCTCTGGTGGAGGAAGGTAGACAGCACCCCAGATCCCAACAGCAGCACAAACCATCAGGAAGGGATCCTCTGCGCCCTCTGGTGGGCAAGCCTCTGGATCCCAACAGAAAGGTTTACTGACCTGCTACCAACCAGGTTAGCTCTGAGGAGAATGTTACTACAGTGACTGAAACAGAGTTTTTTTGTTAAATGGAAAAGTCAGAGTTTCCCTGTTTTCAGGTTTAGAAAACATACAGTCAATTTTTTGGTAAACCTGCTCTTAGAAATGGACGTCAGGTCCAGATTGTGTCAGTCTCAGAGTCCTGCAGCCTGTGTAAATCAGCTCTGTGGAATTCTATCATACTTCTCTTAACCTTAGCCTGACCCAGGATGCTGTACCTGTGATGCAGTAGACCTCATGCTTTAATCTGATACCAAAGATAACTCGGCTATGAGTTGATGACTAATGACTACAGAATTGTCAACCTGACATCATGAAAGTCTTAGAGAGTTGAATCTACTAAGCAAGCAAAAAGCAGCTATCAGGACCCCTATAGTTGGTTTATCATTGTAGAGATTGAATTTAAGATGCTACCATCAAGAAAGTTGCTGTCATTTAGACAAAGTAGGCAGATCTGTAAAGACCTTGTTCATTTATTTCTCCGGTGCATTGAATATGATTCAGGCTGATTTCCCTTTTTCAAAACTCCAGAAGACCTTAATAATTGCCTGGATCAAAAATTACCTAAATAACAAACCATCATTTCTGAGACTGAAGGGTTGAGGGTAATTACAGTCAGCAGGAAAAGAACACCACAGGTGAGGGTACTTCCAGCTTTCTCTTTTACTCTGTACACAGCCTTCTAGTAAAAGAAAAGAAACAAAAGAAATAGGAATAAGTTGGGGCGACAGTGGCGTTGGATGTAGGAGTTTGCCCTGAAATCGAAGGGTTGACGGTTCAAGCCCTGACTCCGACGTTCAGTGTCGTTGTGTCCTTGGGCAAGACACTTCATCTGCATTGTCTACTGATGGTGGTCAGAGGGCCCGGTGGCGCCAGTGTACGGCAGCCCCGCTTCTGTCAGTGAGCCCCAGGGCAGCTGTGGCTACAATGTAGCTTGCCTCCATCAGTGTGAGTGGGTGCGTGAATGGGTGAATGAATGTAGTGTAAAGCGCTTTGGTCAAGTCTCCTAACTTGAATAAAGGCGCTATATAAGTACATGCCATTTACCATTTAGTTCCTTCAGTGCTTTCAGAAAGATGCTGCTTGTGCCCTACGCCTTTGTTGCTGACAGTGTGATCTATTATGCCATCATCTATCAGAGTAGAGGAATTAGAGAAAAATACTTTTTTTTATTAGTTTAAGAACTAATTGCTAAGGCCAGTTCTGTTCTGGGAATTCCTCTTGAACCTTTTTGCATGATTTTATAGAAAATAATTGTTTATCCTGTTAGATTTATTCTTTATTTGTCATGTATTGTCAATCTTAATGTCTTTATTATTCATGTGTGTTGTCAAACAACAACAGTGTCCTTGATCAGAGGCTTCTGCAGAAACACTGGAGAATAGATTTTACTTTTTTTATTTTAAAAAATATCCAGAGTTACAATAACATTGAATTTCCCTTTACGATTTATATTAAGTCGAAAAGAATTGGGGCTGCTCAGTGGAACAGTGGGTAGCACTGTCACCTTGAAGCACAAAGGTTCTGGGTTCAATTCCTGGCCTGGGGTCTGCATGTAGTTTTTTAATGTTCTCCCTGAACATTCAGGGGTTCATCCCAGGTACTCCAGCTTCCAGGTACTCCCACAGTCTAAAAACATTCTGAATGTTAGGTTAATTGACTTCTCTAAATTTGCTTATGTGTGTACGTGAATGGTTGTTTGTCATTTTTGTCTCTGTGTTGCCCTGTGATTGACTGGCAACCAGTCCAGGGTGTACCCTGTCTCTCGCCGGTAGACAGCTGAAGATAGACACCAGCACCCCTTTCGACCCCACTTGGAATAAAGCATGTCAGAAAATGGATGGATGGATGGGAATAGTAATAAGTTGAATCCTAAAATGTCATCAGACTGCTGAACTGCTGGGAAAAACAAAAACAAAATTAGGTCTCAAATCGAGACTGCGTGACACTGGTAACAGAAGCTTTCTGAGATTTAACAAAGCAGATTTACCATTTTGAATGATATATTTTAGGAAGCTATTTTAATATTGTTATTTCTTAACGATTTTCAAGATTCTTCATCAAATTTGACAACATTTTCCAGGCTATTTGTGGGAACAACCGTCAGCTGTGAGCTCTCTGAGCAAAATCTCAGCCTGTGCCAGCTATTGGTTGTTTAATCTGTCACTGAAAACAATCGCTTAAGTCATATTTCAAAGTTTTTAATGATTTCTAGCACTTTTTATCTATATTTATGAACATATTCATTAAGTTATTTTTAACTTTATAGTTTTTTTTCACTCTTATTTTAGAATAAGACATGAAATCTATACCTTTTAAGTAGAACAAATATAGTAGGAGAAGATATTAAATCAAGATCTATACTTTTTTTTTAACTTGTGGTTTTAACACTGAACGCTAATGCTCACTGAGCCTGACTGAACAATCCATTCTGTGGGTTCCTCTCTGGTAATTTTCCATAATGAGGTCAGAACATTCAGTTAGAGAAGCCACGCCCACTTTAGAACTGTGATGTCATCGTGAATTCTAAAAGAACCCGCCCCTGTTCCAACATTACTTAAACACCCACAAACCCTACTCAGCTCACAGTTTCTCTAAAAGAGTAACAAGCAACAGGGCAAAGCCACATGTCGACAAATCAAGACAGCAACACCAGGATGAGACCTCAGAGTTCAGAAAACAATTCAGATGAAGAACCAAAGAGAAGATCTGAATTTGATCACCCAAGCAAAAGACAGAGGGTCTCTGAGGTTGCTGAACCGTCCACAAGCTGCCAGATCCAGCAAAGGACCATGGAAAGTGTAGAGAAAAATATAGCAGAAGAGTATCCTGACCTGTCAGCCAAGAGAAAGAGAAAGGAGAAACACCCTGAGAAGAATCCAGTTACAGATTCATCTTCCTGCTTTTCGGAGAGCAGTGAATTCATCACGACACAACACAGTTTAGAGTCCAGCACGGACAATGGACCAAAG
The DNA here is from genome assembly GCF_016077235.1 of Cyprinodon tularosa. Lineage (NCBI taxonomy): Eukaryota > Metazoa > Chordata > Actinopteri > Cyprinodontiformes > Cyprinodontidae > Cyprinodon > Cyprinodon tularosa. Next base: position 643,970 of record NW_024038395.1, on the reverse strand, counting down.
GAAATATCCAACCATGAGAATTCGAGAACCAGGGTTTCTGAGGAAGTAGGACTCTCAACAAGCTGCCAGAGCCAGAAACGAAGGAGGGAAAGTGAAGAGCTAGGAATAGCAAGTGAAGATCTGGCATTGCCAGCCAAGAAAAAGATGAAGACCAAACACCTTGATGAGAACCCAATTACAAATTCATCAGCCTCCTCATTGGAGTACAGCACAGACAGCTACAGCACCACGAGACAACAGATTTCAGAGTCCGGTACAGTCTGTCAACCAAAGGAAAGATCTGAATATGAGAACCAAAGGAAAACAAGCAGGGTTTCTGAGATAGCGGAACCCTCAACAAGCTGCCAGAGCCAGAAAAGGAGGAGGGAAAGTGAAGAGCTAGGAATATCAAGTAAAGATCCAGCACTGCCTGCCAAGAAAAAGATGAAGACTAAACATCTTGATGAGAACCCAATTACAAATTCATCAGCCTCCTCATTGGAGTACAGCACAGACAGCTACAGCACCACGAGACAACAGATTTCAGAGTCCGGTACAGTCTGTCAACCAAAGGAAAGATCTGAATATGAGAACCAAAGGAAAACAAGCAGGGTTTCTGAGATAGCGGAACCTTCAACAAGCTGCGAGAGCCAGAAATGGAGGGGGGAAAGGGGAGAGCTTATAAAAGCAATTGAAGATCTGAAACTGCGAGCCAAAAAAAAGATGAAGACCAAACACCTTGATGTGAACCCAATTACAGCTTCATCAGTCTCCTCATTGGATTCCAGCACCAGCACAGATAGCGGCAACAAGACCAGGGGACAACAGAGTTCTGAGTCCAGTACAGACAGTGGACCTAAATATAAGAAACAAAGGAAAAGGATAGCTGAGCCCTCAAAAGCGGACCGCGAAAAATACAAATTTCATGGAAAATATCTTCAGCTGGATAAACTGGTAGACAGAGGCTCTATATCTGTCTTTGCAGGCTATCGCATAGAGGATAACTCACCTGTGACCATCAAACGCATCAAAAATGTGGTATTGAAACATAGAGATGAGAACGGTAGAGAGCTCCCACTGGAGGTAGCCATCATGTTTAAACTGAGGGATGAAACAGTGGAGCAGTCATTTGTGGTGTCATTGTTGGACTGGTATGACCTGGGCAAGGAGGTGATTTTGGTGATGGAGAGACCCATGCCTTGTAATGACCTCGCAGGTTACCTCAAAGACCTCAAACGTCCCCTCGAGGACAAGGAGGCAAAGGTCATATTAAAACAGCTGGTGAAAGCAGCCATTCATCTAAAAAACAAAAACATCTTCCACAGAAACATTAAATTGTATAATATCCTAATTAAGACGGACTCAGAAGAGCCGCAAATCTACCTCAAAGACTTTGGGTTAAGCAGCTTTGGTGAAGGAAGACCACATTTAGATTATGATGATGAAAATAATCAAGCACCAATGGACTGGTTCATTCTACTTAACTATACATCTGGACCCATAACAGTGTGGCAGATAGGAGTAGTCCTGTTTGACTTGACACACATGAAGTCATTTGAAACCAAGGAATTACTTTTAAAGCGGCTACAGTTCAGCAAAAAGCTTTCAAAAGAAGCCCAAGATTTTTTGAATAAATGTCTGGAGCTTGACCCTCTGGAGCGACCCACCCTGGAAGAGCTGCTGGTTCACCCTTGGCTTTCATAAGCTACACACAAACACACACACAATCACTCATAGATTTTTTTTATTTAGTTAGATTAGTATATTTTAGGGTTTACTTAGGGATGGGGTAAAATGCCACAGTGGGTAAGGGGTTTTTTCCAGGTGCCCCCTTTTTTTTTATTTGAAACTACATCTATTTTCGGTTTAACTCGATTTTAGGCTTTTCTCCGGGTGCTCCGGTTTCCTCCTCTCTTAGAAGAAATATTTTAAGGTGATATTGATATGTTTGGGATTTCTCAACACATCTTGCCCATATATCATGGAGTTCATCATTACTGGGGATCTTTTTTTTTTAGTGGTGTAGTTCTCTAATTCAATGCATTTGCCCGCAAGTGCAATGATCGCAAAAAATATTATTTATCATTCAAAATTACTTTTAAATCCCACGACATTCGCTTAAAAAAGGACCCACAAGCGTTGCTGGCGCCATTTTTGTTGTTTTGCACACATTCCATAATTGAGGTTACCAATAGCTTTCCCCAGCTATTGGTAACCTCAGGGTTCATACGGATGCTGGAAATCCTTGAAAATGCTTGAATTTTGACGTTGTGTTTTCAAGGTTTGAAAAGTATTTTGGATAAAATGCTTGAAAATGCTTGAAATTGTAACTATTTCTTTTGCAACAAATACCTATCTAACTGAATCGTGTGTTTATTAACTGGAGAAATAAAAAGTTGGAGAGCCCGAAAATGAAAGCTGCTCGCTTATGTGTGACTGCGATCTGCCAGTCTATTTTCATGTGTGACTCTGCCCCCATGAAACCACTACTGCACCATGCCGGGAGGTTGTCGTTTCAAAAACGTTGGCTAGAAGATGAAAAATACAAATTATGGATTAAACGGGGACAAACCCCACGAGTTACCTCTTGTAAAGTCTGCAAAAAAGATGTGCAGCTTTTCACAATGGGCGAGTCTGCGCTGTCGAGTCACATGAAGGGTAAGTCATAGACTTTTAAGTAAGCCAACTGAAGTAGCCTAGTACCTTAACGTTAATCTGTTTACGCTAGTAACTGCTAGCTAGGAATTCACAGGCTAAGTTACTGAGTGACTGAGAGTACGGTGTGATAATGTAATGTTAGTATTGCAGTTTTTCCCGCAGCACTATCTTGGCGAGGCAGCCGCCTCGCCAAACTCACGCTACCGCCTCGCCAACGTTCCAAAAAAAAACAACAACAAAAAAACAAACAAAGTTTTAATTCATTGCCAGGCCCAGAACTTAAAACAGCATTGATAACTCTACGGCTGATAATACTGACTTGCGAAACCCTCTGGTCTGTTATATTACTACGCCATGGCAGAGGAGTAGTTTTCTTTGATCATCCGAGGAGACGTTTGGGGGGGGGGGGGGGGGGGGGGAACGTGTTCGTCGTCTTCATCATGGGTGAACTATATTTGGAAAGGTAAGTAGTTAATTAAAACTGATAATAGAAATTTAATATCTGCCTTGTGTGCTCTGACAAATTAAGATAGGTTTTAGCTTTATGTATTCATTTCGACGCCCCCCCACCGCCCCCCTCCCCCGCCAGTCATCGGTGCAAAACTGGTTCCGTAAGGTGCTGGAAAAAGTTTTAAAATGGATCTTGAAAGTGCTTGAAAAGTGCTTGATTTTGACTTTGGAAAAGGTGTACGAACCCTGACAACTCTCTCCCTTGTTCAATAGTACACTAGCCTGACGTAGTCCGACTCAATTCTAGTCAGAATATGAGTCTGATACTGCTCCATAGAGCTGTGATTATGGGGCGTGTTTCGAACGAACCAGGAAAAAAAATGCCTCTGCACTCAATTGGATAGATCTACAACCAATAAGAGCAACGGAGTGCGTGACGTATGTTAAGCGAGGCATAGTTGTTGTCCACAAAAAACAAAGCGTGCAGTTGCACGCCTATAATAAGAAGATGAGACTTGATCGCGTTAGTACTGTTCCTCTTTTAAAATTAATTTGCTGTCGATATCTTCTAGAACAGACCTAATAGCAGAATCTACTCACCCAAACTCTCCAGCGGCAGCCATTATGTTGTCACCCAAGCGCACATTGGTCACGTGGTTGATTACGTGACTGTTGGTCATCTGTCCATCATCGTATAAAGCCCGCCCTGACAATTTGATTGGATCGCCTGACAGTGGGCGATAATACTCGCGCTACTATGGAGCAGAGTCAGACCGAACTTCCCCGACCTCAAACTTTGTGGGCGGGACTAAGTTCGGAATGGCACCCAGGCTAATAGTACACACCAACTACTCAAAGATGAAAGAAAAAAGTGCAAAGTCTACACACTATTCCACCATTTTTATTGGAACACTTGGACAGAAAGTCCTTGAAAATGACATATTTTACATTTGCTACCGTGGAGCATAGGCGTAACTTCCTTAAGGACTGGTGTGGACATGTCCCCACCAATCTTGACCGGTAGGGGGACAGTCCCCACCAATATTTTGTACATGTATTTTGCTTTCGGTGCTGTGTATATCTGATTAAAACCCCATTCATGCCGCTCCTCAGAAAGAAAATAAAAAAAGTTCTCCCCGCTGCTCACCGTCCACAAACCCCGACAAAAAAACTCAGAAAAAAGAATCTGTTGCCTCTCGCTTTCTCCCCATCACCCCCCTCCGCCCTCTCCCCATAACACCTGTCGCTTCCCTCCAACAATGCTAACCCATTCAGGGACAGCAGTGGACTCAGACTTGCAGGTGAGAGGGACTTGTGGAAATATTAAGACCTAATTTTAGTCAGGAGAGACTTAAAGTAGTAAAAGAATAGAGAATAGTGTAAAAATAAGTTAATACCGTATTTAAAATATAACTGAACCGTTGGAAAAAAAACTCAAACCACTTTTTTCCGGCCCTGTTATGTCAGCTACACTAGAGTCCTGCAACGGGTCGGGAACCCGCGAAAAATACATAAATAAAAATAAAAGGGTCGGGCGTCGGGCGGATATTTTTTTAGTGCAGGCGGGGAGTTGGTGATTTTTTTTTTATGCGTGTGTGTTGTTATGGACATCAGAAATGTTATATTAATCAGGCACTGGGTGCAGCGCAGCGTACAATAGCCTATGATGTGTTAACGGGTCGGGTTGCGGGTTAAATATCAACGGGTCGGGTCGGGTTCGGATTTGAATTGAAGATATCCGCGGGTGACGGGTCGGGTTCGGTAGTCATCCTAACGGGTTCGGGCGGGTGCGGGTTGGTAAAACTCGACCCGTGCAGGTCTCTAAGCTACACTACATTCAGTATCGTTGCCATAGAAACAGACAACAGCGCCAATATATCAGAATTATACTAAAACACACGCAAATAATTTCCCACATAAAAAACAGGACTTTCAGTCCATTACAGTTTTCCGTTTTTAGAGGGTTGTTTATTTTGCGTTTATTAAGTGATGGCTGTGGTATATTAGCTTTCACTGCTATAAGCTTTCGCAGCAGTGATTGATTAATTTAAACACCTGCTCTACTGATGGTCTATCGGAGTTGGTGTTTAGGTTGAACATAAAGAACACCTTTTATTTGAAGCTTCTTGTAGCTACTGTTTTAATCCCGGCTTCACTTAAAACTTTTTCCTGACCTTGTTATATATTTGTCATAGTGTTGACATTCAGTAGCAAGCACTGCGCCCCTTTTTCTTTTATATGTACACGTACATTTAAGATTTAGCGTGTTAAGTTGACAACTCATGAGCAAGCTGCTTTTTGCAATCTAGCAGGAAGGTAAGGATAGGATCTTGCAGGTGTGACGTCACTCTGCAGGGGGTCCAAAGATAAAAGATTTAAACAATTTTGGCATTGGAATTTCAGATTTAAGGGAGTTAGAAAGTTCACTTAGTAAAAGTGCAAATAATAAATCTGATTACCGATTACTTTTAAGCTGGTTGAACATACTGCGACAGACTGGTGACCTGTCCAGGGTGATCCCACCTCTCACCCAGAACGTGGCTAGAGATATGCACCAGCACCTCCTGATCCCACTGAGGGATAAGGTTAAAGAAAATGGATGGTTGAACATGGTCCGCTCTCCCAGATTCTATCAAATCAGTATTGATACCCTCAGGGGCGGATTTAGGAAATTTGGGGCCCTAGGCAAAGACAGGCAGGGGGCCCCCTGAGAAGAAAACCCATAAAACAGACCCATTCTACAGATAGAGAAATGTTAATAGAATAGACATCCATTATTTGTTCTAGGTTTTGTCCCTCTCTTCTTGTCCCTTTTTCCTCTCTATTTATCAGCGTTCTGATGGCATTTTAGCCAAAGGATTTTTATCAAAAACATAATTAATGTGCACAAATAAGGATTAGTTGTATTAACTATACATGGAAACAGAGTTTTATGGGGCCCCCAGGAACTAGGCAACTGCCTAGTATTGCCTAATGGTAAATCCCCCCCTGGATACCCTGCTGGTGGATGTTCTTGACAGAAAGACGGAGTTCCTTAATCATATTCTGCTTAAGGCCCCATAAGATCTTGTCCGAGTCCTGGTTTAAAAGTAAATTAATTTTAAAAAGTGACCTAAAATTGACCGTCAATAAATGTTCTACAAAATTGATATATTTATTTGATTTTTTTGATTTGTACTGTCTGTTTAGATTTATGTGATATTTTTTGCACAAAATATATAAGTGAATATTGTAACAGTTATGTTTTCAACTGTAAGCATTAAATTGATAAATGTTATTCACATTTTTTTGGCTTTATCCTTTCCAACAAAAAAAAAGGCGTCGCGCAGGTAGCTCCCTTTCCTTATGAGCCGTCCCCACCAACTTTCAACACAAAGTTACACCCTTGCCGTTGAGCGCAATTGCTGCTGAACTTTCACTCCTGTCAGTTCATAAATAATAAAAGAACACAGACCAAATTAGGCTACGGTCTTGGATTGGCTCAGACATGCCTTATTGAATGTTTTAAGGGGGATTAATGATCCCAGCTCAGCATCCAAACACCAACTCTGGCTGTCATGTGGACCTGGCGACTTTTAATGAGGTCCAGATCTGCCGGCTGTCTGGGTTAATATCTTTTATTAATCTCTGTTTAACAGAAAAACCTCCTCATTCATCTTCATTATGTCCAATAATTAAGTGCATGTTATTTGATTTGGCTAAAAGCCACATCACTCAATCTTTTTTTTTTTTTTTTCCAGTGTCCTGTCTGGTAATGTGGCAATAAGGATAATTGTCTTGATGCCAAAAAAGAGCCCAATAGATTTTAATTTTAAAAGTGGAGCAGTACCGATATTGACATAGTGTTTCGCTTGATTTATGCATGTAAATAGCTTTATTATAATTATGCAAGGTGTATTGCAGGTTATATGGACACTGCAATGTAAGTAGAACAGGAAAGAAAAAACAGGAAAAGGGAAAAAAGATGAAAAATGGAGGAGATAAATCCCTCAATCTACTGCTGATTGTGTTCCCTGGAGTACCAGGAGATCAACCAATGCTGGTTAAGTAAACATATTTATATAAGCCATAGTTGCAAGGCATAAAAATTCAGTTTATTAAAACTATATCTGGAAAAGTACTAAAACTATTTACTATTTTCATAATAATAAAGAGAATTACATTCTTCTACTCAAAACAGTATTAACATTTCTTTAGAATTTAGTTTATTTTGGTTTCAAATGTCTTTTTTACATTTCAAGGTTCATTTTTGCCAATTAAACGGTGATTGCTTTAAAGGCACACTATGCAACATTTTTCAGTTAATTAATGTGTTCCATAACGTTTTGGATGATTAAATGAGTCATTTCAGGTTGAACAAAGCTATTCTCGGCCACCCTGGTGGTCTGTGGGGGAAAAACCGCACTTGCAACTGCAGGAGCACCGACCCGTACCCACAGGCTCAGAAGTCTCGTGAGAGTCAGTCTTGCTTTACGGCGAGAACTGCTACACGCCCCCAGTTAAAAGCATGCTCGTTGCTAGCACAGTGGCGATCTTTGTGCAGTTAAGTTCACATCGCAAAATCGCGTCTGCTGCTTCCTTTTTGACTATTTAAGAGGAGAGATCATCAGCGCTGTGTCTCTCTCCCTGCGTCAGATGATTAAACGCGGCCGACGCGCTGCGCCTGCTGCTCAAAACGCGCCGCGGGACCTTTTGCTGCGCCTTGACGTGCGTCAACCATTGACTTTGCATGTAAACTTGCTGCTTCTGTCGCGCCAGCTGCGTCCAGTGTGTGCATTCGTTGCGTTCGCCTGTCTGCTAAGCTCAAAACAACCGCGCCTGGCTTGACGGAGAAACCAGGAGAACAGCTGTGCATATTTACGACAGTGCACTTTTACTTTCGCCCTCTGGGGGGAGCCTCGCTGGAAAATCAACACCGGTTGCATAGTGTACCTTTAAGACAAAGCAATAACAGGTGGTCACATGAATGTTTTAAGAATCTCTCAGTGTTTGAAAAACTTCCAGTTCAGTGAAGAGAAGAGAGGCCACAGTTTGGGTTGAAGTAGATTCAAAGCGATTCCTTCATCTAAAAGGCACATCATCAGGACTTTTCCTAGAAAGAAAACACAACTAAAAGAGCAGTTGCTTTTTGCTGCAAACACCACACTCAACAGATGTTTAGGAATTTCCTGTTCTTGTGATTTACAAAGTACAAAAGGGAATCACATTTTTCTGCCTCATTTGTACTTTACTAGGTTGTCTGAGGACACAACTTTGTACTGGAATGCTTATTTAATCATTGGGCACAGAATCTAAAAACCTTTCTTAGATCTTTTCATTGCCCCTGTACATCTAGTGGGTGACAGAACTTGTTCAAGCTGGGTTATATAATCAAGCAATTAAATATTTATGTCCTTAGTTTAGCCTGAAACCATTGAAACCAGGATGCCAACAGAACAACATAACTCAGCCACAGGGGGAGACACGGCTGTTGAGCCAAAGGGATGAGAAACACATCCAAAGGAAAATAAATAGGAATAACAAGGTCTGACAGTGTTGGGGATGCTCCCTGTCTGTCATACCTGACCTCCAGAGGATGATTCAGGTTGGTGGCATAAAGGTAATAAGCAAATATTGAGGAAGTTCTAGAGAAAACACCTGCAACCATCATTACTGCCACAAAGGCCCTACCTGTACCATCTCCCTTCCTTTGATGTCACATTTTACCCTCTTATTTCACTCTTTTTATGCACTTCCATCTTGCTTCATCTTTGTTTTTACAGTCTTCCTTTTATTTTTCAGATTGTGGTCTGTAGTCAAAGAAACTCTCCAGACACAGCAAGTCTTCTTTCAGCGGTCAATTCCCTCTTTTTACCATTCAAGGTAAATATTGCTTTTTTGTGCGGATGCAGTTTGAACAAGAAGGGATTTACATCAGTATATGTTTTTTTTTTTTTATAATGTGTGATACATGTTCTTGCACCTTATGGACACTGTATTCTTAGTTTGCTTATATTAATTTATGCAAATAACACAATTGAAAAAGTTATAATGTGAAAACTTATAATCCATTTTATTTGTGGATTTAACTATGTAATTGGGGCCACACAGGGCCGTACGCAGGGCCCAAAAAAGACTGAGGTCAAGAGTCACTTCTAGGTAGGTTCAGTGGCGGTTCCCCAAATAATGCTTTTAATTCCATTGTTTAAATCTGGTCATTTTCAGAGTCTTAAGGAGCAAAAGCAACATTTTTTATGACTTTTGAATTGGCTAGGCAGTGCATTCCTCTGTTCCTCTTTCCATGTCAGATATTTCAGGTATTATAAACTTGTAAACTTGATTTTTGTCACCTTTGTTTTGAAGCTTCTATCTATAACTGGCTAAAAATGCATCACAAAAGGCATTCCAGTGTAATTTAAATGAGTTGCTTTTTGTTTACTACTATATAAATGGACACCCAGATCCTATTATACTACTATGCTGATAATAGTCCCTAATCTGTTCACTCTTGTTATGGAAAGCTTTTGGACCTATTCCTATTATAATCTTCCACAATACTTCAAGTACCATGCAATACAAATTTGACTTTTAAAACATTCAGTTCTGGAACAGTATCTTCCTTTTCTACTACCTGTTCTGCCTCTATCTCTGTCCTCATTGCTCTTCTTGCTGCTCGGCCCAAAGAGGAATTCGGTTTGAATCGGCCTTTACCTCCCTATCCTGTACTGAAATAATAGAAATGAAAGAAATGTACCATTTCAACATGATATTTCATCTTTTAACACTGAATAGTGGTGAACTGTAAGGTGCCGTGAGATGATATGAGATGATATGAGTTGTGAAATGGCGATATATAAATAAACTGAATTGAATAGTCATTTCAACACATTAATATGTAATGAAATGAAAGTAGTTTTTCAGGTTCCAGAGCAACTCAAAAACAAAAATAACATAAATAATTTGAAGTATAGAAATTAAATAAACAAGATAAAATATGCACTTTTAAGCGATTATATGAAATAAATAAGTATAGTAGTCTACAACTTTACAAGAGTAAATAAAAATGCAGCATTCTGAGGCTTTTTGAGGGACCATTATGGTGACTCTTGAAGTAAGGGCAAGTTAACACGGTAATGTATTATTGTTTTGAAAATCAGCCAGATTTTCTGTTTTGTTTCTGCGCGCGATTTCCTGTCCCGCGCGTACCATCTGCTCTGCTCTCTACCATCTTTATGCATTGAGTTCTGGCTTCCAGCAGAAATATAAAACAGTTTAACATCCACTGAGAAACCATTGCAGAATAAACATTTTATTTTCAGTTCAAGACGTTGCTAATATATCAGATGCATAATGAATGTTGATTAAGCTGCTGGAAATTGACTGACGACTGTTACAAAGAGAGTTAAATAAACTTTGATTCGATGTTCCCTTGCTGTCTGAGTAGATCGCTGGGCTGAAATATTTCCTCATTACAATGCCGTTTTTCTCAAAGTGAACGCCAACTTAAACTCTCCACCTGCACTAGTAGCTCTATATGCTCCTATTCCAGGGACTGCTGTGACTGACAGATTCACTAATGACATCTGCAGCCTTTTTGGCAGTTACCATAACGACAGTGAGTGTTGACGGTGTGCAACACGTACGCCCAAACCCTCAAGCTTCTTTTTTCTGTTTTTATTAGTACTCTTGGCTCTTCAAACATGAAGCACCTCCCAGTTTTGTGGGAGACCTAGATTGTCGTCCTCCATTCAGTTTCAGTATTATTTATTTTTAGAGTTTATATATCACAATTTAGGCAAAATATTAATAAAAAAAATATCGAGGACATGACCTTGCTGTCGTCATTGGTAGTTATGGCCCTGGGGCCACAACTTTTTGTCTGTATGTTTGTGTTTGGCAGGTGCCAATGTTTGGACCAGGCATTACACTTGCTTTGTGTTTAAAAACTGCAGTATTACCGTAGTTAATTCAAAAGTAGACATTTAATTTTCTACAAAATTTATGTTTACCTGCTCATGCATATATATTTAATGCTAGAAATATCTCTGAAAACTCCACTTTAGACTCATTTTATTTAACAAATTTTCAGAGTTTCGGATTTTCTGTTGCCTTTTCTTTGGTCTCAGTTGTGTTTTTTTTTTTTTTCTTCCTTATTGCAAATCTGGCTTACAAGTTAAACCTTTGTAGACAACTTTATAGACATGGGCTTTCATAACAACAAGAGACGGCAGCTCCAGTGATGGCAGCTTAGGTTTTCTTTTGTTATCTTTATGTTTTTCTTTCAGGATTAACTTGCTTGAAAGTTATTTTCAGTGTCTTTCACTTGTAGAAAAGATTTTCTACAATAACATATTTGAAAGTTAATTTGATAAGTGTGTTGACTAGAACTTACCTACCTCACCTAACCTGTGGAGGCAATAACCTACCACCATCATATTGTTCACCTCCCACAGATTCCTGCAAAGCCTCAAACAAACAAGCATAATAGCAGCCTCCAAAAATACCACTACCCTGATCTGCTAACAAACAGAACCAAGTGAAATGATGAATTCCTAACAACTCCACCAAACAGCTGACATTGAAGCCCATTAAACCAAAACCCCCTATTCATGCATTTGTTCAACAAAATCAAAATTGTGTCTAGGTTCTAAATAATATTGCTATAAAGACCAAATAAAGAGTAGAAGACATGTTTTTTTTAATCATAAATATTAAAATGATATTCTCTCTTTCCAGTAACCTATGACTCTATTGACAGCCATCCTGGTCTTTTAATAGTGTTTAAGTTGCCCTGAGGTTTTTAGCAGTGCATGTTTAGTAATATTCATGGACTGTCAACTTCTATCATTCCATCCTATTCAGCTCCCATCATCGTATAGCTGGTTGACCCATAACCAGCAATTGTTCAGAAATATTGTTGCAGGTCCCAAAAAAACTATCACTGACTTGGAAAAACGTAGAAACGAGCTGAGTGGGGTTGTACGCGACCATAAAGAAGCTGTTGGTAAAGGGGGAAATAGATAGAAGATGAAACTGATCTGGCTGTTGTAAATGACGCCCTTTAAAGGAGAACTCCGATCATATTCAGAATTCAAACTTCTCGGCTTCTCGGTATCGGCTGTTGATCAAGTCCCAGTGCTGCATCTGGTGTTTGTCACAAAGGGCTATTATCCAAGTCATCTTGGAAACATTCTTCTTCCAAATGTTAGCTACATATTACGTGTTTTTTCTCTGGCTAGAAGTACGATGGAAAATCCTCCAACTTCAAGTTAGCAATCCAACGACGAACCCGTCTGTGGTGGATCATGAAAATTAAAAAAGCGAATATTTTTTCACTTTTACCCAATGTATTACAACATCCAACTGCCATGCACGTGGGCATTGTTAGTATAACTGTAGCTCTTGTGAATTTCAATGATGGAGTCCTCTGGAAGTCTTAAATAATTGTTGTGTGCTAGGCTTACTGCGGCGTGACGTCACTGCCGAAAGATGTCAGGAGTGAACTGTTACTATATTTTGGCAAAAATGGCCGCCCCCAGACTCGATGAAAATTATTGTTTTTTGTTTTTTTTTACTGATTAACCCTAAATTCATTAAATCACCACAAACGTATGAGTTTTAGGTATAGATAATGATCCATTGGTTATTTCTTGCTGACCAGACTTCCTTTAAAGCTCAGCCTTAGTTTCTCTTTTCAGGTGGCCTGAACACTTAGATGGCCTGAACCTTTTCTCTACATTCAGTAGTCGGTTGAAGTTATAAACACAGCTTCAGGGTTTCCTTGAGAGACCATTTTTAAAGTCTCCCTGCCAGTCCAAAACACCCAGCAACAAACTGTCAACCATCCACCAATTTTTGTTGTCTGTTAATATATTTTTTACTGCTTTCACCTCAAACTATGCTGAAACTAAGCCTCAACATTTCATGTGAAAGTTTGATCTATAGGTGTGAAATTTAATGATCCTCCCAGGGTCCTTGAATCCTAATGAAAATGTCCGGGACCCATATAAGCAATCTAATGCACCACCTTGCACACCGCCTCATCCCTCACTGTTTTTCTTTAACCTCAGATGGCCAGCACCCAAAAAGTAAAAAGATTAATTAAAGCAGAAGTTGTCCATTGAAACCATCTCTCTCTCTGTCTAACACACAAACTCTGAGCCAACAGAGCCTTCTCTGAAATATAAATGAGCTGTGCGGTATCAGCCAGTTGCAGCAGTAACATCAGGCCATTCCAGATAACTGCAGAGAGTCAAGAAACCAAGACTGAGCCTGACATCAAGATGGATCTATTATTGAGAGGAATGCATGTTCAGGATTATCTCATTAAGCCAGGACTAGTTGCATGATCATCTGTGATGAGTTTCTATTTATCACGGGGAATTTTTCTCAAGAAGTCGCTCCAACCTAAGTACATTAATTCAATGGCATTCACTGAGGGAGGCTAAATGCTCTGAATAGCTGAAGTACTTCAAAGTCCTTTGGCAGAGATTTCTTTCACATGAGCTCAGCCGACTGCTGCAAGAATGATTTTAAGCATATTGATAAATCGGTCTTTTATTTCAAGAACAGAACATTAAATGAGACTTAACTGTAGAGCCAAGGGTGGAAATTACCTCCCACCACTGGCCAAATGCGAGTAAACTCATGAAACAGTCGGCAAATTTGATTAAACCAGAAGCCACAGAAGAGAGGTTGCAATTGAATAGCTATGTAATTTTAACAGCTAACCCTTTGAGGGCAGCAATGCACCTGAACTGCAGCTACAACACTCAACATATTTTGGCTGAAATTACAATCATGCCTGAATTTAGGACACAATCTGCAGAACCTAAAACTCAGAGCTTACTTTGAATCTCTGTTAACTTGATTCTCCCTCAAGTCTAATAAAGAATCTATATCATCATTTGCACTAATTTCTTAATGTTTATTATTGTTCATACAGTTATGTAGTAAAAAGAAGTGGTTATTATACTCACTTTTTACGTCTAACAATTTCCTTTCCCATATAGAACAACTAGATACAGCCAGTAAAGGGCTTCTAGCAGCTTTAAAGTCACAGTCATATTGAAATACTTAACGTGTTTTCAAATATCTTTTCTGTCAATATTTCCTTTTTCTTCTAAACAATCTGAAATGTGGACACAAACATCATAGAATTAATGAAGGCTTCATTGATTCTTTGGCGAATGATTCTCTACACAACAAGGCAATAAGTAAAAAACAAATAACTTCAATACGTCAAAGTAAGAGCCATGTCTGAATAACACAGTTCTATATTCAGCAATCATAATAACAAATTAGTCAAAGTAATATATAATAACAGCAGCTGGAAGGTTATTGGAAAGGCAAGCCTGGGTTTAGCAAAAATAAATGGCAATTTAAACATGTTGCATCTCAACACCATGCAAAACACAGTTTGGTTTAAAATCCCTAATTATGAATTAATAAAAAATATAGGCGAGGTTTCAGCATGTTTACTGATGGATAATAGCATTCATTCTTTGGAGATGATAACAGTTTCAGGGTTTTAAATATTTCATTTCTGTTTATAATACATGTTTAAAATCCAGCTTCTCTTGTTAATTTCGAAAGTTGCCTCAGCTTATACTTTCTTTTTGACTGTTATGATGTTATCTGATAAGACAGGTCGCATCAACATGAAATATAACCTCATCCAATTTACCCATAAAACCCTCTGTAGCAATAATAGCATTTCTTTCGAAGTAGAAAATACCAGTTAAAGCTAAAAAGCTCTAATTAATTGCAATTTTATAAATAATTCCTTAAAGAAAGCTTTTTACAGAATTAAACCAGGTCAAACTTGAATTTTAGCATAATTACTCCTCTTGGTGAGTCACTCTGTCGGCTAAAATCATGTTTTAGAGTCTCTACACTCCAGTTAACAAAGAATCAATTAGTAAATTAGGTGACGATTATTTCAATAATAGATTTATCACGATTAATCTGATTTATTGTTTCAATCCTAGTTTAATTGTTTTTGCACAAACCAAAACTGATCTTTTTCCTGTGCGATTGATTTTATATTTTTTTTGTATTTTCCCCCAAAGTGGATGCCTTTTACTTTGTAACCGTGTCTCCCTTCCTCTTAGACCCATGAAATTGCAGCTGAATTGCTGCACAGACCTTTGGTCTATTTCAGTCGGAGCTAACTGAGCCCACTTCCAGAAAATCGTGTCGGGTGTGATCACTACCATTGATTTTCAATGGGCGCTTAACACCATGACCTAGTCCGGTACAATTTTCTGTCGGATCAGTGTGTTCAGGGCTGTAGAAAGACAATAATGATGACACATCTGGACATGCTAATACACTATATTGCCAAAAGTATTTGCTCACCCATCCAAATTATTGGAATCAGGTGTTCCAATCACTTCCATGGCCACAGGTGTATAAATTCAAGCACCTAGGCATGCAGACTGTTTTTACAAACATTTGTGAAAGAATGGGTCGCTCTCAGGAGCTCAGTGAATTCCAGCGTGGAACTGTGATAGGATGCCACCTGTGCAACAAATCCAGTCGTGAAATTTCCTCGCTCCTAAATATTCCACAGTCAACTGTCAGCTGTATTATAAGAAAATGGAAGTGTTTGGGAACGACAGCAACTCAGCCACGAAGAGGTAGGCCACGTAAACTGACGGAGCGGGGTCAGCGGATGCTGACGCGCATAGTGCGAAGAGGTCGCCAACTTTCTGCAGAGTCAATCACTACAGACCTCCAAACTTCATGTGGCCTTCAGATTAGCTCAAGAACAGTGCGCAGAGAGCTTCATGGAATGGGTTTCCATGGTCGAGCAGCTGCATCCAAGCCATACATCACCAAGTGCAATGCAAAGCGTCGGATGCGGTGGTGTAAAGCACGCCGCCACTGGACTCTAGAGCAGTGGAGACGCGTTCTCTGGAGTGACGAATCGCGCTTCTCCATCTGGCAATCTGATGGACGGGTCTGGGTTTGGCGGTTGCCAGGAGAACGGTACTTGTCTGACTGCATTGTGCCAAGTGTAAAGTTTGGTGGAGGGGGGATTATGGTGTGAGGTTGTTTTTCAGGAGCTGGGCTTGGCCCCTTAGTTCCAGTGAAAGGAACTCTGAATGCTTCAGCATACCAAGACATTTTGGACAATTCCATGCTCCCAACTTTGTGGGAACAGTTTGGAGCTGGCCCCTTCCTCTTCCAACATGACTGTGCACCAGTGCACAAAGCAAGGTCCATAAAGACATGGATGACAGAGTCTGGTGTGGATGAACTTGACTGGCCTGCACAGAGTCCTGACCTCAACCCGATAGAACACCTTTGGGATGAATTAGAGCGGAGACTGAGAGCCAGGCCTTCTCGTCCAACATCAGTGTGCGACCTCACAAATGCGCTTCTGGAAGAATGGTCAAAAATTCCCATAAACACACTCCTAAACCTTGTGGACAGCCTTCCCAGAAGAGTTGAAGCTGTTCTAGCTGCAAAGGGTGGACCGACGTCATATTGAACCCTATGGATTAGGAACGGGATGTCACTTAAGCTCATATGTGAGTCAAGGCAGGTGAGCAAATACTTTTGGCAATATAGTGTATGTACCTTCATACCAAAGCCAACAGATGCTGATAAATGTTTTATTTAACGCATTTTCTTTGCTTTTGAAATAAATATATGTTGTGATTAAATCCTTTTTTGGTGAAAAAGTACAAACGTCTCCACTTATATTAGGAAAACAGGGTGATCTTTGCCTTTTTATTTAATTCATATGAATAACAGGGTTGATGGATAAAATCCCACTGAGCAAAAACTGCTTTAAAAGACATTGAAGACGACATGATTTACATCCAATCGACGTCTACATTTGGTTGAAAAGTGAAAGGCCGTCAGATCGTTAAAAACACAATGAAACTGGTTGTCTTTTCTGTGTCTAATATTGGACTAAAGTGGTACCGAATCAGAACGAACACAGCCCAATTTTGAGCAAAATATCTGGACTAAATCAGGGCTAGACCAGATTTAGCTTAAATACCAACATCTAAATGATGTCTGATGTTTGAGGGTAAAGTGTGTGCAGAAGCCTAGGTAGGGAAATGTTAAAAGAACCAACAATGGCAAGAGGTTTAGGGAATCTTAAATTGGATAAAAGGAATTTGCAGGGAAGATGCCATAAGGGGGTTTTGCTTCATGTAACATTAGGTAGCTACAAGCAGAGAACATGTCTACGGTAATTTAAATCCAATTACGTCTCGCCGGTTTCCCTACTTTTAGGCAGGCACAAACTAATTGTGGTGAACGAGGATCTCATGCTTTTCTAAACACACACGCACACTGCATTCTTTATTTTATTTGATTAATCTACTATTTAACTTTACAAGCACTCTGAGTATCTGCTGCTCTTTTATGTTGTTTGAATCAATTGCAGCCCTCAGTCATGCCGAAACACCGCTCCTGATTATAATTACTGCCTAAAATTGTGGCTAATTTTTTTTATTAAAGAGAAATGTATCTTGATTGGGAATGGGTTGAGCTTTACTGATTGTACTGCTGCTGAAATTACACCAGAGTGGAAGTTAGGAAACAAATAGAGAAGCAGTCTCTCCAGCATTTAGCCCCATCCAACTTTGTCCCTGTGTCTTCTGTTCTGGAGTGTGTGTTTGGTGGTAGTAAAATCCTTTTAATTCAAATTTATCTGTCCACCAAATCTATAAATGTTAAGGCATCCATCTATAAGAAATATGAAAAAAATTAAAAATATGTTTAAAATTTCCCTTTCTGTTCATATTTCAACCCACTGTCTCATTAGTGGGCGTGAGTTTAGGGCGACGCGCACTACGGCGACAGGGGAGGTAATTGTCGACACAACAGATGAAACCCGGAGGAGAGAATCGAAGCAGGGGTGGATTTAGGAAATTTGGGGCCCTAGGCAAAGACAGGCATGGGGCCCTCTGAATTGAGAGGACAACTCATAATACAGACCAATTATAGAGATACAGACATTTTAATAATAATAGAAAAACATTCTAATTTTTGACTGCCCTTAATGATGTTTCATATTTTTTTATTATGTCTAGGGAGAAAAATAACAATTCAAGATATCTTTAATCACATTTTGGAGAGAAAAAGGCATTTTGAGATATCTCAAATGATGTCATCTGATTTGTCATTGAAAGAGTCACACATCCAGAATTATAATCAAGATATTTCAGTTAATTTAAACTAGTTAAAACTATATTTTTGTAATATCCCAAATAAAAATATCCCCAAATAAAAATATAAATACTCTAAATGAATTAGGGATGCACGATATAATCGGCTCCCTATCGGTATCGGCCTGTATCGGCCTTAAAACTGAATATCGGACATCGGCCACCCCACCGATATTTAACCTGATATTTGATCAGCTTCTGAGTTTCTAAAGTCTCAAGAAAAAAAAAATACTACTTCTTCTTCTTCCTCAAAAACTTCTTTTTTACAGACTTAAAAACTTCTAAAGACGAGGGAAAAAATATCGATACATTAAAATATCACAATATCTTCATATGCTGATATATTGCCATTTAAAAACACCATATCAGTCTCTTTTACTAATGAAATATTGCTATATGTCATTGTTATGCTACGAAATCCCCCAAAAATTCACAAGATTTTGCCATATTCTTATATGTTGATATATTGACGCCGTATTGATCTATTTTACTAACAAAATCTCACAAGAATTTGCAAAATATCACGAGAGTTTGTAACAGAATGTTGAAAATTTCACGAGATTTTGAAAGTAAAATAGATCGATACCGCGCTTTTTAAAAATCAATTTGATATCAGCATATGAAAATATATTTGAGTATATTATTTTTCAAAGTGTCAAAAATGGATAACAAAACTGCTATTTTCAATGACTACTTATTTTTGTCCAGCTTTAACATCGGTATCGATATCGGTTATTGGCTACATGAGTTTTAAAATATCGGATATCTTCCAAAATCCCAATATCGTGCATCCCTAAAATGAATATTTGAAAGGTGAGTAAAATTATTATTTTATATAGGCTTATTTCATTTTCAGGCTAATTCTAAAGTATTTTAAATTGTTAGCAGTTTTTTTCAGATTTCGGTAATTAATTCAGGCTTTTCAATTTAATTGAATTTGAATAAAAAAATACTTAACTTGAAAGGATTCAGATATTCATTTGCAATGTTTTGTGGGGTTTTCTTCAAAATCTTAATAGGTTAATTGCCAAAAGATTCTCCAAAGTAAAATCAAAGAAGTGTCCTACTATGACTATAAAGCTGATCCCAGTGGGAAATTAGTCCTACTAACTATGTAGGGGCAGTGATAGCCATGCCAGTTCAGGGACTGACTGCAGTTCTACTGTAAGGTGCCTTGGTGAAGGTCAATGACCGGGGTACCTGACATGGAACAACCAGACCATGCATATTGCTGTAGCTTAATAGAATATATTAATTACGTGATGTATGCTTTCATAAAAAATAAAAAGTAAAAATCCACCATCCCCCCTTCCTTCAACTCGACTACTGCTTATACTCATTCTTGAATAAAACTTGTTGGATCCTTGAGCCTAGACAGATAGACACTTGTTTCCAGTTTAATTGCACTGCATACATGTCATATTAAAGATGTAAAAAGTATTGAAATGATTTTTCATGCTGTAATTTTATTACATTAGAACCAACTGTTATTTTACCCGAGGTGGGCAGACTTTTAACAGCCGCTGCGTCTTCTGATGATGGGGATGAAACAGAGCCAAAGTGACATCTGCTTGCATAAATTCATTTTAGATTTTTGAATGTCTCCCTTATGTTTTGAATATTGTTTAACAAGAACAAAACTCCCACTGGGGAGTGGCTGCCGCTCTGAATGTTGCTGTTAGCACTGCTTATTAATCATCTTCTGCTTTAGTACCCAAACACTAACCTCTGAAATCTGAGTCTGTGTTGCACCTTTACGCTTCCACAATTCAATCAGGTGGTAAGCGGCTCCTCTGGGGTCATTTAGGGAGGAAAAGGAAGTGAGATAACGTGATCCTAGCAAAGTTGGCGACGGCAGATTTTAAGAAGGCGTACGTAATATGAGTGAAAGAAAGAGATAAAAGTATTACAGGGATTTTAAAGGATTAAAGAAACAAGATATATGAGTTTCATGGTGGGAATAAGAATTAGGAGACATGTTTCCTATCTTTCCAGCCCTTTGAAGAGGAGAGCATTAATGGAGGATGGATATAACAGGAATGGCCTTTTTAAGAGTGGAGAGAGTCCTTTTGAAGCCATCTGTGGAGAGGACACAACATGGAATCCGTAACAAGACCTTAGAGACATGTGGAAGAGTTAGCAGGGCGACATGGAGTGCAGGGATGAACGAGCTGGGTGGAGATAGCGAGCCCAGTTAACCACAGTGGGGAGAGGGATTAGAGCCAGGCGGTCTCACAGGCCTCCTTGGTGATCTCTGAGCTTCCTCGCTTCAATCCTATGCCTGGCTTGCTTTCCACTCCTTAAAAGTCCTGAAAAGGAGCATGTGTGTGTTTGCCTGGGATTGTGCTTTTTTGTGCAGAATTGATCCTTCTGTTTTCTTGTAATGACCTGCTGCGCTCGATAACCTGCTGGAGAGAAAAGCAAAGGTTGACTGGCAGCAGTAGGAAGGTTTTTACCAAACACTAGTCACGCAGCCCTTTTCCCTTCTCCTGCTCATCATTCTAAACATTGCACTGTCACATATCCATTACATGTTAATCCAGTAGAATAACCTCAGACGTTCGATTCATCCACAACAGCTTTAGGGGAAAGTACCTGCACCTTCACAATCCTGCAGATAGGGGGCAGATATTTCATAACCCTTTGAGCTGCTTGTTTATCCGTGTGTCATTTTGCTAAGTATCGCCCTCGCGGGTCATGAAGGACGTCAGTTTAAGAATGCATCACACACAGCAGCTGAGCTTGCCCACGTTTGCCCTGACGTGTCGTTATTATGTCATTTTTATTATGCGGCTGTTTATATTTCATGTTGTCAGGAATCCTGTGTGGGTTGGCTAATTAGCACAAGTTTAGTTTAGCTGTTTTACTAAAAATTTAGGATTCTCTCAGGCCAAAGTGGTGGGAAGTGAGATAATGCACATCTGTCTTAAACAAATGAGGTCGCCTTCAAAATGATATTTTGTGGATTAGTTTCATTTTGTAGCCTCAGTAAGTATGAAGTTCTGTTTAATTCAAATGTTCTTTATTGATCCCAAAGGGAAATAACATGTTATTGTTACTCTCATAATGTTGTTTTTCTTTAGCTTTTTTTTGTTTTTACAGCACTGGCTAGTTTTTTTTATGAACAATAGGTATGAAAGGGGGTATAGAGAGGTGGACAGACATGTGGGAAAGGACCACAGGTCGGATTCGAACCCGGGTCACCCACGTCCAGGACTAAGGCCTCCATAAATGGGTCGTGTGCACTAACCACTGCGTCACCAAAGCACGCGCCACGGTGCTTTTTTTGATAAAAAAAAAAAGTTGTCGCAGATGTTAATAGTTGTAGCAGCATCTTCTCTAGCAGTCAATGAAGCAGCAAAGCCTTTGACTGGATGTTAGGGCATAGAGCTTGGAATCCACAGATTCTGACTTTAAGCCCCACTCCCACAGACTGCCACTCTGGGACTTTGAGCAAGACACTTAACCCCACACTGCTCACTGGGCGTGGCAAAATGGCATCCCACTGCTCCCCAAGGGGATGGGTTAAATGCAGAGATACATTTCTCTCATTTAAGATCAATAAAGTTCATTTATTATTATGTTTTTCTTCTGAATATGATGCTTACTCTAGATCAGGGGCATAACTTTCTGAAGCACTGGTGTGGACATGCCCCCACCCACAATTTCCGCTTTTTTCCCCCTTTCTGCTTATTTCCTTTAGCTTAAGGTAACAGAGTTGGGTGCAGCTAACTCTCGGTGTAACATAATCAGATCTGTCGATTAGAGACACCTGATTTACAGGTGCTGGTCATAAAATTAGAATATCATGAAAAAGTAGATTGATTTCAGTAATTCCATTTAAAAAGTGAAACTTGTATATTATATTCATACATTACATACAAACTCATATATTTCAGATGTTTATTTTGTTTAATTTTGATGATTACAAATGACAACAAATGAAAATCTCAAATTCATCATATCAGAAAATTAGAATATTACTGAAGACCAATAAAAACAAAGGATTTATAGAAATGTTGGCCAACTGAAAAGTATGAACATGAAAAGTATGAGCATGTACAGCACTCAGTATTTAGTTGGGCCTCCTTTGGCCTGTATTACTGCAGCAATGCGGCGTGGCATGGAGTCGATCAGTCTGTGGCACTGCTCAGGTGTTATGATAGCCCAGGTTGCTCTAATAGTGGCTTTTAGCTCTTCTGAATTGTTGGGTCTGGTGTATTGCATCTTCTTCTTCACAATACCCCATAGATTTTCTATGGGGTTAAGGTCAGGAGAGTTTGCTGGCCAATTAAGAACAGGGATACCATGGTCCTTCAACCAGGTACTGGTAGCTTTGGCACTGTGTGCAGGTGCCAAGTCCTGTTGGAAAATGAAATCTGCATCTCCAAAAAGTTGGTCAGCTGCAGGAAGCATGAAGTGCTCTAAAACTTCCTGGTATGTGGCTGCGTTGACCCTAGACCTCAGAAAACACAATGGACCAACACCAGCAGATGACATGGCACCCCAAACCATCACTGACTGTGGAAACTTTACACTGGACTTCAAGCAACGTGGATGAAGTGCCTCTCTTCTTTTCCTCCAGACTCTGGGACCTTGATTTCCAAAGGAAATGCAAAATTTACTTTCATCAGAGAACATGACTTTGGACCACTCACCAGCAGTCCAGTCCTGTTTCTCTTTAGCCCAGGCAAGACGCTTCTGACGCTGTCTGTGGTTCAAGAGTGGCTTGACACAAGGAATGCGACAGCAGAAACCCATGTCTTTCATACGTCTGTGTGTGGTGGTTCTTGAAGCACTCACTCCAGCTGCAGTCCACTCTTTGTGAATCTCCCCCACATTTTTGAATGGGTTTTGTTTCACAATCCTCTCCAGGGTGCGGTTATCTCTCTTGCTTGTACACTTTTTTCGACCACATCTTTTCCTTCCCTTCGCCTCTCTATTAATGTGCTTGGACACTGAGCTCTGTGAACAGCCAGCCTCTTTAGCGATGACCTTTTGTGTCTTGCCCTCCTTGTGCAAGGTGTCGATGGTCGTCTTTTGGACAACTGTCAAGTCAGCAGTCTTCCCCATGATTGTGTAGCCTATAGAACTAGACTGAAAGACCATTTAAAGGCTTTTGCAGGTGGTTTGAGTTAATTAGCTGATTAGAGTGTGGCACCAGGGGCCATCAATTTTGAACCTTTTCACAATATTCTAATTTTCTGATATGATGAATTTGAGATTTTCATTTGTTGTAATTTGTAATCATCAAAATTAAACAAAATAAACATCTGAAATATATGAGTTTGTATGTAATGTATGAATATAATATACAAGTTTCACTTTTTAAATGGAATTACTGAAATCAATCTACTTTTTCATGATATTCTAATTTTATGACCAGCACCTGTACAACTTAAATGTGTGGTGTTCATTTGTATTCCCCTAAGCAACTACTTTTCACAAACCTTATGTTCCCCAACATTTTACCAAAAGATGCTGCATATCTACTATATGTAAGTCTGTCGGGAGTGTGGTCTCTTCTACCTTCATCTGCTGGGGTAACAACATAGAAATTAATTTTTTTTTAAAAAGCTCAACAAGATGCTAAAGAAGGCTTGCTCTGTTCAAGAACTCCTCTAAAAACTCTAAAGTGGATTTTTAAAAAAAGATTAGAGATAAAATACAAACTTTATAATCTAAACCAGGGGTCACCAACCTTTTTAAGGCTGAGGGCCACTTCAAGGGTACTGAGTCATAGGAAGGGCTACCAACACTGACCCATGCACAGCAAGGGTCAGTGTTCACCTAAACTTCATTTTACATTATAAACATTTTTATTTTTTCCTTTAAGTTCTAATTGTATTTTAGACATTGTCATTTTGAAAGGATCTAAAAAAAAAAAAAAAAAAAAAAAAAAAAAGAGAGAAACAGAATAGAATAAAATGTCAAACTTAGCCCACTGGGGAATTGTTCTTTTCTTAGAAGTCTGAGGGCACCACGTTGGTGACCCCTGATCTAATCCAAAGGTCTATAACGTTTTCAAGGCCAGGGACCCCCAAACTGATTGTGAGATGGAGCGGGGACCCCTTAATTTTATGTATAGTATTAAATTGTGTTATATGGAACTGGTCCTATAGTCACTCTATTACATATGGAGTCATGTAACAAAAGTAATTTCTTCCTGGGATTATTAAAGTATTTCTGATTCTGATTCCTGGTTGATGGGACAGGTGTTGTGAATGAAACGGTGCTCAGCTTGAAAGAGCTCCTTTGTGTCGCTGAATGTGAGCATTGATGACTGAAAGACATCTTCTGCCTCCATTTATCTGTTTACTACAGTGTGTTGAACTAATGTTAATGTGCATTTAAAGACATTTCAATAAGTGGGGAAAAAATCACAGAGGGGAATATAAAAAAAAAGTCTAATCAACCAAAACTTTTGCGACCCCCATGCAGTACCTCTGTGGACCCCCTGTTGAAGAGCTCCAGTCTAGAGCAAGGGTGTAACTTTGTGATGAAAATTGGTGGTGACACTTGGGTGGTGACTGATGGCAAGATAACTTTAATACACTGATATTTATATTTATAGATATGAGATAGATGCTCTTTGTGCATTACATATATAGGGCGTAAAAAACATTAATGTAAAAAAAGAAAGAAAAAAAAAGAATAACAGCCGATTCCAATGACAAAATTTAAATATCACGCATCCCTAGAAGTACAATTTCAATTCCATCCATCTATCCAGAAAAATATAGATATGCTGTGTTTTCATTATAGCATACTATATTTTTTTTCTTGTAAACTTTCTGGTAAACTTGGAGATATATTTTATTGCATGTTGCATATCTCAGTAAATCTGTTTCACCTTTAAATCTGAAGCTGTCCCTACTTCTCTCTGTGCTCTGTTTAAAAAAGATTTATAAACCTATTTACTAATATAATAATGCCAGAAACAAAATTTCAAAAATATTTAAAAGCTCTGGAGTCTGAGTCTGTCTCCACAAAAACAAAACATGTGTTCATTTTAACCTGTAACTGGGAGTCATGGTCCTCTGAGACACCCAGCTTTTTTTCATTAGAAAGGAAGAACAAACTATGTTTTCTCAAGCTTCTTGTATTATAATACTAACTTGTATAAACTTACAATCTGTTGCCATTTTTAGCTGATAAAGCTGCGCATATCTGAGGAACAGTTTTTATGATATTGTAAGACCCCTAATTATTTTAACCACCATGTCTCACAACTTTTACTTAAACATCGAAGTAGCTGCCAGTTAATATTCAGTGAGTGCTGCTGTGTGTCTCTCCTCCAATATACAGGTGCTGGTCATAAAATTAGAATATCATGAAAAAGTAGATTGATTTCAGTAATTCCATTTAAAAAGTGAAACTTGTATATTATATTCATACATTACATACAAACTCATATATTTCAGATGTTTATTTTGTTTAATTTTGATGATTACAAATGACAACAAATGAAAATCTCAAATTCATCATATCAGAAAATTAGAATATTGTGAAAAGGTTCAAAATTGATGGCCCCTGGTGCCACACTCTAATCAGCTAATTAACTCAAACCACCTGCAAAAGCCTTTAAATGGTCTTTCAGTCTAGTTCTATAGGCTACACAATCATGGGGAAGACTGCTGACTTGACAGTTGTCCAAAAGACGACCATCGACACCTTGCACAAGGAGGGCAAGACACAAAAGGTCATCGCTAAAGAGGCTGGCTGTTCACAGAGCTCAGTGTCCAAGCACATTAATAGAGAGGCGAAGGGAAGGAAAAGATGTGGTCGAAAAAAGTGTACAAGCAAGAGAGATAACCGCACCCTGGAGAGGATTGTGAAACAAAACCCATTCAAAAATGTGGGGGAGATTCACAAAGAGTGGACTGCAGCTGGAGTGAGTGCTTCAAGAACCACCACACACAGACGTATGAAAGACATGGGTTTCTGCTGTCGCATTCCTTGTGTCAAGCCACTCTTGAACCACAGACAGCGTCAGAAGCGTCTTGCCTGGGCTAAAGAGAAACAGGACTGGACTGCTGGTGAGTGGTCCAAAGTCATGTTCTCTGATGAAAGTAAATTTTGCATTTCCTTTGGAAATCAAGGTCCCAGAGTCTGGAGGAAAAGAAGAGAGGCACTTCATCCACGTTGCTTGAAGTCCAGTGTAAAGTTTCCACAGTCAGTGATGGTTTGGGGTGCCATGTCATCTGCTGGTGTTGGTCCATTGTGTTTTCTGAGGTCCAGGGTCAACGCAGCCACATACCAGGAAGTTTTAGAGCACTTCATGCTTCCTGCAGCTGACCAACTTTTTGGAGATGCAGATTTCATTTTCCAACAGGACTTGGCACCTGCACACAGTGCCAAAGCTACCAGTACCTGGTTGAAGGACCATGGTATCCCTGTTCTTAATTGTCCAGCAAACTCTCCTGACCTTAACCCCATAGAAAATCTATGGGGTATTGTGAAGAAGAAGATGCAATACACCAGACCCAACAATTCAGAAGAGCTAAAAGCCACTATTAGAGCAACCTGGGCTATCATAACACCTGAGCAGTGCCACAGACTGATCGACTCCATGCCACGCCGCATTGCTGCAGTAACACAGGCCAAAGGAGGCCCAACTAAATACTGAGTGCTGTACATGCTCATACTTTTCATGTTCATACTTTTCAGTTGGCCAACATTTCTATAAATCCTTTGTTTTTATTGGTCTTCAGTAATATTCTAATTTTCTGATATGATGAATTTGAGATTTTCATTTGTTGTCATTTGTAATCATCAAAATTAAACAAAATAAACATCTGAAATATATGAGTTTGTATGTAATGTATGAATATAATATACAAGTTTCACTTTTTAAATGGAATTACTGAAATCAATCTACTTTTTCATGATATTCTAATTTTATGACCAGCACCTGTATGTCTAAATAACATGGGAATGTTCCTTCCATTTGACAAGTGCTAGTTTGTGTTGAACTCTCACAGAAACAGGATCAGTGTTTGAT
This sequence comes from Cyprinodon tularosa, assembly GCF_016077235.1. Taxonomy (NCBI): domain Eukaryota; kingdom Metazoa; phylum Chordata; class Actinopteri; order Cyprinodontiformes; family Cyprinodontidae; genus Cyprinodon; species Cyprinodon tularosa. The sequence continues at coordinate 616,706 of NW_024038395.1, read as the reverse complement.
ACTTTGATGTGAGTGTTTCTCCAGAGTACAAACTGCTGTTTAACAACACAGGAAAACATTGATTTGTCTCCAAAATCCTTCACATAAACTTAAAGAAAGAACAGTGGAAAATGACAGCCTATATTTGGAAGCTCTCAGGGCTCAACCAACATCTCATTGGCAGTCAAATGAAAGAGGACAGATCCAAGCATTTCATATACTAATGCCAGGACTCCTGTTTTTATTCAAGCAAAATGGAGGAATCTCTGGAAGAACACTGTGTCTCAATGTTTCCCTAATGTACAGACAGACAGCAAACAAGCTGCCCTGTCAGTGAAGGAGGAACTATCACAAAAACATTTTCTCCACAAAAAAAGAAAGTTAGTGATACTAGATAGTCAATCTACGACCATCCAACCTGTTTACGACTCTTTGCTTATTATTATTTTTAAAAGTGGACATAACTTTTAAAAATAAGTTATGTTAACTTTTTTTGATTTATTTTTTGCAGATTTGAGGTCTGTTTAAATCTGTTAAAGTCATCAGCAAAATCTTTGGTAAAGACTCAAGGGTTGCATTTCTCAAACCCTGCAGCTTTGGGTTCTAACTTTTAAATTTAATTTAAAACAGTTTGAGATTGTCTTGCAAAGTGGTCAGAAAACATTCAATTTGTTTAAAGCTTTAATACCTTAAAAATAGATGAACATGGGAGAAAATGCTTTGTAGCCACAGGAACAACTTTCTGGATCATAAGAGATATAATAAACTCCCAAGTGTATTTAGGACCACCTCTTTTTGGAGGAGTGATGTAAAAAAATCGGTTGTCAACATTAAAGTGCTTCACATAAAGGTGGCAGATCAGCATCCAGTGACACATAGACTTCAGCGTGTTTTCCAGCATAATGAAGGATGCTTTTGAAGAAGTAGCTGGAAAAACAGAACATAGAAGTTTTTATCCCATGACCAAAAAATTCCAGTTCATTTCCTGTGGATACTTCATAAGAAGCTGTTAAATAAATAGAACCCAACAAATAGATAAAATCTAAATATTAAAACCAAGCTGGTCATCAGCCTTTATCTGGTTCAGATGATGATGTTTGGTAATAAAAGGTGGCTTGGAGGACTGTTTGTGTTTGGTAATATTTAGTAGTGAGGTTACATAACTCTTGACTTTTTGTCTATCTGATTTGATTTTATCATAAAACTTAATTACTATCCAAGAGAAAAATCCCCTGGTTACTCATTTATACTTGTTTTCTGCTCTTGCTCTGTGTAAATAGGGTACAGACTGTCAATGATAGTGACAACTGTATATATCTGAGAGAAACAACATCAGAATCACTTTAATAATCACGGAGGGAATTTACTTTTGTTACACACTCCAGTTACAGTTTTTTATATATATATATATGTATATATATATATGCATATGTAAAACTAAATCCAAGTAAAGTGAAAAGCCAAGTAATGCTACATGCTACAGCTAGGATAGAAACAGCATTAAAGCTACAGTGTGTAATAATTACAGGGATATAAAGTCAGAAATGTAATATATTATACATAACTATGTTATTTATCATCATCTAGGAGCTCAGCCTCTTAACCTTAATATTTGCGTTGCCTTAGAATTCGTTATTTATAATTACATAGGAGCGGGTCTCGCAGCCATGGAGGCAGACATCTTTGCGCTACGGCAGCGCAGAGGCAACAAACTAGCGATTGCGAGATCGCCCATTACGCTCGAAAGTAACTACGGCAAGTTGAGAGAGATTAACTGAGATGGTACTGAACAGTAGATGGCAGTATTATGCCTGAGAAGCGTTTAGTCTGCCTGAAACCAAAGAAGAAGAAGAAGCAGGTATACTGCGCCTCAGTAACAAGAAAGGTGAACAAGGCGGCAGGCGTGAGTGACTTTGCAAACTGTTTGGCACTGTGTGGCCAAACATCAGACGAATGGAGGATCATGCCTACTCTGTATCACAACGAAAAGCGGCAGACACCGAACCCCCGTCATCTAAGAAGCGGAAACACGACAAGAATAAACGCAAGCGTGACAAGAAACGGCAAAAAAAAACGGATCAACATTGGCACGGCATTTACACGATGGAAGTCACTGATGGAGGAAAAAGGTTTTCAAAGTGACGCTCAAGTTGCCAGTTTTCTCTTGGACAGGTGATTAATCCTACACACACAATTGTCTAATATCACTGCAGTTTTTGGAGTACAGTACCTGTCTCCAGAGACTCAGACTGCTCAGACCTGTCTAAAACAATAACATGCTGCGTGATGATGCTGTTACTCCCCAGTATACTTATTCAGCAACGTCCCTGACGTTTCACAGGTAATGATTCAGTAATTTTCTGTAAAAGAATTTTCTGGATATATACCTCGGTTACTTCTCTCCGGCTCCTTTGGAGATCTTCAAGCCTTTCCTCCTCTGCTCTCACCCCGCTGGCACCCCTCCCTCGCCTGGCCCTAGCTGCACGCCCACCCCGGCCTCTCTGCCCTCTTCCTCTCCCTCTCCCTCGCCTTGTAACCCCCGTGCCACAAACAAGACTTGGACTCTGTAAACAGGGAATATATATTCTTCCAGCGAACACAATCTCGCTGTTAAACTAATGACTACAATTACTTCGTCTGTTTATATCACCATGCAAAGCAGCTCACCAAAACGTCACAACGACGTAGAAAAAATAACGGTTATATTTATTATCTAAAGTCTACATGAAATCTATACCCTACACAGACTAATGAAATACTATCTGTAAAATGAACTATGTAAACAAACCTCATCACTTGAGAAGGTAGGTGATGATGGTCATGGAAGACATTTTGTCCCGTAACGCTCGCCGTACTGTTGGGGGGGAGAAGCGGTGGGGGGGGAGACGTTCATGTTGCTGCAGTCTGACCGCTAGATGTCGCTGAAAATTACACACTGTAGCTTTAAGGCTGGGTTATACTCAAAACCAGGTCGTCTGTATGTGTCGCAGTGAACGCAAATATGCCCCCACCGCTTCCGCAGACACTCTGCTGAACATCTCCCAAATTGTAGGTGACTGCAGACAGGAGGCCTCTGATTGGTTAAATCTACATCCGCTCTAGACTATGTGTATTTCCTGTTTGGTACCTTACCGGCTTGTTTTGTTTCTATGACCGCCATTGTGGAAAACGACTCATAAAGATGGACCAACTCGAAGAGCGAGGTGTGCGAGAACGCTGGGAACCTTTTTCCACCTGGTTCCCCGCTCTTTTTGGCCCTCATGTCCCTCCGTTGTCGCACAAACTTGCCCCCACTTCTAGAATAACATAGAGCAGACCACGCTTCAAAATTGGGCAGAAATCAAAAATATCTGCGACAAGCTCACTGTGACACACTGCTGCAGGAGTATAACCAGCCCTTAAGTAGGAGTTTTTTTTTCCTTTTTCCACAATAAAGATGTGCAGAAAGTTAGGACCATGAGTCTGCATTGGTGGCTGCTCAGAAAAACCAGTGGGGCTGTTAAGGGAGTTCCTCAAAACACAACACATTTAGCCTTGTCCATGTAACCTCATGTCAGATTTGATCACCAAAGAATTTTAAGTAGCCATGATTTTTATGACATCAACAAACGACGGATCCCTTTCATCTTAAACGTAGCATTAGCTAATGAAGTATGCTGTGGATGTCTCAGCGGCCGGCTGAAGAGAGAGGCTATTAATTCTATCCAGACACTAAAGCACCATCAGCCCTTGGTGAACTCACCCCTGATTTAGTGAAGAGGGGTTATGTAGAGGCTGTCAGCAGCGCAAAGCGACACCCACTAGGAGAAGTACCATGTCAAGGTGAAACAATGCTGTGGCATGTAGTTAAAGGACTGCAATTATAGTTGTTTTTAAAATTGCACAGTTGCCTCAACAATTGGTTTGAAGAGAGTAAAGCTATTAGAGAGGAATTAGTGTTTACCAAAAGCTATTTTTGGTAGAAAGAAAACATCTATAGGAAGGAACTTCTGTCAGCTTAGATGAAATTTGAAAATTTGGTTAAAAAAAATTAACTAAAAAAAAAGGAAAATTAAAGAATTAACTACACAACACCCTGAACACAGCATCCAAGATGGCAGTGGCATCCTGTGGGGATGCTTTTCATAGGCAGGGACTAAAAACATTACAATAAAATCAGAGCTAAAATGGATTGGGTTACATCAAAGCATGCTGATGGTTTAGAATGGCACCATCAAACTCCAGGAAGCAATTGATCAGGGTTCCCCCTCAGGGTTCCCCTGCATTACTTGACTCATAAATGAAATTAGTAATCAATCATCCTATTTGCATTTTCATTTTCTTCTTCAACACTGCTCATCCTTTTACTTAATTAAAATGAAAAAGAAAAAAACATATGAGATTTATTTTTCAAAATGTACCCCAGCAAATACATACCAAAATCAGGGGCGTGCATACATAGACACTAGGTGGTGCTAAAGCACTAGGAAGTTTGCCCTTTATCAAAAAAAAAATGCCCTTTTGAAACTCGTTTTTTTATTATTATTATTATTATTAATATTAAAAAGATTTTACTGAGGTCGGTTTTGAAATGATCTTTTGAAAACCTGAGCCATTAAAAACGACTGAAACAATGCCCCGAAATGAGCCACCTACTTGCGCACAAACGACCCTCTCTCTCTTCCTTTATCACGTGACCTCGTGCGGTCGCCCGCAGGGCACGCCAGATGTGCAGCATCATAGCAGTTCAGTAGCGTCTTCAGATAGCAATGCCATTGCAGGGGGGGTGCGGTAAGTGGTATGGATGAATGAAGAAAAAAAAAAAAAAGGACTTGCTTTGACTGAGCATAATGGACAGTTGTGACACTGCATCCCAGATTTGAGAAGATCTACAGCAACAAGCAGGCTCACTACAGCCACTGAAAAGATGGGAGGATAAAAGTACAAAGAAGAAACTCTCAGGGAGCTGTTCAATGTTTTCACTCCATTTTGCTTTTTTTATGTATTGATGATAGCAAAGTTAAATATTGTTATAAATAAAAAAAAGAAATATGTTTAAAATAACACAGACAACAAAGAATCCTCTTCTAATCTACAGTATAGAACTATGAAAAAAATACAGTTACACAAAAGTGTTGCACTGTAAAGATGGTGTATAGTTTGTTTTGTTGCAACCTGAAGTGTGAAATAAACTTCAGTGGAGTTTGAAAACAAAATATGTGTATAGGTTTATTATATCTGGTTGAACGCTGTGTGTGCCCAGTTGATTTTTTATTTTATTTTTTTTTTTTTGGGGGGGGGGGCGTGGAAATTTTATTGTAATCCAAAGGGGGGCCCAGAAGAAAATCTTTGGGAACCACTGATTTAAACTAATGTGGCTTATTTTTTTAAGCTATTATTATTATTATTATTATTATTATTATTATTATTATTATTATTATTATTATTATTATTATTATTATTATTATTATTATTATTATTATTATCATTATTATTATTATTATCATTATTATTGTCATGATGGTTATTATTATTATTATATTGTAGCCAGTCACAGCAGGGAAGCTCTATACCATCAACATCTACCAGGACAGGAGATGAGGAAGAGTTCAGGGAAGACACAGAGACAGAAAAAGACCAGGGTGAGGGAGAACAGATGGATGAGGGAAAACGGGGAGATGAGCCAGATGAAAGAAAAAGAAAGATGACCATTAGTCTGTTCTGTTGGTGGTGTGACTTTTTTCCATTGAAAACTCACGTTTAGAGAATGTTACAAATAAAAGTCAAATTTCATTCAACAAGCGTGTATTTTTTTTTATAATTAAGTGTTCCACGTGTGCTAAAAAGTGCAGCAGCGGCCTCCCTCAGTAGTGCTGCCACCGTTTTGGTCATTATGGTCGGTCAGTATGTTCCCATAGTCAGACCCGGCAATTCAACGAGTTTCCCGCCGGCACGCTTACAATGTAATGCAATGCAAATGTGCACAGCGCCACCTACCGAACAAGATGGGTAGCCCGGTCAGCAAGGACCTTAGTAAGAGCTTCTCCCCACGTCACTCTGCTGCCCCCGCCGCTCAGAATGCTTTTTCGTTTTCAAGTTATAGACAGTACTTTGCAGGCAGACCACAAAAAAGAAAAAGCAATGTCCGCTGTGTTTTCTCTTTGATTATGGCATAAAATGTGCAGTCTTAAAGAAGAAAATGCAAATAGGATGATTGATTACTAATTTCATTTATGAGTCAAGTAATGCAGCTACATTGTTAAAATGAAAAAGCATTTCCAGAAATGCTTTTTCATTTGAAATATGGTAACAAATTGCTTCCATAGCTAAGAGGTATTTCAGCTATTTGATCCAGGTAAGCCTCCTAGCTCTACAGGTTTTGTCTCAGGTGTCCTGCCTTCCTATTATGGAAAAAAAAGTTTTTTGTTCGGGTTTCTGTCTCTTTGTCATCATTCTTTCTCAGGGAAGGAGCAAAAAGTGGGCTCAGTACATCAGTCCATTTGTCTGCTTCACGGAACAAACTCTGCCCTCTATCCAGGCTAAATGGGGTCATAGCTTAGAACGATTCTTAGAGTTGTGTGTTTGTAAGTGACTGTCAGCGCAGGTACACACTGTTCTGAGCTGAGGGGCTATGGCAGGATGAGAGAGGGAGAGTAGGAAGTGGCTGTCAGTGTGGGGACATTTAACTGGTGGGAGATGTGTACCTATGTGTGTGTGTATTTGTGAATACATGGTTGTGTGTATTTTTAAGGGTTGCCCAGTATGAGGGGGATTAACCCTGTGGGAGTTTGACTGGGCTCTCATGTGAAGCCAACTGTGCTGTCTGCTACAGACTCACACACAGACTCCCTCTTATGCACTACAAAGAACTGTGAGACAACACGCTTTGCTTTCAGTTCATCACATTCACACGTTGCACGTCTCCCTGTCCGTCCGTGTTGCTCTCTGCTTCCATCAGTTACACAAACACATCAGCAGCACAGACTATAGCGTGACCTTTTATTTGGGGGCGTGTTGCTAGGATGTGGTCTAGGTCCAGGGTTGGTCTGCATGAAGCTGACAGCAGAGAGAAGACATCAAGACAGAGCTAAAAGGTTCAGCTGGGCAGGGATATCCTTCCTTGTCTCCATAGCAACAGTCACTTGATAAGGAACACATCCCTTCAAAATCATTACAGAGTCTTAACTGGTTTGTCTGTGCTCGATGATCTCAAAAGGCTTCTAGCCAGTAGGAAAAGGAAAAGCATACTTTAGATTTAATGAATTATTTTTGTATGACATCAGTTTTACACAAATTTTTTCTCCCTTCAAAATTATAACTTATTTTTCAGCTGTTGTAAGTTCATTTCCTGTTATCACTGCTAAAATTTATTTATTCTTTATTGCCAGAAATATTGACTTAAAGCTATATTGGAGGACGTTCATTTTCCGGGTAGATCATCAAAATAAGTGGTCCTCCTAATTGTCAATCATTCTGGCCATCTTACGTGCTCGTCCCCATTTTCACTTAGCAAAGGTGAGTCTGTCATATTCGAAACATTGAAAATCTTCTTTTGGAAAATAAGCTTGTATGAGCGATGCAAACAACAACTTTTAAACAGTGTGCACAAGGAGAAATGGGCTTGTGCATGATTTCGCACACGTTTAATGGGCGGTCCCTCTCAGGAGCTGGTACAGGGTGCATTTTTTCATTCAAGTCGAGAAGGCGGGTCTTTTGTGAAGATCCTCCACTATACCTTTTATCTTCCAAATCACTGAACTCAGGTGTTCCAGTCCCTTACATGCATTATGGTGTGGTAGGCTACATCCGGAACCAAAACTAATGGTCAGTGGATACTCTGACATTAGCAGCTTTCTATTTTATAAGTAGCATTGGACCTTCAAACTTTGTCAGGCCTTACAGTTAGCTTAAGCTCAGTGCATATTAATCTTTGGCGAATTCTTTTCCATGGCACCAGTGCTTTATTAGCATTACCTTATCCAGTGCTAAGTCTCAGATCTAGAGCTTTGCTGACGGCCTCTGGACTACAAAAACATGGAAATGTTTTGTTGTTTTTTTTAAGTTAAGAATCCAAACTATCTGGTAATCCAACAGATAAATCTTGTTTTTGTTGTTAGGAAAATGGCTCTGACCTGAAAGTTAGAGGATGTGCTGATCCAATATTGATATCCGATATCCATCTACTGTATCCTAACTATTATAGCATTATATTGGCCGGAATCTAAAATCTTGTATATTTGAATGCTGATTAAGACTAATTTATTGGCCAATTGTTCTCGTACCTTTTATTGTTGCCTATTGTTCTCTGTTGCAGTAATACAACTTCTTCAAGACTTTTCTGTTTTATCAAGACCTGTTGATTTTGTATCTGTTAACTCACAGAGCTACAATATTGGTATTGTATCAGAAATGTAAAAGTTGTATTGGGACACCCCTACAGAAAGCATGGTATCAAGTGTAAATGTTAAACATAAGGAGATTATGGTGTCAGGTGATGTTAGCTGCTGGGCTTTGCTCCTAAGTTCCAGTGGTGGAGAGAGTTTTCCACCATTACCAATCACCCATAAGGGCTGAACTCTGCCGATCACACAGATTGCCTGGTAAGATTTAGATTTGGGTATAAACGCCAGTGTTAATTTCGCCAGCTTTTTAAAATTTAGTCTTAGTCACAATGACTAAGCTTTTTGCTCTTGCCATCAGGTTTGTACGGTGGGGTTGCTATCATGCAGGTTGTTTTGTTGTCCTTCGTGTTTAAACGAAATGGCTCCATACATCCAGGAATTGTTTTTGCCAAGCTCCTCCAACAAACTGTACACCGTTGTCCGAGCTCAGCACCATGACTGCGAAGTTGAGCTAGCCACGGTTAGCTACTACCAGTGACCAGTATAAACCCTCTGCTACTACGGAGTGAGCGGCACGAGGCACTGTGGGACAGGCGCCACGTAGGGAAAAAATAATCTTCTACGAAGTTCAAGAAAAACTTATATTAACAATTACAAATTAATTATGAACAATAAAATTTTTTAATGTCCATTCGTCCATGGCTTGAAGAAAATAATTTTTTATTCTCGTCATATTTTCATTTTCCGGTAACAATTTTTCTGCATCATCATCTCATCATCGTCATAGGAAAAAGGCGGCGTTAACTAAATATTTTCGTCATCGTCCTGGTTGACAAAATTAATACTGATAAACGCTATAACTGACTATGTGATCTGGTAAAATTTAATCATAAAATCACCTAATTTAAACAAAACATAAAAAAGGTTTAATTTAACAGATTCGATTTTTTCAGACAGAGTAAAATAGTAAAAAACATGGAACTAAGCGGGGGAACTTTATTTTATTTAAGATTATGTGCTTCAAGTTGGGACAGCAAACATTTTAATACACATATTAAAACTTTTATTTTCTCCTGCAGCTTTAAGGAGATGTTCGCTGTGAGACGTCCCTGAAATATTTGTGCCCCAGTAGCACAGTCCAACATTTACAGCAGTCGGTGGAACCCAAGTCTTTCACTGCTGTTTCTTTACTAGGGGTGGAACGGTTCACAAAATCCACGGTTCGGTTCAATTCACGGTTTCTGGTCACAGTTTTCGGTTCGGTTCGATACATGTTGATTGTTACACCGAAATCCCATAAAAATGTATGGAATTAATGAAAAAATCCCCCCAAAAATAATGGATTGTAATTATTTTAAAAGATCCGCGGAAACCCTGGATCATTTCCGTATGTTTTGCTGCTTTGAATTGAATCATCTCGCGCATGCTCTCTACCATCTCCAAGGGACTCAGAGGGGAGCGGACGGAGGGAGCCACAGTGGAGGCTGAAGGCTTTGCTTTGAGCAGCCGGTCTGGAGCGCAGCGGGGCGGAGCGGGGGTTGCTGACGAAGTATGAGTAATTTCGTGGGTTAGCATGACATGTTGGTCATGTTGCTGTTAGCGTAAACAAAACATGTTGCACAATGCTTGCACACTGTTGCACTTTTATCCACAACTTTCTTTCCATCGTCATCGTAGGTCACTCTAAATGCAAAGTGGTCCCATACAGCAGACCTCTAAAGTGCTGCTGGCGCGTCTTCCAACTCCTGTTCTTTCCCACTCGCCATTCCGACACAATTCTCCACAACAACTGATTTTTTCCCCTGCTACACCCGGCTACACTGCTTTGCTTCTTCTTCTTCTTGTTTACTACTGGTGGTTGGCTTTGGTCGCAGTACCGCCACCTTCTGCTCTGGAGTGTAAACGCTTCGCCTATGAGAAAAAGGAGCAGCGCATGAACCGAACGAAACACACGCGAACCGAACGGTTCTGACGGTTTTCATAAATCGTCCCATCCCTATTCTTTACACAATTAGTTAAATAATACATTGTGAAATGAGGCAAGAAAACTCTTCTTGAAATTCATACACATTTTGTGATCAAGACAAATGAAACCAATGTTCAGTGGCTTAAAACAAAATCCAGATTCACTTATAGATGCTAGTGGGCAGCTACAAGTGGGGTTGGATAGAAATTATCAAAGAAGTCAGTCTTATTTAATCTTTTTAAGGTGATCTTAAGCCAGTGTTTTCGTTATCTTATGCAAGACAGCTTGTTCACCTAAATTCAGACAATCATATCTCAACGGTCATCTGTCAATCAAATTTTTTCGGGTATAGCATCTTGACTCATAGGTCGCAGATAATATACGCAACGGTTGAAATAAGAATAAATAACTTTACCATTGAGTTACCTCCCAGTGTTCACAGGGATGGACGTCTGTGTCTGCGGCAGGCGTGGAACTAACAACTGGCAGCATTGCGAGGCAAGGGCTCAAACATGTATGGCTTCAGCTTCTGCCGCCCTGGCGTCCTCTTCCACAACATCTTCATCCCGGCATTCCTCCTCTAAATACAAAATGTATGACGGAGGAGACTCATCCATGACCTCCAACACAAAACTATCCTCTTGAATGTTTCCACTGTCCATAGCGTTCCTTGACAGTGTCGTTGCTAAGTGCTACTTAGTCCCAATGTAATTTCCCTTCGGGAAACTACTAGCACTAGGTTGCTAACTGGTTAGCAAGATGCTTCCGACACACCAGCCACAACCAAACTTGCTGGCAAACCTTCCGCCACAACAAACTTGCCCGCTTGATACACGACCAATAACATCCTCTTTATTCACTCGTGTAAAGTCGTGCACCACTCGAGAGAACAGCCATTTCTCTATGACTTTAAATACATTTTTATTCTACTTGTCACAGAACATTTAGAACATCCCTCATGTATTCTGCTCCTCCTTATATATGAAGTTCATTAAAATGTAAAATATTTGCTTTTAGACAGTCTGCTCTGTGAGTTTGACCTGGACCCCTCTCATCACACTGCCTTCCTTTCCTCTACTCCCTCTTTGCCTTCTCCTTTCTGCTTGATTTCTTTTTTTGTTGTTTTTTTGTCACCTCATTCAACTCTGTATCGCAGGAAATTACATGTTTGACAGGAAATAGCCTGGGGCAAATACAGCGCAGCCCATTTTAACCTCACTCTGCTGCCTTTCTAACACCTCACTGACATACTGACATGCCATCATTGGCAGAAACAAAGTTGAGGACCTTTATTCATTTACTCCTTTTTTATCTTAAGCCTTATTCCATCACTTGCCAAAAGGTTTTGATCCTTTAATACAAGTTATTGTCAGACCAGTATAGATGTAAATTGGTGCATCTTCATCTGCTGCAGGCGGGACATATGGGCATTGGGTTTGGTTCACACAAGCTGTTTCTTTTTCCTGCTGGCTCTTAAGTGTACCATGAAAGCCAATCTGCAACACTTACACACACTAGTTTGGGAAGGTTATTTTGGGACAGTTAGATAGATTGAGACCTTTTCCAGGTTACCGAAACTTTAGCAGCTTCCAAAAAAGTAAAAAAAAACAATCCCCTGGACTTTGTTTCCAAGTTTGAAGACGTTTCGCTTCCCATCTAGGAATCTTTTTAAATTCAAAATGTCAAGAATAGCATTAGTTAGTTAGATGCTTTATATGGTGCCAACAAGCCCTTGTTTTTGTTTAGAAATCATACAAATTGAAATGGACGAATGGGTCCACCCCTTGGACTGGGGGTCATTTGAATTCTTTTGTTAGCCTGCAATGCCCATACATGTCTATGTCTCTGAAAGGGGTGCCATTAAAGGGAATTGGTGGCCTGGCTGAATAGGTGAGGTCTTTTTTATCATCTGTACAGGGGTTGGGGTTGCGATGATAGCGGGAAGGGATAAACTCAGTTGCTGCATTGTAGGTTTTTGAAAGCTGAAATCTGAGTCCACCTTTCTTAACATAGATGGCTTCCTTCACGCCCCTCTCAAACCACCTATTTTATTTATCCAAAATGTGAACATTCTGGTCCTCAAAAAAGTATCCTTTCTCCATAATGTGTAGATGTACCGCAGAGTCTTGTCACGAGAAGGTTGCTCTTCTGTGTTGGGCCTTGCGTCTGCCCAGTGGATTGTTTTTTTACTTTTTTGGAATGACTATGACCTGGATGACTGAAAATTCACCAGCATTTAGCAGCTCTAGCTTGATAGGTTTCAGGAATATTTTAGCAGCAAAGATCAGCTGTTTACATCTAAATCTAAGTTTGGCCGCATACATCTTAAAGTGATAACACACTGGACATTGTTTAAATTTGTGGGACGCGGACAGTTAAAAAAAAAAGAAATCTACTCATATCGGGATCTGCTTGCCCTTTGTAGTCGGAGCCTCTCCATAAGCTCTGCAGTCAATGTGATATGAAAAAAAAAATGGAGGTTAAAAAGTCGGACGCAACCAGTTTGACCTGTGCTTCAGACATAAGCAAAGTGTTTTTATCAGCCTGCTAATATTAGATATTGCTGGCCAAAATAATCCATCATTAGTTTTTTTTACCTGATCTCAGACTGGGACATCCTTTGGTGTGTCTCTGGTTGGGTTGAAAGAAACGGTTTATTGTACCTAGTTTGTGATTAGTGAGTCATAACCAAAATGTACTCATAAAAACATTTTATTGAAACAATAAATAGGTGATAATAACTGATCTCATCATGGCTGAGGGGGCTTTGAGTTTCAAAAAGCCAGAATGGTCTGACACCAGGCTGCTGATTGTTTATCAGTTGGCATTCTTTGGATCTACATTCTTTGCAAAGCAATCTTCTTCCTTTTTTAGTCCTTTGATCTAAACGGCGCCCGACGTTTGTAAAGAGGTGTTCTTGAGCCAAGCCACTGACTCTCTCTCCCCTTTGTTTTGTTACCTGACAGGTTTTGATGCACACTGATGGGAATCCAGGAAGCTTCCTGTGCCAACGTCTGCCCGTACTGACCTCCATGACTCAGCTGGACGGTACTGCTACGGCCTACGTATGCCAGGACTTTAGCTGCTCTCTGCCCATCACAGAACCCCAGGAACTACGACGGCTGCTCCTTGACAGGACCGCAGTGCCGGAGGCAGACTAATATCTGACAGACTGCGTTCTGCAGCTTTCTGCTTTTTTTATCCTCAATGAATACCAAAGCTTTAGGTCAATCTGAGCTGCTTTGCTAGGATCTGTTGCTGCTGTGCCTTGCAGAAGTAGCTAAATGTCATTGATAGATTTTCCTTAAGAATTCCCTTGTATTAAGCTTCATTTATCTTCCCATCATCTCTGACGACCTTCCTTACCCCTGGTAAAAGAAAAGCAACCCCACAGCATCATCATTATCACAGAGCTGGACTCTCTAATCTTAGCTCATTGAAATGTAAATTAGTTTTATTCAGTGGCATTAGTGAATGAATAAAAGGCACATCAGACATTTTACACATATTTCCTTATTTGTCAACTATAAATTCCCTCCATTTCACACTTATGTCCTGCTTTGAGTTGGTATATCCAAATAAAATGCAATAAACACTGTGTTTGTATGGAAACATTAAAGGGGTCATAGAATGATTCTATAGGGTATCTGGTGCTGGTCCTTAAGGTCTCTGAATAGGGTGTGTAAATTGGTTGGGCTAAAAATGGCATATTTGCTGTTCTATGCGCCCTAATGCAAGCCTGGTTATAAGCCCTAGAATGAAATGACAGATTTTCTTCCTTTTATGGTATGCTGATGAATATTTATTGAGCTGTGCACTGATTGGTTGGTTTACAACGAGCAAAGCTGCCGAGCAAAGACTCATCATAGCAGCAAGCACTCACTCACTAAAACATTGAAATTGTTCATATGATAAGGTGACCAGACGTCCTCTTTTTCCCGGACATGTCCTACTTTTTATACCGTAAACAATGTCCAGGGAGAATTTCAAAACCGTCCGGGATTTTGGTCGACTACAGTGCAGCAGAACCGACCCGTCAGCTCTGAGGCTGGTCCGGGAACCCCCCTGGCTGATGGAGGGAGGGAGCCAGCGGGGGACGGAGCAACCGAACCCTGCCTGGTGTCTTTGGATACTTGGAAAGACTGTGAAATTTTTCCCCTTTCTCGATGCAGCCTGGAACACTGCATTTCTACCCGTAGTTCTGGCTCATTTTCAGTAGAGAAACTGCCTACTTTGTAATTATTGTAGAAATAAACCCAACTGTAGACTAAACAGCTAAACAGGTGTCTTACATCTACCTCTGTTCATGTTCTTGGGCCGTGAATCAGTGGGCTGGTCTGGATGTCAAATTTGGGGCGTGACAAAAGTTCAGGCCAGAACCAAAAAAAAGGCAACATCCCCTAGTTGACGTCAACTCGGTGCTTCGTTTGAATTTGTCCGTTTTATGGTGGAAGTTTTGAACTGTGAGATTTGCAGAGAAAGGAGGTGTTTTATGCGGTTTGAACCTCTCTGTACGTCCATTTCACCCACTGAACTATTGTTATTCATCTATGACAATGTAAACTCGGTTTTGCATTCTATTACCCCTCTAATGAAACATTTTAATGACTAGTCTGGCAAGGTTCTGTATTGTGCAATGACAGAGATGCATCCCCGATTTATTTCCCATTTTAGTAGTACCTCTGAGCAGCATTTTAATAAAAAAACACACACGACTAAATACTGAGGCTTGATTCTAAGTGGAGAAGTAAATGTTTGACTCCTAGCGGGAACAACCAGACAACCTTGGAACCATTAACATAAGCTGTATGGAAAATATTGACCCATTATCCAAATCTGGAGGTAGAAACCAATCTGTGTTTTTTGTGGAAGCTTGAACATAAAAATTGCTTTATATACCAGTTTCTGTAAATTAATAACACAAAGCAGCTCTTTGCTATCAGCCAGATCATTAATTTAACTATTGTGAATTTTATCCTGAGGCTTTAACATAAAAAAAAAAAAATAGCATGCATATGAATTGTCATCCCCCCCCCCCCCCCCCCTTGTTTATTGAATAAAATTGTTTTCATGTCTGGACTCTAAGGTTTCATTTTTCTCAATCCAACAGTCGACCGGGACTATAAGTGTTGGATGTATAATTATGCATTCATAAAAAAAAGTCTGTATTGAAAAAAATGTAAACGAATTTATTTTTTGTACAATGCTTTTTTCTGAAAAAAATCAGGCTTGTTTTATTGAGCATTTCATGATGGAAAAACAATTCTTTAAACAAATCACTAGAGAGAGATCAAAATGACTTTAATGCTTACAATGTGTTTATGTACACCTGGAACTGAACCGATAGGAGTTTCCATTAGAAGATGAAGTCCTTTAAAAAGCATGAAAATCAAAACCCGGATTGAAAGCTGATGCTGAAGCAAGTTGTCTGCCAGACTCCCCCTGGAGGCCGTGAGAGTGTAGAAGAAGGAAAGGTGTGAGCCTCCACCACCTTTAAGGTGAAAAGAATTGCCCTGTGAGAACAAACGCTATATCTCTACTTGTTTCCTTTGGCTTCTTTTTTTCAGATATGGCTTCATACAGGCCTTGTCGCCTGAAGAAGTAAGGGAATCATTTCAGCAGGAGGGTTGCTTCTGTAAGAACATTAAAGTGCCAAGGAAAAAGAGAAACAAGAGGAGGAATATTAGATATAGAGACAGACATCTAAAAGAATAAAGAAAGGGAGAGTGCAATAATTTCTGTTCTGCTATAGAGCTGCTGTGTCCAAGTCTCACTTTCCAGAATGTGCCAGAACGGGAGCAGCGGGCTTTTTGTCACTTTGTGGTTCCCTGCTCCTGTTCCTCCATCTCTCCCTCCCTCTGTGTCTAAGCCGATCATCTTCTACCAGGTTAGGACCTCGCTCTGTTCTCTCCCTCCAGCACGTTTGAAGCTCTCCCATTTCTTCATTCCTTTCTTCTCTCCCTCACTCACACATATATTAATCACCCCCCCTTCCTGACTTTCATCCGTCCCCTCGTTATTGTTCTCCACTAATTGTTTTGATGAGCTGCACAAGCTAGATTTTAATTAGCACAAAGATTAGTGGTTGGCCCCAACAAAGCCTTTCTCCCTGCTGATAATGAAGGCATAACCTAAATCCTGAGATATACAGTCCAAGAATAATAGAGCTTGCATTTATCATTCTCTGTACTTAATATACTTCTGAGGCACTCAACATGAGATGGTGATAACATTTAACAGTCGCAGTAAAGGTAATATCCTGGAGTTGTCTGAGAGGGCTGAATCAGCTAGTTTTAATGGTGTCTTCAAACCTACTGAGCGAGCAGTATTTTTTCTTTCATAACATCTTTAAGTGCTGAATATTCCTATTAGAAAACAAACTATTCCAAACTTACATTTTATGCTGATTTAGTCTGTATCTACTTGTTACAACAGTGTGAAAAAATATTTTTTTAACCTTTAAAAATCATTTAAAAATGGTATTAAACTAATTTGATATGAGACAGAGATATCCAATGGAAAAACTAAATTTCAGCTAACAAAAAAAAAATCACCTAAATCTTGTCTGACTGCATGAATAAAGTTTGTTTGTTATATTGGTGATTTTTTTTTTCTTTTCCTATTAAAAGCATAGGTGTGTAGAGAAAAACAACTTAAGTAAGAGTAGCACTACTTCATCATATCTTTATTTATGTAAAAGTAAAAAGTTGCCTTTAAAGAAATGACTGAATTAAAAACAAAAATGTTTTTGATAAAAAGGCTACTTCAGTACTTTATAACTAATTCAATTCAATTTAGTTAATTTCTATAGCGCCAAATTCACAACACGTCATCTCAAGGCACTTTACAGTTCAAACAGTCAAACTGATTCAAAGTTGTCTATCTAAGGAAAACCAGTTGATTGCATTGACTTAAATGCAATCCCTCACACTAAGCATGCTTGTAGCGACAGTGGAGAAGAAAAACTCAATTTGAACAGGAAGAAACCTCCAGCACAACCAGGCTCAGTGTGAGCGGCCATCTGCCGAGGCCACTAGGGTTCAGGGAGACAGAAGCAGAGATACAAAAAGCAGCTGTAAAAGGAAACAGGAAACACGCAGCCAGGCAGACGAGCTCCGAGCCAGCTCCCATGTCAGAGGACAAAGAGAGCACATCCAGCCAGTTACAGTCAGAGAAACAGGACCACACTGGAAAACAGGCCGATCTCCAGCATCTATAAACAAAGGTGTTTATGGAAGCAGCACAGCTGATGTTTCTCTCCAGGATGGTGTCACAGCCAAACAGGAACAGACGAGGCAAAGCTATTATGAGGAAAAAGCAGAGAGAGCAGAACGTTAGAGATTGAACTAATAGATTCTGCAGAGTGAGAGAAAAACTAATTTACTCACTACCCATGTACAAACCAACTGATTTAATACTCATTTTTAAATGGTGTAAAATTATACAAAATATTAAGCGATGTGCACATTTGGATGTTTCAAACAATAAGATAATAATAAACATATAGAATACAGTAATTATACAATAAGAAAATAGATTATTTTAAGTACAAATCCTGCAAAATTGATAGTTATGGTGTGTTGATTTTTATTCGGATTACAGTATGCAGTTTACTATATTTTCACTCAACCTTAAAATGACACAGCAGACTCAGCAGATGGTAAATAAGATGATAAGATGAGCTTTTTTTCATTAGGAAAAGTGACAACAAATGGAGTAGCCAGAAAAGAATGGTAAGAGTAGTGATATTTTATCATATTTTAATGAAGTAAAGATGAAAAGCACAATGCTGTAAAACTGCTCCAAAAGGTATTTAAGAAAAAAAAAAATTAACTAAATGTAAGTGGTTTCTACTAGTGTTGCACTGATACCAGTATCCGGCGGGGCCCCGATCCAGCACTACAATGGTGGTATTGGTATCGGTGAGTACCAACAAATAGGGCACCAATACCATTTTGAGAGCCAAAAATGTATTATTGTCAACCATTCCAGGTAGGCAATAAAAAGTTCTACACAAAGGTAGGCTGCAGCTTGACAAAGCCATGATGGCAATTATTTTACATCCAAGTAGTATGCAGTTCTTCATATATATATATACACACACACATCAATTTTAAACAGATGGTATTGGTATCTTCCAATACTGCACAGCCAGGTATCAGGGCCAAAAAATGGCATTGGCACAACACTAGTTTCTACCCCCCTCTGATAAGAACAAACATGTTTAGAAGTAACTTTGTCCCCACAGCAAGTCCCCTTATAAAAGCTAGAAAAAAGGAGGTATAGCATGAGCTTTTTGGTATTGGTGAAGGCAGGGGGAACTCCACTTTGGCTTTGTGGTGACATCATCCATCTTCTATGGCATGTTAGAGCAACAGCATATCTGCTAGATGAGGTTGTTAGATAAGCTCATTAGCAGGGCTGGCTCTATCCTAGGATACCCCCTGGACACACTGCAGGTGGTGGGAGACAAATAACGTCACTGTTGGACAATGTCTCCGATCACATGCATTAAACTGAGTTGGACAGCACATTTAGTGAAAGGCTTTTAAAGCGTAGATGCACAAACAATCACCTTTGGAAGCCAGACCTCTGGAACGCTGGAGGAGTTTATATACTGATCACAACAGGTCTGACAAGGTACAGCAGCTAGGTGCCTCAATAACTTTGAATCTTAAAGGTTTTGAAAGAAACACATTATTTTGACTTAAATTCATTCATTTTATTTGTATACAGTACTGCCAATTCTTAACACATGTCATCTCAACTTTACAGAGTCAATACTGTCAGATTGGTTTGGAAAATCAGTTAATTTACCCAGACATTGACTTGCGTGCATTTAGACACTGTCGTCGGACAACATGCAGTAATTTATAAATGTTTTAAGTCAGATTGGGTCCGGGCTGCTCAGTGGTCCAGTGGGTAGCACTGCCACCTTGCAGCAAGAAGGTCCGGGGTCCATTCCTTGCCCTGGGTCTTTCTGCATGGAGTTTGCATGTTCTCCCAGAGCATGTGTGGGTTCTTTTGGGGTACTCCAGCTTCCTCCCACGGTCCAAAAACATGACTATTAGGTTAATTGGTTTCTCTAAATTCTCCTTATGTGTTACTGTGAGTGTGAATTGTTGTTTATCTTGTGTGTCTCTGTGTTGCCCTACGATGGACTGGCGACCTGTCCAGGATGTACCCTGCCTCTTGCCTGTAGTCAGCTGGAGATAGGCACCAGCACCCCTCATGACCCCCCTTGGGATAAGTTGCCAGAAAATGGATGGATGAGTGTGGATTTGCCAGCAGGTGGGTCCGGATCCAGACTACAGTCCGCTATTTGTATCAGAAACAATACTGTAAGGTTTGGTTAAAAAAACGTGCAGTAACAGACTATAGTAAAGTTATAGTTAATAGATTTTCTGTGATAAATATGCTTGGAGGGCCGTTTCTGTCCCAGGATCTACACTCTTTCATGTAACCCAGATAATGTGTGTCTCTCCTGTTTTTAATAGCCTGTGTTATGTCATTCACAAGTTCTGAATGTTTGGAACAAATCGGCCGTGCAGGCTGCATAGCTGTGTGGGCTTGTGTTGATGTGAGTTGGAACAGGACGCCAAAAACTTTGGTATTTTATTCACAGGTTTGTGGCACCGCATGATCCCTCTGCTAGTTTTTATCGGGGAACATGTTCTGGATCTGACATGGGCAAAATTCTGTGCTGTGTGTGTATATATTTCAATCTGTTTTTAAACACGTCTGTGTTAAACCAGGCCAATCTAAGTTGTTTGTGCTGTTGTCTGTTTTATCAGATATAGCTGCTGTGTCTCAGACTGTGATAATGAGGCCACAAGGGGGCTGAGAACAGTGGCACACTAACTTGGAGAGAGGAAGAATATTCAGAAGCAGGGGAACAAGGTGTGTGGGTGTGTAAGTTGTGTGTGTGTGTCACAGTAAAGATAAGAGTCCTTTTATTCTGCTCTTTTGTCACAGAATTTAAAACCATGATTTGTCTCAAGAGTTCTCTCAGTTCAGATATGATCTTATGATGCTCTTTAAACTATTTTAGCAGTTTCACTTAGCAAGCTTTTGCGATATATCACACTCTAGAAAAATCTGATTTGTTACCAATAAAAATGCTAATTGTGAATGTGCCCTGTGAGCAATGAGCTTTCTGCTCTGCATATATGCATCTGATTGGGTTTAAGGTCAAACATACATACATGTTCCTACTATCGGTACTTTCTGAGGGTGGAGTGAAACTACTGTATATCTTTAATCCAAAACAAACATGTTTTTTCTTTTTTATTATAGTACCAAGATATCCCTCAATTTTTGTGATACTATTGATAAATGCCACAGACAAGGAATGGCCTTGGAGGGATAAACACAAAAATTTGTTGTTCACAACAATATTTAACTGTCTATCTGGAACATCCCATACAAAATGCTTCATAATATATTGTGATTCCTTCCCTTTAGGCAGACAGAAGCCAACATACAAGAGAAACATAGAATCAATAATCCATAAATACTTAGCATGTTAGAGAAGAGTTTAGAATTTAGAAAAGAATATAATTTAAACATATGAAGCCTTAAAGCTACAGTGTGTAACTTTTAGCGACATCTAGCGGTCAGACTGCAGACTGCAGCAACATGAACATCTCCCCCCCACTGCTTCTCCCCCCCAACAGTACGGCGAGCGTTACGGGACAAAATGTCTTCCACGACGTCCGCATCACCTACCTTCTCAAGTGATGAGGTTATTTACATAGATAATTTTACAGATAGTATTTCATTAGTCTGTGTAGGGTATAGATTTCATGTAGACTTAAGATAATAAATATACCCGTTATTTTTTCTACATCGTTGTGACGTTTTGGCGATCTCGCAATCGCTAGTTTGTTGGCTCTGCGCTGCCGTAGCGCAAAGATGTCTGCCTCCATAGCTGCGAGACCCGCTCCTATGTAATTATAAATAACGAATTCTAAGGCAACGCAAATATTAAGGTTAAGAGGCTGAGCTCGTAGATGATGATAAATAACATAGTTATGTATAATATATTACATTTCTGACTTTATATCCCTGTAATTATTACACACTGTAGCTTTAAATGGCCAAACTCCATCTTATATCAGAGATGTGATTGTTCCTTATGTTCCTAACAGAGCACTTCGCTCTCAATCTGCAGGTTTACTAGTGGTTCCTAGAATTTCTAAAAGTAGAATGTGAGGGAGATATTTTAGTTATCAGTGTCATGATGGGATTCAGGTTTCTAACCCACATGCAGAACACAACGGAGGCAGATGAAAAGTTTGACTGTTTATTGAGATAAACACAAAGTTATATGAAATAATGCAGAGAAACAGATCCGGGACAGTTAGGTTAGCCAGGATGCTGAAGATCTTAGCCAGAGGAATTGTGCAGGTTTGTACCTGTGACGAGTTTCAGATTTAGCAACTGAGGAAGGGAACCGAGTTGGGTCCAGAGGCTTGAAGTTGGCAGAGGGCTAAGCAACGGCAGGGCTCGACTTCAGACTTATTAGTGTTCAGATCCAGAGTTTTCTTCCGATCCTCTTCTTGAGGGCGGGCAGGCAGGTTCAGACAGTTAGTTTCTTCAGGTGAGCTCCTGAGAGCCGGCAGGCAGATTTCAGCAGATGAAACTCTTCCAGAGTTCCAGGGTTCAGTCAGGTTTCTTCCTAGGAGGCAGAGAAGACAAAAACTGATCAGGTTCAAGTTCAAGTTTCAGGGGGGTCAGAGAATCAGACAGGCTGGTTGGCTCAGGCTTCGCTAACCATAACGTGCTTAACACTGGCGCTGGAGTGTAGTCCTGCCGCTGCTTATATGCTGGTCTTCTGATGACTGATGGATCGCAGGTGTGGGCATCAGCTCAGCTCCAGGAGACCTAGAGGCGCCCTCTGCTGGAGGAAGGTGGACAGACCTCCAGATCCCAACAATCAGGCTCCTTTCCTGTGGAACCAACTACCAGTTTTAGTCCGTGAGGCAGACACCCTGTCTACTTTTAAGGCTAGGCTTAAAACCTTCCATTTTGATAAAGTTTATAGTTAGAGGGGCTCAGGTTATCCTGAGCTATCTCTATAGTTATGCTGCTATAGGCTTAGACTGCTGGAGGACATAGGAATCCCTTTATCTCTGCTTCTTTCAGTATCTCTGCTTCTGTCTCCTTGAACCCCAGTCGGCCTCGGCAGATGGCTGCTCACACCGAGTCTGGTTCTGCTGGAGGTTTCTTCCTGTTAAAAGGGAGTTTTCTTCTCCACTGTCACTCCAAGCATGCTTAGTGTGAGGGAATTCCTTCGAGTCAATCAGTCGAGGCAATCAACTGGTTTTCCTTAGTTAAAATTCTTCCAATCATTTTGACTGTATGATCTGCAGTGATGGGCAGTAGCGCCGCTACATGTAGTGAAGCTATTAGTTTAACTACATTTTCCAGTAGCTTGACCGTAGCGTCGCTGCTTTATTTATCAAGTAACTTTCCTGTAGCGACGTTATTGTTTTGATCAAGTAGCGACGTAGCGTCCACAAACGCTACAAAATCCAGGGCAAAACTAAGAAATGAAACCAGGTTTTCTATTTCTAAACAACAATCAGCCACAAAACTCCTGTAAATAGCAGTTTCAGCTGACGCTCTTATAAGTGGCGTAGTAGCACAGGCACACTCCGTAGGGTTAAACAAGCACACCCTTTCCGAGGCTGTCGTTCTATTGGCTGGAAAGGTTGCTAGGCAACGATCCAACTGCAGTCTCAGAGAGCAAAACAAATCCGCAAGCAGAGCCTACGGGTTTGCGAACGTAACAGAGCGCGGTTTGTGCGCGAAGAGAAGGAGGTAAGCGAGAGGAGAAAATATCTGTGCAAGAAGCATTAAATCTGAGATAAGAAACAAAGATTTGAGAGAGAAGAGAAAATATTTGAGAGAGAGCCCATGTTTTGAGTGTGAGCATTATAAGTTTTGAGAGCAAGAAGATGAAATTCTTTTCTCTAATTGAAGTTATGTGCTCTTGCATTATGACATTATATTTCCCCATATCTATGTGCCACTAAGATACTCTAATTGGAGAGCAGTAGTCAAACTTAGATATTGTATTTTCATGGCCTAGTTTACCTGACAGGATATTTACATAAATCTGTTTTTAGGCTGTGCACAGATAAGATTTTTTATGGAGGAACAGCTCTACCGTATATAAAATAAATACATAAATAAATAAATGCTCAATAAATAAATAAATAAGCATTCAAATAATTGCCTCCAAAAATACAATGAATAAATATGTAGGTAGAAATTAAATTATATGGTGAGACATATATATATGTATCTCTTAATTAGCTTCTTTATTTTTTCACCTTCTTTTGTAAACAGTTTTGTTTGTTACTTGAATCAACTGTTTAATTGAGGTCTTTTGTAGGGTTTTGTTTTCCCTAGAGATGTCCATTGAATGCAAACTCATAGCCATGTCTCGGTGTGTAGAACACTACACAGTACCTTTAATTTGGTTCTAATAACAGCAGATTGTTTACTAGTTTGTCTACTAGTAATTACTTTAGTTTTTATTTTAATATGCTGATCATAAAGCAATGTTTACACTGTGTTATGTCATTGGCTGATCTTTAATAAATATTTTAACCAGTGCATCAGACTCATTTTGAATTGACATTAGGTTGGTACAACGTTAAGTAGCTGCTGATGTAGTTAAGCTACTTTTAACACATTAGTGTAACTTAGCTTGCTATAATTCTTAAGGTGGTAGCTTTTGTGTAGTGAAGCTTAATTTATTGTTGAGTAACTGATAGCTTAGCTCACTACACTGGACAAGTAGCTTGCCCAACACTGATGATCTGGTTGAATTGTAATGTGCCTTAAGATGACATTTGTTGTGAATTGGCGCTTTATAAATAAACTGAATAGAATTGAAAAGTTAACAGTAAGATATGGGCTCATGATAAAAGGGAGCAAATAGAGTTAGTTACAGTTAAATTTGAACCTATAGTTACAGTATATCTAAAAGAGTAACAGGAGTAATAAGGCACCATTCATCTTCTTTCCTCTTCCCAACAGTAAACCAGCAGCCAATATTAAAAGAAAACCCCAGACCCATATTGGGTGTTGGGTCTAACTTCATGGATTTGAATTCTACCTTCATAGTTGTCTATTGAAAGTATCCATGAAATTGTCCCAAAGCATGGCAAGAGGAAACTAAATTTGATTTTCATGAGTCATGTTTGGCATAAATAAAATACAACATTCCAGTTTTGAACCAGCGATTAAGTGGATGTATATTGGTTTCATGGATGGTTTTCTAGCCCCCCCCCCAGCCAGCTTATCATTCAATCTATTATGAGTTCAACAGTGTATCATAGGGTACTTGAGAAAAATAAATGTAACCATCCATAAAAAAAATTACGCTGGAGCAGAACTGTATGCACCCAATACATACCAGTAAATCCACCCAGAGCTGGATGGGATTTAAGTTAAAGTGGATATCTTAAGCCCATGCTGGGGTGTGGTGTGATGCTGTGACTTAAAATCTTTACAGTGCATGCGAGAAACCCCTGAAATGTCCCACAGCTGAAAGTAAAAAGTGGAGCAAACTTTCCTCTTTCTCTTGTCAAAAGAGGAATCTATTTCCACCAAAAGTGGGTTTTGTTTAAGTCAAATGAGATTACTTTCTTTTCCAGAATGAATAAGATCCGGCATCATCATTATGGGTGTATCAGAGATGGAGAATAAAGCTGAGAACAGGGAGCTGGTGGACTGTTTTATGACATGGAGTGTAAACAGTCTGATTGTGAATAAAACAAGGGAGATTAATGAAGAGGATCAAGGATCAAGTCAAACACTATAACCATAATGTGAGAAGGAGTGAAGGATCCTTCTGGAGTATACATATCTGAGTATTTGCTGGATAATAGACAAAACTGGAAATATAACTGTAAAGCTTTCTAAAAGAGGAAAAAGGGTAGACTACTTCTTGTTGAAAAATAGGTCCTTCAATGTTTGCAGCAAGATACTGAATTTATCCTAAATGTCTGTTTTGGTGAGTGTGATCATCTGCTGGTGTAGCACAATCAGCTATTACTCAAAGAAGCTCAGCAAGTTGATAAAGAAGGCTGCCTCTGTACCGGAACTCTATAACGTCTGGAGATGATTTTACAACTCTTCAAAAAATAAAAAACACTACGTTCAACCCCAAGCCAACTCTTCATCAGACTGTTATTCATCAACAAATTGGCTTTAGTCAGAGGCTTCTCTACACAGAGAATTTGAAAATTTTAAACGAACTCCTAAGGAGTTAAAACAACATGAAGTAATTTATGAGCAAATGCCTTGCCCTAATTCACTCTTCACCAAGCCCTGTCCTGATTTTATGTGTTTTCTTCTCCTTTCCTCTTCTGAAAAAAGTTTTTGCTGGCTCATGTCATAACCCTCCAAAATAAAAACTGTTCTATAATCACCTGTGGGTAACACAGTGGGAGGCATGTGGTTATTGATGCCAGTGACCTGACATTAGGCCGCTGTAAAGAGGTTGTTCTTGCTGTGAGAACAAGAACATAGCCACCAGGTCGGTAGCTGGCAAATAAAGTTGCAAGTGTGGTTTTTCAAACGGAGTCAGTAAAGGGAGAAGACTGCGCACCCATCTCATAAACACAGGCTCGATCTGAATACCTCTATTTGTAGCTCCTACCTCCTGTTCCTAGCTCCTATCTCTTCACCTTTCATGGGGTCAACAGTAAAACCACTCACCAAGGAGGAAAAGGAGTTCTGGACTGCTGTGATGAATCTGGAATGCCTTCAGCTGTATGGCTGTCGCTCTATGACAGCAGACACAAATGATGCAGGTCAAATTGGGACCACAGGCTCCTGGAAAAAAGCAAAAGTTACAGAAATGTAGCCAACAGCTGAAGCTATCCATTATAAACCCTGCTTTATTCTTTTCAGTTCAATTCAGTTTATTTATATAGCACCAATTCACAACCCATGTCATCTCAAGGCACTTTACAGAGACAATTCAACCAGTTCATACAGCCAGACTGGTTTAAAGTTTTCTAAGGAAAACCAGCTGATTGAATTAACTCATGGATGTATATTTTTTTGGGGGGGGACTGCACTAGTGGCTTGTTTTTTTCAACAGCAGGCTGACAGTAAAGGGGGGATGAGCAAGGGGGAGAGACATGCAGGAAAGGGCCACAGGCCGCTTTTGAACCCAGGTCACCCACGTCAAAGACTATGGCATGTTTACATAGGTCGTGTGGGCTCACCACTGCGACACCTGCACGCCCAAAACGATGTTACGCTACAGCGTACAGAAGTTTGTCGAGCACTAGGACCAAGCGGAAAACTGTAGCTCAAGCTGATGTCTGCTTCCCTGAGTTTAGACTGCGATAAAGCTCCTGATTGGACCACTGTCTTTTCTTGTGTGATTGGTTGTCACCGCTGTCACTCCTGAGAAGCTCACTTTACAAATATCTGATGCACCATTGAATCGTGAACTGTGAGGGGATGGTCAAACCCCCTGTAGTTAGTTATATTAAAAAATACTTGCTTCCCCCCCACTTTTGAGATCAAAATTTTAGCCATGCATCTACTCATTGACTCTTCAGCAATCCCTCACACCATGCATGCTTGTAGTGACAGTGGAGAAGAAAGCTCCATTTTTTAAACGGGAAGAAACCTCCAGCAGAACTAGTCTCAGTGTGAACGGCCATCTGCTGAGGCTGACTGGGGTTCAGGAGACAGAACCAGAGATACAGAAAGAAGCAGAGATACAAAAAACAACTGTCAACCAGCTCCACAGGCAGCTCTGTCCAGGAAACACACAGCCAGCAAGACGAGTTCCGAGCCAGCTCCCATGTCGGAGGCTGAAAGAGAGCATGTCCAGTTATTCACAGTCAGAGAAACAGGACTACACTGGAAAAAAGGCCAAGCTCCAACATCTATAAACAAAGGTGTTGATGGCAGCAGCACAACTGATATTTCTCTCCAGGATTAACACCATCTTGGAGAAGCTATAATTTGCATAGCTCAATTAGACTAAACAAGTATTGAATAATACTTTACTTTCAACATACAACACCAAAACTGGAAATCTTAACACTTCGGACTTTGCTCTGTAGACTTGGTGTAAGAAAGACAACTACAGGAGAGCCTACCTATCTATAGCCATCAACATTTAAAACAAATCATTGAATAAACCCTAATAAGAGTTACAAGGACATTTAAATTTCCTTTAAATAATTACCATGAACAAACATTTCTTTGGGAAGAATTTTAATAGGATTTTTCAGTTATTTCCTACTACTGCAAATATCATTGTTCTGTCTCTCCACGAGTCAATGCTTTACCTTTTATCTAGTAGATATAGTGATCAGCAGTTTTAAGTTTAAGTTGGTGCTGTTATGATTTGTTCTCTCACATAAATATCAAACAAGGACTTACAACTTCATTATTGAAAAAAATAAGGGCTGTAAATATTCTGTTTTTATGATTAATCACATCAAAACTTATGCATTTTTTTAGGCTTCTGTTAACCACTCGAGTTTTTATCCTAACCCTGTGGGTGGCCCTTCTCACAGGCACAGCCTGGCCAGCGGTGGTATGTTCATTTGGATTTACAAGGAAACAATAAAATTCTTTTCTTGGATGCAATTCATGGGAATTTTTCCCTAAATGAATACTGAAGTTGTGAGAAAGACATTAATTGGTAAAAAAAAAAAAAAAAAAAAAAATAGAATTGTTTTCAACATTGACACAGTTCATATGACTGAAGAACTGGATCAATGCAGCTTTTATTCAGATCAGGGAGGATGTTCATCCAATCTTTTGCATGACTCTCTTTTTTCACCCACGATTGATTGCCATCTGGCTATAAAGTGCAACATATTTTCCTGCAGTAGGTGTGGACCCTGAAATTTATGTCCTGGCCCATTTTGTACAAATGGATTAGGGGAATTCATTATTCTATTTAATGATTAATGATTCCTTTATAAAGAGCTAATAATTGAAAAGGTGTTTAGATAGTTTGTTTGAATTAATAAGCAGTGTCTGTGAGTGAATGCTAACGTTACAAACATCGTCCTTCATTTAAAATTGAGCTAAATAGTTAAGCAGGTCAGTTCTGTCACTAGCTGAGGTTAGCAACCAATTTGTCTCCTCTTAAAAACTGTTTCAATGATTAGGTTTTCCATCAGAAACAGCTGTGGACTGATCAGAAGTCTTCAACAAACCACCTTCTCCTACCTATCACTGAACTACGGCTGTGCCAAACAATGATCTTCTAAGTCTGAATCTCAAATCGATCCCTAAAGATCAACTTGTCCTACCAAAGATCTATCCAGGGTTCTCTCTGTTTATTTACATAGCAATAATTAACAACACGTCATCTCAATCCACATTACAGAGACAGTTCAGTCAGATCACACAGACTGCTAAAATGCTTTACATCTACGGGAAACCAGCTGATTGCAACAAGTCATAGACTTTGCAGGACATGCCCTTCCTAGATGACTATTTAGCAACAGTCATTATTCGCTTGTATTTTGACTCTACAGCAATCTCTCACACTGTGCATGCACATAGTGACAGTGAAGAGAAAAAACTCCACTTTAACTGGAAGAAAGGTGCAGTATTAAGAAAGGCCCAGTGTGACAGCATTTCTGCAAAGCCTGAATGGGGTTCAAAGAGAGAGAATCAAACACACAAGAGGAACATATAAGCACCGATCCATACATAATTTGTATGTTAGAAAAGGTAGTGGTAAATTTGCTTGAGGTGACTCTGTCTAGGAAATAAAGCAGATGAGCTCTGATCCAGTTCTCATTTCAAAGAGATGAAAGAGAGTCTATACAGCTAGTCACAGTAAATGATGGAAACAGGACAAAACTGTAATAAACAGGCCCAACTCTATCAGCTGAGCCTACATTTGGAATGGTTGCTGGTCTTCCCACCCTAATTAGCAAAGAAAAAATAAAACTGAAATTCCTGCAACTTAAAAAAAGCTTTTATGACAGTTAATACTCTCATTAACTGCCATTACTTTATTAAGTTGCTTTTAAATATTAATCTGATACTATTATTGATATGTTGCATAACTTCACAGTCATTAATTGTCAAATCAGCTGTACATGTTATTAATACCAGCAAGTATACTGGGGTCCTCTTCACCAGTGAGGGGAGAATGGGGCGGGAGATCAATAGACGGATCGGTACAGCTGCTGCTATAATGCACCGGCCTTTTCTGATGAGGAGAGTTGAGTGAAAAGGCAAAGCTCTCAATTTACTGATCCGTCTACCCCCAGCTTTGATCATGACCTAAAGAACAAGGTTCCAGATACAAGTGGCTGAAATTAGCTTTCTTTGAAAGATGGCTGGGCTCTGCCTTAGAGAGAGGGTGAAGAGCGAGAGGTTGGGAGTAGAGCCACTTCCCCACATGAGGAGGAACCAGCCGAGTTAGCACTGACTGGATCAGAATGAAAAGAATAAATCTTGAAAATCAGAATTAAATTGATTCTTGACATATTAAAGTATGTCTGATTCTGATTCAGATTTGAATTGATACCCAGCCCTACTTTAGACAGAAGAACCCATGGACGTGATTGGCAATATAGTTTGCCTAAAGAGTTAACCGTCTGAAAGAAAGACATGACTGGAACATATAAAAAGAGCCTGAGCAGGCTCTGTCAGTTTTGTTTGTCATTTTTAAGACTAAGAATTAAATACTTTGTTAGTGTGACATTTTAACCAGTGCCTTGCAGATGACAGATCCGAGCAGGCAGGGCTGTTGGATCATGCTCCAGTCTGTAATGGATGCATCGGTCAGATGCAGTAGAGTGCATAGATCTGGACTCTATCAGGCCACTGAGGAAATCTACAGTACAACAAATATATGCCAACAGATATCTTCTGTTAATGCTCAAGACAATCTGAGTAAATGCAAAACAAGGATTTTATTTATAAAAGGGGAAATTCTATTCAATAGCTGATTTATTGAAATTCTTTTTTTGAGAAGCTTCCTCTAGTCTAACAAATTTCTTATATTCAGATGAGGAATTAATCTAACTGCTATAATCAGCTGAGATATGTTTATGTATTTTTTTGTGCATATTAAGGCACCATTTTTAAGCAAACTGTAGTTTCTTTGGTGTTCTGACTTATTCCTCAATACCAAAATAGTTATTTAACAGTATGAACTTATGACCCTTTTTACACTATGCTTAGTGGTGCTTCTGTAGCTTCTCCACACTACAATGCTACATTTGCTTTAAATAAAACCTAATTATGTCTAAACTTATCCAAGTCTTACACTTTCAGCCTGTCCATAGTTTAAAAATTAGGAGGGCTCAATATTTTCAGTTTATAATTGAGCAATAAGGGGCTTTGTTGTTGGTACCATTTTCTTTTGCTCCAAATAAACTGTTACAAAAACAGTGTGGACTGCTCAGTTTAGGTGAGTAATAGAGAGATTTAGTTCAAATTATGTAATAAAGTTAGCAATAGAAAATAATAATGATAATAATAATAAATCATTATATTATCAATAAAATGCACTTCATAGAAATATTAAGAGAGGTCAGCCTAGGTGACTGGATCATCTAGTCCAGAGGACGACCCACTTAGAGGTGTTAGAGGCGTGTTCCACCTGAAGGAGGCCCACGGGACGGACCAGGACACATCGGAGGGATATGTCTTCAGGCTGACTCTTGACCGCCTCAGGCTTCCAACATGGGAGCTGAAGAAGTTGTCTGGGAAGAGGGAAATCCGGGCATTTCTGCTGAGGCTGCTGTCTCTGTGACTGTGTGTGAAAAATAAGACAACCTCATTGATCGCTTCATATTTAAGTATCTTAGTGTGCAAAAAAAAAAAGGAAAATTTGAAACATTAATAAAAAGGGTAAAAAACCTGGAAATTCTGATTGTGCCCCCTTCAGGATCCCTTGCCTTGACATTACTCCTGAAGGCGGCCATTTATAAGTCAAGCTGAAAACTGTTTAATTTACCGCCACAATGCTGCAAACCAAACTTGTTCTTTGATGAGTGTTAATGTTTGGCTTCATTTTCTTTTACATTACATTCCACTACATTTAATCAATTTGACTGTATGACCTGGTGAACTGTAAATTGCCTTGAGATGACATGTGTTTTGAATTGGCGCTATATAAATAAACTGAATTGAATAGAATTGATTTTTGGTTTAACTGCACAAAGACTGGCTCCTTCCTGGTGCTTTATTCTGTCTCACATATCTGTTCTTTTCCTAACATAAAGTGGTCTCCGTGACGCAAACACACTCTCCTTTGTTTTTGCATTGCATCAATGCCACCTTTCTGGCAACAGTGATAACAGACATTTTAGATGTGTTTCAAACACCTACCTTTCAAATGTTCTAAATTTTGAGATTTAAACTGAACCATCAGTTTTTAAGAAATGTCTTTAAGACTTTCAGACTTAGACTTGGACAACTTAATTTGGTTTCATACAGCTTTCAGAAACTTTTCCATTCCTTAAAGTGCAGCAGTGACCAAATGTAAACAGTGCGGGAGAAAAGACATGGTGCAAAAGCGCATTGATATGGAAGTTCACAGCATTAAATATGTGTGGTGCAAATATGCAATATTTTGGTTTGGTGTTTTCAGTTGGATGCAGAGTCAGGGCCATGATTAAGAGTTTTCTCAATAGTTTA
The DNA here is from genome assembly GCF_016077235.1 of Cyprinodon tularosa. Taxonomy (NCBI): domain Eukaryota; kingdom Metazoa; phylum Chordata; class Actinopteri; order Cyprinodontiformes; family Cyprinodontidae; genus Cyprinodon; species Cyprinodon tularosa. The sequence continues at coordinate 584,771 of NW_024038395.1, read as the reverse complement.
TCTGTTTGATGGCAGTGGAGAAAAGGCTGTTTTGGAAACTGCTGGATCTGCATTGAATGATGCAAAGCCTCTTCTCAGAAGGCAGCAGGGAGAACAGTCCATGGTGGGGGTGTAAAGGGTAATTGATGGTTAAGAGTGGTAAGTATTTACATTTCAACATTCTCCTCCCACTATTTTGTGCATTTTGACAATGAGCATATATTTAGTAATACATGCAAACACATTCAATGGATCGCGCCTATTATTTTGATCATTGAAAAGATGCCACGGTCTACAAAATGAGTCAGCAGGTGAACTTTGCATAGCATTGCAATAAAGTTTGCACCTGATTTCTTTTTTTTCATCAGATGCAAAACATTAGTAGATCAGGCCTTAAGTCTTTTTTTATGGTGTCAAACTCTTGTTTGTCACCAAAATGCTAAGTCCCTAAATATTGAATGTTTCAGATCACCTGCTTTAGACCGTGGTGTCATGAACAGTGTTATGTCAAATTTGCATCCAAAGGAGGACCCATATGACTGAGAATTTACTTAGACACCATTTAGATTATGAAACACAAGTAAATTGGTCTCTGACTTACAATTTGCAATAACTATCATTTATAAGTGGTAAGAGACCATTTATTAATGATTAACATTTAGTTGTTAATGTTTGATTAATAAAAAAAAAACTGCATTTAAGCCATGCATTAAAGGTACTTAGATCATTTTAATTTGTGCAGCCCACTGATGTTGGGTAAAAAATAAAAAATAAAGGCTAGTTTCAGGTCTTAAACCCACTGATGTCAGGGATAGGGATAAACTAACACGGCAGGGCAATATGTTCTATTTACATTTTATAAATAAATTAGATGCAGATTATAAATGATTATAAAACATTAATACAAATTTGTTAATCATTAATAAATGGTTTCTGTACCTTTTATCAATGATGGTTTTTGTAAAGTTTTAACATCTGAATTTTTCTCTAAAGTTTTTTTCCACACTCTTTATGATGAAACACATCTTCCTTCTTTGAAAAGCAAAATATAGACTGTGTGTTGGCAGCTGGTCTGTGTGTTCTTGCCTTATCGGAACATAAGGGTTAGCAGTTTTTTCTGCAGATTAACGAGGTCTTTCTTTGTCACATTCTTTCTTTCAACTTGTGAAAAACAACAGCATATCAACGGGTTATCTCTAAATCTCCCCTTGCTTAACAAGCAGCCCCTGAATCAAACCTGCCCTCTGAAACCTCAAGGCTTTCCCTCCTGCATTTATATCTCCATCTGTGCAAACTGCTGCTTCTCCTCTGAACAGCTTAGGAAGGAAGACCAGCTTGTATGCTCATATGAGCTTTTTAATTACAGTACAGTAACTTAGCAAACAATGTGCCATAGGAGGAGAGGTCGGCACATGTAGGGAGCTGTTAGGATAAGGATTCTCTGCAGCTTTCACCTAAAAGTCTTGTTTCAAATTGATGTAAGGTTGTACAAATGAGTCAGCTTAAAGTCTAAGCCTTAGGATGCATGGATAAAATATAAAGCCCTCACTCTTCATCTAACATTGGAGGAAAGAACAGCACACAAACAGTCTCTGCAGGCGGGAAAACAAGGTGTGCCAATGTTTTCACGTCTAAGTGTGTGCCAGCTTGATAAGACAAGAAAAAGGGCACAAGCAGCAGCAGAACAATCAGAGAGAATTAGAGGAATATTATGGGCTGGGTTCCTTTAGTGCCTCCTGTCGCCTGAAAGACGAGCTACATCTTAGTGGAGGAAATTCATAACATTTAACATTACATTAACATTTAAGCTAGAGTGACAGTGAGAGTTAGCCTACATTTGCTAAAGATTGTCTACCAAAAATTTGTTCTAAGTGTTTCTGTTCTCACTGGTCCTAGTTATGTCATGATCTGGCCTGTTTGCTCTTCCTTAATTAGTCATTCCTTTCACCTGTCGTTTTTCCTCCCTGCCTCAATTATAATTTATTCCCTTTAACCTGTTTCCTCTTGGTTATATTCAGTTCAGCCTGAGCATTCAGTGCCAGATCATTACCAGTAACTGTTTTTCTGTTAGCCTGTGTGTTCAGTTTATTTTCTTGGTTCATGTCCTGGATCCTGGCGACCAGTGGAAAGAGGGTTTTGTGTCTGTCTCGTCTCCTAATCGTCCACTGTTCCTCCCCTGCTGAGTCCTCTGGGTTTTTGGCTCATTATGTGGGGAGGTTCAGTTTTTATCTCAGTAAGCCTGGCTCCAAGGTGGAGACCAGTTTAAAGGTCCTGCATCAAGTTCTGGTTCCACGTCCTGTCTCGGCTACCCTTTTCCACTGAGTCTGCTCATCTGCACCTGATCCTGTCTGCTCCTGTGCGTGACCATCTGGTCACACTTTCGGACCCTGTCAAATTCTGAATCCTCCTGGGAGCCTGTGGATGCCTGGAAGTCTGGATCCTGCCACCTGTTTCTGCTCCTGCCTGATCTGGATCCTCTCCCTGTCTGTTCATGTCTTTTCTGGATCCCTGACCAGGATCGGCTTCCAGCATGTCTTCTGGGACTGCAGCACTTGGGGGCATTCTAGGACTGGACTGTTAAACCAGGTAGGTGGCCAACTCAGATAATCATCTTCTGTCAGATGATCGTGGTCACTTACCTGTGTTTCTCCTGCAGAGTTCTGTGATTGGGCGGTGCCCCGCTCCCCATCCTGCAGTGTCCGCGAGCCACAGCTCCACTTAGTTTTTGTTTTATTTAATAAACTTTTTAAACTTTCCTACTGACTGTCTCTCCTTGAATACTGGGTCCATCTGTCCTCTGTTCATGACAAGTTAGGACTCACTCGGTGATCAGACTGTTGTCTGTAGTTCTTGTAAAAATGTTCTGCTTGTTGCTCTTCTTAAATTTCAAGATGATTTTTTGTGTTTCTCTAAACTTCACTACCTGAAAAACAAATAGTTGCAGCTGTTCCATGTCTACTCCAGCTCCATCCAATTTACCCTTTCAATGACTTCGTCCAAAGGCTCCTGCTGGACCCCAGATCAAGTTTCCTTTTACTTCATCTACCTGCATGTTTTCATACCTCATTGAAACCACTTGGAGATTAGCAGTAACTTATGGATTGATAAAACATATCACAAATACCCCCTACACAAGTAACAAATAGTCTAATAATAATAACTTTGACTTAGAGAAATGTTATCGTAATTTTGCATACATACTGTAAAGTGTATACAAAGGAAAATTACGTTGCTTACAGCTTACAACAGTGAAATGAACATGACCGTTATAAAGTGCAGCCGTGATCATCATGCAAACAGTATAGGAGAAAAGAAAAACCAGTTTAAAAAAATAATGGTGCAAAAGAAAAGGTTCAGTGCAGTGAAAAATAAATATGGTGCAAAATGCTGTACAAAATTGAGTTGTTATATTTAAAAAAAGTTTCAGTCACGTTAATGATGCAGAATAATGTTGCAGGTGTGATGCAGTGTCCAGTTTGGAGTTCAGAAGTTCAACAGTCTGATGGCCGTGGGGAAGAAGCTGTTGCAGAATCTGCTGGTTCTGCATTGAATGCTGCAAAGCCTCTTCCCAGAGGGAAGCAGGGAGGACAGTCCATGGTGGGGGTGTGAGGGGTCATTAATGAAACGTGGAGCTGGGATAAACTGTCTTTCATTGATCCTCTCTGCTGTTCTCAGCACTCTTCTCAATTTCTTCCAGTCTGAGGGGCTTCAGCCTCCACACCACACAGTGAGACAGCCTCAGCATGGCTCTTTTTCAAGGATGGGTTGGGGCAGGTGGGCTCTCCTTATCATTCGCAGGAAGTTAAAGCGCCTCTGTTCCCTTTTGACCAGTGAGGTGGTGTTTACAGTCCAGGTAAGGGTGTCTGTGATGTGCACCCCCAGGAATTTGGTGCTGTTGACCACCTCTAAAGCTAAGCTGTTGATGAGCAGTATACTGTAGTGTGGCTTCAAGCAAAAGCATCTATACACATCACTATAGTACGTACATTTGTACCGAGAAACATGAAAACATTTGTTTGGCCTTTTTCATCCATCCATCCATTTTCTGAAGGCAAAGTGAAATTAAAATAGAAGCAAGGACATTTAAAAAATATAAAAACTCCCAATAGAAAATTGTAGAGGAAGAGGGAATTTGTAACATAGGATAGAAATATTGACTTGCTATTAAAACATCATAAAAAAAAAAAATTAAAGAAGTCTGCAACTGAGGGAGGTTATTCTAAGAAATGTGCAGAAAATGTCTGTATATTTATGGAAAACAAACACCAACAGAGAGTGATGGTTATTATGTCTAACTGCTGGGAGAAAGGATCCTCCGCTTCTTTTGCAGTTAAGATGCAGGAGTCTGTTTCTTTAGGAGGCTTCCTGCTATGCAACAACCAAATGAACTGAATTGAATTAGAGATGAAGTCCAAACGGGATGTTATTTGTCCTGCTGTCTCTCACCACTTGCACCTGGGTGATCCAAGGAAAGAGCTAACCTTCCTAATTAGCTGATTAAATAGTCTCCTCTCAGCAGATATTTAGACAAAGTGAACATCGTAAAACAGTAAACAAGATCACATTCTCTCTCCTAGTTGGTTTAAACGTTTTTGTTTTTGTTCTTGTAGATATGTTTTCTGCCAAACATATTTCGCAAACAGATACTAAACTGAAGCAGATCCTAGCTGTAATGGTTGATAGTTAAGAGCATAGATGTACATACTTTATAAGAGTAGACCCCCGCACTGACTGTCACGGCGCATAAATGATGGGAGCCATCTTGGGGAGGTTGACCTGCCACCCTAACCAGCTGGTTTAAGCAGAATAAGGAAAAGAAAACCCGCACTTTGTAATGTATTTTTTTGTTTGAATCGACAGATTGTTGACATCAGGGCTCAAGGGATAACCTTGTGAATTCATCAGAGATTTGTAAGACATTACTGATTAACAGCATATATAGAGTAATCCATCTTAACAGGTACCTTTTAGTCTTAACACCACTATTATCTCCAAATCGGCCTTGGCAGAAGGCCGCTCTGACAGAACCTGGAGGCTTCTTCCTGTTAAAAAGGAGTTTGTTTTTTCTTAAGTTTTATTCATGCTCCTTGTGAGAGATTGCTGTCGAGTTAACAACACAATGAAAATAGATATCTACTGTGCAGGAGAAGGGATCCTTGCAAAGTCAAAGAGTTGATGCCATGAGCTGGTTTTCCTAATATAGAAAACCTTTAAACAATCTGACTGTATGACTTGATTGAATTGTCTCTGTGAATTGGTGCTAGTATATAAATAAACTAAAATAATTTAAAAAAGAAAATGTTAGTTGTTGCTCTTTAAACAGAGTTTGCAGATCAGTCTGGTTTACAAACTAAATAAAAAATTTTTCATCTTTTAGAGTGGTACAGTATGAGCTTCACTCTGATAAACAGAATTTAGAAAACATATAGATTAGTGGGATGGCAATGAGAAATTCCAAGGGGACAAATTTAGATCACTGCCCATAAAACATCAATTGCAAAAGACTCATCAGCAATTAGTAAAATAAGTTAATTGCTGTAACGCTGATAAAGATTTTTCTGCAGTCTGATGATAGGTATCAATAATGCAACTTCAATAAGCAAATGTCTTCTGTTTGTCCATACTGACTTTAAAACATTGTAGAAAATATCTGAAACAAATGTTTTGTATAAAGGGCAGTGTTGTTTTTCTACATTTGTCTTACTGAAGTTGTTATTGAAGTATTTCTAACGTATTTCAAACAGATTTGTTTTCAAGCTACATCAATACAGGCTTTACTTCGCTTTTACTTGGAGGTAGCAGCTACACTTCAGCTGTGGAATTTTAAGGCAGGCAGATGTCAACAGAAAAAAAATCAATCTCATGTTTCTTTCATTCACCATGAACGTGAAATGCATCAGTGCTTATGTTTTTTATTTTGACTGGGTGAAAAACGATAGGGCTCTGGCTCGCGCTGCAGCTGTTGGTCGACCAAGTTTTGATTCAGTTTTCCAGTAAAAACAAATGTCACATGTATACACTCACAGCTACTGGTGGGCTGGAAAACAGGAGAGGAGCAGAAAAAGAGGAAGGCATGAGGATTAATCAGAATTTCAGTAGCAGTACAACGTGAAAACACACACCCCTGGTTCCTGCTCACCTGTTTTCCTCATAGATTCATCATGAGGGGCCGGGCCCAGTGGTTTGGTGTGAAGGAGTGTAGCTGGAGGTATGGAGGCTAACAGGAGCTGAGCGACTAGTTCATCATGTTAGCCTAGTTAGATGAAAGCAGAAGAAATAAATGGTCCCAAAAAACTCATTTCATATTTCATAAACTGTTTCTCCCTCTCTGTTTGTCAGCCTCTCCTTGTTTTTATCCTATGTTCTGTCAGTTTTTTTGCATCATGCTTGGTGAGAAAAACATAAGCTGCTGTGCAAGACGGTCGGATAATTACATGCTGCCTGCTACTCATTTTGTCCTCTGAACGGGAATCCTTGTCAGTGATGGTGATGCTGAAGCTTCGTGTGTATTGGCTTTGCAATTTATTAAACTAAAACTGCTTTTAACAGTTTTAGTAGAAGTTAGGAAGTTTTAAGCAATGCCAGCATAAAAGCTGGCATTGCTGTATTTATATATATATATATATTTAAATCCACATTTCATCCCAGCGCTGCGTGTCCCCAGCCTGTAACTATCAATCAATGACCCCTCACACCACCACCATGGACTGTTCTCCCTGCTTCCCTCTGGAAAGAGACTTCGAAGCATCCGATGCGGGTCCAGCAGATTCCAGAACAGTTTCTTCCCCAATGCAATTAGACTGCTGAATTTTATATAAAATGGGGTTATTAAAAAAAAAAAAACAGAATGTTAGAACTGTAACTACAGTCGTATGTTTATATTATCACAACTGCTTACCTTTATTGAGACTGCATTTTAAAAAATGAAAATGCCTTGAGAGCTGTAATGAACAAAATTTCCTTTTATATACACATATGTCCACAAAATGTCAATTAAATTCTGTCTAAGTCTAAGTATTCTTTTTCCTCCAAGCTTGGGTCCTCTACCAGAGGCCTGGGAGTTTGAGGGTTCTGTGCAGTATCTTTGCTGTTCCTAGAGCTGCACTCTTCTGGACCGAGATCTGACCTTGTATTTCCAGGGGTCTGTTGTAACCACTCTTCAAGATTAGGGGTCACTGCCCCGAGTACCCCAATGACCACGGGTACCACAGATGCCTTGACCTTCCAGGTTTTCTGCAGCTCTTCCCTGGGCCCTGGTAATTCTGTAGTTTTTCATGTTCTTTTTTCCTGATGTTGTAGTAACTTGGTTTTCACCATTTGGGATCTGGATGCTGTCCACCAACACAGCGTCTGGTTGGTTTGCCATTACCATTCGGTCCATCTGTATCTATATATATGGAACATATATGTCCGTATGTGTGTAGCCATGTGTTTGTAGTGATTGATTAATCTGGACAACTTCTCAATTAATAAATAGATAAAAGGCAACAAAATGAGCATAGTAGAAGGCTCTTTATGCAAGTTTACACCAAACCTCCTTTAACCGTTTAGATTAGGGTAGTGTTGGCCTAGTGTGTAAGAGCAGCATGTTCATGCTTTAAGAAGGTTGCAGGTACCCAGTCCGATCCCCAAAGCCTCCACTCTGGGTTCCTGAGCAAGACCCTTAACCCCACACTGCTCCCCAGGCGCCACACAATGCCAGCCCATTGCTCCTTAAAGCTGCAGTCTGTAACATTGAGGAGAGAGCAGACTTCGACTGAAAATTTGAATAAAAACAGGTTTCACGCCACTCCCCCACCCTCTCTGCTTCACTCATGCCCCACCTCCAAGCTCCACCCCTCTAACAGCATCTGCGCGGCTACCGCATGCGACCAGAAGGAGGGGGCGGGATTCAGCGTGTGTGAGCTGTGATTGACACACCATCAGACGCTCCTCTGGCTGTGATTGGTTGTTTTGACTCGTCCCGAATTATTCTTTCCAGATTGAAATACAGGCAGTAGGCGGTACCAATTGAAGCAGTTTTTTTCACAGGTTACATATCACATGTACTGCTGTCTGGGCATAGGGACAGTTTTAGCCAATATGACAAAAAAGTGATTTTTAAAAACTTACAGACTTCAGCTTTAAGGGGATGGGTTAAATGTAGAGAATGAATTTCCCCTTTGTGGGACAATAAAAGGATTTACAATAGTCATATCATACATTATTGTGATTTTTTTATATGTTTATTCATCTTATTTGAAACAAAGAAATTTAGAAAACAGATGTGCATAAAATTTTTATCAGTATCGTGTTATTTGGAAACACAAACTGCAGCATCCACGTGGCTCTTAATGTCCGAGCCCTTGACATTACCTCGACATTTGTTGACATTTGTGGCCACGTGTAAACCATGGGGGCTTAGATTTTATCAGAAACGAGAGCAGTAGCCTGATGGGCAAATGTCAATGGTCTCCAGCCATCTGTTGTATATGGTGCCAAACACGAGATGAAGCATATCATGGGACACTTTGACACTGGTCACTTCTGCCTCAGCATGGCTCTTTGTCACGGCACTTTGAGGGCAGAGATGATTCAATTGCTGATTGCTGAAAGTACTGAAAAGAAAAAGTAGCATTAGAAAGAAAATAGATAAATTGCTAAAGTCCATGACATCCAGCAGGAGTTCCCCATTAGATGCTTATTATTTCACTTGGCCTTCATCCAATGGAGCAGCACAAAAGGATAATAGTAAGCATGCGGTGCTAATACAGAGACAGTAGAACCAAGACCAAAATTAGAAAAATCTAAGTATATCTGTCCTTTTTTCACATTTTCAACTTTGACATCAGGCCTGGAATCATTTTCAGCTTCTGGTTTTGAGAAATGTAAGTCCAGAAAAGGTAATGTACCATGCATGGTGCAGCATGAAGCCCCAAAAATGATTCCTTATCAGCTGCAAAGCAATGTTCCGTTCAGAGGTTCCTTCAGAAAATTACAAACAGACAGATCCCTCTGATAGAAACAATGAAGATGTTTTGATGACAGATGTTTAAATGAACCTTAATCCTTCGTCTTTCGCAATTAAGACTTTGGTCCTGCTCCTAACTGTGTCAGAGATTCTCTAGATTCTTTGCTCTGGCATTGTCAGGAGACAGACTAAACAGTTATGATTAAAACTTAATTAAGGTGAAGAGAAGAGATATACTGTCATAGAGCAGACATAAACTCAGGGGTATTAACTTTTAGTGATAGCATACCCTTGCTTGACTTCAGCAACATTTTTATACCAGTTTAAAATGTTCACAGCAAAGGGAATATAGTGTTAAACTTGCATTAAACCAGGATTGGCATTGCACCATGACAAGTTACTTCTGCTTCTAGGTAGACAGTTGGCATGAAAGCTACCATTCATGTAAACTAGCTCTGGCTATTGGTGAACTTTATATTTCAAGCTTAAAATCTAATCTTGAGGAAACAAAATAACAAAATGCAAACCTGTCAATCTTTGGAGGGTTGGGAGAGGGTGTAACACAGAATTAAAACATTACCAGAGAGAATCCAAAAATACACACAAACTCCAGGCAGAACGTTCCTAGTCTGAGATTTAACCCGAGGATCTGCAAACAGATGCACATTTATTTTTTTTCTTTCTACTGAAGAGCATTTGTTTATTATTTATGTTCTGGTTGATGTGATGTCAAGTTGCGCATTCAAGAAAGCAGTAGCTCTAAAAATGAATGAGTTTTATTTTCAGGCAAAGTCTAACCTGTGTTTAGTATCTTGCATTAATTTTTAGGGCAGAAAATCTGCTTTGGTGTGTTGCTCAAAGTAAAATGTAGATGCTAATCATAACTTTTAAATTCCCAAAAGGCTGCCAAGCTTTCACAATCTTGGATGTTCCATAAAAGACTGGGGCACAGTTTCCAATTTGTCAATAAGTAGAGTAGGTATTGCCTGTCCTAAAAGTTGCTAGAACTCATTATTCAACTAATTGCCTTTTATACTGTACATACTTGATTGTGCGATCCGTGATGTAGGATAGAGGAGTAGGCATGGTCAAAATGTTGCAAAAATATCAAATATGTTTAGAACCATAAATGAACAATATAAGAATTATTTCAGAATTTTTGGGCTTTGCCAAAAATTGCACCGCATATGATGATATGATATGAGAACATCTTATCATGGCTAAGTGAGGGCTGCTCTGTACATGAGTGGTTTGACTGGGTCTGCTCTGTGCCCTAACTGTGGGTGGGGTTTGCTGCACCACCTTACTCTACAAGTTACTTACTTACACATTTTATTTTATTTTTTTACTGTTTTTCAAGGCTGTACTTTTAAAAAGATGAAACTGTCCAGAGAGCTGTTCCAAACAAATTTTCTTTTTGTTTTATACTTGTGTAAACAAAATGACAAACAAATCTGTATAAGTCTAAGTCTTACTTTGTGTGTCAAGGCTCAGAAAATAGGACCGGGAATTATTGACCGCTTGCATGTGAGTCACTAACCTGGTTCATTAGTTCTGTCCGTGTTCAGAGGAAAGAGTGGGAACAAGTCGGATGACTTCTCCACAGCTCGCAGCGGGAGCCGCCCAGAGAATTTCATGAGTGAGGCACAGCAAACTGATAAGCAGAAGCCAGCAGACGCAGCAGAGTCCAGAGGTAGAATCCAGGGCAGGTGACGAAGCAGATGTCCAGAGGCAGAATCCTGAGCAGGTGATGAGGCAGATGTCCAGACCAGAAGATCAGAGAGACGCAGAGGTACCAAAGGGAATTCAAAGGCGGGGTCATGGGAGAGATCCAAGGTCATTAAAAGGCAGAGTCGTTACAGCAGTCCGAGCACAGGAATAGGCAGAAACAAACCGGAACAGGGACAAGCCAACCTCAGGAGTCAAGAGGCAGAAACAGGTCAGGATCAGGCAGTCAAAACAAAACAGGGTACGCTTAATAATTCTCACACTCAAATAATCTGGCACTGAAGGTTGAAAGCAGGCAGCATAGATAGGACCTGGACCAGGGGGATCAGATGAGGACAGATGAAAATTGGGCGGAGCAAAGCAGATGGAAGGAATTAACTAATAATCCGGTCAACATTGCCATTATCATGACAGTGAGAGCTTGATCATCCGCCAGTGCTTGGACAGTGGGAAAGGCTTGTTGTAGCATTTGCTGTTAATTGGAGACAAACACAAATAATACTACAAAATATAAATTTGAGTTATGTTGCCATAGTAAAAAATTAGGTATTTTTTGGGATGGGTTCCCAGGTTTACCCATAATGACCATGTGTCTCACTCATATCTAGTCCTTATTAAAACACAAACTTGGAGTCACTCCATTACACCATTTATGTTAATGTTCTAATGTTATCTCGTCAAAATGAGCCATTCTCTATTCAAAGTTGATCCTGTCTTCAGAGTTCACAGAGAACATGCACTTTCTTCAGCTACAATCTTCAAAGGTCACCACTTCTGAAAAGCAAAAGCAAACATTGGGATAGCATAGATTGATAATTGTGGAAGGAAATATACAGGGGGAAAAAATTAACCACCTCATCAAATCTCCTTAAAGGTAAAGAATCTACTTGTGTTGTCCATGTATATTAATGGCAAATAATATGATACTAATGATTGTAATTGTTGGCTGGGACCCTTCAAACTTTTTATCCACAATTCCTGGCTATTTGTACCCCCTATGTCAAACAAAGGCTTGATGGGAGGGATGTTGGTCAGCATTTTTCATAATACAGACCAACAGTTCCTTATGAATTATGAACTTTTCTATCACATACTGCATTTATTAAGCCTCTGCTTACACAAAGTGCAGCTCAAATACTATGCTGTGGAACTATGTGACGTATTGATGATTTGATTACTGTTGCATGTCCATATGACTGCCTCGAGCTGGGAAGGCTATGAAATTAGCAGACACATTCTCAAGCTAACAGGGAGAAATTTGTGTCCTTTCCTGGGGGTTCAGCCAAACCTTAATTGTAACCATCAGCAGAATACCCTTTGGTCAGCTATCTAGAGTAAATGTTTTTTATCTTCATTTATCTGCCTTGATATTTTAGGATAAATGACCATTTAAGAAAATTGTTGCAAAAGAATATCCATTTTCACCTTTTGCATTTTTTTTACACAAAGAAATCTGAAAATACGATATTACAAAGTTTTTGTCATAATATCAACCGCCTAAAGTGCTCAGGTCTGCTGGCTCAAATTTACTCTGCGTACAAAGAACCAGAACCAAACAGATTTTAGTTGTTATGCTCCACTAATCTGAATAATGTACCTGAAAACTAAAAAAGCATATTGTTTCAAACTGAGATTTCAAAATGTATTTGTTTAATCACTTTGACCTTTGCCTGTGCTATCCACAACTGATTAGGTAAAATTTCATTCCAACTTGCCTTTGCCCGGATACCTTCTCAAGCTGTGTTGAGGAAAGCCCAAGGCTGTAAAAGGCCAACCATGAGAAATAGTCCCTTCATCGTGTCCTGGGTAGTCCCCATTTTCTCTTCCCAGTGGAAGGTGCCTTGAACACCTTCCAAGGGAGGTGTTCATGGGGCATCAGAAAAGGATGCCAAGCATTGTTAGTTGGTTTTTTTTCAAAGAGCTCTTCCCAGAGTCTCTCCCAGATGACCAAGCTCCTCACCCTTTCTCAGATGAAATACCTAGCCACTCGGCAGAGAAATCTCATGTCAGCCAATGGTATCAGGACACACCCTACGATCCCCCTTCCTATGCAGGAGAACCACCAACCCATTTTGCCAGTCCAGGATCATGGTCACTGACCACCACACACTGTTGAAATGGCGTGTCAGCCACAACAGCATGACAGCATCCAGATCCCAAATGGTAAATGGCTTGTACTTATATAGCGCTTTTTAAAGTCAGAGAACTTGACCAAAGCACTTTACACTACATCCAGTCATTCACCCATTCACACAAACTCACACCCTGATGGTGGCAATCTACTTTGTAGTCACAGCTGCCCTGGGGATCACTGACAGAAGCCCCAGGGCAAGGATGCCACCAGGCCCTCTGTACACCATCGGTAGGCAATACAGGTCACAAGGTCAAGGACACAACGACACTGAAAGCCAAAGCCGGGGCTTGAACCGTCAACCCTTCAATTTCAGGGCAAAGTCCTACATCTGAGGTCACTGTTGCCCTGCACAGAGCCACAACTGAACCATGCCAAGCTCTACTGTTGAACAAGTAGCTACTAGATTTAGTGTGGTTTGGTTGTGTCTGGCATGGTTCAGTTCAATTGCGTTCAATTTAGCAAATAACGGTTATCTTGGTTACCTTGCGTGGAGTACTTTTTTGCACGGTTTCAAAAGGGTATTATAAATTTGGCTTATGTTAATAACAAATGCATTGTTAGTTTTCTTTAGGACATGAAGGTTACATGCAACCAAAAATAAGTTTTGGTCTGCATGTAATGCGGAATCCTATGTTCACAGTGTTGAATATGTATCTCATGAGCACATTATTTGTAAGAAATATATGTAAGAAATTGGGCAAAGGTTCATTAAAAGTGTGTAAACATAAAAAAAAGTAAGAACGGTCCTTTAAATATCCTTTAGTAGGCAGGTATTTCCGTTTTTTCAACAAAGTTACACTAACATTTAATTTTAGTCAAGACATGTTACATAATATTGTCTATATTTAAGGCATAACCAAGACATAAACCTCAGGAGGCATGTCACATCTGCAAGCCGCTTTCCAGGCTCCCAGCCCCCTTAAAATAAGATTGATAAAGTGGAAGTTGAATTCCATTTTGATGAGATATTTAAACTCCAAACAGAGCTGTGGCCACAAAGAACATGGATAAAAGCTGCACATCATTTTTTTTTTGGATATGTTGCAGTCAAGAGCAGACACTTGCGTGGCTTCTCGCTATTGTGGCTGTAACTCTCTCCAGACCGCCTGAAATAAAGCTGAAGGCTGGGGAAACATTTGCACACAAACAGATGCACATGGATACACCAAAACACACACATTCCTGTCACCCTTTCTTTAGCTAATAAAGTGTAAGGGTCCTGACAGAAGAGACCTGTTCAGAGGTTTCTCCCTTCATATTACCAACAAAAATCTTCATTGTGTGTCTACTGGCATCACCACTACGTATGCATGTGTATGTGCTTTCAGGGGTTTTCTGTCACCTATGGAAGTGTTCTCCCACCTACAGTACCACAACTGTTCCCCCTGGTAAATCTCCCCTCCTTCGCTCTGATCAGCATCCAGATGACATTCCAGCTTGGCCAGCCTCACCCCAGTCCCATGATAAATGACAGTAATGCATTTACATAATAAATGGTAAAAAGAGACACGGGAATTTCAGGAAACCATGAACTCTAGATGCTTGTTTGAACTCAGAGTTGTTTGTTTTGTGGTGGCAAAAAAAAAATCCTGTTTTGCGAGCAGAGCATTTTTTTATGTTGCAATCTTCTCGTTTAGAAGGCAGAATTAAAATAAGATCCAATGTGTAATAGGAGAGACGAGAGTGATAGTGCCTTCTCCTTTGGACCCAGAAATTGGTCTTGAATAAATAAAGAGAGAAACAAATGTATGCAATGTTACATACTAAACCAAAGGTTGTTCATTTTTCCCAAATGCTCGGTCCATGCTGTTCAGATAAGAAATGACATGAAGTATTTAACTAATTTACCGACTTTTGACCTCAAACGTTTCGTTTTTCAACTCTGCCAAAGACCTCCATGCTTCTATGCATTTTTTCCTGATAAAATCAAAAGATGGTGTCGCGCTCTCTGCTAACCATCTGCATGTTTCTTGAAGTTAGGTGAAGAAAGACTGTATCACAATAAGGCACCAGATCCAGAAGTCCTGAAGCTCTGTGCAGAGCAGTTCAGTGGGATTCTGCAGCACCTCTTCAAGCTTACTAAAGACCTGCTAATCTAACATCCCACATCACAACGGTCCTGGAGATCTAATTCAGTTGAATGCAGTTTATTTATCTAGCGCCAATTCACAACACATATTATCTCAAGGCACTTTAAAGAGACAATTCAACAAGATCATACTCTACATTCAAACTGATTTAAAGTTTTCTATCTATAGATCATCCTGTCGTTTCTCCCAAGCAACCAAACAAGTAGTTATCAGGACCCCCTGCAGTTTGCTGGTGTGGAATTGGAGATTCCATCATTCATGTGCTTCAACAAACCCAATGTCATATCGGCAAGACTGACAGGCGCTCCTTTCTACCTACAGCTGTAAACATATACAAAACCTTATTAAAAAAGCACTTTGATTACCACACATAGTTTTCCTTTCGGATGAATAAGATATTTTTGAAATGAATCATCTATTTTTGAAGTGAATCTAATTGAATATTTATTTTATATCACTGAATAATAATTGTGGTATTCTGGCTTGGAAACAATTGTACATTGTGAAGGTCCTAGAGAGCAAACTAGCAACCACCAGGACTCCCTCCAGTTAGGATTTTACCATGGAGTTAAAGAGGAAGATGTCACCATCCATCCATCCATGCTTCCATCCATGCTTCCATCCATGCTTCCATCCATCCATCCATCCATCCATCCATCCATCCATCCATCCATCCATCCATCCATCCATCCATCCATCCATCCATGTTCCTTCACGCTTATCCCAAACAGGGTCTCAAGGGGTGCTGATGCCTATCTCCAGCTGTCTATGGGCGAGAGGTCACCAGGTCACCTTTCTATCGCAGGACAACACAGACACAAACAACCATTCACACACAGCTAAGGATATTTGGATTAACCAATAAACCTAAAGGTCATGTTTTTGGACTGTGAGAGGAAGCTGGAGTATCCAGAGAGAACCCACCCATGCACAGGGAGAACATGCAGACTCCATGCAACTTGGAACCTTCTTGCTGCAAGGCAACAGTGCTACCCACTGTTCTACTGAAAAGCCCAGATGCCATCATATACCCGCATGAATGATCCCTCTGTCGTTTGGCAAGGCAGACAGCACTGGGAGGATAATTATTGAGTTCCCCAGTGCTTTTAACACAATTCATGCTAAGCTTATTTGTCATAAACTTCTGAAGACTCAGGTGGAGTCCTTAACAGTCAACTGTCTAATCAAGTAGTGAGCAGCGCAGGATCACCATAGGTGACGGTATGGTCACCATTCCTTTATACCATCTCCAAAAAGGAATGACAGCATTGCTATCTGCTGAAATACTCAGATGCAGTCGTTGGGTGAACTAAAGATGAGAAAGAATCTAAGAACAAGGTGCTAGTGAAGTGTTTGTGGCATGGTGTAGAAACAATGATATGATTCTGAAACTACATAAAACAACGGAGATGATTTGTAGAATTCAGAAGAAACGAGACCAAGTCAAATGCTATTATAATAAGTTGATGTGGTAAAGGAGTGTAAATATTGAAGTTTTCGCCGGATAACAAACTCCACTGGAAATGCAGCTGTGAAGGTAACTATGAAAAAAGCTGTGCAGATTCTACTTTGTGCGTATCTATCCATCTTTTATAGATCTGTTGTCAATAATGTGAATTCTTCTTTCATGATCTATGCAGGTGCATTACCAGCCATTCAAAATGGCCCTTCCCAGGCAAAGGCCAGCCTTTCTCTGAAATACAGGATCCGACCAGGAGATGCCTCTTCTCTTTAGATCTTAACCTCTTACACCCTAAGGGGGTATAAATAAATTTCTGCCTGACAAAAACACATAAAAGTAAATAACTTATAGCCTCAAAGCTATTAGATTTAAGAAGAAACTTTTGGTACGTCTGTAAAGGTAAGATGTCATAGAATGGTTTTCTAGTGTCAGCACCATTGTAGCTTTGACCCTGCCTGAAATATTAGGGACAAAATACAAAATATTTTGCATTTTTTGAACCTCGCCAAAATTTTCTTTGAAATAAACATTGCAAAACACTACCAAAATAGTATTTATAGCATAAAAAAGTAGTACAGACTTTCAAATCTAAATGTTGTGTAAAAATATACCAAATTTGGACTCAATCAGATGAATCATATTTATTTTAGAATGGTATTAGTGAGAAATTTCTTAGGTGGAGAGGCCATTTTGGCACATTTATCTATAAATGTCACCAAACTGTGCCAAATATGTTTTTTACATCAATACTGGGGGTTTGGTAAAACTACGAGGTCATGTAGCAGCTGGACCCGCCGGTGGGTCCGTAGGGTTCAAGGGGTTAAAGGAATAGTACACCCAAAACATGATTAGCCTTCATTTTCTACTCACCCCCATGCTGAACAACACTCTGGAGTAATTTTTTGATATCTCAAATGCATCTGGAGATCTGGGAGGCTTCTTGCTGTCTGCTGACATTCAAATAATGGAGGTTTACGGTGCCCGAGACAGAAAGGTCCATAAAAGTCCACAAAAAACGTGTCAATATTCCTCCATACTGCTCGTCCAATGTATTCAAAGTGTCCTGAGTGGGTAGCATCCAGAATTTACTCGAAACGAAGTCATTTAGAATGTTTTTAGAGCATAAACAGTAGTGTATAGTATTTCCTGAAAGCGCGCACATGCGCGTTCAGGACGCTACGGAAGCCGGCAGACCAAACCAGATGAAAGTGCGCATTCAGCGTCTGCTCTGCCGATAATGCAAGCGTAGAACAAGAAATGTGCTGTTTACCTGTGCAAAGAAAGAAACAACGAAAGAAAAATGTCTGAGGACTTCAGTGTTGAGGAAGAGCAGGAGTTCTTTGCCGAGCTGAATGCGCACTTTCGTCTGGGTTGGTGTGCCGCGGTTTCCGTAGCGCCGTGAACGCGCTTTTAGGAAATACTATACACTACTGTTTATGCTCTAAAAACATTCTAAATGACTTCGTTTCGAGTAAATTCTGGATGCTACCCACTCAGGACACTTGGAATACATTGGACGAGCAGTATGGAGGAATATTGACACGTTTTTGTGGACTTTTATGGACCTTTCTGTCTCGGGCACAATAGACCTCCATTATTTGAATGTCAGCAGACAGCAAGAAGCCTCCCAGATCTCCAGATGCATTTGAGTTATCAAAAAAGTACTCCAGAGTGTTGTTCAGCATGGGGGTGAGTAGAAAATGAAGGCTAATCATGTTTTGGGTGTACTATTCCTTTAATGTCCACAAATCATGATAGAAAGAATCTTTTAGTACAAATATTGATGTTTAAACAGGAATTGTAGGGGATCAGTCAAGGAGAAGCCAAGGGCCCATCAAGAAATATGGGGAAATTTTGATTCGCGTGTAAACTTGATCCCAAAGATCAAATTTACATGCGACAGATGAACCATTTGTAAACAAATTCATTTATTCCATAATGCACGACCAAAGGTATATCAATGACTATGCCACAGCGGTGAAAAACTTACATGCCCTTCCGGATTCAACACCTGTCAACCACCTGTTACCTCTTGGTTTATATACTGGAGCCGACATCTCCATCTAGTGACCAAAAAAAAGAAACGAAATAAAAATATACATATTTGGCTACAATGGCTACGATTGTATCAACATAAAAAAAAAAATGACTTAAAGAAGCTCGTACTTGTACTCTTACTTGTACTCATACTAATATACTAATATTTGTTTTCTTTTGCTTATCTTGGATGGGATCACATTTGCAGTCTCAGCTAATATACCCAAAATTCCCTTTTCCCAGAAAACTCCTCCAGCTCCTCTCCGGGATGCCTGGGATCTTCCAGGGCCGGCATAGACATGATCCCTACAGCATGTCTTGGGCCATCCTCTAGGTAACATTAGTTGGGACCTGCACACTGTAAGGTTAATATGTGTGACCTACTGTGTCATTGAAGGTCGCCTTTCTCACATACGGTTCTTTGAAAATCGCCAAGGGTCATAAGAGAAAAAGTGTCTACGAAGTGTATAAGAAGAAAAGAACGGCCGCAGAAGAGGCATTGACTTAACAACAATCCTTTACACCAAGTATCTTGTAGCGACAGTGGAGAGAAAAAACATAATTTTAACGGGAAGAAACCTCCAGCAGAACCAGGCTCGTTGTGAGCGGCTATCTGCCAAGGCCGACTGGGGTTCAAGGAGACAGAAGCAGAGATACAGAAAGAAGCAGAGGTTCAAAAGCTAACTGTCAACCAGCTCAGCAGGCAGCCTTGTCCAGGAAACGCACACCCAGACAGAGAAGCTTTGCCCCAGCTCCCATGTCAGAGGAAGAAAGGGAGCTCATACAGTTAGCCGCAATCAGAAAAACAGGACTACACTGAAAAACAGGTTGAGCTCCAACATCTATAAACAATGATGTTGATGACAGAGCCACAGCTGATATTTCTCTCCAGGTTGGGGCCAAACAGGAACAGACCAGATGAAGCTATCATGATGAAGAAAAAGCAGAGAAAGTATAAAGTTAAAGGTTGAACTAATAAATACTACAGAATGGGAGAATAAAGAAAGATGAAAAGGGGGCCCTAAGTCCTTCAGCAGACTAAGCTTATAGCAGCATAACAATAGAAATAGCTCAGGATAACCTTAACAACTCTAACTATAAGCTTTATCAAAAACAAAAATCTAGGCCTCACTAGTAAACCTGCAGATTCACAGGGAAGTGCTGTGTTGGGAACATAAGATACAATCATAGCTTTGATATAAGACAGAGTTTGGCCATTTAAGGCTTTATATGTCAGAAACATGATTTTAAATTATATTTTGGATTTAACATGAAGCCAATGAAGAGAAGCCAGAATAGGAGAAATATTATCTCTCTTTTTCATTCTCATAAGCACTCTGGCTGCAGCATTTTGAATCAGCTGAAGACATTTGACTACCGTTTGGGAACCTTATGATAGTAAAGAATTACAATAGTCCAGCCTTGAAGTAACAAATGCATGGACTAGTTTCTCAGCATCACCCCTGGACAGGATATTTCAAATTTTTGAAATTCCAGAAATGAAATAAGGACATTCTAGAAACCTCTTTAATATGGAGATTAAAATGATAGGTCCTGATGATAGAAGCAACTTGCAGTCCATGTTGCATAATAAGTAGGTAGATGAATTAATGGATAGAAGAAGCCGATATATTCGTCCCCAGATTATATTCTGCTGTCCTTGTTTTTTGTCTAATCTTATAAACAGCAAATCAAAAGCAAATCAATGTGATTTAACTACTCAATAGTGACAGTGTAAGACAACATAAAGTTAGGTAGGTTCATAAAAAAAAAAATTTAATTGTCTGAAATGTACGCTTTAAATAATAACCTCAACATTACTTTTGCTAATAGAATAAGTTCTTGCTGTAAGTAAACCAAAATATGTACCTTATATGATGATGAGTGTATCAGATAAATTCATGTTTTATAGTAATGTTTATTTACTGTATTTAGCCGGCCAGCAAAAAAATGTTTTTACATCAGAAAGTTCCTGCAAAAGGATTGCAAGAAAGTCTAAAGATAGCAAACAGGCCGTGAGAGTTAAAAATTATTTCCATTTTGTTTCAATGGTTCTGTAGTCTTGCACACGCACAGCTCGACAACTCCTACACATCATTCTAATAATTCATAACACACACTCTTGCCATCACACGAATGGAAATATTGATCTCCATTTCAGTTGCTGGTTTCATTTGGAGAAATGGCTTGGGAGTGGTGTGGAGTGGGTTCTACTCTTTTTCTTCAGCCTTCTCTGGACCGCATATTTTCTTTTAGTTGGCTGCTTGCGTTTGAGACATCATTAATAGAAAAAGAAATGTTTGTTCAAACAAGGCACAGCCAGGAAAGCCATGGAGATATTTTTTTACTATCTTGTGAGCATAAACACTTTAATCTGTTTTTCTTGCTTTCACTACAGAAAAGGACAATTTCAGAAGCAAAAAAAGACAGGAATGTTTTCTCCTCCATAAGCTTGGTGTATTATACTATTAGATTTCTCGGT
Organism: Cyprinodon tularosa; assembly: GCF_016077235.1. Lineage (NCBI taxonomy): Eukaryota > Metazoa > Chordata > Actinopteri > Cyprinodontiformes > Cyprinodontidae > Cyprinodon > Cyprinodon tularosa. The sequence continues at coordinate 563,909 of NW_024038395.1, read as the reverse complement.
TGAAATATTAAGAACCCCAAATAAACTATTTAAATGTAGCATTACATTTTGTAGTGTCCTATAACTTTATTACTTATACTATACTAATATTATAACCTCTTGGGTAGTGGTGGCCTAGTGGTTAGGAAATAGAGCTTGGAATCCTGAGGTTCTGGGTTTGAGCACCACTCCCAATAACAGCTACTTTGGGTCTCTGAGCAAGACCCTTAACCCCACACTGCTCCCAGGGCGCCTCATGATGGCAGCCCACTGCTCCCCAAGGGGAAGGGTTAAATGCAGAGGTAAATGTCTTTAATGTGAGATCAAAAAAGTTCAATTATTATTATATACATTACAGAGGTTTATGGGGAGTCGACAAAGGAGAGCCAAAAGGTGAAGTTCTCAATTATGTGGTTGGTTTATTATGCCACCCTCATTTATGGTTTTGAGATTTGAGTCATGTCTAAAAGAACTAGATCTCGTATACAAACGAATTACCTTCCTAAGGCAACTGCTACTCTAACTCGAGAGGACTCACTTGAGGTGGCACAGGCATCTGTTTCCGTTCCCCCTGGAACACCTCCTTTCGGAGGAGGAAGCCCAAGACACTGCACATGACAAGCTGGAGGGACAATGCCTCTCAGCTGGCTTTGGAATGCCTTGGGCTTCCCGCAAAAGAGCTGGAAGAAGTGTTTTTGGAGAGGAAAGTCTGGTCATGTCTGCTGAGACTGCTTCTGCTGAGAATTTCCCTATGTACTGTACATAAAGACATGACAGGCTCTTTAACAGGCAGATAATATTGTCTTTGCCACTGAATTTTAATGTTTATGAAATGAAGTGGAAGTCTCCTTTTTTGGTGTTGTGTATTGTATATATTGCATTGTGTATATTGTGTACACCATTCACACAAAAAGCTGATACTTTACATTACATATTTAATAGGGATGTTGGTCTAACTATGAAAAAATGCAAATGTAAACATGTTTCTTTAGTTGCATTTATTGGCTATTTTCTTAGTATTAGCAACTTGCTTTAGTGGTATGCGCTTACAATCACAAAGGTGTAGATTAACAAGTATCTCTACAAATATAGACCATATGGTTTGATTGTAAATAAGTGATGACTTTATGTAAGTATTGCCCCTAGCCGTTAATAGCGCAACCTCCGGAGTAGGATTCCCTTATTGTCTGGGCTAACCCAGGGTGCAGCAGCTTGTCCTGGGCTGACACTGCGAGTACCCCAGAGGGAGTGTGGCTGCTCTTGGGATCCAAAGCTGAAAGAGTTGGAGAAGTCTCAGAAAGAAGAGATGAAAGGCAGTGAGGGAAGTGCTGAGGGCCTACACTCTGCCTTCATTTGTCTTACTGTGTTCCACACTTCTTGGCCTGTTTTATGGGAAAGAAATATTAACTTTTTTTGTATGCAGTTCACATTTATGTTAAGTTTTAATTTGCTGTAGTCTGTGTCAGGAAATCAAAGAGAAAACAGAAGTAGGCTGTGGAGTTTCCATCCCAGCACTTATCCATTAGTCATCACAGTGCATTGCAGACATGCCAAACTACTGCTGGTTTGGCTGTCATGAACTTATTCACCTCTTCTTAATCTTCAAAAGTGATCCATCAATCTCTGTCTTTTTCCACATCAAGTGTTTCTGTCCTAATTCTATCCTCATTCTTCATTCCTTATTGTTTTTTTTTTACTCATGTTCCATCCCTTTTCTTGTGTTCAGCCTTCCTTCCTTTTTTACATTAGATAATTTTTTTTCCTTTTTTGGTGGTATTGCCTTAGCTTATTTACTATCTCCTATGTTGAACTCTTTTGACATCTTTGCCTCTTTCCCATTTTGGTACAGTTTCACATGTTTCTGATTTTAATCTTGATATTTCCTCTTTGGTCTTGCTTTCCCTTAAGTTTGCTTCCATTTCATACAGACCTATAATTGATTTAGTGCTAAAAATGTTTCTTTCTACTGCACTGCTCTGTAACCAAGGCTACAAACATGCCAAACAGTACCACAGCTTTTTCAACTTTAGATGAGCAGACAGAAATTGATCAACCTCATGCAAAGCTCTGTATTGTCTGAAGCCTTTTGTTTAGTAGTTTTTAATTAAAATGATTTCTGCTTTTATATGAGGGATTTTGCTGGGTCCCATAGCCTGCCCTTCCCACACCCACCCACACACGGACAAACTTGTCTCTCTATCCTTTATCCATTAGCTTCTATTAATTTCTACAGCCTAACTGTGACTGCAACCCTTACACCTAACCATTACTGTTTCATACTTAACCCTAATCCCAACTTAAACTCAATTCAAAACGTTGTCCTAAACATGACCTCTGTCCCAACACTGGGCCCCACAAAGAGCAGTCAGTCCCCCCATTGTGGTACTTTTACAGAAGTGGGCCCCATAATGTATTAAAAACAAGAGCACACACACACATATATGTAAGGTTTCATTATTTTGGTGGGTCCTTTCCGTTGACTTCCATTCAGTTCTAGGTTATTTGTACAGCATAACCCTTAAGGGTTGGTTATCCTCCCGCAGCAGTGTGTCGCAGTGAGCAGATATTTGTTGGAGATATATTTTGATTTATGCCCAATATTGAAGCATGGTCAGTGCTATGTTATTCTACGCCACAACACAAGAGGGACAATCTCAAACTAGCTGTTGCGGTGAGGAACAGGGGCAAGTTTGTGAGACAACGGAGGGACGTGAGGGCAAAAAAAAGATCGGGGATCCAGGTGAAAAAGTGTCCCAGCTGTTGGGATCTGGAGAAGTTCCACCTGTCTCCAGCAGAGTTCGCTGTGGATCCTCCTGAGCTGAGCCTTCTACACACCTGAAGCCCATCTCATCATCAGGAGGATCCTCCACTATATAAGCAGCCCTCAGACCTCGCATCAACGCCGCAGTGTTTATCCAGTTTGGTTAGCACCTGAGCCTCACTACCTCTGTGAAATCTTTGTTGCTTCGAGTCTCCTAGTTGGATTCTAATTCCCTTTTTGTCTCTGCTTACAGGAAACCTGTTTTGCCCTGTAAGCTCTGGATGAGCTTAACCTGTCGAGCCTGCCCTCTGAGCCAAACCTGAAGACCTTCCTCTGGATTCTCATGCTGCTCTGGACTAAGAGCTGGAAAACCAAGGTCTGTCCAAACGTTAGATGCAAGACGCTGAAGCTGAGATTGAACTCTGCTGAATCAAACAGTCTCTGGACCCAACAGTGCCTCTCTCAAAGCCAAACCCGGACTCCTCAAGGTGGATCTCAGAAGATAACAATTCCACATTCATCTGCTACGTGGCTAGCTGAACTGTCTCCCCCACAGTCTCCTGTGAACCAGTTCCCCAGGCGTGAACCAGTACCTGACCCATTTCCATGTGCTTTTGTCAATAAACTCATTTAAACCTTTTCCCTGTTTCCCGTGGTGTTCTGCATATTGGGCCTCTCTGAACCAATCATGACACCAGCGTTCTCACGCACCTTGCTCTTCTAGCTGGTCCATCTTCATGATTCGTTTTCCACAATGTTGGTCAAACAAACAAAACAAGCCGGTAAGGTACCAAATAGGAAATACACGTAGTGTAGAGCGGATGTAGATTTGACCAATCAGATGCCTCCAGTCTGCGGCACTGTCTGCAGTCACCTAAAATTTTGGAAAGGTGCACCAGTGTCTGCGGAAGGGGCGGGGACACATTAGCGTTCACTGCGAGACACACGCAGACGACCTGGTTTCTCAGTATAACCTAACCATTACAGTTAATCTCCATACCTAACACTAACCAAAACTCGATTCACACATTAGTCTCAAACCTTAAACCTAAGCCTAAAACAGTGATCTTCAACAGGACCTGGTTAAGGTCCCTACATTGTAGCGTTTTAACAGAAAATTGTCCTCACATTTAGGAAAATACATGAACACACAGACACACACACAGTACATGTTGTGTCACACTATCGTTGTGGGGATTTTCCATTGACTTAATTATTATTAATAAATTTTTTACTCATTCTATGGCCAAACCCTGACACTTACCCTAACCAATACCAACATATACTTAATCGTAACCCTAACCTAAATTCAATTCACACCTTAGTCCTAAACCTAACCCCCGCCCCTAGGAGGGAAATTCTCCTCATGGCGACCAGTTGTTGGTCCCTACAAGTACCTATAAGTCCCCAAAATATACCATACTTTTGAGAAATTGTCCCCACATAGTTGCAAAAACATGGCCACACACACAGACGGGAGGACCACATGAGTCACAAAGACTGCCCAGCATTACAGTATTGTTTGAATTGCACGTGGGCTAAACTAAACTGCCATTTTCATTTTCTGTTATTTATCATTCAGTAAGTAAATAGAAATATGAGTCCAGCCACAATCACCTTTTGTCCTTCCCTTTCTATTCTGTAGAGAACATTTGAGCAGCCAGTGGGATTTTGTAAGTGGTGGTCAGAGCAGTTTTTCCAGCATTTTTAAACATCAACAGAATATATGCTGTATAGTAGATGAAAAAGGAATAGTGGGAGACTTTCTTGCTGTGTGAACGGACAAAAAAAAATTGGATGTACTAGAAAAAATGAGTCATGAGTCTATGGCAGGCTTTCTTGAGTGGCTGTCCTTTATGTTTTAGATGTGTCTCTCAAGCACACTGAATTACAATGATGGCATTACCTCCTCGACAGCCATCAGATGCCGCCAAAGCCTTTTAATCACCTTTTAATTCCGGTCAGGTGTGTGGAGGCAATAACTCATCTTAAACATGTACAACAGAGGGCCCTGAGGACCACAGTTAAGAAATCCTTGTTTATGATGTAAAAAAATACGCAGCTTTAATGCACCAGCAAGCATATCGTTGTTTGCAGCTTTTGGACTTTTTAAAACTGTTACATGCAATTTTGCATCACAAATTTCCCAACACAAATATGCTGTATCTTGTTCGACTCTCCTCTTCCTTTCACCCCACTGATCTCTGAGAGACTCAATTCCTTGATGACCCTGAACATATTGAGGTGTCTAGGAGAAATGGATACGCATATCGAGATTACAAGAATCCATTATAATTACTGGACTTGCAGTCCAAACGTAGTAATAAGTGCACTTGTGTTCTTAGACAGCATGTTAATGCGGACCACATCCTCTTAACTGTTGCCAGATCTGTCAGTGAGGGTGTACGGATCTGCACCACAGCCATGCCAGGGACGGATTATGAGCCCTCCTCAACACATGCATAAAGGCATGGCCCCGAGCCAACCTTAGACTGCTGTCTTCCATTTTTGTATTACAATATTTATCAGCTGACAAGAATGCAAGTTGAGGGGGATTCACATCCTTGTTCTATTGTGGTAATCATAAGAAAATGTAATTTTAACAGATTTTAAAGAATAGTTTAGATATAGTGAAATTACACTTAGTCTTTGTGTGTTCTGTACATTAAAAACTTGGGAGGCTCATTGCTTAAGCTTTCTATTCATTTTTTTCTAACATTTATTAGAACAGAGGAGCACAAATCTAGTCCTAACTAACCCCCCAAACACCAGACGCCATTTAGACGTTGGTTTTTAGTCAAACAAATCATTGCTTAAAATCCGTCTGATGTTGTTCAACTTTAATAGACGTTGAACAGACATTGCAAACCCAGTTTTCAACGTCTTTTCAACAATCTGAAAGTTACGGCTTTTCACTTTTGCCTTTTCAAACAAATGTAGATGTTGTTTGGAGGTAAATTATGTCATGTTTACAATTTTTTTAACCAATTTTTGCTCAGTGGGAAAGGGAGAATTGTACGGCGGCTAGGGAGCAGTGTGGGGTTAAGGTCTTGCTAAGGGAACTCAGAACCTCTGGATTCCAAGTGCATTGCCCTAACCGCTCAATCTGCAGGTTTAGCTATCAAGCTCCCCTTCTGTTGAACCTACAGAAGTTTAATCCATGAGGCAGACACCCTGTTTACTTGGCAAGGCTTAAAACTTTCCTTTTTGACAAAGCTTATAGTTAGAGTGGCTCAGGTTATCCTGAGCAACAGAGGCACCCATTCAAAATGGCCCTTCCCATTCAAAGTCCAGCCGAATGGCCGCCAACTTCCAACCACTGACCTTCTCCTGGGCGTCCACATTTTTTTTCTCTGACTCAACCTGACCAAGATATAACTCTTTAGATCTTACTGTACACAAATCATGATTGAAACAATATTTTAGTACAAAGCTTGATGTTGACAAAAGGAATCTTAGAGGATCAGCCATGGACCAGCCAAGAGCCCATCAAGGAAAGTGTGCTTTTATTCTTAAACTGCTGGAGGAGATAGGGGCCACTTTTTTTCAACTTGCTTCATTCTATCTCTCTTCTCCCATTCTGCAATATTCAAAAAGTAGTATTTTGAGTAGTATTCAAAATAACTACTCAAAAATTTGTTCAATCTCTAACTTTATGTGCTCTCTGTTTCTTCTCATCACAGCAGCTTCATTTGGTCTGTTCCTCTTTTATTTTGACACCATCCCGGAGGGAATTATCAGCTGTGCTGCTACAATCAACACTTTTGTTTATAACATATGTTTGAGCTTGGCCAGTTTTTTATTGTAGTTCTGCTTCTCTTACTATGACCAACTGTATGCGCTCTCTTTTATCCTCTGACTGGCTCAGCCATCTGCCTGGCTGTGTCTGTCCTTGATGATTACACCTGTGGAGCTGGTTGACACCTTTGTTGTTACCTTTTGTATCTCTGGTCCTTTCTGTATGTCTGCTTTTGTCTCCTTGAACCCCAGTTGGCCTCAGTAAAAGGCTCAATCTGGGTGGACGGAGGGGAGGTTTCTTCCTGTTAAAAGGGTGTTTTCCTCTCCACTGTCACTACAAGCATGCTTGGTTTGAGGGATTGAGGTAGAGTCAATGAGTCGATGCATTAGACAGAAACCTAGATAGAAAACTTAACCAATCTGACTGTATAATCTGATTGAATTGTGTCTTTAATCCTTTAAGATTACATATATTGTGAATTGGAACTATATAAATAAATTTAATTGTATTGTATTCAGCAAATAATTGCTGTGTTTAATGTACTTGACTTCTTATTTTGAAGGTTTAGTACCATGGTTTTGACTTGAGTATAGGGTTAGCCCCACCATATCCAATTTTTAAATCACTGTATCCCTAATACTAAGTTAATAGATGCTTCATTAATGTAGAAATGTGAGACTTTGAAATTTGCAGTAGGGTCTGTGGTGAAAATGCTTTGTTAAGCCTCTTTCCCACTGAAAATACCTACTTATTGAGTTTTTTTCAAACATGGGTCGACCCACTAACAATCGCCATATGGCTCCCTTCCCACAGGTTAAAAAAGTTGGGTCTAACTGCCTGGCTTCTGTCCCCTGTGGCTGCGTATCTGGTGACAGCATCACGCTGGGTTAGCATTGATGCTGTCACAGGTGTGACAGAAATCAGGAAAAGTAAACAATGGATTATGCTTTATTGTTTAGCTCTATAATCTGTCAGAATGCCTTTAACCAGTGCTGTGCCATGTTTATGTTGTTAGATCAGACATGGCTGGCGCGGGGGGTTGACAGCCGCATGTTGAACTCAATGGTATCATGTAAATTACGGTGTCAACCTGGTTGTGCTGTTCCACACAGCATGCCATTCAGAACTGAGGTAATTTTAACGGCAGTTGCTTGCTGAGTTGTTTGATCCGGGTAGACACTAGACTCCCAATAAAAGCTGATTGTTCCCAAGTTTAAATGGGTTTTTCGACCAGAAGAAAAGGATATTACTATGAGTAAAAAAAAAAAAAAGTGTAAGAAAAACACCAGCAATGAAAGGCAGCATTGCACAGCGTCAGCTTTTTGCAATAGGTAATAGCAGGCAGCAACTCCTGTTCAGTTTTTTCCTTGCAAGGAGCAAGTGTACTCTAAGTTGTACAACTATATGTGCTTTGTTGTTTAACAGCCTGACCACAGCTGAACCTTGTGTTGTTTTTTTTTGGATCCTACCCGGGTCAAAGTGGTTATGAAATCAGAGTACAATTTTGAGATGTGTAGTTCTGGGGAAGTTTGCCATGTTAGATGATATAACTACTCCCATCATGTATAGACTCTTGTGTGATCCAGTTTGTTGACCCTCATGTTAATGTGGAAATAGAACATATTTAGACACAATTACATTTAATTAAATTAAAGAACACACTGTATATACTGTTTCCTTGCTAGTTTCTTCTTGCTGTCAACACACATTTCTAATACTTATGTATCTTGTGAACATTTGTTTTAGCCATTTGGTAGTACTACAGTTCCAATGCTCTGACCCTATACCTTTAAATCAGGGTGATTGAGACTGACTGCAAACAGAGCTGTGTCAGAGTTAAGTGGGATTGTGAATGCTCAATAAAGCATATTTGATAGCCAAAGTAGGAACAGGTAGGATGGTATTGTCCACAGGTAATTCTAGATTTTTCTCTTGGCTCTGTTTTCTGCGTCTTTCCTCATAGATCCATGTATGAAGCTCTTTTGAACAACTGAGGAAAACCTTCTAATAATCATCAAGATTACAGACAACAATATCATAACTTTGATTACCCAACCCATCTTTGTGAAGCTTCTGCTAGATATTCTTCCATCCAGAAAGATTCCAGAAAGATTTTCTTAACAGCTAATCCATATAGTCTGTCTACTCTCAAATGCTTATTGGCTCCTGACTACAAACAAACTACAAACTTTTCTGGAAAGATATTTTACATTTTGCATTTGGGTTTTCCAAACATTCATCTGCAAGAAAACTAACAAATCAATATGTTTTTCCAAATGTACTGAGAGGAGCTTTATTGTTTACTAAGCTTTAGAATCTGAGTTTTTGTCCTTTCTTTCAATTTCTTTGAGCACAGAGGGTCTGTCCTTGTGGTAAATTTGCTGAAAATGGCCTAATTGGAAGACTGGCATTTGGTGTGATCAATCTTTTCAGTGCAAGAATAATAAACATCATACAGTTAAATAAACTAGATGAACTTGGATAGGAGCTTCATCTTTGCAGACTAGATTGACAGCCTCGTTAGGTTCTATTAGATCATTAGGGGTGTTGTTGCAGTTTGGAGTTGTTTTAAAATGCTTTTTTCAATTTCTTCATCACCAGAGACAGAAACCCTTAGTTTGAGGCATTCATATTTATGTATTTTTTTAAAAGCATGAATTTGTACACATATGTAAAACACATTTAGCCTCTTATTGGTCATTTCTTTTCTCATCGACACAGAAAACTAGATGTCTAAACTAATCATAGCACTTATATAGTGAAACCACATTAAGTGGTAATTTTTCATTCTGATGTGACTTGATTGTGTTGAAAGCACATCAATATACTTCTACTATTATAAGTTTACTGGAATTTCTTTAATATATTTGAAAAGGTGACCTTTTTTGATAATTCTTAAAAAAAAAATGACAGTATGCCAGTTTAAATTGAGTGCAGGTCTGCAATGTTCATCTAATTTAGTAGTGGGCTGCTTGGCTAAAGGACCAATGTGTGAAACTACATAAGCAATAATGTATTTTGTCTCAGAGCAACTTCCACTATCATATTCAACTTCAGCTGATTTCCTGATTAAGATGAAACATTTTGACATATTTTCAACAGATTGTCAAGTTAAATTAGCTGTGTTATGTCTTTCTATTTTCTGCATTGATGCCTTCCTACTCTAAATAAATTACATTTATACATATCTGACAACAAATTACCTTTTATGTTGTTTTCTTATGATACCCTCTTCCTCGCCGTCGATGATTGACAGCATAGTGATGTCAAACAAAATGTTCTTTGATCATTTATAATGATTTGAACCGAAGGAGGATCTTTCAAAATGTAGCTCACACCTGATGCAGCTAGAAACCACCAAGAAGGCTCAAAATCTGGATGAAGTGATAGACTCAGACCTAGTGTTAATTTCGTTAACGAAAACTAAACGAAAATATTTTCGTCAACGCACATTTTTCACCGAACGAAAACTAGACGAGACGAGACGAAAATCCCCACTAATAAACAATAACTGGGAGTAAATCAGAAATAATTTTCGTGGACTAATAAAGACGAGACGAAAATGCAGTTCGGTAAATAAAGACTGGACTAAAATCTATGGACATTTTAGTTCACGAACAAAGACGAGACGAAAATTATATATTATTTTATTTTTTTTCAAATCCTGTCTCGTCTCCTCCTCCGCCTCCTCCTCGTCAGCTCCCACACACCCACTTTCAAACCTCGAGCGGGCGGCACAGAGTAGCCTACTCCGGGACTCAAGAGAAAGAGGAGAGTTGCTATGGACACATTTTCGCTTTTAAGTGGAGAACAAACCCAAATGCTTGATTTTAGTGGAAGGGAAGGAATATGGCCACATGATAGCTGGAAAAAATACAACAAACCTGAAGAGACACGTCGCAGTTCACCACAAAGACATTACGGTAAGTTAACAGAAAGATTGGTGGTGGTTGTTTATAATGTAACATTAAATCAACGGCTATAATGTCCCGATGATAAACTAACTGATGTTGGCTAACTTTCATAGCATTTAGGCTCTGTTCGAAAACCTAGGACGCATCCTTAGAAGACCGGATTCAAAGGCCGATTACATCATAGCGCGGCGCCGAGGTCTGGTCGGATTCCAAGAGTCCTCGTTATGCGGCCTTAAAATGCGTCCTTCTTTTTGCCCGATTTGAAGGACGGGTCTGATGTATCCTCGGTATTCTTGGATATCCCAGGATTCATTGCGAGACCAAGCAAGCTGTGATCAGAGGAAAGGTTACTTGGCGCCGAACAGTGGTGAAAATTGGAAGTTCAGTTTAATATAATACAACTCTGTGAATAGTTCCGTCTGAAATGAATGAAAATAGTTATTTTAATGGTTACTGAGTCATATATGTGGCGGTAATGTTTGGTTTATCTAAAGGTTTTTATCTGTTACTGTGTAAATGAGTTTGGCTGTAATTTAAGGACAGATTCTAATTTATTTGCAGGGTGGGGACTATAAATCTGATAGGATTTTTATCTTTTTATTGCTATTTTGCACAATATGCTTAACTTCGTATTTTTTGTTGTTGAATATTAGAGATTTTGCAGATATATTTTTTTATAAATATATTGTTTAGATTTACTTATATCTTTCTACCCCTTTTATAGAATAGAATAGAAAATCCCTTTATTTTCCCACATTGGGAAAATTTACAGCAGCAGAAAGATTATTGAAAATGGTCACACAAATGTGGACCTTAGAAAAATGTATAAGAATAACATAATAGGGAAGAGTTCAAATATAAACAATAAAATACTGTAAAGTGTTTTAACAATATAAAACTGGGGAATTAATAACCAATATGCAGCTATGGACATTTTTACAGTAATGGATATTTGAAAATAGCAGCAACATCAGAGATGTGCAAAATGACAGCAGCATGTTATTTAACTGACTAAGGTTTCTATCATTACATTTGATTTTATTAGTTCATGCTCCTGGTGGTTGGAACCTTTATTCCATTCTGGATTCTTGTGAGTGTAGTCTTTGTTCACTTCACAATAAAAAAGAAATAAATAAACAGTTTTGAAAACTTCTCTTTTCATTCTTTTCCTGCTTTGTGTGTCAACGTTCACGGTTGCTAAGCAACAGAGCATACAGCGGTAAAACCCGCCAAAGGGTAGACCTGGTCGAATTTACAGCCAAAAATCTTCCGGTCTCCTTATTTTCAAGGACTTCGAAGGATCCAGTCTAGGTAGACCGCGTCCTTGGAGGACCCGTCCTAGGTTTTCGAACAGAGCCTTAGTATCCAGGTTGGCTACGTTACGTTAGCTTGTTAGCACGTAGCGACGGTAGCCACTTGTTGATAGCATTGTATGTAAAGTTAAATTTATGCTAACTTAGATATGTTATACTGGCAGGGCAACTATAGTTTCAGTTAAATTGCAAGTTTGATTAAAGCAGACAGACGTTTTAGGTAATCTAGGAGCTGCATGCTAAATGCTAAAAAGAACTGAAACTATGTATCAGGACAAGACAAAATAAAAATAATATGCCACACATAATTCAGAGCAACTTTAACCTAGATTTTCATATACAAAATAGTCAATTGCTAGGGGAACCACTGCAGGGATGTCTTTATTTGGTGACATAAAATGCTGCTCTCTTTATCTGCATATTACTATAGGGCTTGGTCGTCGTGACGTAAGCACTTCGCGTCACCGCCATGTTGAATGCGTCTTTTACCGCGGCTCAGACTACTGCCTATGACTACCGCGTACTGTACTCCCTCTCAGCCGTGTTTTAATTTGATTAATTTCACCTTAACTTGATTTCAACCATGGTAAACCGTTGCTGTATTGTGGGCAGTAACAGCTCAACACATGATCGCCATGGAAACATAGAAAATGGGTTAACTTTCCACCGCTTTCCTGCCTGGAGGCGTAACCATGGAGACCAAGCGTCAGAGATAAATAGCTTGGATCGCGGCTGTAAGACGACCGAACATAACTTTCCACAGTATTCCAATGTCATTGAGAGTGTGTTCCCTGCATTTTCATTCTGGTAAGTTAAAGATGCACGGTTTTATTTTATAGCCTACTTTGTTTCTTTCCTTCAAAGTTGGGATCTTTTACGGGAAAATAATAAAAACGGCAGCGGGAAAAGGCTCAAATACGTGAGAAACCCGGAGGGTTGGCAGTTAACGTTACTAACTACACCTTTGAAACACATAGCAGCTAGTTAAAAGTACATTACATGCGTGAGTGGTTGTTAGCACTAGCGGTTAGCAGTTGCTAAACTAGCAGGTTCCAGAGCCCGTCTGATCACAGCTTACCTTCGTACGGATTACCAGTGATGGGACTAACGGCGTTGAAACTAACGGCGTTACTAACGCCGTTACCTTGTTTTAGTCACGAGTAATCTAACTAATTACTTTGACTGTAACTATAACGCAGTTACCATTGCAGGCACCCCGTTACTGCGCGTTACTCAGGTCGCACAATGAACCTTTTTTCATGATAGGACTCGTGCGCAGCTGCGTGAAGCTGACACCCCACCCACGTCAAAAAACTCTGCAAATAGACTGAATGGTTAGTGCAACGTTAGTGCAGAAAAAAATATTGTTTGTGCTACTTTTGTTTAAGAGATATTAAAGATTATTTTTTTAGGTCATCCAGAGGTGCGCGCCTTGTCATGAGAGAGGGGAGGATGAGAATGGCTGATGTATAGTGAGATTCCGTCTGTCAGTAGAATAGGTGGGTGTTTCTGCTGGTGAGTGTTAACGTACAGCACACACAGAGAGATGGAGAGTGAGGATGACTCCAGCAGCAAAACAGCGTTTTCCACATGGAAATACCGGTGTTACGTAGAGCTGCGTTTCCCCATCACATAACGGTTTCCTCTGCATCTCCACACAGCGCAGGCGGCAAGAGTCACCGCGCAAGCGACAGGAAACGCGCATGCTCGCTAAAGGCGCGCAACAGTCGCTCTGTGCTCGCGCCACAGGAGAACTATGGAGAGCGTGAACGATCAAATGAACCTGACAACAGCCAGAAATTATAGCCTATATGGAGAAAGGGAGAAATCTGGATGGATGGATGGATGGATGGATACTCTGCCTTCTCAACCTACTGTATTTTTTATTTTAAACATTATTTGATGGCCTTTGTGGCAGGGATGGAGATCCATATTTTATGTCACACACAGAGTATACATCTAGATAGATAGATAGATAGATAGATAGATAGATAGATGTTGCAGTATCTATAACAACCCAAACACACAGGATTTCAGAATTAGACATCCCCAGTTATTAATTTCATATACTCACCGGATCTGCATGTCCTGTTATAAAACTTCACATCGCGTTCCCCCTGATGTCATTTACGTTGAGTTGCAATAAATGCTAAACTGTCTGCAGGTTCTTGTCTTTGTCGTTCGCTCTATTCAGCTGGCTTTGGAAACACACGGCGAGAGGGTGGGGGCCAGGTGGTGAGGTTTACGGGGGCGAGAAACGCAAAAGTAACGCAATAGTTACTTTTACTAGTAACTAGTTACTTTTATTGTGGAGTAACTCAGTTAGTAACTCAGTTACTTTTTGGGAGAAGTAACTAGTAACTATAACTAATTACTTTTTCAAAGTAACGTGCCCAACACTGCGGATTACTGTGTTCCCACTGTTTGCTGGCTTTATGATGTGCAGCTCCTGAACCCATCCATTCATGAACTGCACATGAGACTCCAAGGACTTGTAGTTTGGGAACTGTTTTGAAGTATAGGCGCTCACTCATCGGTGCTCCACTCATTGTTTGGAACTTCATATGGATCCAAATTATTAATAATGCTGATTTTGTCACCATACCGGTCCCTGGCTTCTCTATTTAATGTGTCCCGGTAAATTCCAGATCCTTTTCGGGATTTTAACATCTTTTTTCTCTCTACTTCTGTCTCTTCTTTCAACAACAACGTTGTGTCAGAGCTATGCTTACTTTTGCGTAGCAGTCAGTATGGCTGCGACGTCCCACAATGCAACGTTGATCCCGAGCCCTATTACAAGGACATTTGATTTGAATTGGCATCAATATTAATACAACCAAAATGCTTGCACACCTAAAAATGTCTGCAATTTATTCCTGCATAAAATGATAGTTAGGTTGTTTGTATGAGTTTGAAATGGATTGTCAAATATAGTTTTTATAGAGACTTAGTTTTTGTTAAGGAAAAAAAGAGACATATATGCTACTTATACACTTGGAATTCCTGTTATGCTGTTTATCTATCCTGACATTGTATTAATTTCTGTTCCAGATTAAAGATACACCACCACCAACAACAACAACCTACCAGCCACCCAGAAACAATGACAGGCCAGCTAAAGCTGGAAGGAAAGCACTTTTGTTGTATCAGTTGGATTTTATTTTATTTTTTTTTAACAACATTGACCTCAAATCTATTTATTTTATTATTCTATGTGAACTAGCTTTAAACAGCCAGCACTTGTGTAAAGTTCATAAGACACTTTATTTTATTTATTTGTTTCCTTTGTCAGGTGTATTTTATTTTTTTTAATGCAAGCATTTGTGTTTGTGTCTTTGAACCTTAACAATGTTCAAAATAAATATGCAAATATTGTCAGAACATCTTCCATGTCTGCATGTGTTCCTTAAAATTGTGTTTTTTTATCAAAAAGATGATGAGAGAAAATGTTGAAATAATTTTAGGAAATCTTAAACGTTATCTGCTGACAAAAAAGTAAAAGGTTAAAATTATGTCCTGACTAAAACTAGACTAAAATGTTGACAGTTTTTGTTGACTAAAACTAAACTAATACAATTATGTTTTCTTGGACTAAAATAAAGACTAAAATGCTCTGACTTAAGTCGACTAAAACTAGACTAAATAAAAATGCGATGATGTCGACTAAATGTGATAAAAACTAACAAACGATGCTGAAACTGGACTAAGACTAAAACTAAATTAAAAAATGGCTGCTAAAATTAACACTACTCAGACCTGAACATTGAAAGGCACAGGAAGACAGTTATAACGTTTTCCTTCTGTCACCTACAGTAAAGAGCATATTGAGGATTTAAGGATTTATGTCTTAGCAGAAAAGCTAATTAAAGCTGTTCATCTTTATTAGAATTGTTCACAAATCTGCCAAAACTACTGTCAGACACATGCAGTTGTTTTTTTTTAGAAAACTGCTGCCTGTATCCTCACTTACACTTAGTGGAGAACATCACCCTAGTTTTTAAGTACTTCTACTAAGTCCCAATACAGTATCTTAGAGAATGGACTTTAGAATATTTCTGTTAGTCTATAAATTACATAATGGCTTAGACCCAAAAAACATTAGACTTGTTGTCAGTATCAACCTCCAACACATCTCAGGTCCTATGGCTCAAGTCTACTCTGCATATCCATAACCAAACATAAAGAAGCAGATTTAAGTTCTTATGCTGCACTAATCTGGCATAAACTCTCAGACAACTAATAAAAGACTGAAACCCTAGAATCCTTTGAATCCAGATCAAAAACTCATTAAATCAGCCCTTTGATTGGACTATCTAAGAAGTTTTTTAAAGTTTTCATTCCAACTTTCCTTTCATTTACTCAGTAATATGTTTGTTTTATCTATCTTAATATTTGTATGCATTTGTTCAGTTATCTATAATCTTAATATATTATTTCTTGGTGAATATGAATAATTTGTATACTGATTGATAAAAGATGGATGGATGGATGGATGGATGGATGGATGGATGGATGGATGGATGGATGGATGGATGGATGGATGGATAGATGATTGGGTGGACGGATGGATGGATGGATGGATGGATGATAGATAGATAGATAGATAGATAGATAGATAGATAGATAGATAGATAGATAGATAGATAGATAGATAGATAGATAGATAGATAGATAGATAGATATGAAAAAACCCATGGTTTGGTTTATAAGGAAAGATTAGGTCTAATAAATACATTGCAGAATGGTAAGGTTGAATTAAATTTCAAATGTCTCTGAACTTAACTGTTCTGGTCAGCAGGTGTTAGTATTTGCTTTTCTTTTACGTTTTACGCTTCCTTTTTGTGGTCATTACGGTATTCAATATAACCATATTTCTGCCATATCAATTATTTAATTTGTGTTCAATTTCTTAATACGTTTTTGTTGTTGTTGTGTTCTCTTTAGTTTGTTGACCATAATAAGTCTTCTGGCTCTTTTCTCTGAGTGTCAAAATCTTCAAACATCACCACTCAGTTTTTAGGCCAGTTCATTGGTAACAGTTCAAACTGTTTTGGTAACTGCAGTATCAAACGTACAACATTGTTCTGAAAACGTGTCATAATAAAACACTGAATGAATAATAAAACAACAAATTTCTTCAACTGTTAAATGTATTTATGCCAGACTTATTATGTATAAGAGTACAATAGCAAGCTACCATTAGGTAGCTTTAATTTTTCCTCTGAGCTCCTATCCTTCAGTTTGATGCTGCTTTGTCAGTTCAGCTTCCTTTCTCTTATTAAATAACTCTCACTTTCTAGTACGTTCATTCTACCATAACTCGTTCACATCCTCAATTACCTCACCTAGTTTCTTTGTCATTTACCACTCCTACTTTAGTATTTAGTATACTTTTGTTTCATTGTTCCTTATTGAATGCTTCGGCAGCATTCACTCTTTTTATATTGTTAGCTGGTCCAGCTAAAACTCTAACATGTCTATAACCAATACACATGCAGAAATAAAACAAAAATATCAAAAGAATTGAAAACCTAAGATGTGAACTGTTCACTCACTGCATTTGTTGCAAATCGAGTAGAAACAAGATGATTATTCTTACTTTTATTATAAATGTCCACCTCTAATATGTTTTTAAAAATCTCTGTTTTATTATTTTAGAGCAGCAAGCTGTTAGAGCTGAATCTAAGCAGACAGGGAAGCATTTTAGATGCAATTTTCCCCAAATCAGCTGAGGCTTCAAAAACAGATGGAAGGGGAAGTGAGCTGTAAGTGCACTTGTGATTATAGTGCTTGGGAAATCTGTATGATACAATCAAATTTTAGCAAAAGAAAGACAATTCCTTTTTCCATAAGTACAACCTGCAAAACAAGCCATATTATGCAAAGAATAAATAGGCTTTATCTTAAAACAGAGGAAGTTGCAGCAACTAATAACAACTTCTTTGGTGTCAAGGTAGTTATTGTAAGTAGGGTTAATAATCCTGAAATAAAAAAAACAAAACATGAAAATCTCTAAATAAATTGCATTTTTGGTTGCCTTAACAATAAGTTTAGCCAACTGAATATATTTTTATTTTATTAATATTTATTCGACCCTATATTTTTGCAGGAAATATGTGCATTGTATTTTACAGATGTGCAAAAACAGAGAAAATAATGGTTATAGTAAGAAATTAAAATATTTACAGGATTGTAACGTGGTGACCTGGTGGGCCTACCAGGTCACCTCTAAGGTGTTTGGAGTAACGGTATTTTGTAATGGTGTTACAGCATTGATAACTGCTTTAGTCTTTCATTTAAAAAGCAATCTAATAAATAACTTTTCACTTTTTGGCAACGTCTTATGTTTCCTGCAACATAATGCAGTATGTTACTTCAAGTTAATTCACAAAAGAGACTTTTCCTCAGTGTGCCATCTCGGCTCTGTCTGTATAAAGGCTCTTTACTGCGGGGAGGAGCAGGGAGCTGAGATTTGCATATGCAAAGCTGACTGACTGAGAGGAGCTGAGGTAGAGGCATATGTGACGCCAATTGGCAGAGGAGCTGTAATGTGGGCAGATGTTCAGCATACCTTGAAAACAGACTGAGAGGAAAAATAATGCGGAGCCTCTCATTCAATGAGAGACTTCCTAAAGAAATTCACTTGTTGAAATCAAAGGCTAAATGTTTCTGTGATTTGCTCATTATATCAAGGAACAAAGACCTAATAAAAGTTGGTAAGAAACATCTGTAAGCGGAAGAAGCTCTTTCCATCATCTTGACAAAGACTGACATTTGACTGCCCACTCACCATCTTAACCTTCTGAGATTAATTTCATGCTGGAATAGAGAAAATCCTGTTTAATTCTTTTGCAAAGTACATAATTTAATCTATGGGTGGGCAATATATCAATTATACTTTATGTATCCAAAGTTTCAGCACACACAGTAGTTACAATAACTCTATGGCAACCATCAAGTACAATTTCTCATGACGACATTAAGCAGTCTGCATCTATTTCACTGAGAGCTTCATTTTTCCCACACGCTTTGAACGCATCATAAATCACTCCTCCAAACAGGATTATTTATCGTGTATCGCGATTATAGCCAAAAAGTATCATGATAATAGATTTTCTAGCACCAATTAAATTTTTTTTAATGCTTGATCAATGTTATTTTTCAGTTACATACCTATTTAAATGCTGTAAACATGCAAAGGTATTAAGTTCTAAAACACAACTTCCTATAGAGTTATTTTATTATAAACAACAAAGATAAGCCTATCTACTGTACATAATTATGTTGCAATCACTTGTCCCACCACACACTATAATGGTACAGATTAAATATCCATTGTTCTCAGCTGGTTATTCCTTTTAATTTATTATTTGATTCATTCATTATATCAAACTTCTGAGATCTCATAACTGAACTTTTAGTTGTATTTAAAGTTACATGACAGAAAAATTCTTTGACATTACATATAATAAAAAGTATCTTCTTAGTTACTTTGAGTGGTAGGTGGTTACTTTTAACATGCAGAAAGTGAGTTTCTAACTCAGACACTTTTATGAGAAGTAGTTATTAACTGTAACTAGCTTCTTTTTTAGGTAAAGTTCCAAACATTGCTCCTCGACATTAACGGAAAGGAAGTGAATTTTGTTCCTGTGAGGTCATGTCAGCACAATCGTCTGAGTTTTTAGTAACACGAAAGGAATGCAGTGATCGGGTTAACACTTATTGACAGCTTCTGGACTTACATATCATAATCACATATTAGGGCTCCCTGCTGCCCCAGTGAGGAGATAAGCAGTGTAGTGGGGAACTGAGCTGATGGAGACCTTCCTTTACTTCTTGGTTCAGTTGTAAGTGAATTTGGTGCTAATGTGTGCTAATATAGAACCATCCATCATCTTTACCAGCTTCATCAGTCAGGGTCACAGTGGGCCTGGAGTTCTCTCCAGCAGTCTATTGGCAAACGGCAGGGTACACGCTGGAGGGGTCGCCAGTCCATCGCAGGGCAACACAGATACAATTAAAGACAATTTAGAGTTGCCATTTAACCTGATAGTTATGTGTTTGCACTTTGGAAGGATGCTGGGGTACCTGGAGAGAACCACCATATACTAGGGAGAACATGCAAACTCCATGCAGCTATGGGCTACTGTATGAACTGAATCCAGAGCCTTTGTGCTACATGTACAAGGCAGCAGTGCTACAAACTGCACCCCCTTGCAACTTACTAACAGAACCGGTAACAGCTAAGAAATGATGGATTTAAACTTGAGTTACTAATTTAAGCTAAATTTGTAATAGACCTGTGACCACATACCCTATTCATACTGTATGGATCATTGAAGAAAAATAATTCAGAATAAGCAAAACATAAAAACTGAATAGTGATTTTATTGCATTTGCAATATTCCGATCCCTCTTTAAACAAAAAAAAGAAAAATCCAGCTTTATGCTATAAGATGACCTGATTTTCAATTAATTGGCTTTTGTTTATACTGTTTTGGCCAACGATGGAAAATATCAACATACCAAAATTGGCTCTCTTTCTAAAACCTCTTGATCAGGGTTCGGCGACCTGCGGGTCCAGAGCCGCATGCGGCTCTTTAATGTGAAAAAAAGATAGATTTTTTTGTTTGTTTGTTTGTTTTAATATGGTGTGCAGAAGGTCAAGCAAATATTAATTATGTTTCAATGCTGTAAAGATTAGTATCATAAATACATTCAAACAATAAATGTAAAAATTTCTGTGAACAAAGATTTGCTTCATAGCCTGAAACACACATTTCAGCGCGGCGTGGTGGGGAATCTCAAGGTGCTTCCAGGCCAGCCGAGAAACATAGTCCCTCCAGCGTGTTCTGGGTCTCCCCCTGGGCCTCCTAGCGGTGGGACGTGCCTGGAACACCTCACCAGGGAGACGGCCAGGAGGCATCCTGGATGCAGGATTAGTATATTTATGTCTGAATAAAACAACTCTCCACTTATAAGAATCACATTAGCAGATGGATTAATTAACCAACATTAGGGGTTAGGGGTGGTTTCCATCCATCCATCTTCTTCCGCTTATCCGGGGTCGGGTCGCAGGAGTAGCAGCTTCAGTAGGGAGGCGTCCCTACTGAGACCAGGCGAGAAACATAGTCCCTCTAGCGTGTCCTGGGTCTCCCCCTGGGCCTCCTCCCGGTGGGACGTGCCTGGAACACCTCACTAGGGAGACGTCCAGGAGGCATCCTAACCAGATGCCCGAGGCACCTCAACTGGCTCCTCTCGATGTGGAGGAGCTGCGGCTCTACTCTGAGTCCCCCCCAGATGACTGAGCTCCTCACCCTATCTCTAAGGGAGAGCCCAGATACACTATGGAGAAAACTAATTTCAGCCGCTTGTATCCGGGATCTCATGACCCAAAGCTCATGACCATAGATGAGGGTAGGAACATACATAGATCGACCGGTAAATCGAGAGCTTTGCTTTTTGGCTCAGCTGTCTCTTTACCACAACAGACCAGTACAGTGCACGCTTCACAGCAGACGCCGCACCATTCTGGCTATCGATCTCCTGCTCCACCTTACCCTCATTCGTGAGCAAGACCCCAAGATACTTAAACTCCTCCACTAGGGGCAATACATCCTCCCCAACCTGGAGAAGGCACTCTACCCTTTTCTGGCTCAAGATCATGGTCTCGGATTTGGAGGCACTGATCCTCATCCCGGCCGCTTCACACTCGGCTGCGAACCGCTCAAGTGAGCACTGTAGATTACGCCCTGATGAAGCCAACAGAACCACATCATCTGCGAATAACAGAGATGCAGTCCTAAGGCCACAGAGACAGATCCCCTCAACACCTTGGCTGCGCCTAGAAATTCTGTCCATAAAAGTTATGAACAGAATCAGTGACAAAGGGCAACCTTGGCGGAGTCCAACCCTCACCGGAAATGAGTCCGACTTACTGCCGGGAATGCGGACCAGGCTTTGACACCAGTCATACAGACCCTATTAAAGGGCCCGCTACTCCATACTCTCCGAGTACCCCCCACAGGACCTCCCGAGGGACAAGGTCGAATGACTTCTCCAGAACCACAAAACACATGTTGAGTGGTTGGGCAAACTCCCATGCACCCTCCAGAATCCTGTTGAGGGTGTAGAGCTGATCCAGTGTTCCACGGCCAGGACGAAAACCACACTGCTCCTCCTGAATCCGAGATTCGACTATCTGAGGGACCCTCCTTTCCAGTACCCCATAATAGACCTTACCAAAGAGGCTTAAGAGTGTGATTCCTCTGTAGTTGGAACAGACCCTCCGGTCCCCTTTTTTAAATAGGGGGACCACCACCCCAGTGTGCCAATCCAGGGGAACTGCTACCGATGTCCACGCAATGTTACAGAGCCGCATAAACCAACAGAGCCCGACAACATCCAGAGCCCTCAGGTACTCAGGACGAATCTCATCCACCCCTGGAGGCTTGCCACCGAGGCACTTTTTAACCACCTCAGTGACTTCAGCAACAGAGACCCAAGCCGGAGCCCCCAGGCTCTGCTTCCTCAATGGAAAACATGTTGGTGGGATTAAGGAGGTCTTCGAAGTACTCTGCCCACCAACATACGACGTCCCGAGTCGAGGTCAGCCGTACACCACCCCCACTATAAATAGTGTTGGTACTACACTGCTTCCCCCTCCTGAGATGCCAGATTGTAGACCAGAATCGTTTCGAAGTCGTACGGAAGTCTCCATGGCCTTTCTGAACTCTTCCCACGCCCGAGTTTTTGCTTCAGCGCTCAGCCGAGCCACCTGCCGCTTTGGTGTCCACCAGCATGTTAGAGGGTTGCCACTGCGACATGCACCGACAAACTTGCAGCCACAGCTCCGACTAGCCGCCTCAACAATAGAGGCATGGAACATGGTCCACTCAGACTCAATGTCCCCCAACACCCTCGGAATGTGTTCAAAGCTCTGCTGGAGATGGGAGTTAAAGCTCTTTCTCACAGTGGACTCTGTCAGACGTTCCCAGCAAACCCTCACAATACGTTGGGCCTACCAGGTTTGACGGGCGTCCTCCCCCACCACCGGAGCCAACTCACCACCAGGTAGTGATCGGTGGAGAGCTCCACCCCTCTCTTCACTCAAATGTCCAAGACATGTGGTCCCAGGTCAGATGAAACAACAACAAAGTCTATCATTCAACTACGGCCTAGGGTGTCCTGGTGCCAAGAGCACATATGGACACCCTTATGCTTGAACATGGTGTTCGTTATGGACAATCCATGATGAGCGCAGAAGTCCAACACAACTCGAATTCAGGTCAGGTGGGCCATTCCTTCCAACCACGCCTCGCCAGGTCTCACTGTCATTGCCCACTGAGAGTTATAGTCCCCCAGAGGAACAAGGTAGTCCCCCCAGGAGGGGCAGTCTCCAGTATCCCCTCTAAAAACTCAAAAAAGGGTGGGTAATCTGAACTACTGTTTGGCGCATAAGCACAAACAACAGTCAGAACCCGTCCCCCCAGACGTATGCAGAGAGAGGCAACCCTCTCCTTCACAGGGGTGAACCTCAACGTACAGGCACCAAGCTGAGGGGCAACAACAATGCCCACCCCTGCTCGGCGCCTCTCACCAGGGGCAACTCCAGAGTGGAAGAATGTCCAGCCCCTCTCAAGGAGACTAGTTCCAGAGCCAGAGCCATGCGTCGAGGTAAGTCCAACTATCTCTATTTGGAACCTTTCAACCTTGCGCACTAGCTCAGGCTCCTTACCCACCAGAGAGGTAACATTCCATGTCCCAAAAGCTGAGGTACATACCTCCCACTGGCTCAGCCCTCCTCCCATCTCTTCTTATTGTTTCTGCTCCACCAAATCACATCATTGGAGAAGAGATCAGCCCCTTTTTGCAGTTTTCTGGAAACTTTAAAAGTACCAGTCTTAAACTGCTCCTTTCTCATGGATACTGACCAATCTAACCAGTACTCCTGCTAATCTCCTTGAGATTATACAATTCAGCCTTAATCCAATAAAAACGCAGCTGAAAATGCACTCTCTAAAGGAGTCCTCTGGTCCTAGAGCACATTAAAAAAAGACATTCTCCCAGAGGGCTGAGAAATGTTGTGCTAATAAATCAGAATCTTAACTCAAAGTAGAGAGCATAAAAGGATTTCCCACATAACAGCCTGGGAGTGCTGAATGATAAGGGCTAGATTCTTTTTTTAAAATAATAAAAGCATTAATGTTGCTTATCATTAATCTGTGATATTAATCTTAACACCTAACTGGTTTCAGTTGTTTCTCTCAGAAGTGTCTTATTTTTCCCTACTAAATGCGTATTTCATTTCTTTCTCCTTTAATCTCTAAGTCAAGTGATCAGGCCAACTAGAGCAACTAGATTTACTAAAATTTACCAGAAAATAATTAGCAACATGCCCTTTTGCATCTTCCTGCACCTGTACCCACATGTGGTGGTTCTTTATAGGTCATATCAATGATTCTCACTCTGCATGCTTTCACTGCGAGGTCAGTGTAAACAGCCCAGGCGATTCATATCTGCCACTGCAGCTGCAACAGATGCCATAAAAACTAAATTTGTCCTCATCATTGATTCGGTCCTGCCTGCTCGCAGATCAATGATCATATGCTGTAATAAAATAAAGTAAACTGCTGCTGGGTAGTGAGTTATTTCCAAATGAATGATTAAGTGTGTGTGTGTGTGCGCACTTCTACTTGCAGCTGAGTGCAAGCTTTTTTTTTTATGTTTTACTTGTTAAGAGAGCACTTTGATGTATAGTGAGGACCTTTTTTTCTAGTCCTAATTTTTTGGGCTATGGTCTAGGCTGGAAAAGAGAAAGGTTTGAAAACTAATGGAAGTCAATACAATGTCCTTCGTATGTATAAAAAACATGGGTGTGTGGGTATTTGTTACCTTGTGAGGACAGTGTACGGTCAACTTCCCATGATAAGGGTAACTTTTGGGGACATGTTCTAGTAGGGGCCAGTTGACGGGTCCCCCATCAGGAAACGTTCTCTTGTTGGGTTGAGGTTAGGTTTAGGAGTGAAATGGCTTAGCTTAGGGTAAGGGTCTGCTTTAGGCCATTAAAATGACAGCAAAATAAATAGAAGTCAATATGGAAGGGTGAGTGAGTGGGGGATATTGGACCATATGTAGGACTTATGAATCCCAGTATCACATATCAGTACATGTAGAGCCGCTTTACGAGTACCTATCCTGCCTTGGGCTGTTTTAGTTTGCAAACCAAGTGTGGATCCAACAATGAGAGAGGCATACAAACAGCCTGAGGAAACAACTTCCTCTAGTGGCCACTAGTGTGCAGCATCTGTGAAAGCACTCCTGCAGGGCTCAGGATCCTTGCATCTGGAAACACTAAACCAAGAAGTTTCATTATTAACACACACACACACACACACACACACACACACACACACACACACACACACACACACACACACACACACACACACACACACACACACACCAATTTCTAACAAAAAATCTGACTACTTTTTATTTCATTGCATATATAATCTGCTAAATATTAGATGATGGGCTATACTAAAAAGGACATGACTATTTGTTGCTTAACAGGGAACTCTGTGGCCTTAAAAGCTGCCTGATAAATATGTTTTACAGTGATTGAGTTTATGTTGTAAAATTATTCAGTGCTTGCGGTAAATTACTCACATTACAACACCAACATTCTGTTAGGATGACATAAAGAGATCTGGTTTTCTAAATACTTCTATTATTGCTATTATCGGTTCCACTTTACTGCTGTGTACTCTCGCTATAAAGATCCAACAAATCAAATTGATGTAAATTTTGCGTTTTTAATGTGTCCACCTTTGTTGAAATGTCTTTTTTTTTTTTTTTTTTAGTAAAAATCCAGCTGATCGTTTGTTAAAGAAAGTGGAAATCATGATCAGAAGAACTAAAGAACAAGTCATGAATAGCAAAGTTGAGGGGAAGTTTTATTTATTGTAAAATAGTGTGTCAGGCTTTGAACATTTCACAGAGCACTGTTCAATCTATAATCTGAAAAAGGAAGTTGGCATTTCTGCAAACCTAACAAGACAAGGCCGCCAACTTAAACTGGCAGGCTGGGCAAAAAATCTAATAGAATATGCCAAGAGGCCCATTTTAATTTAACGAATGGAGTTTCAAAGCTAAGATGGAAGTTTGTACAGAAAAGAAAAATTCTACTAAGGTGTAAAAGAAGGTTGTCAGATGAGACCCAAACAAAACATGCAATAATAAAAAGAAACCAAAACAAACAAACAAACAAACAAACAAACAAACAAAAACCCATTTCATTTAAACCTGAATGCACATTCTCTATGGTTACATACATGGGTGGCAGTTCGGGATACATTTCTTCAGAAGGAGCAGCTGGTGTGTGTTCATAAGAGTATGGATTGAGATAAATACATGGAACATATTGAATAAATTATTATGATCTACAAAATAAAACAATGAATATAAAGCCAGAGCGACAATTGAAAGATATATCAGAGTCTGTTTATGTTTTCGGATGATAAGGCCAGACCGAAAACCTTATTTAGAACATCAGTCAAGACCTAGAACTGTTCCTGTTAACAGGGGATCTGCATTTAAAATGACTAAGCTTCTGCTCTTTCTCTTATATTCTCTATTTCATTTTATGCACTGTTTTGAGTTGTTTTATCACATAAAATGTCAATAAAATATGTGATAAATCCCCAAAACCCAAATTTTGTAGAAAAAAAGAAAAGAAAAAAAAAAAAGATTAACTGTGAGTCATTTTAAAAAGCAACTTAAAAAAAAAAGTAAACATTCATTGTAAACCAAAACAATTTCAGGATGAGTATGAGATCAGGACAAGTAAACAAAATGTTAAGACATGGAGAAGTTCAGGGGGAGCGCCCCTGGGGCCTCGGGTCCCTGGGGCCCATGGCCTGTTCAACTTTGGGGTGGCTGGCTGCTGGCAGAGCGCGCTCCTGGGGGCTTCGGCATTGCATCGGCCGGGGGATTTGCTCTGGGACATTTCTCCTCTTTTCCTAGTGGAGGGGTGGAATTCCTGGGTCGGCCGCTCTTTGGCACCTTTGCTCTGGGGGATCCCTTTGGGTGTCTGGGGTTTTAGGTCCCCCGGCGCTTGCCTCGGTGCTCTGGGGGGGCAGGTCTTTGGCTCTTCACAACCACCATTGAGCATTTTCCCTTTGGATAAACTTTGCATGTACAAGTGCACTCTCACAAACAACTACAGGTGCTTGGTTCCAGGTATTTAGAGATTTACTTCCATACAGAAAGCCCATATTCTTATCTTCAGCTACCACAGTATATATGTCAGATTAAATAAGACCACTTCAGCGATACATATATCATATATCAGTTGGTTGTGCTGTTCCTTTTTTACACCTCTTTTTCCCGTTTTTACTTTCCTGTTCTACCTACATTGCAGTGTTCACATAATCTGTAATACTCCCTGCATGAATTATATTAAAGCAATTTATATGCATCAAGCAGAGCACTGTGGCGATAGCCATACTGGTCCACTTGTGAAAGTAAAATCTATTGGGCATTTTTTTGGCATCAAGACAATTATTCTTATTGCCACATTGCCAGACAGGACACTGTTAAAAAATAATAATAAAAAAAAAAAAAAAAAAAAAAAAAAAAAAAAAATATATATATATATATATATATATATATATATATATATATATATATATATATATATATATATATATATATATATATATATATATATATATATATATATATATAAATGGAGCACTTAATGCTGCACATTTAAAAGATTTATATGCACAATGCAAAAATCTAATTTGTTACAAAAATGTTACATGTTTTAGTATAATTGTTTGGGTTTACAGTGTTTGTGAGTATAACTTTAAATGGATCTGATTTTGAGTTGATCCTGAAGGAAGCATCTAGAATACTGTTTTTATTTAAGACAGTTATAGATTCTCTTATTCCACGTGCAGCAAAGATTTCCCTCCTCAAACTTTCCCTGATAAAACTCTGTGCCAATCACGCAACAGATACCGTCACTCGCTTGCTTCTCATTGGCTGCAGACTGACATTAGGATTCCAGCTGTTTTACCCCATTCCCATCTCCAGCTTGAACTTACATACCCATACCGGGGAGGAGGGCCCTCTGAGCGCTCCCGCGATCCTATTGGCACAGAGCTGGCAGGGAGCCCGGCGGAGGCGGAGAGCGAGAAGTTTTGGAGAACACCCACCTATCCCCCCCTTCTCTCTCTCCCCCCATCACCATCCAGCTGTGAAAGCTTCGTGGATGGACGGAACCGAGCAGTGCAGTCTGGAGCAGACCTGAGCGAGAGCAGAAACCACCGGTCATTCTTGTGCGCAACAGCAGAGGAGGAGGGGGGCACGGAGTGTTCCAGGCTTACAGTGCGCAACGAGGATGCGCAGCAGCATCTCCATGGATCTTTAAGAAGATATAACTGATAAAGAATCAGTGCGCTGGAAACTGTATTGGATGCGACTAAAAGTGTTGGATTCTCTTGTTGAATGAGGGAAAACCAGGCTGTGGATTTATGTTTTTTCTTTTGGAGGGTTTTCTCATCTGCTTTAAGAAGAAGTAAGTTTGCGCGCAGCGTCAATGTTTTAACGAAGGCTTAATGGTTTTTTTAAATCCGCATGAGATGGCCATGAGTTGCCGGTGAGGCCCCCTGGAGAGGCATCTTCTCGGAGCGCCGGGGGGGACCGGGGCCTGAGCGCACAGCGTCTGCATCAGCGCAGCGCACCACCTGGAAACTATATACGCTCCGCTTGACGCACAAAACCCACAAGAAGGGAGAGGGTGTCCACTTTTTTAAACCATTCAACACGCTGCTCTCATCTCTTTTTTTTTCTTAAATCTTTTTTATCGTCTTGCAAATGGAGTTTTTTTCCCCCCCAGGCTGGTGCGGACTTTACTGCTCGAAAAGAAACTGATCATGTGATGACTGAGCGCGCTTTTGGCACATCTACAGAGTCCCTTACAGGTAAATATGGAAACAGAATAAAGCAGCATTCTTTTTGGGAAAATAATGACATTATATCAACTCATGATTAGTGTTATTGTTTGTAAGTCGATGCTGAAGTGTAGAAATGAACAGTTGACTGCGGGCAATCGGTGCTTTGTTTCCGCGCAGAAGGAATGCAGCGCAGAACTGTCAGACGCTCAGAAAGCCCTATTCACTGACACTTTGATCTAATCTGAAAAAAGCGACTCTTGTCTGGTTTAATTAGTTTTATTTCTAAATGATGCATGGTGGTATTTGGATGTTTGCAATGGATAAAAACATAAAGATGAACCGAGAACAGCAATGCGAAGATCTGACTACTTTTAATTTGGGTCCATGGTTTCTAAACAAATAATTGATCTTTGTGCTGCTTAACTACTCTGGGCTTTATTTATTTGTTTATTTTTTGTATAGTCTGATAAAAACTATGCCTGATAAACAACAAAAAAATCTTGGTACAAATTTCATATTTGGATTGGATTCAATATTTCATAAAATCAACTAAATGTAAGATCTGGAAACACTGCAGTGAATGTACAGATAAATAAATAACAGTCCAATATCTATGTTTATTTATCAATTATAGGTAGGTATTGGATGCATTACTGCCATTCAATGTGTTTCATTAATAATATTTTTTTTCACATGTGAAAACTAGATGTTTGTGCACCAGTTGCCAAAATGGTGCAATAACTATTAGTTCAATCTGAAAAACTCACACAGAGAGAAAAGATAATTAGAATAATTTATTGATAAGAAAGTATAGTCTTTGGCGCTCAGACCTCGGCAGGAACATTCATGCTGAATTATGCTTTAACATGCATGAGTAGATGAATGTGAATAGGGATGTTCCCCCGGGCCTGAAACTGGTGGTGGTTTAATCCGAGCTGGTTGACAAGGTGATCTGCTGGGCAGAATTGTGGGACTAGAAGACTGAGGGAGCTGACGCCGGGGCTTCACTCAGACTCGGGATATAGAGGTCCTGCTTGGTGATGCAGGTACCGTGAACTGTCCATGATGAGCAAGCATGAAGCGACAGTGGAGAGGAAAAACTCCCCTTGGGAAGAAACCTCTGGCAGGACCGGGCTCAACATGGTGGTCTTCTGCCGGACCAATGCAATGAGATGAGGGATGGTGACAACTGGGATTAATACTCTCTGATGAGGTTGAGGTAAAGTCGTGTCATGGAGGACGATTCAGCTGCGATGGCGGAGAAGGGGATGGAGGTGGGTGGATTGTCGTCTGAATCGAAATCCGACATTGCGATTGCAGGATAGCGGCTGTGGTGAGATTTGAGGGAGTTTATAAAGTGGAAGCAGGACGCTGATTTGGCTTCATGGTGGAGTAGTTCAAAGCTGATTGGCTCGCTTCAGAGACGGATCGGCTTCTGATTGATGGAGGTAAGTCAGAGTTTCTTCAATTGAACTTCCGCTAGAGCTTCATTTCAATCTGAAAAACTCACACAGAGAGAAAAGATAATTAGAAGAATTTATTGATAAGAAAGTATAGTCTTTGGCGCTCAGACCTCGGCAGGAACATTCATGCTGAATTATGCTTTAACATGCATGAGTAGATGAATGTGAATAGGGATGTTCCCCCCAAAAAGCTGAGGTTGAGGCCGGAGAGTCCGTATGCTCGTAGGGCATACACTAGGGACAGAATAAAGAATGCGTAATGAAATGCTGAGAAGGTTTGCGAACAACTTACCGAGCCAGGTTGTTGATGAGGATGGCGACCACGGTAGACGCCGAAAACTTACCGATGATGATTTACCCATGATGATGATGATGAACCCGCGATGATGATGATGATGATGAACCCGTGATGATGATGAACCCATGATGATGATGATGATGATGATGATGAACCCATGATGATGATGATGATGATGAACCCGTGATGATGATGAACCTGTGATGATGATGATGAACCCGTGATGATGATGAACCCGTGATGATGATGATGATGATGAGCCCGTGATGATGATGATGATGAACCCGTGATGATGATGATGATGATGATGAACCCGTGATGATGATGAACCCATGATGATGATGATGATGATGATGAACCCACCATGATGAGTATGATGATGAACCCATGATGATGATGATGAATCCGTGATGATGATGATGAATCCGTGATGATGATGATGATGATGATGATGAACCCATGATGATGATGATGAATCCGTGATGATGATGATGAACCCATGATGATGATGATGAATCCGTGATGATGATGATGATGATGATGATGATGAACCCATGATGATGATGATGATGATTTACCCATGATGATGATGATGATGAACCCATGATGATGATGATCCCATGATGATGATGATCCCATGATGATGATGAACCCATGATGATGATGATGATGATTTACCCATGATGATGATGATGATTTACCCATGATGATGATGATGATTTACCCATGATGATGATTTACCCATGATGATGATGATGAACCCATGATGATGATGATGATTTACCCATGATGATGATGATGATGATGATGATGAACCTATGATGATGATGATGACTTACCCATGATGATGACGATGAATCTTGCGGATGACGATGATGATGATGAATCCTGCGGATGACGATGATGAATCCTGCGGATGACGATGATGAATCCTGTGGATGATGATGATGATGAATCCTGCGGATGATGATGATGATGATGATGATGATGATGAATCCTGCGGATGATGATGATGATGATGAATCCTGCGGATGATGATGAATCCTGCGGATGATGATGATGAATCCTGCGGATGATGATGATGATGATGACGATGATGTATCTCATTATGATGACGATGATAATGAATCTTGCGGATGAGTCTGATAATGAATCTTGCGGATGAGTCTGAAAATGATCTTGCGGATGAGTCCATATAGAACATATAACATGACGGGATACAGACATGACGAGACGCAGACATGGTGCATATTGATGCATTGGAAATGCAAGCAAAATGGCGTAAAGGATGCATGACGAGACACGACTAGACACAGATAGGGAGCATGTGATGCATTAGGGAATGAATCTTGCGGATGTGTCTGATAATGAATCTTGCAGATGAGTCTGATAATGAATCTTGCGGATGAGTCTGATAATGAATCTTGCGGATGAGTCTGATAATGAATCTTGCAGATGAGTCTGATAATGAATCTTGCGGATGAGTCTGATAATGAATCTTGCGGATGAGTCTGATAATGAATCTTGCGGATGAGTCTGATAATGAATCTTGCGGATGAGTCTGATAATGATCTTGCGGATGATAACATATATGAAGAATTGATGCATTAGGGAATGCATGACGAGACACAGACCAGACGTGACGTGACACACAGGAGAATGCATGTAAATGCCTGACATAAAGGTGAGATTGCATGAATGCGAGCCAGAATGAAGACAGCATGAATATAGCAAGGAGACAGCATGGAAGACTGGATGAAGCAGGGAATAATGAAGAAAACTGATAAGGAGTGGGAGTAGAAAATGAGTTAGAGGATGGTCGTGATTAGGTCAGAAAATTATGAGAATGAGTTGAACCACCACCAGTATTTGTAATAGAGTTACCTAGAGGCAGAGAGAGCGCTGAGCTGCGAGAATTGGTGAGAGTTCTGGGCGGATGAATGAGGTATAGGCTGGTGAACCATCGGCCCAGAGCTGAGGGAAGCCTCAGAACCACGCGAGTAGCTGGGAAGCAGCTGCTCGGTCCAGAACGAATGCCCAGATTACCTACTAGAGGGAAGGCCACATGATTCTAAGAGTATCCTGAGTTGGTGAAGGAACCATGAGTGGACGTAGGGTAACCCTTGGGCGAAATGAAAGTGCTTAGAATGCCTGAAACATGACGCGCCGAGATGATGAAACGTTAGTGACTGCTGCCAGTGATGCTTCTGATGAAGGGCATGAGAGACTGGGAGGAGGAGTGACTTTATTAGTGGCTTCAACTACTACGATGTTATCGCAGTGGGCGGACGCGATACCTTCCCAAAGCCCCACGATGGCAAGCTAGCTAAGGGAAGACCTCACACAAGCAGATAATTGGGTGTGAATAAAAGAGGCCATGAACCCACGAACCACCTGTCCTGAAGAACCACCCAAAACCTACGGATGCAGCATCCGTAAAATTTTTGAAGCATGGCAGGAGATAGATAATGTCGACATAGAAAAGAAATTTCGTTCCAATTTAGAAGCAGTCTGACCAGGAGATCCGAACGGCAGCCTACGTTCAGTAATCTGACCAAGGAGAGGGACGGAAATTGCCGGATCAAGCAACTGGGAATGAAAGAGCGGCCTTGAGAAATAAGCGCATGGCAAATTAGCTGACCTAGCAAGGAGCGCAATTGGCGTTTAGAAATGACTGATGGAGAACACCAGTTTTGTATTTTTTATTTTTTTTTATTATTATTATTATTATTATTATTATTATCAAACGACAGATTATGAGGAGACAAGACGATAATCAGAAAAATAATAAGGGGTGGTAAGATGACGGGCTGCTAAGACTGAGGTACGACTTATGTGAAGCGTGCACGGCGGGGATAGACTGATATTGAATGGCCTCCTGCGGAAGCTATGGTTATGGATAGATGCTGAATGCGGCAGGAAATTGCCAATAGAGGATCTCTGAATAGACGGAGATCGGATGATTAAGGAAAACTGTGACGTCACCTGCTGAAGCGACCTGCTGATTGACTTCAGGGGAGGGAAGAATAGAAAGACTAAATTAAAATATTTCCCCTGAATAATTAGAACGAGGCTAGTGGAAATATCAGCATGCATGTTAATATAAGGTATGCCTGAATAAGAGGCAGGCAAAGTATAAATAGCGAACTCAAATAGATAGAAAATTATGAATGAAAACATGGTTGAATACGTCTTACCTAAGGCTGGCCCGGGGCGGGCGTTCCCTAATATGAATGAGGGGAGGGGGAGGTCCGTCTGAGCAGACAGCGGCAGGGATGACGTGGCAGTGCAGGGATTTCCACGTTTGGAGCGTGCGGACAGCGTCAAACGGATTGAGTGAGAGAGTCCGGTGGAGCGGAGGGAGGCTGAGAGCTGTTAAACGCCAGAAGGGCTAGACGGGGGAGCTGTTATGAATCAGGAAGCTGAAGAAGGTCCAAGGCTGCATCGAAACGATGAGAAGGAGCGGGCGTAGTGGTGACTGCTGCTGGGACAGATCCGGGAGGCCTTCTGCGCTTGGCGAGGGGAGCGGAGGACTTGCATGTCTTTTGCGGCCAGGAATCGGAGCAGATTGAAGAGCGGAAGGCGAGGGAGATGAATCACGAGGAGGTAAGAGGGAGGCTCGTTGAGACATCTGAGCAGAGTCTAGGTCGGAGTCTGGCAATATACCCTTGGAGTGTAACGCGGAAGAAGGAGATGAGAGCGGCTAGACGGGAGCTTCTCCGAGCAGGGAAAATTGGATTGTCGTCTGAATCGAAATCCGA
Organism: Cyprinodon tularosa; assembly: GCF_016077235.1. NCBI lineage: Eukaryota > Metazoa > Chordata > Actinopteri > Cyprinodontiformes > Cyprinodontidae > Cyprinodon > Cyprinodon tularosa. The sequence goes on along the minus strand of NW_024038395.1, from coordinate 529,714 downwards.
CATTGCGATTGCAGGATAGCGGCTGTGGTGAGATTTGAGGGAGTTTATAAAGTGGAAGCAGGACGCTGATTTGGCTTCATGGTGGAGTAGTTCGAAGCTGATTGGCTCGCTTCAGAGACGGATCGGCTTCTGATTGATGGAGGTAAGTCAGAGTTTCTTCAATTGAACTTCCGCTAGAGCTTCATGTGTCAGCAGGTGGCAAAATCAATAAATCTCAATAAAATTCAGTCAGCTTTAATAAGGGGGGCAAACAATTTAATGCTTTTTATTGTCTTTTTAATAATTTAATTCTTTAGCTCACATTTTGAGCTTAATGGAAATAAAGTGAGGATGAAGTTGGACAAATGTGCAAGAAATCCTAAATAAACACAAGTTGTGGTTTATTGGCTTCAAAGTAAGTTTGGATTTGGAATATTTGTGATGATCTCCAGATATGCTGTCCAACACATAAATCACAGAAATAAGTTTAATTTTTTTTTTTTATTTGGAACATTTAACATACAAACATTAAGTGCTTTTTTTATATCCACACTTTAATAAGAAATTGTAGGCCTTCAAGGTTTGTAATTTAAAACATTTTTTTTTTTTTTTTTTACAAACTATTAAGATGTTCTATGAAGGCTGCCAGCATCTAAGTCAAACCTAACACCCTTCCACTTTGGGCCTAGATTCCTGGCAGATTCCCACTGACACCTGAGGGGTGAGTTAAATGCAGGAATCGAACTGGACTGTAATGTTCATTTGCATTGAGCAACAAAGTTGATTATCAGATAACTGAGTTAGGAAGTGTGCTAGCCATTTAGACTTTATAGATAGTCTTTGATTCAGTGCAGAAAACCTTTCATACCCACATCCAAACAATTTCCAAAATTTGCTGAGTTTATAAACAAATTCTTGAAGAAAAAAAAACATCTTTGCATTTTGAACGATATCTTTGACACGAAAAATAACAGACAAGTTTCAATCCTGATGTTTAAGGGATAGCTATTTTACTAAGGTAAAATAAAAAATGCTGTTAGAATGTAAATCACTTTCCAACAGTAGATTTAAAAATGAAAATGTTCAATAGAAATAAAAATCAAACTATGTTGACTAATGGATTGATGCACAACAAAATAAATGTTTACAGTGTAAGTATGCATGTTTTCCAAATTTACTCAGAAAGTTAACTTTAGTCCTCTAATGCATGAATTATGATAAAATGATTTTTTTTACTAAGTATGTTTATCGATCTTTAGGAATGTAAAACAAGGTTTGAAAACATTTTGGTAATACTTTATTTTACAGTACATCAATAGCCATGTAATAACCTGGTAATAACTCAACAAGTCACAATATATTACTGTGTAACAAGAAAAACTTTATTTATACCAACAGATTACAAAGTAAATTTTATCTTATGATAAATACGAGTTTAGTTAAGAAGATTGGCTTGCTGTCTTCTTCGTTTGGTTTTCTGTTATATGCCAAATAATAATCTGCATTTTACTAGATTATAGCATTCGTTTATTGCTGTCAGTGAAATGAATATGAGATACCAGCTAATAACAGTTTGAAATCTAAGAAGTCTGGCTTTATCTTGTCTGCCTAAATTTTGAAGCAAAAATTCTCCATTGTTGTTACCAAGTAATATAGGATAAATTGCTGTGTTTTTAACCATAATATTGCACGATTATTGATGTACCGTTAAGAAAGTGGTACCAACATTTTTTTCAATCTTTATTCTATAAAGCGATCTTTATTTGTCCAATCAAGTGTACTTAATGCATTTTATACTGTAAAGAAAATCAATGTATCATCAAAGTAGTTGCTCGATGTAGTTGTATTGTAGTTTTACAGTTGCAATATAATATTCTGGTGGAATGGTTGTGCCTTTACTCCGGTGTAGAAACCAAAATATTTGACGTCTTTTGTCTTTTTCCCTGTGTCAGCCATCTTGGTTTAAAGGCATACTATGCTAAATTTTTCTGTTAATATGTTCCATAACGTTTTGGATGATTAAATGAGTAATTTCAGGTCGAACAAAGGTTTTCTCGGCCGCCCTGGTGGTCTGTAGGGGAAATACCGTACAATTGCAGGAGCCCTCGACCCGCACCCACAGTCTTGTGTATCGCGAGACTCGGTCTTGCTTTATGGCGAGAACTGCTACACACCCCCAGTGAAAGGCATGCTCGTTGCTAGTGCTGTGGCGATATTTGTGCAGTTGTAAATGTATGAAAACATGCTAAATTTTCAAACTCGAAAATTGGAACAAAAAAGTCACTTACCGCAGTAGACATGGTGATTCGTTGCATTCGCCTGTCTGCTAAGCTCAAAACAACCGCGCCTGGCTCAACAGAGAAACCAGGAGAACAGCTGAGCATATTTGCGACAGTGCACTTTTACTTTCGCCCTCTGGGGGGAGCCTCGCTGAAAAATCAACACCGGTTGCATAGTATACCTTTAACTTACTTTTTTTCCATTCCAATGATCAATAAATTGGACTTTTCCGTTTGGAATGATGCAATAGCTTCTAGTAGATCAGTCTAAATGCATAAGTGCCAAAAGTTGGTCACTATGCATGAAAAAGTTAAATGACTATTTAAAATGTGTTATATGTACAGAATACATAAAGTAAAACTAATTGACTCCATCTGTAAAGATTATTTCTCATATATACCACAAGCGAATATTTAAACCTAAGGCTTTACCTTGTTACAAGGACATGAATTTTTATTTTATTTTTTACATTATTAACTAAAGTTGTTGGTGGGGTTTTTGTTTTTTTTTGCTGTTCTCTATCTCCTTTTTAACAGGTCACAGGTGTGTAGTCATCAAATTTGAAATTACAGTAATAATTTTGCAAATGTTGCATCAAAGAGGTAATTTTCAAATATTGCAAAGCATTAGGATTTAGATTAGACATATAGCTCAGCTCGACTGACAGCTGCAGTCAATTTCCTTTACAATGACTGCCTCAGGGTTAATGAGCTAGCAAGTTTAACATTAGCGTTAGTGGTGTTGCTAAAGTGGCTCAGGTTGTTACAAAGTTGAAACATTTTTACCAAACAGAAACAAAGTCTTAAAATAAGTTGTAGCTTTTCGTACAATCATATTCATTCATATTATAGCCCATAAACATCTAAGTCCTACTGCTTTCATTTAATAGTGTTCATATGTTGTTTCCAACAGATATAAAAAAGGAAATTTCAACAGCATTGGTATATAAAATAGATTTATCAATAATAATAGATAATAATAAAGTTATTTTAGCAGATTTTACATTTAATTGCACATCATCTGATCCCTTGCAGGAGTTGAGTGATGGCTGAGGATGGGGGAAATCTCTCCTCGCTCCCTAAAGTCAGGGGTTCGGAAAGTCGCTCCTCTCTTCCGAGGAATTTCATCCCACTTAACGACCTGTCCGGGATGACTGCAGAAGGTGGGGAGGGTATTAGCGGAAGCAGCGAGCTGGTGATAGAGCGAGCATCCCCAGCCCCTGATGGGATCTCTGTGGCCGGGGACGAGGGTTCCACGCAGGGTGGAGGGAAGAGTCAGCCCTACCCTGAGTATGCACCTGTGGTCTTCTTCTACATGAAACAAACCACACCTCCCCGAAGTTGGTGTATCAAAATGGTCCGCAACCCATATCCTTTTTAAAATTTAGGAATACTGATTGAAGTCATCTCAGGTAAGAAACTTCTGCTTGGCTTTGTCCTCAAATATGATGAAGCTACCAACCTATGTTCTTTATTATGTCTTTTGCGTCTGTGAATGACTTACTCTGGTGTTGGGGTTTAGGTGGTTTACACGTGTTTGTTGGAGCTGCAGTCTTCATAATATACAGGAGCAGACGGGAAAGAAAACAATCTGCTGTTTTAGAGCTAGCTTTAGGGCACAGCTTTCCTGGATTTTAATGTATGATATATAATTTATTGAAAATGTGTTTTTTGATGTTTCTTCACTTTTTGTTCTCTTTTGTTCATACGAAAGATGTGTGTCTCCCAACAAGATACATGCTTGAAGTTTTTAAATTGCTTCCTTGTAAATGCAGTTCTGAAAATGGACTGACGGTCTTAATGATATCATACTTTAGCAGAATTGATCATTTTGTACATGCATATGGAAGATTTTACACCCAGGGTCAAATGTAATATAGGCAATATGACGCATAAAATGTTATCTAACAACATTTTATAATATTATTCTTTTAGTTAGTTTTTTTTTTACTTGGGATTGAATTTAACATCACTTGAGATGAATTGTAAGATAAAGTGTTCAGAAAACATTTTAAAAAATGACAATACTTTGGATCAAAACTGTTTTTTAAAACAAAATAAAGGGTTCAACATGCAGCCACAAAAAAGACGAACAGGGAATTGAACTGGAGCCTCAGAAATATCTACATCCATATAAAACAAAGATTGAAAAAACTGAAAAGACATTTAGCATTTAGGCTAGGTGTGTAGCATACAAATAAAACCCCTGAATGTCACATTTTATGTTCCGAGAACCTAAGCTTATGTAAGAGCTGTTCTAAGACAATATTGTTTCTGACATTGCATATTGGTTATCTTTGTTATTACAAATAGAAATTACACTTCTTTGGTAGCAGAACACATATTTAAAAGAAAATCAATATATCCTTATTTTGGGCCCATAATGCTTTGGAACCACAAAGCCCATTTCTATATTACATCATTACTTTACACCAAGTCAGCTCAGATCTAATGTATGCACATATATAAAAGCCTTGGCCCTCCAGTGCATACCCTGCAGCGTTATGTTTCCCAGTCACTGCTACTATTACTCAGAGCCTCCAGCTGACTACTGTACGACTAAGGGGTGTCAGGAAAGAAAATCTTCTGGCTTCCTGTGAAAGGACATATAGTGTGGGGCTGTTATAATTAGATCACTGATACCTGCCCTCGTTGTTTATTGAGCCTTTCCTTCAGGTTAATAGCATCCATTGAAGACACAGGCTTATTGAATCACTCCTGCTGCTGAGGTCCATTATTGATTCATAAGTATTCAGACCTGCAAGAAAAAGATGGAGACACTTTAGGTTGTTTTTCTTCTTCTAGTTTTCAGTTGTAAGGCAAAAATCCAGAATTAGGTGGGATTTAAATATTTTTTTCCATTCTAGACCAATTTTACCTGAATAATTAGTGCTTTTTCCCCTTGTGTTGTGTACGTGAAAATTATTAGGCCACATAGTCACAGCTAGCTAATCTTTTGACATTTGTGCCCATGCCTTCAGTGGTATGTATATTTACAAGTTGATAATTGCGTAATAAACCTCTGGAAAGGTAGGTGATGTAGATGCTGTGATATCCTTTTGCTGCAAAGCTGATAAATCAGAACACAAACTGCTGAGAAAAACGAGAGAGTGCATCAGTTCCAACTCTGAGGCTTTGTTAATAAAATAAGATAAAAATCTGAAAAAGTACAATATATTAGTGAAATTCCCCAAGACATGCCATTACTAGTGAACTATACCTGTTTAGAGGCGACGTTACACTCCCTACCAGAGAATTAGAACTGTTGCATAAAGGAAATCAATTATTTTTTTTATGTTATATTACCAATTACCCCCATCAGTGTAAATGTCATCAATAACTCTAAATTATTCTCTGCATTTGTTGCTAAATTTTAAATATTGCTAGAGTGCAAACTAGACATGGCATAAGATTTTAATGGTTGCAGTCAATAATAATGTCATATTTACACTTTTTTGTGAACAGAACGCATTCTTCTGTTGGAATGATCATAATAAAACACATATATCTGATTTTCTTTGGATTTTTTTATACATAGATGTTTGAAAAAAATGTAACTCTAAACAGTTGAATGTGATTTGGAAGTAAAGGAGAAGTGTAGCATCCCTCTTATAGGCCAGCTTAGCAGGCATGTGCAGCAACAAATGAGGGAAGGTCAGCACTCCTGAACTTTAAGATAAAAATGTTTGTTATGCTGAAAGATTGAAGTCTGTCTTAGTTGAGTAGAAATAAAAGCACAGACCAACTCTAAGCTTTAACAGTTTCTACACATGCAGATGCTGATTGAAAGCTCAGCTGTGCTTCAGTTAGCCCCCCGTTACTCCTCAGACGTCCAGTCTTTGCAGAGATTAGTTACATTCAGACACTAAAATAACTCAATAAAAGTTTGTGTTTGTTTTTATCATCTAAATGTAAGTCGATAAACATGAATCGTTTTAAGATTTGCTTTGTTTATTGCTGTCAATTCATACATACATATGAGATCAGATGTTTCATCTGTGAGAATACAAGTTTAGAAGTTTTTAACTCAAGTTACAAAGTTACACCATTGTAAAACTTCAAGTGCAAATCACAAATTTATCAGCACGACTATAAACTCCTGTGTGTGATGATAAGGCACCTGAGAGGTGTTTACCTACTGCCTTTGAACGATAAGAAGACGAAAACAGAACAACAGATTGGTTCTGTTTTCGTCTGAAAATATAGATTTATAACTGTAATTTGGTAAAAAAAAAAAAAAAAAAAGCAAAAAAAGGATGTGTAGACGTGTACACTCACATTAAGTGTGTTTACCCTTAATATGAATAGGTAAATAAGACTATTTGCAATTGGAATGAGTGTTTTTACTAATAAGATTATTAGATAATTGAATTGAAATAATACAATGCAATAGTTTTCTTCTTATTTTACAGGGATATTGTTCTGTTCCATTGGCAAGTGTCTCACACCTCAATTCAAGAAAAAAATGCACTTTAAAAACTTAAAAAAAAAGGAATTACTAAGATTAGATTTTTTGCAGTGTAACTTCTAAGCTTGTATTTTCCAAAAGACAAAATCTGCTGTAACATGTATATGTGAGTTGACAACATTAAAAAATTACAAATCTTATGATTATTCACACTAACAGAATTACATTTACAGTTATCTTACCCCATCACTTTCTAAACCTTTGTTTTATGTTTTCTAATAGTTAACACTAAAAAATCTCAGATAAAGGTCCTGCTGCTGAACAAACCTCCTGCATAACAGACCTTAGCTGCGTGTTTCTATCTCAATGTTGCACGTGCATTTTGAGGAATAACTTTAGAAGAACTTGATTGAAAATTTTAACCAGCTGAATTTAGGTGCTTTTTATCTAAAGATGGAAGAATCATTTCTATATACATTTACCTCACATGACGGATTAGCTGTTTGCACTGCTGGCATCATGAACCCTAGCATTAGAATCACACTTTTCTCTCAATGTCCCTGGATAGCATGTAACATCACTAATACTAGCTGCCATGATAAATGAAGAAGTACAACTTGTCCAATTGCAACACATTCATAAAACCCATTACAGATCTGATCCATGCTAGCTTGCTACATCATCCTGTTTATTATAGCCAGGTGTACAGTAAAGTTGGTGTATGAGGATATCACACTTTGCATCGTCTGGTTAGATTCACTCCAATGGATGGAAACACCTCTAATTCATATTTTCTTTTTTAAAAGTTTGACCAAATCTTGCATTAGATGAAGATGATAATACAGCGACTATCTTATCATGCTAAAATTGAATCAAGAGCCATTAGTAGACTTCTGTATTGCGACTGAACTGTAGCATCGGTTAATGATTTTCTGTCGTCAAGGTGTCAGACAGCCACTCTATCGTCCCTCAGATTACTTCTGTTCCTCTCCTTCCTCTTGCCACCCGCCTACGCCTCCCCCGGTCCTGCCTATACATCTGCCACTTTATCATTCCAACCCATCCCCTCAGCCTCTGCTGCTTTACATCCCATCGCCTCGTACTCCTCTTTCCTCATTTGTCATTGCTTTAATTGAGATGCAGTCAAGCTGTCCTCCTCCTCAAATTCCTGCAGGAACGTTGTCCACAGCGCTGACGTTCTCACTGGATACTCTCACTCCCTGTCTTCATTTTCTTCTCTCGCTCTCTTCTCAATTTTTTTTCCCCTCCTTTGTGATCTGGCTCGGCCTGGGAGTGATCACAGCTGATTTCCATGTCTGTAAATGTCAAATCTTTAAAGGTCTTATATGAGAGCCCAGTGGCCTCCACAGGGAGTGGAGGCAATCTATGATACTATTATCCAAGTCTGGGTTTCTCAAACATTTAATTTGTTGGTATAGCCTCCCCACAGAGATCCCAGTGTATGGACAGTACAATGTAGTCCTATTAAAAAGAACCAAATCAACTAAATCAATCTCTAAAAATATATTGATTATTTCAGAATTGTGTTTTGAGCTAATGATAGGCAGTCTTTAACTAGAAACGTCCAGTTCTACAGAACCCTGATGATGAATTTTCTAATTCTGTATAGAGGCTAAATGCAATCTGTAGCAAACCACCTGTTTGGTTATTAAAAATATTAAAATATTCCTTTACCATATAGTTGAGCTATTTTTCAATGCATTTATTTTCATGATTTAAGTGTATAAAATGCAGTTCATGATTTGTTTTTACCATAAGAAATGTTCTGATATGCAAATTGCTCGGTTTTGAGTTTTTGGTTATAATGAGCTTTATTTTGAAAAACCGCTAACTACTTCCTGTCAGTATTACACTGTGGAAAAACGGAGGGAAAAACGGAACAAGCTACTGGTAAATGTAAGAAGTTTAAGGAAAACAAAAGGGAGATAAGTAACAGTATGAATAAAGAAAACAGAAGGAAAAAATAAGGATGATGGAATCAGAATTAGAGCGTTTGCAAGCAGAGAGGGACAGAGAAGTAGCACGTGTCAGACTGGAAAGCTATGACAGAGAGATAAGACAGGAAACTGACAGTCACCCCCTACAGCAACTTCATAGTACGCATACACAGCGAAGAGAAGGCACAAACTACAGGCAGAACCCTACCATCCTTTCCATGCATCCCCAAAATCCTTCCATAGTCCCACCAAATTCCCACACTGACATTTCTTCTTTAGCCCAAGCGATACAAGACAGCATAACAATTAACAGACTCCCCATGCCAATGCCTACAGTATTTGGAGGAGACCCCATCCACTACATTGAATGGAGAGCTTCATTTATGTCACTAATAGACAGGAAGAGCATCTCAGCAGCTGACAAACTTTATTATTTGAAAAAATATATCAGTGGCCCTGCTCACAAATGTATCGAAGGCACCTTTTATCGAGATGATGACGAAGCATACAGAGATGCATGGAGTAAGCTCCACCAACGCTATGGGCAGCCATTTGTCATTCAAAGAGCCTTCAGGGACAAGCTGTCAAAATGGCCAAAAGTACAAACCAAAGACGCTGAAGGATTGAGAGCCTTTTCTGATTTCCTCAATGCCTGTCTCCAAGCCATGCCTCATGTGAAGGGCTTAGAAATTTTGAATGACTGTGAAGAAAATCAAAAGTTGATTCAGAAAGTCCCAGATTGGTTAGCAGCACGCTGGAATCGTCAAGTCTCAATAGCTCTTATGGAAGGAAAAGACTTCCCTAGCTTTGAAGAGTTCTCCAGATTTGTGTCAGTAGAAGCGGAGATAGCATGTAATCCAATCACCTCCCTGCATGCTGTACACTCATCTAGCTCCTCCTACAGCAAAAGAAGCACAAATGAAACAAAAGGAAGCAAAGTAAGTGTCTTCAGCACTCAAGCAAATACAAACATTGAAAACACAAGGTCAAACTATGGGAAAGAAAAACCTCCCTGCATGTGGTGTAAAGATGACCAGCATCAACTGTTCAGGTGTTCAAAATTCAAAGAAAAATCCATAGAAGAACGACGAACATTCATAAGGGACAGTAAGCTGTGCTACGGATGTGTCAAACCAGGTCACAGCGTCAAAGAATGTCGTCACCGTCACAGTTGTGAGCTGTGTAAAGGAAGGCATCCTACCTGTCTACATGATGAGAACTACAAAGGGCATGAGGAGAAAGACAGACCTGTAAGCATGGAAACAAGGAAATGCATAACAAATGCAAGCACAGCATTAAACTCTTCAAAAGAAATTGTGACAGCTAGCCCGCTTTGTGTTACCAAAGAGGGTCAGTCTTACAGCACCTCCATGATTGTCCCTGTGTGGGTCTCATCTGTCAATCAACCATCCAGAGAACAGCTCGTCTATGCTCTGTTGGACACCCAGAGTGACAGCACCTTCATCGAGAGAGAAGTAAGTGATAAATTAAGACCAAATGCTGTACCTGTACAACTGAAACTTACTACTATGTTGGGAGAGAGCATGACAATGAAAAGTGAAAGAGTAGAAGGACTTCGTGTTAGAGGCTATAATTCAGGCAGTTACATTGATCTACCTCCTACTTACACAAAAGACTGCATCCCCATGAACCGTGATAACATACCTACCTATCAAACCGCAAAACAATGGCCTCACCTTGCAGCGATCACAGATCATATACCACCTCTCCTGAACTGTGACGTGGGACTCCTCATTGGGTACAACTGTCCGAGAGCCATAAAACCCAGACAACTGATTGAGGGAGCAGACAATGACCCCTACGCCGTCCTCACAGACTTGGGATGGAGCATTGTGGGCTGCTCTGCACCTGGCCAAAATGAAAGACAACTCAGCATGTGTCACAGAATCACGGTAAAAGAACTTCCGCCAGTAACGCCTATGGATGTAATAAGCGCCTTGGAGTCCGACTTTAAAGACACAAAGGCTGACGACAAAACCGTCTCACAAGAGGACCTTATGTTCTTGAGCATGCTCAAGGATGGTATAAAGAAAAATAACCAAGGACACAACGAGATGCCTCTGCCATTCCGAAAAAGGCCCACCCTGCCTGACAACAAAAGGCTTGCTGAAATCAGGCTCAGTCATCTTCAAAGGAAGCTCAGCAAGGATGAAAACTACAAAAGGGACTACACTACATACATGAAGGAAATCATAGAGAGAGGAGATGTGGAAGAGGCGCCTACAGATGGAATTAAAGGTGAGCGATGGTACATTCCACATCATGGCATTTATCACCCTCTAAAACCTGGCAAACTACGCATCATATTTGACTGCTCGGCAAAATACTGTGGCACAAGCTTAAATGAGCACCTGCTCCCAGGGCCAGACATGATAAACAATCTAACAGATATTCTCATAAGGTTCAGAAGGCATCCCATTGCTGTTTTATGTGACATAGAGAAAATGCTCCATCAGTTTCATGTCCAAGAGGAAGACCGCAACTATCTCCGGTTCCTCCGGTGGAAGGACGGAGACACAACCACACAACCTCAAGAATACCGCATGAAAGTACACCTTTTTGGTGCTGTGTCATCACCGGGGTGTGCAAACTACGGACTCAAATATTTGGCCAAAGAACACAGTTTCTCACACCCTGTAGGAGCACAATTTATTGCAATGGACTTTTATGTAGACAATGGGGTTACGAGTGCAGACAGTGTAGAAGGAGCCATTCAGTTGGCACAGGAAGCAAGGGAGATATGCAGCAAAGGTGGCCTCCGTCTCCACAAATTTGTGTCAAATAACCATGCTGTGTTACAGAGCCTTCCCCCATCAGAGTGTGCAACAGAGACAAAAACAAAGGACTTACCATTCAAAGACACACTGGAACGAGCTTTAGGAATTCAATGGAGTGTAAAAGAGGACAGCTTTAAATTCAACAGCACTGTAAAAGACCAACCTGCCACACGTAGAGGCATACTATCTACAGTCGCTTCTATATATGACCCTCTCGGCTTTCTAGCGCCATACGTCCTCAATGGAAAGAGAATCCTCCAAGAGATGTGCAATCAGGGCTTTGGATGGGATGAACCCCTGCCAGAGAGGCTAAAACCACGGTGGGAGAGTTGGCAACGTGATATCGGCAACCTACAGAAAATAACCGTCACACGCTGTTACTTACCTGCTGATTTTGGAGAAGTTGTGGAGACTGAATTACACCACTTCTCAGATGCGAGCACGTGTGGATATGGGCAATGCTCTTATCTCAGAGTCAAGAACAAGAAGGGAGCGATTCACTGCTCACTGGTGATAGGAAAGGCCCGTGTTTCTCCAACAAAACTGACAACGATACCACGACTCGAATTAACTGCAGCAGTGGTTTCAGTCTCCATCAGTAACATGCTCAGAGAAGAATTGAGAGTTGTTAATGGTAAAGAATATTTTTGGACTGATTCAAAGGTGGTGTTAGGCTACATAAACAATGATGCAAGGAGATTTCACACCTTTGTAGCCAATCAGGTCCAGAAAATACGCAACTGTACAAACCCACAGCAATGGAACTTTGTACCTACGAATGAGAATCCAGCAGATGGAGTGTCTCGAGGTAAAACTGTAAATGAACTACTTACCTCTGACTGGTTCACCGGCCCCTCATTTCTCTGGAAAAGGGAGTTACCCATGGAAAATTATGCAGTGCCAGACCTGTCCATAGGGGATCCGGAAGTCAAAAAGGCACAAGTCCTGCAAACGAAAACCACAGAAATAATCAGTCTTGTCGACCGCCTGTCCAAGTTTTCATCATGGTCCCGTGCTATCAGAGCTGTAGCCCGTCTGCTTCGACGAGCTAAAAGGATCAAATCCCACGCTCTTTCAACAGTGAGCGAAAGAGAAAGTGCCGAGCGTGTCATCATTCGGGATCTGCAAAGACAAGCATATGGCGAGGAAATCAAATTATTAAGCAAAGGTAGTCTACTGCAGCGTTGCAACAAACTACAACACCTTGATGCTTTCCTCGACACAGACGGTCTCCTCAAGATGGGAGGACGACTCCGCCACTCATCACTCTCTGAATGCTTTAAACATCCAACTGTCATTCCAAAAGAGCACCATGTGACAAAGTTAATAATAGCTCACAGCCATGAAAAGACAAAACATCAAGGAAAAGGATTCACGATAAATGAAATCAGAGCCAGTGGATATTGGATTCCAGGAATGAGCAGGGCACTAACATCATTCATTCATCAGTGTGTCATATGTCGTAAACTCAGGGGAGCTGTAGAGGGTCAAAGAATGAGTGACTTACCTGTAGAGCGCGTTGAGCCCTCTCCTCCGTTCACCTACTGTGGCATGGATTGTTTTGGCCCTTTCACAACTACACAGGGAAGAAAACAATATAAACGATACGGCCTGCTCTTTACCTGCTATTGTTCACGAGCCATTCACATCAATGTTTCATTGCAGTCCGTGGTGCAGTCCGTCAAATTCAGTGTGACCAGGGCACCAATTTTGTTGGTGCCAAAAATGAATTCAAAACAGCTCTACAAGAACTTGACACCCAGAGACTGAGTACATTCCTGTCACAAAAACAGTGTGATTTCATCATGAACGCACCTCACTCCAGTCACGCAGGGGGCGTGTGGGAACGCCAGATAAAGACTGTAAAAAGTGTTCTGAGCTCTACCCTGTCTCTTTCTCAAGCCAGAATCAACGATGCTTCACTCAGAACTGTACTGTATGAAGCTATGGCCATAGTCAACAGTCGGCCTCTTACTGTTGAAAACTTGAACAGCCCTGACAGCCTTGAACCACTCACCCCCAATCATCTCCTGAACATGAAGTCCAGTACAGCTCTCCCTCCACCAGGCACATTCTCCAGAGAGGATCTGTATGGCGCAAAGAGATGGCGTCGTGTACAGTTTTTATTGGAGCAATTTTGGAGCAGATGGAAACGAGAATATCTACACAATATTACCACAAGGCAGCGTTGGCACACACCAAAGAGAAATCTAAGGGTGGGTGATGTAGTGATGGACAAAGATGAACTGTTACCTAGAGGTGAGTGGAGACTCGCAAGAGTCGTTGAGACTGTCAGCAGCAAAGATGGACTTGTAAGGAGAGTGAAAATCTCAGTCGGAGATAAGAATCTGAGCAAGCAGGGTGTCCCTCTTGCCAAACCTTCAATATTAGAACGCCCAGTGCAGAAGTTGGTTCTGCTATTTTAAGCTTCTTAAGCTGTGACTACACAAGGACAATGACATTATTGAGAAAATTATTCTTGTTCACACTCAGAGCATTTAGTGTGGGACTCAAATAATTTTGGTGGGAGTGTAGCAAACCACCTGTTTGGTTATTAAAAATATTAAAATATTCCTTTACCATATAGTTGAGCTATTTTTCAATGCATTTATTTTCATGATTTAAGTGTATAAAATGCAGTTCATGATTTGTTTTTACCATAAGAAATGTTCTGATATGCAAATTGCTCGGTTTTGAGTTTTTGGTTATAATGAGCTTTATTTTGAAAAACCGCTAACTACTTCCTGTCAGTATTACACTGTGGAAAAACGGAGGGAAAAACGGAACAAGCTACTGGTAAATGTAAGAAGTTTAAGGAAAACAAAAGTGAGATAAGTAACAGTATGAATAATAGACATCTGCAAGATAAAGAGTAACCCCCCGAGGAGGCACAAGTTCTCACGTTGGTTTCAACAAGTTACTTTAATGGAGCCTGGAAATAAATACTGAAAACCATCAGTCGAGTCTACAATCTTTTGGAGGGTATGCTACACAATCATTGACCGAGTCAGTAGTTCAACTCAAATTTCTTCTAGACATGGTTGATTGTAATCTTAACTAACAATACTATGCAAAATTTAAGGCTACAATCTAAATGTTCTTTAATGGCTCAGGTTCAGATCACTAAAAAGGATTGTTGGTGTGAGGAATTGCTATGCATGCAATGAGCTCATTGAAAACTATGAAGCAATCCCAACATATTCTCATTATCAGTTGGTATGAAATCGTGCGAAAAGTTATGCACAGTATTTCGTACGTTTTGGACGTTTTTCCTCGAAAATACAGATCAGTGCGAATGCTCAGCCAGACAAAAGCAAAAGCAGATGCGCGGACGGACGTAAAACTGGGAAAATAATCACAGTGCAATAATCACTTCTTCAGGTCTCTAACTACGTTGCTTGCTGTTTTGTATCTTAGGGTTAGGGTCAGGGTTAGGTTTAATTGTATGTTAAATTCTACGTTATTTAATGGCGCGTAAGATGCGCATGCGCAAGGATATCTTGTCTCGAGGCAAGACATAAAAATACGATGAAAAAAACGTCTAAAACGTACGAAATTACGGTGCATAACTTTTCGTACGATATCATACGAACTAATAATGAGAATACACTGAGCAATCTGTTGCATTGTCTCTGTAAAATGCCTTCGGATGACATGTCTTGTGAATTGAAGCTATATAAATAAGATGAATTGAACTTAAATGAAACTGAATTGAATGACTCAGGGCTTTAGAATAAACTTTTGCTCTGTTTGCACTGATGCATTCAACAGCTGGGTTTTCAAATTTCACTTTTTATCACAAATTGCCTTCCAAAAGATTGATATACAAGCTGGTCGATGTGACATTTTTCAGTTGAAGCACAATCCCACAAAAGTTAGTAAAAGTGTGTTGGTGTATAAAGCTCCTAATTAAGCCAGAAATTAATGCATCTACAGATAAATATAAAAACAGAGTTAAAAAAGAATGTCTACTCTGAAAGGCTGAGTGTTTTAAAGACTCTCTGCTGAATAAGCTGAATTTTATTATTGCGAATTGCATTATGGACTATGGTATATTGCATTCTAATGCCACTCAGATTACAAACTCCTGTAGTTTAACATTCGAGATCCATGGCTTTGGCTAAATCAGCTTTCCACACTGGAAAAAATCTAAATCTAGATATGTCATTTTTTTCTTAATGTAAGTGTTTTTGTTTTTGGATTGAGGAAGTAAAATAGAGATTTTGCCAATGGAACAAGACAATTTACACTTAAAATAAAAAAACACACAAACGCATTGTATTATTTGAGGTACATTTTATCTAACTATCTTATTTTAAGGGTAAAAATACTTATTCCATTGGCAAACTCTCATTTATTATCATATTATCAAATTAAGGATAAATACACATTCTTGTTTATTTCTAGATCTGTTATCCAGTGCAGACTCTCTATCTACATTAATTCTGATGAGATTTAGAGCAACAATGCTAATTGTCTGGATCTAAAATATATATATATATTTTTAACCATTTTTAGTCATTTGGATGTTTTGTTATTTTTGTCAGAATGTCTGGCTTTCTTAGTTACTTTTGACAGGAAGCATGACATTTTGTGTATTGAACTCTATGTAAAGACCCTTGATATGACATTTGTTATGATTTGGCACTAAAATAATAAAAAGAACTGAATTTAATGTATTTTTAAATACAAAAGTTAGTACAATTAGCCCTTAGACAGTTTGGAGCTGGCCCCCTTCCTCTTCAAACATAACTGTGCACAAGAATAACAAAGCCAGGTCCATTGAGACAGATGGCAGAGTTGGGTGTGGGTGAACTTGAATGGCAAGAATCCTGACCTCATCGCGATAGATCACCTTTGGGATGAAATAGAGTCGAGACTAAGAGCCAGGCCTTCTGATCCATCATCAGTGTGTGACATTACAAATGCTTCTCTGGAAGAATGGTCAAACATTCCCATAAACACACTCCTCAATGTTGTAAACAGCCTTCCCAGAAGTGTTGAAGCTGATCTTGCTACAAAGGTTTAACCAACGTAATAGTGAAGCCCTATGGATTAGGAATAGGATGTCACATACGATTAAAGGCAGGTGAGTAAATACGTTTAGCAATAAAGTGTAGCTCAGGATGACTTGAGCCAATCCAGCTATAAGCTTTATCTAAAATTAAAGCTTTAACTTAGTCTTAAAAGCAGACAAGGTGTCTGCCTCATTGATCAAATTAGTGATTGGTTCCACAGTAGAGAAGCGTGATAACTAAAAGTTCTCTAATAAGCTCTTTCAATTTATTGTTTTATCAAAGTAAGTTGTATCTTTGTATCGAATTTAGCTTTAAATTAGCCTTTTTATGTGACTCTTTGTGACTAAAACATTGTCGACACCTCAGTAGTTAAGCCGGTAGCCTTTTTTCCTTGAATGTACTCCTGGTCGGAAGTTCCCGCGCTGTTCTGTGGATGTGATGTCAAGCACGTTGAATGGTTTAAGGTCAGAATATCAATCTGCTGGAAATAATGAAAGTAATTTATTCATTTTGTGCAGCCTGGTACCAAATGACCCACGAATCGTTACCGGGCTGGGGCACGGCGGCATCACTGGCCTAATAAGGACAGTAATATTAAATTGTGTGCCTTTTTTCCCCCCTCCTTTTAATCTCTTTAGGATATTTTCTGGTACAGTCGCCATGTCAAAAACAGCCTTCCTTATGAGGAGCAAACATGTTCCCTAATGAGGTGAACTGTCAGTTTTGGGTTCTTGGTCAGGCTGAGAGATAAGGTGTGCTATGGGTCGTAGTTAGAGCTAGAGTTACAGCAAATAAAGTGAATACAGTTTCTTAATAAGGGCACAAAGTACAAAGTTGTTGGTGTGGTTTAATTGGAGTTTCTTGGGTTAATGCTAACCTCTGTTATAGTTTTCCCTTTAATGGATTTCTATGCATGTTTGAGAAAAGGCCACTGATTTTGTACCTACAGTAGTAACACTGATTGATGCATTTCTGGGAGTATTGTATGTTTGTTAACATGGTCGGTTTTCAAACCAATACTTTCTGCAATGATGTCAGCCTTATATATCTTTAACTCTTTCCATGTTGATCTGAGGACTTTTGCTGCTTCTGCTTCTCCCTCTGTTTTCTGCTTTGAGAATTAATCCTGCAGTAGTCATTCGCCCCCCCCAGCTATAAATACATCTGCAGCACACTAGCAGCAGCCAATTCTGATACACAGTGAGAGTTCCCTCTGTCTGTAGCTCCAGACCAACAGCACAGGAAAGCCCCACTTATTTCAGGGCCAGAATCTGTTCTAAACAGGCATATCCTTGGTAGGTCCTCCTCTGCTAGAGCCGGTCCGCAGTCTTTCTCTACCGTCCGAAGTAATTTAAGCCCTTCGATGCTTGGTGAGGTATTTAGAGTCTAATTGAAGACCCCCGTGGGTGCATGCGTTAAGTGATGTTTTGCCCAACACATTGCCTGTGAGCTGATTCTGCCAACAATTCCTGCAGAATCCTTCTATGATAAATATCAAGAAGGAGGTTGTGTAACCAGCTCTCACACATACACACACTTCCAAAGGACTCCCGTAGGTGTCTCCTCACTGGTTGGGAACTGGATGTCGTGCCAAAGCAGAGGGGGGAGGAGGGGTTTTTGGCATTAGGTCTTGTGCCGTGTATCCTTTCTTTTCTCACAGTGATCAGAGCAAGGGATTACACAGCACACAACATTGAAGGAGGACACCTAGTCAGGGGAGAGCTTTGTGCTCGTGCTTTGATTTACGTAGCACCCAAGGGTGTGGGGTGTTTTAAGCTAACTTTCCTCCTGA
The DNA here is from genome assembly GCF_016077235.1 of Cyprinodon tularosa. Lineage (NCBI taxonomy): Eukaryota > Metazoa > Chordata > Actinopteri > Cyprinodontiformes > Cyprinodontidae > Cyprinodon > Cyprinodon tularosa. Next base: position 511,482 of record NW_024038395.1, on the reverse strand, counting down.
CTTGTTTTTCCGTTTTCTTTTGATTTAGTCTCTAGCTCTATGGAAAAGTATTTATACATATAAAGCTTTCATAATTTCAACTATATAAACAGAAAATCCATTTAACTTTGTTGAGATAAGATGGGATCTGCTTAGACACAGTACTTTGAGTTTAAAACTGGAGACAAAATATGCAGAGCTTCTGTGTTTTACTTCATCAGTTTCCCCAATTTTGAATGTTCCTACTAATGACAGCATGATGCTGCCTCCGCCGTGTTTTGAAGTATTTTATATAAGTTCAGGGTTAGATTAATAAATGTTTTCCTGATCCTCCAGACCTGATCCAAATGACTGCACAACGTTGATGTGTTATGAAGCTCTGCAGAACCCTTTCAATAGCCAAATCAATGAAATAAGTGTTCTGGAGACATTTGGATCTCAGGACCAGTGTGGGGAATAATTCTCTACACAATCTGTGAAAAATTAAGAATTACTTTCTATTAATGTTTTTCTTTATTTACTGTTTTTTAAAAGAAAAACAATAAAAGCATAACTCTAAGCAGCATAACTATATAGATAGCTCAGGATAACCTGAGCCACTCTAACTATAAGCTTTATCAAACTGGAAAGTTTTAAGCCTAACCTTAAAGTAGACAGGGTGTCTGCCTCACGGACTAAAACTGGTAGTTGGTTCCACAGGAGAGGAGCCTGATAACTAAAAGATCTGCCTCCCATTCTACTTTTAGAAATTCTAGGAACCACTAGTAAACCTGCAGATTGAGAGCGAAGTGCTCTGTTAGGAACATAAGGAACAATCAGATCTCTGATATCAGATGGAGCTTGGCCATTTAAGGCTTTATATGTGAGAAGGAGGATTTTAACTTCTATTCTGGATTTAACAGGAAGCCAATGAAGAGAAGCTAAGATAGGAGAGATGTGATCTCACTTCAGAGGTACTGTATATTTGTAAAATATTCAAAACCATTATTTTTTTTTGTTCTATGTTACAATTATGAATTACCTATCAAACCTCTTTAACATAAAATCCTAATAAAATATGCTTGGCAACAGTTGCTTGGTAAAGTCACATGTAAGATGAACTGGAAGGGGAACAGTTGCTAAGTACTATACTGTATATCTGCTTTGGTCGCTCTGCAGCTCAGGTTCCTTTCAAGTAATGAAGGCTGAAATAAAAATCAACTTCATTAGTAGAATATGTTTTCTGGCCATAGCTCCCCTCATCTTTTAGATTTTTTTTCTTGAACCCATTTATTTGTTCTTCCTTTGAGGAAGAAATGCTGAAGATCCAAGGGGGGCGTTTGTGCCAACTTTGACAGCCTCCAAAACCAGTCAAGGAGAAGAACAAAAAGAAAAATAGCAGGGGAAAAAAAAGAGTAGAAGTGAAGGGAAAAAAGGAGAGAAAATAAAGTATAGTCAGAGGCTCAGTTGGAGAGCCGAGTGGGATTTTAGAGAGCATTTTTAAGACTTGAGAAAGCAGAAGTTTACTTGCCAAAAACTTTACTTTCACACTTTCCCTCTCTGCTGCTACACCGAATCCCCCCCAGCTCCTATGAGAGCTTTAAGCCTTGTCAAGTTCGATCGTGGTTTTGAATTCCATCAGAACCTTTCACCCTAGATGTGAAGGATGATTGTTTCTATATGTAAGGGGCTAAATTCTCCAGACTCTGCATTATATATGATTTGGCTTTAACTCATGCTTAAGCTTAAATAAGATCTGAAAAAACTTTTCATGAAAAGTTAATCTAATCTGTCTAGTAAAACTCTTTTAATCTTTATGTGAAGTCATTTTAGTCTTGGCTTTGTGCTTCTTACCAAATTATGTGACATGCATATTGAGTGGCTTGAAAAAGTTTTCAGACCCCTTAAACTGTTTCAGTCTTTCATGTTATCGGTAAAACTACACACTACAATGCCCTCTTAGGGATATTGTAAAAGAGACCAAGATATAATACTGTATAATTGTGAAATAAGAATAAAATTACACTTGACTTTGTCCCTTTTAAAGAAATGGAACAGTTTGTGCTGCCACCACTGTGCTTTTTCATAGAAGCTCTGATGAAACATTACACCCTGCATGAAAGCTAAGAAGCTCATCAGTCCCAAACACCTTTTTCCACAATTTCTGTGTCCCCGTTTATTTATGACTTAAAAATCATTTAGAAATAACCTTTTTCTTCTAGCTCTTCTATGAAGCCTATATTCATCGAGTGTACAACTAATTGTGGTCTTTATATGGATCTTTTCAGCTCTTCAATGGCTGCTAAATACCTCTCTGCTGGTTTTCTCATATAGTTTCCTAATTTTCCTCCCCCTCAAGGTAATGGTGTTGTCTTGGTATGTTTGCAGTTGTGTTTTACTCTTTCCATTTTCAGATGAGTGATTAAACAGTGCTCTGTTGGGATATTGCTTTATTGCCTGTCAGTGTTGCACCGTTTCTTAGGAGTATCAAATTACACGGGACCGAATTCAGTTAAATGGGTCATAACTTGGCATTCATCATTTAGATTCCTTCAGAAATATTAGAAGAAAATACATTTAATAGAGCTCATAGGGATCCCTTTTTTTCTTAGTGTACGCAGGAGAATTTTACATGTATGTACATATGTTTATATGGGTGTAGTATTATTAATATTAGCAGTTTACATTGGGTAATTTACCAGTTCCTTACAGAATAGGTAAAAAGTTACACAAGCAGCAATAATTAACAGCGAAACAACATGATGACTAACTGATATTAGATGGTGGATAAGAGGCTAGCATGGTGAAAGAAAGGTGGGCTTATGTTAGCAAAGGAGCTTTTATTCTCAAATACCTGAAAGATATTGGCAATTGTAAATCATTGAAATGCAAGAAGAAACAAAAATGATGGCTCATGATGTTCCATTTTTAATAAAGTATACACACTATAAAAAAAAACATGATTTTTTTTCCATCCATTCATCCATTTTCTGTCACGCTTAATCCCAGCTGGAGTTGCGAGGGATGGTCAAAAGGACAAAAAATCATTCACTCACTCACACCTAAGGAGAATTTAGAGAAGCCAATTAAACTAACAGTCATGTTTTTGGACTGTGGGAGGAAGCCGGAGTACCCAGAGAGAACCCACGCATGCTCAGGGAGAACATGAAAACTCAATGCAGAAAGACCCTGGGAACCTTCTTGCTTCAAGGCGTCAGAGCTACCCACTGTGCCACTGAGCAGACGCTGAGCTATATATCTAATCTAAATTCTAAGGCTTTGCAATCTTTGAAAACTACCTCTTTTATGCAATAATTGCTAAACTATTACTGTAATTTTAAATTTGATGACTACACACCTGAGACCTCTTAAAAGGCGATAGAGAACAGTTAAAAAATTGTTTTTCCGAAATTAAAACCTATTTCAGATTTTGCTTATTATCTTTTAGGAAATTTTTGTCTTAAATTTGCCTAAATGAAAAATAATCTAAAACCCAAATCTACTTGGCCTAAATGTGGATCTAAAATTACATGCACACCCCAGCTATTGTCTTTCCTCCGTGATAAAATTTTAAAACCATTTCATAGGCTTTTAAGACTCAAGTATTCAACTTTAATCTCAAATTTTTTAAGCGACTGGTCTTTTTGTCAATATACTGTACGATAATGGTTTGAACCGTAGAAATGCTCTGATTGGTCAAACCATGGAGGGCCGTAGTATTTAAATATAAGATATTTTCACTGAGAGAGGCCTCAAAAACATGTGAGGTCTTTCAGTCTGTGCAGAACCCGTGTTTTTTTGGATTTGCATGGGCTGTTATTAATCATGAGAGGTCTTGCATGGACTAAAAACTATTAAATCACTTTGACAGAAAATCTCCATAAGGGATTGTTTTACAAAACCTTTTCTCTCAGGCTCCATCTTATACTTGGTCCCTTTATTTTCTTAAAATTGAAAGAACCAAAGGCAAAATGCACTTTATTTCAATCTTTGTGGGTTTGATCCTTCTACTCCTTCATTAGAAATGTCTGATCCATCTAAACGGAGCCAAAAGTCAGCTCATAAAAGAAGTTTGGCCCAAAATTGCTCAAATTAAGCCAAAGCTAATAACTCAGTCCAAGTATGATGCCTCCAGAATTGGCTGGTCCATAATCTTCCATGTCCAAAAACTCAGATCCATTAAAACTCTGTGTACTTTTATGACTGAAATGGTGTACATACTTAGAGAACAGTTCATTTCCTTTTCATTACCAAATTAATAAAGTCGAACATAGAGTTCTCATTAACAAATCTGATTCATCATCCATTAGCTAACAGTAAACAGAAGACATTTAGTTTTCTTAGAGTTCCCTACACAAAATCCACTATAAAATATTTCTTTATAAACAGGCATCATTTGAAAAAAGAAAGGACTACCCTACTCGTTATTTTTAATTTATGTTTAAATGAAAAAGGTGAACTAATGGGCTATTATGAAGAGATGCAAAGACTTTTCTCTCCTTTATTGCTTCTGTTTTTGGTGCTGTCTGCAAACCATCTGGTGTAACATGTTGAATTACATCCCAATTTCTTAAGAGGACAAAGTTATGGAAAATTAGAGCTCCCAAAAGAAAAAAAACCTTCACACTAAAGAGATGATGAACAAGTTTCTTTGTTAGATATGTACGTTTTTCCTTAGAGCGTAGCCTCCACTACATGAATCTCAAAAATCTCATACATTTCTTGTACTTTTTTTATTAATAACCAATAGAAACCTTTGTTTTTGTCAGTTTATGCTGACTTTAGAAAAAATATGAAAGCATAAAATGTTTTTATATTTTTTTTAAAATGTCGAAAATATTAAAAAGATGTTGGTGAAAAAAACGAATGAAAAAAAGAACAAAACTTTTCACCATTTAAGGTAATGCAAGTCAATTTTACTTTGGTTTGGCCAGAATCTCTTTGCTTCTGTGTACTTCCAAAATTATTGAGGCTTGAATCTTGTATCTATTAGATTTTTGGAAAAATAACCTCTCTATGCCAACTACTATGAAAACTAAGTGGCAGAAATACTTCTTACATAACTGCAGACGAGACAAGTCTAATGAGCACAGTTGAGCTACAGTTGGAGCTAGAAAATATGGAGGTGGGTGAGTGGGAGTAGGGCTTTGTTGTGATGGTGGGAAGTCTTTGTTACATTCAACCCTTAATGTTCTTTGTGAGGGCCTGATTTTGATTATTGATTTTCACTTTGCAACCAACCTTAGCATGGGCATGTGACAAGAGGTTTATAATGCATGCATGAGAAATGCATAGGGGACAAACTGCTAAGGGGAGTTTTGGCCTAGTGGTTAGAGCAGTGTGCTGGAGCTCTGAGATGATTGCAATTACCAACTTCGATCCCCACAGCCTCCACTCTGGGTCCCTGAGCAAAAACCCTTAACTCAACACTGCTCTCTGGGCGCTGCACAGTGGCAGCCCACTGCTCCCCGAGGGAATGGGTTAAATGCAGAGATACATTTCTCCAATGTAAGATCAATAAAGTTAAATTATTATTAAATGTTTTTTTTTATTTATTACATGATTTCCTACCTGAAATCTTAGGCCTTTTGTGCCTTCTTCAAAAACCAATATTTTAGTAGAACACAATAGATTGAGATCTAAATATCTTTATTTTATTTGGTTGTATAAATATGACAATGCATATTATTTAACATGAATACATCACATAAAAATTTGTGTTGCGCCGATGCCATTTTTTGGCCCGATACGATACCCGCTACCTATTGGCCGGTACCGATACCATCCCATCAGTTTGAAATTGATGTATATGTGTTTATATGAAGAACTACATATGACTTGGATGTAAAATAATTGCCATCACTAATAAAAATGCCAAATTTATGCAGAGAGCCTCAGTTTTATCTGTAGTCCCCTAGCAGATTGATGGAAGAGTTAAAAAACAAGGAAACAATCAAAGTTCACATGTATGGCAATATAAATGATCCATCATTTGCAACAGATTTATTTACAGTGTTATTTACTCTAAACATTTATTGTTTAAAAGTGAAAAAGTTACGTCTGTGTAATTAAAAGTGTAAAACAGTAAATGTAAAATTATTGAGCACGTGTGTAATTTGGAACAATTAGTAACCATTACTTAAAATGATTGCTTAAAACAGTTTAGTGATGTAATATTTATTGGTTTTAATGTTAGTGTATTCCAAATAAACTTGAACCCTAAACAGAAAAATAATTTTACCCAAATGATATCGTGCCATCCTCGGCAACAAACTGTTTTTGTCTCATCACAGATCTTTTCTGTTTTCGGTTTCAAGTAATAAAAGATATAACACATCCTATTTGCTTTAAGGTAAGGTATTATAAGATATGAAGTTAAGATAATAAGCTTTCAGAGTAGCATGGTCCTATGTGAAATTATGAAATAACAATTAATTAGTTTACCTTACAAGAAAGATTAATTGTTGCAAGATTTGTGAATTGACAAACTCATAAAATTACATCTTGCCATAGGCCAAAATAATTATTAGCCCTGATACAGAAATTTTCGGACCAATGAAATGCAGTGACACGTATGAAGCAAACCAGAGGCGGAAAGCTGAAGCTAAGCTAAGATGGTCTCAGCTCAAATACCGTCCATTTGTTTTTCAGAAAATTTGCAAAACGATGTGATTTGTGCCTCGTTCATCCCAGCCGGATTTGGTATGAGTTTAATTTGCCAGATAACTCAGCAGGTTGTTAAACAAATCTGAAATGTGATATTGTACAGCTGCTACTGCTGACATGATTGGCTGAAAGGTCAACATGAGTTTAATTTACACAATCAGCTCAAAGAATTGTAGTGAATTTCACTCCCTTCCCCTCACGTAGTTTGTGTAATACGTGCAGGTTTGTAATTATTTATATTTGTGATAGAATCAAGAAATCACTTAAAGTGAACCTATCTGACAACATTCATCACCTGCTTATTGTGTCAGGGTCACGGTGGGGCTGGTGCTTATCTCCAGCAGTCTATGGGCAAGAGGCAGGGTACACCTTGGACAGGTCGGCAGTCTGTCACAGGGCAACACAGAGACACAACTATGCTGTCATGATGGGTATCAGGGAGGCCCAATATGCAGAACACTGACGACACGGATGGAAAGTTTAACAGAGTTTATTGGCAAATTCACACATATAATAAAGACTGATGCAATGGTTCTGGGCTGGGACCGGTTCACTGGCGTCTGTGAGAAAGACAGTTTGGTTAGCGAAGGCTTGGTTGAGACTTGACTGATTGTGTTCAGGTTTGTACCTTGATGAACGTAGAGGAGGCTTTGGGAGCGGAACTGTTGGGTCCGGAGAAAGCTTGGGTTGGCAGAGTCCTTAAGCTGTTTCAGCGTCTTACTTCTAAAGGCTGTTTTGACCTTGGCTTGTGTTTCCAGTTCGGTATCCAGAGCTGCTAGGAAATCCAGAGAGTGAGTCTTCAGGTTTGGCTCGGAGGGCTGGCTCGGCAGGTTAAGCTCTTCCAGAGCTTCACAGGAGAAAGAACAGGAAACCTGGAAGCAGAGACAAAAGGGTTAGAATCCAGGTTGGACTCAAAGGAGACTTGGTTCACTAGGGATCTATGGCTTAAGTGCTAACCAACTGAATAAGACACTGCGGCGTCGAGGCAAGGTCTGAAGGCAGCTTAAGTAGTCCAGGTCCTCCAGATGAGATCATCAGCTGCAGGTGTGCAGAGCAGCTCAGCAGGGAGGATCCAGGGCGGACTCTGCTGGAGAAAAGGTGTATTTCTCCAGCTCCCAACAGTACCCCCCCCTCAACGACCGCCCCTTGGCGGTGCGGAAGAGGTAGACGGGAGGGAACGCTCATACTCCTCGATGAGAGAAGGGTCGAGGATGTATGAACCAGGAACCCATTGTCGGTCCTCCGGACCGTAGCCCTCCCAGTCGACGAGGTACTGCCAACCGCGACCTCGCCGACGGGAGTCCACGATCCGGCGAACGGTGAAGGCCGGATGTCCATCGACTTCCAGGGCGGGTGGAGGGGAGTCGGATGGAGGGCAAATGGGACTAGAGATGACTGGTTTAACCTGGGAGACGTGGAACGTAGGGTGAATCCTGAATGTCGGGGGAAGTTGAAGACGGACGGCGGAGGGGTTGATGACTCGAGTGATCTTGTATGGGCCGATGAATCTCGGGGATAATTTGCGGGACATCCCCTTGAGGGGGATGTCCCGGGTGGACAGCCAGACCTCCTGGCCGACCTTGTATTCGGGGGCTGGACGTCTCTTGGGGTCAGTGAACCTCTTAGAGGACTCAGAGGAACGGTTGAGTGCTTGGATGGTCTCTCTCCAAACACGCTGGCAACGACGGATGTGGTGATTGACAGTCTTCACCGATATCTCTCTCTCGTCAGCAGGGAAGAGAGGTGGTTTGTAGCCGAGGCTAACTTGGAAGGGAGAGTGACCGGTAGATGCAGACTTGAGTGAGTTATGGGCGTATTCTATCCAGGTGAGATATTGACTCCAATCGGTGGGATTATTGGAGGTGAGACAGCAGAGGGTGGATTCGAGGTGTTGGTTCATCCTCTCAGTTTGACCATTTGACTGGGGATGATAGCCAGAAGTTAGTGACACTTTACAATTTAGAGCAGAACAGAAAGCCTTCCAAACCTGTGAGACAAATTGGGGACCACGATCTGAGAGGATGTCCTGGGGAATACCATGGAGGCGAAAGACGTGCTTGATCAGCAACTGGGTGGTTTGATAGGCCGTAGGAAGCTTTCTGAGAGGGATCAGATGACAAGATTTGGAGAAACGATCTACTATGGTTAAAATAGTTGACATACCTCGAGACTCTGGGAGACCAGTGACGAAATCGATGGCAATATGGGACCTAGGACGTGAGGGCACAGGGAGCGGTTGCAGCAAACCGGAGGGTGGCTGATGAGAGGCTTTGTTCCGTGCACAGGTGGAGCAGGCAGACACATATTCCTTTACATCTCGATGCAAAGTGGGCCACCAAAACCGTCTTGAGATCAGTGAAACTGTTCGGCTCACTCCCGGATGAGCAGAGAATCTTGCGGGGTGCATCCAATGAATGAGACGAGAACTAACAGACGAGGGGACATAGGTACGGTTAGGTGGTCCATTACCTGGGTCAGGTTCTGTGGCCAGGGCAGCGTTGATTAAATCTGTTATCTCCCAAGTGACCATTCCAACGGTACATGAGGCAGGGAGGACAGGTTGGGGTGACTCAGGATGATCCACAGCGTAGAGACGAGAGAGAGAATCGGGCTTGGTGTTCTTAGATCCAGGTCTGTAGGAGATAATGAGATTAAAACGTGAAAAGAAGAGAGACCACCTTGACTGTCGAGGAGTAGCTTGTTTAGCGGACTGGATGTAGGCGAGATTCTTGTGGTCAGTCCACACCAGGACTGGATGCTCTGCTCCTTCGAGCCAGTGTCTCCACTCTTCCAAAGCCAACTTAATGGCCAAAAGTTCTCGGTCCCCAACGTCGTAGTTGTGTTCTGCGGGAGAGAGTTTATGGGAAAAGAAGGCACAGGGATGGATTCGTTGATCAGAGTCGAGTTTCTGAGACAAAACTGCCTCTACACCGGAGTCAGAAGCATCAACCTCTAGGATAAATTGCTTAGATGGATCTGGTTGGATTAGGACTGGAGCTCTGGAAAACAAGGTTTTGAGTTTGTCAAAAGCTGCTTGTGCCTCGGGGGACCATCGAAAAACTGACCGGTAGATGCAGACTTGAGTGAGTTATGGGCGTATTCTATCCAGGTGAGATATTGACTCCAATCGGTGGGATTATTGGAGGTGAGACAGCGGAGGGTGGATTCGAGGTGTTGGTTCATCCTCTCAGTTTGACCATTTGACTGGGGATGATAGCCAGAAGTTAGTGACACTTTACAATTTAGAGCAGAACAGAAAGCCTTCCAAACCTGTGAGACAAATTGGGGACCACGATCTGAGAGGATGTCCTGGGGAATACCATGGAGGCGAAAGACGTGCTTGATCAGCAACTGGGTGGTTTAATAGGCCGTAGGAAGCTTTCTGAGAGGGATCAGATGACAAGATTTGGAGAAACGATCTACTATGGTTAAAATAGTTGACATACCTCGAGACTCTGGGAGACCAGTGACGAAATCGATGGCAATATGGGACCTAGGACGTGAGGGCACAGGGAGCGGTTGCAGCAAACCGGAGGGTGGCTGATGAGAGGCTTTGTTCCGTGCACAGGTGGAGCAGGCAGACACATATTCCTTTACATCTCGATGCAAAGTGGGCCACCAAAACCGTCTTGAGATCAGTGAAACTGTTCGGCTCACTCCCGGATGAGCAGAGAATCTTGCGGAGTGCATCCAATGAGTGAGACGAGACCTAACAGACGAGGGGACATAGGTACGGTTAGGTGGTCCATTACCTGGGTCAGGTTCTGTGGCCAGGGCAGCGTTGATTAAATCTGTTATCTCCCAAGTGACCATTCCAACGGTACATCAGGCAGGGAGGACAGGTTGGGGTGACTCAGGATGATCCACAGCGTAGAGACGAGAGAGAGAATCGGGCTTGGTGTTCTTAGATCCAGGTCTGTAGGAGATAATGAGATTAAAACATGAAAAGAAGAGAGACCACCTTGACTGTCGAGGAGTAGCTTGTTTAGCGGACTGGATGTAGGCGAGATTCTTGTGGTCAGTCCACACCAGGACTGGATGCTCTGCTCCTTCGAGCCAGTGTCTCCACTCTTCCAAAGCCAACTTAATGGCCAAAAGATCTCGGTCCCCAACGTCGTAGTTGTGTTCTGCGGGAGAGAGTTTACGGGAAAAGAAGGCACAGGGATGGATTCGTTGATCAGAGTCGAGTTTCTGAGACAAAACTGCCCCTACACCGGAGTCAGAAGCATCAACCTCTAGGATAAATTGCTTAGATGGATCTGGTTGGATTAGGACTGGAGCTCTGGAAAACAAGGTTTTGAGTTTGTCAAAAGCTGCTTGTGCCTCGGGGGACCATCGAAAAACTGACCGGTAGATGCAGACTTGAGTGAGTTATGGGCGTATTCTATCCAGGTGAGATATTGACTCCAATCGGTGGGATTATTGGAGGTGAGACAGCGGAGGGTGGATTGGAGGTGTTGGTTCATCCTCTCAGTTTGACCATTTGACTGGGGATGATAGCCAGAAGTTAGTGACACTTTACAATTTAGAGCAGAACAGAAAGCCTTCCAAACCTGTGAGACAAATTGGGGACCACGATCTGAGAGGATGTCCTGGGGAATACCATGGAGGCGAAAGACGTGCTTGATCAGCAACTGGGTGGTTTGATAGGCCGTAGGAAGCTTTCTGAGAGGGATCAGATGACAAGATTTGGAGAAACGATCTACGATGGTTAAAATAGTTGACATACCTCGAGACTCTGGGAGACAAAACTGCCCCTACACCGAAAAACTCTCTTGGAAGAAGTTAATGCAGTTAATGGGAGGGCGGTTTGGCTATAATTTCTGATGAACCTCCGGTAGAAATTAGCGAAGCCCAAAAATCTTTGTAGCTGCTTACGGCTTTCTGGAACGGGCCATTCTAAAACAGCTTTTATCTTCTCTTCAGAAGGCTTAACCTGCCCGCCCTCGAGCTCAAACCCCAAAAAGGTAACTGAAGATTGGTGAAACTCACATTTTTCAGCCTTTACAAAAAGTTTATTCTCTAGAAGTCTCTGAAGAACTAGGCGGACATGTCTCTTATGTTCAGATAGATTCTTGGAGTAGATCAGGATATCATCAATGTATACGAATACAAACACATTGAGAAAGTCTCTGAGGACGTCGTTCACTAGGGCCTGAAAACATGCGGGGGCATTTGTTAAGCCGAAAGGCATGACCAAATACTCAAACTGGCCCAAAGGAGTCTTAAATGCCGTTTTCCATTCATCTCCTTCACGTATCCTAAGGAGATGATAGGCATTTCTTAAATCGAGCTTTGTGAAAACGGTAGCTCCTTGTACAGGCTCAAAGGCTGAGGCGAGAAGAGGAAGAGGATATTTGTTTTTGATAGTGATTTGGTTCAGGCCTCTATAATCTATACAGGGTCTCAAAGAACCATCCTTTTTTTCCAACAAAGAAAAATCCTGCGCCCAACGGGGATGAAGAAGGGCGAATAATTCCTGCAGCTAGCGACTCGTTAATGTATTTTTCCATTGTTTCACGTTCTGGTTTGGAAATGTTATAAAGTCTACTGCTGGGTAACGGAGCACCGGGTAATAACTCGATGGCACAGTCGTATGGTCTGTGTGGTGGAAGGGACGAAGCACTGACCTTACTGAAAACAGGAGCCAAATCATGGTAATCAGGGGGTACCAGAGTAAGGTCAGGGACGTCCATCTCCCCCCCACCTCTAGGGGACCCCACAGCGGGAGCTGCAGAACGGAGGCAGGTCTCGTGACACAATGTGGACCAGGACTCCACATGACGATCAGCCCAATTAATATGGGGATTATGCTTCTCCAGCCATTCATAACCCAGTACCAGTGGGGAACATGCGGATGAAAAAACAAAGCAGGTTATGGACTCTCGATGGTTACCTGAGATTAGAAGTTCAAGGGGTTGAGTTTGGTGGGTGACTTGATGAAGTTTTTTCCCATCAATCGCAGAGACTCTGAGAGGCTGGGTTAAAGGAACCGTAGCAATTTGGAGCTGTTGGACGAGATCAGAGTCTACTAAATTACGTTCACATCCAGAATCAATGAAGGCTGAAAGAGAGAGGCTCTGGTCGAGGAAAAACAACGTGGCAGGAAGCAAAAGACGAGGAGGTTTTTCATTTTCTTCATGGCCCGTCAGACTCCTCAAAACCTCTGACGGGCCCCGGCTTTTGATCTTTCTGGACAGGAAGCAATAAAGTGTCCACTCTCACCACAATAAATGCAAAGTCTGCCCAAAAATCTCCTTTGCCTTTCTTCAGGAGACAACCTTGTGTGTCCAACCTGCATCGGCTCCATCTCAGTTTCTCCAGGATGAGTAGCCTGAACAGGCAAAGGGAGAGGCTGGCTCTTTGGCTTTGGTCTGGATAACTGTTCTGTGGGGGCAGAAACAACAGTCACGTTATTAGAGGCGGGGGCAGAGGAAAATAACGCCAAACTCTTATGTTTGCGGCTGTTTCTGGCCCGAATCCGGTTGTCCAGTTTTATAGTTAATTGGATTAGTTCTTCGAGTGTAGCCGGTTCATCACGGGTAGCCAACTCATCCTTAATATTTTCGTTTAATGCCTCTAAATAAGCACTCTGTAATGCACCCTGGTTCCATCCGGAAGCAGCTGCTTTAACCCGGAAATTTATAGAAAATTCGGCCACAGAAGAATCTCCCTGTTTTAAATAAAGCAGTGCTCGAGAATCAAGGGTTTGGTCAGTGTCTTGGTTGAATACCTGGGAAAATTCAGAAACGAAATCTGAATAGTGACAGCTTAAGCTTTCATCTGAGGCAAATCTGGCTTGAGCCCAAGCCAGAGCTCTTCCTGTTAACTGGGAAAGGATAAACGTTATTTTCTTGTGGTCCGTGGGAAAACTGGCAGGAGAGTTCTGAAAAATGAGACGACATTGAAATAAAAATCCCTTACAATCAGTTACGTTACCGGAAAACTTCTCTGGGAGACTTGGGCGGAACTCGGATGACGTCACAGCTGGTGACCTCGGCGGAGGAACTGGACCCGGAAATGGTTGGGTTACTGGAGCGGGATTAGCATTACCCACGTAATTAGCGTAGTTTTGAAGCATATGATTATGCATATCAACCAGACGGTACAACTCACGGAGGGTCTGAGTTTGTCCTTGTATTTGGACGTCTTGTTCTTGCAATCGGCGGAGGAGATCATCTGCTGGGCCTTGTGTTTGGCCGCAGTGTTCTGTCATGATGGGTATCAGGGAGGCGCAATATGCAGAACACTGACGACACGGATGGAAAGTTTAACAGAGTTTATTGGCAAATTCACAGATATAATAAAGACTGATGCAATGGTTCTGGGCTGGGACCGGTTCACTGGAGTCTGTGAGAAAGACAGTTTGGTTAGCGAAGGCTTGGTTGAGACTTGACTGATTGTGTTCAGGTTTGTACCTTGATGAACGTAGAGGAGGCTTTGGGAGCGGAACTGTTGGGTCCGGAGAAAGCTTGGGTTGGCAGAGTCCTTAAGCTGTTTCAGCGTCTTACTTCTAAAGGCTGTTTTGACCTTGGCTTGTGTTTCCAGCTCGGTATCCAGAGCTGCTAGGAAATCCAGAGAGTGAGTCTTCAGGTTTGGCTCGGAGGGCTGGCTCGGCAGGTTAAGCTCTTCCAGAGCTTCACAGGAGGAAAAAACAGGAAACCTGGAAGCAGAGACAAAAGGGTTAGAATCCAGGTTGGACTCAAAGGAGACTTGGTTCACTAGGGATCTATGGCTTAAGTGCTAACCAACTGATTAAGACACTGCGGCGTCGAGGCAAGGTCTGAAGGCAGCTTAAGTAGTCCAGGTCCTCCAGATGAGATCATCAGCTGCAGGTGTGCAGAGCAGCTCAGCAGGGAGGATCCAGGGCGGACTCTGCTGGAGAAAAGGTGTATTTCTCCAGCTCCCAACATATGCACACAAACTCACAACTAAGGACAATTCAGAGATGCCATTTTAGACTCAGATTAGAAAGACTGCATTTCAATATAATCCTGTTTTTGTTGTTTGGCATTAAATCTGCTTGAGCACCTCAAACAATGCAAAAATGGAGGACATCTGTAATTGAGCAAATACTATTTCATGACACTATAGCATATACAATCAACATGGATCATGGGCAGAGCAAATCATTTTAGATAGATAATAGCAAGCTAAGTATAAGGTGTTGCACTTCATCCAGACATTGATAGAAAAGCTTTAACAAACTGTATGTGTGAGTTAGTCATTCATCCACACTAAAAGTGCCAATTACTCATGAGTAAGATACAGTAAGTGAAGATTAGAAAGAAGTGCCAAGAGCAGAGAGAGTGAAAGGAAGTGGCTGAGACAGCACCTCAACTGGTGTGAGTAGACAACTCTTTGTGAAGTCTGTTTTCAATGAGGAACAACTCAAACATTTTTTTAAAAATCCATTCATTATGATCAGTCTGCTACCTGTAGTAATGGAAAAGATTATTATAATGGTAAAGAACATTCAGGGTCTGTGATTTTCTTTTCCAGCCACTTTTCCTCATTGAGAAAGAACCACATCTTGATAGACAATAAGGATCCATTTGAATTCTCCTGCTAATGGCAAATAGATTTGGTTTGAAAGAAATCTCACAAGCAGCAGGAGAAAAAAACATCCTAATTATAGATGTACTGGTTCAAAATGCCCTTGTGTTTTATTGAGTTGAGAAAAGAAAAATCCTAATGCTTCTATAAATCACTAGTCCATTTGATTTCCACCACTGAAGCATTGACTTCTAGCCACAAACCCATTAAACCACCCACCTGTAGCCAGCAGAACTGGCAGTTCAGAGGAAAAGGAAGGCAGCAGTCTGGCCATTTTAACCCTGAATTATGCAAAATGCAGCAAAATGGATCTATTTGTTTGACAAGTGGTATTGCTTTGATTTGTATAGCTGCTGGTGTGAAAAGTCTACAGATTTTGAATCAACGTTTCATTAGAGAATCATATAACATCACCAACCATTAAAACTTTTATTGTAAATAGGATTATACTGTGTGTTGAATAAAGTCATGTTGATCTACAGATTATATCAAATAAATGGCTTTAAATAAATACAAGTCCAAGCATATTAAAAACTATTCCATTAAAGTGTTGGGGAATAAAGAGCTATTTTTTTTATTTTTCCTTAAAATATTATTTTTTAAATATACAAATGGAAGCAACACAGCCTTTCCTGAACTGTCTGGCAAAACCATTACCAGTGGACAATTACCATTAGTTGTCTGTTTGCAAAGATTTCAGATGGAGCATTGCTACTTTTGGGTGAAGGAGACTTTAAGGCTCAGCATACACTGTACGATTGTTTACACTTTTCAGGCCGATTCTCCAGTAGCGTAAGAATTGGCCGAGATCGGGCTGAGTTTCAGCCTCATCATGCGTCCTGTGTTGTGTACTATACAGGGGGTAAAGAGAGGTGATAAGCCTCTTACAACCACCTCCCTATCAGGAATCGTAAGGTCAGGAAAAAATGAACCATCTTTGAAATTCAGTCAGCCCTCGTGAGGTGTTGCTATGCAAGCAAGGGAGTTCTTCTTTTTCCAGATTGACAAGTCCGACAAATGTGACTGTTCGTGCTGATTGTATCCACAAATCTATAATGTTGTTAAAAACGACAACATAAAACAAAACAAAGAAAAGAAAACAATAGGAATTATGTGTTTTTCACTGTTTATACAGATCAAAGGTAATGGATTTGAATGTTTTTGTGTTTATTTTTACAGCTATGGTTCCTAATTGAGCTATAGAATGTGAATTACAAGATTATGTATAAAAAGATTACATTTCAGTTTTCAATGGTTGCATTCTCTAGATAATTTACAATTTTAACAGTTCTACAAATAAAAGGTTCCATGCCCTTTTTATTATTGAGCCATTTTTGAGAGGAAAATACGGGATAACATGCTGAACTAGAAAAGCACTCGGAGAGCCCAGATTTTCGCCAAACAGCAAAGTTTGCTCCAAAATATGACTAATTCTTATAGCTACTCGCACATGACCGGGATTATTACCAAATTTAAATTAATGAAAAAATAAATAAAAATCCATAAAATGTGTTCATTAGTTTTTATTTGATCCTGCTAACAAACCAACAATGTCCCCTTTTCTGGTGTTTTCAGTAAAATAACTGGACTTTTTTGAGTCAAATGTTCAGGCTGTCAATAGTCACTGCTGCCACCCTCTGGTTCAGGGTGGAACTGCTTGTTCAGCCAGATATCCGTATCTCACTATCTTAGGTAATCTTTTAAAAAAATCCTGTATTCAGATCATGATCTGGATCATCATGAAGTTTTAGTGAAGTGTTGTTTATCATAAATGGTACCTCTGATAAATAAAATAATTAAAATGCATAACTTTTCAAGTTATCGTGTACACAGACAGGCAAACACACACAAACAAACAGCATAACCTCCTTGGCGAAGGTATTAAAGATTCGATTGTTTGTTTGAACCTTTTAACATGGACACACTTCATGTCTGACATCCTCAGAAAAGCGCAGGAACCTCCGACTCAAAGTACATTCAGGGAAAAATAGGCCACAGGCTTATAGATGCATCAGAGCTGAACTACTGAGGTGTCAGTCTGCTCATCAAACAATGTTTTAGTCATAAAGGGTCAAATAAAAATGCTATTGCAAAAATATTTATGATAAGTTAAATCTTACAAAATGTATTTTAAGCATATTAAAAGAGGAGAAGAAAGAGAAAAGATATTAGTGCATAAAACGGATTAGGTGCAGATTGACATAATACTAAAGTCCAGTTGTACCATTTCACATGAATATTAACTTATATGATGGATGCAGGTTGTGTCTGTGGGTCTCTACCTGTTTAACTTTCAAATCCAGAGAGAAACCCTATCCTCATAATGGAAATATCAGAGCATTCTCTGGCTTCTAGGTTGAGCTCTGTCCTTTGAAGCTGTGGTTTGGTCGTTCCCTGGAAGAGCTATCAAACGTTCTACAGTTACCTAAATAGCCCTGTTTCTCAGTGTGACCTGGTTACTTAGTTGCGCATAAATGCATAAAATGAGTCTGCGGTATCAGTCTGACAGCTGCATATGCGGCCAACAGAGGACTGGTTACCTGTAAGAGAACCACAGAGGTTCACTTGTAAGCCACAAATTCGAGCTTGTATCAGAAGCAGGAAGCACTCACACTGTGGCTGCGTGCATGTGTGAATTTATATCTGCCTTTGCAAAAGTGATTGAGAACCAATTTCTACCAGAATTATTTAATTTTATGCCTTATTTGATTGCTTTGCTTTAAACTTTTAGTTTTTCGACTCCAATCTGTTTTAACCCAGTTTATAGATACTAAATTTATAGAAACATTGTAAGAACTGCGCCTCAGCTTCACGAGTAATTGAATGAGGGAGCCGTGGATAAATGTAGTTCTTTAGTGTTCTATTTGTACAAGAACACCCACTAAACTCCAATACCAATGGGTAGAATAACAGATCTCCGAGCAGCTCCAGACTTAAAAAACTCATACAGTAAGTCTTCAGTTAGTAAAAACTCATTGCTTTTCAATACAGTTTGACTCAAGCATTCTTGGATGTAGGTCAGGGCTTTAACTACCATTGAGGACACTAAGGTCATGCCCTCTGTATTTTTTTAATTTATAGTTGGCCTAAATTGTGACATATAAACTCTAAAATAAATTACACTGGAACTGATTGTAGGATGATGATCTAGGTCTTCTACAAAACTGCAAGCCAACAGTAGCGTGGCTATCTAATAAAAAAAGAAGCTTGAGGGTTTGGGCATACGTGCTGCGCACCAACAACACGCACTGTTGCTATGGTAACTGCCATATAGGACACAGATGCCGTTAATGAGTCCGTCAGTCACAGCGTTCAATGGAAATGGAGTACATCGAGCTACTAATGCAGGTGGAGAGCAGTTTAAGTTGTCGTTTGCTATGAGAAAAAAATGGCATTCTCATTAAGAAATAATTTAGCCGAGCGATCTACTTAGACAGCAAGGGAACATCGAATTAAAGTTTATTTAACTCTGTCTGTACCGGTCGTCAGTCAATTTCCAGCAGTTCGATCAACATTCATTATGCAACTGATTAGTTAGTGAAGTCTTTGAAAATAAAACATTTATTCTGCGTTGATTTCTCAGTGGTGGATGTTGAACTGTTTTATATTTCTGCTGCAAGCTGGAACTTAAGGCATAAAAATGGAGCAGATTGAGCGGGACAGGAAGTCATGTGCAGAAACAAAATAAAAAATCGGTTAACTTTCAATATAATGGTAACAATTTTCTGTGATAACTTGCCCTTACTTCAAGAGTCACAATTATGGTCCCTCAAAAAGCGTCAGAATGCTGCATGTTTATGTAATTCTGTAATGTTGCAGACTTCTATATTTATGCATTATAAATAAGTTCACATTTTAGCTTGTTTATTTAATATGTATACTTTAATTTATTTATAGCTTTTTTTTTTTTTTTTTTTTTTTACAATTTCATGGTTTTGACATTGAGTTTCTCTTGAACCTGAAAAACAAATATCAGTTCATTCCATGTTTTTGTGTTGAAATGACTATTATAAGATTAAATATGATGTTGAAATGGCAAATTTTTTTCATTTCTATCATTTTAGTTTTTGTTTGCTTTGATGTTCTTCACTTTAACTTATAGTTTTTTTGTGATAGAATCTAAGGTGGTGTTATTCATTTGGGGGCCCTGAAGACAAATACTATGTGTTGCTCCCACAATAATACAGTATATTTCAGTTGTTTTATCTATATTTCCTAAATTACCTCTTATTTTGAAAAATCGTTAAAAAAAAAACAACTTTGACGAATTTTGCACCAAAATGCTGCATATGCTGTACTGCTACACAATATGTACTGTATCTATCACATATTTTTTGTGGTTTTCTATATATTTGAGACAGTAAAAAAAGGTACAGAAGATCACAGTTAAGTGGAAATAGACCTTTACCGGTGAAGGGAAATTAATCTTCATGCTTTGACTGGCAACGTATTGGAACCATAAAGAAGAACTATATTCTTTAGCAAGCTAGTGGGTTGATATTGAATATAAGAAAAATGTCCATGTTACAAAACTACTCTCTTTTTTAAGGGGGAAAAAAAAAATCACGTTTTTTTATATCACAAAGGTGAAATGTCATGCTACCATACTATCCGTTTTGCAGGATTTATTATTATGCTTTTAATTGTTATTATAGTTATGCATTGGTCTAATCGGTGGACCATTTCATTGCTGCACTTGTTATACATTTATTTTTATTTTAGTTTTATTCCCTTTGTTAAAATAACCACACAAAAAAAAAAATGACAGTGTAAATCTTTTATCAAAAATGATTAATGATGTGGTTTAATGGGCTGCAACCCTCAATACTGTTTGTGGTTTCAGAGACTCGTCAACAAGTGGGTGTTTGTCACTCAGACAGTACATTTGTCACTGATTTTCAATCAATTACCAGAGCATAGAGAACAATTAGTTCAGATAAACACAGCATTTAATTAGAGCAGTTGAAAAGCTTGTCTCCATTAAGATGGATGAAAAACCAAAGCTTTCTGTCATCGTTGTCTCTAGCCGATCATCCAGCATGGCTGCTTGGTTAGATGATTTGTGTAATAGATTGCTCTGGTTGCTTGGATGTGTGGTGTGCCGGTGGTTGAGTAGTTGAATTGTTCTGCATTTTAAACGTAATAAATTACTTTTTTTGAGTTGTGGATTAGTTTGTCTCCTGATTCGATGTTTTATTTGGCTTTTTGGGGGGGACTTTGGTGTTTTTTATTTTATTTGGCCAGGACCAAAGCTCTGTGGGCAGATTACATCTCCACTTATCTTTTGTAAATAACATAAAAATACAGAATGGTCAAAAACTGAGGACAAGATCTTTTAATAGTTATACTAGTAAATGTATTGATTTCTCTCAAACACCTACAGTATATAAAAGTATATGTTTAATTCTGAATTTCAATGTATATCTTTCCCACAGATGACCGAGAGGTAGGCAGCACAGATTTAGGCAGATAGAAGAAAAACCGTTCACTGTTAGACATTTTTCTGAACTGCTGTTTATTTAAGCCTTTATAGCTAATGTGAATTTGAAATATGTCTGAGGTAAAATCTTTTTTATACGTACTTTTGCACGTGCCACACATTTGGAACATCCATCCATCCATTTTCCATCACACTTATCGCAAACAGGATCGCAAGGGATGCTGGTGCCTATCTCCAGCTGTCAATGGTGCGAGAGGAGGGGTCCACCCTGGACAGGTCGCCAGTCTATTGCAGGGCAACACAGAGACACACAAGAAAAACAGCCATTCACACTTAAGGAGAATTAAGAGCAGCCTAACATTCATATTTCTGGACTGTGGGAGGAAGCTGGAGTACCTGGAGAGAGCCAACGCATGCATAGGGAGAACATGCAAACTCCATGCAGAAAGACCCCGGGTCGGTAGTCAAACCCAGAACTCTCTTAACTCTGTCTGTATCGGTCGTCAGTCTGTGGCAGTGCTACCCACTGTTCCACTGAGCACACACATTTGGAACATATTAGGACTAATGTACATGTGAAAATTGGTTTTATCCGTTTTGAAGTGTATCAATATTTCTCACTTACCAGATCAGATTTTTTTAAATTATATATTATTATAAATTATTTTAAATTATATGTAAATTTTTTTATATTTTACCTATTTCTTTCCTATCATGGACCTCAGTTTTTCCTAAAACAGTAGTTTATGTTTTTCTCTCCCCGGCTTTTCTATCTGTATAATCTGTTCTCTGCTGTTAGCTCACAGGTCCTGTAATTGGAGCATCTTCCAGTATTGGACTGAAGGATTTTTTTCCCCCCCCACACATACTGATATGTTGGTGAAAAGCTTGACTGATAAAGATGCTCTTGTTAGGCTGCAACTCAGGTGTCGCTGACACAAACCAAACCTGACTGCAGCCCTTATCTCTGCACTAACTCACATACACAAATAGACTTACATTACATTTTAGGAAACCAGGTTGAATTAGCTGACTGCTTTATCAACCCACTTCAAATCGCAGTTCTTCTCAATAAAATTGAACATTTTCATTGTTAACCTTTTCCTGTTTTTCTGTCTTGCTTCACTGCTATTTTCCTCCATCACTGTCTCTGTATCTTTGTTTTAATCCTTCTGTCAAGTCACCAGGACGTTAATCAGGGCTTTCCCATGACAGAACTGTGAAGACTGAAGCAAAAAAATAGAACAAAAGGGAGCTGTCTCATTATAGATAAAAGAGAGATATAAATATCTGTAGGCTAGGGGAGTTTCTGTAAGAGTTATGATCTGTTCGTTGATCTCTGAAAACAAATCCACTCATATGAAGACAGAGCCACAAACAACTTCCAGATTAAAGGACATGTAAAGCATTATGAAAATCATTATACAATATCAGATTGGATTATTATGATTTACTATTGAAGTGTTCTTTTTGTGCTTACAAAGGCAAAAATGAAAACTAATAAAATTTATAACCCATGCCTGTAAGTGTGAGCTTCACACCAGAGAACTGCATGTACCTATCAAAATTTTTTAAGCTCTTTATTTATTGGCACATGTTGTGGAAACACATCTTGGGTTATTGCACCTAAAAAGTAAACTGTTCAAAAACATTAAAGTTATATTGGGGATTTTTCATGAATTTTTGAAAAGACTCGCAGTCCTCACTATAAAACAAAATGCACATGCACAACCCTGTACCTGCTCAAGAGAGGAACGCCAAATAAATGTGTGTGATAGCATGCACAAGCCCATTTCTTCTCATGCACGCTCTGTTTAAAAGTAGCTGTTCGCATCACTCATACAAGCCTACTTTCCAAAAGATTTACAATTTGTCCACTGTGTCATATCACCAAAAAGATTGACAATTAGGAATACCAATTATTTTGCTGATCGACTCGGTAAAAGAACATCCTCAACTATACCGTAAAGTGCATCAAATTAGGTGAATATTCAAGTACCTCTTTACGGGTTTATGCTCTTTTCGGGCCGATTCTCCAGTCATGCAAGAAATTTTTGGGATAGGGCCGAATTAACAAGGTGAAATTAGCCTCTCACAACCACCTCCCAATCAGGAATTGTACGGTGAAATTCAGTTGACCCTCGTTAGATGATTATCGGCAAATCCTGCTGTTTAATCAGAGTTACTAGTGTCTAGGACAGTCCATGAGTGTCCTCATGGACTGCACAGGTGAGTGGAGGTCTACTGGTTAGGGCATAGGTCTTTGAATCCTGAGGTTGTAAGTTTGATCCCCCAATCCCCACAGACTGCCACTCTGGGTCCCTGAGCAGTCCCTTAACTCCACACTGCTCCCCGGGCGCCGCACAATGGCAGCCCACTGTTCCCCAAGGGGATGGGTTAAATGCACTGAATTCATTTTGTTGCACTGTTCTTGTGACAGTAGAATGACAATAAAGTTGAATTCTATTCTATGTGCAAAAAAGGGAGTTATTTTTTTAGACCAGCGGCATCTGTCGCGGTGAGTCCGATGTTTGGTTTTTGTATGTACAGGGTGAGATGGTAGCTTGCAACAGAGCGTCATGCCGTACAGTCTAATAACTTGCATCGTGAGCTGTGAACTTTTAAACCCTGTTGTTTCGTCCCACAGTTTGAGCTGTACCTGTGTACAATGATTGGAAAGTTTGTAAAGCCCATCTTAAGAAATAATGAAGGTATAGTATTTTGTTTGCTTTGTAGTTACAAAGTATTTACCTCCTAAAATACTTTTGTTAGATTAATGCCTGCAGAGCACTAGCTGTTTTGTAATCTTCTGTGACTCCCTGGATGAGTTCTTTTTATGCTTTTCAGACATGGCCTTCAAACTTTTAAAACATCTGCAAACTTCTTCAGACTTCTTCAAATCTTGGAAACCAAGTCCAGTGGATATTTTTTTTTATTTTTATGGAATGACTATGAACTGGATGACTGAGAACCTTCATCAGCATATCTGCAAACTTGTTAGCACATACAAAGCAGATTTTGATACAAGGTGCAAAGCAGTTTACATGTACAAAATCAGCGAGTTGCAGTGCAAACCTTTTTGTGTTTGCTTTCATAAGCGGATTAAATGTTTATAAACACACAGCACAATTTTAGGGGTGGAACATATGCATATGCAATACATAGTATCTGAAATTTATCCCATCTGAAAGTAAATTGATGGAGATTTTGCTTCCATATTTAGCATTTTTGAAAGTGTGATGTAAACTCATTCTGACCACAGAATTGGCATTGGTACAATGGAAGACAATGAAGAAAGAGTCTGTGTGCATATAAGTGTATGAAATAGCAATAATCTACATTTAACAATATTAAGAGAAGACAGAACTTTAATACTGTGGCTTTCAATATTCACTCATAGTCCTTGAATGTCTACATATGTCTAGGGTTTTTTTTTCAACAAATTTAAATGTACTGTTTTGGTGCCGTGTGTGACAGACTGATCCAAGGTAGTATTTACTTATGAAGTAAAAGCAAAACAACAGGAACTTTTGAGGGTAAGGTTAACATTTAATATCCCAAGCTTGAAACATCTCAGAGAGCCTCTGCACAATCCAGCTTCTGGAGCTAAATGCTGGGAAAGTTCCATCGTCCAATGATGCGTGTGTTTTTTGTTCCCTTACCTTTGTCTACTGTACGTGTAATTACTCTTGCCCTTTACCTGTAACTTGTTTTACCCCGATTGCGACTCTGACATGAAATTTAACTTTCACACGCAGGTATTCATATACATAGGACATAATACACTCTCCCTTCAGTGCTGGACATAAATCGCTGTGACATTTACAGTTTTGTAGCCATTAGAGCTCAGTGCTGCATGGTTGCCTGTGAAGATGGCAGCTTGTGAAATCAGATCGCGGTCGCGTCTGAAAATGTTGAGCTTTGCTATCCTTTTAAACACGAAACCTGTGGAGGGATCAGCTGAGGCGTGAAATGGATCAACTACTTTGAAATGGATAAATTCTCAGAGCTTACTAGATTTAAGGACTCTTACACGATCATGGAAAATAGGTGGGATGTGATATCTGGTAAAGAAAGATTGTAAGGATTTGATGATGAAATTAGTCCTGTGAAGATCAGGATCATATGTACTTCATTTTATTTGATAGATTCTTTCATGGTAGTTACTGTAAAACTGCTCATGTTTTACTGATGACAGAACTAAAAGGTACACTGAAAGAGGTGAAATGTCCATGTCATTCGGTCACCTTAAAATTTTATGTTGTTCCAACTTAAAAAAAATGCATTTGTTCTTTGAAAACAATAATTTCATTTTACTAAGAATTCAAAACCCCTTTCATAAAAAAAACAACTAAAACAATAAGGTTTCAAGTTAATATCTACTTTAAGTCAAGGTATGGTGTATCTCAGGTGAATGTGACCTCATTACCTGACTAATTAAAAATAGGTGTGATCAACACTGCAATGCCATAAGCAGGGTTGCTGTTACAACTAATGCAGTTGTGGAATAGAAAGGTTTATGATGGGCAGGCATTGTAGTCAGTGAAATATCTCAGATCGGACTTTAGGAACTCTTAGGCATTATTGATTTTTACAAAAACAAAAAATGTTTTTTCTCTACTTTATTCTAAAACTAATTTATACTTATATGTAATGGTAAAAATGATTTTGTTTTCAATTGAACAATAAGTTATAACAAAGCATACAGCTTGTTTATGATATGTTGTCAGTCTTAGAACGATTGGACCCAATAGTCGAGGCAGACAGATAGTTAGATTTCTCAAAACGTTTATTAGAAACGGATGTGCATTAAACAGCATCAGCGTCTAACGCAGGAACCTCTGCAGAAGGAGACGTAAGGTTAGTGACCAAGTCTATCTGGATTCAGTACCAGGGGATCAAAGGTCCGAAGAGGTAGTGAGGGAGAATCCAGAACAGTGTTGGGAAACAGTTTCAGGTTCAGTTCACAGACAGGCAGAAATCCAGCAGGAGTCCAAAGACAGGTCAGGCACACAGATCAGAAGGGGGGCAGGCAGGCTTAGAGGTCCAGAGGCAGAACGTGTCAGGATCAGGCAATCAGAAACACTGAGGTATGCTAGAGAACTCTCACCACAGGCTCCAATAACCTGGCACTGATGACTGGTCTGAAGGCTAGTTAAATAGAGACTGTAGCAGGTGGATCAGATGAGTAGTAATGAGCACTGGGCGTAGCCTGGCAGGTTAATTAAATGATTAATCAGGCCAGACATCAGTGCCAAGATCATGACACTGTTATAAGTTATAGTTTTACTTTGTATGAATGCAGTTTCTTTCTTTGCCTGAAGGTAAAAAATGTATATCTAAAAAATCAAAATCTATACTTTCAACCATCTCATAAATTTAATTTGAGAAAAAGTAATACATCAAATTCTAACAAATTACATAATTTTTATGTTGATACAATATATATTTTCTTTCAGTGTGGAAAGTATTAAATCAGGATCAAGGGTGGAACAATATCATTTGGAGCTTTTCTGTCTTAACTTCAGTTTACTTCATTAAGATACACAGTAAATCTTAATGTTCCAATGATGTATCTGCTTTTGTCAAAGTCAGATTACTATGCGTATCTAATTCATTTTGTTTGTAAAAATACGTGCAGCAGGTGTGGCAAATGTACTGGAAAAGACCAGTTGTAATAATAGGAAAAAAACAAAAGAAATAACTCTATAATTTTCCTGCAATGAGGCAATGAGGCTACCCACAGACTAAAGTTCTCTCACTTCTATGTTCTTGTTAAAAATCACGCTGCTGCATTTTCTACCAGTTGAAGGTGTGACAAAGTGACCTGGCTAATTCCTGTTAAAAGAGAGCTTCAACAAACCAAGGTTATACAATCATGAATAACTGATTCCAGGTCCTAGAATGGAGAGGTTGTATATTAGAGAGTTGTAAACACCTCACTGTGATGGTGCAGTCTGCTAATATAATGCAGTTTCCTGGCCGCACCATGATATACAGGCGCATGATTAAATTTAATAAAGGGGTTGAATTTTAGGGCAAATATATTCAAGTTTCTGGTTCCCTGACATCATTTATCTGAAAAGGTAAATAGAATACGGGTTTCAATGTGTTGCTGGTTTCAAATGACCCTATTATTTAACACATATTAACAGGTAATGCTCACATTTGACTTTAGTGGCACCCTTAACTTTGAAAATGTATTTAAAAAAATATATTTGGCTATAGTTACTGCTTCACAAAATAAATAAGACTCTTTAGGGTAAAACAATGTTCAGTGGATAGCTGCTATGTTATGGTTTGCTTTGTTTTTAAGCCTATATGGTAGGGACTGTAAAAAGATGCATACATTCTCTTGCATCTTTTATTTCTGTATATTTGAAAAAAGCTGCTAGTTGCAGCTGCAAATGTGGTCAGTTAACTCGGCCAATGAAATGTACTGTAAGTAAACCAAATATTTTTTACAAAGTGAGAACATTACCAGAAGTTACATTTGCCACAACCTTTTTTCTGATTACATGCAATAGTATTATATGACCTCAATATAATCTGAAATAGTTTTATATCTGGTAAATTTAGTCTTTTTTTTATTATTATTTTTCTTAAATCATTAATCAGAATAAGCATAGTCCAAGTAAAAACAGCCTTTTTTAGTGCTTTGTTAGTAATGCAATCATTTATTTAATTTATTCAAAACTGAAAAAGTCCTTTATTTTTTGTATGGAGGCTAATTGAACAATGGTCATAGAATTGCTAAATAAATAGGATTAAAGTTATAACAGAGCAGTATACTTTTTGTAGATGAAATAAACAAAATCATAATTTTTATAGCTGCAATCTACTCTTTCAATGACTTGCTTGGGTCGTGAGGGGTGCTGGTGCATCTCCAGCTGTCAATGGGCGAGAGGTCGGATACGCCTCAGTCAGGTTAGTCAGTCGTCAGTCCATCACAGGGCAACACAGAGAAAACAGGAGAAACAATCATTCATTCACACACTCACACCTAAGTAGGGGTGTAAATAATAATCGTTTTGTATCGATGCATCGATCCAAAAGCCGATGATCCGATGCATCGACACGTCCGCAAGATAATCGATTGATGTTTTTTTTCCCTCCGGTCTATTTTTATCCATTTGCTCCTGGGCGTAATTCTCCCTCCCGTGCTGCGGTGCCGCTAAACCCTCCTACATCGCTTCCTGGTTATACTCTTACAGCAGTGTGTTGCAGTAAGCTTCAAACAGACATTTTTAAATTATGCTCAGTATTGAAGCGTGGTCTGCGCTACACACTGTGGGTCTAGATACGGCCGAGGTGGTGAGGAAGTGGGGGCGAGTTTAGTCAGACGACGGAGGGACAATGGGGCAAAAAGAGCGGAGATTCAGCTGGAAAAAGGGTCCCAGCGTTCTCGCGCACCTCGCTCTTCTAGCGGGTCAAACTTCACGAGTTGTTTTCCGCAATTTCGGTCATAAAAACAAAACAAGCCGGCCTCCTGTCTGCTGCACTCTTTGCGGTCAGCTACAATCTGGGAGAGGTGCAGCGGAGCGTCTCTCAAGGGGGCGGGGACATCGACACTCTGGAGCCTTCTTCTTCTTCTTTTTTTAATGGCGGTTGGCAAACAACTTATAGGTGCATTACCGCCACCTTCCAGAATGGAGTATGGACCAGACAAATTATTATATTCTCCCTAAAATACCGGTTCTTCTTAGAAAATTAAAAATACTACCAAAAACTACATCCCCAGATGACCTTTGAAACAATGTCCTTATATCTAGTTTATTTTTATTCCTGTCTAACTCTCTACGCAACATCTCTCTTTCCTGAGTATATTTATTACATTCTAAAAAATATGTTGGACAGTTTCTCTGGAGCCAAGGTATTGCATTGAACTCATTACACTGATATTGTGCAGTATTTTTGCAGTATTTTTGCAGTATTTTTTGATGCAACTTTTCTACTTCTGTTATTTGCTGTTGTTTCTAAAGAAAATGCAAAATGATATTACAGCTTTCACTGATTTATTTCAAACTTGAAACTTTGTTTAGCCTGTAAGGTGTAAAAAAAATAATAATAATAAAAAAAAAAAATTTACCGATTAATCGATTAATCGAATCGAATCGTGGTGTATTCTTGAGTATCGAAAATAATCGAATCGTTGGGTCAGGAAATCGATACTGAATCGAATCGCCATGATGGATGTGATTTACACCCCTACACCTAAGGAGAATTTAGAGAAGCCAATTATTCTAACACTCATGTTTTTGGACTGTGAAAGGAAGCCGGAGTACCTGGGGAGAACCCTCACATGCTTTAGGGAGAACATGCAAACTCCATGCAGAAAGACCCCAGGCCGGAAATCAAACCCAGAACCTTCTTGCTGCAAGGCACTGTGCAGCTAAGGACTAGCTTACAAGATTAAACATATCAACTAATCAAACCCTGGAAAGTTATTGTAACTATTTCTTTAGAAATATTTGATTTGTTAATAAAGACTGCTTCTCAGTTTTCATAAAATACATAATCCTTTCATCTTTTCTCATCTTGCTCTCATGAAGCAAAATATCATCTTAGATCAAAATAACTTGATGTCTTTTCTCCTCAGCCGGCTATAAAGTCACGCCTCTGACTCTAAACTTGGAATTAACTGTAATTAGAATAGGTCAAATCTCACAGAAAACCAGAAATGTTATACTTCGAACATTATCTATTACAATAACATCTGTATTTTTCTAGACAGAGCAATACAGTAGAATAAGCCACAACTCTATATTACTAAGATCCCACGCAGAGACTAAGGGTACCCAAACTCAAACAGTTTCAAGTCTCTTCCTCCATCACACATATTGCATTCTGAGGCTCCCACATATTCATAAATGTGACAATATCATTTCTGGGAGAAAAATGCAAGTGCTCAACTCAGGGGCGCACATCAACCCACATGCAGGATGAGGAGGAAGATCTGCATTTCGTCTTGATTAATATTTTCTTTTAGTCATCATAATCCCTCTTGGAGTGTTCCCGCATTTCCACCCACCAGAGTCTGTGTGTGAAATCTGGTCTTTATTAGTCTGTTCTATACTGTGCATAGTTTTACCTTATATTCAAGCATGCACAGGGGAGGTCTCTCTGCTCCGTTGCTTGAATGTCTGTGTATGGGGTGTGTGTGGACTTTGCAATGACTTCATACAATTCACAGCGTAGACAGAGAGGGAAACCCTGTCTGTTCCCTGGAGAGGTGTGTCCCTCCTTCGTACGTTTGTGTTTTTGCAACTAATGCAAAAGGCTGAATAATTTTCTGTATGTAATTGTGTGTAAACATTTGTAGTTGGACCTTTGTGTCTTTTGCAGCGTCAACGTTTTCTAAGATGTTATAGATTGTTTAACAGCTACAGATGAGAGCGGAGCCTGTGTATAGCTGTTCCACATGCAAAGAATCACACACTAATATACACCCCAGGTGCTAGGAGAAGGGCTTCAATGCTCGTGGTTTCGGTGTCTCTCGTTAACTCGCTCTGTACAGGATTTCCTACAAGATGTGGCTTTAAAACCATTTCCAGACTCGTCTGTCTCCCCAGTTGTTTTCCTCTCCTTTCAGTTTCTTTTAGTTTTTTTGGAACGAGAGGGAGACTGAGATGGCGAGAGGGAGGCAGAAGTCTGCTTTTAATTTAGAGTGCTCTCTGGACGTCCTCTGCTGGGTCCTAACTCCCTTTTGTCTGGAGGCAAACTGCCAAGCTCCTCTTTAAGGAAAACAAAAATGAAATTTATGAATAAAACTGTGTGCCTGCGGCTCACAGGGGAACCCTGGTTGTTTGACTTTATCTTTCTTATTTGCTTGCATACATTCAAGGATTTAAGTCGTCAAAGAAAAGAATGTCTAAATACTGTTATAGTTTATGTGTTATAGCATCTTTTGTTGTCCTCTTTTCAGCAACAGTTATATGATGTTCTGTAAAAGCAAATTTTCTGTTAAAGCAAATTTCCTTTTCCTACTTTATTGTCTCAAAATATTCGTTCGTTCGTTCGTTCGTTCGTTCGTTCGTTCGTTCGTTCGTTCGTTCGTTCGTTCGTTCCTTCCTTCCTTCCTTCCTTCCTTCCTTCCTTCCTTCCTTCCTTCCTTCCTTCCTTCCTTCCTTCCTTCCTTCCTTCCTTCCTTCCTTCCTTCCTTCCTTCCTTCCTTCCTTCCTTCCTTCCTTCCTTCCTTCCTTCAGTTGTTCTTGTTGATCTTCATTATTCTGTTTTTATTCTCTTTTTTCTTTCTATTCTTTTTCTTTCCCTTGGCTATTTTTTCTTTAGCATTTCTTAATTTTTTTGCTCATCTTATTTCTAAAATTGTCAAATGGCTAAACAGTATTGGAAGTCCTGTAATTTTGTATTCTCTCCTATGGGATTATGATTTTCCAAATAACAAATTTATATTTCAAAGGATCTTTGTTCAATGTAAAATTACCCAGTTTAGGTTTGACCATATATCTTAATTTTTTTAATCAAATGAAGGAAACTTACTGAAGACTCCCCTTAGCTTCAGGCCAGCCACTGTATTTTCGAGATTGATTCATTAGTAACTAAACTGTTTGGTAATTTAGGTTCGGATGCCTTGCTAATGGGCAAGG
The DNA here is from genome assembly GCF_016077235.1 of Cyprinodon tularosa. Classification (NCBI taxonomy): domain Eukaryota; kingdom Metazoa; phylum Chordata; class Actinopteri; order Cyprinodontiformes; family Cyprinodontidae; genus Cyprinodon; species Cyprinodon tularosa. Next base: position 480,255 of record NW_024038395.1, on the reverse strand, counting down.
CAATGTGTGACTGGAAAGGCAGAAAGAAGCTAGAAAGGAATCTTACTCGGCTATTGGCCAGCGAAAAAATACACTTCAAAGGTAAGACTTTTGGACCACCATTGTATGCTTAAGGTCCTATGCAGTTCCTGCCATGGAATGATATAGATCTGTTGATCAGCACACTTCTCCCACCCTACTTCTCCTGTGACAATAAAAATAACATTTACAACAGAGGTCATAAAACACACCATCTTTGACTATTGCTAAGCAGATAAGGGTGTATATTTGTAAGTAGTGTTTACTGATCTGTCACCTTGGGATTACACCTGAGTAAGGGAGGGATGCAAGAAACAGTGAATTGGTTTGAGTCTGGCTTAAAGCTTAACTCTTTGATGCACTGTCAGACACATGGAGAGGACATTAGTGCAATGACTGAGTGTGTGATCGACTATATAAACATCTGCATAGATAACACCCTCTCCACCAGAGAAGTAGGACACTTCCTCAACAATAAACCACTGATCACCAATGAACTGCTGAACAAGGAAAAAAGAGCCTTCATGGAAGGTGACAGGAAATTATTAGGAAGTATAAAATATCAATGTAAAGTTAATGGTCCCATACTTACTAAATAACAAATATTAACACTAAGGCCCCCAGGGCATGTACCAACAATAGCTCCAGTTTTGCAAAATATGCCTTTGACATGTCCAGTGAGTTTCCAAGTAGGTTTGTCAAAGAATATTATTATAATTTTTTTTTGTTGGAGGAAGATTACACTTTTGGAGATTGCAGTTTCCAAGTGGTGGGTGTGATGGTTCTAATTTTTTTTTTTTTTTGTAGGAGCTTTCAGAGTAAAAGCTACTCTATATGAATGCTATGATGCAAGGTTCACTCTAAGCTGCGCACAATTGCGCACTACTCGCGCATTTTCAGCTCACAAGAAAATCTATGAACAATACAATAGAATCAAACATGATCAATTTGACCTACAACTGGAAACAACTGGGTCTATGTACCTTCGGGCACTTGTCTGACCTTGAATCATATCAGCATATGAGCACCATCCAGGAGTCGTGGTGGAAAATTTGGACAAACATTGGAGAAGTCAAAAAGACAAATCTGAAACATAGATAGAATGTAAGTTGGATGTGTTTATATACTAGTGACTTTTAATAAGATTTCTTATTTATGAATATTAATCATGAACTGCTTTAACTGTTGCATTTTGTATTAGTAGAAATGCAAAAAAACGTTTATATACTGCATCAGCAGCTACAGCACACATTTCGTTGTGCAAAAAGGAGAAATATTTTTAAAAGTTATGTCTGAAAGGCATATCGTCATATTATATATTATGTTATTATATTATATTATATTATATATATATATATATATATATATATATATATATATATATATATATATATATATATATATATATATATATATATATATATATATATATATTAGAGGTGAAACTAATGATCATTTTGCAAATTAACTGACCTGTAGATAATGTAGATAATTAATATTTAATTATTAATCAGATAGCCAAAAGTTCCTTGAAGAAAATGTATTTATTAAATTAAAGAAGGTGAAACTTAAACATTTCCCTTTAAAGACTTCTGGATATATTGACAGACGAAAATGTTTTTTATCATATTTCTTTATTTTTTATTTTATTTATTTTTTATCTTAAATGCTTAATTGATTGATGATTATTTCAATAATCGCATAATCACAAATAATCTGATTAATTGTTTTTAGTCCTATATATATATCTATATATATCTATATATATATATCTATATATATCTATATCTATATATATATATATATATATCTATATATATATATATATATATATCTATATATATATATATATATATATATATATATATATATATATCTATATATATATAACATATATAACATTGCTAGGATACATTTTTTGCCACATGTGTTTGGTTAAATGATTGACAGTAGTAATAAGCTGATCAACTGATACTACAGACTAATTTTGTTCATTCAAAAATGTGGTTCAAAGCTAAGCAGAGATTAGATATTTTGCTGGCTTTGACACTGCTTTTATGTTACTTTTTCAAACAGGTTTAAAACAGAGATGTGTCACTACAAGTTGATTTTAGAAATCAACACAGTTTCATCTCCCTTCCTCTATTGTTCACCCATTGCTCTACAGATCTGTTGAAACATCTATGCCAAGCAGCAAAAGCCCTGTGATAGATGACAGCTTACACCTGTTGTCTGACTCCTCGTCTTAAACAATCTGCTGCATGCCCAGTGCAGCGACAGCTCAAAATACATAGTGGACTTTTATCTGTGAAATACCTGGATGTTCTCTACAATGAGCAGTAGATCTGCAATAATGGCCTGACTCAGACAGCTCGGGGAAAAGAATCTGCAGTATCGTGTATTTCAGTTCTTATATCCTGAGAATGTTCTTCTTTTTTCAGCTGCTTCTTTTCACCTCCATTTTCATCTTTCTGAATTTTCTCTGCTTTGCTACCATCCCATGCAAGCCAGGTTGCTATGGTGATGAGTTTTTTTATACACCAGGAGCTCCATCCAACATTTCTGTCTTCAGTGTTGTTCTTTTGTCTTTGGTTTCCGACTTAATGTTTTCCTGTAGAGATGAAGTGACCATTGTTTTGCAGTGCACTCTCTACCTGCTATGTGTGCTTATTCATGATCTCTTTCTATGCGTGAACATTAATATAGTTGGCAGTGGGAAGGGCATATATGTGTTTCTTTGTTTAGCCTTAACAGTCCCATCACTCTCCTGTTTTCTGCTTTTGTCAGATCAATCCCATTTATAACTACAAACATCAAAGTAGTACTGTGTCATTTTTGAACCAAGAATAAGCTTAATTTTAGATATATCCTATAATTTTTCCAGGTAACTTTGCATCACTTGGCACATATCTATAATCGGTGTAGGCTGCCCCTCTCAAAGACTTCATGACTTCTTAATTTGCTGGTCCAAACTTGTCTCATACCAGATTCCAAAACACAAAACTTCTAAAATGTCAGAATTGCTTAATTTTGCAATGGTGCAGTTACAGGTCTGGGGCATCTAGAAGCAACACGTTACACAGTGTTGCTCTAAATATACTGTATTAGGATTGTAGACCATAGTAAGGTATGGCATAGTTAAAGAGTAGAAGGCTACATTGTTTAAATGTTTTGTTTGTTTTTTTTTTGCCTCCACCAGATTCTTGCTAGGTTTGTAGAGATACTTCTTTACGTTGCATTTAACAATAGGTTTAATGCATCACAAAGAAATGTGTAGAAAGATGCTGTCATTATCTGCAGTTAAGTTGTTGGAATTTCAAAGAAACCGATGCAACTTTTTCTGAAAAATTATATTCCTATTTGTTCAGCAGCTGGATAGAGTGCTCTTTAAATGAGGTCCGGTTAGCTGTTAAACCCAAACCAGGATAACAGTACCCCTTTTTCATGTTTCTGCATTTATCATAAGCAATACAGCTGTGAGACTCCATGTTTTTTTCTAACATACAGCCCTATGACATGAACACATTATTTGAAGCAAACTTTAAATGCAACAATTTTTTGCAGCTTGTCCAGTTACCATGGACCACTGACTGCGTCTCTAAATGAAGCTTTTCATTTCCATGAAGTAAGTTAAGATGGTAGGCCAAGTCATATTGAGATTCTAGCTGTGTTATACTATTTTTAAATGCAGATTATGGTTTTAAAAGTGATCTATGAGATGTTCAAAGCTTTGAATGTGATATCATAATCTAAACCTGCTTGAAACTTCTCTACTACTTTGTCCCCAAACTGTCTGATATTTTCCTGATTCTGTTTGTTCACTAATGGCCTTTAACAATGGGGCCTTTGAAAAATTGCATACTATTGAAATATATTTACTCATAAGGGGACTTTGGAGAACGATTAGTTTCACTGGACCACATTTGTTAATAATGTGATATGCAGATTAATGCTTTGGACAGTGGGTCATTTTAACTTCCTCCACGGTGAATCTTCTTAGGTGCTCCCCCCTTTTCTTCCTTCTCCTCTTTCAGCACTAACACATATTTTAAAAAATGTTGTATTTTAACCCCATCCCCCATATTTGTCAGGGTTTCTTTGGGCAAAACAGGGAGTTGCATAGAAGATAGGAGGCAGGATGAAAGTCTAAGAACAGCAAAGAAAGAGATGGAAACCTTGTCTGGGGAAGGAAAGAAATGTAGGAAATATGATTTTGGCAAAGCAGAAATGAACCCAAGCAAGCTGAATTACAAGAGATAAGATTAGGTTGAAACCCGGGTGTCTCCCCTTATGGGGATTCTGCTGCTCGCAGTTGAAGAATTAACTTTATGGTGAGGCAACATCCAAATTGAATCATCAAAATCACATAGGGGTGAAATGCAGAAAAAATTGAAATAAGAAAGGAAATGAGAACAGAAATAAATGTTGGCTTCTTCTTTGCATTAGAAGAGAACTGTAAATGACTATATGCTTCATTTATGCAGCTTAAAAACAGCAGATTTCTTCCCCTAGAATACTTTTCTGTAATACTTAAATGAGTGGATTTTTGATGTGACCGAGATACGAAATAGATGCTTCTCATTTAGTCATGAAGTGTAGTTTTCTGTAATTAATTTATAAGTTAGCTGCATAAGTTATGATTTCTCTGGTTCTATAACAGGTTCAGTGTAAGATATACAGTAGCTCTTCAGTAATGGTTTCTCAGAAACCATCACTGTAAGGATTTTGCTAAACTCTTACAGTGATTTAGAAACCTACACCTTAGACATTTCTTAATATTATCATGTGAACTTTAATGACTTTTATTCAGACTTTATCAAAGCCATTATATGAAAAGGCACCACTTGTAAACACTAAATAATAGCTTTCTATTTAAACAGACAGGCCAGGAAAGTGGATCATTAATCAGAGAAGCAGCCAAAGGTGCATTTTCATCACCTTTTTCTAATGTAAGTTTTGATGTATTGCATCAGAACAGCTTGATTGATATGGCAAAATTCGATAAAACTCCCTTGAATTAGCAAAAAGGTTCCCTGGAGGTAGTTTTTGTTTGCTTTTGTCAAAAGGAGTTAACACTAAAAACGCGAGATGGACTTTTTTTGAATCAGCTCTGATGTAGCAAACCTTTACCTTATGACTGATCAGCTGTACCTGCTGGCACTGTCTTCCCGGATGTTCCTATTATGCATGTAAACATGGCTGAAAGCAACATTACCTTTTTTTTTGCACTTTTAAAATTTTTCTTGAAATTTGCATTTGATCTGGATGGAAACACGGCTAGAGGTAACACTGGGGAATCTTTAGGTATTAAGAGCTCTGTTAGAAGATTTTGCTGAAAGACCCAACAGATGAGATTGGCCAGTGCAACATCACGGAGGTTGCGCCGGGCAATCCCCTCCTATCACTAATTGCTTAGCAGTAGAAATTTAGGAAATCATCTAAATTGTGAGGCTAGAAAAAAGTCCTGCACAATGCAGGTAAAATATTGTGTTTTCAGCACCAAGTGAAGGCTGCCAATTCCCCATTATTCTGTATCCTTAAAACCATTGAGAAAAAAAAAAAACTGACAATAAAGTTTTTTATATTTGATGCCGCACACTATCCTTTGTTATTCTGACCACAGTAACCACCCATATAGCCTCAAATAACAGCCATTATACAGGACAACTATGTACTTGTGGTGAACTTTGCAAATCTGACATATGTGTGCAAGGAAGAGTGGGGAAAACTAATATCGCTTATAATTCCGACAGATCATCTGAGTGGCATGGTGGTGGATATATCATGCTATGGGAAGGCTGATTTTTATCGGATACTAGTTAGCTTTTTATAGTGGACAGGAAAATGAATTGAGCCAAATACAGGACAACCTTGAATCCAGCAAGGAAGGTTGTCATTGGGTGGCTGAATGCAAAAGTAGGCCAACTTCTCAGATTTATCACTCTAGAAACATGTCTGTTTACCCTACAACTGCACTTATAACAATTGAAAATGTGATGAATAATAATTATTTGTTTGCTTAACAGTCAATTAATCCTTTACAAATTTACAGCCTCTGTCAATATATCAATAGTGGCTTTAAGGCAGAGGAGTTTTCAGACACATTGAGGCAATGATCCAAATCTTTTAGCTCAGTTTTCCAGGACTTAAGGTGCTTTTTATGCTCAACGCCTATGTTCTAGTCACACAGACGGTTCATAGTGTTTTTTTTCAGGGGCATCAGAAACAGAGTGATTGGTAGGGAAATCTTTGGTATACATTAGTGTGGACAGCAATGAAGCGTTGCTGCTTACTTTGCAGTAGAAAATGATGGCTGAGTTTTTAAGCTTTAGGAAATTTAGATCAATAAAAAAGCTCAACACATTGTCACCAATTCTGATAGAATAAAAAAGCTAGAATTGATTTACCTAGAGTGCCATTAACATTCACTTGGTCAAACACAAAGGATTCTTTTGGTTATACTGTATGCACTTTTTTAAAATGTTTGTTCAATTCTGCATCATCATTTTAGCACAATATGTGGTAGATGTAATGGTAACTTGGTGTGATATCTGAGTGGCCTTTGCCAACCAGTTGAGTTCATGCTCACTTCTGTGCTTGCAGATTTGTACACACAACAGTCAGCTACAGCATTCATAGCACCCCTGGCTTTGTCTTTCCTCATCCATCTGGAAACATGGACTAGAAGTAAAACCTGTATGATTACAGTGTCTTATGCAATATTTGTTCCTCTGTGTCATGTTAATACAGTCGTAAAGCATTTTATTCAGTGACGGAGCAACACAAAGGAAAAACAAAACAAAACAAACCTTAACAAATATCTGAACAGCTTGATTTAGAGTTTTTCCACCTCCCATGTGTGGGTCCCTTAAAGAATCCCTTATCTTTTGGGGTCATATCCTAACCAGCTTGATGGTTTTGCACATTCGTCCTCAAATAACTGCTTAAGTTCATTCATCATTAGAATTCAGATCTAGAGGTTCAACAGGGCCAATCTAACTAATCAACATGCTTCGATCTTAATCATACCACCATAGGTTTAGCTGTGGATTTATTGTTGTTGACTTGCTGGAAGTTGTAGCTCCTCCTCAGACTCAGACCCTAAAGGTTTCATTTGCAGGATTGCTCTTTCAGCTTTTGGTTATTTATAATTTTTTTCACATTAATTCCAACCTGTTTCGACGTAGCTGCTTCAGAAAAATACGATGCTGCCATCACCACTATATCTAAAAGTGCATGCAGAGGCTAATGTATTTCATAGTTTCCACTGTGGTTCAGCGGTGAAAGTAGTTATCAGGCGGGGAAGTTATGACTTAACTCTGGGAACCAATCTTGAATAGACTAGAAATTCCCTAATTATGTTTAATCCAAAGTTCAGTATTCTCTAGCATTTGTCTCCCTCAAAAAATACATGCAGCCATTCTTACAAGTGGACTCTGTTAATCAATTTTGGATCTCCTGATGACATCATGTTCCACTCCGTTATACCCAGACATATCAGTGTAAAGACAACTGCTACTCTGTTAGATGAAGTTTAAACAAAATACATTGAAGTAACAAAGTGTGAATATTTAACTGCCATGCACACTTTCGCATTGTCCATTGTCCAGGTGCATCTTCATGTGTTGCTAGGTGGTTTGAACACATATTATATGTGTATTTTGTATGTATTGACCCCATTAAGCTCCACTGAAGGTCTTAAACCCCTTCAGAGACCTGATTCAGCAACAGCACTCAGTGAGTTAGAAAAAATATTGGCGCACACATATATGTGGGTGGGTGGTGTGTAATGGGGGTGTTCAGGAAACATGGCTTGCCGTCATAAAATTGTTGGCCTTATTTGTTTGGTAGGGTGGACTTTGCAGTTCTCTGTTTGATTGCTTAGGTGTGCTTCCTAATTATCACTGGGTCTGCTCAATTAAACTGCCAGGCAGCACAAACGGACTCCACAGCATCTGTTTTGGACCTAATTATGTTTTATTAGAAAAGATGCGATGTGCCTCGTGTTAAATGAACAGGGGGGTTTGTGGGAACTGGACACACACACATTGGTCTTATTTATTTATTTTCTTACAAATGAGTTTTCCAGGAAAATGTATTATAACTGCTGCCATTTCAAGTCTGAGGTTTTCAAAAGCCAAAGATTAGCAGCAACCAAGCCCCGATGCATTCTTTAACAATAAAGTAAGACATGTGCAGACTCCTATTTTTTCCTGGGTATGCTGTATTATTATATTCTTACAGGATGAAGCCCATCAGCTCATTTCCTGTGGGTAGGGGCTGCTTTTTCATGGTATCCATCCACTGGCATAATTTTGGTTTCATTTATGGTGATTTCAGAGCATTTTTTGCTGAAAATGTTAAGCTTTAAAAAGAGGTGAAGGGCTGTAAGCGCAGTAGCTGCAATTTATTATTAATGGTGAGGGAAAATTTGTCTGCAGACTGAAGATGGTTGTAGCTGCATTATTGAGCATAGCTAGATAGATAGATAGATAGATAGATAGATAGATAGATAGATAGATAGATAGATAGATAGATAGATAGATAGATAGATAGATAGATAGATGATAGATAGATGATAGATAGATAGATGATAGATAGATGATAGATAGATAGATAGATAGATAGATAGATGGATGATAGATAGATAGATGATAGATGATAGATAGATAGATGATAGATGATAGATAGATAGATGATAGATGATAGATGATAGATAGATAGATGATAGATGATAGATGATAGATAGATAGATAGATAGATAGATAGATGATAGATAGATAGATAGATGATAGATAGATAGATAGATAGATAGATGATAGATAGATAGATAGATGATAGATAGATAGATAGATAGATAGATAGATAGATAGATAGATAGATGATAGATAGATGATAGATAGATAGATGATAGATAGATGATAGATAGATAGATGATAGATAGATGATAGATAGATAGATAGATAGATAGATGATAGATAGATAGATAGATAGATAGATGATAGATAGATAGATAGATAGATAGATAGATAGATAGATAGATAGATAGATAGATAGATGATAGATAGATGATAGATAGATAGATGATAGATAGATGATAGATAGATAGATGATAGATAGATAGATAGATGATAGATAGATAGATAGATAGATAGATAGATAGATGATAGATAGATATAGATAGATAGATAGATGATAGATAGATAGATAGATAGATAGATAGATAGATAGATAGATGATAGATAGATAGATAGATAGATGATAGATAGATATAGATAGATAGATGATAGATAGAAAGATAGATGATAGATAGATAGATAGATAGATAGATAGATAGATAGATAGAAAGCAACTCTTCTTATATTTGTAAGATACCAGGGGAAATTTGTTTTAGCTGTTATTGATATAGAATCTGAGTACCTAATGGATTATAGCTTCATTTTTATTGAAGTTATTATTATCTAATTTTGAATAAGGAATCTAAGAACTAGACGACTATTTTTAGAGAAGGGTTGAAATTAAATAAGTTTTAGTACCTCCGACTTGTTTTCAAATATGTATTGTAAGATTCAGATTTTTTTTTAGGCCCCATTTTTTATTCAACTTTTTTAAGTGCATCTGTCCACCAAAAAACACAAAGAGTCTGAAGATAGAAAGATTTTTACATATTAAAAAAATGAATACCATGTTTTTACATTAGCTTTTATGAAATGAAATTTAATTTAACCCTAAAATTACAGCCTATACAACCCTATAAATAACTCTTCTTGTACTGTTGAAAGTTCACAAGTCTTAAAGCCAAGGAAAGGAAATTGTTACAGAACATGGTCGTTTTGCAAAGCTCTTATCAGGAGCCTTCAGACTGAACATGTCCATGGGGAGGATGGCTTGGATCCATGGTAATCCTCCTCTGGGCGCAGGTCACACAGCATTTTAATGCAATGTCGTGGAGAGAGGCAAGATAAATCCCAAGAATTTTTTCCACTGGCCTCCAGTCAGCAACACTGCAACCAGCAGACCACTGTAAACGGTTACCCTATAGAAGTGGTAATAATGGGAGGGAAGAGATGAGACCTTCTCTCGTTCTCTCTCACCAGAGGTGCTGTGGTCTGAGACCAGTTAAGGTCATTTATGATTTGAAACCATAAGAACTTTGCGATGATGACTATCTCTACTTACCTTTTGTTGATATGGGTGGGTGTTTATAAGTGTTTTAAGGTCAGATTGTTTGAGTTTCACAAATGCACAAGGTGCTCCATATCGCATATCTAGGGCCCTTAATCTTCAACCCGATTAGGGCCCAACTATGTCCTATCATCTAGATGCTTTAGCATGTGGTGGTAGGTCTGGCCCATGTCATTAATAAACATCTTTCAATTGATGTTGTTTTATGCACATTTTGTAGAAGAGTTTGATGGAAAGAATCATAATGAGCTTACTGAATTTCTCATAAAATGTTCTGGCTCTCACTTGAGTTTTTTTTTGTTTTTTATTTTACATTTTACGGAGAAAAGGAAATGCACATAAGAGGAGATGGAAATGCATTTGTAGAATAAGTTAATACTTTGTGTTTATCAGCATGGCATGTGTCTGACATGATATATTAAATACAACTTACTATGAAAATATTAATTTAAACAGCAGTCTATTACTGATCTGTGGTCCATACTAGTTTGCTAAGTCTATTTCATGTGTATTACAGCCGAGCGTAACATAGAAAAATGGTTACTTTGCTCTATCATATGGAAACACATTTAGTTCACGTTTTGCTTTTCCGTATTTTATAAATTTGGCACGACTAGTGTGAACAATAGAGGGATTAGAACATTGCCCTGAGGTTAAATGGTGCAAGAAGATAAAGCCACATGCTTTATTCCTCTTGTGAAAATCCAGTAGCCACTTATACATGGAGGCAACACATTATGCGTGACATTGTGAAGAAATAGTCCTGTGCATAGTATGTAGGGCAACTATTCATTCTATAGTTGTAATGAATAACCATTTATCTTTCTATTGCTTGTCTTCGTAAGGCATTTTTTTAATGGCAAGATTAAAGGGCACAAATTTGGTATTTATTGCTTCAACCTGATCAGTACACTCTTTACCAGAACTGCCTAAATTCTTGTCAATGAAACTTATACCCCACCGCCTCCAAAAGTTGCTCTGTTGCTATTGAAGAATAGAAAATTAATTTTCAAGTTAAATATACCAGATAGAGATTCTTCCAAGAGACATTATGGAGTTTTTTAATGAAACTGTTACCTGTAGGCAAAGCACAGAACTGCAGCACTCTTCTGCTTATTCTTGTTGCTTGCACTCGTACTTGACAAGATTTTCCTTAACTTATTGCAGCTTACTTGGAGTATCCATTGGTGTCTGAGTTGAGCTAGATGCTGGTTGCTTCTGAGTATCCACAAAATCCATCCTAAATATAACCCTTCCATTACGAGCTAGGTTGGTGCACTGCAACAGCAATAACTTGTGCAATGTATAATGTGCAATTACTGTTTGATACCCTGTGCAATAACCTGTTTCTCTATATTTGACACCCAGTGCAATAACTATATATATAAATGTCCATCTATATAAATAAGCATGTAAACACCCTGTGTAATAGCCCTGTATAATATTCCTGCGATTAAAAAAGCTGTCATATGTGACGCACTGTATACACTGTATATATCCCATGAAACTTTATTCCTCTTTTTGCACCTTCTTCTTCCCTGTTTTAACAGTTTGAGCTGATGTAACGAGTAAATTTCTCTACTGTGAGATTAATAAAGTCAATCAATGGTTCAATTAGTTAACATGGACGTGCTTGACTTCGAATAAGCAGAACACTGGGGGGACTTCCGACCCAAAGTAAATTAATGGAAAATAGGTTACAGGCTTTTAGATGCATTGGCTCTAAAGCTTTTTTAAAGATATTTTTCAGTAAAAACATACAAATGTCTCTTCAAGCTTTGTGACATAAAGGACATTTTACGCAAAACTACACATAACTAATGACAAAATAATGCCCATACTATTATACCACCTCCTGGATGAATCATTAATATAAAGCAGGATGGATTCATGTTTTTATACGGTTTTCTGCCAAACCCTGACATGATGCTGTTGACCCAAGTAATGTTTTTTACAGACTGTCATCATAAGTACAAACTATGAGCTGAGTTTTCCATTCTCAGCTCATAAGAGCAGGACACAATGTTGTCTTCATGTACTGCAGCCCTTCTGTCCTAAAGGTTTGACATGTTTTGCGTACAAAGACGGGATCTAACAGACCTTGGTTGTTACAAGTTGTTATTCAAGACATTGTTGCCTCTTTATCATCTTACACTTGTCTGTAGTTTTGATAGCCAATGTTCCTAAACCCTGTCATGCAATTGGCTAATTTACCTTATGTAAAAAAAAGCCAATCTAATCTATGCATTCCAATCTATTTGCAATATATTTTCCAATACTGATTAGTACACCATGATGTAAAGAGAAATACCTGATAGTACAAGTAATGACATAAATTGGAAGACAATACACAGTTATAAAACCACTGGCCGGCATAGACCTCAGTATTATATGTCTTTGTGTGAGGATGTTTGATGGATAGACTGCATGAGGAGATGGCATCATCATTTACTGCCATTAAAAAACGTGACAGCTGCGTTGTCTCACCAACAAATTGGTCAGCACTACTCTGCATAGATGAGTAGCTACATCGTCATTTCAGCCTTTCTGACAGGAGCATACACTGTTTAGCAGATAAATATGTGTGCTGCCCAGTGTGCAGACTACAATGTGTCCTTGCTTTGTGTGCCTTGTGTAAATACACTGTGCAAAATATTTGTCTCTAAGGAGAGTTCGCCTTGCTAAGTTTACCTGATGGAACTTAGTGCGGCGTACCCATGCTTTATCATCGATGACACTCTTATGTGCCAGGAGAGGCAGGGAGGGCGCATCACCGGCATGCAGCATCGGTTGACTGCTAACACACTGTTCTGGTGACAGCTGAGAATCATTCATCTTTCACACATATCTACACACAAACACAGCCACTCATAATATGTACATGCTTTAGCGGCCAGTATAAATGCACTCACAGCCACTTTGGCTTGTCACATTAATAGACATAAGTCACATTGGAGTATTTAAATGCAAACATTAGTCTAATTACTCAACTTCAACTTTCCATTAGCAGAATGTATTATTTACATCAATTATAAAACACCTAAAGTAGATGATGGATATTAAGCAAGAGGATATAGAGTACACCAACTTTTTTCTTGGTATTTTCTAGTTAGTTTAGTTTTATGATCTTACAGTGGTTGGGTATTGGTTTTTATTGTCAGGATTTGGTGTTGGATCGAGGACCCAAATGCAGAGGCAAGTTGGCAGAGGTGAATTTAGGTGGGTTTGATAAGGTTCACGGGAGCTGAGGCACGAATCAGAAATCCAACAGAAATTACAAACGAACCAGAACCAGGGAGACATCAGGGGAAAACCAAACTGTAGGAGCCAGGGAGAGATGAGGAAAGCAGACAGACATTTGACGAGGATCCAGCAAACACAAACTGAAGAGGGAGGCTTTTAAAGGGGACAGAGACAAAGAGAGGGATAACGAGGGGATTGAAAACAGGTGAGGGCAGAGCAGAAAACAGAGCTAGGGAAAGAGGACAACAAATGGAAAACCAAGACTGTGACATTTATTTGTGTATGTATTATAATAATTTTAGAGTATGTTCTTTTTTGGGTTTCACCATATTTATTTCTCTGTGTAGCATCATCGAATCTGTCGCTTTGAGACATCTGATTTGCGGTTGCATTTCACTGCGTACAGAGCTATATGGTTAGGGAGACGCACAGCAGCACTCAGTGAATATTAACCAGCAGCTACTTCGATGTTAAAGTGAAAGTAAACAGAATTAGAGATGACACCGAAAAAATGTGTTCCTCAGACATGTGGAGCTTTTTCCGCAAAAATGGCAACAGATTATAAAGTCATAGTTAGTAATATAATACACGATAGTTTAGAAAACATATTTTAAATGTTCTTCTTTACCTGTTAAAAAAATCTTGGCTTCTCAGAGGGTCATGACTCCCAGTTACAGGTTAAACTTAACACATTTTCTTATGGTACAGACAGAATATGACAACAGAGCTTCTACATGCAGACATCCCAAGTCTCCCGGAAGTTCCGGGAGTCTCCCTGATATAGATAGTTGTTCATGGATGCCCGCAAATCGGATAAATGATCCCGGATTTTAGACAGTGGTGTTTTTTAATGCCAGTGAGAGCAGGCAGGCAATACAATAATTAATTCTCCATGTACGGATTAGAACTGTTTCGATTTGCAGACAACAAGAGAGCAGGTGTGGGGAGGAGGATGCTGGTGAAACCTGTGCAGTGTACCTGTTCCAGGCAACTGGTTGTCAGAGACCTGATTGGATCAGTCTGATAAGTTTCTCTGGTTGCTCTCTGGCAGTCACCCAGTTCCCACTCACAGCTATGCATCCTGTGAAACGGCAGAGCTTGAATCCTTGTGTAAAAAAAAACTAAAATATAGGACTATACAGCAGAATATACTAAGGTATATCCACGTCTAGTGAAGGTGAGGAACAGTGCCGGATCTAGACCAAATGTACCAGGGGGCCAGGAGGAGGCCAGCGTGTTTTCATGGGAGCACAGAAAAGCATGAAATAAAAAAACAGGGCAAGGGATTCAAATATATTAAGAGAGCTGCATGAAGTGAAATTTCTTTTCAATTAGGTTCAATAAAAATACAGGATGTTTGGGAATAAATCTATCGTTAAATAATAAAACCATCTGTAATACGTGTCAGAAACTCATGAGAGGGTGTTAGCCAGCGTTAGTAAATGTGCTGGGGACTAATGTTAATCCTACCTGGGATCTGTTACAGAATATATAATCTAGAGTAGGATAATAAAGGCAGGATTTGCTCACATAGAGTGTTTGGTTAACAAATTATAAAAAGTTATTGAAAAAATGCCTGCATTTTGCAAAATGTTAAAATTGGAATCCTAGTAAACTACGGCAGAGTTGTCTAGTTTTGCTCTGTGAGGAGCAGCAAGAGTTTTTTAAGGTTTACGTTATCAAGATCTCCATGGGAGCTGCTGTGATCTAACCCACTGAGTTTCACGAAGTTGATAGTTTGAATAATTTTATTGATCTTCTGCATAGATGCGATGGCATAAATAAAGACAGAGTGAAATAATTAAATTAATATTAAAATATATGTATGCAAAAGGAACATTTAATCATTACAGTTTATTATTTTATGATGGATTGTTAATAAATGGAACATTTACCTATTTAATGATTGATTCAACTATTAAAATGGACATTTATTTATTTCAAAGGACATTAAATGGCACATACATTTCTCTTGTGTCACATTTGTTTCTTACAGTACATTATTTACTCTTTTGACAGTATTTCATTTATTCTCTTCAGTCCCTTTAAACCTCCCATTCTTCTGTTTTTTTAAATATACAAGCCTTCAGTTTACCATAGTGCTCCCAAGCTCTTGGCTGATTTTGACACTGCTTTAATCATTCATTCCATGACAATGAAATAACCCCTCTTTAAATCTATTCTATCTATTTAAATCTAAAAGCTTAAGTGGCTTATCACTGTTTCAATTTACTGCTTGAATTTAAGCCTTTTAAACTTCAGATGAGTGTTTAGTATTTTCTGAAGAAAGTATATGTCTTTTACACCATTAGCAAGTAGCATACAATATGTGTTATTTTTAAAAATACAATATTTTGACTTACCACCAGTTTTCATCCAAAGTGAAGTCTAAATATAGCACTTACAGTAACTTGATTACAACTAAAAAAGTAGTACATATTAGATAAGTCATCCAGTCTTGGTCTTAATGAGTTAAAGATATATAAAATTTTATTTTTTTGGACCTTGGTCTTTGCAATAAATCAAATAATTTTTTTTAGAACAATACATACTGTGCTTTACAAGATAATGTTTTGATGAGTTAATTACTTCATGTGGATAATTAACCCGATAATGTCAAAAGAGTGAAACTGCCATATATGTACTTTTTTTACTTGTTAGATAAAATAATTACATTTTTGTCAGATGTGCTGTGATATATGCCCTAAGGCATCTATTAAAATGAACGGAATCCCAAAGTCTAGCTTTACATACTAATACCTCTCCTTTTATTTTCTTGGGCAAAACTAAAGACTGTAACATGACATAAAATCTGACATAAAAAATATATTTTGCTTTGATAGTCTGTGCTTGTAATTTGTTACATTTTTCTCAATTTTACCAGGGTCCAATGGGATAAAACATGTACTCTAGCTAAATTTGCTGATCCGTTCAACCAGATCTCTTAGTATAACATCTTTAGTTAGTTTAAAGCAAAAGGATTCATTTAAATAAAAAAACTAAGTTGTTGTAATTGAAAGTACTAACAGAAGAAAGAGAAAACAGAAGAATATAAAGGCCTACATGTCAATAAATATTTAAATACGTTTATACATATATGTATACTTTAAGTGGAATAAGTGCCTAAAATTGCAAAAAGGTAATTTATTTCTGAATTCCTCAGTTTTGATGTAAAACATTTAAACTAAGGCTTTTGCTAAAAAGGCCTCCTTTCTTTTTCCTCCTCCTTTCTTTTCTCCTCTCTCCTTACAGGGTTTTTCTTTGTAGACCTACACACCCACAACTAAATGCGCAATCCGGCTGAGTAATACCCACGTATCAGGAAATACCTCCAAGTCAAGAGAATACCTCTGATAATGTGTGCGTGTGTAACAGTTTTCCTTGGATGCAGTGTGTCTTTATTGGATTGACAGGTACAATCTCCAGCAGTCTGATGCCCTGCTGGGAGAAAGTCGGAAATCAAAGATCTATGTCCAAAATAAGAAAAATTGAGCGCTTTGTGGCTGCAGTACAAGAGAAACCAGTCCCTGTTTCCTTGGCTTGAGCGTAAAACAAAGAAAAGTTAAAACAGGCTCATTTGATCCTCATTCATAGACTGGAGATTAGTTTTACATTCCTTGCCTCCCTCATAACATAAATATCCTATTCTGCTGTTGGCTGTCGCTCTAAAATATGACAGATCTGCTATCAAATAAATGTCCAAAAAATGCTCATCATAATTATTCTTTCATTTATTTCTGCTTATAATCAGCTATTTGAGGTAATTTGTATATGTTAAACATCTATATCTATACATTTCTACCCAGTGATCTTTGTAATTTTTTCACTAGGTATTGAATATTCACTGTTTTTCTCAGTTTTTAATTTTCTTGGAATTCTTGGTTGGATTTACCTGGAAATAACCCAGATGCATCCAAAAATTATATGCCACTCAAACTAGTCCAACTGATTCACTTTGACATGAACAAGCACTTGCTTTACTCCCATCACCTTCAAGATGGTCAAGCTCATTCTCCTATTCATTTGTGTGCCTTAGGAATAGGAAAATAGGAGAATTCCTAAGACCACTATATTTTTGGTCCAATATATAAAGCCTGAATCTCAATGTGAATCCAGACATTTTGAATTGAGAAAGCTTCTTGGATGGGAAGCGAAACGTCTTCAAACGTTGGGAAAAAAAGTCCAGTGGATTGTTTTATAAACTTTTTCGGAATGACTTTGAGCTCGATGACTGAGAATCTTCACCAGCATCTTCTGCCTCCATTAATCTGTTTAATACAGTGTATTGAATTCATGTTAATGTGTATTTAAAGACATTAGTAGAAAGAATTGCAGATTTGAATATAAAAAAAGTCTAATCAACCAACATTTTCGCAACCCCCATTTAGCACCTCTGTGGACCCCTAAGGGTCGAGATCCCCCTGTTGAAGACCTCCGTTCTACAGCATTCAGATCTTTTTGTTTTTAACTATAGCCACCTAAATTGGACCAACTTGTTACCCACGTCTTATCACGCTCTTCTTTTAATGTTTAAATACATGAAGCCATAACTAGGTGTAATCAACTGGTCAGCCGAAGTTTAGCTTTAAGTTTTTCTTCCGGGTTTTCTTTTTTCTTCAGGTAAAAAGGTGTTAACGAAATACTTTTCTCACCTTTAAAGAGTTGTTATGTTTAGATGCTATTGTTCAGGTGTAAAATTTATAGGCAAGCAGTGTAATATGAAGAGCCAGTGTTGCAAAGTCTTGGCTGTTGCTGTATCCTGTTCTTGGATACACTTCCTTGTTGATTGTTGGAGGCGACTGTGCTTTGTCTCAGGGCAGCTCTGCATTAGCTCACTCTGCTTTTATTATGAGTAAAGAGTTGTCTTCTGAATGGATGTGTACGTGCATGCTTGTTGTGGATGCAGCCACCTCCTCCCACCTCCCTTTCTTTATCCCTCCCCCAACAACCGGCCCTAAATTACTGTCTGCTAATATGCTCATCCTCTTCCTCAGTTCAGACTTTCAACTCCCGTTCTTCATCTCTTCTGGCCATGCTCTTCCTCTTTCATTCCTTCCGTCCTTCCTCTTATACAGCTCATCATTCCTAACTGTTGTTCGTCGGCTGAGCAGGAATTTCTCCCTGCTAATCAACTGCCTGCTGAGTCAGTCATCTCTTGTTTAGTTATACTTCCCTCATCTCACTTGTCTTTCAACGCCTCCGCTTCTGTTTGACATGCTATGAATTTCCTATTTTCACCCTTTCCATGAGTCAATGCCTCTTGCTCCCTCTTTTGCCATGTCTCTCTCATTTTCTCTCATTATGTCAGTGTTATCAGGCAACTTGTTTCCTCCCAAATCTCCTACTCTCTCCCTGACCCCCTCCCTTCCCTCTAAGCTCTTCTTCTTTGCCTATGTCTTTTTTGGGAACTTGTGGGAGGTTGTGGTAGTCCATCTTGAGTTATAGTTTGTTTTGATGTGCTGGTATAGATAGCAGTAGAGGCTGAAAGACAGAGACACAAGAAAAACAGAAAGGGGGATGGGGGAGTGAAGGGAACTGAAGAAGACTAAAATAGAGGATTTGGCCGGAGGAAAGACAAGGACACATGACAGAGCAATTTTAAGGAGATGGGAGAGCAATGGCTCCCCTTAGAGTCCACCCGCAAGTATTCGAGCCCCTTAAAGATCCTCTCTACACATTAAGAGATCCAATGGGAGAAAGCAAAGGCCTGCATGGCCTTGTTTGTGGGAGATAGGGAAAACCCCAGAAAAGTCCCCTTGTGGCGTGAGAACCGTGTTCATAATGATGTTCTCCAAAGACTGCATCAAAATGGCCAGAATTACAGATCATATGTGTTCGCGTTTTCTCCAGAGCTTTATAGGTTGAAACATGTATCAATACTTTGTTTTTGGTATTAATTCATTCATGTAGTAAATTTGGTATGGGTAGTCTCAGATTAAAAGCTACATTCATGCAAAACTAATACCTTTGGAATTTTGAACATGCAGATTAATAGAAATCGGCATTTGGATTTCACTAACTCAGAGATAAGCAGCCTTTCGCCTGAAACTGCAAAAAAAAGCCCACTATCTTTACAAATACATTGAAACATTTTTTTTTCAAAAGTTAAGGATTTGAATTTCTTTCCGTTTTCATTTTTTAAACCAAAACCGATCAAACATTTAGAAAGAAGAAAAACACTTAATTTTGTAGAGAAATACCAGCTCTTTGTGCTATTTTTATAAATACGTAAACCAATGAACAATACAGTAGATAGCCTAAATAAAATACAAAAAAAAAAAAGCAAAGAAAAAGGACATTTGGTTCCATGATGTTGCCGATATGCTAAACAGATAAACATTCAAGCAACTCCTAAAACACTTTCTCCTATTGATTATAAATTAAAAATGTTCCTGTTTAGTTTAATGAGATCCAAATTGGAGGGACCAAATATCTACATATGGAGCCACAGGTTGCCAACTCTTATTCTAGTCTAACCTATAGGAGTTTCATAATACACTTTAGTAATTAGTCTATTTTTATAGAGAGCCTTGTTTTATATCAAAACTTACAGTACAGGTGCTGGTCATAAAATTAGAATATCATGAAAAAGTAGATTGATTTCAGTAATTCCATTTAAAAAGTGAAACTTGTATATTATATTCATACATTACATACAAACTCATATATTTCAGATGTTTATTTTGTTTAATTTTGATGATTACAAATGACAACAAATGAAAATCTCAAATTCATCATATCAGAAAATTAGAATATTGTGAAAAGGTTCAAAATTGATGGCCCCTGGTGCCACACTCTAATCAGCTAATTAACTCAAACCACCTGCAAAAGCCTTTAAATGGTCTTTCAGTCTAGTTCTATAGGCTACACAATCATGGGGAATACTGCTGACTTGACAGTTGTCCAAAAGACGACCATCGACACCTTGCACAAGGAGGGCAAGACACAAAAGGTCATCGCTAAAGAGGCTGGCTGTTCACAGAGCTCAGTGTCCAAGCACATTAATAGAGAGGCGAAGGGAAGGAAAAGATGTGGTCGAAAAAAGTGTACAAGCAAGAGAGATAACCGCACCCTGGAGAGGATTGTGAAACAAAACCCATTCAAAAATGTGGGGGAGATTCACAAAGAGTGGACTGCAGCTGGAGTGAGTGCTTCAAGAACCACCACACACAGACGTATGAAAGACATGGGTTTCTGCTGTCGCATTCCTTGTGTCAAGCCACTCTTGAACCACAGACAGCGTCAGAAGCGTCTTGCCTGGGCTAAAGAGAAACAGGACTGGACTGCTGGTGAGTGGTCCAAAGTCATGTTCTCTGATGAAAGTAAATTTTGCATTTCCTTTGGAAATCAAGGTCCCAGAGTCTGGAGGAAAAGAAGAGAGGCACTTCATCCACGTTGCTTGAAGTCCAGTGTAAAGTTTCCACAGTCAGTGATGGTTTGAGGTGCCATGTCATCTGCTGGTGTTGGTCCATTGTGTTTTCTGAGGTCCAGCGTCAACGCAGCCACATACCAGGAAGTTTTAGAGCACTTCATGCTTCCTGCAGCTGACCAACTTTTTGGAGATGCAGATTTCATTTTCCAACAGGACTTGGCACCTGCACACAGTGCCAAAGCTACCAGTACCTGGTTGAAGGACCATGGTATCCCTGTTCTTAATTGGCCAGCAAACTCTCCTGACCTTAACCCCATAGAAAATCTATGGGGTATTGTGAAGAAGAAGATGCAATACACCAGACCCAACAATTCAGAAGAGCTAAAAGCCACTATTAGAGCAACCTGGGCTATCATAACACCTGAGCAGTGCCACAGACTGATCGACTCCATGCCACGCCGCATTGCTGCAGTAATACAGGCCAAAGGAGGCCCAACTAAATACTGAGTGCTGTACATGCTCATACTTTTCATGTTCATACTTTTCAGTTGGCCAACATTTCTATAAATCCTTTGTTTTTATTGGTCTTCAGTAATATTCTAATTTTCTGATATGATGAATTTGAGATTTTCATTTGTTGTCATTTGTAATCATCAAAATTAAACAAAATAAACATCTGAAATATATGAGTTTGTATGTAATGTATGAATATAATATACAAGTTTCACTTTTTAAATGGAATTACTGAAATCAATCTACTTTTTCATGATATTCTAATTTTATGACCAGCACCTGTATAGCCATAACTAATTTAAAATGCCATCTCTATTTATGTTGCCTTAAATCAAATGCAGTCCACACTCCTGTGAAGTTCTGAAAAACAGGCAGATTTTAGTTTTACTGATGACAAATTGTGAGCCCTTTGCGATATTCATCAATGCTTACAAATCATTTCTATCTTTTCATTCATTCTGGCAGTTTTCTATTTTGTTCCACAGCCTACCTAAAATGCAGAAAATACAACTCACAACATAAATATTGCTGTCTACTGGTGACCTTCTCCTTGTCTCCTGCCCTATGACCACTGGGGGTTGAGTAAGTGCCAGCGCCCCTATGACCATAACAGAGAAGAAGAAATATGCATGGATAGATGGGTCATATTTTTGCGTTTTAAGATTGTGAGACCTTGTTAGATTCTGAATAGGCAGTAAATTACTGTGTGAGCATCATGATTTGCTTGGTTATCATCTCAGTGCCATGTGCAAATAACCTCTTGATGCATCAGCTGGAAAAGTAGCCAATCTTATGTGACCCTCTACAGGAGAAGGTGGTGCATAATGGATTATTCTTTGTTGTTGTGTGGAAGGTCCAAACAATGCTGACCTTAATGTGCAGAAATTCTCCATGGAATTATCAGCAGGTTTCCAGAGGAGGGTCCTCATTCTTTGACTAGAATCGATGACGATGAGGGCATAGAGACTGAACCAAAAGGTTAAATTGAAAACTATGACATTTTTATAAAGTACTGCTGAAAGAACAGTATAGCTTTATTGTTCAACAAAAAAACTATTTTTTTTCTTTACCACCAATGATGCCTTAAATGAGCAAAACGTAATAATGACACCATGTTATTTAAATTGGAACAACACACAAAATAGTGTCGTGCAGATTGTCAATTTAAGAGAGACTAGGAAGTAGCACTGTTTAATTTAAGTTAACAAGTAAAGAAGCTTTACCCACATTAAGTTGTTATCCAATACTTTAATTAACACTAAGGCTGCAAGCCTCAGTATTAATTTATAGAGCAAAAATTGTCAAAATCATTTCTATATATCAAAATATACTTCAGCATAAAAAAGTTTGATGGTTTAACTTTTTTATTGGTATATTTTGATATTTAAAAAAATGGGTAGATAGGCATTTTAAAGATCTCTGATCATCCAGAAAACTGCAATCATTGCACTTCTTCTCCTAATGAGTGGAATGTTTTAATATCATTGATATTAATTACTACTGTTGATATTAGTTCTTTAATATTTATAATAATGATAAAACAAAAGTTTAAAGTATTTGATGGAAAGTATATGCTGTATCAGAAAAGGGTTTCAATTGTTAGGTCACTGAGCCTTTCCTAATCTTCCCTCCTGGATTTAAACTGAACTCCTCCTCTCTCTTTTAATCTCCTCCTTTTTTCATGTTTTGCTCCTGAGTAATCGGTTAGTAAACAACCTTGACATGTCACTTCTATCTAATTTTTGCCCAGCTTCTCTGACACAATCAAAGAAGTGGGCTAATTTTCTGTTAAACAAATGTGTACCATTATCTTTGATAAAAGGAAAATGAAGGTTTATTCAGATTCCTCGTACCATCATCTGAATCAAAGCTTCTTTAATCCTCCCATTATTTCCCTTCTCTTTGTGCTTCCCAGTTGTTAATTTGTACATTCACATTAGATCTCATCCTTCAGGTCCTATTATTTATTTCAGCATTCTCAGTTTTCATTTGATGCTGTGCTCTGTACAGACAGAGATGGCCAATCTGTTATTTTTGTTGTGCATCAAAAACCCTCTCAAAACCTCCATTATATGCCGCTGAGGTCATATATTTTTACTTTGGGGCCCTCCCATGGGACCTCTGAGAAGAAGAGAGTGAAGAGTCATGTAACAAGAACAGCCACAACCCACGCTAAAGTTCAAGCAGCCATCTTTCAGATAAATTTACTGCACTGAGCTTCCACTGCAATATATGTACAGTTCTCCCGCATCAAACGGACCATCACGAGTTAAGCAGAAGCAGAAGCCAGATGAATTGAAAGTGAAAGAAGTCGCTGCAAATGAGACCACGCTTCTGTGCTGACACGGAAGTCTGTGATCCATTCTGACTTGATGTATGAAACACTTTGTTTGTTCAGCTCTGTCAGGATCAGCAAGGAACAATTTGAAAAAGGCAGTTTGATTTATGACCTAGGATGCTGTGTATGCAACAGAGAAACATTTAAATCCACTTAAAGAGTCTGGATTTCATAGAATATGTTTTCCCTAGTTGTGTGAAAAAACCCCAAAACAAAATAAACAGAAAATCCTGAATCTGATTACCATTAACCGCAAGAGAAGAGGTCATCTACAACTAATGAGGTATCCAATTCACCAAAAAGCATTTACATTTGGGATTCTAAAATAATACGTTTAATGCCTACCCCGTATGTTATATAATCAAATAATACTTGGACGTTTATTGTTCTGTGAGCTCAAGCCAACTGGCTCTTAGGACAAAAAATGAAAACAAGAATCGAGCACAAATCATGGTCAAACAGATAATTCTGCACTTTTCTGGAAGAAATTCATCAAAACTTCCATTCACAATATAAGAATTTGGTAACAAAAATTATCGAACTCTAAGTTAAAAATATTTTAGTTAAAGAAAACCTCCTAAGACGCATAGCTCATTTCGTAGCTAATGAAATCAATTATCAATTAAGCTAAGCTACTATGCACACAAAGTACAGGGAATGGAAAATAGTTAAAAACCATAATCAATAAAATGATGTCACAGTTCAGAACTGATTTCATGTCTGAGAATGAATGTTTATTCTGAAGAAATGGGAATAGGGTCATGTTAGCTTTATGCTTCGTTCACACCGGGCGCGACAGAAGCAGCAAGTTTACATGCAAAGTCAATGGTTGACGCGCGTCAAGGCGCAGCAAAAGGTCCAGCGGCGCGTTTTGAGCAGCAGGCGCAGCGCGTCTGAGCAGCTGAAGCAGCGCGTCGGGAGCATTTAAGCATCTGACGCGCGTGACGCGCCGCAAACGCGCTGCTGCTCGAGATGGAAAAATTTACTTTTTGCTGCTCGACGCACCGCATCAACCAATCAGAGAAGCTGATCTGGGAGCTGGCAGGGAGAGAGACACAGATGATACAGATCGTTATGATCACTCCTCTGAAACAGTTTATTGACGCATAAATTAACTTAAAATGCAGAAATCTGCCGGCAGAATATGTTCCCTTTTATTATTCTGGTGCCTGCAGACCAGCCGCCGCGGTGAACCGCGAGGAGGCAACCCGGCCAGAGGCTGCTGTTGAAGGGATTCCTTCTGTCGGCGCACCGCTGGTATTTGGGGGTCTTAGCGGCTCTGACAGAAATAACATTGGAAGGCAGGATTGTAATCTGGATGAACTGACTGCACTGATTAAGTTTTCAGGTGGACGTTCTCACTTGAAAACATATTAAAACTACTTTATTCCCACTGATCACAGCAAATATAGGGCAGAGAAAGGATAGTGAAGCTCCGCCCAACGCGCGTCAGACACACTTTTGCACCGCGCAGCCAGAGCAGCAAAGCTGCTTCAGCCGTGCGTCAGAAGTAACTGGTACAAGCAGCAAAAATGAAGCAGCAGACGCGATTTTGCTGCTCCTGCTGCGTCCGGTGTGAACGTAGCATAAGACTAATTTTAAAAAATTGGACTGTGTTCAAACCAATTCACAATGCAAATCCAAGAGGCAAAGAAAATATTACTTGGTAATTTTAATAACATGTTTATTTTTTGGCTTATTTATGATTTACACATCCTTGTTAAAAAAATGTTTGTGTCATCACTATATAGTGGCTTTATTTTATTTCTTGACCTGGAATAGATAAAAACCAAGATACCAAACCGAAATATTTTTTTTAACTTTTCAGATTCAATTTTTGTACCAATAAGTTAGGACACCATTGGTCATGGTAATCAACATCGTACCTGCGCTTCTCATCCGTCTAGGTCTTCTTGAATTTTATTTTTTTTTTTATAATTGCTA
Organism: Cyprinodon tularosa; assembly: GCF_016077235.1. NCBI lineage: Eukaryota > Metazoa > Chordata > Actinopteri > Cyprinodontiformes > Cyprinodontidae > Cyprinodon > Cyprinodon tularosa. The sequence goes on along the minus strand of NW_024038395.1, from coordinate 454,642 downwards.
CAATGCTTTAAGTTTTAGGATGTTCTTTTTGATGCTCTGAGAGTCACTCTGCAGTATCACTGGCTGAGGAACTACTTCAACCTTCATTTCCTGAATAAGTAAATTAAATCAAGAACAAACACTTTTAAAGAAACAGTAACATAAACCCTTTTCCCAGCCCAGGTGTTCAGGACCCACTCTCCTGCATGCTTCAGACACGTCTTTTTTCCAGCACGCCTGAAAAAAATGATTTTATGATTTCTTCTGTAAATCAATGCTGGAGCAGGTAAACAACAAATCATACGAGATATTTAGCCTTGAGGACTGGGGTTGGAAAACACTAACATAAACCATAATGATGTTTTGTTGCCCTGAGATGGACTGGCGACCTGTCCAGGGTGTACCAACCCTTCTCGCCAGTAGACAGCTGGAGATGGGCATCGGCACCCCTCGTGACCCCTCTTGGAATAAGCTTGGATAGATGTTTTAGAGATGGGAGTTATTTTAAAACTTTGTAAGTATTTTACCCGGAATAGCTTAACATGTCAGCTATTACTGGTAAAATAACTCCTTATAAACTCTAAAGAAGACCTTGCATCGGAATTCCTAGTGTTGCTTTTTCTATAAGATCATTTTATTGCTTATGCTATCAGTAATATTTCTAATTAGTGAGATGATTACTGTAAGCATAGTAAAAGTATTGGAGCCATCTTACAGCCAGCTTACTGAATAAGGCACTACAGACAGCGAAGGATAAATGCTTTTCTTCTTTTTTTCTGTCAGAAAAACAAAAGTCTCATCCTTTCAACTCTTTCTGTGATTACTCATTAAAAAAGCCTTTATGCTGTTGAAAAAAAAACTGAATTTATTTTACATAGATACCATAAAGCAGCCTTGGTCATCAGAGGCTAATAAAACTGTTTCCTTATTTTAATTTTAAGCTGTGTGTGTTCAGGCAATGCAAATAAACAGCTCGTGTTCTTTATTGAAGAAGCTCCTCAGTTAGAGTATTACAAAGGGAGGCGGTCACTGCATCATGTAGCTTCGCTGTTCAGCTATCCTGGCTTATTAGATACTAAATCAGCCAGACCACCTAGACAAAATGTATGTGTCCACTCCTGAATGCTGCTGCTGTTTATGTCTTTTTAATCACTACAACTTTAACTACAAGTCTTCAGTCTGAAACACAACAGGCTGGGGAGGATCTGCAACAGCACTGATAAGATACTCAAAGTGACACTTACTTTAGTGTACTCTAGCACAGAACACACACACTAGACACACAAACATTTCGGTTGAAACAAGTCCTTATTGATGCGCGGGATAGGTCGAGAGTGGCTAACAGACTGGCTATCCGCCATCTATGCCAAAGTGTTTCTGCCTGTGCATTGTCTGATAAGTTAAGCAAAGTTTGGTTCTAATCAGCTACTTTGCTCGGTGTCCATTCTGGCTGCAGTGCTGCATCTCCATAACAAACATACACCCTCTTCACAGGACCCAGACAGACTTGGTCTGGCCAGACATACATGAGATATGCCAATCTAAACAGCTCTGTCGTTTCATGGATACGCATTTCCCTGCTGTTTTTGGCTACAGATTTTGGCTAAGAAGCATTTTTAGATGTGCATGCATAGTTTATTAAATCACTTTTCACACGTCAGGGGAGGGGATTAAGGGTGATTTAGGGAGATAATTGCCTTTTTTTTACTACATCACCCCAACTGCTTCTGGCTCTGTGAACATCAGCTACATCTCTTACACATCCTTGGGTTGTCAATCCATTTAATGCTGATGAGTCTAACATTATCTAGACAGCTGGTATCATGAATATAAAATGCCCGTCCGTCTTAAAGAGATAAATGCAGTATTTTAATAACTCTCTGTGCTCCAGGGAAGCGCCATTTTCAAATAACCATAGGCAGGTCTTTCGGACTGCTTTAAAATGGGCAAACATTAGTTGAGGTCAGAACTCCAAATTCTCTTACAAATGTTGAGGCTTTGCCAATAAAATAACTTGGAATAATTTTACAAGAGATACAAAAAATAAATGAAAAAGGGATCAAATAGTGCTGATTATTGGAGCACTGTGTTTGTAGAAAATAAGACCCTCTGCTTAGTTTTATACTCATTACTTATTTCCATGATTTTATTATTTTCCATAAAATACAATTTCCCCTGAAAAAATTAAACAGTGGTCCTTGTTTTACATGATCAGAAAACAAAAAGCTCTCAGGAAGGTTGTGCAATTTTAACAGCAGACTGTGAATCTGTTAATAACTAGAACTGGAAGTTCTAGTTAAAATCAGGGGTAAAACCAAGTAATGATCGTTGGTTAAATGATTAGAAATTACAGTTTGTTCAAATACCAGGTGTTATTAATGGCCTACTCTACCTTTGTGGCTGGACCTTTTGGACCAGCTGTTAAAATCCAAGTTCTCTCCTGTCAATAACCTGTTATTCATCAAGCAGAGTTATTCTTTATTAACTCAAGGAAAACATTTGCCTCAGTCTATTCAAGTTGTTAACTCAAAGGAAGTAGGCTTCACTCTTAAAAACAATAAGTCCCTGCTCTATAAATAATCACAGACAACCACAATTCAAATAATGTTACTTTTTATTCAACTTAATAATCCCTTTTACAGTATTATGTTTAATAAACTATGCAGATGCAACAAGCTACTCGAATATACACAGAATAAATGGAAAAAATAAAATTCAACAGAAAGGATTCCAATGAGTCCTTGAGTTTTAGGTAATCTCCAGTTCATTAGTTTGGTTGTTGTGATGCACTACAGTAAGGGGATTTCCATCAGATTAACAGCATAAATGATATAGTGCAAACAAATGTGTAACAGTAGTATGTGGTAACAGTCAAATCATTTAAGTTTCACTTAACCCAATAATGAACAATTACCATTAAACACAATACATTTGTGACAACATTGAAATGTGTACAATGTAAACTCGGTTTGGCATTCTATGACCCCTTTAAAGTTTACCATCTCCAAAGAATTGCATTTCAGTTTAAAATGTGTATAATTTTTATGAAAAATTGTTATAACCAATCATTATGCTAAAAGTTTTACAAATGTTGATGGAAAATACAGTTTACGCACTTAACATATATAGTTGGTTGTAATAAAGTAGAAAAACCTAAATTTGTGGAGTCAACCTAACAGGATTCCAGGTATTAAAGTTTTAGGGAAATCATATTTAAATGTCAAATTATTAAATATGTATATAAATGTACTCTTTGTTGGACTATATTGTCCCAAAATTTAGAAAATTTCTTAAAAAAAAAAAAATATCCTGTCTTAAAATCTGTGGGTTTTTTTCCGTTATCTTATGCAGGACAGTTAGTCCTGTTCAGCCTGAACACCTAAATTTAGCCAATCTTATAACAACGGTCATCCGCCAATCAATTTTTTATGGTTATAGCATCTTCATTCATATGTCGCAGCTAATATACGCAACTGGGGAAATAAGACATAAGAACCATTCACTTTACCATTGAGCTCCGTCCCAGTGTTCACGGGGATGGACATCTGTGTCTTCAGCAGGCGTAGAGCTAACAGAAATGGCAGCGTTGCGGGGCGAGGGCTCAAACATGTACGGCTGTAAGCCTTCTACACTAAACCAAGCTTCTGCCGCCCTGGCGTCCTCTTCCACAATATCTTCATCCCCGCTTTCCTCCTCTACCTCCTCAAAATAAGAAAACTCATCCATAACCTCCGACACAAAACTCTCCTCCTCTTGCATGTTTCCTCTGTCCATAGCGTTCCTTGACAGTGCCTTTTCTAAGTCACCAATTTAGTGCTACTTGGTCCCAATGGAATTTCCCATTGGGAACCTACTATTACTAAGTTGCTAACTGGTTAGCAAGATGCTTACGACAAACCGGCCACAACCAAACTTGCTTGCGAACCTTCTGCCGCAACAATCCCGCCCCCTCGATAAACGACCAATCACATTCGCTTTATTCACTCATGTAAAGTCGGCCACCACTAGAGAATTCGTAAATGCAACTACAACTTTTCGCTACGACTTTAAAAGTTCTTACAATCAGATTAGGAGAACTTTGGAAATGTAGAAAGGCTCATGCAAGGGGTGTAAAATACCAAAGAAGAAGGATTCCTGAAATGAAAAAAAGCAAGGTGATTTAACAGAGCTTTAATTTAATCTCTTCTTTATTTACTTTATTTACAGTTTTTTTTTTCTGTTTTTTTGTTTGTTTTCAGCTATTTTTTATTTTTTATTTTTTTTCATAGGCCAACTAGTCCACAAAGATTTAGACTCTTTTCCTTATTCTTGGAGGCAAAACATTAATTAAGGTGAAAACAGCATTAGACCTTATTAATAAAGCTGTAACCAGCACAGCGGTTTGCTACACTGATTGCACACAGAGACATATAGCTATCCTTGTGTCCTTTGTCCATAGTCATATCAGAACGGGAATGTTTGTGCCGGAGGCGATCGTCTTGTGTTGATGTTATGATTATAGCGGGTGTTTAAGGTTGGAGATGACTCATCTAGCACAGACACACACACATACCTAGTCATGTATACACAGTGTTCACCCACTGTAATCCAGATAAAGATCATCACTCAGCGACCATCTCCTTCCTCCATCCACTTTCTCTGACAAAGTTGCAGTTCAGCTGGATTTTTTTCCACTCTTAGAGGAACTTCATGTTTTTTGAATGCGGCTTGGAGAGGAAAAATAAAAACAGCTTTAGGGAATGGTACATTTAAGTCTTTTATTCCCATGCGTGTTTACATTTGATTAAAAAATTGTGAATTTATAGCTCTCTGCGGGCAAATCTGGTTTGGTATGCAATGCAAAAAGCACGTTCTATTTTGTTTTGTCCCCTACAGTTGCCCTTTTTCGGTTCTCCATTCTTGGAGGGTTATCATTCACACACTGTCAGATCAGCATTTTCAAAAGCATGTCTGTTTTTTATTTTTGTATTACTCTTTTTCACTCTATATATCAATCTATATTGCATTATGATTAGGGTTACCTTTGTGTAATTCAAGCAATGAACTTTACGTATTTGCAATAAATACAGTCATTGGTATCAATTAAGAGCAAGCATAATTTTAAAGACATGGTGATTGTGTAATTTAAATAAATGAGCTTTACTATATAAATTAATTTTGGTCATATATGTATTATTTAATATGTTTGTTTTATCTTTAAATAAAGACAGAACCTCTAGGAGCACGTAGAAAAAAGCCTTAATTATGTAAATTGGCAGCAAATAAAACCACTCTGTTGGTAAAAGGGGACCTGCAAAAGTGAAAAATATATATTGAATATATTTCTTAGTACATATCTGTTTTTAAGTCATTTTGACAGAGAAAATTAATCCCAGATGTGAAGAACAGTCCATATAAGCCCCATATGCCAAGGTCTCCAAACAAACAGCCCATACATAGAATTACTGTATAATGAAGTTGTACTGTATGGTAGATATGTAAAAGGTTACTTATTCGTTGTATCATTAAACTTTATGAAACATAAGGTAATGTATGAACTGATTTGGGTTAAGTTTGTTACATATCTGGCTTGAAATCTTGAACAAATAAAATGTAGATCTGCAGAACTGCATGGAAAGCCAAGAGGTCTATAAAAATGTTTCTTATTATGAGTATATTACAAGAAAAAAAGTCAATGAGTTCTCTCCAAGGCTCTACAACCCTGTTGTTGCAAAACAAAGGCACCTATTACAGATATATTTCTAAACGTGATTTTTCCTTTTCTCTGATGTGATCTTTTAAACCATTCCAATGGCCTCTACTACATTCAGGAAAACCTAAAAATAGGGCTCAGCCACAATAGTTTCAGTGCAAGACTTCATTGCTGAAGAAAAGCATGTTGAAAGCTTGTTTAAAGTCATCCTTAAGCAGTATATTTGTACAAGCCCAAGAAGTATTGAATGGAGAGTTTTGATGAGATGAGACCAAAATGGAACTTTTAGACCTCATCAAACAGAATCCCAAAAGTTCTTTTAAAAGAAATGTGTAATAAACCGTACATACTTTTTATGCAATTTGTAATGCAAAGAAATCGCTAAACCATCTAAAAACATTATACCAACAAGGATGTTTGGAGGGAGGAACATCATGTTTGGGCTGTGCTTCATCTAATGCTGACAGACCAATCCTTATCATTGAAGGAAGGATGACGAATGCACCCGGGATATCTTGAATCCGTTTATTCAAAACAAACAGTGCCGCAGAAACAGCGCCTGAAGTGGCTAGGGCGTCTGAGGAAGAACCATCTATCGAAGAGAAACATAGATTAGTGACCACGATAATCTGATGGAGGATGATTGTGAACTCATTAGTCACTAACCTGGTTTAACAGTTCATTCCGTGCCCAGGGAAGAGGATGATTCCAGCAGGTCAGCTTTCAAGAAACAGCTGCCAAAGAGTTCCAGACGCTGAAGCCGAGAAGGCTGCATAGCTGACATGAGATCAGATCTGAGCTGATGAAGGAAGGCAGGATAATCCAGGTCGAAGTCAGAAGGCAGATCCAGGTTCAGTCCACAAAAAGAATCCGGTAGATGTCCGAAGACAGGTCAGGCAAACAGATCAGCATGCAGGCTTAAAGGTCAGAATACAAAACGGGTCAGGATTAGACATACAAAACAATATTAGTAACGTTCGGAAACTCTCTACACTGACACTGATGGCTGGGACCAAGGAGTTTAAGTAGAAACAGGGGCAGGTGGATCAGATGAGCAGTGATGGGCAAAGCTAAACAGGTGAATGAAATGAATAATCAAGCCACCCATCAGCGCCAAAATCATGACAACAACGAGATACTCTAAGTTCCTCTTCTCAAAAATGTGGATCCACACTGAATCATTTACATTACATAGTATTGTCTGTACAGAGGAAAATTTATAATCAATATTGGGCAGGCATCCCCAAACTCGGTCCTTAAGGCCCCTTGTCCTGCAGGTTTTAGAGGTTTCTCTGCTTCAGCACAGCTGGTTATAATGATTGCAGTAGACCAAAAGCCTGTTAATCAGCTTTCAATTAAAATCAGCTGTGCTGGAGCAAGGAAACCTCTAAAACCTGCAGGACAGGGGGCCTCGAGGACCGAGTTTGGGGATGCCTGATATAGGGGAAATTCACCTGCAGTTTATCTGCACAGGGACACTTTGCACATGGAACATGATTGGGACAAAACCGAGAATATTTGAAATCAGATTCTTAATTATGAAGGATACACTTATGTCAATTGACCTAATGTATGCACTGATTATGTTCTGATTGTGCAAAACCTTGGTTCTCATTTATCTGCAGCATAGCTCTAGCAAGATTATCTCTATGCTTCTTCCTTACCACCTCCCCTAATCTAACTTTGTCACAGTTAAACTGGAGGTCAGAGGCAAAAAGTTCAGTCAGCTTCACAGTAATCTTCCTAAATGGATGTGTTGCCCATCTGATTTTAAACATGCAAAGCGAGGCTGAGTGGAGAACGAAGCGAAGGGAAGATAGACATCTGAGTAGACAGATGGAGAGAATGTGCCACCAAGTCCCAAATGATGACAGAGTCCTGAGGGAGAGATTTGTTCTGGACCCCTCTGCAACGCTTCATTGTTCACTCTCTTTGCTTCCCTCCCTGTCTGCACTCATTCCTCCCTCTGTTTGACGTCCCGCGCTGAGATTTGTTTTGTTCTATGCTATTGCGATCTGTTGCTATTCTCCGAAGCATCCCGGCCACGGAGATGGACAGCATGCATATACTAGCCTTAAGTGCAGCATTGTATTAACACTGCCATTGCAGAGTGTCTTTGTAAGGGTATAAGTATGTTTGTGTAGGGGATGTGTGGGAGGTAAAATGAAGTTGGCACATTCAAGCTTTCTGTCCACAGTCACAGCAAAATGTTACTGTTTGTTGATAGAATCTCTCATGGTACTAAAAAAGCAAAAGCTTCTCTTGTAGACAGTGTGAAAATGCTTTGGTAGAGTTTTTAGCACAAAGACAGTAAGCTTCCAAGCAGAAATCTTGCTGTCTGGTGGCAGCCATTTTAAAGCCTTCACTCTTCATAGTGACATTATGCAGCAGTTCCAGCTGATTAACATGTTGTCGGTAGCTGCAGCTGTATGTTTCCGCTCCTCTGTAAGCCACTGTGCAAAGACAAGACTCTAAGTTGGGTAATATATGACTATGCAGTACTGAGATTCGTTAAACTTTATTGCCTCTCATGCAGATGGTTTTGATTTTGACTGCTGTCTTATTTTCTGAGATGGAGCAGATATATTGTTAATCAGCCACATGCCAGCAGCTAAAACATAGAAACATGCCTCGAAAGTAAACAAACAAGACAAGCTTCAGATCCAGATACTATATAGATGAGGGATTTACTGATTGGAACTTTTTTCTGTCAGCGATAGGAATCTCTGAACTTTCTGAATATAAATTTGTTAAAACAGTCACTGAATATAGTTGCCATAGATGCTTTTTACCAACCATTTATGTTGCTCTGGCTTAATTCATCCCTTTACCACTTCAAACCCAGCTCAGTATGTTTTTATTTTATACATAACATCTTTGATCAGAGCACATCTGTTGTTCTAGGTCATTTTGGTTAGTTATGAAAATCTGAATATAAAAGTCATAAAAGAGAGATTTGCATGGTTTTAAAATAGAGACATAAATCATAGATTATTATGAATAGTTAAACACTTTTTATTGTTGATTTTTTTTTATTTTATTTTTTTTTACAGTGTATGACATGTTAATGATTCAGGCAGGCAGAAATGACCTATATTGTAAAATGAATGCAGGTAAAAAACATGTACTTTGCAGGTGAAATACCTAAAGTGCCTATGAATTCACAGATAGTTGCTATGTAGGATTCCATGTCAGAGAAACTCCCTTAGTCTACCATGATGTTTGGAAAGAAGCAAGTAAAACCTTAACTGAACATAAGTGATGATCTATGAAACATGAAGTGGATGATTGTCGACCTGTGTATATATTTAAAAAAATAATAATTCTGGATGTCTTTTGCTAACCGGCATCTGGTCTCCTGCTGACCTTTGTATGCTTAACAGTTAGCTTATTTGCATTTGTATTTTGCTCTTGTGACATGTATATTAATATATTTCATTGTAATGAATAACACAAAGTGTTTTCCTGCTGTTTTATAAAATCGGTCTGAAATGATATAAACTTTGGTTTAGTATTGTTTCATCTGCTTCATGTAAGAAGGTGTAAAAACAAATTGTATGTGAAAACTCTAATTTTTAAGATTTGCAAAATCCTTTGGACATCCGATAATGCTTTTTTTTTTAATGGCTGTGTGTCTCTTTGTTTACATTTAGTAACAGACAATTATCAACAGTACAAGAATCCTTGTAATTAAAAAAACTTTACTGATATTCCTAAAATATAAGTAGCAGTACGGCTAATGGTATCTCTCTGGCAACAAGACAATAAAGTAAAATTGCATCGCTCCAGAACACAACTACCACATTTGATATATGAAAAGAGGCTCATAAGAGGACTGTGAAATGTGTAATTTGTGATTGACAGCGATACACTGGCACTTACAGTGACACAAATATGGCGAGTAGAGAAATCCTAGTGATAGTTTTGAGATGGTGCGGTCATTTGAAGGGGAGGATTTTCTTCCTGGTCTTGACCAGAGGCAGAGGAAACGGTGTTAAGGACAGTTCTGTGAAGTTCTGCTAATTTACATTATAGCCAACAGAAAAATATCAGATATAGGCACCCCCTTTTAACCTAAGGAGGATGACAAGCAAACATGTTTAGAGACAAAAGCACGATTTCAACAAATGTGAAGTTAATTGTCAAAATAATGTCCTGGAGTTGTACAGTAGACTGCACTCAAATACATTAACATTTATTGGCAAAAGAAGGTTGATTTAGAGGTGAGTAAAGGCTGTCTATCAATGCTTTGCAGTACATTTACTAGTTCTTGAGAGCCAATTTCCTCCCTTATCCAAACTCCAAGGAACACCATAGTGTAACTGTGGATTACACGAAGTAGAGATGGTACCCTGTTGTGTTAAGCTAAGGTTAATAAAAGCAGTAAATCCCTAAATAAATAACTTAAAGGAATTACATTATTAATGCAACAAGTGAGGGAAGATACATTCGTGTCGCAAAGAAGAGGAAAACTGCATGGTAGCTGCTTCAAAGCTGCAGAGCAAAACATTCAGGGGCAGATAGCAGCTGCACCAAATCTACATTCAGCTGCTTTTTAGAAGGCAGTTAAACTAATGTACATGGTGCCCTTATTAACTATTTAGGTGTTTGGAAAGGGGGGTGCAAACCAAGCAAGTGGGTTTATAGCTTCACTCATTGCTATAGAGTTTGTATTCTGTTCTACTGTAAACACAACGCTGAGATTCCAGAACAGGGCAAATTGAATATAAGATTTTCAAATTATAGAAGGCCAGGGGGCATCCGAAGAAGATGTCCGAGCCACCTCAACTGACTTCTCTCGATGTGGAGGAGAACCGGCTCTACACTGAGCCTCTCCCGAATGACCGAGCTCCTCACCCTATCTCTAAGGGGGAGCCCAGCCACCCTGCGGAAGAAGCTCATTTCAGCCGCTTGTATCCGGGATCTCGTTCTTTCGGTCATGATCCAAATTTCATGACCATAGGTGAGGATAGGAACGTAGACCGAACGGTGAATTGAGAGCTTTGCCTTTTCGCTCAGCTCTCTCTTCACCACGACAGACCGGTGCAGCGTCCGCATTATTGCAGCAGCCGCACCGATCCGTCTATCGATCTCCCGCTCCATTCTTCCCTCACTCGTGAACAGGACCCCAAGATACTTGAACTTCTCCACTTGAGGCAGGGACTCTCCTCCAACCTGAAGGGGACAAGCCACCTTTTTCCGGTCGAGAACCATGGCCTCGGACTTGGAGGAGCTGATTCTCATCACGGCCGCTTCACACTCGGCTGCGAACCGCCCCAGCGCACGCTGTAGGTCTTGGCAGGAGGGAGCCAGCAGAACTACATCATCCGCAAAAAGCAGATGCTTTCGGATGCCCCCTGGACGCCTCCCTCGGGAGGTGTTCCAGGCACGTCCCACTGGGAGGAGGCCCAGGACACGGCCCAGGACACGCTGGAGAGACTATGTCTCTCGGCTGGCCTGGGAGTGCCTAGGGCTTCCCCCAGCAGAGCTGGAGGAGGTGTCTGCGGAGAGGGAAGTCTGGGAGTCTCTGCTTAGTCTGCTGCCCCCGCGACCCGTTTCCGGATAAAGCGGGAGACGACGAGTACGAGAAGGCCGAAATTACGTGAGAAAAAAATATGGACTATCAAGGAATCAGGTTTCATATTGACCCTTTCAGTGTATTAAAGATAGGCTCTGTGTGTGCACCTTGAAGCTCAATCTCTCTGGTTCTTTTTCCTGAAAAGAGATCAATCGGGAAAAACTCTTTAAATAACACTTCATAACTTATATGTATTAAATAACCAGTAGAAATTACAACAGTTTTTGATAGAAAATGTAATCTTACTCACCTCTGGGCTTACCTCTCAGGAAGTGGCCCCGATTAACAGTTAAAAAGGCATTTTATTATCATATTTTACATCATACACGTAACCAGATGAGTAGACATCATGGCTCCAGCCTTATTAAAATATGTTCTTAGCTGAAGGACACCGCTCTCATTCCATTCCCAAATCTTTGCCATGTACAGAATGAAGGTTATAACTGTATATCCAGACAGAGGAACTGTTAATTAGATTAAAACATTAGTTCTGTCACGCAACAGGCAGCCAATACCAATACCAAGGTGTAATAAACTCACACATAATCAGTGAGCTCTATGATTAAATTTAGGATTTTTAAAAATGTACTACAGTACCTGACCATCCATCCATCCATCCATCCATCCATCCATCCATCCATCCATCCATCCATCCATCCATCCATCCATCCATCCATCCATCCATCCATCCATCCATCCACTTGGGGGATGTACCACAGTTGGGTCTTATATAACAGAAAACAATAAAAACAAAGACGTTTTTCACACTGGATTCAGGTCATGGGCTTATATGAAGTTTTTCTTGAATGACAACCTTGAAGAAAAGAACCAAAAAATTATAGTGAGAATTCAGTAAAGTCAACCCCTTGATGCCGATTGTTACAAATATTCAACAAACCCCTTGCATTAGGTACACAGCCAATATTGCATGTGCACGTCCCCAGTTACAGTATTACACTGAGTGTGGACCAAAGAACCTTTGGAAATCTCTTGCTTCAGGTTATAAGTGGTCATTGACGGTGTATGTTATCATAATAAGTAGTAATTGAAATCATTTAACTTTCTATTTATGTCTATTTATCTTTCAATTGCCTTAAATTACAATTAGGGGATTTACTCTAGCACTGTTCACAGCAGGATGTACAATAAGAATCAGTCCAGCCTGCAGGAGACTAGGAATTATAAGTGTGATATAGCCCCATTGTCTGAATCCACATTACTGAATATGCTTTAGCTAAAATAACATAACAACCGTGGCCACATCCTCTTTAGTGCTCACATCAAATTTTCATGTTTTCATGAGAAAAATGCAATTTTGTGTTAGTCTTTCTATCAATATGAAACCTGAAACTAGCACACAGTCCTCAAGCTGTGCATGTGTGTAAAGACATGATGCCCACCCAAACCACTGAGAGAGATGGATTGGAGGCTAAAGCAAACACAGTACATTCACAGTGAGCAATGCCAAGACAGCAAAGACTTCACACAAAACAAATCCTGAACTTGTACAGCAGCTGTTGTGAGAATAAGGAGCAAATGGTGCGCACTAACAAATACACAACGTCAGCTGTGCAGTTCCATTAACTTCCAACAACTTAGATTAAGCTCTTACTGCAACCTCTGTGAACGCGGTGTTAATGAGTCATGCATGAAAACTTCAACTGTTGGCAATTAAGTATTAGTTTTTCAAGTTTTGCATATAATCTGTAGATGTGTGTCTTATAGAAGGAATGGTTCAGCATTAGATTTTCCCCTGTCAGGTAAATATCCTTGTATGAGAAAACTTTACCATCTCACCACCTTTTTATTATTATTCTACTTGAAACACAACCATAAGCAAAGATAAACAGGCTAATTTCTACATGCATTTAGAGCAGAAAGATATATATATATCTATATCTATATATATATATAGATATAGATATATATATATATAATCTGTTTAGATTTTTGTAAAAAAAACAGTCCAACCTCTTATATTAGCAGCTTAGTCAAGTTAGCCAGTTTTAAGGCTGGTTTTTACTAAATTGGGGCTTATTTCTGTTTAGCAATATAATAAGCACTTTCATTATTACCATGTTTTTTGAGAGGAAACAACCATATTCCTCAGAGGCTGAGAGTTTGCCATAAAAAAATGTATACTCATAAAAATATTGCTTGATTTAGGACTCAAACGATGAACATACACAACTAAAACTTTGACTTGTGGTGATACTAAAATAAAATTAATTCTTACATCTTATTGTTTTAACATTGACTAAAATATAAGTTAGAAACCTTAAAGTTGCTGTTTTTTTAGCTGAATTTATGAAAAATTGTTTTTTAACACTTCTAAACCAAATAGACTGCCACTCGCTTGCTGCACCAGGTTTTAAATGCTGATTTAGCAAGAAATGCTTGCAAGGATTGTAAAGACAGTTTGCAACCACCATTTTTAAAGCCCAGAGAGACAATCTCTGTCAACAGGACAAATATGACAAATAGAGTAAAATCTATACGTACTGGGTCAGCAACAAGATGAGGAACTAAGATTTATCAGAAGGGATTTTGTTGGTGCTGTAATGCTGTGGCTCCTCCTCCAAGTCTGTACAAACACTTCTTTGGTGTATGTACAGAACCAGATGGGTACCAGCTTTGGATGAGTCAACTCTGGTCGAGCAATCAAAACATTTTGCAGGGAAACCCATACTTGATCCAAGTTAACATTATATAACAATATATTAATTCAAAACTACTGTTTTGAATTAATATGTTTGTTGTTTTTATAATATGTCAAAGCATTTCACCTCTAGACCTTTAGGAATGTGTAGAGGTTGGTTTGGAAACTTCTGAGTCAGGTAACTGGGTCAGCGGTACGCACACAAGCAAACACCTTCCTCCATGAATTATTAATCTCTGCCTTTCCTTTAAAAGAAAAGTTTGTGTTTTTCAGCAGCTCATTATCCACAGTGAGGCTGATTCTCTCAGTAGGGAATCCCACAATTAAGGTCTTGTGGTTGATAGCTTTCCTGTTTTGTTTGTTTTCTTTGGGTCAATGCGTTTCTGCTGGACACAAGAGAATACATCTAAAATCTCTTTTACATCTCTTTTTATATTGCTCTGTAACAAGATATCTGTGTTGCGCTGCAGAATCCCGGAGAAGCAAAAAACAGTGAAGGAATTCTGAATTAGCAAACTGCTGTGTTTATGATGTGTTTCTGCAGCCTCTGTCTGTTTTTCTTGTGATGGATAGAGATGCCCTGATCTTTCAGATGAACTCTCCACTCTATTATTGAAAATGCAGTTGATGCTGAATGCATTATGCATAAAGTTGGTATACCGGTCTGTGTCTCCACACTAGAAGCTTTCTTTCATATTTGTTTATTTACTCTATAATTGGGGTCTGAGCTGTACTGCTTCTTTGTGATAGAATGCCTACTGGGATGATAACATGACATGCTTTAGATTTATTTAGCAAAAAGTAAAGTAAAGCTTTTTTCATATCTTGGCTTTTCTCACTACATTAAATTTCTGTTAATTCGAGGTTAATCAAAGAGATATGATTTTGTAATACTGTACTTAAGAAATTGTGTTTTGATTTTTAATAAAAAGCTTTCATACTTAAACCTTATAAAGCACTGACTTAGATGAATGATAAAAAAGGATAAAGTTGATATTATTCTGGCTTTAAACTATGTTAACTGGTTACAATGACTACTTATCTTGACAAAGTAATCGGTGTGCCGAAACGTACACTTTAAAATAACTGTGATAGACTAAAGTTCTATCTACAGTATCTACAAATTTAGCTTGATGGGTAGTTTTATGGTAGGTTTTCAAAGACACTGCTGTTTTCAGCAGTTTTCTAATTAAATGAATTAAACTATATAAAAGTTTGTGTCATTTTCCAAGATACTCTTCACAGGAAAAATTGTACCGGTAATTATTTTAAATAAATAGAGTTTTTCAGAGATTAAAGCATCTTTCTTAAAATAGTAGACTTTACTCCGCTTTGAGCTGAAAACAATATTCGGAGTGAGAGGGCAAATTACTGAGGCAATCCTTGAGTTATTGACTTTAAAGAAGTCGCACTTCTTGGATGAGCATGTAGCGACAGTAGGCCTTTGCTTGAGTTGTGCCATTGACTTTCTCTCAGCTAAGCATGCATACAGCGACAGTACAGAGGAAAACAGAGGAAACCTCCAGCAGAACTAGACTCAGTATGAGCCAAGAGGGACTCCCCCTATCTACAGTTCAAAATATGAACATTTGGTTAATTGTTTTCTTTACAATTTGGACAATAAGAATTGCATGCAAGATTTTTATTTTATTTTTTGTCCTTGATATTTGTTGGTGTTCTGCCCCCAACAAAACCTTGCCAGAATATGCTGATATAATTGAACAACATATTCTCATTATCAGTGCGTATGAAATCGTATGAAAAGTTATGCACACTATTTCGTACGTTTTGGACGTTTTTCCTCAAAAAACCACATCAGTGGGCATGCGCAGACAGAAAAAAAAAGCGGATCCGCGGACGGATGTAAAACTGGGAAAAACAGTGCAATAATCACTTAATCATGTCTCTAACTACGTTGCTTGCTGTTTTATATCTTAGGGTTAGGGTTAGGGTTAGGACTAATTGTAATTTATAATCTAGATTCGTAAATGGTGCATCAGATGCGCATACGACGAAAAAAACGACGAAAAAGACTAGCTGTGAACAGCCTGTGGAAGAATTTCCTTTTTGTTACGTTTCTTGTTTGTTTTCTTAGCAAATAGAAAGAAGAACACTGGCTGCGTTAGACTCAGGCTCTCCACAGCCACATTCTGCAGCTTTTCACATTCAGAAGCACTTTGCATATTTTAGCATGTATAAGAATCTCATGATTTTTAATAGCTTTAATTGGCTGTTGCACGTTGTGCTGGGGTATGCTTTAATCTTTTTTCGTGTCAAGGTCTTGCCTCACTAGCTGAACCAAAACAAATGTATCTGTGCTTGTCTCCATTTAACTCATCAGTGTTCACCCACCTCCTCCGCTGTACAGTATATGCTAAGTTTAAAAATGAATCCTTCTTTATGTGAAGAGTGGAAGAAATATTTCCCTACTTTACTCCTATTGTTAGAAAAGAATAGTTACATATCCTTTATATAAACTAACATATTATTTACAAGCTCCAGGTACTATTGAAGGATAATGAGATTTCCTCCTTATCGTTATTAGGTAAGTGTACTATAAGAGATCAAGCTATGGTTGTGTAGAACAGCTTTTAAAATTTCGCTCAATGCTGTCAAACAATTATTTAATCCAGTTTATTCATATAGAACCAAGTCATGAAACACTTAATCTTCTGGCACTTTACAGGGTCCAGCCAATCAAATCAGACAGACAAGTGGGGTTAAAATGTTTTGTGTCTTAGCAGGAACTGATGAGCATTTAGTTACAATAAGCTTTAGCTGGCATTGTGTCTTTGACTTTGCAGCAATCCCTCCACTGCATGTATGCAGCGACGGTAGAGAGGAAAAACTAATTTTTAAAAGAAACCTCCAGCAGAACAAGACTTCTGCTGAATCCGACTCGGGTACAAAAGGAACACAGATACACTGGTCCATTAAAACCTTCTATGTTAGAGTAGGGATGTAATCTAGCTCCATATGTGTATCTAGAAAAGAAACAGTTGAGTAGATGAGCTCTGAGACAATTTTTCAGGTCAAAAGGAATCAAAGAGCACATACAGCTAGTACAGGCCTGATGGACAGGGGTAATGTTATCATCTATACGCTAAGATGTTGATGGCAGACCAGATTAAGCTACTATGATGAGAAATAGCAGAAATAACAGACAGTTAGGATTTGAATTTAAAAGTAAGGCAAAGTTGGAGAATTGAAAATAATGTAGCATAGTGTGACAGAGTGCTCCCTATGTTCTCCTGCCAAGCCTATTGCAGCAGCTCACTATAACTCAAGGCATTATAAGTTTTTTCAAACTGGAAAGATTTAAGCCTACCATTAAAAATAGATAGTGTCTGCCTCATGGACTAAAACTGTTGGTTTCGCTCTCAACCTGCAGAATGAGAGCGAAATGCTCTATTAGGAAAAAATAAACAATCAGATCTCTGATATAAGATGGAGCTTGGTTATTTGATGGTGTTATAGTTCATTGTTTTGTCTGACTATACTGTATAAATCTATCACTTTGAATCTATCTATGTCTCTATTTATTACATCAAAGATAAATATAAGGCGCTGTGCAGGCTGAACACGCACACGCACAGCGCACAAATAAGAACTGAAAGTAGTGTCAAAGCAATGGGGAATATTTATTTTAACAATGAGAAGATTTCACCTGCATCCAAAAACATTGAGCATTTTGTGTACAAGTTGTATTGGTATAACTTTGCTGTCTTGTTGTCTTATTTACAGACATTTATTAAATTAGGTCACGTTAAATACTTTATTTTCATTGTGTCATGCCTTTACTTTAATGTCTTCCATCACACAGTGGATGTTGGTCATTGTATGGCTCATGGCCAACTTCACTCACTTGCAAGTCCTTTTATATCCTTATTTAATGTCATAAAGGGAACTTGCGGGCGTTGGTGAAGAATTAAATTGACAAAAGGACATTTGCAGATGCCTGGTGGATGGGTATAATCTAATTAACAAGACATATTTATAGATGCAGAGTTAAACTGGGGAGCTTGTTAAATGATAACAGAAGTCGACTTGACAATGAGGGAACAAAAACACTGACTAAAAAACAACCACAATGAAGAGAACTACATGCAAAACAGGTGGTTTCAATTAACGGAAATACAAAACAGCTGCAAATTCTGACATCTGTAACTTTGATTCTACCTTATGGTTCAAGGTTGCAGAGCTGATATTTACTGTATGTTTGAGAAGTTGAGAAATACCCGTCTGCATTATAATGAGTTTGGATGTGTTTTAATGGAAATCATGGTGTTGATACTAACTCAGGCATTTGCTGGGATAATATATGATAATGTGTAAAACAGTTGACCTCTAAAACCTTTACAGTGATTAAGAATAAAATAAAATAAATGAAACTTTTTTGTAGGCATAAGAACTCCCTTTTCCACATTTCTTTTCACAATTGCCATGAATTCGGTCCGAATATGTTTTAAAAAATAGGTTTTATTGTGTTTTCCAGTAAATTGCATTCCACATGACATTGTCTAATAGTGTCCAAATGTGGACAGATTAAAAATGTTGGCAAAACAAAAGATCCTAAACTGGTTTCAGAAATTGTGGGTTAATGTCAGTTATTGCTGCCTTGCACATAAACAGTTCTGTAGCTCACCAATTATGAAGCATGTTAAACTTCATTTGGCACGTAATGATCAATTTCAAAGCAATAGCAACTTAATTTGTCTCAAGTTGCAATTTAGACACTTGAAAGTGTTGTTAGCTATAGATTTACTTTTTTTTCCAATAACGATTAAACTGCTTGCAGTCTAATATATTCTATTTCTACAGAGGGTAACGAAACTGGTAGGAAACAAACTTTGAGATCAAAAACACTGTCAGATCTTGTTGTTATTGTGCTGCTTACTCGGTGCATTCACTGGTGCATATAAAAGTGCCTCAGCCTGCTTTCAGCACCATAGGTACCTATGTAGGTGTCGGTGTGAAGCTCAGGTGTGGCTGGGGAAGTGAGACAATTAGCATGATCACACCACGACAGAGCTGCTTCCCTCTGGGGCTCATGAAGTGTCATTCTTTCTTCCTTTCTTGTCTTCAGAGAAACAAGAAATGTTGACTGAGAATCATTTTTTCTGCTTGGAAAAGTTTATAGCTGTATTTTTTATAATGGAAACACTAACTGGTGTAATTACATTTCCTTGGTAATTGATTCATACTCCTATACTTTTTTTTCTCTCCATTTTGTAACATTACAAATCAAACTTAGATTTAGTTTTAGGGGTAGTCAAGTATAAAGTGGCCCATAATTGTTAATTGGAAGGGAAAAGAGACGTGATACTTTAACTCCCAAATCAAACCATAAAAGCAGAATTTTGTTTAGGGTGTGTCCCTGCATTGCTTATTTACATTGTGCCATTGTTGTTGTAAGATGTAATTCAAGCTCAGTCAGATTGGCTTGAAATGGTCTGTGAAGATCACTTTTTAACTCTTCCTGCTGCAACATTTGGTCAGAAGTCTTTGTTAGCCTCAAACAGGCTATAGCATAACGCTACCACCCTGAGGTATGGATGTTTGTGTATGATGATCTTTGGGCTACTTTTGTCACTCAATACTGTACATTTAGCTCAAAAGTATTTTTGTCTTATGCATCTAGATTAGGGATGGAACTTCTTTAAGGCATTTTGGTGCTTTGATTCTAAAGACCTACTTTTTTCCATTTCAGTTAGTCCACAGAGAAGGTCGAAGCTTGACTTTTTATTTTCAAGTAGTCCAAGCCTGCATTTCATGACTGCTCAGGAATTATCTTTATTTTAGTAACAGTTTGATCTTTAATTATTTTGTTTTGTCTGAATTTAACTAACATCTCTTCTATGTTGAAAAAAATGATCGAGAGTTGAAAATTGAAGCTTATCCCACTGGATTCACTTTTAGACAAGTTATTAACTTGTAATGAATGCAACTCTAAGGATGATGGTCTGAGAAAATATCTGTCTATACAAAGGGGACATGTGCATAGTCATCTGGAAGACTGAATGGTAGTTGCTTGTAAAAAGTGGAAATGGACCACAGAAGCCCTCTCCATGCTTCAAAGCAGGATTTTTATTTTTCTATCAATCTAGTTGGGTAGAACACCAAGATTTTCTTTTCCAAGATGACATTTTCTAAGTTGATGGGAGTCTCTTTTTTGGGGTAGATCCTGGTGGGAAATACTTGGTGTGTTCATCTTCTCTAAAAAAAAGTCTGTTCTTTTGTTGTTGCTGCCTCCCACAAGCCTTCCCATCATTTTGAACCAAAACTTGAAAAAAAAAAACTGAAAAAACAGGAGGAAGTGATTCATGAAGAGTTGAGCAAAAAAAAAAAAAAAATGAGGGCGGATAGGTTGGTGGAAAAGAAAAGGTGAGGATTAACTCAGCAGACAAAATTGCTTCGTTTCAGCGAGCTCTGCCAGCTGCAGTTTCCTCCTCAGCTACTCTGAAGCCTAACCTCCAGAATAGAGAAAACTGCACCACTTATAGTGTCATCAGTAGTACATTCAATGAAATGTGTACGAGTTTATACCCTCTGCAGCTCTGCTCTATTCTGCTTTAACTCGGTATTTTAATAAATACCAGTGATACAGTACATTCCGCAGAAACAGCAAAATACCAAAAACAAGTTACCATATTGATATAATGTGAGGTTGGACATCCTGAAAGACCAATGGCAAGGTATTCTAGCTTCACCAATGTAAACATTAATACCCAAAGCACCTCAATTTCTGCAAATATTAGAGGATACCATTCACTGTTTGTGAAAAAGGCTATTTAACAATTGCCCAATGTGTTCAGGTTTGCTGGAGTCTTTAAAGTAATTCTCAAAATTCAGATGTCAGATATGTTCTCTTACCTTTTTATCGAAATATAATTAATATGCGGGTCACTAACTTGGTGGAGAAAAAATAGGTCAGATCAACACTTTTACATATCATAACTAAAGGCACAGTAAATCAGGAAACATCTTTTAGCAACCCTCAGCATTTTATCAAATTATACCTCTGCTAACGACAGGACATTTTTAGACACTCAGTGAATTGTCGCACTTTGCCGATTTAGCCGGTGTATGCCCGACGTCCCAGAATCACCTAAAACGCTGGCATACGCTGAGCTTTCTATGTATTTTTTCCAGTTTGGGCTTATACAAACATATTCATAATGAGTCCAGAAATTATGTCCAATGACAGCCTAACTTATGCATAACGCACAGCAACGTTATGCCCATGAAATGATGCTTATGCATCATTTCATGGGCATAAAGAAGAATAAGTTAAAGCTGCTCCCCTCAGGCACATCGCAGCGATGCGCCCGGTCTGCATAAAATGCCTTTGATGGTGGTATTAACCTAGCTGCTGTTTACTGCAAAAAAATAAAAAGCCGATTTGGTGTGATTTCTGCTAGGAAGTTTGTTGGTCGTGGCCATGGGCCTGAAGACACGTAGGATTTATCACACTCACCTTCTTGCTCACCCTATGATGCAGATGAAGTCTGGAGGATTACAGAGGGTTTCCTCCTGTGAATCTCCTTCTATACCAAAACGCTTCCAAAACTCCTTTAAACATTAGCTGTAAGTTAGAAACATGTTCAGTGGTCATCTGGACCCTGTCAGATACATCAATATGCGCTGGCTGGAGATAAATTCTCGATAAGTTATGCACAAGTTGTTCATTGGTTTTAGATGAGCTAAACGCCAAGTAACTTACACTTATATGTCAACGATCAAATATCTTACCTGCAACCTGTTCCACCCTAGTATGGGTTTCTGTGCAACTCGCTTTTTAAGGAGCCTCCTGATTTTCTCCTCAATGAAAAAGGGGTTTTGAAAGTTTGTTGTGAGACAAAAATCTTCTATGAGTCTCCACCGGATTGGGCCATCAAGCCAAACAGGAGAATTAGAACAATACAGAAATATTGTGTGTGATGTTTCACTATAGTTCTTCACCAAACTATCTTAAGTTGTTTTAATCTAAAAACACCCCCTCCTTTCTGCATTTGTCAGCTTAAATGTAACTGAATAAAGATAGAGATAATTCTCTTAGTTAATTTTTTCTCCACATTGTTAAGCTTCTTTGAAACAAGTCATCTGAACTGAACATGCAGATGAAATTGGCAGAGGAGCCTGTGTGTGCAGTGGAAACACCAGCACTTAGCTGGCTTTATGATAAAGGGTAAACTGACCTTTGCTGAGCTAATTGCATGCCGTCCAAAGGCAAATTTGTTTTGCGATGCATATTTCCAAATTGAAAGCAATATGCTACTATCCTTCAGCCTCGACATAAAATCCCATTATAATACAAAACATTTATGCTTATGTTTTAATAGCATGGAAAGTAAAAACAAATGTCTAAGCACTATAATATTATTTAGTTTACGCCAAACGACATTTCAGTGGCCCAGAGCAACATTTTTATTAATGTCACACACATCGATCTACATCTGAAAAGAAAAGAGAATGTGTGTGTTGGGGGGGCAAGGGGTGTTATGTTCTTTAGTGCTTGATGTCTAATTGGAAATTAGCCTAATTACCTCCAGAATTAGACGATGTATTACATGTAAACAGCAGTGTAAGGAATTGCTGTGCCTTCCTTCCAGTTCATCTTAACCTCTGAATCTTTGCATTGAATTGCATTGGATTCATGAGACTTTTACTTCCCCAGATCTGTTTCTACTAAGAGACGAGGAAACTGTGTTTCAGTGAAACTGTAGACCCAGAAATACTTGATTGATGGTGAGGAAGAGTGACAGCGTCAAACATGATACAGCCTCCAGCAAAGAAAAGTTTAAAGATTTACAGTAGCAGCTACATGTTAATAAAAATAGAGCCTGTAACAAAATTCAACCTGCAAAACTATGAAAATGTTTAGAAATATATGATAAATCTTGTAAACTGCAATCAAGTTCCTTTTAGCTTGATTCTTTTTCCTGATGCAAGTATAGTCAGCAACGACGGCTTTTAAACTGAGTTTTCCTTTTATGCTGGTGTGGTTGGCAAATAAAAGCCTCATATTAAGCTGCCCAGTAACAGTTAGAAAATCCTTTAACGAGCCTCAGCTACGGTTATATTGTTTGTTTGGCAGCTTTTGGGGTACTTAGAAAGAAAAAAAGACATGGTAATATGGAAAATATCCTTTTCAGCAAAATTAAAGAGCATTACTACATAATTTCACATCCAAGAGCACTTTTAGTTCTGGAAATTATATAAAATTCGATCTGAAAAAGGACAAGTTTTTAACCATAAATTTGTGAAAGTGCAGACGCACTTTCCTTAAGGTTGTGAATCTGGAATAAATTAATGTCTCTCTCTGAGCTACTGCTGCTGAATCTTCCGGCCATGTTAGTTGTCACTTATGCAACAGGTTTGTTTTACATCTTTTCTCTGCATGCGTTCTACATCATGTCCCTGTGATAAAAACCTGTGCCTTCTATTGTTTTCAATACCCCTACATCCACTCTCAATTACCAGCTGTGTAGCTTCATTGAGATGTGGTGTACATTATCAAATAATCCCATTCTCATTACCCTGTGATTTGAAGAGTGCTTTATGCATCTAAAAAGCCATGACACATTTATTGGGCAATTGCTGGCTCACTTAAAGGTATGTTGGTGGATGTTCTTTTTTCGGGTGGATCATCGAAATAAGTGGTCCTCCTAATTGTCAATCATTCTGGTGATATTTTCACTTAAGGACATCCAATGTGCTCATCCCCATTTTCACTCATGTGAATCTGACAGTGGAAAAATTGCAAATCTTTTGAAAAGTAGGCTTGTATGAGTGATGCAAAAAGCAACTTTTAAGCAGACCGTGCACAAGGAGAAATGGGCATGTGCGTGCTCTGGTACTCGTTTAATATGCATTTCCTCTCCGGAGCGGGTACAGGGTTGTGCATGTGCATTTTTTTTTAAAGTGGACAGAGTGGGTCCTTACAAAAATTTAAGAAAATTCTCCACTATAGCTTTAAGTCAGTATAGTGTTTAAGCAAACATCGGGACACTGGGCACCATCAAAGTGATTTAGTAATGCCTTTTATCAAACAGTTGCAATCATTCAGTACATTTTCTCAGCGAAGCATCTTAAAAAAAAAATTTTCTAATGTAAACAGATGTGCTGCTACGTCTTTAGCCGAAAAACGAACAGGTTTGATATAGGGTCACAGGCTGTTAGAGGAGGTGGCCTTTAGAGAATGTAATCCCCCTACCTGTTATTGATGGCTGTTTCTTTAGCATTTGGGGCAGGCCTGTCTTAACTGACAATAAATCCTTTAAAAATATTGTATTATGATATATCACTGCCTTATTACATATTCTAAAATTAAGGAGAGGAACTCACACTACCAGTCTTTTTGGATGTCCAAAATAGTTTTAGTTTTTTCATGATATTTTGCTTGGACAAAATACTGGCTGTAGACCAAAAGTAATTTCTCCCCTGTATGTACAGATATCATGAAAATAATGTGCTGCCAACATTGAGTAGGCTCTGCACTTGGGAAAACTAACTTCTATAGTATGCAGATTCTTATCCAATTCAGATTTCTGCCTCTGACCCAATACCACTGTTTCAAACTGCCTTATTATTTGCATGCAGCATTAATTCTTAAAGTTCATGATGTAGGCCAATTCATTCAAAGCTGGCATGTAGAACCAAGGCTAACATATCAAACATGCAGCACTACAGGACCCTAGAGGTCAGAATTCAACACCATGGTATTTAAAATGACTCAATGGGTAACTACTGGCTCATGATGATCTAAAAATGTGTTTCTTCAGCAACATTCCAAGGAATATAGATACAGATCGATTTTGTTAAGTTGCTGGACTCACAGCTTCTTATGTTTTAAATAGACTGACTGTACCGAAACAATGGTGCCTCAAGGTATTTGCAGGGTATTTGTAAAGACAATACTAGGGTTATGGTACCCTGAACTAGAATTCATATTTCCATTTCTCAAAATAACAATGTTTTATCATTTAAATCTGTGATATTAATTGCTGTGCTCTTGTCAAACACATTTTCTGCATATGTTTCTGCATTGTGTACCCCTCATTTTGAACTGTGGTTTTTTATAATTCCCATCTTTTTTGCATTAGCCTCATTGGCCTAACCATATGAAGAGAGCTGCAGCTTGCCAAGTCTATGGCTGGGTTTTGTAAATGTGTATCTGTGTATTCATGTCAGTATCAATGTTCTGTTTTCCTGAACTTTGATTGCCCATACTTGTGGCTTCATAGATGATCTCAATCCTGCTTGGTACATGGGCTTGTGTTGCTGTTGTATATGTCTGTGTGTGTGTGTGTGTGTGTGTGTGTGTGTGTGTGTGTGTGTGTGTGTGTGTGTGTGTGTGTGTGTGTGTGTGTGTGTGTGTGTGTGTGTGTGTGTGTGTGTGTGTGTGTGTGTGTGTGTGTAGGCGGGTGTTTGGCATGAGGTAGGTCTGGAGGCCAACGTGTTGTGGTGCAGCATGGCCTCCCTCCAAAGTCTTGTGGCTGTTGAACTTTTATGGAGAGTAAAGAACAGCACAGACCTTACAGTCTGCCCAACACAAACTATGCTTATACACACATGCACTCTCACACACACACACCAGTGGCACATACTACAACAGAACTCCAGCCTTCATTAGAAGTGCCACCGGTAGCCAAGTTTCAGTCTCACACTTCAAACAACTTTTTCTCTCTGTCTCCTCTCTCTGCTTTATGCTCATTCTGCTGATTCTTTTATGCTTTGCTGCCATTTTTTTCTCATTTATTTCCTCTATAAAACCTGAGAAAGTGCATATGACATCCTTTGTATAATCCTTTAAGCAAAAACCTTTCTCTATTAAATTATGCTAGTATATTGTTAGGCTCTAAGCATTTTTTTTAGGTTTACCTATTTGAGGAAGCTGTTGTAGGCTTTAATTATGAACTCATAAATCAAGGTTACACAAGTAGTGGTTCATAAACTTTTTTTTAAAGCAGTTTTATTTTCCTTTTGTTATTTTGTATTTGTCTGTTGTATTCCATTTTTGAAAAAAAATGTAGTATTATTTCTCTTTAAAGAGCTGATCAAATGTTGAACCTCCTGAATAAAGTACCATTCTATTCTATACAATTTTATTCTATTCTAAAAACGCAAGTTAAATAGTTAATAAGAATGGGTTATGGTGACCTACCATTAAAATCTAGTGGAACTTGAGAAGTTTGTTATACTGTAACGGCGTTTTTTTTTTTTTCATTATTATATACTGCTTTCCAGTTTGTGCATCCTTTAAAGTCCTTCTGAAAAGCAGATACAAACTGAAACTCAAACATATTTGCGGTCATTATTGCAAAAAAGCAGAAGCAGGCTTTGGTATAAAGAAAATAGGATGGAGAGAGATTCTGTGAACATGTAAATGTAGTTGGACCATCGGAAACAAAAAAACTGGAGAATAAGATTAATTTAGTGGAAAAAATGACTGAACTTATGTTCAGATGTTTAGAGTTAATTTGTTGATTCAGATGATTAGGTGCATAGCTTGTTTAAAGACCTTTTCATGCTTTCATGCTAATTTTGTGAGATAGGATATAAAGACAATAAGACAATAAAACACCTGAAATATTTCAGTTAGTGTGCAATGAATCTAAAATATATGAATGTTCAAGTTTTATCATTACATTATGGAAAATAATGAACTTTATCACAATATGCTAATATTTTGGCAAGGACCTGTATATATATTCTTCGATATGCACTAAAACTGCTATTTACTGTTATTTTCATAATAATTAAATTTTATACTTCCTTCGCCATGGCTTTGAACCTCATCTTTCTTTCAGTCCTATGAAACACAAACTTGCTCATTCAGACATGGTGTGCACATCTCAATTTACAGTATGCACAGCATTCTTTGTATATTACTTATTGCCTGCCCTAAAAAACACGTAGAATCCCTGAAAAATTCTGTGAGCAAGAGCTTTTTAGGCACAGTGGGCAAATATTCGTTAGATAAGATCTGAGATGTTAATGAACTTGACTCACAAAACTGAAAGTGAGTGAAATGTTATTGTATTTACTCTTTCAGAACAAACAACTGAGAAAAGGGAAGCCAAATGATACTCAATCTTGTCCAGTACTTGCCGAGCATCACAATACCCTTTAATGTTAGGAACAACATAAGCAATTAGTTTTCCCAAACTTTCTCAACCTGAGGATGCCTGCTTTAATCTTTCTTTATACTGAAGCTCCTAATCACACACACATACACAGGTTAGCTTAGATGAAGCTACTGTATGTCCGTTAGATCAGAGATTAGCCCAGCTTGGCTGCAGATCAAAAATAGAGACATCACC
Organism: Cyprinodon tularosa; assembly: GCF_016077235.1. Classification (NCBI taxonomy): domain Eukaryota; kingdom Metazoa; phylum Chordata; class Actinopteri; order Cyprinodontiformes; family Cyprinodontidae; genus Cyprinodon; species Cyprinodon tularosa. Next base: position 427,409 of record NW_024038395.1, on the reverse strand, counting down.
TGCAGACTTGTATGAAGCTCTGAGCACCAGAGTGCTTTGATCAACTTTCAATGTGCTAGTAGGGACCAGTAGATGGAATATGCATGTCATGGTCATATTGGATGGATGTTTACACTTGAGTCACACAGCGCTGAATCAGTTATGCGTGATATCAGGCTTGGCAGGACAATATCAACCGTGACGTATCGCTCTGGCATAGAAGGGAAGTTTACCAAATGTTTTCTTTTTCTTTTTTTTGCCCTTTTTGTGGATGTTGTGTTTGTGTGCTGTGTAGCAGGAGATAAATAATATCGAGCTACACATCATTGAATCTTTATGAATCCAAGGTTAGAGCTATATCAAGTATTTTTAAGCAATACTTCATGGGAGAGCACCACTGCATGTTTTTGAATGCCCCACAGAAGCATGTCAGTAATTTAGTGACCTAAAAAGATAATATAAAAACATAATTTTTTTTCTCTTTTATTATAAAAACAAATCCTAAAATACCACAGGTAGCCATATTAAGTGAGATATGCCTCATTTACTATGAATACATACATTAACTTATTTAAAACATGTGCATGAGTGTTGTGCTGTAAATGTGGAGACTAAATTCTTCTTTATAAAACAAATCGACCTCAGTAAATTTGGATGGAGATCATCTTATCACCAATTGACTGGGCCAATATATATATATATATATATATATATATATATATATATATATATATATATATATATATATATATATATATATATATATATATATTTCAATCTGAAAAACTCACACAGAGAGAAAAGATAATCAGAAGAATTTATTGATAAGAAAGTATAGTCTTTGGCGCTCAGACCTCGGCAGGAACATTCATGCTGAATTATGCTTTAACATGCATGAGTAGATGAATGTGAATAGGGATGTTCCCCCTGGCCTGAAACTGGTGGTGGTTTAATCCGAGCTGGTTGACAAGGTGATCTGCTGGGCAGAATTGTGGGACTAGAAGACTGAGGGAGCTGACGCCGGGGCTTCACTCAGACTCGGGATATAGAGGTCCTGCTCGGTGATGCAGGTACCGTGAAGTGTCCATGATGAGCAAGCATGAAGCGACAGTGGAGAGGAAAAACTCCCCTTTGGGAAGAAACCTCTGGCAAAACCGGGCTCAACATGGTGGTCTTCTGCCGGACCAATGCAATGAGACGAGGGATGGTGACAACTGGGATTAATACTCTCTGATGAGGTTGAGGTGAAGTCGTGTCATGGAGGACGATTCAGCTGCGATGGCAGAGAAGGGGATGGAGGTGGGTGAATTGTCGTCTGAATCGAAATCCGACATTGCGATTGCAGGATAGCGGCTGTGGTGAGATTTGAGGGAGTTTATAAAGTGGAAGCAGGACGCTGATTGGGCTTCGTGGTGGAGTAGTTCAAAGCTGATTGGCTCGCTTCAGAGACGGATCGGCTTCTGATTGATGGAGGTAAGTCAGAGTTTCTTCAATTGAACTTTCGCTAGAGCTTCATATATATATATATATATATATATATATATATATATTTTTTTTTTTTTTTTTTTTTTTAAATATACCATTCCAATGTAGCTCTGGCTATAAGTCTATGTTTGGAAGGTAAACCTCTGTAGTAATCTCAAGTCTTTTGTAATCTGTATCATATGGTGTTCATGGATCGTATTGTGTTTACCTCTATCCGTGTTCTAATTATACAGGGTGTCATCTGATTATGTCTCCTCGAACCCCAGCCGGCCTCGGCAGATGGCCACACACACTAAGCCTGGTTCTACTGGAGGATTCTACCTGTTAAAAGGGAGTTTTTCCTCTCCACTGTCGCTACAAGCATGCTTGGTGTAAGGGATTGCTGAAAAGTCAAAAAGTCGATGCAATCAACTTGTTTCGTTAGATAGAAAACTTTGAATGAGTTTGTCTGTATGATCTAGTTGAATTGATTCCGTAAAGTGGCTTGAGATGACATGTGTTGTGAATTGGCGCAATATAAATAAACACAATTGAATTGAATTAACTCTTACCACCTTTCCCATCCCTGCTCAAAAAACCAACAAGATACAAGCGCTTGGAAGGTGCAAAAAGATTGCAATTATGTTAGTCAGGACATCAGCTGTTGACATAAGCTTCATGACTTGTCAACTTATACAAAAACCAGATTGTTGTATCTTTTGCTTCTTTAAAAGCAAAAGGTCATGTATGACATGAAAACAACTACTTTTAAAAACCATTAGGAGGCTCTTCTTCAGACTTTTAAAGAAAAGATTATTGAAGAAGAACAATTTGCAGTTAGTTTGGGGAGTGTACTTCATTTTCTTTATATTTATGTGGTAAAATATTCTTACAGACATTTATAAACCCATCAGTATTGTTTGAGCGGTATCAAACGATTTAAAAAAAAAATGATTTGGGGGAAATTATTCAACATCTTGCTGATGAAGATTCTCAGTCATCCAGGTCATTGTCATTCCGTAAAAGTTCCAAAAAATCCACTGGACTGAAGACGTTTCGCTACCTCTCCAGAAAGAATTGAGAAAGCTAGCGAAACGTCTTTAAATCTTGGAAACCAAGTCCAGTGGATTTTTTTTGAACTTTTACAGAATATTCAACATCTTTATACTACTGTATTTTCAGAATACTGTTGCAGTTTGCAATTCTAAAATGCAATATGAAACTGCAAAACCTTCCATTTTCCTACGAAAAACAACTGTTAACTGTAACTGTAACTTTTGATATTGTTAACTCTGTTGCTTGGGGCATCTTAAACTATCAAGAGCCAGTTTTCTGACTTGAATTATAACTTTATGAGATTCCAGGTTTATTATTAGAAGAAAAAGGTGCAATCTTACAAATGTACAAGCTTAAAATTGTGAGAAAAAAGCTGATTGCCTACTATAGATTACTGTTAAAACATTTTTAACCATCAATCTGCCAGGGAGCACATACTGTATTAAAAAAAAAAGCATTTGTTGGTAAATCTGACATAAATCCAATATAGAATAATTTACATTAATAGATTGGTGTCTTCATTTAAACTGAAGTGGATAAAGAAGGATAGACTTAGTCTCCTCAGGTATTTCACCTATCATACCTTTGCTACCTCGTGTCTCAAAACTAAACCTTTTCTTCTCAATACCAAACACTCCTTCTGGTGTACTGTAACAAGTTTGCTGTTTAATTTTTCTGTTGATATGAGTAAGGAGATGGAGGAGAAAATGTCTTCCAATTAGACCCGCTTTAACACTTTGGCCTCAGTCCCCTGTTAACTTTTTTCCTAAGTAAGTTCCTCATTTCACCCCCAAGCTAGGGGTTGTGTGTATATGCTATGCTGGGGTGTGTGTGTGTGTGGGCGTGTGTATGTGTGTGTGAGAGAGAGTTTTGCGAGCTTGAGGGTCTGGCACTGAGAGGACCAATTAAAACCAGTGCCGGCAGCAGTGGACCAATGGGAGCAGGGCGCCGATGCACTTCCCCACCTTGAATGTTTTAACGCAAACCAGATGCATTAGGGCTGTTAGTGTGTAAGAGTGTGTGTTTCTGTATTGTGGGTTAGGGGGGCACACGTTAGTGTTGGCTAAAGCCTATCGGGTGTGTTTTTGCAAATGCTTCTTTGCTGATGCTCTGTTTTTGCCTCTGCATTTAATGATCATCTTTACCTTTTTGGAAAGAAGAGATGCAGTTGTTGCAAGTTTTACTTCTTTGAGATTAGCCAAACAGTAGGGATAAAAAAAAAAACAGAAAGGGTGGTGAGATTAGAGCAGGTCTCATAACAAAATAAAGCTAAAAATGGAAAAGTATCTCCTCTTTTCTCTAAAAGCTTCTATAAAAGCTCAGCGACCTCTTATTCGCCTGCCTTTAAAAGCCAAAACACTCAGTTGAGATCACTTCTTCACAGAATCAGCTCTTTTATTCATTGTTCAATGAGTGTCATCTTGCTTTCATTCTGAAGTATGATGGCTTTGAAGACTAAAATTATTAAAACTCATCTTACTTTCTTTCAAGCTTTCAAAAGTCTATATTTTCTCTTTTCACAGAGCTGCATCATCCCTTTGATGCCCTACTGTGAATAGAGCCTTCTAAATAAATCCAAGTTTCATTTTATTCGTTTTTACTCTTCATATTGCATGGTACTTTGTTGAAGTATTTACATCCTGTGAGACATTTTCCACTTTGTTATCTTTCAGTCTGGAACTAAAATAGATTAGGGAAGGTTATGTGTCAACTGAAACAGCAAAACATGCCAGCCAAAGGTGTTTTGATGGTAAAACCAAGACAAAAAAAAAACACAAAAAAGTTTCTTCCCGAAGTATTTTCTTATTTTTAAACTTCTCCAAGAGTGTATGAGCTGATATTTAAAGATTTTAAACATTTTGTGAGATTAAACTTGTCCACCTCTTCTTGTTTACAATTCTATACTGGTTTATTTATTTTTGTTTTCTGTTTATGGAAATATACCATGTTTGTGTTCACATGCACTAAGCCTTAATCTACAAAATAAGGACATAAATGTTCGATGTAACAAAAATATTTTCTTTTTTTTTTTTTATGGACTCAAAGTGAAGCTGAAGTGATAAACTGTTACACAGTTCAATGCAACTGACTGAAACACCCTCGTTGGTATGCAGCCTGGTCCAATAAGCATCCTAGAGAATTGGGGTTGGGATCAAAAGGAAGCTAATTGGAGATATCTTTGCTAGATCCCTGAACCACCTTACCTTACTCCTTTCTGTATCCCTGTGTGGAATTGTCCCCACAGCGTGGTGCTTGGTCAAGGTTGAGATCTTAAGTGATCCTGGTTGTTTTGTCTGAATCACAGACGGAGATGGGGCTTCTCACCTCCTTCAACTGGCTCATTTCTCTAAGGAGCAGCATCTCTGCTCGTTGTTTGCTTCCATCACAGAAGCTCCATTTACCGTACCATTTTGAAACCATGACGAGAACACTCCGAGGACGGTAACTGAGATAACTGTTGATTGTAAATGGAACGCAAGTTAACTGGACCACGCCAAATGCAACCAAACCGCATTAAATCAAGTTCCAGTTCATCAGTAGGGCTCGGCACAGTTCAAAATACGTTAGCTGACTTATTTTGCAGGTTTTGCTGCGTTTTCAGCTTTCCAATTCACAGATATTTTTACTTGTTCACAACACGAGCTTCTTCTCAGCTTATTAACAATAAATGGAATTGAAAGAGCTGGATATTGCAGAGACCAAGGCTCTCATTGAATTTTTTGGGGCAGGAATGAATGTTGGTGGCACCGACGTTTTTGTTTGCATAATTCCCGCCTTGAGAGCTTTAGTGTCGTGACCGCCAGTTGGACGCGAGGACTCTGCTAGTGTGATGTGTAATTGGTTGTAAGTAAGCAAGCTCGGCACGGTTAAGTGATCCAAGCTTGATCTGAATTCAGCAAAGATCCGATTCAGAGGGATAGTGTAAAGGGGGCAAAAGCTTGTAACCCAGTTTCTGAGCCTGGCAACTCCTCAAGAACCTTATTTCATTGATCTTTATCCACAATCTCATTCTCTTAGTCATGATTCATATACCCATAGTTAAGGGTCGGATTGAAAAGAGAGCTTTTGTTTTTGGCTCAGATGTTTCATCACCACAAGAGACCAAAAAACAGTCAGTTTTGAAACAGATGAGACCACAATCCAGCAAAACATTGTCTGCTTCATCCGACCTTAACTCACAGACAAAGCTCTAAGCCACTTGAGCCCCTCCTCTTAAGGCATCGGTGGACTCTGACCTTAAAAGAATCAACTCTCATCCATGCTGCTTTGCGTTGGATTGCAAACTGCTCCAGTTTATTATTTTCCTAAAAGGATATGAGTTATTTCAATATGATAAAATATTTTTGCTATGTTGATGTTGACTTTTCTCTATATTTCGTAGAAGACTCAAACATGTCAAACATATATCATTAACCACGTTTTATATTAAAACCAACAATTATACCAGCATGGCTCTCTCTGTCCAAATGATATCAGTTATTAAAAAGTGAAGGATTTGCACGATGTGTAATGTTTTCTTTGTTGGCTTAAAACTGTCAACACCCCATCTAATGAAACTAAAGTTTAATTTTATGAATATGTTGTTTAAAGGAGAGGAAGGACTTAGCATGGGGAGACTCAGTGATGTTTCTACACTATCTGGTCTCATTTTATGAAGCACAAGTCCAGAAAAGGGCCAGATGCAATACTACAGTACAGATCCCACCCAGACGGGCAACGTACCTTTTCTCTCACTTAAAAGAAGAAAATGATTCAAGAACACTGCATTAACAACAACATTAACACAAGTTGACTTTAAAGCTGTGAAACCAATGTTCCCAATGCTGGCAGACATAAAACATCATTGCTGAAAATCAGAGATCAGCATGGAATAATATTAGTAATTCCAAGTGTACAACGTGGCATCTAGAAGTAAGTTAGAATAAGCTGGAGTTTACTGAAAATTTGGTTTCAACCAAAAGGTAGTCACCATTTCTTTTTCACTGATTGAATTTCAACATATTTGTTTGAAAATTTGGGGGGTATTAACCAATCTCCGGTCATTCGTATTTCATCCTTGTGCATCCTGTGGAATTACAGGTGCTGGTCATAAAATTAGAATATCATGAAAAAGTAGATTGATTTCAGTAATTCCATTTAAAAAGTGAAACTTGTATATTATATTCATACATTACATACAAACTCATATATTTCAGATGTTTATTTTGTTTAATTTTGATGATTACAAATGACAACAAATGAAAATCTCAAATTCATCATATCAGAAAATTAGAATATTACTGAAGACCAATAAAAACAAAGGATTTATAGAAATGTTGGCCAACTGAAAAGTATGAACATGAAAAGTATGAGCATGTACAGCACTCAGTATTTAGTTGGGCCTCCTTTGGCCTGTATTACTGCAGCAATGCGGCGTGGCATGGAGTCGATCAGTCTGTGGCACTGCTCAGGTGTTATGATAGCCCAGGTTGCTCTAATAGTGGCTTTTAGCTCTTCTGAATTGTTGGGTCTGGTGTATTGCATCTTCTTCTTCACAATACCCCATAGATTTTCTATGGGGTTAAGGTCAGGAGAGTTTGCTGGCCAATTAAGAACAGGGATACCATGGTCCTTCAACCAGGTACTGGTAGCTTTGGCACTGTGTGCAGGTGCCAAGTCCTGTTGGAAAATGAAATCTGCATCTCCAAAAAGTTGGTCAGCTGCAGGAAGCATGAAGTGCTCTAAAACTTCCTGGTATGTGGCTGCGTTGACGCTGGACCTCAGAAAACACAATGGACCAACACCAGCAGATGACATGGCACCTCAAACCATCACTGACTGTGGAAACTTTACACTGGACTTCAAGCAACGTGGATGAAGTGCCTCTCTTCTTTTCCTCCAGACTCTGGGACCTTGATTTCCAAAGGAAATGCAAAATTTACTTTCATCAGAGAACATGACTTTGGACCACTCACCAGCAGTCCAGTCCTGTTTCTCTTTAGCCCAGGCAAGACGCTTCTGACGCTGTCTGTGGTTCAAGAGTGGCTTGACACAAGGAATGCGACAGCAGAAACCCATGTCTTTCATACGTCTGTGTGTGGTGGTTCTTGAAGCACTCACTCCAGCTGCAGTCCACTCTTTGTGAATCTCCCCCACATTTTTGAATGGGTTTTGTTTCACAATCCTCTCCAGGGTGCGGTTATCTCTCTTGCTTGTACACTTTTTTCGACCACATCTTTTCCTTCCCTTCGCCTCTCTATTAATGTGCTTGGACACTGAGCTCTGTGAACAGCCAGCCTCTTTAGCGATGACCTTTTGTGTCTTGCCCTCCTTGTGCAAGGTGTCGATGGTCGTCTTTTGGACAACTGTCAAGTCAGCAGTCTTCCCCATGATTGTGTAGCCTATAGAACTAGACTGAAAGACCATTTAAAGGCTTTTGCAGGTGGTTTGAGTTAATTAGCTGATTAGAGTGTGGCACCAGGGGCCATCAATTTTGAACCTTTTCACAATATTCTAATTTTCTGATATGATGAATTTGAGATTTTCATTTGTTGTCATTTGTAATCATCAAAATTAAACAAAATAAACATCTGAAATATATGAGTTTGTATGTAATGTATGAATATAATATACAAGTTTCACTTTTTAAATGGAATTACTGAAATCAATCTACTTTTTCATGATATTCTAATTTTATGACCAGCACCTGTATAGTCACTCCTTGAAGACTCAGCTCCCATTAGTGTTAAACTCTGGCAAAATTACGACGTTGCACACTTCCAGTTAAGGATAGTTGTTGGATGCTCTGCATCTAAAGGCATTTAATCCCCTCCTTTTCATTTTCATTGATAATAATGTAAAACAGGTCTTTCAGATCCAGACTTCTTTCTCCTGTTTTCCTAAACATGCTCTCCCACTCCAACTTAAGAACTCATAAAATTGAAGTTGCTTTTTAAACACTTGAATGATTTGTCATCCCATTTTCAAACTGCCTGTATTTCACTTCTACTGTGAAAGCCTTTGAGTGCTCACAGAAGATATTTGACTGTTCCTATAGAGTCTCAGTTTGAACCAAGATTGTATCTAGGGATGCTTTCAGCAGTAAACTACTTTGAGGATGATTAAACACTCTCACACTACACACGCGCACACACACACACACACTGAGCAACTCTATACTTTATGGTGGATCTCATCCCACGGGGCATGTAAAGTTGAGATAAGGTGAAGCAATCTATGGATGCACTAGACTGTGTGTTTGTTTGCTCCTTCTTTCCCACTGTTGGCCATGTAGCAGTCTGAGTGCGGCTCTCGGTGGAACTGGGGGCTGTTTCTGGTTACTTCAGCAGCAATAATCATGTTGTTGGCTTTTCTTTCAACAAGCAGCCATAGCCTTTTCATAAATTCCCAAAGAACAGCAATCACCTGATTTTTAAAGGTGCACAGCTCTACACAGGTTTCCTTCTGCATCATTGAATCACCAGTAATACACTACAAAAAACGGACATCTAAATAATTCATAGTACTGTAGTAAATAGTATTTTTTTTCTTGAACTGAGGAGGTAAGTGAGACAGGTTGACATTGGAACCAGACAATTTATATTTAAAACAAGAAAAAAAAAAAAACAATTCCATTGTTTTATTTCATGTGCATGATATCTAGGAGGAAATATACTCATGCCATTGGCAAAAAAATTATTTACCTATTCAAATTAAGGATGAAAACGCTACATTTAAGAAATTTTTACTTATTTCTAGATCATTTTTGCAGTGTAGAAGACGCAGTCAGAGTGACAGCCTTGGAATGTAGGATGAATAGAAAAAAGCTGCAACCTTGCCTTCGATAGCCTGCTAAGATCATGCTGAGACAATGATGCAGAGGAAGATGGACAGAATGAGACAGGCGTTAAAAGGGATGGAGAGGGGTGAACGGAGACAAAGATGGAGAGTGACAGAAAGACAAAGGGGGGCAAGGATTTTAGGCTTGTCTTCCATCTGTGGGTGCTGATGAAAAATAGAGGACAAAAAACAGGTGAACTTGGAATCCTTGTAGCTTTTAAAACTTTAATTTATTTCTGTCTGAATAGTTTTCTTGAGGAGTTTTTTCTTAGTGTTTTTTTTTCTTTATCCAGATCAATTATCCTGTGAAACTACAAATTTTGCTATATTTTTGGAGGTTATGTCAGTCCATTATTAAGTTTAAAAAATCTACTGTTCTGAGTGCATAAGTCCATCATTGTAAAAGAATCTGCGTAAGTGATCTACCATCTAAGAAATTATTTTGGTGGATGATAAATACATTTAGAGATCAACTGATACAGTTTTTTAAGGCCGATGCAGCAACTGTCACGATTTGACTATGGTTAGTTGACCCAAAAGCAGAGGCAGAGAGGCAGAGGTGAATCTGTTGTGGATTTAATAATGTCTTAACAGAAAACAGAGGCTGGTTATCCAAAAATCCAAAAGGAAAACAAAGTCCAAACAAACATGAAACCAGAAGTCCAAAAATCTAAAACATGAAAACAAGTCTAACGTACCAGAAACCATGGGGACATCAGGGGAATCACAAACATAATGAGGAAGGCACAGAGAGAAGGAGTTGGAGCATGTAGACGGTGTTTGACGAGGACCCAGCAAAGGGGAACTGAAGAGAGAGGGATTTTAAAGGAGACTGAGACAAAGAGGGGGCTAAAAAGGAAACTGGGAGCAGGTGTGCACAGAACAAGAGGGAAAGAGCTAGGGAAGAAAGAGAACATAAGAGGGTAGCAGAGAGCAACAAAAGAGAAACCTGGATCACTGGAAATACCACAATGTTAAATTACTAGGACTATAGAAAAAGCAGTAAAGCAAGACTGAATACTGAAAAGAAAAACATAACAGAAACCTGACAGCAACCGATTATTTTGACATTAGTCAAACTGATCCCTGATGCTTTTTTTATTTTTACATATGTCTCAGTTTAAATGTCTATTAAACATTTAACAAAAAGCAATAATGGATAGCAAATGGAGGGAGCTGCAATCTGTGCATCTCATGTAATCTCAAGGCATGGCTGTTGAAGACACCAATGACACAGCCCACGCATGTGCGTATAAAAAATACAAAACAAAAAAGCTGAATCAACCAATATTACCTTTGTAGCCAATGCGGCACAAAAAATTTCAGCATTTAAAATGTAGCCAGAAATTGTTGCTATTGCAAAATGTGCTTATCTCAGGAAGTAGCTGCTTTGCTTCCACTTGCAACAAGAAAACAGTGTGATGTTCAAATTTAGTTCCTTAAATCTAGCTGAACATAAACCATCATACTTAGGTTTTATTATTTTCATCTTCAAAAAAATTCAAAAAGATTTTCAGTTTCAAATGAAATGCCCTTTTTTCAAATTTCCATTGATAAAATGTTTTCCTTACGTGATACAATGATATAATTAAATTCCCTCCATAATGGTTGGACAGTTTGTAAGATGATGTTTTATGGCTTTAGTAATTTTCAATTTGACTAAATTTACTTAACCAAACAATTTCTTGTGCACTTTTTAATTTTATTTTATTTTTTTACATTGTGTGAGTATACACCTGTTATAATTCTGGGTACAATCAAGTGAATATTTTGTCCTTAACACTAATCTGTTGTCTACAGAAAAACAATTGAGCTGTATAAGGATTTGAGACAGATTTACAAAGTTGTATCCTGGTCGGTATTGTTTAAGATTTAATTCAAGGAAGTAAAATTAGTGAACTGATGAAATGTTTATGATGGTCGAAAGGCTCCTGAAAGAGGAGGCGAAAAAAGCCTTGTCACTGGGGGGTTGACTGGACCAATAGAGAAGCTGCTAGAATAGGTGAACATACTAATGATGGTGCTGTTAGAAAGGTTTGAGATATATGCATACCTATGCAGATTAATGACTGAATAATAATAATTTGCTGTTATTTCCTGACGCCTTATTTATCTAGCAGTATAATGTTACACAACTGTAGATACACAACAGCTAACTGTCAAATCTCTCAGTAACATTGCAGTGTTTTGTTTTTTTACCCTATGACTGAATTGACAGTAATGGAAGCTTTCTTCCTTTTATCCGTGACTCGAAAGCTTGTCAGAAGGAGATTATGGGCACAATGTAACTGATTTTATTCATTTATTAAAGAGGGTCTTTCCATTAGATTGCAAACTCCTCATTTAGCTGATTATCCACGTCTTCTCGGTTTCCACTAAGCAGGCAGTAAATCCAGGCACTTACCTGGAATCCCCTGTTAATTATGATTTAGCTCATGCAAGGTGGACACTTTATGGAAGCTGGCATTAAGCCGGGCAAAGAATGTTGTGTGAACTTATGGGACAGGGGGTTTTAGTTCCAAGAAACGTTTAATTCCTCCAGTGACAGAGCAATTCCCTCATTATGGGTAAAAAAAAAAAAGTCCAAAACCGAACAAAGAAAAAGAGAACCTGCTACTTGTACAACGCTGCTCTGAGGTATCTTTCCACTCTCATTTAGGAGAGTTTTAGAAAAGAGATGAGGCCAACTACAGAGGCACATATGCACAGAAGTGACATCTAGATAACTGTTGAAACACAAAGTAAGTAATAAGGTCCCAAAGGAGAAAATCTGGACTTTTTGAATGATGAGAAGAAGCTTGACTCAGATTTAGATGGTAATTGATTGGTGCTGTTGACGTGTCAGGAGATGCTTAACTGTGACAGTAAGAGAGGGAATATCTTTGTGCTTTTTTACACGTGGGCATGGAGGTGTTGTTTTAACTGTATTTAGTTTCTTTAATACGCTGCCTTGTCAATCATCTTCTTTGACACATAAGTAATGGATGATTATGCTTTTGTCAGCGCTGATTGATTTTTGACAGTTTTGCTTACATATTCACATATCCTTTGTTGTATTTTTACTCCCCCTCACTGAAAACCTGGAAGCAGATGTAACTGTGAAAAACCTTATGTGTTAGCTAAGCTTTTATTTCTCCTATGAGCAGCTGCTTGCAGGCTCCGATTCTAATATTGCTTCCAGTGTATGGAAATGTATTGGTAACAAACATTTTAAGATTTACCTTGACTGAGAAAATGCACTATTCTAACTTTTTACGGCTATTTTCCTGAAACTCCGACATAATATTCAGAATATGATACAAGACACTGATTGTCAAAGTTTTATTCAACACACAACAGCCTTTGAATTAATTCAATTCAGTTTAACAATATAACACCAATTCACAACATGTCATCTCAAGGCACTTTACAATTCAACCAGATCATCCAGTCAAATTGATTCAAAGTTTTGTATCTAATGAAAACCAGTTGATTGCATCAATTCATTGACTCAAAGACAATCCTTCACACTAAGCATGCTTGTAGCGACAGTGGAGAGGAAAAACTCCCTTTTAACTTTTTTAAATCATTCCCATTTGTTTTTCTACAGGTTTCTAGGGATTGAAGTAATGTAATTATTCCATTCCTACATTTCTTAAATTCCAAGAGCACTTGTTCTTGAAGTGTCTTTACATTTTATTTATCCGCAGTATGCATGGTAAATCCTTTGGTGCAGTGTTGTATTGCTGCTGTCAACATGCTAATCTCTGTCGGCAGCTGCTGCTTCCAGAGAACTTGCCATGTTTAGGGTAAATCTATAGCTGGTATAAGTAAACCAAATCAAGCATAACAGTTGCGTCTCTAGTAAATCTGCCAATCGGACGTATGGTGAAGTTAATGGAGACTGGAGAGTTTTCATTTTTGATTCACTATGGAGATTAAAGTAATTGAACCAGAGAATCATAATAAACCAACTACCTACTTTAAGTATGTAATTCTTGCATGTAATGTTCAGCTTTTAAATAGTTTTTTGTCATAAATCCATTTTTTAACTCAACTAAGCAAAGTTAACTCCTAAAAACCCGAGAAATAGTGGTTCATTCTGTCTCTGCGACATCCTGACTCCAACAAATGGTCTAAAAAACATTTTATTTGTGGGTATTAAAGGCTCAGTACATGCAACTTCTGTTGGACAGACTATGTTGGTAATCAGTCTTTCTTTTTTGTTTTGTGACTTACATTTCTTTTACTTGTGAGGAGGGCTGCCCTGAAAGATGCATGAAAAAATAAAACGTATTATCATACATTTTCAATTTTGCATCTGGAGACAGAAATTTTTTGTTTAGTTATTTGATCAGATTAGTTGATTTACACGCATAAAGCCAAAAAGGCCCCTTCTATGACCTCCGCCAAGGAGGTTATGTTTTCATAGATGTTTGTTTCTCTGTCTGTTTTCAAGATAATAAAAAGGTTATGGTCAGACTTAAGACATTTTTATCAGAGGTGTGACTCATGATGCCAAGGGACAGTCCATTAGACTTTGGTGATGATCCAGATCTTAATCTGGATACAGAGTTTTTTTTAAACAATTCTCTGACATTTTGAGATGTTTGGTGGAACAAACAGTTCCTCCCTAAATCAAAGGGTGGCAACAGTGACTATTGACAGCTTACGCATCAGACTCAAAAGTCTGGAGTTATTAGATAGAGGACAAATATACAAGAAAAAGGATTTTGATCATGCAAAAGTTTTAGCTTTAGGTGTAAGTCACAAAAACATCCAAGTTTCTAGGTTTGATGTGGCAGCAAGAACAAACAAGGATTAGATCCAGGTGATCTATAATTTTAGATGGTGGTCACAACAGCAGATTTGTAAATGTAATGTAAAGTAAATCTCTTTGTTGTCCATCAATGGGGAAATTTGTTCTCTGCATTCTGACCCATCCCCTTGGGAGGAGCTGCCATTGTGCAGGGCCTCAGGAGCAATCGGGAATTAAGGGTTTTCCTCTGGAACCCAGAGCACAGGCCATGGGGATCGATCCGGGTACTTGCAACCTTCTCAGAGCAGAAACGCACTGCTCTAACCCACCAGGCCAACATTCCCCTCATTTGAGCACCACCTATTTATGAAATGGATGAATGGGATATGGCCTGCTTTAACTTGAAGACCAACCAAGAGGGGAGAACTGTGCTTAAAGTGTAAATCACCTTTAAATCCAACTTCTGTGCATTTTATCTGGATCTATAAGGTATTTTCTTCATCCAAAAATGCATTTTTAACGTGTTAATGTAAGACATTTTAGGCTGCTCGAGTCAAAGTGGTTGAGTTTTGGCTATTGCAGCTGAATTTTCCGATTGGTTTAAAGTGTATGTGTTGGTACAGACCTGCATCACAGGTAAAGATGGTTGCCACCATAACCCTGAGTTCAGGTAAAAGAAAACTCAGACATATTTCTAATGGAATAAGTCATCCTGCTATTGCATTACTGCCTTAGTAAGTTAGCGCTTTGGTGTTCTCAAGGTGGACAAATCTTCCACCTAAAAAGGTCTATGGGTGGAGTAAATACTAGTGAACCTTCCGGCATTTTTTCAATGTGTCTAAGGGTGGGCATAACTCATTGCAATCTGAAAAACTCACACGGAGAGAAAAGACAATTAGGAAAAATGTATTGATATAATTACTCGGTCTTTGAAGCTCAGACCTCGGCAAGAAACATAGAGCTTAATTTTGATAGATTTGGATGAACAGGAGCAAAGAATACGGCTGTTTCCCCCCAGGCCTGAAACTGGTGGTGGAGTGGAGATAGAGGAAGTTGGTCAGTCTGTAGACTGCTGGTTAGCGAGATGGTCTGCTGAGCTTTATGGGGCGATCCAGTGGACTCCGTGAGCTGATACTAGAGCTTCACTCAGGGACCTGGAAGATGGACAGTTGGATAACACAGGTTGAGAGAACCTGTCCATGATGAGCAAGCATGAAGCAACAGTGGAGAGGAAAAACTCCCTGTTGGGAAAAAACCTCTGGCAGAACCAGGCTCACCATGGTGGTATTCTGCCGGACTGTTAAGATCAAACAGGGAATGCAGTAAGAGTCCGTGAGGAATGACACTCTGATGAAGCTTTAGCTACGATGGTGGAGGAGGGGCTGGAGGTGGTTTGAAACGGTGTAATCTGAATGAAGTCACACAGCGCCCATAGCCCGCATACAGGAGCAGACAGGTGCGTATCGGAGGCCTTTTAAGATGAACTTTGGATGCCGATTGGCTTTCGTGGAGGTGTGGTTCAAAGCTGATTGGCTGGTGGATGAAGGAAAGCAATTAATTTCTTCAGTTGAACTTTGCTATTCTACAAACATTTTAGCAAATATCACAGTACAGCGAAGCCTACTAGAGGCCACCAGAGGGAATAGCTCTGACACTGATCTAAAAAAAATATTTTTGCAGCCATAGTCATTGTTGTCTCGGGTACCATACTTTTTCTTTATCTGGTATATATTTTAAACAAGTATATTTGGCCTTATGTTATTTTAAAAAAAAATAGTACAAAAAACACAGTTGCTCCATATCTGCTGTTTTTCCCCATGTTTTAGAGCCCATTCCCTCTCACTTTGCTCTACCTGTGTCTGATTGAAAGGTGCAGTGTTTGTGCTATGTTCACCTTGAAGTCATGGGTCACTTTACAATAGTTAGGTCTGACAAGTCCAAACAGCTAAATGCCTGTGTTACAAAAGTGTTCTCTTTCTCCTTTTCAAATGCATTTCCAAAACATTTTTCTTTTATAAACTCCACCATTTAGATGGACTGTGGCTTTATAACTTGGTATAAAGGTTTCAAACAAAGAGAGCCATTGCATTATTGTGTGGCTACATTGTCAAAGCAAACATAATTTGATATAGATAATTACGTCTATCTGGTAATAGAAACCATTCTTACAGATATAAATATAACTGGAAATCCATTTGTTTAGTTGTTTCTTTCAATTAAAAACAGGAGAGGAAATACAAATATCTCAGCTTTCTGCAAAGTCTTACCAATTACAGTACTTTAAATGCACTCAATACTTGGTCTTGGTTTACAGATATCATTACATTAATCGCAGCCACCTACCGTTTGCCAGTATTCAGTGAAATGCCTTGAAGTTCAAGATTATCTGGTAAACAGCCGTGCTGGCTTAGGATATAACACAGCGTACATAAACCAGCAGGGGTCATGGCTATCCAGACGATGACTGACGGCTGGTGCCATGGCTTAAGATGATGGATGCAACACTTTAGACATCTATCATGTACATGTTTTTATGGTGGTTTTAAAAGCTGTAATTCTTGAAGAGACTTCACTTGACAATACTGTTGTTGGTTCACCTTTTCCTATCACATTTTTCCTCAACTAAGCTTTGCTTGGACATAAAAAAAAGCATCTTTAGGGTTAGGGCTGTCATTATTGTCATTATTCTTTTGGCCATAACACACTACATTTTGATACTGGTCCTGCATTATTTTTGGTTTTTACAGTTGCAGTAAAACTATGCCTTTTTATCTAATAAATACAGACAATGAATTAGTTTAACTTTGTAATTCAGTTCAATAAATAAACTGTCTGATGAATTCCCAGTTCCCTCAGTATGTAACCAGATTTATAGTACCTATTCCTAAGCAATCAGATTTTTCTAGTGAATGCATATTTTGTGGAATATGCTGCCTTTAAGTTTTTTTAATAGCCCTTAGCTCATGTAGTTGACCACCAGAGACACCGTTTACACTATTGACCACATCATCAAGCTGCCGATGAGGACTGTATTAACCACTGCAGAATGCCTGTAGGACTCCCCTACAATGCAAGAAATAGATCTGAGGGAAAATTCAAATAGCTTATCCAATACATTAGCATCTGTCAGCAAGTACCTGTTTGCCTCCTTCCTTGCTTCTTAAGCACCTTTTATATTAGCACCCTCTTTGAAGTTTTCCTTTCAAAATGTTCACATAATACTTATTTTGAACATCATTTTCATGTCACATTTCTTCAGATAATCTGTATCGTTCCCTTCTTCCAAATGTCTGTTTCTCGCTGTTCACCGTCAAATAGAGCTGTGATTTTAGGGACTTTTTGTTGTTTATCTCATAGTGTCATTTGGATTTTTTCTTTGCTCTATCTAGCTGGAGAACGCTTGCTCTGCTTTGTTCTAGAAAGGACTGAACATGAATCAGATGAGCTGGTTGAAAGAAAGAAAATCCTGAACAGCTTTATCGTGTAATACATGTATACAGATATAAAGGGCCATAATTATTCTATGTTTAAAAAAATAGTTTTCATATTTCTGTTGAACAGGAAAAACTTGATCTTAGATTTTATGTCTGTGATTCTTAAGATTAGTCAAAAAATGGATTCAAGTTTCCCCCCCAAATAATCTCATTGTACATAAAGCTTATGTAAATGTAAACTTGTTAAGGTACAGGTACAGTTGCTACATTTGTATTATATTTACATTTTTACTGGACCTGAACTAGAACTTTGTCAGCACCATCAGGCAAATATAAAAATAAATCAGTATTAGTTTTTTAATGAATTTGTTACTGATATTATATTCTATGTTTTTTCATAGCTCTTTTAATAAGAACCAGCCTCATATTGTTGTGTACAGACCAATCCTTAATTAATCCTGACCGGTTTTCAAGCACTAGCTGTCCCAAATACATTCAATAAAGTTATTACCTCGGATTATCAATGTTTCTTTGGTCTTTTTCTAGTTTGGGTAATAATGTAATGACTCTTTGGTTCATAGTTGCCATTAAATAATATCTTTCAACACATTTTTTAAGGCTTTGATTCATAACTTTTCCCAGAAAAACCTGAACAGGTGATTCCCCTACTGACATTTGGTTTACAGCAGCATATAATTCTTCTATCTGTATTTCAGAGTCACATAACATTTTTAATGTGGAGTCAATTCTAGGAATGTTGTGTGTAATGCTTTCCAAAAAGGATACTGAAGTGATGAAAGCAGACTGAGTTCATAAGGAGATATCTCTCTGATTTATCTGCTCAACAAAAGTTGACAAAGTCTGAGAATAATTAAATATTTTGAATTGAATATTTGAGCTTGTTGAGATCATTTCTGAAACTGGAAATGAGATTAAATTGAGCTTCACTACATCTTATTGCTCCAGAGAAATAACTGAGACACATGAGAGATAAAGCTTAGGCTCTTTATGGTGTCACACGTGTCTCATAGTTGTCTAGGAAACGTATATAAGAGACATTTTCAGATTTTTCTTTCCTCTGGGATTTAATCTGATACTCATTCTGTTAATGTGATTAAGATGAAACCTGAATCTTAAAATGAAAACGTTAGAAACTTTCCACTTTGCATTAATGGAATATGACAGCTGCAGAAACCTATGCCTCCAAAGTTATAGTAATAGAAAAACAAAATAAATTTTTAGAGGAATGAAGAAATATGTGAAAGTTCATAAGTTTTAACATGAAAAAATACTTAAATCTAAAAAAAAAAAAAACAGAACTCAAAAGTTTAGAAATACACATGTAATATAAAATAAACTGAAGAGAAACTTGATGATAGAATCTCTTTCCCCTTTTCTATTTCAAATACATTTTATTTTAAATCTCAAGGTATATATATTTACCATTTAATTTCAACATTTAATTTTTGTCTTTTAAGCCTTTCTTGGCTTTATTGATTTATTTATAATGAACTAGTATAAATGCAACCTTTTTAAGTTAGATTACATAACCCATCTTACTGCAACCCACTCTTATTAAATTCTACCCAGAAAATTGCCTTTTGGAAAGCCTCAGTGCTGATTAAAACAAAAGCCTTTGGTCACACATCCAGATTTCTGACACATGATATTCCTGCTGCATCTCTGCATGTGTATGTAATGGCAGCCATATGTGCGCACATTCCTCCACTGTACATAACATCAACACGCTCTAAGCTCTAGATGCCCAAAACAGAGAGAAAGATGCCGAGTCTATTGCCACAGAAACCGGATTCCAGCCAATGAGCAGGAGCCCCCTTCTCCACAGAGTAAACATTTTCCCAGTTGCCATGGAGAAACGGAGAGTGTTTTCATGCCTTTTGTTTGTTCTGAACTTTTATTCAGCCTTTTCTCGATGTTTGCGTGCGCGACCCCAGCTGGGCTTCCAAAGGGTGCGTGAGACGACGCTGGAGTGGGTCCTCATATCAGCAACAGATTATGGCACTCGCGGTGTGGGGGAGGTTTAGGTGGAGAAGTGCTCCAACAGATTCCACATGTTCAGCACCGTGGAGGTTATGGTTTGAAGAGCGTCAGAAGATGGCTTTGTTTTTATGCATAGTTCTTGGGAGGCTGGTGTGTGTGAGGCGGGGGGTTGTTTAATAACTGTTTGGTCATCGCACATTTGAACTTTATGATGACTCATTTCAGCTGCAGAAGGGCAAATAAACTCAAAGACAGATGAAAAGCTTGAAGATTTAGTTTGCTTTGAACATTTTTATATTTTGTCTCTTTACAACCCCAAGCTTCAGAGTTAGGGTGTTATGGAACAGAACTACAAAAGGTAATTCATAATTACGAAGCAAAGAGGGAAGGATACATTTGATTCAAACTTCTGAGCAAATGCATTACAATGTTGCACATATCAAAACTAAAGCTTCAGTTTGTTTTCAGCACCCTGTTCTGAAATGAAAAAACCTCAGGGTTAGATTTGACTACCTGTCAGCAGTAATTCTTATCTCTAGTTACAGTTTTTCAGTTAGGTTTAAGACGGAACTTTGACTATGCCGTTCCAACATAAATCTACTGATGTTTCAACTGTTCCAAGGTAGATCTGGCTTTATGTCCTGCTGGAAAAGGGCCATCTATACTAGGGCTGAATAATTTTGCCAAAAATTTTAATTGTGATTATTTTCAACTAATATTGTGATTTTATTGCAATTCTCGATTGTACTTCTCACTAAGGGTTTTAGTTTTCCATTAAGTTCAAAGCTTGCTTGCCAGAGTCCATTGTTGCAGGACCTTCCTTACTGTAAACTTTGTGTGAAAAACGTCTTACTTCTTCTACTATCATGCATTGATCTGCATGCTAGCTGCAACTGTCTTTTTCCATCTGTGTGGCAGCAAACCGAGTTTACCACCACCTCAAGGACAGGGGGGAGAAATGTAGCGTCTTACTCTTGTTAAATGTAATGTGAGTAAAATTTATTGCCTCCCAGCAGACATGGGTAATGTGGAGTCAACAAGTCATCTCCATGTCATGTATTTAATCTACCCAGCCACTGAAGCAGGTGAGTCCAATCTGCACCGGTTAATTCACGGTGAAGATTGGACTCATCTGCTTCAGTGGCTGGGTAGAACAAATACATGACATGGAGATGACTTGTTGACTCCACATTGCCCATGTCTGCCTCCCAGTCTTGTTCTATACCACTGTTAATTTTCCTTCATTTGCAGTTTCTTTTTATAGATTTTTTTAGGCACTAGTGGCCATTTTGTTAGTAAGAAGACAGGAACTGGGATTAGAAATAGGAGCTTGAAAGTTGTGACAGTTGCCTCAAGGGCAATTAATAATAATAACTGAACTTTATTAATCACACAATGGAAAAGTTCACCTCTGCATTTAACCCATCCCCTTGGGGAGCAGTGGGCTGCCACTTTGCAGTGCCTGGAAAGTAGTGTAAGTGTTAAGGGTCTTGCTCAGGGACCCAGGGAGTGGCAGTCTGCAGGAGTGGGGCTTGAACTCAGAACCCCTGGGGGCTAAGCACGGTGCCTTGACCACAAGGCCACTTACTGGATGACCCCTACACTCCCCTGAACCAAAATTCCCATAGTGGAAGTAAAACCCAGGACACCTGCGTAAAAAACAGCTAGACTAAATCCAATCATCTTCTTACAGGTGATTAAAAGACTTCCCACATCCCGACGTTGCAACCACCATGTTTCTGTCCAGGGGTGTTGCATTCCTAGTGATTTGCTAAAGTTTGTACAACACAGAATTCACAGAAGACACTTACCTCCGGAGTCGGTGTGAGCCTGGGGTTGCCTCTGGCTGTTTCTTCTCACCGCTACCAACCTTATCAACTAGGCCCAGAGACCCCACATGGGGTTGAATTGACACTGCCTCTCCCTCCTCCGTTCAGGACCTAGTCACAGTCTACTATATCGCATATAGTATATTGTATGTTTTATATTTTTATACTATATATACTATATATATATATATATATATATATATATATATATATATATATATATATATATATATATATATATATATATATATATATATACAAACAGGCTCTAACCAGAGTAGAAAAAGAAGTGGGAGGTCGCGTTGCACAACTGAGCAAGAAGATAAGTACATTGGATTCTCTAGTTTGAGAAACAGACGCCTCACAGGTCCCCAACTGCCATCTTCATTAAATAGTACCCGCAGTAGCCCGTTTGTGCTGTCCTCTGAAGGGAGTAGTACACACCGTTGTAGTAAATTGTCAATTTCTTAGCAATTTCTCGCATGGAATAGCCTTCATTTCTAAGAACAAAAATAGATTGTCGAGTTTCAGATGAAAGTTCTCTTTTTCTGGCCATTTTGAGCGTTTAATTGACCCCAAAATTGTGATGCTCCAGAAACTCAATCTGCTCAAAGGAAGGTCAGTTTTGTAGCTTCTGAATCCGTGTATCATTCGTTCTTTCTATTTTCAATTGTCAATCAAAAAACAAAAAATAAAAAATTGACTGGTTATTTTGTTTTTTGTTCTTTATGGTTAAACCAAAAACGAAAAAAGGATTTGTTTTTCATATATCAATTTTAAGCTCGGATCAAGAATACGAAATGGAAAAACGGACAGCAACGCATAATTTGATTTTAATATTTAATCGGTACAGTTTACGTGACCCGGAAGTTTGGTGGAGCGTTAGCTAAAAAAACAATTGGCTTACCCCCACCACGTTCGATCAAGCTGCACCAGATAAGGCAGTCGGACCTATCAGCCATTGACAGTTACGTGTTATTTCGAGGATCCAAGCGTGTGACTCTTAAGGAGGAGGATATGACAACGGAGAAAATCAGCAGGATTTTCCAGGTATAACTTTTGTCTTGAAACTTTTCTGTGCACTGTACTTTTAACTAGCAACAACAAACAGCTTCTCGATCAACATAGTGTATGGTTCTAGCGTCGCCATGGTAACCACTTCATTACCCCAACTGCTGCGCAAAGAGCTATTTCCGGGTCACGTAAACTGTACCGATTAAATATTAAAATCAAATTATGCGTTGCTGTCCGTTTTTCCATTTCGTATTCTTGATCTGAGCTTAGAATTGATATATGAAAAACAAATCCTTTTTTCGTTTTTGGTTTAACCATAAAAAACAAAAAACACAATAACCAGTCAATTTTTTATTTTTTGTTTTTTGATTGGCAATTGAAAATAGAAAGAACGAATGATACACGGATTCTTCTGTAACAAACTAAACTGTTTTCAGATGTGTGAACATGATTGCAGAAGGGTTTTCTAATCATCAATTAGCCTTCTGAGCCAATGAGCAAACACATTGTACCATTAGAACACTGGAGTGATAGTTACTGGAGATGGGCCTCTATACACCAATGTAGATATTGCACCAAAAACAAGACATTTGCAGCTAGAATAGTCATTTACCACATTAGAAATGTATAGCGTGTATTTCTTTAAACTTAAGACTAGTTTAAAGTTATTTTAATTGAAAAGTACAGTGCTTTTGCTTAAAAAATAAGGACATTTCAATGTGACTCCAAACTTTTGAATGGTAGTGTATATTTTTTAAGTGCAAACCTACTGCTGATTCCAATTCTGAATTGTACAAGTTAAAAACTTACAATTTTGTGTTCTCTTGCCACAGTATCATCTCTTATCTTGATCCTCACTAGCATGAAGGCAAACATAACCTTCTTATGGCCACTTATGTAGTGCTCCTAGACAGCTTACGCCTTTGTTGGGTGGACCAACTCTAAGATGCTTTATTTCACAGTGCCTTTGTTTTTGTGTTTTCTTTTTTTTTCCCTTGGCTGGATGCATACTGAAAGGGAATCATACATATATAAGTAAATGCCATTGAAAATTACATATACTTTTCTGTCAGGACATATAGAATTCTAACATAATTTATCAAAGTTTTTGGTTATAGAGTGACGAGGTTTAGCAAAGTTCAAAAGGATTTATTCGCTTTTTAAGGAGCTGTAAATACTCCTTAGGAATCTGTAAACTTCTCTTGAAGCCTGCTTTTTTAGTCGGTCTCCTCTCCTTTTCTCGCTCCCCTCTCCTGATGTCTATGGAAGCCAACAGCAACAGACCTAGGATTTTTATAAAGCTACAGCCAAACTTTTAAGTCACCCAGCACTTAACATCCCCAAGACATGCTTTGAGATTGGCAAATCCTCCAGAGCTGCTGAGGTTTATGTGCTCTTTCTCTCTGGCGCACAATTTATTGCCCTCCACATGCTTTTCTTTGGGAGAAGCCGCTAGAGCCTATAGCCATGTCTTATTTGCTTTGTATAATGGGCTGCTCTTTGCCAGGAGATTGGCTTTGCCTGGAGGAGAAACTAGAGGAGAGGAGAGAGTGAATATTCCCTGTCGGGACTGCCTTTTTGGTTTTATAATTTTCCAGGTGTGTATGTGGTTTTTTTGGAGGGGGAGGACAATCTTGAGCCAGGTGCAGAGAGGAGGATACTCTGAGAACCAGACAGATGTAGGAGCGCTCCAGACATTACTCCACCGTCTCACTTATTCATCTGTTACGTGAGAAAACATTGAGGCACTTATGTAATATCTGTTTTTTGGCCAGAATCTCTTCATATGACTACATTCACTTCATTTATATTTTATATACACAAACTTTATTCTGTTGCATTGGATATTTACGTCACAGACATACACTAGGCAGCAGATTTTAATATCTGAATGTATCGTGTTTATTTCAAGTCAGCCCTCTTTTACTGTAATACCCATACAGTGTGCAGACAAATTGTGTTTGCTTGAAATGGTTGTAGAAAATTAAGACGTAATCAATTTTATTGGATTGCACAACTGAAACTATTTATTTCAAAATGTTTCATATTTTACTTCAGCCAATATCAAGGATACAAGGAAAATAAAAAAAAGGAGTGCTCATAATAAAATGCAGCTTATGGATAATGCAGCAACTTCGAAGGGTGATATAAGGCTTTTGGTTAATGTAATACTAATTAAATGTTATGACTGTAGTTTAGGCTGAATCAACACAACATTAAAGCTTTCTGTAAGGAAAAACAAACCATAACAGCAAATTTGCAGTTTGACTATTATTTGAGTCACAGAAATGTTACACAGCTGATTTTTCTGGGTCTCATTTATATTCTGAGTGAATAGCAATCAATAGGGATGTTTAATAAAAATGGACTGAAAAACCCTGATATTAACAATATTTTAGCAAGATTGGAAAATTGTAGGCTCTTTTATGGTGGTTTCATGACAAACATCATTACTGTTCCAAAGCAATTTGAAATATCCCATCTTTAGATCTCTTTTATGTTTATTTTAAGGCTGTTGTGAGAAAGACAGTACCAGAATGTAAAAGAGAAAAAACAAAAAAAAAAACACAATTGTTGATCTTACATTAAGTATGAAATACAGCAAATTTAGTTAAGTTTAAAGTTCAGATATAAAGATGATCAGGGTGGATAGTGCTGTCCAATAACTTTCCATTGAATATCTGAACTTGATATCTGTTTTTAGTGACATTGTTGCCGAACTACTCAAAATAAATAAATCCTTTCACTACTTTCCTATGAAGACAACCCTTCTACAGGCATATATACAACATGTCTAAATGAACTACATTAAATGTAATAAATTCCAACACTTGGTAGTGTATTTCAGTACCAGTAATACAACAGAACAAACCTCCCAGTATGTCCCACAGCATTTACAGTCTGAGTTGTGTCTCTACATGATTCAACAATAAAACAGCCTTTGTATCTTACAGTACAAGAACTTCGCTTTTAAAAGGGACTGAGGGTCTTATTTCTACCTTAACTCCATAGTTTCAGCAAAATATTGGCTCAACTGGTTGTATGCTCCTTTCAAAGTGCTTGAATTAAGGACTAACACATGTACTACAGCCCGGTATGATATTTAAGTTATTTACAGAGCAAATCAAATGTATATAATTAAATAGTAAAAGGCCTGTACTTGTATAACGCAATATCGAGTCCCAGGAGTCCAAAACATGTCATGCTACATTCTGTCATTCAAAGACATTCTGCTGCTGATAATGAAAAATTGCAGTGTTATAATGATAATTTCTAGTTCTAAAGGTGACAAATTTGTTGAGTACCTTATTTTCTAGCGAGTCAATAAAAGATACTAGTAACAGCAGGTTAGCTCTTGGAGATATACTGTCTGTAGCTTGCCAACTAAAGTTTAGAAAATCGCTAATTAAAGGTAAGAAAGTGACCATCAGTGCTTAACATAAAGTCAAGGACGTGTCACGGAGTACACTGTCATCCATCCATCCATCCATCCATCCATCCATCCATCCATCCATCCATCCATCCATCCATCCATCCATCCATCCATCCATCCATCCATCCATCCATCCACTAGAGGTAAAGGAAATTCCCACCCATTGGAAGGTATTTTTGTTTGACTAAAGGGAAAAAGCTTTTCCTGAATGTTATACAAAAGCCCATAACTGCAACATTCCTATTGGTGTTTGCCAAAGTACATCAATCTTCCTGAAATGGAGAAATTAGTGTTAATTTCCTCTAACAATGTTTATCCGTATTTAGTGTCTGCAGATAATTTCATAAGCCTTTCCTTGTGTGCATTGCATTGTTACACAGATTCAAAAATGTTTTCCCACTGTTAGCACTGATTGCTAATTTGCTCTTCTCAGTAGTTGACATTTTGAGCTGTATCTGCACAAATCAACATCCTGTTTTAATGATGCTTTTAAAGATTATAACCAGTGGTTGTGTGTTCATGGAGACTACCATAGCGTGCCTAAGCTAACTTCCCTTCTATTACCCTCTTGGGTTGCAGGACCAGATTAGCTGCCGTGATTAGCCTGACCTCTTTTTAATCACGCTGGTTCTGGCGCTTAGCCTCATGTTTTTCCCTCTCATATCTAAGTCCCCCTTTATTTCCCAATTTAATTGGAGGTTTGAACTTCCTCCTCTGCACTTTTCTCCTTTATTTTCTTCCCCATTCCTTTGCCTGCTGACCTCTTGCTAACCTGTCAGAAAAAGATTTGTTTCACTTCTCTCCCTGAATAATCTAAGGCCAATTTTCTTCATGCAAATTTGTGTTTATTTTTCTGTGAGTTTGTGCTAATTTGGAATGGGAAAGTGCTTTAAATAGACTCAATGAATGAATAAATTACAGCAACGGAATCTTTATGACTACATGACAGAGATGGTGGTAAAAAGAGATTGAATAAGTGGCTGCCTAATTAATGAGAAGTGATGAGGAACTCAAACACTTTCTGACCTCTGCCCTCATTTAGCATAGTTTATATTGCATCTTTCACTCACACTGTCTAAAACTTGGCCAGTTGTATGGACTATCTGCCTTCAGCAATGCTTTTCGAACAATTTCTTTGAGTTTTCTCATTAAGATTATGACCTCTGAGGAGGACTAAAGCCTCTTATACCAGTTGGTATGGAAAGTATTCAAACCCCTTTGAATTTTTAAATCTTTATTTCTTTGCATGCATTGGATGAAATCAATAAAGTTAACCGATATTTCTCATCAATGTTCACTCAACAAATTTCTTGACGGAAAACACAGAAATGTAGAAAACTGCAAATGTATTAAAAAGAAAAACAAATAAATGATCATAAGTATTCAGAGCCTTTTCTGTGACACTCACATTTAGCTCACATGCTGTCCATTTCTTCTGATCCTACTTGAGATGGTTCAGCTCCTTCATTAGAGTCCAGCTGTGTTTAAATAAACTGATTAGACCTGATTAGGAAAGGCACACACACCTGTCTATATAAGACCTTACAGTTTACAGTACATGTCGGACCAAATGACACAGATCTAGTCAAGATTGCAAAAAAGGAATTTGTGCAGCCTCCATAATCCTTAAATAGAAGAGGTTTGGGATGATCAGAACTAGGGAGAGTTCTGGTCCTCCAGCCAAACAAAGCAAATGAAAGAGAAGAGACTTGTTGAGAGAGTTAAAGAAGAGTCCAAAGATCCAGAGATCCAGTAGGGAGATGGGAGAGAGTCCCACAAAGTCAGCTATCACTGCAGCTCTCCACCAACGTGCTCACAACGTTTTATCAAAATCTATCGATACAAATTCAGGACCATATGATTTACCCTTTACTTCTTTTGCCTCTTCTAACTCAACAGGACTAGAGTAGGGAGTAAGATTTCTCTCTAGGACATGTGAGCCCTGTCAGTATTTACACACATTCGACCAGCTTCTACTCAACTTCATCCTGTCTTCGAATATCTATCAGCACTGTTTGTATATGTGATTTCTTTTCCCACAGGTTGTTAAAGCTATCTCTCACTCTCAAAAGCACATGGGCCATCAATCACCTGAATGCACTGACAAACACACTTACTGGCCAGTACATCTCTGTCAATTAGCATGACAGATTCAGTGCTGTACCCTGTCTGACAGACATATATCTGCTAATTTAGAAACCTGACAAAACCTCTTAGCCCCAGGTGTTTCTTTGAGCGTGTATTTCTGTCGATCAAGTTTTGTCTTTTAGATTTATCGTGGTTCTCATAGCTCTCTGCCTCTCTTTTTGTTGCTTTAATACTGTCTTAATGGTTTTCTTTAGGGTGAATAAGGTAAAATGAATACAAGATGAAAACAATGCATGATATTCTGAATTTGTCAAGTGCAGAGCTATTTGGGATGCTTTAGATGGAATATCAAGAAAGTGTCTACTTAAGCCCACAGGAGCTTGTCTCTCCTGAATCTCCTAAGGTTTACATAATAGTATAACAGCCAGAGCAAATATTGACAAGTTCATGGCAAATGTAATTTTTTATGTTTTATTTGCATGTTAAACTAGCAGTAGGGTAGTTTAATAGCTGTATAAGTTCAGTGTTAAACTTTAATGTTCCAAATACTGCTCTTATAATAGATAGTTCTGCAGTTTAGCAAATTAGACAAGGGAAACACAAAAATGTTAACCGCTTCAGCGGAAATGTTTATTTTAGACTCTAAATATCAGGATTATTTAAGCTCAAGGAAACTTAACATTATAATTAGTCCGTAGCAATGCTGTATAGTTTTTAGAATGGTTGTGAACATCTCTTTATCATAAAAGATAAAAGGTATTGTGAAAAAAGAAGTCTGAGGTTTTTTCCACATTATCATAGAGTTGAATAGCCTTGTTTCTAAACTGCCATCTTAATGTTTAAGTGACATAGTTTGCAAAGTGCTTTTTTTAACTTTGTTTTTTTTTTTTTTTTGGCACGTGCCTTCGGTAGGGAACTGGCGCCCCTGTATTCAGTAAGCTCACCTGTGTTGTTGAGATTATACCCAACTTTCTTTCAGGAGCTAGAATGTGTTAGTTATGTGTGTTTAATTCAAGACAAAGATGCATGCATCTGACTAGCCCTCGTTAATGCAGTGTCTGAAGGATGATACTACTTCCCAAATATACGCCAGACAAGAGAACCAAGATGTGATGGCTTCTCGTGGTGCAATTTTGCATGTGTTATGTAACAGGAATGCAGTGAAGCATTGACTGTAATTTAAAAACAATTGCTTTTACCTTTCGGCAATTGACTAAACACACTGAGACAGTGAGTCTCCATTAAGCTTCAGAGCGTGAATAGTAAAGTACTGTGGTTATTTAAATATAGTCTTGAGACTGAGAAACATTATAACATTATAAAATAATAATAAAAAGGTAAAAGAAAAAATGAAATGCCATTCCTTGCTAAGTGCCAGGTAGCTTTTACATGAACTAAAAGTGCTTCCTAAATTGCACTGCAATAGCTGCTTCAGCCTGCAGTGCCTTGTGGTACAGTATGTCATTCTTCCCGCCTTTCCTCCGACTCTAGCGGTACTTCCTTAAATTCCATCACAGACCGAGCTTCTCCCACACTCCTTTTTTTTGTCCTCTTATCTTTCTGGCACTCACAATTTGGCCCGCTGGCATTTAGCAGTATAGCGAAGCATCCCTTCTTCTCGCAGCACGGTAGATCAAAAGCTTATAACTTCTTACAGGTATAAGAGAATCTCTGGTCACGCTCAGCTCATTTTATCCCATTTACACCCTCACCCCTGGGCTGTAGGTTTGAACGCCATTTATCTTGTCAAGAAAGTAGCTTGTGAGGAAGCTAAGATGCCATAGCGAGAGTTGAATCAGGATATAAAAATCCCTTTTTTTTGTTATTGTTCCTGATGTTTTTTTTTAACAAATGTCAGAGTCATCATGTTTTTAAAGTCCTGCTCATCGGTTTGCAACAACTCTGCCACATCACCACGTCTGCAGACTTAACAGCAACAGAAATGTGACTTCCTAATACTTCCCAGCGAAAGCCTGTGTTGCTAAGCAACTCGCAGCCTGCAGTGGCAAGATACAGGGGTGTTTCCTGGCTGATGATAGAGATGTGTGTGTTATGAGTGGGGGTGTGTGTGTGTGAAGAAGATATTGTGCTTTGAAGCCATTTGAAGTACAATTCATGTCTAAAAACTCACAAACTGACTTTCTCTGTATCCTCGTGAGGGTGTTCTGGATGAGAAGGAGAATTCCTTCTGGCTACTGCGAATAAAATGAGATCATAAAATCAGTCCGTTTCTTCCACATATCTCACATAAAAATTTATCTTTTCCCACAATTTCTCCTAAGAGACCCCATTGTGTCAGTGTGTGAGAGTTGGTGCATTGTAGGCATCCATATTCATGAGCAGGGAGATGAAAAACAAAGTTGCAGCATTTTTAAATGAATTGCTTCTTTGAGCGAGGGATATGTTTATCAATAATAAAAGCTACTGAAAGTTTAATGGTGTTTACTTCACCCCTGTTTCCCCCAAAGTGAATGACTTGGTCAGTTGGTGTGTCTTTCCCCTCTATCCTCTGTAATGCACTCTGATTCACACATCTGAATTTCAAC
Organism: Cyprinodon tularosa; assembly: GCF_016077235.1. Lineage (NCBI taxonomy): Eukaryota > Metazoa > Chordata > Actinopteri > Cyprinodontiformes > Cyprinodontidae > Cyprinodon > Cyprinodon tularosa. The sequence continues at coordinate 397,008 of NW_024038395.1, read as the reverse complement.
AAAAATCACTATAAATGAGTGTAAAGCCTTATCTAGCTTGCTCACTCCTCCCTTTTTCGCTCGTTTTCACTTTCTGCCTGCCCTATCCCTCCCTGTTTGCTGCTTTTTCTCCCCAAATGCTCAGTCTCACACCTTCCATTTCCCTTCCCTTTCCTCAGTCTTCTCTCCCATCCATCCTCCCTACTCAGCACTCTTTCTTTGCTTCCACCACCCCCTTCTCTCATATGGTATACACTGATACAGTCAACACAATATGCCACTATTTTCCTCTGCCTCACAAACTCCCAAGCTCCTGACTCAGGCTGCTGATAAGTCCTGTCAGCGGGCGGTTGGGATGTGCAGCGTTACACCAGCAGGATTTTCCACGCAGTTAGTCGAGATTCTTCGCCGTAACACGGGGGCCATACACAGAGGTGTTTCTCTTGGCATTCCTCTGCAACAAAATATTTACAAGCACAGAGCCCCTGACGAAACTTTGATGAAACATCCTTTTAACATCTCTCGCTGGGCACCGTTGCCAGTGTGTCTTACTGGTTATTGGTGGGGGTGTTTTAAAGATAATTAAACATCTCAAAATGATTGCTGCATATTGGCTTTTCATCAGATTCTTTCATTTCCTTTGATATATGGCAAGGCAGAATAGTAATAAAAAAAATATTGGAAAAGTTTAATATAAAAAAAAGTACATTTAAGTAAAAGGTAAATTAAATCTGTGAAGTTTAAGTCAGGTGTTTACACAGCCTATGACCAAAAAAGGAATAGAAATGCATGCTGGTGGTGGAGATCCCTGCAAATATTATGGAACTTTTTACAAATTGGAGGCATAGTCACTGTTTTACACACTGTGAAGTTAAAGGCAAAATCTGCCTGTGATTTGCACAATACTGTATGTCCAAAAACAAAAACATTGGTTACAAGCACCAATAACGTAATGAAGCACCTTAGACACTTTACACTACCTCAACTTTGACTAACAACTTTCTACCTTAGTTCTTTGTGTACTAAATTTTCTTATATTGTCTACTGGTAACATTTATGAAAATTGAGATTCTGGATGTATACTCTACTTGGCTGTTGTCTAGAATGATGTATACTGGTGGACATTCTTAATTTTTCCACAAATTGCCTTTTTTTTTTTGTAATATTTCTTCCAAGGACTATGTTTTTGTGTTCTGTCTATTTTATAGCTAAGGTCTAAATTGTTCATAAATATGAGTTGTAACACATTTTATTTGTTTTGTTGTTCTCTTATTGTCAACACCACTGCAAACAGAGGTATGACAGTAAAGCTATGCAAAATTATTTGTTTTTAACTGCTACTGAGGGCGACAGTGTCATCGGATGTAGGAGTTTGCCCTGAAATCGAAGGATTGACGGTTCAAGCCCCGGCTCCGACTTTCATTGTCGTTGTGTCCTTGGGCAAGACACTTCACCTGCATTGTCTACTGATGGTGGTCAGAGGCGCCAGTGTACGGCAGCCCCGCTTCTGTCAGTGAGCCCCAGGGCAGCGTGTGTGTGTGTAAATGGGTAAATGAATGTAGTGTAAAGCACTTTGATCAAGTTACCTGACTTGAAAAAAGGCACTATATAAGTACATGCCATTTACCATTTTACCTGCAATAATTAAGGCTGGTTTATGCTCAGAAACCAGGTCGTCTGCATGTGTGTCTCAGTTAACGCAGATATGCCCCCGCCCCTTCCGCAGACACTCTGGTGCGCCTCTCCAAAATAATAGGTGACCGCAGACAGTGCCGCAGAGAGGAGGCATAATGTGAAATCAAATCTACATCTGCTGTACTCTATGTGTATTTCCTGTTTGGTACCTTACTGGCTTGTTTTGTTTGTATGACCGCCATTGTTGAAAATGACTCCTGAAGATGGACCAGCTAGAAGAGCGAGGTGCACAAAAGGCTGGGACCCTTTTTCCACCTGGATCCCCGCTGTTTTTCGCCCTCATGTCCTTCTGTTGTCACACAAACTTGCCCCTTACGTTTTTCTACTTCCTCACCACCTCGGCCGTATCTAGACCCACAGCTAGTTCGTGATCGTCACTCTTTCGTTGTGGTGTGGAATAACATAGCACAGACCACGCTTCAAATTGGGTATACATCATAAATATCTGCGTCATACCTGCAGCAAGCTCACTGTGACACAACACTGCAGGAGTATAACCAGCCCTTTAGTGCATTAAAACCACAGAGTCAACTTTTTCTCCAATTCACCACTGTGTTGTTCTCTTTTTCAGATGTGGACTTAGTTATGTTTCCTACGAAGCTCATCATCTGAGCTCACAAAGCAGATTTAGCAAACCCAGAGTGAAATTTGTGACTCTGAATTGATCTTGCCTGAGGTTGGAAATTATGAGTTTAAATCGGAAGGTGAAAAGTGTCAAATCTGTGAACAAACAGGAATGACCAAATTATAAAGCAGCCAAAAGGGCACAAACTTAGATAAATACGTCGCTAAAGTATTATTTTCCTTTCCAACTGTAATGGCAGAGTTTAAAATTGAATTTTGCCAACTCTTTTTTTCTGTGTGACTTGCCTGTTTATCTTTAACTGGACAAACACCAGCAAATACAGGTACCCATGTCAATGCAAGCTCATGCATGAGTTCACATCCACATATTTATACTGAATGACAGTGACAGATTTACGCATTACAAAGCGTTGCTGCAGTCACATTCAATATTTCATGAAGATTCTTCCTCTTTTAGTTTCCACCCTTTATGTTATGTTCAGCACTCTTTCTGGAAGAAAAAATTTTGTTTTTGTTCCTTTACCTCTGTAGGAATAGAGGTAAGACAACGCAGACAGAAAAGTGAAAGGTGAGACCAAACAAATGCTTTGAAGTGCTTGGAGAATGGAGGGATTGACAGGAGATGAGCGCTACGGATGAGGCAGCAGTAGCTTTTTTAGACTACTTTCCTTCCTGTTTTGCTTACCATCACAGGTACAGGCTTTGTAAAGTTTTCCCTTGAAAACAGCAAAACAAACAGCACTGCTGTCCTAAGGAAAGTTACAAAGAGCATCTGGTCGTCATGGCACAAAGAAAAGACAAACATTTTTAGAACCATCTAAGAAATTCCCTGCTTTAAACAACAAGGATGATATATGCTTCTAAAATTTAAGTGGTGATATTTACTACAGTTTTTTCCCTCACTTTTATATTGTAATTTATCTTTTACCAAGACTATGCTACAAATGAAATGATATACCGCAGGCATGGCTAAGCACTGTTGTGAAAAGGTTTCTGTGCTCAGAAAACTGCTAAAAGCTTATAGAAAAAGTCCGGTCATATTCAGAAATAAAACTTCTGAAACTACTTTAAATATAAAATTATTACATACTGTTCAATAAATGATAAGTTTTTTATATTAAGAGTAATTTTCATTTAAATGTGCTTTACTGGAGGCATCCATGTTTATCAAAGATAACTACTTCCATCAACCGGTTTGTGACGTCATGGTGCGGTATCGGCTGTTGAGCAAGTCCCAGTGCTGTATCTGGTGTTTGTCACAACGCGCTATTATCTGTCATCTTGAAAACAATCTTCGAAATGTTCAAGTTGGCAATCCAACGAAGAACCTGTCCATGAAGGATCATGAACCAGAAAGGTGTAAGAACTTTTTTTTTTTTTTTTTTTTACCCGTTGTATTACAACTTCCAGCTGCCATGCACGTGGGCATTTTCAGTTTAACTATAGCTCTCGTAAATTTCAATGGTGAAGTCCTCTGGAAATCTTAAATAATTGTTGATTGCAGATTTGTCTAGTAGTTCCCATTAGTTTTGCTTGTAAAGCGAGGAGAATGGCGCTAGCCTTACCGCACTGTGACCTCACTCTGGAAGATATCAGCAGTGAGGTGTTGCTATATTTTGGAAAAAATGGCTGTCCCAGACTCAGTGATTGCAACGGAAATTATTACTTAAATCTTTTTTTTACTGATTAATGCTTAATTTTATGAGCAATCATTAAATATTAGCTTTAGGTACAGATAATGATCCACTGATTATTCCTTGCTGACCTGACTTTTCATTAAAAGAGAAAAAATCAAATAGTTTAAAAAGGTGTATAACTCTTACAATGGTTGCCAGGAGAATATGGCTAAAACGTGGCAGCATGATTTACGTGTCAACAGATACGTCTCAGAAGATATTTGGTACAATATTCAAAAATTAGAATAATAGTTTGCAATTACACCTTCTGCCAGCTGTTAAATATTGTAGCAAAAGGGTAAAGATTATTGCGAATCCAGACATTTGAAATGAGAAAGCTTCTTGGACAGGAGGAAAAACGTCTTCAAACCTTGGAAACCAAGTCCAGTGGATTGTTTTTTTAAACTTTTACGGAAAGTAAAGATTTGTGTTTGTGTTTCATGTTATGGTCTATGGGCTCACAGCAATGGAACCAGTCCTAAAAGCGTTAGTATGTAGCTTTACCTAAAACAGGAAGAAAGAGAGGGGATTTTAAAATCTACCCGTTACCCTCGCATCTCGAAGTAGTTGAAAGGCATGCCTCTTATACACCTATGCACAAACATAATTATACTGACCTAGAATGTAAAGCCAAAATTATTTTTCAAAGCGTTTAGGGTCAAACCTTAAGCTGCATTTCTGTAAACATTACTTAAGAGCTATTTAAAGTGTACCTTTCAGTGCATTAAGTTGTATTCTACATATGCTTAAAGCAAATAAGAGTTTCTTTTGTTTGTGTTGTATATTTCCAGCAGTCACTGAGAGAGACAATACTGAAGAAACTAAATTGAAGAAATTCCAGATAAGGAAAAAAAAACAAAAAAACATCCCAGCATGAAATGCATTGTTGGCAGCATCATGCAGTGGGAATGCTATTTAGGTAAATTAACGACTCATTACCAGGCCTTTGCTACACCTTCTGGCATACTGAAGAGGTACGTTAGTCATTTGAATTACTTGTGTTGGAGCAGGGATGCATCTAAAATCTGCACAACAAATAGACATTGATGACAAAAAAGATCCTAGTTTTACAGACTGGAACTAAATATATCATCATCCTTGTTTACTTTTAGAGGCTGCAAAATGCTTGCAGGTAAAGGTACCATTTTCAACAGGAAGATCATTCTAAACACAGAAAAGCTGCATTTCACATCAGGAAAGCACTGAATCTTATCATGATATTACTACTGGAAATTGTGATGTAGATATTGATTAATAGTGACCGACATTCTTTTGAGGCAATGCTTCATTACTGTTATGCAATGTCCTTTGAAACTCTGTTTAATCAAACAGCTTGACACTCGTGACTTTCATTGCTTTCAATCACCCAACTGTCTTTTTATCATAAATAATCAACATGCAACACTTAAGTGTATGGAGCTAAGTGTATGGAACTAAGTGCAAGTTTCACATGTGTGAATGGGCCAACGCGTCACAGCCCCTACACACAGACCTTGTGCTGTTGCAACTCTTGGTCATGCAACTTTGAATTTTCCTAAATTAGCCCATGCACTCTTTATTCAGTCAGAACCAATTTTACACAATCAAATCAACAACATTTTCAAGAACAGTTGGAAGAGTAGCATGTTATATCCTAACATGTGTACCTTTCAGTGCATTAAGTCATAAAGAACCCCAACTGTGGGGAATGAGTGGTTTATGGTTTAATGAGTTTAAATTCAAATGTTTTTTTTCTTATCATAGTTAATGGTTTTTAGGTACAGTTGCACATCCCTTTCAGAGGTCAAAAGGGGATGTTGTCCTCATTGTTTTATGTTAAATATTGGAAGACACAAAATCAGGTCACCTTGCAAGCAAGATGAATTGTCGAGACATTTGTTAATACACAAACTTGTGAAATTACATCTTGCCAGAAGCCAGTAAACGCATCAGCCGCAATACAGAATTTTTTTGGAATGGTCAAATGCAGTGATGTCAACACGCCAACCAGCTGCAGAAGGCTGAAGCAAAAGAAGAATGGCTGCGCCGGTTTTAGCTGGAATACCCTTTATTCATTTTTTAAAAACTGAGAGAAAGGACACAAATTTTATCCTTGGGGTTGGGAAAGATATTCTCACGTTCCTCCTAACCGGATTTGGTATGATTTATCATTTAACTCTGCTAGTTATGATTATTAAAATGCAATACGTCACAGCTGTTACTGCGGCTCCTGTGATTGGCTAAAAGCTTGACAGGGAGGCATGTGCCACTCTGTGATCTATCCTAACAGCTCGAAGCATTGCACTGAATATCCCTCCCTTTTGGAAACCTTTTCAACAGGAGGCTTTTTCAGATTGATACGAGTACAGTAGTAGCCATTCAAAAGTTCCCCCACTTTCCTTGATCGGTCCTTGGCTGGTCCTTGGCTATTCCCCTACAATTCCTTCTTCAACATCAATCTTTGTACTAAAGTAGTCTTTCTGTCATGATTTGTGAATATTAAGATCTAAATTTTTGTCAGAACTATTATATTTATAGTTACGATTCCCATTCTGATGAATTTCATGGTCAATACACACATAGATTGTATTAAAATAAAAAGCTTGGGGCACATGCGTTACTTCCTGTTAGTAATGGCACTGTTTACAAGTGAGCTGGTGTGTGGGAGTCCTTGACATTTATGACTTTTGATTTTAAGGCGGGTGAAATGTCTTATGTACAGTAACAAAAATAATGAGAGAGATTTATTGGCAGTGTCCATGGATGTGACTGATGGATATGTTTTAGTATTGTACCATGGAGAGGAGATGAATCGGGACAGAACATTTAGATTTATATTTTATTTTTTGTTTTGGAATTAAAGAAAAACAGATAACAGGTAAACATTTTTGACTCCCGATTTAGGGGTTTCAAAACAGAAACATCCTTCTTTTATTTTTTTATACAGTATATACTGTATATTTTTTGAATATTTTATATGGAAATAAGGAAACAATTTATTTCCAGTTTCAAAACCAAAATCAGATGGCCAGCATGTACACACACCATTGGTTTCCACTGGATCAAACAAAAAGTGTTTTAATTCTGTGTATGTGCTTTATTTGCATAAGCATTACCATAACTAAGCAAAACTATGAGAGAGAGCAGAGTTGAGGAGAACCCCAGAGAGCAGAACACAGGGTGTGTTTTGAAGTACTGATTAGTTTGATTTTGTTGTTTCCCAAAGTGTGTGTCTGTGGAGCAGAGCGTGTAGCCATCTTGCTTTCTGATTTTGACAGGGCATATCCCTGTGTATCTTCCCTCTAATTGAATCCATCCCTCGGGGTGCTACCGCTTGTCGGCATGCTGACACCGTAAAGGTGTGCTTGTGTGTGTTAATATTGAGACAGAACACACTTGGAAACACCCCATCCTTTTGTTTAATTATAGACCAGCAGTTTAAAAGGAAGAGAAGGAAAATGAGGACAAGAGAGGAAGATGTTGATTAAATTAGTCAGGTTGTTCATATTTATTTTTTTGCTACATCATCTTATATTTGTTGGTGCTTTTCTGGTATTAGATCTTTTTTTTTTTTACCAATAAACTCAGTTTACAGTTTGAACAGAATGACAACTTATCCCTAAGTAGCTTATATGTAGCTTGTATTGCTGTAACAAGATCTGATTGCATGAAGCAGACTCAGTTTTAGTTAAACTGAAGTACTTAAACTAGTTCTGTATGTGCTTGGCATGTTAGTCTAATTGAGGGGTGTCCAAACTCAGTTTTCATGGGGCTGATGTCTTGGATATTTTTTAAGGTTGTTTTGCTTTAACATATCTATGGGCATCCGTTTTTAGCAGAGGTGGGACATGTGGTGTCAACAGGTTATTTCTATGTTATATTTGTTCTCCCCAGCCACTGAGCAAGGTGAATCCAAACTGCACTCTGATTTAAATTGTGCAAATTGGACTCACCTGGTTGACTGGATGGACAAAATCAATAGATGACATAGAGATGAGCTGGTGACTCCACATATCCCATCCCTGGTTTTTAGGTTTACTCGAGTTTTGTGTTATGTTTTCCTGTTTTTTTTTTATTGTTTGACTATCAGCAACCAGTAATAATAAATGGTTGATGTTCTAGCTATGATCGTTAAATGAAATGGTTTAAAAGTTAAAAAAAAATATTATGATCCCAGGTAGTGATGTGGTAAAACATGTTAAAATGCAAGGGGCAATGAATAATTTTAATAATAGTTAAACTGAAGTCTCAAAAGAATAGCTTTAGGTTTAAAGGAAAAAAAAAGGTTATATTGATCTCATCATCACTGTTGCTCACGTAGTGTGTTCGGTCCATAAATGTATTCCATTGATAACTAACTCTAGTTGACGTGTGTGGAATAGTAAGTAGAGTAGTTAGTTACTTGTCAGTTGATGAACATTTTTGCTCCCTTTACATTTCAATTCTAAATCCATCAATTTCTTTCTCTATAAGACCTTCCTTTCAATCTCTGGGAAGAACAAAAGAACAAAGCAAAACCCATAAGTTGTGCTTCATTCATTTCCCTTAAACTTTGTCAATTTACCTCTAAGTAACAGGTAGAAACTGGCTCGCCCTTATATCATCATTATAAAAACATATTCTTTGCTGGGTTTGCTGGTTGTAGTGGGATAGATACTTATCTGCACAAGTTGGGGCAAGAGATGTACAGAACATGTCTTCATCATATGACATGATTAAGACTAGCAACCATTCATGTACATACCATTCCCAAGAGCAATTAGTTGTATAATTGACCTATCATACATTGAAATGTCAAACATGCTTATAGCTAAATGGGAAGAGTTGCCCAAACCTTTTAAAAAAAAGTTTAATTTAATGTTTGATACATATAGATATTTAAGAATTGATGTAGATAACATCAAATCAGTTTAGATACTTTGAAAAATGTTATAGGCTTTTTAAAAGTTATGTATCAATGTATTACCATTATGTTGCCAATACAATAGTGCTTTTATCCAAGAGAGTGATGTTTTCTCCATTTCTCTTGGAATATCTTTTTCAATTATTATATGACTATATATATACACTATATTGCCAAAAGTATTTGCTCACCTGCCTTGACTCACATATGAGCTTAAGTGACATCCCGTTCCTAATCCATAGGGTTCAATATGACGTCGGTCCACCCTTTGCAGCTAGAACAGCTTCAACTCTTCTGGGAAGGCTGTCCACAAGGTTTAGGAGTGTGTTTATGGGAATTTTTGACCATTCTTCCAGAAGCGCATTTGTGAGGTCGCACACTGATGTTGGACGAGAAGGCCTGGCTCTCAGTCTCCGCTCTAATTCATCCCAAAGGTGTTCTATCGGGTTGAGGTCAGGACTCTGTGCAGGCCAGTCAAGTTCATCCACACCAGACTCTGTCATCCATGTCTTTATGGACCTTGCTTTGTGCACTGGTGCACAGTCATGTTGGAAGAGGAAGGGGCCAGCTCCAAACTGTTCCCACAAAGTTGGGAGCATGGAATTGTCCAAAATGTCTTGGTATGCTGAAGCATTCAGAGTTCCTTTCACTGGAACTAAGGGGCCAAGCCCAGCTCCTGAAAAACAACCTCACACCATAATCCCCCCTCCACCAAACTTTACACTTGGCACAATGCAGTCAGACAAGTACCGTTCTCCTGGCAACCGCCAAACCCAGACCCGTCCATCAGATTGCCAGATGGAGAAGCGCGATTCGTCACTCCAGAGAACGCGTCTCCACTGCTCTAGAGTCCAGTGGCGGCGTGCTTTACACCACCGCATCCGACGCTTTGCATTGCACTTGGTGATGTATGGCTTGGATGCAGCTGCTCGACCATGGAAACCCATTCCATGAAGCTCTCTGCGCACTGTTCTTGAGCTAATCTGAAGGCCACATGAAGTTTGGAGGTCTGTAGTGATTGACTCTGCAGAAAGTTGGCGACCTCTTCGCACTATGCGCGTCAGCATCCGCTGACCCCGCTCCGTCAGTTTACGTGGCCTACCACTTCGTGGCTGAGTTGCTGTCGTTCCCAAACACTTCCATTTTCTTATAATACAGCTGACAGTTGACTGTGGAATATTTAGGAGCGAGGAAATTTCACGACTGGATTTGTTGCACAGGTGGCATCCTATCACAGTTCCACGCTGGAATTCACTGAGCTCCTGAGAGCGACCCATTCTTTCACAAATGTTTGTAAAAACAGTCTGCATGCCTAGGTGCTTGAATTTATACACCTGTGGCCATGGAAGTGATTGGAACACCTGATTCCAATAATTTGGATGGGTGAGCAAATACTTTTGGCAATATAGTGTATATATATATAAATAAATAAATAACTCTTTCTACCTCATAAACTCAGTACAGTAGAGCCTGTAGGTTTATTTAGACTTTCACCAAAATGGAGATTCAAAGAAAGGCCAGCTGACCCAGCTATCGTGTGGGTTAGAGAGACAAATGATCATGTGGTGGCTAATGCTGTAAAGGACTGGCAGATCGTTTTTCCTCATAGCCAATGTGCTAACATTTACCTTCCTGAGCAGAATGCTTTTTTTTGGTCACACATCACACAGTTAAACACACATGCAAGGATGACAAACTGTATTCCCTGTCTAACTTTGTTATCCAGGCTGGGTGCTGACTGCAGCTTCAGCAGCAATCTATAATATATTGGATAAATGTTTGGGTTAAGGCATGCAGCTCACGACATGTGGCTATGTGTGTGTGGCATTAGCCACACTTTTGGACAGTCACATTATTTGTTGGTGTTGCTCTAATTATAATGTGCCGATCCACATTGACCGCACAAATCATCCCCATCTAACTTAATTCTCCCATTCACTCTGTCCCAGTTTCTTAGACTGTACCTGCTGTATGTTGTCTTTTGTTGTACCTCACACAGTTTTAAACTGCTTACTCAGTTCCCCCAACAATAATTTGAACATTTACCAGCACGCCTTCCTAACAAATGCTGTGCTGACGGTGCGGAACGGGACCAATGTCAGCCACAGGTGGGTTTTCCTACATCTTTTGACTCCATCTGGGAGGGTGGGGGCTCCTTTTGCTCTTTAAAACAGTTTTTGATTGTAAAATGTAGTTAAAGAGATAAGCATTTGTTTGTCAGGTGATGCAAGGATAATGAGGTCACAGGAGGAAATGCATCCTTTGTTTGCTGCTTGTTGTCACTGCTGGTTGCTGTTGCCAATCTGCTGTGTTAGCTGCCTTAACTCCTACCTTCCACATGGTTCGAGCGAGTGTCCATGTTGGTGATCCTGCTGAACTGTGTGACCCTGGGCATGTATCATCCCTGCGAAGATGAATGTGAGTCGGATCGGTGTAAAATTCTACAGGTAAGTCTCTCTCACACTAAATTGTTTAAAAACTGTTAAAAATTATATTGTGTGACACACAATAAACATTTAGCATGTAGGTTATTAAGGTTTAAGCATAAAGTTATCAGATTTCTAATTAAGAACCTAATTGGCTTAAAAAAGTAGCATCTATTGTCAGTCTGCAAGGGCTGGTTTCAGCTGCTCAATATACTTGACTCAAATGAATAGGTAATTAGCAGGCCTCTCGGGATCTTGATAACATGCTAAGGGGGTAATTCAGCCATTAGATTTGTGTTTTAAATCTAAAAGCATAAGAATTAAGTTGGACATCTCCTACTTTATGTCTAAGAGTTTTTAATAAACTTAATTCAAGTCTAACAATTTCATCTAGGGACTGAATGCTTGAAATCTATGTATCGTTATGTGAGTAATAGTCAAAGCCAGAGGAAAACAAGGTATCCACCATAAGTTGAATGAAACATGCTTTTTATTTTCGGCTGGTCATGCTGGTTTAGTTGCAGTAAAGTATGTCTTGATGAACCCAAAAAGTCAATCTAGTGGTTTCTCAACCTTGTATTACAGTAAATGTACACTTCCCTGCTTGATTTAGACCAAGCAGAGATCATTTAGATTGTTTACAGTCTTTGGCTGAACTTAATGGAATGCTTAAAAGATGAGTTAGATGATTGAGGTTAATGTAATCATTTGAAGAAGGCCTGCACAATAAAATCATATCTAAGATATGCAGGATAGTGGATTCCACATTGGCGAAGGTTGGGGAAACCGTTTCAAATTAGTCTTGAGATGAAGAACAAAAAGCAAACAATAAAAGGATTTTGTCAACTTCTGTCAATAGTCATAGACCAGGTGTCGGTAACCCAAACTGCTCAAAGAGCCATATTGGACAAAAAAAACTAATCTGTCTGGAGCCACAAAAATGTAAAAGCCTCGTATGGCAACAGGGGCTGTAAGTGTATTGGCCAACTATAAAAAAGGACTACATGGGCTTAAATATATAATAATGTTTATCCTGGAGCACATGTCACAGAGTCATGAGGTGAGGGAGGGGCAGTGAACGCTCTCACCGTGTGGAGTTCACCACACGCTGCTTCACTGAACGGTTAAGGTTTTGTTGCATTGATGAAATTAAAGAAACACAATAAAGGAATCTTTCTATGGTGGATATTTTTCTGTTAGGAGGAGTTGATTGAGTCATGACGGACCAAGCAGGAACTGACATCCATCAGAGCTGTGCTCTCTAACCCTGAAATCCCACATCCTCCCACATCAGCGTTCCTTGGTGTTACTTTTATTTTGAGGATTTGTGGGAAATAATGGAAGAAACTTCCCATCTCTGCATAAGAGCACTACCTGTTTGATCTGTGGATCAATTACTGTCTTTATTCTTTGACAACCTCTCATCACAATGCAAAAATGCAGGCAATCCTTCTGCATTGATAATGACAGTAAATAATTTGGTCCATTCTTCTTTGAATCCTCTGTTCTCATCAGGTATCTTCCTTTTTTTTCCTTTGTGGTCCATGGTCCGAGACACTTTTTTTTCCTAGCAATGTGCAGCGCTGAAACGTGTGTTGCAGTCTGACCACTGATTTCTATGGCTATGATTTTAAGAAGCACTAGACATCTTCCAGGAATGTGAGAAAAACTAGCAGCAGTTCAGCAGACAGGATGAATGGTAGTGTTTGAATCGGTCACCCTACTTTAAACACTAATTATCAAGTGGTCAGCTCAAGAAGAAACATTTACCAACAAATGTATGTGAGATCATGTAACCATGCAATGCTTTGACTTTAAGTAGATATTTACATTTTTAATAAAAAAAAATCAGTTAAAACAAATCAAAACTTTATATGTCATGGTAAATTTTTCGTTTACTTCTTTCAGTTCAGAGCCATAAGTGTCTGTTTTGAGCAACAGAACACTTAATATATCAAATGGTAAACTATGGACCAGTATTTCATTCTGTGCCCTTTTTGTTTCTGTGCCTGCATAAAAATAAAAAAACTACAAAAATGCTGGCCCAACTCTAGACCCCTCCTGAATTAGGTTTAGAACCAACACCCCACTAGATACCAAATAGTTAAAGCAGTTAATTAATTTAAGTAGCAACTGTTTATCACAATATGCTGCTCTGTTTGAGGCATTTCTAAATCTCAAAAGCCTATCTTGCCTTCTCCCTCTTCCACCCCACGCAGCTGCTGTCACTTTCTTAAACAGGTTTTTCCAATTTTGTAGAATCACCGTTTTGCTTTGTGCTAAATTATGAAAAACATTTCACATATTAGTGTTCCTGAAAGTATTGAGTGTTTGCTGGCATTTCTTAAAAAAAAAAAAACAGGGAGAGTTGCATGTCAGCTTAAGACTTAATAATTTTTTCACTTATTAAAAATCACTAGCATTTTCTTCTAAAGTATCGATTCCTGAATAATATCAGAAACTTTAAGCAGCTGACGTTTGATAAGTTACATAGAGAGAGAGAGTATAAAGATACAGTTAACTGAAAGATGGTTAGGGTGTTTCCCAAATTAAACCATTTACTTCTTCTGTTTGTTTAATATTATAAGTATCTGCATGCAAAAGCTCAAACTGTGAGGGCTCAGAACACGGGAGCCAGTATTCAAGGCAAACAGACAGTCAGATAATTCAAAAAGCGTTTATTTAAAAATGGCGGCTCTGCAATAACAGTAAGGACGTCTAAGGCTGGAACCTCTGCAGAAGGAAAACACAGGCTAGTGACCACATTAATTTGACGGAGGATGATTATGAATGTGTTGAGTCACTAACCTGGTATTATAGTTTAGTCCATGCCAAAAGAACGAGTTTGGTTCCAGCCGGGCAGCTGTCAACAAGATGCAGAGGGCGCCGTCCAGAGAGTTCCAGTCGCTGCAGCCCGAGAGGATGGAAAAAAAGCAGCAGATCAGATCCGAGCAGATAAAAGAAGGCAGGATGATCCGGAGGGCGAAACCAAAGCCGGTGCCATGGACATGCTCAGGATTCAGAACCAGGAAATCAGAAGAGGTTCCAAAGGGAAATCCACGTATATGTCAGTAAGCAAGTCCAAGTTCAGCAAACAGGCAGAAGGCAGGTCAGGCAAACAGATCAAACAGGAACAGGCAGGCTAAGCGGTTGAGAAGCAGAACAGGTCAGGATCAGGTAATCAGAAACACTAAGGTAATGCTGGGACATTCTCACCACTGGCTTGAGAATAATCTGGTACAGATGAATAGAAACAGGCAGGTTAAATAGAGACTGGAATAGCCAAGATCATGACACAAACATTTTGCAGAGGAATTTCACACAAAGTTTTTCTTTTTTTTTTTAAAACACAATCCTTACCAGAACTCGGTGCTGTGATGGAAAAGTAATTTTTAGTCAAGGAATTATTTTCATGCAAAAATGTATACATCAACTGTCGTGAGGGTTTAGCCATTAATTAGCATTTTAAATTCCGTAAAAATTCAAAAAATATCCAATGGACTTGGTTTTCAAGATTTGAAGACGTTTCGCCACCTCTCCAGGAAGCTTTCTCAATTCAAATGTCTGGATCCGCAGTGAGTTTGAGTCTTATATAGACAACGCCTTGTATCGCTTGGAAACATGCAATAGAAACCGATGAATGGGTCGTTAGTTCCATCGTTAGCCTGTAATATCTGAAACTGTCTATGATTCTAGGGGTCGGTCGTTAAAGGGGGGGTTGTCATTAAGGGGGGGATTGTCTCCTGTAATACCTGAAACCTGTCTATGATTGTTAAGGGTTGGACGTTAAGGAGGTATTGTTCACCGGCTGGAGCGGGTAAGTCCCTTGTTCCTCTGTGATGGGGTGGGGGGTTTGGTGATATCTGGAAGGGATCATGTCTATGATTGAATTGTATGTTTTTGGAAGCTGGAATCTCAGTCCACCACCTCTGTTTAAAGTTGTTTTTTCTCTCTTAACATAGATGGCTTCCTTCACGCCCCTCTCAAACCACCTATTTTCGAGGGGCGTGAAGGTTTGAGAGGGGCGTGAAGGAAGCCATCTATGTTAAGAGAGAAAAACCAACTTTAAACAGAGGTGGTGGACTGAGATTCCAGCTTCCAAAAACATACAATTCAATCATAGACATGATCCCTTCCAGATATCACCAAACCCCCCACCCCATCACAGAGGAACAAGGGACTTACCCGCTCCAGCCGGTGAACAATACCTCCTTAACGACCAACCCTTAACAATCATAGACAGGTTTCAGGTATTACAGGAGACAATTCCCCCCTTAATGACAATCCCCCCTTTAACGACCGACCCCTAGAATCATAGACAGGTTCAGATATTACAGGCTAACGATGGAACTAACGACCCATTCATCGGTTTCTATTGCATGTTTCCAAGCGATACAAGGCCTTGTCTATATAAGACTCAAACTCACTGCGGATCCAGACATTTGAATTGAGAAAGCTTCCTGGAGAGGTGGCGAAACGTCTTCAAATCTTGAAAACCAAGTCCAGTGGATATTTTTTTGAATTTTTACGGAATGACTATGACCTGGATGACTGAGAACCTTCATCAGCATTTTAAATTCATATCTAGAAGGCTAAATATAATGCTTTGTGATATAGGACATACACAGAACAATACAACAATAATTTCCTGTTTTATTGATTTACGCGCATAATCATAGCATAATAATAATAGCATAATAATTAACCCATTGTTAACAGGAAACATTCGATTTGATCACAAATAAAGTTAATTATACATGGGCCATTTTACTTTCATGCAATACATGTACTAAGAAACCCTTCTAGAATTGCTTTCTGTTCAGATTGTCATCTAAATAAAAAATAAAATAGTCCCAAAAATGTATATTTGTATCACTGCCCAAATCATTGATATTGACTATAAACAGCAAAAGCTTCCTTACCTCAAAGCAATCTCCCTGCAGCCTGTTCAGACTAACGGTAAAGGCCCTCTCCATTTCCTACATGGGGGCACAAATAATGCCTTTCCAAGCTTGACCTGACATTTCCCATAATGCTACTCAATTATAGCATTTTGTGAAACCCCTTGCTGCCTGGCAAATACCTTGGTCTTCTGCACTTCAAACCACCACTCTGTAATGCGAGCCTCTTCAGACAAATTGAGGTTATTTAGGTGATGTCTGTCATTTGATTTTCCTTGATTTATCCATCTCCAGTGGTGACTATGAAGACCTAACACTGCACTATTTACCTTGCTTCACCGGCAATTCCTTTGGTTAGTAAAGGTGACAATATATATCCATATTAGTTTTTCATGTTATGTATTAGTACAAATATTCTTTTTATTTTTATTTTAATCAGAGATGTATTAATAAGGCAAACTTTATTTCACGCTTTTACCAATAAAAATTAGGAAATTGTGTTAATTGCTATTCCACCTCCTCTGATTACCCTGAATAAAATCAAGTCTTTTCTAAAGTCATCAAGTTAAGAATTAATTAAAATCATTTTCTCTAAATTTATACTCTGCAACTTCCCTGCTATTCTGAGCTCAGAAAGAATTGGATGTTTATCAAAGAGCAAACAGACTCATCCACAGGTAGGAGAATCTGTTGACAGGATTTCCATTAGTCTTGCTGCCATAGAACTCAGTGGCAAGAAAAAAAACTAGAAGCAATCCAAATGCAACAAGCCACGACACAGAAAACATTTAAACAGGTTGATTGTTCAACCGAGACAAGATATTTTCCATTTAGCTGCTATGCAAAATGTGTTTTGGGGGAAGACTAAAACTGTGCATACAGGTGCTGGTCATAAAATTAGAATATCATGAAAAAGTAGATTGATTTCAGTAATTCCATTTAAAAAGTGAAACTTGTATATTATATTCATACATTACATACAAACTCATATATTTCAGATGTTTATTTTGTTTAATTTTGATGATTACAAATGACAACAAATGAAAATCTCAAATTCATCATATCAGAAAATTAGAATATTGTGAAAAGGTTCAAAATTGATGGCCCCTGGTGCCACACTCTAATCAGCTAATTAACTCAAACCACCTGCAAAAGCCTTTAAATGGTCTTTCAGTCTAGTTCTATAGGCTACACAATCATGGGGAAGACTGCTGACTTGACAGTTGTCCAAAAGACGACCATCGACACCTTGCACAAGGAGGGCAAGACACAAAAGGTCATCGCTAAAGAGGCTGGCTGTTCACAGAGCTCAGTGTCCAAGCACATTAATAGAGAGGCGAAGGGAAGGAAAAGATGTGGTCGAAAAAAGTGTACAAGCAAGAGAGATAACCGCACCCTGGAGAGGATTGTGAAACAAAACCCATTCAAAAATGTGGGGGAGATTCACAAAGAGTGGACTGCAGCTGGAGTGAGTGCTTCAAGAACCACCACACACAGACGTATGAAAGACATGGGTTTCTGCTGTCGCATTCCTTGTGTCAAGCCACTCTTGAACCACAGACAGCGTCAGAAGCGTCTTGCCTGGGCTAAAGAGAAACAGGACTGGACTGCTGGTGAGTGGTCCAAAGTCATGTTCTCTGATGAAAGTAAATTTTGCATTTCCTTTGGAAATCAAGGTCCCAGAGTCTGGAGGAAAAGAAGAGAGGCACTTCATCCACGTTGCTTGAAGTCCAGTGTAAAGTTTCCACAGTCAGTGATGGTTTGGGGTGCCATGTCATCTGCTGGTGTTGGTCCATTGTGTTTTCTGAGGTCCAGGGTCAACGCAGCCACATACCAGGAAGTTTTAGAGCACTTCATGCTTCCTGCAGCTGACCAACTTTTTGGAGATGCAGATTTCATTTTCCAACAGGACTTGGCACCTGCACACAGTGCCAAAGCTACCAGTACCTGGTTGAAGGACCATGGTATCCCTGTTCTTAATTGGCCAGCAAACTCTCCTGACCTTAACCCCATAGAAAATCTATGGGGTATTGTGAAGAAGAAGATGCAATACACCAGACCCAACAATTCAGAAGAGCTAAAAGCCACTATTAGAGCAACCTGGGCTATCATAACACCTGAGCAGTGCCACAGACTGATCGACTCCATGCCACGCCGCATTGCTGCAGTAATACAGGCCAAAGGAGGCCCAACTAAATACTGAGTGCTGTACATGCTCATACTTTTCATGTTCATACTTTTCAGTTGGCCAACATTTCTATAAATCCTTTGTTTTTATTGGTCTTCAGTAATATTCTAATTTTCTGATATGATGAATTTGAGATTTTCATTTGTTGTCATTTGTAATCATCAAAATTAAACAAAATAAACATCTGAAATATATGAGTTTGTATGTAATGTATGAATATAATATACAAGTTTCACTTTTTAAATGGAATTACTGAAATCAATCTACTTTTTCATGATATTCTAATTTTATGACCAGCACCTGTATCTCTGACGAGAATGGTAGCAGCATGCTGTGCAGATTTGATTTGAAGAAACACTGATATAGCACATCTGCATATTAACTCACATGAAATGTGGGGAAACGGCAGAGATGCTTTAATATAAAACTACAATAGAATAGTTACATCCAAGCATATTCACAGGGTGGCAATATAACCGTAATATAGATGCTTGTAATGAGACGCTTTAAGGAAGTTGGTGAATGGGTTGATTTCAGCTTTTACAACCAAAAGAATAATTGATAACAGTTTTAGTAGCATGAATACTGAAAAGGGAAAAATGCCATAACTGTTAAAACCTATGGAATGTGTTTCTGCCAATCTACAAACATCCATAAACATATATAGTTTGTGTCTGTATCAAATAAATAATACAGACATACATGAAAGTATTGGATATTGGTTGTGTAGTGAGTCAGTGTAATTAGTTCAGGACTAAAGAGAAATATCAATAAGCTGACAATAATCAATTTATTAACACAGGAGGTTTTGTTTATTTGCTAGGAAATAGATGGTTTAACAGATGGTTCGGTAGCATTTGTTTGTCTTATTTGATTTTTATTTAACAGTACAAGAACAAACAATGAAAAGCTTGCCATTGGGATGAACCAAACAGGCTCCCGCAGCACATAACTCCCACAGGTAAACTCTCGACATGCAAACGTCAAAGTTTGCTTGCACATCACAGGTGTGTGTGAGCAGCATTTACGCAAAAGCAAACCAATAGACGGAGCACAAAGACAGGCTAGAAACTGGGACTTAGGAGCTGGAGAAATGCTTTGTTAGCATTCCTGGTCTTTGAAGCCCTCTCCTTTTTAAAAACACTGTTTTTAGGGGTGTTTCCATTAATTTATCATATAACCCTACAAAAGCTAATGGAGATGATGACGCTTTTATTGTAACATGCAGAGGAAGAAAATAATTTCTGCTGGATGAGGGATACGGCTGGTGAGGCGCATCAGAAAGACATCAGCGTTATCCAAAGTTTTTTTATCCTGTGGGCAAGGAGATGAGGTGCTTGCTAAGTGACTCCAAAGAAGCTAAACTAAGTCATCTTATTTTCTTGTCCGCTGAGTCTGAGGAATGAGCAGCTTCATCCTAAAAAGAGAAACTGCCATTTGGGAGAGAATAGACCTCCCTCTGTGCACTCTTCTAGGATTAGACTGAGGTTAGAGGTTCAAACGTTTATAGTCTTGACTCATTTTGAGATGAATGTTTATTTCAAGCTTCTAAAAGATTTATGCATTCACTTCCTTCTCTTTTACCTAATATGGACTCTGGTTCAAGAGAAGGGAAGATAGAGAAGCAAATAAGTGGAAAGTAGGCAAATGAATGGCTTGGAAAAGAGTTAAGGAAAAAGAAAGAAAAGAATGGGAAAAGAAGAAATGGGAGTAAAGAAAAAAACGATGGAAGAAGGAATTTATTAGGGAAATAATTCAGGAAATAATGAAAGGGAGGAAAGAAAGAGAAAAGGGAGCAGTAGACAAAAAGATAGCAAGAGCAATATAGTTAAATGAATGGTAAAAAGAGATCAGAATTAATACAAACAATTGATGGAGAGAATCTGTCCCTTTCCTTTTTTTCCACCTTCCTGAGATTTTCTTAAAGGGACAGTGGGTCCAGGGTGGACCTAGAAATCCCTCAGTGAATTCTTCATCTCATTCTGAAGGACCCCAGGGACATATGGTCCATACAATGGGATGTTGGACATGGGGTCTACTCCTAATAAGACAAGCCAAGAAAACCTCCAAAGGAGGCATCCTGTTTAGATGATCAATCCACTCTTTGACTCAATTCACTGCATATGAGCAGCAATTCTATTGCTTTTAGTTATGCTTTACAATGATGCTTATTTCAATTGCTTGTACCCTGGAAAGGATTTGGAAGAATCTTTAATAGTTTTTGCATCAGCTGAGGCTTTACTGCGATTGGCCAAAGCAGTGCTTAGATTACTGCAGACGTGCAAAAAATGGCAACCGACGAATCACAAACAACCAATGAGCGAGAGTTAAAGTAATATGACAACAAATACAATTGAGCAGAATATATGACTCAACAGGCGGACATGTTTTCCTCAAAATGCCTTATACTATGGAGAAGAACACCATAGTGATGTCAGATTAGGGTTCATAGCAGGGCGGAAACAAATATTCGGAAAAATCGATTATTGAACTAATCGTCAACTAATTTAGTAATCGATTAATCATTAATTATTTTGGAGTATAGAGACTCTAAAATGTGCCTTTAGCTGACAGAATAACCCACTTAGAGCAGCAATTATACAGAAAATGTAAAAATAATTGTGTAAACATTTTGCATTTAAGATAAAACATCTTCCTCATCTCATTATGCTCTATCCAACACTCCTCAAGTGGAAAAGCTTTATTTTTTAATTTCGCAAAAATTAAACAAATATTGACGTTTTGTCAACCCCTGGGATCCCCCTATCTTACACAGAAAAGCCATACCTGTCTGCATCAAACGTTTTGATTAGACAGGTTTGCTCCGATAGGCCCAGACAGGAAAGAACAATATCCCTGATTCATAAATCTACATGTTATTATCTTTATTCTTTTGCGAGGACTGTTTTGAACCTACTGAGGCTCTCTGAATAAAATGTTTTCCATTCAGTGTTTAAAATGATTCTTCTGAATTAAAAAGTAATTTTATCCATCTACTCATTTACATTAAACAAAATAATATATTTAAAATTTTTCATGTTTATAAACAGTTGACTGTATGACAACATTGCATGTATTAGGCTACCTATATATAAAATGCCCCTATAATGTTTCTCATTGTTACTAAATTGATAGACGATATAGCTGTAGTTGGATGTTTTTACTGGAGCACCTCTGTTCGCATATTGGCAGTTTTGCCAAATAAAACCGTTGTTACTTCAGAGCCCAAAGAAGAAAAAAACATGTTTTCTTCATATTAAATCAGTTGATGAAAATAAAATAAAAGAAGAAAACTGTTTTTTATTTTTATTTTTTTTTTTTACTTTGTTTAAAAAATAAAAAATAAATAAAAGATCCACAGATTTGCATCACATCAGTATCTGTCACGCAGGGTTCTTGGTATATTTAGGATTTAAAGATGGCAGTTTATTATATTTTTTATATTTAATTAGCTGCTGATGATTTTGTTTAACTGTTAAAAACTGATTTGAAAATTTTCCACTAAACCTAAGGGAGGATGAGCAGGAAATGTTTGGGAATCACTGCCATAGCAGAAAGGATGAAGGAGGTAGGAGTAGGGAAAAAGAATGAGGGACGAGGTGATGTCTGGTTTGGGGTAAGGTAGGCCTTGTCAGTTTGAGATGAAAGAACAACTATAATATCAAATGAGTTGCAAGATTTAGAACAGGACAGTTGATGACAATATCGGGAAAATAAAATGGAACAAGTGAGTGTGGAGAACAAGAAGTTTCAAGATAAAAAAGTAATAGAGGAGTAGAGATCTGGATCCTGCTGTTGCCACGGCAGCCTGAGCCCAGACATGCTTTCTTACTTCTCTGCTCCAGGTTATGAGATATGATTTAATTTAGGGGTTGTCTTCTGCAAAGCTTAGATGAACCTGTGGCCCAAAGGTTAAACATACTGATATTAATTCCTTGCTTCCTCCATTTCAATCTCGCTGTCATCTTAAGAGATAGTAAAGGCACAGGACCTACCTGCTTTAAGCTTTGCACCCCCCACTGAGGCATGGAATATACTCATTTTACTTATATATATGGAAATTTATTTTCTGTCCAACTCCAGGCTCACAGTTTGTCTGTTTCAGTACTTTCATTATTTCCTTAGGCTTGGTTTGACTTTGCTTCATTTTATTAAGACTTATTTGATTAAGAAAAAAAAAGATAAAGTTAAATATTTCCCTTAACATAGGCCTTCTAGCTTTTCCAATAAAAATATCACAGAGAAAAACATACAATCTAAAATAGTCCCCTTAACTGTCAAGCAGTTTATGGCTATTAGAAATATTTAAATATGGCACTAATATTTTTCAGTATACATCTGAGCTACACTACTTTTTTATATCTTTCAACTTTTTAAATCCCTCAGTTTAATTCTCCTCATGATTCCATGGGTATATGTACCAACATTTATGACAGCTCTTACCCAGGAGTCTCAATTCTGGTATCAATGATTCCTCAATTGCTGATAGGTGCCAAAATAATAGAAACTAAGCAGAATACTACTTTCCTCTGATTAAAGCCAGTTTTATGGTAACATGACCCTAATGACTGATAATTTGCATAGAATATGGATCATTATGACAACCTGGAAGATTTGAAGCTATGATCGAAAACTCCTGCTGCTCAGTCTGGCAGTTCTTTTGCTTTGCTTCGAGACACTGGGACTTAAAATGCAGCACAAATCTGTCAAGATGATATTTTCTCTTCTGTGATTGATGTTTAGTTTGGTTAGATTATTTTCTCAATGAATGTTGTTATCTTCAAAACCAATCACGTATATGTTCATTATCAATGACATGTTAACTCCCGCTCCCATGGTCCCTGAAGGCCACAACTCAAAATATGTTGAAATATTTTGTGCTGGGCCGAAAAAACAACGTTTTCAAAAGCAAAAAGAAAAAAAAAGAAAAAAGAAAGAACTTGAATCTGAAAAGCAGTATTGAACTTTTTTTTTTTTTTTTAGTTTCACACCTTTTTTTCAGTCACAAAACATTTTCATTTTCAAAGTATTTGTTTCTTTCAGTTGCAAAACTTTTTTTCTATTAAATTTTTTTTTTAACAAACTTTAAATTTGCACGGTTGTTTTTTTTCTTTCTTTCTTTTTTCTAAATCTGTGCAGCTGTTTCAGTTATTGGGCTTACTTTACCACACCTACTAGATCATTAATTGCTATGTAGGCATTTAAATTCCATTACAATCAGTGGTTGAAAGGAGTATTGATGGTGCACACAGCAACAGCAGACAGTTAAAGCTTGTTTATGAACAAAGCCAGAGCCAGCAGAGCCAGCAAACAACCCATTTCTTAACACACTCTCCATCTTTACAAGCATTCTTGATGCCAAAGATCAAATAAATACACCATTACTGCTGTGTTTTTTTAATGCTCTGATCCTCTTCTAACAGTTTATCCTTTTTGGCAAGCAGACGTTGGATGATGTGTTTTATACAGAAGACAGCACATCAGAGAGCCTTCCAGGAGAAAACAAGTAGATGCATGAGCTAAGATCTGGCTGATAGTTTCAAAGAAGTGCCAAACTTGTATTTTCTCACTTGCAGCTTTATTCTTAACATTTATTCTTTCTTTCTTTCTTTCTTTCTTTCTTTCTTTCTTTCTTTCTTTCTTTCTTTCTTTCTTTCTTTCTTTCTTTCTTTCTTTCTTTCTTTCTTTCTTTCTTTCTTTCTTTCTTTCTTTCTTTCTTTCTTTCTTTCTTTCTTTCTTTCTTTCTTTCTTTCTTTCTTTCTTTCTTTCTTTCTTCGTTTTTTTGTTCTTTCTTTCTTTCCTCGCGCTCCCCTGCCACCCAGGCAGTGACAGTACAGTGTGATGTCAGTTAAAAGCTAATAAAACTTTTCTCCGTACTGTTTGAACAGTGGATTAGAGCGATACACACACAGTGACAACCATCTGAAAGAAGGGGGCAGAGTTTAGAGTGCCAGATTTCTGCTGTGAAATGTAACTGCTGTGGTTGAGATTATGTTTGGAAAGCATAAACCACTTTATGTATTTGTGACCTCATCATGATGAAACGTCAGGTTGCCTGTGCAGATGTTTGCATGCTCTGAATGGCTGTGATTGAGCCCACAATAATATCTCCCTCCACCTGTGAGGAATGGTTCTGGTTTGAATGGAAGATTACAGTCAGCGTGGTGCATTGTCCTCGTCACATGAGGCGCTTGCCACCTTCCCCAGCACTTATAGCTGTCTGCCTCTCCACCTGCCTGTGTGTGCGATGAAAGCACCTGACCCCCTATGATAATGGCATTCAGACTCTGTGACAGGCAAGATTAGCATAGAGAGTGGCAGAGATTTATATTGGGTAAAGAGGGAATGGTTTTAACTGAGTTAATGGCACGCATTTCAGCCAAACGTGATTCTGGAGGCTCTCCATATTGTCTGCTACATCTGCACAGGTGGTCTTAAATCATCTATACAACAAGAGTACATACAGTGCCTTGCAGAGGTGTTTTACTTTTATTTCTGATTCCTATGCAGTAGACCAACATACAGCTACACAACATTGCTGTCAACATCAACTGACATGCAAGTGAAGCCTATTTAAACCTGCAAATAATGAAGCATGGGGCAGTTCATACAATATACAAAGATGGAATACATTTTTTTTTCTTGGTCTTAGTCACAGAATTGATTCTGTAAAAAAGAATATTCTCTCACGATGTCTTTACTTATTTCAGGCACTCCAAGTGGAAATTCCCCCAAAACAATTTTCTGAACTGAATAAGATTATTTCCCGGTTTATTTGGCAGGGTAAAAAAAACCCAGGATTAGGCTTAAGACTTTACAACTCCCTAAAGAGAAAGGGGGAATGTCATTATCTAATTTTAAAGATAACTTTTGTGCCGCTCAGAAATATAGAATTCTTAATCAAACTGATCCACCAATACAAGCAGTTCTAGCTCACAAGCATCTGGATAAGGTACAGAACTCATAGATAAGGTACAGAATCCATGGATCAAAGCGCAATTAGAAATTTGGAACATGATAAAAGATGAATATGAATTAAATGACAGATTACAAATAATCCAATGGTGTGCTTATGAGCCAGAGTTTAGGGGCAATGTAATAGATAAAGGATTTAAATTGTGGATTTAGAAAGGAATAACGACATACTTCTCTCTTACAGAAAAAGGACAACTTAAAAATTGATAGGTTGAAGGAAGACCACAACCTGGTCTGAACTGAATTTTTTAGATTCCTCCAGCTGCGTAGTCGCTTTGAACATATGAGAAAGGAAACAGACCTCAATGACACCATTTTAAAAATCTTTATTGATGCTTATCAAGGAAAATCTATCAAGGGTGTCATCTCCAAAACTTATAAAGGCTTATTATCTACAAAGTCCCACAATATAGAGCACGTTAAGAAAAAGTGAGAGCGGGAGGGTAATCTGATAATAACTGAGGAGAATTGGCTTGATATTTGCCAATCCCAGTGGAAATGCACCAGCTCTCATTCATGGCGAGAGTTTGGTTGGAAGTGTTTGATCCGTGTATTTATCACACCAAAACAAAAGACACATTTTACTGGAGGTGAAGCTGTGTGTTGGAGGCAATGTGGATTAAGTGGCATTAAAAAGTTTTAAAAAGTCTTGAATTTAACTTGCCTTATGCTGTAGAAACCCTGATGTGGACAATATGGAAAGTTTGTTTTAAGAATGTTTTTTCCTGTTTTTGAAAATATGAATAATTAATTTACCCAGAAAACACATCAGTCTCAGCACAACTTTGAAAATGTCTAAATTCTTTGCGTACTTCTTTTTAAACTTTAAAATCCTCTTTTAAACCCTGCTTTACAAAGTGGCACAGGTAAAAAACCTGACAGCCATCAATTAAATTAATTCTTTCTTTCCTCTGCCCATCTCTCTTAATTATAAAAACCAAACATCTAAAAAATGAATGTTGAAATCATATTAGAAAATATTTCACAATTAATTTTATTGTGGTCAAGGCCTTTTATTAGTTTTTCTGTCTTTTTAAAACAGATTTATCCCTCTTTACTTCTTATTCATTATATTGTATGTTTTTCAGGTTTTTAATCATGTTTGTATATTTTAGTAATAAAGAGAGGGGAAGAGATTGTAAATATAAAACATGTTTGGAGTTCTTTTAAAGACTCTTGCTGACAATTTGTTGTATGTTATACGTGCTATAACAATAAAGCATTGTCAAATCCATTGAATTGAACAGCCACCAGTCAGAGTTGGTCAAGCTGAAAATAAACCAACCTGTTTTGGAGCATTAAACAGATACATTCACAGCATTGGAGGTTAGAGAGTTTGTCTGTAGAACATCAACACACTGGTAGGCTGCCGTACCAATTCAAATCCTTCCGTGATCATTCCCCAAAAACAACATTTGCTAAAAATATGAAAACACATGTTGGTTGGCTGTGTGTTACTCTAAGCAATGGATCTGATTGCGTTTAATCCACCAGAGCTGCTGGACTTAACACTTGGGTGCCATATTGTATCTAATAGCTGCTTTGACGCTAGAGAATTTGACAATAGGGAGTGTTTAAGTGCTCTCATCGTTAGTTATTAAGAGCACTTAGAGCATAAAGGCTGCGCCCAGGAGGTGATGAGAAAGGGTGGGGGATGTCAGCACTCGCTCCTACAACTCACAACAAAGCGTCACTGATGTCTGTGTGCCTGGTCCACACATGCGAAAACTCTGGTTTGCAGGCAAAACATTGGCCTTCATACAGTCAGAGACATGAAAGGGACTTCTGTGAAGTTAGATGGAGGGAAAAGAACTTCTTGCTTATTCATACGACTTAAACAGTTTCACATTTTGTTGCTTTATATTTACAAATTCCATAGATATTAATTCAGACTTTATGAGATAGTCCAAAACACATGTAAGAAAATCAAAGCAAAGATGGAAAGAAAGGCAGTATGACTTTATTTCAAGCTATTGCCTAAATAAGTACTGTTGATCAAGATAAATTAATTAGAGAAGCAGCATGTGGCTCATTTTAAGAGGAGAGGCTGCAGAGATTTACAGCTCAGGTGGAGGAATCTTTTGATGGGACACAATGAGTGATGCCCTCCACCAGAGTGGCCAAAGCTATTGCTGAAACGCAGCCACTTTTATTCTTGTTCTGTAAGTTGACTGAAAATGGAGAAACAAACAGGTGTTAAGAGGACGTAATTGAACTTTCTAACATGTGCATTCATAACATTATGTGTGGAGGAAATGTGCACATCACCTCCAACACTCCCACTGTTAAACTAATAGGGGATAGAATCATTCTGCTGTTCTTTGGCAGTGACAGGCAGTTTGCAAGAACTGATCGCAAGACTAGAATTAGTCAAATCAGTGTACTCAGTATAGAGCATACCTTTAAGAAAATCTATTAGCACAGAGGTTCAGCAGAATGCTTAAAAATTGTATTTAATTAAATTCAGTTTATTTCTATAGCGCCAATTCACAACACACTTCATCTCAAGGTACTTTACAGTTTACCAATCATACAGTCAAATTGATTCTAAGTTTTCTATCTAAGGAAAACCAGTTGATTGCTTCGACTCATTGACTCAAAGGCAATCCCTCACACTAAGCATGCTTGTAGCGACAGTGGAGAGGAAAAACTCCCTTTTAACAGGAAGAAACCTCCAGTCTGCAGAGGCCGACTGAGGTTAAAGCAATCAGAAGCAGAGATACAAAAAGTAACTGTAAAAGGCGGCCCCATCCAGGAAACACACAGCCATGCAGAGGAGCTCTGAGCCAACTCCCATGTCAGGGGATAAGGAGAGCACATCCAGCCTATCACAGTCAGAGAAGCAGGACTACACTGAAAAACAGGCCAATCTCCAACATCTATAAACAAAGGTGTTGATGGCAGCAGCACAGCCGACACTTCTCTCCAGGATGGTGTCACAGCCAAACAGGAACAGGCGAGGTGAAGCTACTATAAGAAAAAGCAGAGAGAGCAGAACGTTAGAGATTAAATTAAACAGATTCTGCAGAGTGGGAGAATAGAGATAGAAAGAAGCACAATGATGAAAAAGGGGTCCCTATGTCCTCCAGAAGTCTAAGCCTATAGCAGCATAACTATAGAGATAGCTCAGGATAATCTGAGCCACTCTAACTATAAGCTTTATCTAAAAGAAAAGTTTTAAGCGTAACCTTAGAAGTAGACAGGGTGTCTGCCTCACAGACTCATATTCATGTATTCATGAACCGCCTGGTCAAAGTGTAGACCTAAATTCTTTGTATAAACTTCTTTTTTGACAATAAAATATGTAAAACGTTTCAACTCCAATTGAAGGAGGCAGAGATATAACACAAAAACATGCAGAAATAAAGGAAACCCATTGTGGTTTGCTAAAGTAACTTAGACGCACATGACAAAACAACTACACAATTTTAAAATTTTAATAAAGTTTTTAAAAATGTATACGTTTCCATCCACTTTACTGTAAAGGCTGCTTTGTCCTCATGTAAAATTGCAATAAATTTAGGAAAGTAATTTGACATTTTGCATATATTTAAAAGCTATGGAGTCTTTAGTGAGGTGCTGTAAAGGTTAGTGTATTGGCACAAAGAACTGTGAGGTAAGCATTAAAAATGTTGCAAACCATATAAAGACTCACACTCTGGACATTTATGCTCGCTCACACAGCTGCTAAGCACACATTCAAGCCACTGCGGGAGACATAATCACTGTAATGGTGGAGCAATATATATTCCCCACACCCCCTGCAAGAAAGGAGGAGGCTGTGGGGAAAAAGATAAGAGGAAAAAGATATGGATGGACGTCTGTGGAGAGTAGCTGGAGGAGGAGGTGGTAGAAAAAGCCAGTAGCTCACATTCAGTGCAGGACTCCCATCCAGATGTTAGTGCTGAGAGACAAGAATAGAAGTGCACAGAAGAGAGACAGAAGGTAGAAAAAAGATAGAGATGGTGCTTCTGCTTTTTCTTCACTGACACTGAGGGATTTGTGTAAAGATGAGGTAAAGCCCAAAATGTTTCTCTGACCAGCAGAGGTTTGATTTCTGTGTAACTGCTTATTAAATCACAACACCATGCTGTAAATGTATCAACCTTACTCATCCCTTACATAAAAAGCCAACTATTCTACCATAGAAATTGTATCAAAGAGCTCTGATAAAGGGCCCTCAGTGAGCATAAGAAGCACGTTCAGATGTGTTTCTACTTCATAGTGATTAACCCTGTACACATGGTTTACTGTATGAAACATTTACAGGGGCAGAGATGAGGCATGCTCTGTGCCTGGTGGGTTTTTACAGGGCCTGTCTGGTGCACTGGAAGTTATGGCTTCCCCATTTAGCTGCAGTGACGATGCTTTGTTTGATAGAACATGATTGAATGAGACCATACAGTATAGAATGCATGAAATATGACTATTAGGCAATTTATAATAACACAAAGGTACCTTTAGATTGCTAAATAATGTATGACCACCCATCTTTATATAATGAATTAATGAATTGAATTTATTTCAGATAATTAACAATAGATTATAAGTTAAACATAAAAAAAATCATTTCCAAATAACTTAACTTTATTTGAAGATAGACAGAAGCTAATAAAATAAGATCAAATGTTCCACTTAATAAGCTTGCAAGTATATGTAGCCTCAGATCTAACATTGGTTCTTGATTAGTTTATGATTATTGATTATTCATTCATAATGCATTTCAGCCACTTTTTTTAGGTAAACCAGTTATTAGATACATGTGAAAATAGATGATATAGATATTGAATATCGGCCTGTTTTTCAGTGTGTAGTCCTGCTTCTCTTAATGTGACTGAGTGGATGTGCTCTCTTCATTCTCTGACATGGGAGCTGGCTCAGAGCTCGTCTACCTGGCTGTGTGTTTCCTGGATGGGGCCGCCTTTTACAGTTACTTTTTGTATCTCTGCTTCTGATTGCTTTAACCTCAGTCGGCTTCGGCAGATGGCCGCTCACACTGAGCCTGGTTCTGCTGGAGGTTTCTTCCTGTTAAAAGGCAGTTTTTCCTCTCCACTTTCGCTACAAGCATCCTTAGTGTGAGGGATTGCATTCGAGTCAATGAGTTGATGCAATCAACTGGTTTTCCTTAAATAGAAAACTTTAAATCAATTTGACTGTATGATCTAGTGAACTGTAAAGTGCCTTGAGATGTTGTGAATTGGAGCTATAGAAATAAACTGATTTTAATTGTATTCTCCTCATTTTAAACTCTTAGTCAGATTTACGCCAATTGTCCAAAGTAGCATTAAACATATTTGGAAAGTGATTAAATGACATCACAGACTTATGTTTTATTATTACGCAACCCTAATTCCCTCAGAGTTTACATACCCTCCCTATATCTGAAGACACAGCGTCTGCAAATGCAGGTAGATCCTAGAAATGATTGGGAGTGTGTGAGTACTTGGCCGTTCCAAACAGGTCACTGGTGTCAAATCCCTCAGAGGCAAGCATGTGGTGTTTAGGCTCTGCTGTACACATGGACGAGCAGCCAGTGAACCGTTAGGTCCAGACAGACGCCGAGCAAAACATATTTTCCTTTGAGTACATAAGGAGCCTCAGTAGTTTCCATCTTAGATTTGATTGATGAAGTGTCTACACTCTGCTGCTGAGATGTTTGAAAGTTAAATCAGGTCTGTGTTCTGCTGGATGTGTTTCCCAGCTCGACTAATGTGCAACACGAGTTTGTGAGAATCAATTTCCCGATTAGAGAACTCATGTCACCACGTGCCGCCCCACTAGTGCACTCTTGTGGGAACTCCCTCAGGCCCAGCTGTGTTAAAAAAGAAAAAAAGAAAAAAGTCAATGGTTATTTTTTAAGAAAGCAGGAAGAAGTTAAAGAAATCTACTTACATGTGATCAATGGTTCAATGCATATACAGTGATTTGCAAAAGTTTTCATAAACTTGGAACATTTTCACATTTTGTTAAGTTGCTACAACAAAACCAAAACCAAGAATAAAGCCCCAAACACACCAAATCAGAGTTTGTGTTCGATCTGACAGAAAATCTTGTCCTGCGAGGTTGTGGCGTTTAGCGCCACAAGGTCAACTCGTATGATCACATCCGACTCAATTTTATACAACGGGGCTGCGTAGCTCCGACTGAGATAGACCCTGGTCTATATTAGTTGGACTATTTCAGCAATTCACAGGCAGTTTGTCATGATGGGTCTCAGGTGCCTAGCCCACATGCAGAACACACACTGAGAAGGGAGGAAAGTTTTACAAGTTTATTGAAGGCTCAAGCACAAGAGAGTACTGATTACAGGAAGAGATCTGGGGACTGGTTCACTGGAGTCTTGGAGTGCACAGATAAGGCTTGGGAGAGTCTCTGTGGGATCTGGACAAGGGTTCATCAGCAGAGTCCGTTTGCTGCTTCAGCGTCTCATATCCACTAAGAACAGACCTTGGCTTTGGGATTTCCCAGCTCTTGCCCAGAGCTGCTTGGAGGTTCTCTGAGAATCTTCTGGTTTGACTCTGAGGGTCGGCTCGGCAGGTTAGCTCGTCCTGAGCTTTCTCTGAGGAGACACAGGTTTCCTAGAAGACAGAGATAATGATTAGAATCCAAGCTGGATTCAAAAGTCTTGGAGTCTCACTGTAGATCTAGGCTTAAACGCTGACCAACTGGAGCAACACTCTGGCAAGGAAGAGACGCTCAGCAGCTGCTTATAAAGCTGATCTCCTGATGACTGATGGATCACAGGTGTGGTCCTAGCTCAGCGCCAGGAGACCAAGGGGATCCCAACACAGTTTCATGGGTCTGACAGGAAGAGAGATATGGCTGCAAAATAAAACACATCCGCTTTGGGCAAAAACACAAAATAAAATCTGTTATGGTTGATCGCATAGAAAAAGAGTCAGTTTTGGAGTCGCACAGAGTATGCACAGAAAGCAGGACAGCCTAGTGCAAAAACAATCAATGAAACATTCAAAAATCTAATATTTTACCCAGGATAGGAGTTCAGGACAGAAAACGGATAAAGTAGTGATCCTCTTTGAGCCTAAAAACATGGGACAGAAAGCGCAGTTTATCAATCTCCTGGGGGAAAAAAAAAATTCAGGAGGAGCAAAAACTGATAAATCCTCTTTGAGCCTCAAAGGAAACAAAAAAACATGCGGCAAACAGAGCAGCGGCATTTGTCTCTTACATTTTTCCGAAAAAAAAGAGAAAAACTTCACATATCTCTCTGAGAATCACCACTCTCTGCCTCAGTCATCATATAAACCGTCCCACTGAGTTTATTGCTATTTTTGCTTTCTTTAAACATAGATCTCATTATGTTTTAATATATGAATATTCTCTGTCCTGTTTGGTTTGAGATGCTGCACAGACACGTTAAGTTGGGCTTTTTTTTTTAATCCACTGCTGTTTTTTTTTTTTTTTTCTTTAAATAACTTTAAATAATCTGTCCAAGTCAAATGTGTGAAGCTGTTTTAATATGTGTATAGCACAGAGACAGAAGTATAAAAAAAAAAACTCTGCAGCCGATGTGGCCTTGAAGCTTAACATTTTTACATTGTGAAAAAGTTAAATAATTTCTGTCAACCAATTCAAGTTAACCTAACAGTATATATTATAGAGATGCATATGGAGTAAAGTAAAGGACAGCAAGTTGAATACGCCAATCAATGCATTTCCAATATTTTATTATGGTCTAGCCCAACGGTCATGGATTAGCGGACTGCAGTCCAAATCCGAACCCATCTGCTGGCTAACCAACCTGATTTAAAACATTTATAAATTACAGAATGTTGTCCGATGGCAGTGTCTAATTTCACTTACCCTCCAGATCGTCAGGGACCAGGCTACACATAATACTAGCTGCCGCTAGTTACTTTTAGACACAGCAGGCAAAACTGTGGAAAGAAGGAGAAGACGATGAGAAAAAGTGAAAGAAAGTGTGGATTGCTGGAAGAACTGAGGTGAACTGGTGACAGAAAGGTGTGCTCAAAGGTGACCCTGAACATGTTTGGCTCAACCTGCTGCTGTGAAGCAGGATTCTCCACCATGAACATAATCACAAATAAATATCAATCCAGGCTCATAATCAACACCTTGGTATGTGCTTGAGAATGGCTTTTTCTCCATTCAAACCCAGGTTTAAAGCCTTGCAGGTCAGCCTAAAGCCCACTGCTTTCATTAAGCCATAAAAAATAAATAACAAACGGTTGGTTCAGGTGTTTTTTTAAATTTGTGAATCAGGAAATTGTCTATATACCAAACTGAACGATTGTTGTTCTCTACTTAAAAAAACACTTTCGATTTTAAAATTGAAAATTTTTCTACTTTTTAATGTTTTTTTTATATAAAAAGTCAATGTATAACATTGATGCATAAAACCTCATTTTATTTCAGTATTAAATTCTGTTTAAAGTAACAGATTATAATTAAAAATGTCTCTGGACCTTTATTGGTTTTTGATTTTCTTTATTCGTTCCCCACTGATTTTTAATTGGTTAACTCTGCTCTCGTCCAATCAAGATCTAACCCCAACTGAGACTTTGTGGTGAAATTATGTTCATTATATAACATAAATAGATTGTTTTTGGTTGGTGTCTTAAAGCTACAGTGTGTAACTTTTAGCGACATCTAGCGGGCAGACTGCAGCAACATGAACATCTCCCCAACAACAATACGGCGAGCGTTACGGGACAAAATGTCTTCCACAACGTCCGCATCACCTACCTTCTCAAGTGATGAGGTTTGTTTACATAGATAATTTTACAGATAGTATTTCATTAGTCTGTGTAGGGTATAGATTTCATGTAGACTGAAGATAATAAATATACCCGTTATTTTTTCTACATCGTTGTGACATTTTGGCGATCTCGCAATCACTAGTTTGTTGGCTCTGCGCTGCCGTAGCGCAAAGATGTCTGCCTCCATGGCTGCGAGACCCGCTCCTATGTAATTATAAATAACGAATTCTAAGGCAAAGCAAATATTAAGGTTAAGAGGCTGAGCTCGTAGATGATGATAAATAACATAGTTATGTATAATATATTACATTTCTGACTGTATATCCCTGTAATTATTACACACTGTAGCTTTAAGAAAAAAAAAAAAAGAAAACAATGAAATACATCCCCGCTGGGTTTTGTAAAATAACAAAAAAGTGGAGAATACATCTGCAAGCTACTGTGAATGGGTTTAAAGTTGCATGTATGTTTCAAACAGAACCCTTAAGGAGTAAGCCACTTTATCACATTAGCAGCTTTGTGGGGTTTAGCTAATGCAAAATAGATG
The DNA here is from genome assembly GCF_016077235.1 of Cyprinodon tularosa. Taxonomy (NCBI): domain Eukaryota; kingdom Metazoa; phylum Chordata; class Actinopteri; order Cyprinodontiformes; family Cyprinodontidae; genus Cyprinodon; species Cyprinodon tularosa. The sequence continues at coordinate 362,413 of NW_024038395.1, read as the reverse complement.
AGTAACTACTGCTAGGCGGCGACAAGAAAAAGGCTCCCTGTAAAAAGAAAAGAAAAGTGACGAAGGATTGTAGTATTAGATGAGAAAGCAGTGCAGTCATTAAAGGCTCAGCATGGCAGATAACAGCTCTGCTCTTCTTTATTTCACGCAACACTTTTTCTCTCAGTCATGCATCTTAGGTTGTAACATCTGTCAGTAGTTGAACTTTGTTATTTTCCCAACTGGCTGTTATTGTGGTTTAATTTTTTATGCTTTCCATAATTCATGCTTATTATTGAGGCACTGTCAGCTGCCATGCACACAATAAGTTCAGTTCAAGCCCTTTGCATAGTTTAGTTCTTCTTTTTAATACTTAATATCCTTGAAGTAATCAATGCAAAATGCAAAAGTAGAATTTATCAAGAGTTCTAAGTTTAGTTTTACCCTAGTTATGATGTTTAGCAAAATTCAACTATGTTGAATTTAAAGTTGAACAGCCTTTGCTCTTATTGAACATATACTCTATAGATGGATGGATGGACGGACAGACGGACAGACAGACAGATAGATAGATAGTTTCATCATTTCCTCCATTCCATTTGTTTTCAAAGTATTTAAAGATATTGTTTGCGAGAGCATGCACAAGCCCATTTCTTCTCGTGCAAGCTCTGTTTCAAAGTTGCTGTTCTCTTAGCTCATACAAGCTTACTGTGTCCGAACGTCTGATCTAACCCTAAATCCCTCAATCACTATTTAGAGCGGTAACTTATAGTAGACTTTATAGCAAACTGGCATCACACAAGTCAGCAAAAACTTTGATTCTCTGGGTAGTAAAAAAACAACAACAGATTTACTATGTATATTCGTTGTTTTTTTTTTAAGGAAAAGGCTAAAAAATTAAGCTTAGAGTAAGATGTCGTTTTATAGACAAGTTGATGAGAAATGTGGCAAAAATGGTTGGATCCATCTCTCTGGCATTCCACAATTCTGTGCTTTTGCCAGTTTGTTTGTGAAACTGCTGAAGTTGGTTAATGTGACATCTACTGTAGTACTTGCTGGAGCAGTAAAGATGAAGGCAGCCTGGTTGGCGGCTAAATAAGCTATAGACTTCAAGTTAGCAAATAAACAGCAGCTGTCTGGAGTGGACTGCATTAACTTTAATTGGACTTTGCATTAAAAGTAAACTCAGTTCCCCTTTAGAAAAGAAAACAGTCAACAGCTGCCTCCACTCATTCTGCCTTCTAACTTTTTCTTTTCCTTCTTTTTTAATACCCATATTTATGCATTTTTTTTTTTGGCAGCATGATGTCTAGCGCTCTGGCTTTGCAATTGTTGCCAGTTGCTGTTTGGCTGACCAAACTAAAGGGCACAATACATCCAAGAGGAAACATCACAGAAACAAAAAGATCAGGATTTTCATGGAACCTTTCCCCTGCCCAAGCTCTGGGGAAGGGAAAGTGTGCAAATCCATGTTCAGCTACAGTCTGTTAATGAGTGCAGAGATGCAGCTAAGCAAACCCATAGAAAGCCAAGCACACAGATAAAGTTTAGTGATCCAGGAGCAGGCTGAGCACACCACTAGCTCTGAGTGCAAGCACAGGTCCAGGATAAACGCATGCAGAACTGAGTTTGTCAGAGTTGAGCATGCACCAGACATGTATGAAGAATTGTTTGTGAGATTAAGACATCACACCTGTCTCACTGCATGCTCATATTGTCAACTCTGCACTGGAGTTGGTGACACTAAATATATGGCTAGAAATACCTGGAAGCAGGTCTTCCTGTTATGCAGTACATGATTCTTCCAGCTTACTTTCACTGCTTCTACAAAAACGGTTGGACCATAATCAGTTTTGCTACTGTCATTTTGTCCTCTAAAATGTAAATAGTCCTGCGTAAAATATTCTGTTTTTGTCCCTTTTAGCCCATTGCTGCCGTGAAAATGTGCTGCTGTGTAAATGTGTATCTGAGGCCACAAGCTTTGGTAAATCTTAACAGAAAGAAAAAAAAGCATACAAACATACACTGTCCTTTACAATAAGCACAGATATTAATTTATGCTCCAAAGAGCTACAAAACAGCATGGGTTTTCAGAAAAAAGGACTTGGAATTTTAATTGGCCAAGGACGACATTTCCTTAACCAATCTTTTTTCCAGTCAGTCCAAGTTTGCATCAGTGTCTACTAGTTGTATTTAGTTGCTAGGGAAAGTTGGCACAGAACTGGAGTCTTCGAGTGTGTGAGGAGAACAGATCCCAGTCACAGTCAAACAAACATGATTTTGGTAACACATTATTAAAGGTACACTAAATTTGATTAACTACGAGGGAACAGTTGGAAAAATAAAATCTACTAATAGAAAGTCAACCCCCACTTACTAGTGAACACATAGCCCAGGGGGACTGCTGGTTAGTTACCTAAGAAACAAAGAAGAACTAATTAGGGGTTACTGGGTAGTTATCCGGCACTTATTGTGGAACACACAGCCCATCCTTATTAGCAGTGTTGCCAACTTAGTGCTTTTGTCATTTTAGCAAATATTCAGACCCCTCTAGAGCGTTTATTTCAAGAAAGTGCCTCGTCCCAAATCTAGCAACTTTTTTTCTGTGTTAATAGAGACTTTGGCTACGTGTAAGCACAGAACTCTGTCCTCCTGAGCGAGTGGCTCTTAACCCCACCTCCTGCTCTCTCCCACAGTCCTCTGTCATACAGAGCAGGCTGCCCTCCCTAAAGCAGAGATGAAATCTTTCCACTTTGATTGATATCACCTAGTACTTTTTAGGACAGCCAATTGCACTTTTCTTTCTGAGTAGTTGGTAACACTTCTTATTGGGCTTCTACTGGGTATTTATTAGGGAGTTGAAGAATGATAAATCCGGAAATAATGGATAGTCAAACATTTCTAACTATTGGACAATAGCACTGAGAAATGACTTCTTTGCATTACATTTCTCAGATTCATTTTTTTTTTTTTTATATAATAATGTCCACAAGGAGTCCCATAATCTTCAAACTCAAAACAAAGTCCTGGAAGTGTTTCTCCGTTTAAGTCCAAAGTCAAAAGGAAAAATCCAAATGTCAAACCCCCCTCCAAAAAACATAATAAAAAAGAGCGTAACGACCGAAAATCCCCAAAAAGAGAAAGAAAGTCCAGATCTCAGCTGGAGGTTTCTTTCCCTGCGGCGGCATCCTCTGGGTGAAAGCTCTGATCAGGTTTCTAAATGCACGTTCTGCGGCGCTGGGAGGAACTTGTTTGCTGTTTTATCATTCTTCTTTTATTTTTTACTAGTTTTTAACATTCAACTAAACCAAAATCTCCCACTGCACAGATCAGTGTGCGTCTTTCTCTCCGGTCAAGCCGTGCGCCGACGCACACAGCCCTTTTTAATAACCAATTTTCTCCACAACGAAAAATACAGCATTTTAAGGGGGCAGTCCCCTTGGAGAGCAACTCAAGAAAAGAATGTAGTGCATTGAAAATCAAAATGATTGAAGACCATTCAGACACAGTCCAGGCCTTGCTGAAAACGACCCAAACTGTGCAGCTCTCTCACCTTTGGGCTTAAACAACAGACTAACACCTTTAACAAAAGATTAAAACAATGGCTAAAAACTGGGCAACTTTGCATTAAAAATATTAATGTATAAAATGTTTTCTTGATTGCACTACTCTTGTAAATCAGAATTATTCTACACTTTAAAATCTCATTATTATATATTAGTAATTTATAATTGTATACTAAAAGCCTTCTATGTATTGATATAAAACTAGCACTACTGCCGGATACTGAGGCTTCTTACATGTTGATGAGACTATTCCTGGTCTGCTTCTCAGGCTAGCTTCCATGTTTGCATGGAACTGCTCTTCTTCCAACATAAAATACCAAATGCTGTGCTCTGTTTTGGAAACAGGCAAACTCTTATTTCAGTTGTTTAGGGTCTAAGAAATAAAGACTGGCTATAAACTTCACCAAAATAGTTCAGCAGCAAACCGGTTTGATGAAGGAGTAGGAAACTGTTGATAGAGAGGACCTGTATTTTCTAGGTAATTTACCTTCTATCACAACAAATAAGAATGATTTGGTTTAAAAACTCCTTTCAGACAGGCCTGCACTCTAGTCAAGCTGGTGACATTCATCTATATTTCCACCCCTCCATCTGCAAAACAGATAGAAACATGAAGTCCATCCATCCAAAAATCATAGGTAAATTTTTTTTATGATTATTTCTTTCTGATTTGGGATATCATTTAATAAAACATCATAAACCAAATTATGTTTAATTTATTTACCTCTTGGATTTCCATTGTGGAATAGTTTGAACACATTCCAATTGTTGTAAAAAGCCAGACGGACCTAATTCTAAAGTCTTCAAGATAAACTTCGGTTCTCAGAAAAAGAATTCATAGCATTATTTTATTAATGGTTTCCAACTATTTTAATTTGCCTTTTTTTTTTTAATCTATAATCTATTCTTATCTTCAGCTACCACAGTATACATGTCAGATTAAATAATACTACTTATACTTCAGCTATAGTATCAAGGGGCCACTTTATTGGTATCTCTTATGGGCAGATTATACTTTTGCAACCGCACACATCAGATGTCGCTTGCGTCTGGTCGCGAATCAGTTTTCCTGGTATGCTTCTGCACCGTCAGTATGGAATTTCTAGGGACGCACAGAAGTTTCCCGCCAAAGTGCAAAGGGTAGCCTATTGGAGAACTCGCAAGAACTTCAGCGGATGATCATGAGAACTTTGGCGGCGCCAGCGGGAGTGTTTTCCAACACAACACTTACGCGACTGCAAGATATCACGGTCACGGAGATGGATCTAGAGTTGCTAGACATCGAAGAGCAACATGTTTTGTTGATGGAGTTGGCAAAAAGACCGATTAACCTTTTGTCTTAGTTGTCCATCTGCAGTGGTTACTCGGTTTTTAATAACGGCGCGCCCCGGCACAGAATCGAGAAGGACGACCACACAGACAGCCAGAAGGTCACACCAAGGACCAATCACAGCTGCTTTTTGTCTGCATACTTCCGCTTGAGGTCTGAGTGGGTTTACGACCGTCCGACGCATAGTCAGGATTTTTTTGAGGTGCGAGACAACGGTTGCAGAACCTCTGCGCGGGGGGCATGGTCGCACACAGAGACAGATTTGAAGGTTACAGAGGCTATGTGTCAGAAGCATAAATTGGCCTTTATACATTTATACATCTCTTTGCAGGTGATGAAGCAGACTGAAGACATTTTATTGTTATCTCCCTTTTATTTCCTGTTTCTTTCATCTTTTCTCCTTCTTTCTGTTTTTCCTTTCCTGTTCAACTTACATTGTAGTGTCCATATAATCTGTAATACTCCATGCATAATTATAATAAAGCTATTTACATTCATAAATCAAGCGGAACACTATGGCGTTAGCCGTACTGCTCCACTGTTGGCCTCTCTTTTTGGCATCAAGACAATTATTCTAATTGCCACATTGCCAGACTGGACACTGTTAAAAAATATTAATAAATAAATAAAATCTATCATCTATGTATCTATTTAGTTTTCTTTTAATAGTCCTTACACTCAGATGATTGTTTTATTATTAGCACAAAATCAGAACATTCTTGAGCAGAGCATTTAAGGAAACCTGAAGTGAGTGATCTTTTCTGACTTTGCATAAACTAAAACTTATATGTTTTTTCATGTAAGATCAGCAGGTTGTAGATATTAGCATAATAGTTAAAAAAGAACATTGCTTGGTACTTGAAAACATTAACGAAGGGGAGTGGAGGGTGGTATGTGTCAAAATGTCATAGTCTTGCATACAGTTACATTTCCCAAAGCCTGCTAATAATGGTGCTCTTTTTTCAATTTTGGTTTCTTATTGCTAGGAATTACACCGTGATGGGAAACTTAAACAGTATCGTCATATAACACAATACAGTAAACAGTACATGAGAAATATGTGGTGTCCAGATGACAGCGCAAGTTTTTTCCAGTACTCTCACAAGTCAAATTAAATTTAGATCAAACAGAGAACAGTGCTTTAGTTTATTTTTTCATTTTATTTTTTTCCCCCCTTTCTCTTGAAGCTTTTGATGCTCTGTAAAGTTGCTCTAGGGCTCTTGACAGAATGGTGTCTACAAAAATCACCTATTAACACCTGCAGTAATGTATGATCTCTACCAAAGAATTATAGGAAGCAGTCTGTATGACAGATTGTGTGTCCTGGAAAGTGCAGCTCAAGCTCATGTGTTGAATAAGTGGCTGTTTTTAGTTTTAATCTATTTTTGTGTTCTTATTTTGGGATGCTATGTGAAAGCTTGAAACCCAGGACTGGTAGAGATTATTGAGTTGTAAACAAACTGTCACAGTCTCACATTCCTTTTCAACCACAACCTTTTACTTCCAGTGAAATTTAAAGCAATGGAAGGCTAGTTTTTTCTTAAGCTAACAGGATCTGATATATTTATACATGTCTCTGTTCGTGTTAGGATGACTCATCTATCAGTGGGAGTCCTGTGCCTTAATCTCCTTCCAGATTTTTTTCCCTTTAGCTTTTGTTTTTACATGAAGCTTTGTACTCTCCCTGCTCATTCAAATTCTTCCACCTCTGCATTTTTTCATTTCTTATTGATTATTACATAAAAAAACAGTGGTTACTCCTCCCATCCACATTCTTGCCCTTATGTTGTTTTCAGACTAGTATGATGAGAATTTTGGAAAGTCGGGGCCGCCACCAGAGAAGAAATACTGATTGATGAATGAAAGCGTTTTGTTTCCAGGTTTTATCATTTTACATTTAAGTCATATAAAGGCTAATAAAATTTCAATTCAGCCTAAGATCAGGCTAGAGCGGGCTTGTTTCAGTGCCGTTTCTGCTTCAAGGAGGCTGTTATCCTGTTCGTCTCCCCCATCCAGCGCAATTGTCCAACCTCCTGGCGACAGGATAAAGAGAAATACTGTAGATTTCTCTGTAGGAATTCATAAACTCTCTCACTCCTGTCAAAGGTTCACAGTGGGATGTTTATAATACATCAAGGAACGTCTGGGTAAGATGGAGGCCAATGAAATAACAAGCCTAAGTAAATGAATTCCTTCTCTCTTCAAAAGAAAGTTATTTTGCTCTACTGGCTAATCAGTGTAGAATGGAAATGGTTGGATAGAGGATTGGAGATTGTCACATCAGACAATCTTGGGCACCACAGATAAAGTCCCACTGGTCTGTCACAGTAAAGAAAAAATTGTTTAAAAATGTTCTGTTCTAAACTTCTTTTTACAGTAATTTAATGATCTCAGACAAGAGGAGGGCAATAGATGGATAAACAGATAAATGGTGACAGTGGAGAGTTTCACATCAAAGCTTTTAGACAAATCTATTACCGTACTCACAAAGATCGCTGGGTGGTATTTTGGCACAAAAACTTGAAACAGTTTACCTCACTAGAGATTACCGGTAGAAATGTTACTGATGTCCAGTGCATGATGTAAATGCTTTATTTTCTCTATGTGTCTTGGCAGCACTTCGATGACTTCATCTTTGCCTTCTTCGCTATTGAGATGGTGATCAAGATGGTAGCCCTGGGGATTTTTGGCAAGAAATGTTACCTTGGAGACACTTGGAACCGCTTGGACTTCTTCATAGTATTGGCTGGGTGAGTTTACACAGTGACAGAAGAGAAAACTCAGCTGAGTTCATGAGCCTTTTATAAAGTCAAGCTTGTTTTCTTTTATTTAGTTTGTACAGCACTAGTGGCTCATTTTATGGACAGTAGGCTGACAGGAAAGGGGGTATGAGAGGGGGAGAGACATGTGGGAAAGGACCACAGGTCAGATTTGAACCCGGGTCACCTGCAGCAAGGACGAAGGGCTCCGTACATGGGTCATGTGCGCTAAACATTGCGCCACCAAAGCGCGTCAATTAGGTGATCTGATCTTGTTAAACCTAACTTCACTGTTATGAAATCAACTTCTGCTATCATTATGTAGAGCGACATTTTAGGCTACTTGTTTTGTCACTCTAACACGTTAAAATATGTATGTGATTGCTGAAGGTTGAATTTACACACATATTGTGATGTTGGTTTGTAGTTATTTTGACCCACATGCAGAACCATGCAGAGAAGCAGTGAATTTTAACGTTTTAGGTCAAAAGCAACAATAATCAGGAACTTTCTGGTTGGTCTGAGGGGAGAAAACAGTTTGATCAGGAAGGAGTTGGTTGATGACATCTAACAAATAATTGATTAGCTCACTTGAGAGATGAAGGGGAGATAGCATGGATCTGTAGGGGTTTGATTCAGCTTGCAAGAGATGTTATGCTGGAGAGCAGGTAGAAAGGTTAAGAAGACTGAGAACTGCTACACACAGGTAAGACCTTTTCCATGAAGATCGCAGACGAGCTGATGTTCACTGATTGCCTAGAAGAATAACAGAATCTACATTATTAGAAATTCACAATATTTCAACACAAACATATTCCTGGTTTAGGTCTTTAGCTGGAATACCATTGGGGGTGAAGAGACATGATCCTTCATCTCCTTATATACAACTAGCCAGCTTGATTGACAAATGTTCTTAGGTTTGCAGCGTCACAGGTCGGCCCAGCCACCAGCAAAGATCCTCCTTGTGACAGGAAGCTCACTCACACCCGAAAAATAGCAAAATCCCAGAGACCCTAACACATACATAGAACTTTTATTTTCACAAAAACTACACTCTACACACTCTGGCTTGATAAAACACATTGCAGAATTTAGCCGGCTTGTTCAGGTCCGACATTTTCATCATACTTCATCCCCCGCTGAGTTTTAATGCCATCCTTCTGCCGCAAAATCTGTTGTCTATCAGTGGGAACAGGACATGCTTCCTGAAGTGTCCTTCATTAAAACACATAGGATGCTCTTTGTATTGTCTTTTTCTTTTTTTTTTTTTGCTTGCGACATACCTAAATATCAGAGTCAGTAAACATCAGTAAAGTTTTATTGAATACATTCAAAGATATTTGAAAAGTCTTTACTAAGTGAAATTCATTATATAGATTAAGATGGACGTTTTCATTGCTTTACTTCTGTAAATTACGTTTATTTCTGCTTACAGCTAGTAATAACAATATTTCATTTTACATTGACGAATACATTTTTGTTAAAACATATGGGCTTACTGAAAGTGGGACAATGAGTAGCGCTGCTGCCTTGCAGAAAGAAGGTTCATGGTTCGATTACTGGCCTAAGGTCAATCTGCATGGAGTTTGCATGTTCTCCCTGAGCATGCGTGGGTTCTCTCTGGGTACTCCTGCTTTCTCCCACAGTCCAAAAACATGACTGTTAGGTTATTGGGCTTCTCTAAATTCTCCTTAGGTGTGAGTGCGTGCGTGAATGGCTGTGATGGACTGGTGACCTGTCCAGGATGGACCCTGCCATTCGCCAGTAGACAGCTAGAGATAGACACCAGCACCCCTCATGACCCCCCTTGGCATAACCGTGACAGACAATGGATGGATAGATGGAATTGTCTTTGAAGTTTTTTGTTGTTTTTTTGCGGATGGTGAAACTGTCTCTTGTGCTGCTGCTGCATATCAATGTTCTTGCATTTAGCTACAGTAGTCCAGACTGTCAGTTGTTGTGTTAGCATCTTCATATAATCTTCACCGCTACCTCTCAGTCACACTAAACTGCCAGCAAAGGGAAATGTGTTGATATTCCAAGCTTTACTACTATTTTATCCCTCGCTTGCATCTGTCCTTTCAAGATGGCAGCTGTCGTGGCACTTTGTAAACGAGTAACCAGACTTATGTATAAACTAATGCAAAATTCTTTTGCTAATGAAAATGTATCTCATCATTATTGGAGGTAATAATACACCATTAATAACACATATGCAGTCATGGCTTTCAGGCAGTAAAAAAAGAGAAATTGTTACACAATATACCTTTAAATATAAACTTTTCAGGGGAAGAATTGGAGCATGCTCGGCGAGTAGACTCTTCCACCGCAGCTTCTGAAAAATTCTTGGACAGACCTAATCTTATCTCTTCTGAAACTCAAGCTTATTAAAACTCTAATATTGGTCACTAATGCTTACAAAGATATTGTCTTTGCTTACAAAGACAGTAATGAAGGAAAAACTTGAGAACAACTGAAATTGTAGCTCACCACACATATGTCTGAAAGTGCGCATGTGCAGAAAAAGATAGCTAACTGGGGACGAGTACGAAAGACAGCCTTACGTAAACACATCACCAGAATGATCGACAATTAGGAGGACCTCTTATTTTGATGATCCACCCAGAAAAAGAAAATCCTCCACTATACCTTTAAGTCCCTCACAGACTTGGCAAATTGTTTGCAGTCCATGCCCTTTTCTGACACAACTGAGATTTAAATCCAGTTTCTCCCCCTGTCAGGCTCTTTTCTACCAGTCAGTTCTCAGCATGGTTTAGCACGCTTGTAAAATAGACCTCCCATGAGACAAGTGAAGCAGAAAGGTACTTATGGAAAAAGGGCAAATGATGCACAATCAGGGTCTGTGCCAGAAAACCAACTTCTTTCGAATTCACTCGATGTATTCCAACAAGAATAGAGGTCAAATGTTTGTTATAGGGTCTAAAAAGCTGGGTAAATTGAAACGATTAACTTTGTTTTAGATTATATTCAATCCACAGCAGCAGACCTTAAGAGGTGAGGAATAAAAACAAAAGATTTTATTTAAAAAGACAGGCCCCTAATGGGTTTTTATTTGTTGTTTTTCACAGTAAAACTTTAATCATAGCAACTTCTTTATGTCTAAAAAAGGAAATGTGCAAAATTAAGTTGTTCTTCCAACAACCAGAAATCCTTTCTGAAGGACGTTTTTTTCAGCTGAAAGTTTTTTGGTTGACTTATAATAAGTGTGATTAGTAAGTGTGAAAACTCCTCATGGTTAATTTGTAAAAGAAATCTCTGCAAATTTGCGTGCTGGCGTGTGTGTGTGTGTATGTATGTGTGCATGAAACAGAGACAGAACATTACGATGAATTTCAGGAAACAGGTGGATGTTATGAAGGTTTTTTTTTTCGTTTCCAGAGTTGGGAGTTTTTGCCATCTGCATGTGTGTTGGCTTACATCAGCGAGCGTAGGCAGAGTGTATGTCATAATTTGTTTTCATGGCTTATGCTATTTTTGAAGAATCCGGAAAAAAAAAACTTTATTTGCACGGAGGCCCAGCCTCCTCCGACACATCGAGACAAGGGTAGCCAAGGGTAACGGCTGGTCGAATATATATCCTGGCAACAGTTGTTAAGTCCCCAGAGAAGGGCCCTGATGAACTGTTTGTTTCTCTCCAAGACGATAATTGCAGCTAAGCTGCTTTTTCAGCAACTCTAACTCTCTCCTTCTAATCACCTTGCTGTCAGGAGGGATTGATGGAGAGACGGCTGCTTAGATCAGGTGAGATGCACAGAGACAGAGCTGAAATTCTACCTTGTGAATACAACGGATTTGGACTGACTACTTCAAGGCTTTATCCCACCTGCTTCGACATTTTCAGGGTCTTAAGAATAAAGTGCCAAAGAAATGAAGGGTGTTTGTATTCTTGCTATTTATCTTGACACAAAATAAATCTTAGTCATGGATCTTTTGAACAAAAACAGACGTCTCACATTGGTTAAGGCATTAGCATTCTAAGAGGAAATAATTTATCAACTATAATAAACACAGATTTTTTGTGTACATAAACAACCAAACAGAAAAACAAAATCATGCATTTGCTTGATGTTATTACTTTTCTACAAAAGGCAGTAAACCACGCAGTTTAGTTATTGTTCTAAACTTATCAATTTGGCATATGACTGCATAATCGTCATTCTACCTTGAAAAGTATGTCCTACCTTAAAGATTGTACTTATTTTTTTGCATTTTCTTCTGGGTATACAAGACATTTTAAAGTAAGATGATTATAATAAAGGAAACTTCTATCCAAACTGAGCCTGCCCTAACTAAGTGAAAAAAAAGAAATGCTCGCAATTCTAAATTTTGTTTGTGAAACCAATGGAGGCAAAAACTGCTAATTGGACTGAATTTAGAAATTTCTCTTGTGGTCGTACTGACCACTGAAGCTCTTATCACACAAGAATTAATAACCTGATGCAGATTAGTAAGCAACGTTGGGTTAGGGGCCTTGCCCAGGGGCACATCGACACATTACAGGAGAAAATTGAAATTCCAACTTTCAGAAAGACTTTTTTCTCTGATTTAAGCACATTAAATGTGTCTGTGGATGTTTGTAAACAGTTTTCTAAGGTCTAATAAAAACATAACAATAAAGGAAGTGAATTTAGGCATTATGTTTTGACTATTCAGTAACTTCCATTCTGGTTATTTTAGCCATTTTTATGTTGACTTGTTGCTGTGCTTTTGGTCACTGTTGTCCTGCCTTAGTTATGTTCCCATACAGTTAATATGTAATTACCAGAAATTCCCCTTCAGGATTTTCAAGAATCAAGGTGAATTCTTCATTTCACAGATTGTGGCAAATGGCCCGCATCCTGTTGCAGCAAAGCAGCCCCAGTCATCACAGTTTCACCACAAAAGCTGGGCAGAGTACTCAAAACTTATAACAATAACATATTGATTATAAAACCAGGTAGAAAAAATAACTAACCCTAACCAATAGTAAAAAATCCAATGGGCTTGACCTCCATTTCTTCCTGAACTTTAGCCAGTTCCTTTGTTCCTGTCTTTCATTACAATGGGCACATAGCCCATTGGTTGGTAACTAGTGCATCTCTCACTATTTTTTTGGCAGTGACACTACATAAACTTAAATATGGCCATTCTTTCTGTTTGTCCTGCAAATCTTTCAATTTCTTTTTAGTTAAAGTCAGGCATTTTACTAACCAGTGTTCTTAGATGTGGGCAGCATTAGAACTCATCTTGGTTGTAGATTAGACTGAGCGCTGTCCTCAGCTTGGCTCCATTCCGCATGGGGTGCTTTTTTTGCTGTATTTTGTACTGCCCAGACATTTCCCCCTGGATACAAACAGAGAAATGTGGCAAACAGAACGGTATATATGATATCATAGCTGACTTTATGAACATGGTTACTGACCATTGCAGTGTCATAATTGCAAAATTAGGGTTAGGGTTACATAACATTACAATCCTAAGTTGAGGATTAACACATTATCCAGGTGTTGGACTCTTTTACAGTCCATATCCTTGCTGATCTAGGTGGATCACAGGTTAGTCTGTCAGGACTGTACAGACTCAAGGCTGACTTATACTTCGCAGTCAACAAAAATCACCCCCGCCCCCTCCGCAGACACTCTTCTGCACCTCTCCCAAATTGTAGGTGACCGCAGACAGTGCCGCAGACAGGAGGCCATGTTGTTTTGTTTTGTTTTGTTTTTATGACCACAATTGCGGAAGACGACTCGTAAAGTTGGACCAGCTAGAAGATTGAGGTAGGCAAGAACGCTGGGACCCTTTTTCCACCTGGATCCCCGCTCTTTTTCGCCATCATGTCCCTCCGTTGTCGGACAAACTTGCCCTCACCTCCTCTCCGCCTCGGCCGTATGTAGACCCACAGCGTATAGCGCAGACCATGCTCAAAATTGAGCATAAATTGAAAATGTCTGCGTCAAGCTCACTGCGACACACTGCTGCAGGGAGTATAACCAGCCCTTCAGGTGCTTTTAGATGTTAGAAACTCATGATGCAACACATTCTCAAAACACAACATACATGCGTTGGATAGATCTTAGGCCTCGCAGCCAGCTAAACTCTCCAATCAGCTGTGTTGTGGACCCTGTTTGTCTGCTATCTATAAGTCAATCTATCTGATTTTTACCAGATTTCTTATTTGCCTTTTTTCTACATGCTACATAAAAAGTTGGTTCCCTAGTGGATAAAATATGATACATATTTTTCTTCAATAGATAAAAAAAATGGTCCCATAGACCTAAATCGTTAAACAGTTCTCATTTTGTGTTTTGTTTTTTTCTCATTTAAATATTAAAATGTTTACAGCTCCCCTTATCCTGTTCTTATAAATTGATTTTGTGTGCCATGTCCTGCCCTGTACCCCAACAGAAAATCAGAAGGAGGAATTTATCTTCAAATCTTGTTAAAAAACTTTATTTATAAAATAAAACCCTGTCAATACCTGTTTGTAAACAAATACATAGAGAGGGATTTCCCTCAAGATTAAGCGTCTTATCTATCTATTGATTAGTATTGTAGGAATTCAATAGATTGTGATGGGAGGCTCAGGAACCAAGTGCAGAAGCATTTACTGCTGCTCACAGGTTATCCTATTCATAGTATATCAATCAGCTCTGCACTCTTTCTCCTTCCATCTCCCTGTTTTACCATTTCTCCTTTCCATGAGTGACCAAATGGATGATGAAGGAGCAAGACAGGGAGGAGGTTAATACACCGAGACAGGGTAAGAGAAGCAGAGAGGTTGACTCCTTTGATATAAAATCTGGTCTGATGTTCGAGAGAAACGGTGCGTGAAAATATTGGCATGATATTTAGTCCTTGTCAATTAACTAGCTTTATTTTAACATGAGTAGTCAATTTTCATATAGTTCTATTTGTGTGAGGTGTATTAGTGAGGATTACAATTAATTATAACAGAGGATTTAACACATTAAAGATGGATTTCTATACTTTTATGTTAGATTTTTTTCGTGCTGTAATTTTGGCATAAATGCTGTGAAACATTCCCTTTACAATATCATCTAAGATCTTTCAAGCCTATTTATTTATTTATTTTGTTAACTTTCCAGTCCATTTTGGGTTGTACAGTAATGCCAGGAAGTTTCATTAGCTTGGATATCATGTTCATTGCATAAGTTTTGGAGACTTACTTTAAACTTTTTTTTTTTAACGATAATAAAAAAAAAAAGCTATCAGAGTTAAAAAGAAAATCTTGCCACACATTTATATTTCATTTATTCAAAAACACTCAAAATTGAATAAAAAATCTTACAATGAAAAATAGATTTGAATTTTGTTTTTCTGCTTATTACAACTGTTTTTTTTTTTTTTGTCTGCGGTTTGTTGCTTTTCTTGGTCGGGCTTAACTTTCATGTAAAGATCACCTAAACGGGTCCTCAGCATGATACCATAAGCTGGTTTTGGTTTGTCACTTTTACCATGAGCCCTTTAAACATTTTTTTATTCATTTTGACAAGATAGCTAAATATGTATCTTTCCTAAAAAATACTATTTTGTAAAAGTTTTATCTCCTAAAGCTTTTTTTTTTTAAAGGGTCAAATATTTTTTGGCCAAAACTGTTGCCTAAGTGTTCAAAAGAACTAAACGGGACGTTCAAGTCAGGAAGCAGTACTGCTACACCTTCGGTCAAAAATATATTTTTTGACAGAAGATTAAAGACCCCGATTTAGTTTTATGATTTACTTATATTCTTTAAAATCCTGTATTTTATTGATTAGTTTTTTACAGATGTTCTTTTAGTGACAATGCTTTTCTCTTAACCATCTTTTTGTAGCTCCAGAAGGCTTTTGTCTCCCTCTCAAATATCTTAAACTTCCCAATCTTCTTTTTTCTCTTCAGTCTCAATTTCCTCTGCAGTCTCCCACATTTACTGGAGGTGAACCAAAGTTCCATCAATAAATCAAAAGGAGGAAAACAGGAGATGGCAATCAAGATTTAGGTTCTTGGCTTTTTTCAGCTCCTCAAAAGTGACTCCATCAAAGTCTGAAATACAATTTGACAGAATACATATTTAAAGCGACCATTTACAATTTTAAATACTAAATTCTATAAAAATGGTTATAAAAAATCCCCCTGAATTCAGATTGTATATACACACATACCATACCTTCAGCTGATCCAAAATGCTGCAGCTTTCTAATGAAAAATAAAAATAGAGCTTCTCCTCCTATTAGATCCAAAATAGAATTTAAAATTCTCCTTTTCACACATAAATCCTTAAATGGCCAAGCTCCATCTTACATCAGATATATAATTGTTCCTTATGTTCCTAGAATTTCTAAAAGTAGAATGGGAGGCAGATCCTTTTAGTTTTTGTACTGCCCAGACATATTCTTATAGTCATCTTATAGTTCTTAACCTATAGCAGCCTATAGCTGCTATAGGCTTTGACTGTTGGAGGACACACAGTAGGGACCCATTTTCATCTTTCCACTTCATTCTATCTCTATTTTCCCATTCTGCAGAATATGTTAGTTCAATCTCTAACGTTATCCTATCTCTGTTTTTTCTCATCATAGTAGCTTCATCTGGTCTGTTCCTGTATGGCTGTGACACCATCCTAGATATAAATATCAGCTGTGCTGCTGCCATCAAACCTTTGTTTACAGATGTTGGAGCTTGTCCTACTTTTCGGTGTAGTCCCGTGTCTCTGACTGTGAATAACTGTATGTGCTCTCTTTTCATCCTCTGACATGGGATCTGGCTTGGAGCTCGTCTGTTTGGCTGGATGGGGCTGTCAGTAGAGCTGGTTGAGAGTTACCTTTTGTATCTCTGTTTCTTTCTGTATGTCCGCTTCTGTCTCCTTGAACCCCAGTCAGCCTCGGCAGATGGCCGCTCACACTGAGCCTGGTTCTCCTGGAAGTTTCTTCCTATTAAAAGGGAGTTTTTCCTCTCCACTGTCGCTACAAGCATGCTTAGTGTGAGGGATTGCCTTAGAGTCAATGAGTAGATGCAATCAACTGGTTTTCCTTAGATAGAAAACTTTGAATCAATTTGACTGGATGATCTGGTTGAATTGTCTGAATCTGTTGTGAATTGGTACCGGATACAGTATCAATGTGGGAAGCATATTGTTTGAAGGAAGCAGTATAACAAAAAATTTAGGAGCTCTTTTTCCTTTATTTAAATCTCTCTTCAAACCTGTTTCCGGTGTTATTTTTTCCTCCATGACAGCTTTCTGGTGTGGAAGTATCCGTTTTTAAGTATAGATGTTTATGCTCCTTTACCTTCTACCATCATTATGACTGCTATAATTATGACAAAACGTTTGTTATTATTTTAAATTTCTGTACAATAAATCTATTTATACATAGATCTGTATATAAATATGACTGATGTTTCTGTTCCATGTTTGTGTTGCATCAGGAGAACAAGCACATATATTTTTTCTACAGTACTTAAAGCGCTGATTGTCTTTAAAATAACTAACCCCAACATATTGAAGATATGTGGTCCATCCTTAAATGCAATGTCAATCTCAGAAAAACAACCACTTTAAAATGGTTCCATCCAGCAACATGTGGGGCTAACTACAGCTGCTTTCGGACTGACCAAACCCAGCTTTAGATTATGTTTTTGAGTGTGAATTTTTCATCTACATATCATTTTGATTCTGGGTGATTTTTCTAATACCATTTAAAATAGATGTTGGTATTTAAAATGGTACCTCGACACTTTACATATGTAGTCTGTCAAATTGTATTTCACACTTTGATTGAGTCACTTTTGAGGAACTGATAGAAGCCAAGAACCTAAATCCTGAGTGTCATCTCCTTTCTCCTCCTTTTGATTTATTGATGGCACTTTGGATCACCTCCAGTGCATGTGGGAGACTGCAGAGGAAATTGAAACTGAAGATTAGGAAAAAAGAAGGTTGGATAGATTAAGATGTCTGAGGGTGAGACGAAGGGCTTCAGGAGCTGCAAAATTTTAATTGAAGAACAAAGCAATGTGACCAAAAGAAAATCTGTGAAAAGCTAATTAATTAAATTTAGGATCAGCCAGGACAGGCAGATTGATTAACCTACATATTCCCTAACATGAATGTTAATAATCTAATGCAGAGGTCACAGATTAGCGCACCGGGGTCTGGATCCAGACCAACCTGCTGGCTAATCCAGACCCAACCTGATTTAAAACATTTCTTAATTGCCGCATATTGTCCGACGACAGTGTTTAACTTCACTTGCGCCACCTCTCCTGTTAATATGGTAAAGCCCTCCAGAGCATCTGGGACTGCACATGGTACAAATTAGCCAATGAGCTGCTGTCAGTCTGGGTTGCTGCTGCTGCTACTTTTAGACACAGCAGGCAAACCTGTGGCAAGCCGGGGGATTGGAAAGAAGGAGAAGAAATGAGAAAAAGAAAGCAGAGAAAGTGTGGACTGCTGGAAGAAGCATGGTGAACTAGTGAAAAAAAAGTGAAATGGCGTGCTCAAAGATGACCCTGCACATTTTGAGTATGTTTGGCTCAACCTGCTGCTGTGAAGCAGGATTTTCCGATTTGAACATAATCAAAAATAGATATGGATCCAGGCTCAAAATGAGCTCCTTGATATGAGCTTTATATTGGCTTTGTCTCCATTCCAGGTTTAAAGCCTCGCAGGGCAGCCTAAAGCCCACTGCTCTCAGTAAGCCATAAAAAGGAAAAAAAAATAACAAACGGTCAGTTCAGCTGTTTTACAGAATAATTAAATTTAGGAAATTGTCTATATGTTAAACCAAACTGAACGAGTGTTGTTCTCTACTTCAAGAAGACTTTAGATTTTTTAAATATATATTTTTATTTTATTTTAAAAGTCAGTGTCAAATATGTATGCAACACATCATTTTAGTTCAATGATAAATGCTGTTAAAGTAACGGATTATAATTAAAAAATTCTCTGGACCTTTACTGGTTGTAGATTTTCTTTATTCGGAGTCTGCTGATTAATTTTGAATTGGTTTCCCCTGCTCGTCTGTATGTCTATCATATTGGTAAACTACTGTTTAAAATTGTGGCCTTTAGCAGGAAATACTTAATATGTTCTGAAGAAACAAAAGGAGAAGGAAGACATGAGAAACAGATGGGCATAAACAAAAAAATAGGTGAAAATATATATTTAATTCTTTTCACTGCTAAAGACTGAGCAAAAGTAACATTAGGTAAAAAAAAGCATTTTAATCAAAATTGTTTGAAGAAGTATTAGAACAAGATATAAAAATCATAAATGTGAGCTAAAAACACAAAGCAATGTCTGAGTATTAAATTTGTGCACAAAGAACATTTCTTTTCTTATAATTTACAAAGTGAGTTGTAAGATACAGGTCCAGTGATTTAGGGAGTCAAGCATGGTCCAGTAACAACACTAATTACCAAGGATTACATTTATTAGCTGGCAGTGTTGGCAAGGCAGGCTGCTAAGCGTTTTCCCTGGTTTCAAGGCTGGCTGCCAAGCTGTAGATCTGGCCAAACATCAGTCCAGTCCTTTTTACAGTATCAGATGATCTATTCACATATAAGCATTTTTTATTCACAGATTAACTTCAACCATAAAAAAGCATTTTTTATGGTTGAGCAGAGGGATTTAGAAAGAAAACGAGGCATGTTGAAACAAAGGGAAAGCATGCAAGAGGAGATACTAAATCTAGAAGCAATAAGGGCTTTAACACAAATGTTGTTAATTTGCAGCAGTAGCTGTCTCTTCCTTTCCTCTCCCCACCTCTGTTTAGCTTTGAGTTGAAAAAAATCAAACAGTACTGGGCTGCAGCATTTTCTTTTCTGAGGCCCATTTATACCCCTGAGCAGCTCCTCCATCAGTATTATTTTCCCATGAGCAATAGGTCAACTTAATGCTAATGGATTATTATTCAAGAGTGTGATATAGGATGGGAGGGAGAGATAAGATGATTTGTAATGAAGTGTAAGACATTAGATTAGTTCTAAATCTAATAATGGTAAGCGACAGCATTCTGCGTTTTGCTCTTACTATAGTACTTTGCTAAAGCAGCGGTACTGATTTTTCTTTTTCCTTGCTAAACTTAAAATTCTGGTCAGTCTAGAATAGAATAGCTGGAGGTAACTTTGTTATACCAAATCAGATTGAGAAGGAACAGAATATGTTAATATTAAATTCCATACCACTTTAGCTTTAAAATGAGGAAAGATTCAAAGATAAGTATAAAGTTTAAAATTTCTGTAATAAAATAGGTTGATTATTTCCATGTAGCAGTGGTTCTCACAGACCAATTCCATGCGTGTTTTAGACATCTATGTGTTGCGACTCACCTGACTGAAGTGACTCCATGACCTCCTCAGCAGTGAGCCCATCCTACAGAAGCCTGTTTACTCATATATAAAAGTCAGATGTACGGCAACAAGGAGAAACCTAAAACACTCAGGAATGTGTGTGTAATATCTCCTCGCCTTATAAACAATACTTTATTTTGATGCAATCATTTTTAAAATCAGCTGGACAACAAGCCGAAAGTGGTTGTTTTAGGATCCAACTGCACCTGAACTGTTTCAGAAGGTTCAAAGTGTTTGGTATTTTTAAACTTTATAGATATGTCAATGATTTACACTGAGGTCTAAGGTTATGGATTTGGATCGTCACTTGTTTCCTTGGGGAGAGAAAATGTAGGTGGGTGACAACAGGTAATCAAAAAAGTGTTAAGCAACTTGCAAGGTTTAAATTTGTCCTTAGTCCAACACACCTGCATAAAATGCCTAAATTACCTCTTCAGTATGCAGTCATATTTTCCAGAGTCCTGTTTATCATCTAATCACTTCTTCATCATCTTCATGTGTGATGGACAAAAGACTCATCTAAAAATTGCAGGACTGGAGTTGCCCAACTCTGTTCTAGAGCTTTTGAATGAGGTAGTGGAATAAAAAAAGAAACTCTAGCAGTAGCAGAATTTTATTTCATGATTTTGTAAAGATTGGGTGATCATCAGGGTTGCAGGGTTGGTACTACGGTAGTAGCCATCAAACATTTCCCCACTTTCCTTGATGGGTCATTTGCTGATCCTTGGCTGCTCTTGGCTAATCCCCCAAGATTCATTGTTTAAACATCAATCTGTACTAAAATATTCTTTCTGTCTTGATTTGTGGACATTGAGATCTAAAGAGAAACATCTTCTCCTGGTCAGATCCTGGAATTCAGTGAAAGGGTGGAGTCAGAGTAAAAATACAGTATATGCATGCCCAGGAGAAGGATTGCATCCCTTTCTTTGTCATTTTCCCTATTTCCATTCTCATTGTGATTATCATATTGTGGTGTTTTTACCTGTTGCATTATTTTTTATCCCCTAAACTTTGGTTCCTGGACATTGGTTTTAGGTTCTAAGAGTGGTTCATAACTGAAATCTTTTGCTTGTCAAATATTTTAAGATTTGAGTACCTATAATATTACCTTCACGTTTTAACAAAGTTCAGTTCCCCAACAAACCAGAGAGGGTTGTTTGTGACCAAGTCAAATTGTTTTTTTTTAGTCTGGATCAAAAACATTTCCACTAAGAGCTTTTAAAATGAGATCAATAAACTTTGCTTGTGGTGCAACAACAGAGTCATGATATCACGTACAGTAACTTCCATTATATCTTCATTGGACATTCAGGA
Organism: Cyprinodon tularosa; assembly: GCF_016077235.1. NCBI lineage: Eukaryota > Metazoa > Chordata > Actinopteri > Cyprinodontiformes > Cyprinodontidae > Cyprinodon > Cyprinodon tularosa. The sequence continues at coordinate 341,120 of NW_024038395.1, read as the reverse complement.
TGGATAGAAGGAGCAAAGAGAAGAGTAACAAGCAAGCCCAAGTCATCTCTTCCATCAGTCATGATGGGCAAAGATAGATCTTTAACAAACAAGTTGAAATAACTCCCAGCCGTAGAAAGGACGTTGAGAATGCAGCATTATGTGTTTCAATGATAGATAGTTGCAGGTTCAAATCCCCACCCTGCCACAGGTCCTTTTTTCCAGGCTTCCAGACTATATAAGTACACATTAATTTAAGGAGGGTTGGAAAAAGCAAGGGAGGTGGGTTGGCAGGGCTTGGGAACAATAAATAACAATTTTCCAGACATGTTACAGTGAAGCTTTGTCCCTACAGCCCAGACATTGAACACTTGGCAAGCAGTTTTTGCCCATATCATTTACCCAAAGATGTTATTAGATTTGTTTTGGAAACTGTTTACATTCCATCATCTGCAATCGCTGACACTGTATATGTCATCAGTTCAGTTACTGGTAAGCTACAGACACAACAGCCTTTTGCATCTTTGGAAAGAACTGGTGATTTTAATCACGCCTCCCACTCTGTCACACTTAAACATTATAACAGTTTGTCAGTTGCTCTACCAAAGGGGAAAAAACAAACAAACTCTGGACTTCTTTAGAAAAAAATGTTAAGGGCACATATATATCTTAACTAAGAACTCATCTTGGAAGATCAGCTTACAATATTTTTTTTTCTCTGCTCAGAGTATAAGCCCCTTTATCAGAAGCAACCTGGATTAAAGTGAATTGCAAGAAATCGGTCAAAGGCAACTGAAGAAAACAAAAACAACAACTGTAGTGAAATGGTGTTTCCTCAAAAATAAACAATAGATCACAAGTAATCGCAAGGAACTGCAAAAAAGAGCCACCAAGAAGAGATACAATGTCTTAATGAGGAGCATATAAGTAGTTAATTGAAATGGCTGAACAGTCCAAGGTGTACGTTAACTTTAGCTGCTGTATGTAGAGGGAGCTGTCCAGTGCTGAACCTGTGAGTGACATCTTTTCTGTAAGTGTTACTCAGGAGAAGCTTGCTAATTCAGGAATGAATGGCTAGCCTTTAATGGTTGTTCAAGCTTAACATTTTCCCTCCGGCTTTTATCATGAATTTGATCTAGTCTTATAGGACATTGTTTATCGACATATTCACTCAGACGTGTGCGCTCAGCCATGAAACTAATGTCAGCAACTCTAAACTAATTGAAACTTCCTTAAAGAGTAAAACTAAAATAAACAGTGTTAATTGAGGACACAGGTGAAATACATGTGGAAACTCGGCAGTGGTAATAGTGTGTTAAGTTTGCTGTGTTTTCTGACTATCAAAGACAATAGAAAGGACAATTTTATTGTATTGACTTAAGGTTCTTAATTTCTCTCCCTTGAATTATTATTTATACATACATTTTCCATAGCTTTTCTTGACACAAAAATTATGTTGAATCCTCCTAGACTGGACAAAATAGGCCAACGTGTTGTCATCCAAATTCTATGTATTCACTATTTTAATTAACTTTTATATTACAATTTTTTTTTTTTCAATTATCATAAAATTGGTGTTAGAGTTACAGCTTATTATTAAGGGTAGAACTCTTGACAGCATGTTTTTGTATGTATATTACCTACCCGGTTAAACCAATAGCATAAATCTGGTGCAGCACACTTTTAGCTTGAACAGAACACTAAGTAGCCAATACAACCTGGATTTCAAAAATTGTGCAGTAAATTGCCAAAATAATACATTTAACATCAGTTTCCACTATAGGACATCTTACTATATAGTTTCCTAGCAAGAAAAATGTATTTCATATTTGTAAGAGGTCTTTTTTTGAAATTTATTTCCCTTGTTATTGGATGGTGTGCAGGTTGAAAGTTTTTTGATATTAGCATTTTTATTATTAAACATTATCACAACCAGCAGGTTTTTGTTGTTGCTTTTTTTCCTGTGTTATTCTTCCACTCGGCAGCATCTGATTAACATCTCATAAACTTAAAAAAATGCTTCAACTAAATCCCTAAATCCCAGATGAGACAAAAAGTATGCAGGGGGATGCAGAACAGGAGTAAGGAGAAGAAAGAGAGGGTAGAAAGTCAAGCCAACTCTCCATGTCATCATAATGGGTCATGCAAGAATTTTACCAAACAAGTTATATTAAAGGTATTGTGGAGTATTTTCTCAAATTTTTAAAAAGATCCTCGTGCATGCTCTGTTTAAAAGTTTCTGTTCTCATAGCTCACACAGGCTTACTATGCCCGAACGTCCGCCCTAACCACCAAATCCCTTATTTACTATATAGAGCGGGGACTTTATAGTGAACTCAGTCAACTTACCATTCAGACAGATGATCACTTCCACTGTGCTATGCCTGCGCCATCTTTGTTATTAGTTGCCACAGTTGGGAGGCGACAGCCTATGGTGACAGCAGGCTGCTGTGACAGCAAATCTTGTAATGCTGTGGGAGGAAAGCATGTTATACGGCCTTACTTAAACATATCACCATAATGATTGACAATTAGGAGGAGCACTTATTTAGAGGATCCACCGGGAAATAAAAGATCATCCTCTATACCATTAAGGTCATGCCCTAAAAAGACTCAGCCAGATTATTGAGAGAGCAGTATTACTTGTTTTAATGAAACATGGCTGCAATGACATTATGTTTCCAAAGCCAAGATATTAAACAGTCACATTTTGTCCATATTTTGGTTACTGCAACATTTATCCATTATTATTTTTAGACCCTTTCTGAAACAAATGAATGAGACACACTTCTTTAACTTTTATTCTACCTTATTCCCTTTTCGGACATTTGTTTAAGTGGAAATACAGCTAAAGGATTAAAAGAACAGTGTGGTGTCTTTAGCTTTTTCTTTTACAACTGAGATTGAAAGCCGATTAATATCATCTAGATAGACGTACCTTTAGTCCGTTGCCAAGAGGTAGATAGATAAAGGTTAGGTGAGGACAAACTGTGTTAAACATTTCAAGCTATCCTACTTTCCCTGTGTTGCAAGCTTTTCTATTTTAGGTTTTCTGAGTGTTATGCTTAGTGGTTTATGCTTCAATAATCAGCTGCCCCTTGTTTCAAGCTTGAGCTGTTTGGGATTTTTGATGGAGTTGTTCCACAGGGAGACATATATTAATCCTAATGTGACTGGATTCTTTGATATAAATGAAAAAACCGATATGAAGTTTATATGTCATTGTCTGTATAAATGTTATAGTAATTGTGGGTTTTTCATAATGCACATTAGTCGAAATTATTTTTAGAGTGGAATAATTGTTCAAAACAATACTTCATAAAGGTTTAAATTGTACAATCAGTCCTTACATGCCACCTGTATTTGGTTATCTTATGTCCTTTACCAAGTTACATAAAAGGTTTTATAGCCACGATCAATGGGATACGGTTATTTTATCTTGTGTATGAACACTTCTGTCAGAAATTGAAGAACTCATCAACGATGGCTTGTTTCCTGACATGATTTTATCTACAGTCAATATAATTCTTATAGGATATGGGTATAGTTTTATATGATTTTGTTGTATCTTACTCCTAAGGAACACTGATCATGCTCAACCTGGGAGAGGCTAGGACTCTACTTTAGACTGTCTTTGTCAACCAAGACAATTTCTTTTTTGGCCCTAACAACAACTAATGGGATAATTAAGGTGAGGGTTTTAAACCAAAGAACCCTGTACCAGCTCTCCAGCAGGTCATTCAAAGTGTCTCACTGCCAATAGGACTTCTGTATTACACAGGTGAAATATGTAGGACAAAGACTCACCTAAGTTGTTTTTGTACCTTTGTTACCTTTGTGTCTTACTAAATTCTTCAGCAAGTTTGCCAGCTTGAAAAAGTATAGTATATGTACCATAATAGAGCATGAAGACATACAAACCATCCTCTGACTTTGTTTCCTTTCTCTAGGATAACATTGCGGATTCCCCTGATGCACGCCCTCTATACTTTTGGGCCTTACTGGTCTTCCATAAACTCTTGCATGTCTGCATAAACATTACACTTCCCTTTCTTGGATCAACATCATTAAGGCTGGCTCATTCTTAAAAACCCAACATGATTTCCTTCTTGTCTTTACAGTTTTTACATTACATTTCTACTCAACTGTTCCTCCCCTCTGTATTCGAGTGGGTGGGTCAGATTGTACACTCAGCACACCAAATATCATCTGGCTCTCATCAAAGGAAGCATATTTTTTTTGAAAAGACTGTTTTACAGCAGACATTATTCATCATCCCGTTTTAAGTTTATGCTACTGTGTCTGATAGAGAATTGAGCTAATATTTCTTTAATATTGCTCTGAGGATTTGTAGCTTGTGTTTGACTATTAGATGTCCTTCTTGTTAATATTACATGATGTTGCTGTATCTTACTCCTAAAGAACACTGACCAGTACTCAACACTATAAACTCACCTGACTTTGAACATTGAGGTGTGATAAAAACAACAGACATCTTGCTATGGAAGCTGTTACTCGATGACAAGAGCCAATTTGAGAAGACTAGACAACTTCATCAGAGGGCTGCCAAGACTCTAGGTCTTGTTACTGATCTGCATTGGTCAGTATCTATCAAAAGTTGTAAAAAAGGAATTTATTGAGTAATGAGCCAGTGACAGGATCTCCGGCAGCCAAAGCTCATTGAAGCATGATAATGGCCTGTGTGCTTCATCCAGGAAAGGAACTATTTCCTCAAGTTCTGAGAGAAAGGTCAACTGAGAGAAAGGTATCAAATTACTAACAGAGGATTGTATTGTGCTCCAATAAATCACAAGGATAAGCAGGGGTTCAAGGAACGGGATGCTTCTTTTTGTTTCCTTTGAATGCATAATGTATCCCCACCAAAATATTTTTGCAGACATTATATAAAAATAATAAAAATAATGAAGTAAAATAATATAAAAAAATACTCTATATGTAAAAAAGTAACTATATATATATATATATATATATATATATATATATATATATATATATATATATATATATATATATATATATATATATATATATATATATATATATACTTTTTTTACATATAGAGTATTTTTTAACATTATTTTACTTCATTGTCCAGGAAAAGCTTTTTTTTTTTTTTTTTTTTTTTTACTTAATCTTAATGAAAATGATCAGGTTTAATAAATTCAGCATATGAAATTGATGATGAGACAGAGCTGAGAGAGGTGGAAGGGACCAATCAGTTATGTTGTGGGTGACAGTGTATTTGATCATAATTATTTTCTTTTATTTTATGTCTGTAGTACATGGGCCCTAAGAGCCATGTCCGGTTCTACAGTGGCACTGGGAACTGTTGGCCTCTGTTGAGTGCTGCCTATAAAGTGGCTCTGTTTTTAAAGAAGTTAAATAGGTGTTTTCCATCTAAGCCTTTGTCTTATCCTTTAACTGTAAACTTAAGAAGAAAAAGGAAGACATGTCCCAAAAATAGGCTGCTCAGTGATGCAGTGTATAGCACTTCTGCCTTGCAGCAAGGAGGTTCTGGGTTCGATTCCCAGCCTGGGGTCTTTCTGCATGGAGTTTGCATGTTCTCTCTGAGCATGCGTGGGTTCTCTCCTGGTACTCCAGCTTCCTCCCACAGTCCAAAAACATGACTGTTAGCTTAATTGGCTTCTCTAAATTGTCCTTAGGTGTGAGTGTGTGCGTGAATGGTTGTTTGTCCTGTCTGTCTCCATGTTGCCCTGCGATGGACTGGCGACCTTTCCAGGGTGTACCCTGCCTCTCGCCCATAGCCAGCTGGAGATAGGCACCAGCACACCTCGCAACCTCACTTGGGATTAAGCGTATAAAGAAAATGGATGGATGGATGTCTCAAAAATGTGTTTAATTATCTGGTGCAGAACTTCCTTGCTAAGAATTTGTTTGTTATAGACAACGTAAAAATGTCCCTAGACAAGAGTTCCTTTTCCAATTCTTGGAAATTTCACAATATTTCACATTAGCACTGTTAAGATTATTGAAATTTATAGTACAGCTCTTTGAACGAAGCTAAAAACTCTTTAATATAATTTTTACTAAAGCATGTCTTAAAAGTAAAATGTGAAACCTAAATATACATCCATCCTCCCTTCTTCTCCCACTACATCTATCGTGGGGCCACTGTTTTATCTCCAGCAGTCTATGGGAGATAAAACACTGTCTGTAGCAGGGCAACACAGAGACACATAACCAAGCACACACACACACACACACACACACGCACACACACACACACACACACACACACACACACACACACACACACACTCACACCTAAAGCCAAGAAACCTAGCAGTCATGCTTTTGGACTGTGGGAGGAAGCCGGAGTACCAGGAGAGAACCCAATTTTCACAAGCTGCTTCATTGTGCAGCCCTAATCTAAATATAGAAGAAAGCTTTAAAAGACCTAAAACTCCTAAAGGGATTTGCCCATTTTCTGGGAATGGCAGTAACTCTTATTGTAAACTTAATTCATGCCACTATGGTGTTGGTTCTCGTTGGTACATTTCACCCATTAACCTTCATTCTATGGCCTGCAGGCCATCTGTCAGCTGCGCCTGTGTTTTTACACAGCCTGTGCTGTACTCATTTGTGTGTGTTTTTGCATACGAGGAAATGTGTTTCTTCCTTCTTTCAACTGTGCCTTGGTCTAACAATTTTAGAAGGTATGCACTGGGCCATCTTAATGTGTTAAAGGCGAGAACACACATTTGTAGATTAATTAAGGGAATTTCTTGCACTCAATGTGACACAAACATACACACACTCACATATAGCGTCTAACATGTGTTTCAAATTTATCAGACTGACAGACTTGGAGTGTGTACAAAAAGGGAATTCCTCTATCGGCACGCTCACTTTAGCTGCACATGTGCTCAGCAGCTGCTCCACACAAACACACAAGCAAGACGACAGAGGTGTTTTATGAAAAAAGGATGATAAACAGTAATTCTTAGGTCGTTCCACAGTGTCTCGTTCTGAGCATGGTCCTCCTGACCTTTCATCATGCTCTGAAAAAAGCCTCTAAAGAGCCACTGAGGAGGCTGCTGAGAGTGTGCCATATCAGGATAACACCCTTTCATGTTCCTCAGACATCACATCCTAAAACTCAATGGTGAATTGTTTACCCACTCTTAGTGTCTCAAAGGGTATGCACATGTGCTAGTTGCTCCCTTGAAGGTCAACTGCGTGTGATTGCAATGTGCTACATGAGCTCCAGAAGTGGTGAACTTGTTTGGCATGTAAATGCTGCATCAACATGTTTTTCTTTTTCCTGACTCTCTGTTTCTTTTGTTCCCCAGGATGTTGGAGTACTCACTAAACCTGCAAAACGTTAGCTTTTCAGCAGTGAGAACAGTTCGCGTGCTGAGACCGCTGAGAGCCATCAATCGGGTGCCAAGTGAGTGCAGTTTTCTCACCCTTTTCACACTAATTTTGACCTTGCCTCTGGGGTTTATTACAATTTGTCCTCTGATAGCTCAAGAACTTCGTTTTTCCCTGGAGACAGACACAATTTGGTTTTAAACTATTCCAGACTGCTCTGTTTAAAACCATAATAGTTACAAACAACAGATTTTGCATACTTTCACTCAAAATAATTTAGTTGTTTGTGGTGTGCTGGTATCAGAAACCTTTTTGATCAAATGTTGGTTTATTACCTGCCAATATATTTTCCATAGTAGCTATTACATGGTAAATCAAAAAAGGTAGAATATTGTTAATATTATAGGATGTATTTTAATAAAGTGATTCCGCATTTGTACCATATATACATTTACTACACAGTGATATATTTCTGAACTTTATTTTTGTTCCTTTTGATGAACATGTATCTGTATTTATTTTCCAAAAATTGGAGTACCACATAGGCAATTAAGGTTTATTTATTAATACTGCAGTGTCAGTCGACTAATGTGCATGTACAGTATATATTACCGCATGCTCCTATTATTCTCCTGAGTTAATGCGGCGTGTTAAGGAGTTCAACAGCCTGTGCCTCTGCAGTGGTGTGAAGGAAGCCCAGGTTGCTTTATTAGTGTCCTTTAGCTTCTCTGCATTGTTGGCTCTTTCATCTCTTTCACTTGGCAACACTCCACAGACTCTTTATGGGGTTTAGGCCAGCCCAGTTTCTTGGGCAATCTTGCTCAGCGATATTATGGACAATCAAGCAGGTCTCTGTACCTTCCTTGGTACGTCTGGATCTGATTCAGACTTTGGCAGTTTGAGCAGGGTCTAGTCATGCATAAAAATGAAATAATCATCTCTATAAAGCTTGACAGCAAAGGGAGGCATTAAGTGCTCCAACAGAGCTGACCGACACCAGTAGATGGCGTGACTCCCCAAACCATCACTGACTGGGAAAACTTCACACTGGTTCAGCAACAATGTGGATTTTACGTTTCTCCATTAAAACTTGAAAAAACAAACTGTACCTTCATCTAAAACAGAGGAGTTTAGACCGATGAGGAAAAGTTCCATTTTCTTCTTCTGCCTGGACATTTTTCAAAATACTATCAAAGATGTTCGTAGCATTGGCAACTTTTGGAAAGACTTGTTGGTACCCCTCATTTATTGAAAGAAATACTCACAATGGTCACAGAAGTAATCTGAATCAGGCAAAAGTAATAATAAATTAATATTCTATGAAAATGCACTATAAAAGTCATGCAATGCTTTCAACCATGCTTCAAATGAATAACAAACTAATAAACTAATGAAACAGGGCTGGAGAAAAATGATGTTATCGCTTGAAGTGACATGTAAAATCAAGGTCTCATAAGTTTGTGGGCATATATATGGGGCTAGAGATAGTCAATGTGCTGTTTGGTGACATGGTGTGTACCACACTCAACATGGACCAGAGAAGGCAAAGAAAAGAGCTGTCTCAAGAGATTTGAAAGAGGATTATAGACAAGCTTTTAAAAGTAAAGGCTATCTCCAAACAACTCAATGTTCTGAGAATACAGATGCGTATATTATTCAGAAATTTTAGATCCATGGCATTGTCGCCAACCTCCCTGAATGTGGCCAAATGAAGGACATTGGTGACAAATCAAAGAGAGGGATTATACGACTGCTGAAAGATGCAGTCTGGAAATAACACTGTTCAAGCCTGAAACAACTGGAGTCAAATAGTTGAGTTAACTCAGTATGCAGTTAGTTGCTCTAGGGTTGTCTTAATCACGTAATTATATGATTCAGGTATGCTGAACCAAAGGCACTTCTAAAGGTTGCAGGATACCGGCCCTCAGGAACTGGATATGCCTACCTCTGGCTTTTATAGTACCTGCTAAGATGAGCAGATGTCTCATTGCCAGTTACAGCAATCACCTGATTGCTTCTAAATGTTGCGCAACAAAATTAAGTTACGGGTGCCATCATTTTTGTCCAGGCCTGTTTTCTGAGTTTATTTTTTTAAACCACTCTGTTTAAGTGTGGTTGAAAAACAATGTCTGACTTTCATTTGCTTATTTTCATTGTAGTTTTATTTATTATTACTTTTGGTCAGATTTTATTTATTTCTGTGACTACATTGGGTCCTTATATTAAACGAGGGGTACCAACAATTTCGTCAACCTGTGTATGTGGATAGATGTAGTCTTCATTTTTAATAATTTCTTTTGTTTAATTGTAACACTGCCCGTGGTGTACTTTCTAATGAAACTTTGGAGGCCAAAAATTGATTATGGCTAAACGTGATGATTATGTACTGAAGGTTCATATACTCTGTGTAATAGCCTGAATGCTCAAATGTGTATTTTTCCTCAAATTAGTGTGAATTACAGAAATGAGCAAGGAATGAATCTCTAGTGCACACTGATGTTTAAATAAAACATGTCCATTTAATACAAGTCTAGCATTCCACAACTTTAATTCATCCCCTTTGTATAGAATCACCTGGTATTTCTAAGCTCCTAATTATGCCACTACAATCCATCAGGATCACTGCACACAAACTTCACAGGGAGCCTCAAGACGCGTGTGTTTGCATACCTACAGGTACATAGCCAGTGAATGTGACATCACCAAACTCCCTCACAGCTCTCTGAGTTGGCTGCTGATTAGGTAATCCCATCCTCCTGTCAATCAAGGCATTTTTTGCGGTCCAACACCCCTCATTAGGTGCATAAGCACACGGACAATCAGAATGTATGCAGTCATGCACACTGATTCACTCATTAGGTATCCAAGGATCCTCAAACCAATCACAGACCTAATTGTGGTGTTGAAGTGTGGCTGATATACCAATAGTAGGGGAAAAATGTCAGGAGTGGGACACTGGTGAGGCCGGGGCCTAGGATTGTTTATGTCTGCTGCCTCCCTGCCTGCCTACTGTTCCTTGCACACACACACTTTATACCTCATCAGATCCTGCAGAGAACCTGGCAGAACCCATCATGATTCTAGGGTGGGGATGTTTGTTGGGGAGCTTGAGCTATTTTAGGCTCACTTAACTACTTTTTTTTGCCCTGCTCTTGTTTTTCACTTTTCCATTAACCTCGTTGGGTAGGAAACAAATCTGAAAAAGGTCAAATCTGCAGTTTGCCCTTTTAAAGTTGACCAAGTACGCAAATAGAATTTTAACTGACTAATTGGTGCTCTCAAATAGCACAGAGACAGTCTGGAAAATTGTATTCAGAGCCCCTGTGTTTCACAAATCAACAGTTGATTAAAATGTGTTCCTTTGTGTCACAGATCCAGAAAGAACAAAAAAAAATAAATAATAATGATTTAACATGGGTGTTCAGGCAGGACTGAAGGAAAGGAAAGGCTGCTTAAACCCAGAGAAGTGCTCATTAGTATTTGGTAATTGACATCAAGCTTTTTTTCCATGCTTCACAATTATTAGCTTATTCACAGCTCTGCACTTAAATAACCTGACGGCTAATCATGTTTTTTTGTGAGTCAATGACGGCCATCATTACTTCAGTTTCCCCAAAATAATTTCACTGATTTGTTTATGTCATCTGCAACACCTACCACTGCTACCCCATTATTAGAACTATTCATGCATTGTACTTCTTGTATTTTATGAGAAATTTAGACCCGCTTAAGTACTTACTGCAAATCATTATAATGACAAGTGTATCCCAAGAATTTTATACTCAAGTGTTAGTAGAAATCTTTATGAGAATTAGATGTTTAAGGAGCAAAGATTTTTTGGTCATTTTTCTCTGAATGCAGTATATTTTCATCGATTAATAATTTTTCTATTTGTTATGTGGCATTTAAGAAATTTTATAGCCCTGGGTGATTTGAGGACAGCTATCAATGTGGTTCCTAGGCTAAATGCAGGGACAATATTACAGTAGCAGCCATTTAAAATGGCCCTTCCCAGTCAAACACCAGCCAAATGGCAGCCAACTTCCAGCCACTGGAGTGACCCCCTCCTTCTCCTGGGCATCCCCTTTTTGTATACCCTGACTCCAAAATCTCACTGAATGACAGAGTCTGAGCAGGAGATAGCACTTCTCTTTAGATCTTAAAGTCTACAAATCATGACATAAAGAATATTTTAGTACAAAGATTGATGTTTTAAAAAGGAATCTTAGGGATCCAAGCAAGGACCAGCAAAGGACCAGCCAAGGGCCCATCAAGGAAAGTGGGGAAATTTTGAATGAGAACTACTGTATATCCAAAAATATACAGTTTGTTATATAATGTGTTTTAACAAGCAACCATTAAAGAACATATTCTCCTAGAAGTAAGAATATATTAAACAAAAGTTTATCCTATTTATCAGATTGGGGAATCTGAATGCATCTAGACACCCTGTCCTTGATTGAATTGTAACAGAAAAAGGGCTGCATTTGAATGCTTGTTGCAGATTTTCCATTGTTATTTCTGAAAAGGTTTTCATTGTTGTTAGCCTCTCTATATTGGTAGGAGGAAATATTAAAATAAATGTTTAATCGCAGGGCTTAATTGGTTCATACTGTAATGATAAAATTATTTTGATTAATTCATGTTTTAATTTCTAGAATTTGGTGAGAAGTTTGTTAAAAAAGTGATTGGATCAATTTTGTGAGGCATTTCTGTATTCTGCACTTTAGTTACCTCTAAACTCAGTCAGCTTTGCCTTTAGGTGTGTTTTTTGCATCTCTGTTTCTTTTTTTTCTCTTGTTTGGAAAGTTAAAGCTTTGCATAGCATAAATTGATTTTAAATTATGTCATTAGTGGATCATTGCTGTTGCTTTTGAATCACGGTTCGTTGGTTTCTCCAGTGGTGTATACAGTAAGTTTGACATAAAGAATATAACACTTAAGAACCATTGTGCTTATATGGCGACAATTTTATCCAAAAGAATTTACAGTAAGCAAGCTTATCTTGAAATAGAATTGTTTATCCTACAGTGTTAAATGTGTAGAAAGATATTGTTAAAGTGCTATTTTCCCATACCATCATGGCATGAAAAGTTGGTCTGCATTAGTGTCAGGAGGGCATTAGGTTTAAAGAGTTTAAAAACGACTGATCTAAAATATTGACATTCCTGGAAACATACAGTTATTTGTCATTCATCAAGATAAAAAGCTGTGTGTCACTTTTTTAACTTTGGCTCTATTTCTTTTTATTTGCATATTTTTAGGCCTGAAACAATTAATCAGATTAATCGTGATTAATCCATTAAAGAAATAATCGGCAGCTGATTTAGTAATAAATTAATTGTTAACTGGAGTATAGAGACTCTAAAACATGAATTTTGGTGACGGAGCAGTAATTATACCAAAATTGTGAAGATATAGAAACATTTTGCATATAAGATTTTAAAAATGTTCGTCTGTCAATATACTCCATCCAGAACTCCTCAAGTGGAAAGGATTTTGTTTCATATAGTTTAATTTCGTAAGAAGTCTTCTTTAAGAAATTTTGGCAATCTGATTAACAAACGATGAATCCAAAAACTTATGGATAGATGAATCAATTTGCAAAATAATCGTTAGTTGTGCCCCTACATATTTTGTGATTTTATAGCAACTAGTATAAATCAAAATGAATGTAATTAATTGGATCAAATAGATTGTTATAGTATTTTTAAATAAGTTTTTTTTTTATATTTCTCTAAGGTTGAATGTATCCGTTTTACAGTAAGAAAAAAGGGGCAATTTCAGGAATAAACAAGAAATTAGACCAAAAAAGGAAGATAGCATTAGCTTTATATTTCATATTCTATACTCTCTAGAACATAAATATAACTTACAAAACATGACATAAAGTATTGGTGAGATTTTAACAGACTATGTACAAATTGCCTCATAAATATAAATACATTTAAAGCTACAGTGTGTAATTTTCAGCGACATCTAACGTCTAGACTGCAGCAACATGAACATCTCCCCCCCACCGCTTCTCCCCCCCAACAGTACGGCGAGCGTTACGGGACAAAATGTCTTCCACGACGTCCGCATCACCTACCTTCTCAAGTGATGAGGTTTGTTTACATAGATAATTTTACAGATAGTATTTATTAGTATCTATTGTAGTATTTAGTATCTATTGTTCAGTACCGTCTCAGTTCATCTCTCTCAACTTGCCGTAGTTACTTTCGAGCGTAATGGGCGATCTCGCAATCGCTAGTTTGTTGGCTCTGCGCTGCCGTAGCGCAAAGATGTCTGCCTCCATGGCTCCGAGACCCGCTCCTATGTAATTATAAACAACGAATTCTAAGGCAACGCAAATATTAAGGTTAAGAGGCTGAGCTCGTAGATGATGATAAATAACATAGTTATGTATAATATATTACATTTCTGACTGTATATCCCTGTAATTATTACACATTGTAGCTTTAATGCAACAAACACCCCAGAATCAGTGTGTAATTGTGTAGCTGTAAAAAAGATTACTATATTTTATACCTATAAAATTAAACAGTATTTACAAAGGAAGAGGTAATAAAACCAAGTAATTTTTTTGAGTATCTTCAAGAGCTATAAAGGAATCAAACTGTCCCACTGTGTAAGAGTTATAATAAGTTCTGAGAGGAATATAAACATGGTTACATATGGTTAATATGACACAAATTGTATATAAAAAAATGATCCATGCTGATCTGCATATGCTGGTTTTATTAGCCCTTGCACTTTCAAAGTCGGTGCGTTGAAATAGAGAGAAATCAGAAACACGCAGGCATTGGTATCTGAGGGAGCCCACCAAAATACTTTTACCAGATTTTGTGTTGTATTTGTTTTATTTTAGCCATAAAAGGATGCAGCAGTGTTGCAGGGGTTTATAGTAGCTTAACAGAGGTAACATGTTTTCTTTCCTGCATGTCTTCCACATTATCCAATTTGCTGTTAGCCGACTTACAAATAAAGGTAATTGGTGCCAAAAAGGCTAAAAGAAGTGGATCCGATATGTGTATTAGTAAAATAAAAGAGGATTCTGTATTTTTTGAAATGGTTTGCAAACAGATAGAAATTCTAAAAAAGCTGGATTTTCTCAGCATAACGGTGTCAAGAATATATAGGTTTTTTTCATCAGGGACAGAAAACAATTAAAAATTGATCAGAAAATTGATGGGCATAAACCTGGAGAAAACCAGGAAGAAAACCTGTTGGACGCTTAGGCAGTACTTTCTATCCTTCTGCAGTGCAAAAGTTATAGACGAAAAGCTCAGATCTAAGGCCATTTGACTCATAGTCTAGACTTAAATTCAAATGCTGGTCTTTTCCAGATTTATAAATTAAAATTAAATAAGCTTGAGTTAATTTAACAAGATAACTTTCAGCAATTAAATATTAATTGGTTTAGAAGATACTGTTTAGATATTCAAGGGAAACTTTTCATGCGTTTATTCTAAAAAGAATTAAAAGTATTGTGTCATTTACTGCCTCTGCACTACTTTGGATCGATCTACAATATTAAAAACAGACAAAATACCATCCATCCATCCATTTTCCATCACGCTTTATCTAAGATGGGGTGCTGGTGCCTCTCCCTAGCTGTTAATGGGCGAGAGGCGGGGTCCAGCCTGGACAGGTCGCCAGGAAACAAATTTACCTAAGAGTCATGTTTTTGGACTGTGGGAGGAAGCCGGAGTAACTGGAGAGAACCCACGCATGCTCAGGGAGAACATGCAAACTCAATGCAGAAATACCCTGGGCTGGGAATCAAACCTTCTTGCTGCAAGGCACCAGTGCTACCCACTGACCCACTAAGCAGCACCACACAAAATACAAAATACAAAATTTTTTTATCTACTGTCTTCATCAGATGGAATGTGGGTCATGGAGTTTGTCTCAGTTAAACAGGAGGCACTTCAGTCCAACTGGTATATCTTGCACTTCGTTTAAATATCTCTGAGGCACTTAATGGCACCAGAGTGGCTACTGTTGCTCAGTCAGTCACTTATTTTACAATACAGTTCCCATGCAACAGTCTGATTAAGTGTAAAGTATGTAAACCACATTTCTTTCTCAGCAGTAGTGTGAAGAGAAACAGATCAACAATGGCCTATATTCACCAATTCATGATTACTATCGCTAATCTATTTTGTCCTAACCCGGATCAGGAGATGAGCAAACTGTTCATGTTTTTTTCAGTGATATGTCCTTTATCGAAAGCTCAGCACATCTTAATTTGCTCTTTCAAGGTCTACATGAAAATAGAAAGGCTCATCTTAAAACATAATGACACTTCCTCATACTGGCTTAAGCAAACAAATCGTTCCTAGGCTGGTGTCCATGTCCTGGACTCTGGCGAAGATTGATGCACTCACTTGGCAGTCCTGCCAGTGAAAGTGACAGGTACATTACACACTATTCTTTTGACCAGCTGCCAACAAACACAAAAAACAAGACTCTCACACTGTGTCAGCAGCACATCTCTCACGGATAGTCTGCCACAGGATTGTCCATTACCCTTACTTCCAATATGGGTCTACAGGGACCTTGTACCAGAGCTGTCAGCGGCTATATTACTGCTAACATCACACTTTGTAACATGCTTTTGTGTTGGCCTTTATATTCAAACGCAGCGGCTTTTGTTGTGGCAGGTGAAGGTCTAGATCCATGAAAGTAATTAAACTGCCACTTTGGTCATGATATGCTTTGATTTTGTTATACTTCAAGATACAAAAACTATATACATATATATATGTATATATGCTAAGTATGCTAAGTATGCAAAATGCAGCGCTATAAGAAAATATTTTTTTCTGTCCTTTTTTCTTTATTTCAGTACTGGACTCATTGGTGTGCTTGTTTTCAAATTCCATCTATATATAACTGAAATGTATTTGAATTGAAAGTCATCAGAATATTCTTATACTAGAAGAGCAAATCCAAAGTTCTTCAATGAACAGAGTAGGGCTGAAACAATTAATCTGATTAATAATGATTAGTCAATTATTGAAATAATCTTCAACTAATTTAGGGATCGATTAATCCTTAACTGGAGCACAGAGACTGTAACATATGCCTTTAGCTGACAGAGCAACCCTTTTTGCATTTAAGATAAAAAAAAAAAAAAAAAAAAAAAAAACGTTTTTGTCTATCAACATCATCTATTCAGAATTCCTCAAGTGGGAAAGTTTTAGTTTCACCTGTTTTAATTTCATAAAAAAATCTTTTTCAGGGGAGCTTTGGCTATTTGATTATTAATCTAAAAAATAATCAACAAAATAATCGATTTGCAAAATAATCATTAGTTGCAGTGCTAGAACAGAGTTTAGAGCTGCAGACCTCTAAATCATTTGTTTTCCCTTATCTGTGTGACACAGAGATCCAGGAAACATCTGGTACAGCTAGGTCCTAGGTCCTACAGGCCTTCTCAAAGTGTCGATAAAAGGAGTAATCAACTCCTTTCTATAGTCTTCTGCTTATTAAAGAGCAGTTGTACTTGTAGACGTTCCCGAGGTGCTGTGAGGTTAGAAGACCTCTCTTTTTTCAATCAGTTTTTAGTCTCCTTCAAGTCAAAGGCAGTTTCTGGCACTGCCCCAGGATGACATAAAAGTGGCTTTTATCTGAAAATGAGCTCGACCATCCTACATAATAGTCTCCTTTTCAGCTTCTTTTGAACCATCACAAGTACTGGGAGAACAGGTAAGAATCCATGCCCTGGGATCCAGGATTTTCATGTTGACTATAATCATAAGATTATAGTCAACATGAAAACTCTGGATCTTCTTCTTTTTCTTCTTCTTCTTTCTGCAAAGCACCATTACTAAAACATGCTGCCTAAACGGAAAAATGTAAGCTAAAGTAAAAAATAAAATACAATAAAACCCATCGGCATTTATGCAGTGATAGACGGTTGCTTTGTTGAAGATTTGTTTCCAAAAAACTAAAAAAAGGTAATAATCCATGGCAACAGTTGATTAACTTCATGAAAAATTAAAAAGCAGTCAGCCAACTCCTCATCACCCATTATTCCTGTCTTCTTTTTAATATATAGGGTTATTACCCTCCCTTCTTGTTATCTTGGTGTGGAACTACTGGCGCAGAAGATGTCACCATCTACTCTGCAAAAATGTGAAGAGGACGCAGGTGTGGGCTGGCTTGCTATTCAGAAAGCCCATTAATGCACAGGAAAAAATTAAAACACAGGCTGTGCCAGACCTGACCTGGACAGGCAAATATAGGAAGTAGACCTAATCCACTAACAGATGGCTTCCAGATCACACACAGCAGTCAACCTGCTGTCCATGTTGGATTGGAGTGGCTGCCCACGAAGGGGTTGGAGAGGCCGCACAGTCAGAGTAGGAGATGATTGTTATTGAATATGAAATGTCGATCACTTGGAATGAGCTCACCATACAGGTCGTGATAGGTGCAGATGATTGATTCTCTCATCTACTAGACAAACAATGGCATTTGTTGTGTGTCTGTGTTGCAGAATGAAAAAATCATTTTATGGAGAGCCCTAGTCCAAATGATAAGTGGCTTGATGCCTTTATTTATAGCAACCGGTCTTAAAAGTCATTTTGGCAACACAAAGACATGTACAGTATGCTGAATGACAATCATCAATCCATTTACATCCTGCAAACATGTAATATTTAAAATCATATCAATGTGATTTTATAGACCTAACTATGCAGTTCTGATAGATTTGATCATTGGGATCAAGTGCAAGATATACCATTTACTCGTACTCTTCATCTTCTGCTTCATCCTGGATTGGGTCACAGGGGCAGCAGTCTCAGCATTCTCAGCAGAGACTTCAATTAGATGGAGCCAAAACAATTCAGCCTTCTCAAATATCAGTAACAGGCTGCTCAGTCGGTTCTTTATTTTTATTTGACATCAATTTACCTTCATCCATAGGGTATAATTTGGTCTTTAAAGCATGAAAGTATATTATATTCTCTACAGTGGTTTTAAAATGATTTAATACCTTTTAATAATTTTTTTAATCAACATTACTTTACTGTATTACTTCCAGATCCACTGTCAAATTATCAAATAAATCAAATAAATTGGTAGACGTTATAAACAGCAAGATGCTCATTGTTGTTCTTATTGAATGATTTTTCTTTTTCTAGGCAAAATGTCATAGTTATCCTTCTTCATTACATGGATACATTTTTTAAGTCTGTCAGCATAGTATAATATTCATATCATGCAGGTTTCTCTCCCATGAAGCCATTCAGTGTGTAGATGTTAATCCCAGCTTCTGTCATAAACTCTGACAGGGCTTAGCAGCATATCCCCGGATCAGCTAGCTGCACTAGGAGTCTGCTTACGAGGTGGGAACAGACGGAATGACTTATCATTGTAAACCCTGAGTTAGGTCTGGCACAGGGTACTGGCCTCCACATGTCTCTAAAAATGGGAATCAGTTCACAGGGTTTTGTTTGTTTGTGTTTTATAGATAAAATAAACCGAATTTTCATTTGTCAGCACTGATTTTATCTTATCTGAAGAACTCTCAACTGAAAATGCATATGTGATCAATTGTTTTAGATTTGAAGAAAGGGGGACAAGAGAGTAGTTCTCGTTAAAGCAAAAAAACAACCAAAAAAACAAAAAGGAAATGCTAATATTTAAAGCAAAGGCTACTTTTTTAAGTTTAGCATTTATTATTAGTATTTATTGGGGTAGGCTCTTTAATAGTAAAATATTAACTAGTCACAGAAGGACAAAATAAAACACTTGCTACACTCTGCTGGGCCTTCCTGTTATCTGTTTGATTTTGTGCTTTCTTTTGTTCTCTCAACCTGAAAGGCAATATACATGCTGTAAATCTTTCTAATTTACTAAATTCTAACAAAATTCCATAGATGTTTTTTTTTCTTTTTGAACCTGATAAACCCTTTTTACAAGAACAAATTACAGCTTTTTTAGATATGGGTGGGCTGTGCAAAAGATTTCTATCAATATTAGACTCTGTAGTAGGATCAAACCTTTGTCTAATTAAAAGACATCAACTAGCGACTTCTACTGTCATTTTTGGGGGACTGGTGGTTAGAGCAGAGAGGTTAGGTCCTGAGGTTGTGAGTTCAAAACCCAATCCAGCAGACTTCCACTCTGGGTACCTGAGCAAAGGGAAAGCACGGGGCCACGGCTACCATCACTGGGTCTGATTTGGTCGCTCCGTCCCATGCTGGCTCCCTCTCCCCATCTGCCGGAGTTTTTGGACCAGCCCCGGAACTGGCGAGTCGGTTCTGTTTCTTTGAAGTAGAACAAAATCCCGGACGGTTTTGTAATTCCCCCTGGACATTTTTTTATTTATGAAAAGTAGGACATGTCCTGGAATAAGCCGACATCTAGTCACTCTCTACCATATCAACAATTTCATGTTTCAGTGAGTGCTTGTTGCCATGATGCAGCTTTGCTCAGCAGCTTTGCATGTTGTGAACCAACCAATCAGCGCACAGCTCATCTAAATATTCACCAGCAACAAATACCCTATATAATCGTTCTATGACCCCTTTAAATGCAGACAGTTAAATTCATTAAGCTGTATTTGTGACAGTGTAATGGCAATAAAACAATGAAAAGAAAGTCAAATAAAATTTCAACTTATCACCATGACTTGCTACTATTTATGCAAACCAGCTTGTTCTCCTTATTGTGCAGCATTTCTTAAAGGTATTGTGGAGGATTTTCGGGAATTTTTAAAAGACCCGCCCTCTCCTTTAAAAAAAAATGCACATGCACCACATTCCAGAGAGGGAACGCCTATTGGAAAATAGTTTGCAAAACTTTACCTGCCGAGTAGAAACTTTGCAACCGATGCATCAGTGGGAAGCTTGACCAGTGCTTCAAGTGTACTCCATTGTGAGAAAGAACCTCTCAAAAACACTCTGGTCTTGTTTCTCTTATGACCCCCTGCCATTTTCAAAGAACCGTGGTTCAGAAAGGTGAGCTTCACGAACTGGCTGAAACCGTAGCTCACCACACATATACACCTGAACGTGAGCATTCGCACAATAGCATAGCTCCTAGTCAAAAGCCAGCCGAATGGCAGCCAATTTCCAGCCACTGGTGTGAACCCCTCCTTCTCCTGGGCATGCATATTTTTTTTACACTGACTCCACCCTTTCACTGAATTGCAGAGTCTGACCAAGAGATTAAACTTCTCTTTAGATGTTAATATCCACAAATCATGACAAAATATTTTAGTACAAAGATTGATGTTTAAAAGGGGACCAGTCAAGGGCCTATAAAGGAAAGTGTTAAATTTTTAAATGGCTACTACTGTAGGAGGGTCTTACGTAAACATATCACCAGAATGATTGACAATAAGGAGAACAAGTTATTTTGATGATCCAGCCGAAAAAAGAAAATCCTCCACTATATCTTTAAGATCTTCATATCAGGCTAAAAGGATAAAAAAAAATACTTTTACCACTTTTTCTTATTCTTAAGGTTGTGTAATTGCGTACTCCCTTCAGCCAGTGAAGGAAAGTGCTAAATAATGTTAAACTGTCTGACACAAGTTGGATGAACCCAGATTCAGTGTTTTCAAACCCCTCGAATGTCATTCAAGAGTTATGGTGGGGATTTTGTTTTTCACCCTTGTCCATCTTCCACCCTGCTAAGATTTGGGCATCTTGGATCTTTTCCTTTGAGAGAACATAAGAGACATGAAAGGCGCAATACAACATGTGATGTCTCATTGCAAATACTTCACACTGTTGTTTATTCTCCTGTCCTTCAGCTGTGCCTTTATTTGCTTCTGTCCTACCTTTATCTACTTCCTGTCTCTGCCGTCAGTGTATCATTTGTTCTCTAGATCTGCAAATTCCCCATTGTTTATCTTGAAGTCTTCTAATTAAGTTTGGTCGCACAGTTGAAATAAAAAGTGTCAGAAAACACTAACAAAATCTCATGTAGTTTGGTCTGTGAGTCCCAGGAAGCTGTCATGCAAAAGTGATGCAATGTGGAGTCATGATAAAAAAAAATTGTTGCTTATTAAACTCTCTCATCAGATGGACATTAAAACAAACAAACTTTTTGTTTCTATGCAGATAGGCTCAGCTTTTTGATAGGGTTCTCCTAATGAAATGAGGTAAAGCTTAGAAAACTTGGATTCTTCTTCTTGGTTTCCCTCTTCCTTTGTTGCGTTGACTCATTGTTCCTCTCACGGTTGCTGTCAGCACAGGAGACACGATCTGTTGGGAATGACCTGGCCTCTCCAATTACCCAGAAAACCCCAGATCAGAAAAATGATCCTCATTATTGATGTCTGACTCACAAGGGCCACTGTAGCAGGAGACAGGAGAGAAGGGCAGAAAGTGACAGAAGAAGGAAAAGGGTGAGGAGAGAATAAGCAGTAACATGAAAAGAGAAAATTGGATAGGTTTAGGCAAGATGGATAGACAGAGAGCAGTATCTGTGCAGCACAGGGATACTGAGAGAGGTACAGTAGCAGAGGGATAGTGTAGGCGAGTGGGAGGTGTGAATGCGTGTTGTGAAAAACTTGAAGGAACAGTGTCCAGAACAGATGGATGTACAGCGATGAAAAAGCAGACCCATATACTTGCAGCTTTAATTCTGATTCTAGAATTCCTTCATTGCTAAAAAAAAATACATGTGATTCACTTGACCAAAGAATGGTGTAGTCCATAGAAATACACATTTTAATAAAAATTAAGACAGTAAACAATTACAGACTTATTATTTTGGAACATCACTCGGTTTAACATCCATAATAAGTAGTTTTACCTCACAGAAAGAAGGTTTGTGATTTAAATCCTTTACCTTTCAACGCTATTGCTTGTTGTTGCAATTTTATTGTCCAGGAATATATGTTGACTTTATTAAATCATTGCCTTCCCTCTCTTCACTTTATTGAATATTATCAAACTTGCTTCTGCAGGTTTTTTGGGACAGCTAACCACATAAGTGTCTCATCTCAAACAAAACTTTTGATACAAGATATTTGCATATACTGTTTAAAATTAAATAAAAATGGAAATATATTCTCCCACAGCTAAGTGGTAGTTTTGATTACCACTGATATTTATATTTACTAAGATGGAAAAAAGATTGAATTATGTTGTTTTATAACTTTATTTAAACTCTATAGGATTGAATACTTAGGAAATCCCAGATGATGATGTAATGGATTCTTATTTGGTTTATTAAAAAAAATGTGGGTTACACACATTCCAGCAGACCCATTTTAAAACATTACCTTGAATGGATTGCTTGAGACCATATAAAATTAAATCAGGCAAGATGTTACAAAGACAAATGTGGAGGAAAAAAAAAAGACTTGTTCAAACGTGTGTGCACTACCCCAGGTTTCACTTAAACAGGTTGCTAATTGCTTTAGATATCCTGACTTGTGGAATATTTTCCTGCTCAATGATTAGCTGAGTTTAGAGTACTTTGAGATTTCTCCTATAATTCTTTCATCAGAATCATAAACTGCTACAGTCTTTTTATTGAAGGCTGGAGATTGCTCAAAGTGTTGTGCTTTACTTTCAGGAGTCTGGGGCAAAACAAACTAAATGTTATAAGATAAACAAGGCAAAGTATGTGTAAAAGTAAATTATGAAAAATGTCCAATCAGGTTTATCTTATCTACACCTAGGTGCAATATTAGGCAGACATACTGCAATGACACTACATTCTTCAGATCTGCATTGTAAATATGGAGTTGATTCAAGACATGAGAATTACTATTAATTGGTATATCTACATCTCTATATAGGTCTATTTGGATCATGACCCTGAATTTAAGCTATTTAATTGAGCTTCCTCCATTGGGGGGTTGTTTATAGTTCCCTTCTACTTCTGAATTGGAGTTCCCCTAGGGAAGCAGATGCTTTATGATTTATTCATAATGTCAGCCTTAAAATGTTAGTCTTTGTCAGCAGAATAGGAGCAGTGTGTTTACCATTATGTGTGTACTGCATATAGATTTCTTTCTGACCAAATATATTGTGATCAAACTTTTTGAAAGACCATGGGGTCACCGTTTTCCACCAGCCTTGTGTTTAAATGAATCCCTGCTCCAATAAGTCTGTATCACAGAAAATAATAGCAATTTCCATTCTTTGCCTTACCTATAATAAAGTGCTTACTGGTTGACTCGCCAGATATCATTAATTTATCTAAAAAGGGGCTTGTCACATAGTAAATGTTATATAATGTCACTGTGCACCATGCTCAAAGGAGGTATTTGACATTGTCCTTGTCTCTTCACACAGGCATGCGCATCCTGGTGACCCTACTGCTGGACACACTGCCCATGCTGGGTAATGTGCTTTTACTTTGCTTCTTTGTCTTCTTCATCTTTGGTATCGTTGGTGTCCAGCTGTGGAAAGGCCTACTCAGAAACCGCTGTTTCATTGAAGAAAACTTCTCCTTGTGAGTTTTACTTTGTATATTTGTTTTGTAAAGAGTAGTGTATCATATACTGCAGTGGGAACTTTTGGCAGTGGGACCTATATGAACTCAGGATTCTGCCAAAAGTCTGTGCACCGAATAAATACTCCTACGAGCAGGTTTACTTTATACATGCACTAATAAAGTAGTCCTCATGTGCATGTTTAGTATGTTGCATGTGCAAAAGGTCTACCATGGAGCTCAAATGTATCACACACGTGTCTATTCCTTCTTTGGGCACGTGTGGTTTGATATCCGTTTTGTAGATGTCCTATAACCCTTTTTAATGGACACCCTATGTCAGAATCCACTATTTATCCAGACCATGTTATATCTAATGATGCCTTTGCTTACCAACTTCCAACCCCTTTTGTACGTTCACACCTAAAGTGGCAGAGGCAGCAAAAGCAGCTAGTTTACATGCAAAGTCAATGGTTGATGGACATCAAGGTGCAGCAAAAGGTCCCGCAGCGCGTCTGAGCAGCTGAAGCAGCATGTCGTGAGCTTCTGAGCATCTGATCAGAAGCAGCAGAAGCTGGGGTTGGAAAAATTTAACTTTTGCTGCTCAATGTGCCACATCAAGCAATCAGAGAAGCTGATCTGGGGGCTGGGAGGGAGACAGACACATCGCTGATGATGCAGAGTGCTATGATCACTCCTCTGAAACTGTTTATTAAGACCTAAATTAACTTAAAATGCCAAAATCTGCCAGTAAAACATGTTAGCTTTTATTATCCTGGTGCCTGCAATTTGGATTACGTACACGAAAAACACCTTCCAGCCATAGGTATATGGGGTCTGGGTTGCTCCGACAGCTAAATAATATTTGAAGGCAGGATGGTAATCTTGATGAACTGACTACAAAGATGAAATTTTCAGGTGGACATTCTCACTTAAAAACATTTCAATCTGAAAAACTCACACGAAAAGACCATTAGGTAGATGAAGTTGGTCAGTCTGTAAACGGCTGGTTAGTGTGACAGTATGCTGAGCTTTATCGGGAGATCCAGTGAATTGCATGAGCTGATACTAGAGCTTTACTAAGGGACCTGGAAGATGGAAGTCCAGTTGGAAAACACATGTTGAGAGAACCTGTCCATGATGAGCAAGCAGGAAGCTAGTGGAGAGGAAAAACTCCCTGTTGGGAAGAAACCTCTGGCAGAACCAGGCTCAACATGGCAGTCTTCTGCCAGACCGGTTAAGATGAGAAAGGGAATGCAGAAAGAGTCCGGGAGGAATGAGACTCTGATGAAGTTTTAGCTACGATGGTGGAGGAGGGGCTGGAGGTTGGTTGAAACGGTATCATCTGAATAAAGTCACACAGCGCATCCGCCACCTGCGCACAGGAGCAGACAAGTGCGTATCGGAGGCCTTTTAAGATGAACTTTGGATGCTGATTGGCTTTCGTGGAGGTATGGTTCAAAGCTGATTGGCTGTGTTGCAGGTGGATGTAGGAAAGTAATGAGTTTCTTCAGTTGAACTCTCGTCTAGGCTCCATTAAAACTACTTTTTACCCCCTGATCACAGCAAATATAGCTGCCATTGTTACAGGCAAAGTATGCATAGAATAGCTCCGCCCAACATGCATCAGACCCACATTTTTAGTGTGCAGCTAGAGCAGCAAAGATGCTTAGCTGTGCATCAGAACTAAACTTGTACAAGCATAAAAAATTTAGCAGTACGTTCATTTTTGCTGCCTCTGCTGCTTTAGGTGTGAACGTAGCATGACAGAGATGCTGTCATGCTACATCAGAAATGCCTGATGGCTGAGGTTGCAACGCTAGTAGGTAGTAGAGTACAGCCTCAAGTGGTCGGATTTCCCGAAAAGTAGCCAATCACAGGCGGGTTGCTTTGTCAGATGTGACACTTTCAAGGTCACAAAAGATGACACAAGTGCACAGAAACAGGTCTACACATGAGTAGGTAGGAGGCTGCATGCGGGAGGAACAATAACTCCTGTGGGACATTCTTGGGCCCCATGGTACTCTATTTGCGCATCCAACATGTTAAACATGTGCATGAGGAAGAGGCAATGAGCATCTGTATGAAGTAAAGCTGCTTGTAGGAATATTTATTGCGTGTGTGGACTTTTGGCTGATCCTGACACCATAAAAAGATTTATAATATTTTCCATTCAATTGGAAAAGTGGATAAAAAGACTTCCACTGACTAATAATCTTTGCTGCAGCTATGCATTGCTAGTGCTTTACATGAGTGTGTTCTCCTTCTTCATTTTCAGACAATATTTTTTGTCACAGTAACTTAACATGTTGAATCTCAGTGGTGAAAGATAAAGTTGTATAACATTCCAAACAAATGCCTATTTTCATCCAGGAATAACAAATGTAAAGCTAGTTTTCAGTTAAACAGTGAAGCATTGATTGCAAATCTTATCGGAATTATTTATTGGAGCCACTATGCATTTAACACCTTAACCATCAACAATAAGAAGAGGAAACTTTATGCATATAGCAGCAAAATCACTGAGTGCTTCAAGAAACACTCCAAGCTCCATGGAGTGACACAGCAAAATTGAAAATAAAATGTAATAAAACATAAAACAAACCAATCAACGCCCAGCTAACCAAAGGCTTGAGTAAATAGAAAAGTTTGAAACTTAGGCCAAAAATCCAAACCCAGGAGGTTCAGGCATGCAAGAACCACATCAACTCAGTGAGAATAAACATCAAGTTAACAAAAGAAGCCACTAAATATAAAATGGTACTCTTTTTTGACCATACTTTGCATATTTATGACAATGGAACTTAATACTGAGGTTTACCGGAAATCAACACATGCAGACCAACATCTCTATTAGTCACACTCATATACAAGCCCATTGGAAAATCACCCATTGGAATACAAGCTTTTGTTATGAGAACTCTGAGTTACTGGGCTGACAGCATCCCCTCAGCCGCAAAGGAGAAATCCATCCAAGCTAAATAAATTTGAAGGAAGAACACACTCCGTCTAACACAGAAGAGAAAAGCAGAGGAATGCAAAACCATTGTAATTTAGGAGAATTTCAAATCAAACACTAAGGCAAAAAAAGTGGTTCATCTTAAAAACAGAACATCCAAAACAAAGCTGAACGGTTTTGTTTATGCAGTTCACTTGAGCTCGGACTGTTTGGACTCCAACATTAGAGAAACTGGGCAACTAACAATGAAAAGAGTGAGCAGCTCTGAGCGAAATTCACCTGCACACTTGCACCTAAAAGACACACCTTTGACATCCAAAATGTTTGAGAGAGAGAGGACAGGTGGTTTGAGAGGTGTGAAGGAAGCATCTTTGTTAAAAAGGAAATTAAATCAATGAAATGGGTGGGAAGTTGATTAGGCTTTCAGCTTCCAAGAATAGACAATTATATCTTGGAACCTAATCCAAAGAAAGTACACTAGCAGTCCCCTCATGATTCAAATGGATAAACACATAGTGGATACAACACATCAAACCACAAATGTCCAGGAGGACAGCAGTTACGTCAGTTGTATCTAACCTGGAATGTGCATAAATAAAAAGGCCTCCTCAGCGCTTCATCAGCATCCCAAATACTTGTTGCTGAATTGCAAGCTGATAGAACTGGCAAAGACCCCTTGAAATGTTTTCAGAAAAACTGTGAGGAAGTCAGGACTGTGGCAGGCCATTTTTACATTTATAACCTAGTGTCATGATCGGCAGGATTTCTAGCCCAAATCCAGAGCACACACACAGAGGCAGAGGAAAAAGTCCAAAGGTTTATTGATTACAGACAGGGTTGTTCCTGGAAGACAAAGAGGACAAACAGGTTAGATTCAGGTTCAGGTTCCAGGGGAAGTCAGAGAGTCAGACATGCAGGCTGGCTCAGGCTTGCAGACCAAAACTGGATCAACAAATCGGCTCAGAGTGAAGTTCTCTTCCAGCTTATGTAGGAACCTTAATGAGCTGATGGGGAACAGCTGCTACAGATGAGCACAAGCTCTCAGGAGAGGATCTACGGCGCCCTCTGGTGGGCAAGCCTCTAGATCCTGACAGACAGCAGAACCCCTCAGAAAGGGATCCACGTCGCCCTCTGGAGGGCAAACCTCTGGATCCCAACAGCTAGGATGATTATGTATTTAAATATCTCAAATGCATTTTTCCTAGCCAACATCAACATTTCAGTCATCTAAAATTACCTATCTGAAATGAGCATTTCAGATATCCTAAATGTCATTTTTGCTAGTACAAATGACGCCACGTTTCTCATCCATGTGTATCGGGCTTTTATTTCCAGATAATTGAAATAACATTCTTCCTATCAAAGTAAACCATCTGCATATCTAAAACAGTCCTGTTGACGATGAACTCTAATTTTAGATCTTTATAATTCAGTTCATACCAATCATGATGACTATTTCAGATATCAAAAAAGGATAAAACATTCTAGATATCCAAATATCCAATTCTGGCATACAAAAAAATATTGGTACTACTATAAATCTAGTTTAAGTTATCAACTACTAATTATATGACCAGCTAAATTGGAATTCTAGAGACGGTTAGGGTTACAGTAGAAAGCACTAAGCCATTATTCCTAGTCAGAATTGTAATTATAAGAAATTACCTCTTCAGAATATTTTTGAACAGCAACAAATTTTACAGTTGTACAAAAGCTAATTTTTGTCTACAGCTATCAACACCTGCAACAACTTGATGTGAAAAAAGCAAAACAAAATCCTTATGAGTTACTGCAACATTTATTTTTTCCCTCTGGGATTAAAAACATATTTTTTTTATTTGAATTGAAATGACCTCAACTGGTTTGAGTTATGTGGTATTACATTTTTACTAGTCAGAACACCATTTCAGATGTCTACAAATATTTACAAATTTTAAGTGGCTGTTTAACATACATAACATTTTGCTTGAATGGATATGTATTTCAGATATCTTTTATAGAATCCCCCCTATCTAAAATGAGCATTGCAGATCTCCAAAACTTATTTTACTCCTGTCTAAAGTATACATTCTTGATGTCTAAAAATGATTTCCGATCTCCATGATCCCATTATTACTGGTCATAATTTTTATTTCAGATATAGATAATCAATCTGAGACTCAATTTATAAAAAACCTCAGTTTTATTGTTTTTTTTGTAAGATTTTGGTTTCATTTCACCTTATAAATACATTTTGGCTTTAATTAAAAGTGTTTAACTCTGACTTTTTTAGGGATTTGTATAATTTTAAATTAATTGTAGATACAGTCGAAACCTTTGAAATCCCTGGACCCCATGAAATCTGTTATAAACCATTCAAACTTTAAAAAACCATGGGAACAGCTAGAGAAGAGACACTAAAGACATCTCAACATCACAGGAAATTCTTAAAACTTGCTGAAAATAATTAGAAACCACTTGAAATGCTGAAAATCCATGAAAATGCTAGTAAGCACTAGTGAAATTTCATTAGTTCAAAATACTTGGAAACATTAGAACCCAGTGACATTTCTTTCCCTTATGAAAATCACCCCACAGCAGGATGCTGCAGCCAACATTTTTTCACATAAATTCTGTGTTTACGATAAAATAGATATTTCCCCTCACATTTTACATATAGGCCTAAAACTTCAAACTTTATTTGGCCAAAATTCTTGCTTCAATATATCTCTTTTGCCCCATAAAAGTAAGTTTCTTGCATAATGGAGGAAAAAAAAATCAATGGGACAACTTTTTCTGAGGTACTGGATACATCTATGGCTTTATCGTGATTTTTATTGAAATCACCACCTAAAAGTAAGTCTGCACGATGTCAAAGTAACTCCAACCTTCTTTTAAACTGGGTCATGCACAATAGTCTGTGAGGATACTGACTCACTGCCTCATTTCAGTGATGAATGGACGAACAAGACAGGTTCTGGAATAGTAAAAAAGGCCCTGGATGGACTATGCTCCTGTATGTGGTACATCGGTTCCCATAACTTATTCATGTAGCCCAAGTCATCTCAGGATCATTACTCTCTATAGGATTGATGACACCTCACATCTGTAATTTAAGTTCATGCATTATGCCTTGGGGGAAGACATGATTTTTGTCATCATAGTCAGTTTTTGTGACTACGCAATGGTACCTGGAACGTTTGTGTTTTATAAATGGAAGACTGTTTAAGCTTTAGTCTCTACTAAAATAACTGTTTTAAACTCTTTAACAATTCACTTCATATCAGCGCAACATATTCTAAAACTTTAGCAATAGCTGTCAGACACATTTATAGCTTATTTTTCCAATCTGATTAGGAGCATTTGAGATTACTTCTGAAGATTTGCATCCCTTCTTGCTTCCCAGGCTGTGATAAATAGATGGTTTGCCTCACCGAACTCATCAGGCATAAAAGTGTTCTGGCAGATCACCTTAACGTGTGAAACAGCTTTTAAGAAAGAGAGTGAGAAGTGGTCCCAAAGTGAAAACAGATTGGTCTGGTCCCCCAAAAAGTGTGACTGTGCTTTGCAATTAATAAAGGCTGCCAGCTGAAGGGGTGCTGACAGATGAGCCAGATATAACACAAATGCCAGACACATTTCCTCTCTTCCAGATGGAAGAGTGCTATGTAACAGATATGCCAACAGGTGCCATGGCACCAAATATGTTTTTGGATTCAAATCCCTCAAAAGACATACGGGTCTCTGCAGGTACTTGGCCCTTTGAGTTAGCTTAGTCTAAAACTATAAACAGACAAATACAATAAAAGCTCTAATAAATTGTTGTTAAGAGCCACATTAGGACACATTGGGATACTATTACTAGCAACTATTGGAATGGTTTTGGACCAACAAAATATTCAAATTATTTCAAAATAGACTAAGCTTTTTGGAACTTCAGGTTTAAATACATTAATAGTGTGTATCAGAAATACTAAAATCAAACAGTTTCAGTAACACCTCAGAAAATATGACACTTATTTGCTATCAAATGTCCTACGTTGGGTGTATCAAATTGGCTATAAATGATAACTTTGCAACCACCCTGTTTTACTTTGAAGCTTATGAAAAGCTTTCAAGTTTAGATTTGAGTAATCTCTTTTTGCATCCTTTATGTGCTACTAGTTGGTAGCACACAGGATTCACTAAGGTTCTACTGATCAGCCTTCCTCTTTGGAAATTCTTTTTTTTTTTGCTATTATAAATCCATACTTATGGATTTTTTAAAACATGGTTCAACAAGAATCTTGTTTTTGTTTTAATTGTTAATCATATGATACATAAATGTATCGTAATTATTTCTTTTCAGTCTAAAGTATTTAACATTAACATTTAAATTTAGCAGACAACAGGCTGTTTACCGTTATTAGAGGCTATCGTTGGCAGGTTACTGTCAGCACAGTGTTTAGAAGTAATACATTTTTTGTTCTAAGAGTATCAATGAGATAGCAGATACCCAGTATTAAAAAAAGTATTTGCTCACCTGGCATTCCAATCACTTCAATGATCACAGGTGTACAAAGCTAAACACCTAGGCATGCAAACTGCTGTCACAAACATTTTTAAAATAATGAGTCACTTTTAGGGGGTCAGTGAATTCAAACAGGAACTGCAACAAATCTAGTTATGAACTGTCCACTCTCCTAAATATTGAGTGGCCTTCAGATTAGCTCAAGAACAGAGGGCTTCATGGAATGCGTTTCCCTCGTCAAACACCTGCATCCAAGCCATACTTTACTAAGTATAATGCAAAAAGTGGCATAAAATACACCACCACTGGACTCTAAAGTTGTGGAGATACCTTTTCTTGAGGTACAAATCATACTTCTCTATCTAGAAATCTGATGGCTGAGATTAGGTTTGGCGGTTGCCACAAGCACAGTACTTGTCTGACTGCATTTTTCCAACTATTAAATTTGGTGGAAGTGGAATATGGTGTAGTGTTGTTCATCAGGAGCTGGACTTGGCCCTTAGTTCAAATGAAAGGACCTCTGAATGCTTCAGCATTACAAGACGTTTTAGACAACCCAACTTTGTGGTTACAGTTTGGAGCTTCCTGCTTCAATATAACTATGCACCAAGCACAAAGCATTATCAGACATGGATGGTAGAGTTTAATGTGGATGAACTTGACTGTCCTGTACAGAGTACTGAGCTGAACCTGATAGAACACTTGTTGGATGAAATAGAGACTGAGAGTCAGGCCTTCTGATCCAACATAAGTGTGTGACATCACAAATGCATCTCTAGAAGAATGGTGAAATGTCTAACAACCTCCTAAACCTTGCGAATGTCCTTCCCAGAAAGATTATATGTGAGTCAAGGCAGGTGAGCAAATACTTTTGGCAATGTAGTATAAACTGAATTAAAGCTGGTTGTGGCTTATTCAATGCTAATAAAAATGAGTGTTTTAAAAATGTTTGTAAATTAGTTAAATTTGCACCTTGCATTAATTATGAAGCTACAGGCAGTATTGGAAGCTCAATTGCATTTATTTGAAGGAAAGCTGTAAAATTGTGTTAACTGGTGGATCACTTCTTGACATTGGGATTGTTGTAATAATTGTTTTCTTAATCTATACAACTTAATAACTACTTCATTGTTTTTAGAATAAGAGTATCAGACGAAGATGAACAGATTCACTTTTTTACCCAGTGTTACTTCACCAGAATAAAAACCCAACCGCATTAACGGCTGATAGTGATTTAGTTACACACAATACCTCAAAATGCTCTTAGAGTTTTATTTAAAATCACACGCTGCATTTCTACATCTCTCCTCACCATTTTTAAAATAATGCTTCTTTACCCCTAAGAACAAGGAACACATTAACAAGAAAATGTACCACAATTATTGTAACTTAAAAGATTTAGCACAGCAATCTTTTTTTTCTTTTCCACATTAATATAGATTCTCATCCAGATGTTAGATGGCAAAGTGCAATCCTAAAACTTTTCTAAAAGGCATTTTAACTAGTGTTGCGCCGATGCCATTTTTTTTGCCCCGATACTGATACCCGATACCTGGCTGTGCAGTATAGGCCGATACCGATACCATAATAATGTAAAATAATTGCCATCATGGCTTTATCAAGCTGCTGCCTACCTTTGTGAAGCAGGAAAAAATCTAATACAAAGTGAATCCAGTTGAACTTTTTATTGCCTACCAGGAGTGGATGACAATAGTTGAATAAACTTATAGCTCTCAAAATGGTATCGGTCCCCTATTTGTTGGTACTCGCCGATACCGATACCACCATTTTAGGGCAGTATCGGGGCCCCGTCCGATACTGGTATCGGTATCTGTTCAACACTAATTTTAACCTCTCTTATGTATTAAAAAACAGGGTAGTATTATTTCTTTGGTTGAATGATTATCGAAAGCCATATAAAACAACAGGACCTACAGTAAATACATATCAAATGACCTTTGCTGTGTTGTCTTATGTCAGTTCACACCTGTAAGTAACTTTCACAACATTTTCTCCTTTTTTGCTTGCACAGCCCTCTGTCCCTGAACCTTGGAAATTATTACCAAACAGAGAATGATGATGAGAACCCCTTTATCTGCTCTATGGAGGGACACAACGGCATGAGGGAGTGCGACTCAGTTCCCAAGCTGTACGAGGCAGGCCAGCAGTGCACGCTAAATATTGACTCCTACAACAGCACAGATAACACCACCTGTGTGAACTGGAACCAGTACTACACCAATTGCTCTGCTGGCGACATAAACCCCTTTAAAAATGCTATCAATTTTGACAACATCTTCTATGCGTGGATAGCCATCTTTCAGGTATGGTAGCTGCTAAAAGCTGAGAATCATAAATTAAAAACTTGACTTAGATAAGGAGTTTTTCTTTTTTAATTGCATGTTCTGCAGTAGTAAGCTTGGTTTTGCTGATAACAAGATCTGTATACAAAGCCTAATTGCTCAGTGGTTGGTGCATCAGAGTGTTGCATACTTAGCATTCTATTACCACACAAGACAGAAAACTCTATAATTATTTTCTATCCTATATCTTAAAGGCCTTTTGTTGGACTTGTATTCTGTTTAATCTGGCGCCACCAGGTTTATTTAAGAGGACAAAAGCCAGATCTAAGATCGCAGCAAAAGTCTGTGTTTTGTGTCAAACAGCGAAGTCCGACAAGCTTTGCACAAATGAGCATTAATTGTTAGTATTTGAATATGTGCAGGTACAAAGCTGAATGTGCTGAGAGCAAAATCTCACAAAAATCATCAAATGCACTAATCATGGAGGCTTAGATTTGCAGTCACACAGAAAAACACAAAAAAGTGGAATAACACACTTCAGGCCTTTCCAACTTCGATGTAATGTTCTTAAAACGTGTCCAAATAAGGCTCAGTATTGTGTGTGGCCTCCACTTGCCTGTATGACCTCCCTACAACACCTGGGCATGCTCCTCATGAGGTGGTTGATGGTCTCCAGCGAGCTGTCCTCCCAGACCTGGACCAAAGCATCCGCCAACTCCTGGATAGTGCAATGTGATGTTGGTAGATGGATCGAGACATGATGATATCCTCAATCAGATTCAGATCTGGGGAACATGTGGGACAGTCCAAAGCTGCAATGCATTCATCTTGCAAGAACTGCTGACAGATTCTAGCCATATGAGGTCTAGCCTTATCCTGCATTAGGAGGAAACCAGGGCCTACCGCACTAGCATATGGTCACACAAGTGATCACAGGATCTCATGCCAGTACCTAATGGCAGTCATGCTACCTCTGACCAGCACATGGAGGGTTGTACAGAACTCCAAAGAATTACCACCAAACACATTTCCGACCAACAGCCAAACGGGTCATGCTGAATGATGTCGGTGTCTACAGATTCTGTCATGTCTTTAACATGTGCACAGTGCAGTGTGAACCTGATCTCATCTGTGAAAGGCACAGGGCACCAGTGGCGAATTTCCAATCCTCGTGTTCTCTGGCAAATGCCAAGCATGGTGTGCATGGTGTTTGGTCTTTGAGCACAACCCCCGTCTGTGGATATCGGGCCCTCATGCCATCCTCATGGAGTTGGTTGCTAACTGATTGTACTGACACATGCAAATTTTTAGCCTGCTGGAGGTCATTTTGCAGGGCTCTGGCAGTGCTCCCCCTGTTACCCTTGCACAAAGATGGAGGTAGCAAGCCTTTTGCAGCAAACCCTCTTGCCATAGTTCGCATGTACCATCCTGGGTGAGCTGCACTACCTGAGACACATGTGAGGATTGGAGAGTTCCCCTCATGCTACCTTGAGTTTGAAAGCACCACCGACATTCAAAAGTGACCAAAATATCAGTCAGAAAGAATTCTGAGAAGTAGTCTGTGGTCCCCACCTGCAACCACTCCTTTAATGAGTGTGTCTTGTTAGTTTCCAATCATTTTCACCTGCACAACAGCATGTGAAATTGATTGTGAATCAGTTTTGCTTCCTAAAAGGAGAGTTTGATTTCATCAGAAATTTGATTTGAATAAAGTCGTATTGCAATTTTTTCTTGTTCGCTTTATTTTTTGAGCTGTCTATTTGTTCATGTCCTCTTAAGTTTTGTCCAAACTCTGATTGTTTTTTTTTTACTATTCTTTGCCTTGTTAGGTGATCACTTTGGAGGGTTGGGTGGACATCATGTACTTTGTCATGGATGCCCACTCTTTCTACAACTTCATCTACTTTATCCTACTTATTATTGTAAGTGCTCTTTCAACATTGCTCAAAACTTCACCTACTGTACAGTCTCATAATTCACAATACTTGCAGATTTTAGGTAGATTTGTTTGTTTGTAACAGTTTGGAGCACTGTTGCCTTGCAGCAAGAAGATTCTGGCTTGGGGTCTTTCTGCATGGAGAACCCATGCATGTTCTGCCTGTGCATGCATGGGTTCTCTGGGGTTAATCTGGCTTCCCCCACCAGTCCAAAAACATGACTGTTAAGTCATGTTTTTTGGACTTGTGTCTCTGTTGCCATGTGACAGACTGGTGACCGGTCCAGGGTGTACCCAGCCAGTCAGAGATAGGCACCAACACCACCGTGACCCTGATGGAATAAACAGGAGAAAACGGATGGATGGAATTTTATTTTTTATACAATGCATGGCACTACACCTATAGTCCTGAAATGCATGCTTCATTGATGAAGCAGGTATTACACAATGGGTAGTTTTACCATTTGAGAAAATAAAGAACTAGAACATTTTGGCAGCCTTTGCTATCATTGAAAAAAACAAACAAAAACAAAAACAAAAAAACATTCACTATATAAAAAAATTAAATGCAGAATATAATTCTGACAGTACTGAAAAACTTATGATTAATAATGACTCTGTGATAGTACTTATTATTTAACTTTGCAGTTAACAGATCATGGGACTCCCTGGTGGTTATAACAAACAATGTCAGAATAACAATGTAATTTACCTCTCTCTACTTTCAGATCGGCTCGTTTTTCATGATCAACCTGTGCCTAGTGGTTATCGCAACTCAGTTCTCAGAAACCAAGCAGAGGGAGAGCCAGCTGATGAAAGAGCAACGTGTGCGTCACATGTCTAATGCCAGCACTTTGGCTTCTCAGTCTGAGCCAGGCTCCTGCTATGATGAGCTACTGAAGTACCTGGTTCACGTCATCCAAAAGGGGGCCAGGCAAGTGGCTGGTGTTTGTAGGGTCTTGGCCCGCCATGCAGGATTTAAGATTCCCGCATCACAACCATCTTCAGAGGCACAGCATAACAAGAGTCTGAGAAGGAGAAGAAAATCATCCAGACAAGGATCAGTGTTGGTTCACCATCATCATCATCACCACCACAATCACTACCATCTAGGTAATGGTAGCATCTGGGAGGAAGGGAGCATGAGATGTATGGAGGGAAGGGACATTGAAGCTGGGCCTCCCAAAGCAACCACAAACATTATTCCACTGGGTGTGGTAGCACCATCATCTGTGATATCCACAACCTCTGACTCAAATCTCACTGTGTTGGGAGCTGCTGATTCATCCTCAGGCTGCTGTGTGCTCAACACAGAGGCCTCTCCCTGCACTTTGTTTTCCACCAACAATCCAGTAGCCTCCCTGGCTCCAACCGCATCATCCAGAGCCATGAAGAGGAACTCTGTACCATTTGCTGCTCCTGGGCCTAAGAACTACCCAACCCTACAGACCAGGATCCAGGCAGAGTCCAGGCGAGGGAGTGTTGCTGCCAGCATTCGATCAAATCTGAGTTGTAACCTGAATATCTATCCCATACATCTGGACAGACAGCAATCATGCAATCCATCAGGTAAACATACATATAACTAGGAATGCATTTTAAGGCTTTTGATTGACTCTTAAATACCCCATCTCCTGTGCTTTCTCTGTTGGAATTTATTTAAAAAATTGGATGGTTTAAAGGTTATTAAAAACTATTGTCAGTTTTACTTTTAAATCAGATAGTCTAGTGCCTTGTAGTGCAAGTATGAGCTGCAAAACATCATGTCGTCATACACTCAGATTAAGTTCTGAACAGGTTGAGGTAAGAGTGGTTCAAGTTGCACGGAGGGTGATTATATTTAATGACCTCCTGATTGGCTGCAGCATTGTTTGTGAGAGTGAGTTATTAGTCATGCAGTACACAGCTTCCATCTTCATCAAGCTTTCTCAAACACACAATGTCTACAAATGTCATCTTCAAACAGTCACAATTGTAAATTTCTTCCGCAATAGGATTTTATCTCATTTCTCATTTGGTTGCAGCTCAGATCTCCCGCCAGCTGTCAGCTCATGAGCTCATCACCATGGACGCAGCTCGTCTGACCATGGACCCCGAGACCTGTCCTGATTGCGCAAAGGCACTGGCCAATGAGTCTGAGGGCTTTACAGAGGGCAACGAGACACAAGGCGACTCAGACAGTGATGGGGTACATGAGTACGAGGACCTCCGCCACAGGAACAGGAGAGACAGTCGGCAGCCCAGAAAGAAAAGGCGGAGGTTGGGGAAGACAGCAGCAAAGGTCGTCCACTTTTGGAGGCTGGCGTGTGCCACCTTTAAGAAGATTGTGGATAGTGATTACTTTGGTCGAGGGATTATGATTGCCATTCTTATAAACACTCTGAGCATGGGGATCGAGTACCATCAGCAGGTAGAGTAACATTACTTTTATCTGCTCCATATCAAGAGTTTCTTTTTGATGGTTGAACAAAGCCTACACTAGGAATACTGACAATAGGCAGATGGATAGAATATAATAAAACACTTACGAAGGTTATTAGATTTGGGTTCTACCTTTTGTGTTGTATGTCCCATATGCAAAGTAATTTTTAATCTATACAACTTAAAATAAGTCTTCACTCACTCATCCTTATTTACACAAGCCTAATTACAGCCCTTTAAGAGAGAAATTTGAAAGAGAAAAGAATATTGAGCAAATTGTCTGAAATTACTTTTGTTGCTCTATTTTCTTTTTATAATTATCTGTACTATATTCTCTCATCTTAAGTTAAAGGTATAAAGAAATGTATCACCCAAAATAATTTTTAGAAAAGGGTTGTGGTGTGCTAATATGAGGTCTAAATGTGCCTTGTATGAGCAGATGGGCTGAAAATCAAAACATGTGTGTGAGATGAGCTCTAATGCGTTCATCTATCCAAGAGTCTAAAGTATCCGTTCTTCTTTCTTGGTCTGAATGTCAAGCAAAGCTACTATTAGCTTTCTTTGAACAATAAGAAGAAATATGGCCCATAAAACAACAATAATGTGCTTACAATACTTTTGGCAGTCTTCACTTGTTAGCATCTGTAAAGGACATAGCATATGTAGGTACAAAGCTTCTAAAGGTGTGGGTGAGCCCCCTAAATGAATGCTTTTATTAGTTTTCCAACTATAAAGCCAAAAGGACTGATTTTTCCCCCAATATGTCTGTGGCATAATGTAAATGCTGTTCAGTTTAGATACAAGAAGCTGTGGAAAAATGAAACAATATTCAGATTAAATATTTCTCATTCAAAGGAGCAGTAAGATTACCTTGCAATTTTTTCTTCTGTTTGTTTCTTTTGGTGTAGTTCTGAAGAATCTTATTTTATTCAACTTGGAGCTTCGATTTTGAAATTACTCTTTATGGTAAATTTTTGACCTACAATATAAATTTTGGCACATTTTAATATCTATGTAATTTAGTTTAATTGCATTTTTTATACTTTTTAAAATCAAAAGGCAAAGTTTATGATGTTGTAGCCGATAGTATTCAATATTCTCCTGTGGTGGATATTGTATAACAGTCTGATGAAGAGGTTGCTTAGACCAGGGTTCCTTTACCCTTGGTCCTAAGGGCCCAATGTCCTACATGTTTAGGAGGTAATTAACAGGCTTTTACAGCAACTGCCAGTGAAGGTTGTCAGTCATCCAGGTCATAGCCATTCCGAAAAAAAGAAATGAAAAAGAATTCAATGGACTTTGTTTCCAAGTTTAAAGATGTTTCGCTTCCCATCCAGGATTCAAAATATCAGGAATAGCATTGAGTTCGAGGTTTTATACAGTAGCCCAACAAGGCCTTGTTTTTGTTTTGAAAACCTGCAAATTGGAACAGACGAAGGGGCCCATCCCTTTGAAATAGGGGTAATTTTGGCTTCTTTTGTTAGCCTGCACGGCCAAAAATCCCCTTTAACGAACCACCTTTCAGACACTCAGATGGGTATGGGGCATTACAGGCAAACAAAAGAAGCCAAATGACCCCCCATTCCAAAGGGATGGACCCCTTCGTCTGGAACTTAATTAACGAATGGTTCAGACAGATGATCATTATTTCTAGGTCCTGCTGGTCACTCTGCCTCCCCTGCAAAGTGCCTACACTTTCTTTGATATTTGTTGGAACTGTTGGGTAGCTACAGCCTATGGCGACAGTGGGCCACTGTGACAGCAAATCCCATAATGCTTTTTGAGAAGAGCTCTCCACGCAAAGCATTCTGGGATATATCGGTTAATCTAGTCTCCATAGAGGATCACTACTTTTTAAGATGCATTTTAGGATGCATTTTTTGAGTCCAGTACTTTTTAAGGAGAGACTCATCTTAAACATGAAGGATAGTGGGCCCTGAGGACCAGGGTTAAGAACTCCTGGCTTAGACTGTATTATCGCTTCAGTGTGCCATCAGGATTGGCAAAGGCTTTGTAACAAGCCGTTCATTTGAGTCAGCTGTGTTGGAGCAGGGATTCATCTAAAACCTGCAGGACAGTAGATCTTTAGGACCACGGTAGGACACCATTGGTGTAGATGACGAGCCTTTAAAACAATGTCTGAAGGTGAACGTAGCTACAAGCCAATGTCCTTTTTTAACTCTTAAAAAAGTGTTTTATCAATCATCCCATGGCTTTGGCTGTTACAGTCTATGTTCCCTGAACTGTGTTGTTTTTTTTGTAAAGAACATGAAGAACCTTACTAAGTGCTTGTTCTAGAGTGGAGAACCACAATATGTTTAAGGCTGTAAGGTTGGGTTAGGATTTTGGCATGTCTGACCTCAAGTAAAGTTAGGTAAAATGATTGAAGCAAGTGAGAAAAGTGTTTGTTGTATTGTTTACAAGTGTTGTTGTGCATCAGAATCCTGGAGAAAGGCCAGGTTTTCTAAGGTTACCTTCGGTTCTTGACCCAGTGCCCATAAACACTTCCAGATGGAAAGCACTCCAGGAGCAGGTTTTATAGCCTACTAGTCATCAGCGTTCTTCCAACCCTTTTTTCCCTGACTCTTTTTAAAGTTCCTCCTTCAGCTGTATTTTTTTTCTCTTCTCTTTCTGCTTTTTCCTTCTAATGCTTGTGCTTCTTCTATTCACATATTCATATCTTTTACTCCTTTTTTTACCCCTTAAATCTTTTTAACATTTTTCATACGCTTGGTAATGACCTTTTTGTTAGATAGATTTACTAAAGCCATGGTGAATGATAAGAGAAACCATGAATGCCTTTCTGAAAATATATTCTATTATCGAATGAATGGAGCTTCACATCACAAGATTCAAACATGGAGGTCAGACTCTGCATTTCTTACCTGACAAACACAAACTCTACTGTAGCCTGCATAGCCATTTAGAAAAGTCTGTGCTTTTGTCATGCACAAGTATGTCAAGAAGACGGGTCATCATTGAAGGTGGATTCCAAAGTTTTGGCTGTTCTAAAAAGAAAGCTCCTATCTAATTTGCTTTGTATCTTCCTGTTTAGAACTGTACTTTCCTCACTGAGGTATAGCGACTTCAACTGGAAAGTTAGCTAAACTCTCCATCATTCATGAACATGAAAGATTTGTTCCATCTTCACATTGAAACCAAATAAGATTAAATTATGTTACGAGAGTTAAACTAAAACAGAATCACCAATAAAAAAAT
Organism: Cyprinodon tularosa; assembly: GCF_016077235.1. Classification (NCBI taxonomy): domain Eukaryota; kingdom Metazoa; phylum Chordata; class Actinopteri; order Cyprinodontiformes; family Cyprinodontidae; genus Cyprinodon; species Cyprinodon tularosa. The sequence continues at coordinate 300,039 of NW_024038395.1, read as the reverse complement.
AAAATAAAAAAAATGGAATTACCTACACATGAAGTACCATTTACTGTGCTAATAAAGTTAAGTGCTTAGCTGACTGCTTATACCAGGCATGTCTGTAGTCTGTCCTTGAGGGCTGCTGTCCTGCAGGTTTTTTGAGGTTTTTATGCTTCTACAAAGCTGATTATGATAATTGGGGTTCAGCAAAAGCCTTTTTTTCAGCTATCAATGGAAATTGGCTGTGCTGAAGCAGGGAAACCTCTTAAACATGCAGGAAAGTGGTCCATGAGGACTGACTTTAGACATGCCTGGTTTATACAGTGGCTAGGAAGGCACGTAACATCTAGTTACAAAAATATGCTAAGGTTAGCATGTAAATAAAGCTTAATACACATTATTTAAAGCTAAACTATTACCTGAAAGGCATAACAAGAATCAGTTCCTACTATCTCTATGTTTTACATAAAACCATGTAACCTGGATGTCCACATCACAGATATTTTTTTAAGAAAACTATTTATTTATCAATGTTTTGGTCAAAGTCTACACCAAAATACACAATTTGTACATTCTACTGATTCCACAGCTCCTGAAAAGGAATAAACTTCTGGTAATTTAATTTAAACTTATCCTAAAATGTATTTATGTCCTTTGTTGCTCGTTTGTGTGCATGACACTGATCCATTCCTTTCCAGAGGGGCTGCTAAAATATTTAAAGTGAAACTTGACTGATCAACATCCAGTGGACATTCTCAGTCATCCAGGTCATGCACAAGCATTAAACAATTCAATCTAGGCAAATGGATGTGAAGTTTTTTAGAAGATGTTCACCTCTCATCTAAGAGGCTTCTTCAGCTCTAACTCATGGTGGGGAGCACTCAGATTAATATTATTCAATTAAGTTTTTTTCAATAATTATGCAGATTTACTTTTCCTGGGAATGTGCACAGGTAGGCTTTACTATAACTTATTGAAGTTAAGAGCATGTGTTGGATTTAATGTTGGATGTTTGTAAAAGCCTAGGGTAGGAGAAAAAGTAGGGGAAATTTACAACAAAAATAAAAAAATGTTGTCTCATGAGGCTGAATAATTTCAGAAAATAAACCAATGAAACAGTCTGGACAAAAAGGATGTTACCCTTAATATTTTGATGCAAAACCATTGAACTAATCACTGCAATCAAGTGATTCCTTTAACTTTTAAATTAGACTCTCAGTAGGTGGTTTGACCCATTCCTTTCCATTAAGCATGTTTGCTTCTTCCAAAGATGCTCGATAGGATTTAGGTCAAGGCTCATTTATTAATATTGAAATTATTAAAGCAGTTATAAGGAAAATACAGGTGTTTGCTCCTTGGGTTAAAACGTACTGAATTGGGATACATTTCAGTGCAACTGAGTGAGTTTTGTTTCTCGTTTGAAAAGGTTTGCATTTCTGCTGCACTTATCAATTTAATCCACTTCAGTTTATTTATATAGCGCCAATTCACAAAACCTGTTCTCTCAAGACACCTTTTAATTGAACTAGATCATACAATCAAATTGATTCAAAGTTTTCTCTCTAAGGAAAACTATAATATACTGTAGGAGTGACAAAGAATTAGGGGGGACATAAGATGGCTTTGATCCCTCCCACAGGATTGGCCAAGGAGGTCCCATTGGGGGTGTTAATGGTCGTTAGGGGGTTCTGATGGGTGGCTAACTCCCACATCATAGTGGTTTTGGTCATATGCCTCACTGTAGTGTATATCAGGTGAGGGCGGGTGGGAGATGAATCTTCTGGGTATTGTTCCTAAAGGCTCTTTGTAAGTGGTTGAAAGGTTATGTCTAAGATCACCTCCTTTGTTGAGAGATGGTTTTTCCAGGTTAAGAGAGATGGCTTGTTTAACCGCTCGCTCAAACCATCTTTCTTCCTTGGACAGAATATTCACATTGTTGTCCTCAAATGAGTGTCCTTTAGTCTTCAGTTGTAGGTGAACAGCTTAGTCCTGTCCTGAGGAGCTGGCTCTCCTGTGTTGAGCCATGCGCCTGTGTAGCAGTTGCTCCAATTTACAGATCCGTGCCCTCTTCACTGCGCTGAATGGTATAAACCATGATGTCGGTCTTGTTTCTGGATGTCTTGTCTTTGGGTTGAACCAGTTTTTGTCCTAGTGTGTTGCCAGGTTTGAAGTGCACAGGGATCCGGTACTGGTTGAAAATCCTCCTGAGTTTTTCAGAGACACAATTGACATATGGAATGACGATGTTCAATGACGATCCAATAGGCACAAAAGTAAAAAAGCTTTAAATGTCTCTTAAACTTTTTCACAGTGAAGGAAAGCTAGAGTTTCTCTTTTTTGTTTCTCTTTTTTTCTGAGTTTTTAAAGTTAGATTTGTATTTGCTGTGTCTGGAGCCTCTATATATTCATAAAATGTTAATGTACAAAGGACTGGAAAAAATACCTCAAATACCTGAATGGAGGAGTGCAAAGCCAGGGCTATACTGATAAGCTATTATTATTATTATTATTATAATATTGAATCTTATTACCGTAAATCCTCTAATATAGGCCCGGGCCTTTATTTCACTCAAGTGCATCGCGGTCCAGGCCTTTATTGGAAAGAGGCCAGAATTAGAGACAGGCCTCTATTGCTATTTGAGCAAAACAGACTACCAGTGGAATGAATAAAAATGAGATTTTGTGTCTATTTGAACCTATAAAACACTAGGTTCATTTATTGAAAAAGTACAGTTACCATGTCTCACTTGGTTTGAAGTAAAAAAAAAATAAAAAATCCTCCAATTCTGTTTAATCCTCCTCCTCAGTTTCCTCCTCCTCTTCATCTCTCCCTTTAATCTCCTCATCACTCGCGCTCCTCCTCATGTTCTGCTGCGTGTCTGTTCTCTTCCTCGCGCAGACGGGCAGCAGTCAGGGCCTGTCGTCCAGCTGCGCAGGGCTGTGGTACTTGTATGTTACTACCATAAGTATAATGTTGAGGTATGCCCAGAAAAAACGTTTATAGCCCCGGCCTGTATTAGAGACCGGCCATTATTTACCTCCTCTGACAGCGAGACCGGCCAATGTTAGAGTCCCGGCCGCTAATGGAATACAGGCCAATATTAGAGAATTTACGGTATTATAAGAATAATGAGTGTTTGGATGCTTGCGTAGTGACTTCCTTGTAGACTTCCAGACTGAGGTTACAACAGCTTATCTTGCCATAATCACTTATTCCTTTATTGTGTTATAAAGGTGTAGAAAGGTATTTGATCACAACAGATTTATGTCATCCGTCATCGGATCTTTTATGCAGAACTCTAAGTTAAGGTTTCATTCAGCAGAAAAGTAGAATGTGGAATTCTGGCTGTGTCTTCAGAAAAATTCATGAGGACAACAACACCCTTAGGCGTAATTTGTATGGAGATGAAGTTTATGACTGTGGTGCATATGAAATTTGAAACAAACTAGAAGCACTATTTATTTGTTAAGTGCAATAAATGTTCAAGCTAAGAGTAATTACTTGCTGCTTAATGGGGTTCTAATTTACAAATTATGGCATTGAAAGTGAATTCCAATACTCAGCTTTCTGTGTTCATATTTAAGCTAAGTTGTGTATTGAAATACACACCTTAGACATTTTATCACCTCTTCAGGAGTCTTTGTCAGATCTGTTCGCTAAAACCAGAACATTTTGTTAAAGTGCTGACCTTTTTAAGCAACATATACAATTATATTCATGTTTTCTTTAGGATTTAAATTTTCTTCCTTGATTTGGACTGAAAAACATGTGACACTTTAGGCTGTAACCACTGAGCTCTTTATAATCACCATCAGTAATGAGTGTTGTAAGCTCACTGGGCTTGGCAGGCTGAACCAGTCTGCCAAGGAACCAAACAGGGACACGGATGCATGACGGTCAGCAGATTGAACTCTCTTCTCGTAAGTGTGTGGACAGATACAGTACATCAAGACACCTGTCAATCAGTACAGTATTTACATCAGTGGGTTTAGTAGCTTTGCCCAGCTCCAGTACCCTGCTCAGATGACACAGACTTTATAGCCACCCTCTTCTCTTATTAGTTCTTTCAATCTTAAACCTGCACACGTACAAAGTGGTACTTATACTGTCCTCTGCAAGGATGGCTTGTACTAGCAAGGAGAGGGAGTCTGTTTTTTGTCTCTCCGAGCTGTTTAAGAGCATTACCACCTATGGTGGAGCTGATGGAAGGCTTGCCTCTGCCAAATAATGGGACGCGGTGTAGTCTATTTGCTTAGAAAGGCTTACCTCTTTCTTCTATATCAGAAAGGCTGTTTCATCTTGTCTTTATAGCCACTTTGACCCTTCTGTCCTTCCCTCCACACCCCCAAGGAGCAGTGCTGAGGTAAAAACATATTGAGAAAAAAAAAATTCATACAAAGAGTGGATAAACGTGTCTAAAATGCATAGTTTTTAAAATTGCTGCTGGTTTTTTTTATGGAAGCTTTTTAGCACTGACATCAATATCGATCAGACATAAACTCAAAAAGATCCAAAGGCACTTCGGATAACTTGGTTTACATTTCCCACTGGCTGCTTTTCCATTTATATTAACCATGAAAGCAAATCGCTTTAAAGTGAGAGCATATGTGTTTGTCTTTAAATGTATAAGTGTGAAGTTATACTGAAGGGAGGTGGCTTTTGAACCCTTTCACAAGGACAAGGGTAGCCCTTAAGAACTTCAAGGCTAAACAGTTGAAGTGTAAATAGAACACATTGCTTTTAAACAACAAAGGCAGTTTGCAATGTGTGGGTGGTAAATGCCAAAACGATGTGTTTTCAACAAATGTAGAGTTGCTAAAAATAAAAGAGATTGCTTAATTTTCAGTTGTTCAGTTGGAACAGACGTTAATTTTAAATTTAAATACGAAGTTTATTAGGCTCTGTATTTGCTAAGCTGCTCCCTGATTTTAATGCTGCAGATAAAAAATTATGTTTGATCAAATTCCCTCCAGCGCATGTGAACGGAGCGCAACGGAGCACAATTCCTGCTCCACGCTCAGGAGGATGTTCGCTCCACAGCTCAAAAATGCACCAGGACTGTCCACTCAAAATCCGCTCCGCACTCACCTTAATTTTACTGCCGCTCCGGCGAAATTGCTCCACAATCGCTCAAATTAGGAGAAGGCATTTTCTGACATCTTTCCTTCATGTAAATATGCCAGGGCCCTGGGACACATGACACTTTATTTAATGATGTGACCGATAGATATGTGTTTCCCAGCTGTGGATGTAACACTTAGCTCCATTCATGTTGCCCGCATTTTTCTATTTAATTAATAATTTATTCTACTAGACTACAATAAAAAAAGTGACTTCACATCCCATTGCAAATGAGATAATAGCGTATAATGCGTGTATGTGATCCATGTTGCGACAAACTACTATAAACGGACCAGTCGTCTGTCTCCACTGCAATCATCACTGACATTGGTGTTGGATGATTTCTTAAGTTTCGGTCTTATTTCTACTGTTGCCTGAGGTTCAGTAAGGTTGTTATTGGCTAATTACTTCAGTGTTTGAGTAGTGTTCATGATGTTCGGGTGCAGTAGCAAACCTGTGTAGTATTATATGCATTAATTGCATAAAATAACATTTGAGTGATCCATCAGCCTTTGCTTATTGAAACACAGATGGAAAAAAATATAAGATTTAAAAAAATATATATATGGATTTAGCCTTTTACTTTTTTACCATCTGGTGTAAAGTTACAGAAAAACATTTACATCTTATATCAATGAACTTCAGTCAATAAACCATTTCATAAACAAACGTTATTTTATGTTGAAGCAAATATGACACTTTATAATATTCAGTTTAGCGGCACGTGTCTGTTCTCCTGTCTTTAATTCTGTTTTTTCCTCTTTCTGTCCTCTGTTGGAGTGTTCACCACATACACTATATTGCCAAAAGTATTTGCTCACCCATCCAAATTATTGGAATCAGGTGTTCCAATCACTTCCATGGCCACAGGTGTATAAATTCAAGCACCTAGGCATGCAGACTGTTTTTACAAACATTTGTGAAAGAATGGGTCGCTCTCAGGAGCTCAGTGAATTCCAGCGTGGAACTGTGATAGGATGCCACCTGTGCAACAAATCCAGTCGTGAAATTTCCTCGCTCCTAAATATTCCACAGTCAACTGTCAGCTGTATTATAAGAAAATGGAAGTGTTTGGGAACGACAGCAACTCAGCCACGAAGTGGTAGGCCACGTAAACTGACGGAGCGGGGTCAGCGGATGCTGACGCGCATAGTGCGAAGAGGTCGCCAACTTTCTGCAGAGTCAATCACTACAGACCTCCAAACTTCATGTGGCCTTCAGATTAGCTCAAGAACAGTGCGCAGAGAGCTTCATGGAATGGGTTTCCATGGTCGAGCAGCTGCATCCAAGCCATACATCACCAAGTGCAATGCAAAGCGTCGGATGCGGTGGTGTAAAGCACGCCGCCACTGGACTCTAGAGCAGTGGAGACGCGTTCTCTGGAGTGACGAATCGCGCTTCTCCATCTGGCAATCTGATGGACGGGTCTGGGTTTGGCGGTTGCCAGGAGAACGGTACTTGTCTGACTGCATTGTGCCAAGTGTAAAGTTTGGTGGAGGGGGGATTATGGTGTGGGGTTGTTTTTCAGGAGCTGGGCTTGGCCCCTTAGTTCCAGTGAAAGGAACTCTGAATGCTTCAGCATACCAAGACATTTTGGACAATTCCATGCTCCCAACTTTGTGGGAACAGTTTGGAGCTGGCCCCTTCCTCTTCCAACATGACTGTGCACCAGTGCACAAAGCAAGGTCCATAAAGACATGGATGACAGAGTCTGGTGTGGATGAACTTGACTGGCCTGCACAGAGTCCTGACCTCAACCCGATAGAACACCTTTGGGATGAATTAGAGCGGAGACTGAGAGCCAGGCCTTCTCGTCCAACATCAGTGTGCGACCTCACAAATGCGCTTCTGGAAGAATGGTCAAAAATTCCCATAAACACACTCCTAAACCTTGTGGACAGCCTTCCCAGAAGAGTTGAAGCTGTTCTAGCTGCAAAGGGTGGACCGACGTCATATTGAACCCTATGGATTAGGAACGGGATGTCACTTAAGCTCATATGTGAGTCAAGGCAGGTGAGCAAATACTTTTGGCAATATAGTGTATATAAGCCACCAAACACCAATACACAGTCATCATCACTCAGACAGGTCATCTACGTGCACCTTTACTCGTAAACAATCACTTTTCATTCCAAGTCGGTACAGGAAATAACTCCTCATGCTGCTAGACAGACTGTCTACGTCAGAAGCTGTTAAAGCAAGGCACATCTTTTTTGTTTCACCTCAATATGTCACCAGGGAAACGTTGACTTGTTGCTTATTTAGCTTGGAAAATAGTCCAGGCTGGAACATTGTAAGACCGAATATTAGTTCTCATGGAAACAAAGGGGATTGTGAATACCTTAACCCAAAATCAGAAAGGTTTCCAAGAAGTTGGGGGAAGTAACATTGTATGTTTTTAGAAAAGTAATATATAAATTGATAGATTATGGTATTGGGTGTCTAAACAGCTCTAACATTTGTAGAAATTTCTATGCATATTGACACACGCATGCATCTTACTTTTTAAATCAGGAGGGACATATGACAGACCCCTTTGCTTAGCATACAGCCTGAATCAGAACCAATATTTGTTTTGAATTTGATCTCACTCTGCTGATGTAAAGTTCAAGTCCTAAGATACTGGCTGCCCTTCAAGGCAGAGCTGAGAAAATATACTTTCTTAGTTCAATAATACTAAGATGGAGAAAAAACAAAACAAGTATTCCTAATCCTGGCTCGAAAAGTGAGTTGTTTTCCAGCCCTTAAGGCTGTGAAATCAAAAAGAGAGAATCAATCATGTGATCAAAGAATGGATTCTATTATTTGCTGGTTCAATGAGATGTCAAATTGCATGTACTTGAATGGACAAAGTTATTTTTTACCGCTTTTGAGGTCAAGCCACCATCACTCACCCATTATTAATTCTTATTTGTGTTTTAGGCATGAGTTGTCTATACAACATAAAAAAAAAAAAAAAAAAAAAAACATAGTCTATGTGAAAATTAAACATAATCACTCTTCCAGAGATTGGTTCTGTTTCATTTTCGAACTATGTACAAACTATCGGTCAGATCAGCCCCATATTTTATGATGTACCCTCCAAAAAGGGATACAGATAACAAGCATTGACCTTTTAAAATCGTTCCATATTGCATGTAACTTGTATTGAAACAATTACATGAATATAATCGTTTATACATTTTGAAGAATCTTCTTTTTGAATGTCATGGTTTAATACGTATTATACAGATTCTGAACTTTAAGCACTTTGACCTAAATCATAAAAAACAAAAAAAATGACCTCCATACTTTACTAATTGTCATCTGAGCAACAAAAAGCACATCAATTTGTTCATTTTAGGTTTTTGTTTGTAGGAGTTTTGTAGTTATTTTTTACTCCACATGTTTGGTTGAAGGAAATTCTCTGTAGCAAGTTCGCAGCTGCATAATACAAAGTTAGAACGAAATTTATAATTTTCAGCTTTAACAGGTGCGTCCTGAGAGGAAAGCAATGCTTTGCTAACACTATTTTCATTGGGAGTGGGGAGCTGCTAAGCCTGAAAGAGGACATTATTGGTGGTTTGAAGGAATATTTTGAGGATCTCATGCTTACTTGCCTTCTGTGGTGGAAAAAAAGCGGGGGTACTAGGGGCTCGATTAGTTTTTCACTTAGGCTCAAGTCACTGAGGTGGTGAAAAAAACTCCACAGTGGCAAGACTTCAGGGCTGCAAGTGGGCTGTACTTTAGAGCTCTGGATGTTGTCAGGCTGTCTTTGGCTGACACGCCTCTTCAACATCACATAGTGATCCTGGGCAGTGCCCCTGGATTGACAGACTGGGGTGATGGTTCTCCTGCATAAGAAAGACTGGGACTGGCGGGTGTGTTCCTATATCACACTCTTAACCTTCCCCAGTAAGGTCTATGACAGGATGCTGGAGAGGAAAGTCTAGCTGATGGTCAAACCTTGTGTTAAGGAGGAGCAGTGTGGTTTTCTTCATGGCAGTGGAACAATGGACCAGCTCTACACCCTCTACAAGGGGCTCAAGGGTTCATGGGAGTTTGCTTAACCAGTCCATATGTGCTTTGTGGGCCTGGAGAATGCATTTGACCAGGTCCCTCGTCGTGCTCTCTTGGGGGTGCTTCAGGATTATGGATCAGGGGCCCTTTACTAAGGGGCCACCCGGTCTCTGTACAGGCTTGCATTGCTGGCATTAAGTCAGACATGTTGCTATGTGCATGCTGGACTCCAACATGGCTGCCCCCTTTCAGTTGTCCTGTTGATGCCCTTTATGGATAGAATTTCTAGGTGCATTCAAAGACCGGAGGCAGTCTGGTTTTGGGGCAGGCAAATCTTGTACCTGCTTTTGCGGATGATGTGGTTCTGCTGGCTCCTTTCTGCCAAGGGATGTAGCATGCATTGAGGTGGTTTAAAGCAAAGTGTGAAGCGGCCAAGATGAGAATTCCTCCACGTCCATCAATGGAAAAAGGTGGCCCTGCCTCTTCAGGTTGGAGGAAAGTCCCTACCTACCTCAAGGTCATAAAAGAGCCTGTTTAAGAAGCTCTTGAAGCTCTCTTGAATCAGATACTAATTTCAGTTTTGGAATTGCCACAAGTGAAATTGGTAAACGTTTTTCACAGCTTTATAAGAGTTTTGTACCCTATGTTATTCTTTTGGAAATAGGCCAAGGTGAACTTTTTCATGGTCAGAACAAGTTAATTTGTTCAATAAGGCGTTAATATCTCATATAGTTAAACCTCTAGATACCAAGAATCCCATGAGATTTTATTTATTAACGGGTACTAGCTGCATATTTGTTATACTGAACACTCAAGATCAAGGTTTCATTTTTCCTTCTTATCTGTTATCTTACCAAATACATCTCACAGTATACCCTTATTTATTTATTACATGGGCCATTCCTTTCTTGCCAGTTTTGCTTTAAGTCATTTGTCAACTTCTTATGGTAAAGGCTGAAATTATATGACCTGATTAATAAATCTACCTGCATTAAGTTTTTATATGATTTAATGACAATACATATTGCTACACATATGCAGCTAGAACTTAGAAAATATGTTTAACTCCTTTATAAACTGCTTTTCATAGAATATCTCAAATCTTTTCACACGTTTTAGTTTTATTTGTTTGTTTTGTTCATCTGACTGGTCTGGGTTTACTTCTCTACTGTCCTGTTCCCTTATGTTCAAAGCATGCATAAATTCAAACCTATGTAGTAATGCAGGAATGTACTATTGGTATACTTTGCTAGCCTTTACTTTATAGCTGTGAAAAACATCCATTTTCAATGGTCATCCCGTTTCCCCTCTATAAAGGCCGTAGTGATTAAAGATGAGGTTGCTAATTGACTTCATCGGGGTTTTTTTTAGAGAATTCAATGCAAATAAATTTGTTATTGATTTCAAAATTGTCATTTAACTTCCTGCATGCTCCCTCAAGTAGCATTAAGTAATATTATAGAAAACTACCTTATAAAATAGTACATGTGGGTCCATATAGTGCCTTACAAAACCAGCACTCTGAACGAAATACAGATGAGCAAACATGGAGATTCAGAGTCTGCACAGTAGTACTGTTCCAGATCCCGATTAGATTAGATTGCATCAGATTTGGTGACATTACATTAGTGCTAACCAGATTACTCTATTCCTCATCCAGCACACTTTACCTCCTAATGCTCTTTGTGCCTCATTAGCCAGGAAACAGCCACCAAAGGAAGTAATTAGAAGATCTTCAGCATCTTCATCCCTCATGGAATCACACAGTGGATATATTAATCTCCCTCTAGGTAGTACAAGCACCTCGCTGGCCTTTTGTCAATATCAACATTTGTCGTAAGTGATGAAACAGCGGCTGCAAACTTTTCTGTTTTATTTGACTTCTGTGTCTAATGTGTGCATCTCTAGTGTGAGAAAAGTATAAAAAATAATGATCTGAAGCTCAGTGTCAGGGCCAGATGTCTGCAGTCCAAGTCTCACCTCATAAATAGCTTACCTCGGGTTCTGGCTAATCAACTACGTCCATTATACAGCTGGATGTGTGAGAGTGAAGGCTCTTCAGTCGTATGTGCTTGCTTTGTGACTCTATTTGTTCTTATCAGGGATTGTATGTGGGCTTGTGTTTCTGTGTGTGTGCGGACAAATCTGTATGTTAGGGCAATCGTTGTAGAGAACATACAGACATCAAAGCAGCTGTGCATTCATTTACCATTTTAACCTTCCTTAATGATGCAACTCACGTCAGTGCACAGATGAAGGATTTGCGGGCGGCCTCATCGCTGCACTCATCATGAAATGAATGGCCACAATAAAGCAGCGGGTTGAAACAAAGGGGTTCATCTGTGTCTGTGAACTCACACACAGACAATGGCAAAGAGGTGGGATGAAACAGAGAAGACCTTGTTGTTCACAGACAGGAGCTGTGGGCAAATTATTCCCTTTTTGTTTCACATTGTGGGCCTCTTGTCTGTCTTCTTTTAAAACAAAGCAGATATGTTTGATGCTGCTTCTACATACAGTTTTTTTTCTAAAGTGTTTACCTCCTTTGAAATTGTTCACAAAACAGCCATAAACTTCAAGGTATTATATTAGGATTTTATCTTGCACCATTTTGATCTAAACCATTCAACCATAGCTGTGGCTGTGTGTGCGTTGTCATCCAGCTGGAAAAAAAACTTTCTGACAGATTATGTTCCGGCTTTTTGATTCATCCATATTCTTACTAGCTTAACAGCCTGACAGTCTCTCTTCTATGGAACAAATTCCTACATCATGATGCCACCACTATGTTTTACTGAGGGATAGTTAGTTCATAGTAATTTGGAGTCAATTTTCTTCCAGAATCTGCCATTCTATTGTGGATTAAATATTTTGTTATTACAAAGTCATTATTCTGGCAAAGGTGTGTCTAAAAATACTGATATGAGCAGGTATATCTAAAACTCATGCAACATTCTGAACGTTGTTGCATATTCAAAACCATGAGCTTCTTAATATGTCACACGCATGAGTTCATCCTTCTTCTCTGTGCTCACAGCTTGCTTTTTATGTGCGTAAAGATTCTTTTCTGCTGGTATGAACCTATTTATGTGTGTTCATGTCAACTATTGTCATTTAAGGGTGGTGTCACTTCCAGAAGCACAATCCATACCAGCTTTTCAGTACCAAATATTATTATGTATTAGCATTCTTTATTGAGTTAAGGATAGAAATAACTAATTTCTGTACCATAATTACATTATTTATGGAAACCCGGATGTATATCTAGTTGAGCATGCGCAAATGAGCTGATGGAAAGGATCGTGGTTTCGGGACGGATCCGGTAGTAACAGTGATCATCCATGGTCACTAGATGAGCAGACATATCTCGCAATGCTTTACGCAAAGAGCTCTCCCCAAAAAGCATTATAGGACTTGATACAGTGGCTCGCTGACGCGCGACAATGTGCACTAATAACAAAGATGGCGCAGGCACCGTGCAGTGGTGGCGATGTTACTGAGTAAACTGACTTCACTATAATGTCGTATATATATGCACCGCTTTATGTAGTGATTGAGGGATGTAGGGGTTAGGGCGGATGTTTGGATACAGCCTTGTTTGTTCCTTAATGTTCCTCAACCCGATTTTCAAACCTCAACTCAACAGCTGCATTATAAAATACAGACAGGTGTACTGGGCTTTAGAGGTTGACGGGTTGTACAAAATTTTTTATTTAGAGAAATACAGGGAGAGGTTTACAAAAAAAGCCTCCATATATTGGAAGTTTTTAATCACTAAATCTAATAATCTCTGTATAATTGTCTTTCTAACTGAATTTTTGATTCCTTATTTTATAGAATCAAATATTAAAATTCCTGTAAAATGCAATGTGGTTTCAAGGTGGAAGGGGTATAAATGCATTTGCCGTGAATTGCATTTATTAAGTGAATTTATTTCCAACAAGAATATGGGGTTATGATAATAAAATGATAAAGCACAGAAGCCATATTGAAACTGCTAAATTATTCTTTCACTGCTCACATGGATTTGCAAAGTCTGTTGTTGCAGTTACAGTTTTGTAGGTAGACAGGAGCAGGCTAGATGACTTTATCAAGGGATCCTAAAATTCATTTTTAATGATACAGACTTTCAGTCGTGGATCCTAGCAAGCTTTTGGTTTTAATTTTTTTTTTTTCCTTTGGGCCCAATTACATATTCAGCTCCTGTAGAAAGTATGACTTAATACCAAGCAACAACCACTGCTTTGTTGTTCACACTCAGATTAACTGCTCAGATCCTACTTTTGAAACAGTTTGTGGATGTTGGTCATTTATGACAAGTTTGGTTACAATAAAAATGTCCTTCATGCAAAGGTTGACTGGAAAATTCAGTTTGAAAACTATTCCAAACAAGCCCTTAGGGAATCATTAGTTGATTAACATGAACATTTATATACAACTGCAGAATCCTTAGTTCATCAGAGCCAGCTGTACTTCACACTCGGCTATACCGAGAGAGGGCTGCTGCAGACGTTGGTCCTGGCTGCAGTTGGCGTCGGAGGTGTGCTGGTTGCCCCTGTCCTCTCAACATGGGAACTTCTTTTAAATTACCCACTAAATCAGTAAATGGGTCATTTAGTGAGGTTAAAAGTAATATATTCTTGCCTCAAGTGATCTTAAAAAGTACTTTAGTAGAACAACGGCAACAGAAATTGAACTTTTAACTTAAAATTCTGAGCTCTGTAAGTGCTCCACTGGAAGCTGCTGCTGCCGCAGTGCATGCTGGGTCAGCTGTCAGTCTGGAGAACAGACAAGTCTGCTCTGATGCATCCATGGTAAATAGGGATGGGCGAGAACAACATCCAGTGACCTTCTCGGTCTTCTGTTCTTATGATTTGGAAAGTCGTAGGGCTTAGGCTGATGATGTTTCACAAGCATGAGCACATGAGAACGCACAAGTGAAGTACACATATTGAGAAACGGCCTGATTCTCTGTAGAGTAGCTTCTTCGTTCAACTGGCTGACTGGTAGCTCATGGTTTCCCAGTGAACTGGGGATGACGAAATACTTTCTGAACCTAATGATTTATCTACCTATTAAATCATTTGGTTTTGGGTTATTTTAAGTCACATTGTAAGAGTATTGGCGTCTCTTAACTTGTAGTTTTCTTAAACGTTTCAAATCACGATAAAACACTGATATATATTTAAGATGAGAAAACTTGGATTGTGTTTTAGAATATATTCCCATACGTACTTTCATTTGTTGAAGTGACATTTCTTGACAACTGCATTAAAGAAAAAAATTATTTAAATAAAAAAAAAAAATGAGTTCACCAGAGCATTGACCTGAAAGCCCTGTGATTATCCGTTATGTCTCAAACCAGCAGGTCGGCTTTTATCATATTCAGATTGCAACATCTTTGGCCTTTTGAGGTTCTTTGTGTTTTTGATCGTCTCTGGTCGATTCTACAAATATTCCACATAGGTTATGTGAGTTTTCTATTGTTGTTTAAGCAGTTTCAGAAAAGTTTAGTCACACAAAAATGTCTGAATACAATGATCACAATTGATTTGAATTTTATATAAGCAAGTGTTAATAAATTGGCTTGAAGTGTTTAAGAGTCTGAATACAAATTAAAACTCAGTTTCCAACTTAATTTCTTTGGTAACTGGTTTCATGTCCACTAGAATATATAGTTTGGATAGTGACCTATGTATTGAAAGGGGTTAGAGTGGATGCTTAATTTTTCATCCACTGTGAAGGCAGGTATACAGTACTGTAACTTTATCATAAGTTTCAACCTTGTTGAAGAGGATAGATCATGCTCAAAATATGCCTTAATTGTGAACTTGATGTCATTTCCCAATATGCTGATTTGTTTAATAAAAAGTAGGCGTTGGATTTGGACTGACGAGTCATCTGCACATCCAACTAGTGTCTCGGCTTTCTCATAAAGGACTTTTTTGGTCTTCCTTCAATTTTTGTTCTTTTAGAGAATGGCCATGATGGGTGAAACATGGACCCCAATGCACATGGGGGTTTTTCTTGATCAAGTCATTAAAAAGACTGTTTTTTCCATATCTAATAGGCTTTAAAACTGAAATTGATTCATTGTGACTCTAAATTAGCCATGGAAAACATATTTATTACACTGTTGGCCAGATTAAAACAATAAGGAGGTACCTTCTGAAGTGCTTTAAAAATATTATAGTCTAATTTTAATTTGGTGGGAATAAACCCCTGAGAATATAATTCAACCAGACTGGAATTTTATTTTTTCTGCATAAACTAAATAATTTCTAAAATCAGCAATGCCAGTATCTCATCATCACCAACTGACTCTGCTGCTTATGTGATTTAAATAAAGATTGTGTCTCAATGTTTGAAAGGGAGCTGTTATTCAGCTCTAGATGCTAATCTCCATATTTCTCCTTCTGTCTGTGTGAAAATGCAAGTGTTGAGTAATCCCCACCACACACAGTCATGTTGTGTTGTGATTAGTGGCAGCCCACCAGGCTGGATTCAATGACATGCTCAGTGCTTACATTACATTACATTACTTGTTAAAAATGGGTATCATTTCTGCAGGGACAGCGGATCTATTCATAGCAACACATCCAGTACTTTGTAGATAGATCTCATTACTAGTAACAGCAAGCACATTTTTGATTCGAGGCATGTGGACCTGGATCAGAGTCCTGGGCACCTTCTATCCTCCGTGTCATGTCATGTGAAGTGTGTGTGTTATGCTGCTTGATAAAAGTTGTGTGAAATGTTTATTGCAGGGAGATGAAAGGCCCCATGAAGCCTGTCTTCACTGTCCACAGACACATGATGACGTCCTTGTGTCTTTTTTCTCCTCACTGATAATCTCCCTATAGAAGTCTGATTTCCATTGCTTGTCGTATTTGGATGTGCCGCTCCTTTTATCTCTGGGATCATGTTCTATCTTTCTGTCTGCTTATTCTCAGTGCCTGTTTGTCTCGCCGCGTTCAAATGCTCGCACACCCCAACCTGCCCACCAAACAAGACACATATATACACTCACATGCTGTTTGATGGAAATGTGAGGGGCATTTTGAATCTCTGATGAGCTTTGAGAATCATGGGCGCAGTGTTTGGTCTGTTTGCTGAGGGACAAAAGGTTGAGCGTGTTTATTTTATGCAGAGAAATATGCCCAGGTGGATTTATATGTTTGAGAGAAGTATGCTGTCATTGGCATATTTCTATTTGCGTATTTGAAGCAGCAGGTGTTGATGTGTGAGTCATTTGACCAGGATATATAAGGAAAATTAGGAAATAAAAAATGCGATTAAGTACCTTTCCAGGAATGTTCTTGCATATAAATGGAAATGAAAAAGAATGGACACATTTTTTGTTTCCAAAATGCATTATTATAATTATTTACAAACTGATTCATATCATGTTGCCTGTTTCTTTTCTTTATATGCTGTTTTTTTAATCCTCCTGTATTCATGTCAGTTTTCTTTATGTCCTTGGATTTGTCCTTTGTCTTACTTTTGACCTGTTTTTCTTTCTTTTGTATTCATTGCTTCCCTTTAATCCTTGCACTTTTATCACTGGGGGTGACAGTAGCGTAAGATGAAGAGAAGTTTGTCCTGCATCAAGCAGACTTAGCCAGATCGGGTTAAGGCTGGTTTGAACCCCGGCTCCATCTAGCGGAGGCGTTGAGTCCTTGGGAAAGACACTTCACCCCCATTGCCTACTGATGATGGTCAGAGGGCTCTGTGGCGCCTCTGTATTGCAGCCTTGCAGATTTGAAAAAGCACTTTAAAAGTGCAAGCACATTAACTGCTTACCATTTCCTTCCTTTCTGTCTCTGGTTTATGCAATACGTATATTCAAATGTAGTCTGAAATAGGATTATTTGCCATATATTCACACTTTAAATAACTAATGTATGTTACATGTCCATTTTAAAATGTGTAAAAATGACGAAACACTTCTGTTCAACGATACTTTATTTTGACAATGTTTGTTATTCTCTTAATCTTTTTCATTTTCTGTCACCATGGATTAAACCCCTGATTGGTTTACCTCTGTCTTTGTAGCCGGTGGAGCTGACCAATGCCCTGGAGATCAGCAACATTGTCTTCACCAGCCTGTTCGCCCTGGAAATGATTCTCAACATTTTAGTCTATGGACCTTTTGGCTACATCAAAGATCCTTACAACATCTTTGATGGCATTATTGTGGTGATCAGGTAATTAACCAAAGTTTGTGATCGCTGATAAAAGATAAAGGTGTTCTGAAGTCCCCCATGAAAAACAGAAAAAGATCAGAAAAGATTCTGTTCTGTTTTCTTTAAGTTTAACAACAAGGGGCGGCGGACCCTTTCAAATGAATAAACTCTTTACTTTTACAAGTTTATTAAGAGCAGAAAGCTTCTAACATCAGTAGCCTTAACTGTTGGCTTGATAGACAGTTTTTGGTGCTGTCCCAAAAATAACTAAAGGGATAAATAAATGCAAGTTTAATCACACAACAGTTTTTATATACTGTAGATGGCTGTTTTGTAAAAATGATTAATGAAATAGATTTTTATCATAAGAACATTATTTAGTAGCTTGATGAAAATAAGTATTCTCCTATGATTGAGAACTCCACCCAATAAACTTAGAATAAGTAAGATACAGATCTTACTAACAGAATAATAGATTTCATGACATATACAGAAAGTAATTGTGTGTTTATTTGTGTTACAGTGTTTGGGAGATTGTGGCAAGGCAGGATGGTGGCCTCTCTGTGCTGAGAACGTTCCGACTAATGCGGGTCTTGAAGTTGGTCCGTTTCATGCCAGCTCTGCAGAGGCAGCTGGTGGTGCTGATGAAGACGATGGACAACGTGGCCACCTTCTGTATGCTGCTCATGCTCTTCATTTTCATCTTCAGGTAGTTGGAAGAGCTGTTATAAATCAGTGGAAATGAACAGAAGCAGCTAAAAGTCTCACTTGATGCTCTGATTTCATCTGAGGTTTTGACTTCATTTAAATAATGTAGCTGAACATTTTTTTTTTCAGAAGACACGAGTGACCCGTCAAAACCTCTGTTAATCCATCTACAATACATTTACATGAAAAAAACTAACAACAAACCAATCGTAAACAATTGTTTTTTTTTAAGTTAAGTGAAAAAACTGAAAATAAAGTCAATAATTTAAGTAACTATCATCATTATCATTTTCAAGACAGTTTGGAGTGAGGCGTTGATGTGACAACATCATGACATCATCCAATATATTTTACAGATACAGGTCTGCAAACTAAGACGATTTTGCTAATTGATTAATCTGTTGATTCCTTTTTTCGTTTAATCGATTAATAATCCAATCCAACTTTATTTATAAAGCACTTTAAAATCTTTCAAGGACCAAAGTGCTGTACGGTTAAACAACATATCACCATTACACAGACTCAAAAAAAACATACAAGCATAAAAGAAAAAAATTTAAATCAGAACTATAAAATCTATAATAAAATAAAAGTAATTTAAAATAATGGATCACAGACTAAAATCAACATCTCACACAGTTTAGAAAACCAAGGCAATGAGATGAGTTTTGAGAGCGACTTAAAATTGGAGAAAGAAGTAGACAATTCAATTTACAATTGAAGGTCGTTCCACATTTTTGGAGCTGCCACAGAGAAAGCATGAACGCCCCTAAGCTTCCGTTTAGTTCTTGGCACCTCAAGAAGCAGCTGATTGGCTGACATAGGTGAACAGGAGGGTGCTTGAAGGTACAGCAACTCAGAGAGATAAGATGGAGCAAGACCATGGAGAGACTTAAAACCCAATAAAAGAACTTCAAAATCAGATGGCAAAATTTTCTTTAAAGAAGATTTTACACAGAATTTAAACTAAGGGAAGCTAAAATTGCTAACAACTTCTGGAGAGAGTATATTAATGAACAAAAAAGATTTTTCATCTTGAATACAAAACGTTTACATATGCTTTTAGAACAACTGCTTTGAGTGGGTTGCTTTTTCAGCTAAAGGCATATTTCCGAGTTTCAAGTCTTAATTGATCACTAAATCAGTGGATGATTCTTTCAATAACTGATTAATCACAATTAATCATTTTGAAAATGTAAGCCCAAAACTGATGCAACATAAACTCACAGTAGAAAAGTAAATGTTCCTTCCTGAGAAACTTTATGATCACAAACATCAACCACTGTTCCTTCCATTGCATATATATTCCATAAAGGTGAATAATGAGATATCTTGTATAAAGTAAAAGAATTTAATCAAACCTTTGTTTGCATTTACAGGAAACATTCCTGTCAAAAATGCTATTTTTTATTCTTAAAAATTAATTTCCTGTTCATTTTTTTTTTTTTTTTGTGCTCTGTTGATACAGCACAGTGCAAGTACTGTATGTTTTCTATTTGTGAGGTGAAGTACAAAATACTGGAAGATTAAACCTTGGTTTATTTATTTTCTATGCTTTAACAATTATCAAGTTTTCTGGCTCTAAAATGTGATGATGATTGCCTTTGATTAGTAAAAGGAATAATTTAGCTGAAGGTTTTCAGAAACACTTAGTGCAGACTGCATGCCTGTGGCATGCTTCAGTGCACGTCTATTCTCAAATAAACACATAACTTTCCTGTATTCCCTGTATCTGCATACAAACAGGCCTTGATTTGAACAAACAGCAGTCAAGCTGACCCAGTAAAGGCCGACGCATTGATCCCTTGGCTCTAGTTGCATTTCACTGTCTGTTTTTTTTTTTTTCACAGTAAAAGGCAGAGTGCAGAGCAGAGTATCTGGCCTGTCATAACAATAACACCCACAATTACTTGTCTGATGTAGCATGGCCTTTCTGTTTTCTGCAGCTTTGACTCTACATCTGTCTTTTTCAGCAGTCAATACACACATGCTGTACATGTAGTATACAGTATATTACTGTAAAGCTGCTACACCCAACCTTTTCAGTATTTACAATAAATACGGAATACCTGTCAAAATTTTCAAAGGTTATTATTTATTTTCAACATCTGGTGAAGTTCTAACCACAACATTAAAAGTATTTTATTAGCGCTGTATTTGATTAACCAACCCAAACAAAAAAAATGTTGCATGAATGCAAAATGCTATGTGTGTAGGAAAACTGACACTAAACGTCACCCTGATCTCAGCATATCTAGATTCTGACATTTATGTTGGCATGCTTAATGCTTTGGGGAAGTTTATCCTGGACTGATTGATTGGGTAAAATTTGATGGGAAGATGCCTGAGCATGAATTCAGCATTTTCATAAAAGCTGAAACTGGGACGGAGGATAGTCTAACAACCAATCTAAACATTCAACCAAAGCTATAATAGAAGGCTTTAGTTTCAAATTCTACTTACACAATTGGACAAAATTGCGTGTTGCCCCTCGTTTCATAAAAGAAAAACCGACAATGGTAATTTTTTTAAAATTCTATCAAAATAGTCAAATTGAACACTGGTTTTCCTCCATGCTTTAGAATAATAATGGAAAAAATTACTCTTGAAACAGACTTGGAAAAAAATTATGCCCCTAGAAATGATAATAATAATGTAACCAAAGGAAATGTTTAATCATGATGTATTCACTAATTAGCATCGCAGGTGTCCATCTTGTTAGTAAATTCCTCCACTTTGAGATCAATAAAGTAAATCAATTAATCAATCAGTGGGCCTATATAGGGCCTATATATAGGATTGCATGTGGTCACTGGTGGCATGGTGTGTATCACACTGATCATGGATGAGAGGAACTGAGGAAAAGAGTTTTTTCAGGAGATCAGAAATACAATTATAGACAAGCATGTTAAAGAGAAGGCTTTAAGAGCATTTCCAAGCAGCTTGATGTTCCTGTGATTGCATTTTCAAAAACCTTTTTGTAATCAAAAATTGGAGATCAGATTTTCCACGTCAAGGGATGTTGGTTAGCCTACCTGGATGTGGTTTTAGGAGGACAATTCTTGACAAAACAAAGAAACAGATAATGTTAAAAAAAAAAGAGCCCAGAACAGCATCTGATTAGATTTAAGGTGAACCTTGTGCTCAAGGAACATCAGTGGCAGATTGCAACAACCGTTGTGGTATGTGCCAAAGTGGGCATGATGGGAGACAGCCAAGGAGAACACCATGTTGAAAAATAATGATTTAAAAAAAAAAAAAAAAAAACAGGCTGGAATTTTCCAAGCTACATGTTGAAATACCACTAAACCTCTGTTATAATGTACCTGGACAGATGAGACAAAAAATGAAATTTTCGCTAAGGCACATCAGCTCTATATTCACAAATAGAAAGATTTTTGGTATTCATTATATGTATAAGGTCACTTATTATTATTATTATTTTTATATATATAAACTTGTCACATTAACTCCTAATGAGATACATTAAATTATATATTTGACTGGAAATTAGCGTATTCAAAAGGGCTGTATATATACAAAATGTAATGGAATGCATGATTTTTGAAGCCAATTTCATCCCCTTCTAATTATATTTTTGTTGGTTGGAGACATACAGTACATATTATACAGCATAGAAAGTATTTTTCACAAAATCTACCAAAACAAAATAAATTATCTACTGAAGCAGTATAGCTTATCTTCCCAGTGCCTGTAAAAAGTCTGTGCCAGTCCAATATGCAGCATACAATGAATGTACGCCGTGTTGACAGTTACGCTGTCCATGGTGCTGAAATGCACTGGGCTACCATTTCACTTCACCTTCCAACACTGAGTTCTGTCTCAGGGGATGCTTGGTGGATCCTCATTGTTGATGGAGGTGGGGGTCGATCAAAATGTATCTAAATTGAACTTTATTGGTTAAATTTATTGGAGGTTACAAAATTCAACGTCTTGTTGGGGTTGTGGATAAACTGCACATATAAGCATTTTGCATTGCATAACACCTAATCGAGGAGGTAACATAAATATTTTCAATCAGTAATAATGTATCTAATAAACAGATCTGTTGTAAACATTTGTCCTTCCTTTTCCTGTTTGTGTTTCTCCCCTCTTCCCCACTCTTCTGCCAGTATACTGGGGATGCATCTGTTTGGCTGTAAGTTTTGCTCTGAGAAAGATGGAGTCACAATTCCGGACAGAAAAAATTTTGACTCCCTCCTTTGGGCCATAGTGACAGTGTTTCAGGTAAGACCTAACCCCCATTTTATTAGTATTTTGTTTCTAATGTCACTAGAGGATTTTCACCTGACTGATAGTTACCCACTGCTGTCTTATAATTTCTTGGAGTAGATCCCAATTTGTTCAGTTCTCTAGAGCCCATTCCTTTAATTCTTGAAAAAAATGTATTTGGGTTAATATACTTTCTCATGGTTTGACACTCTCCTGCTACCATCTTAACCTAGACAGACTCACACAGACAAAACATTTTTTGACATGAATGAAATAAGTTATTTGGCTCTCAGATCCCGGCAGAGGACATTGATGCCATGAAATGGCATGCACTCGGATGATTGGCTTAGGAAAGGAATTAGAGTAGTCTTGCCCCCAGGGTCTGGACACTGTTAGTGGAAAAGGCCAATCTTTTGAACAAGCTGTTCACATAATAGTTTGTAAATAAACATTAATAGTTATTCATAATTTGGTTTGAACGTTTGCATTCAACTTTCTAGGGTTTGGCAAAATTCATTCTGTAAGTGCTGTTCTTGCTGACATATTTGTGGATTTGAGGCTATTTTCTATTAATTGGATTTAAATCTGAACTTTGCTTAGACCATTAATAACACCTATTTATGCTTTATTTTAAACCATACAACTATACTTTAGATTTGAATGCTGCAGATTAATAGTTCAATTTCATAAATTCAAGTGGCTGAATATAGTTTAAAGTGATAACACAGGCTAAATGTATAAATAATAAATGTATAAATATGTCATATTTGTAAGCTACTGAAAAGTGCCCTTCTCTATTTGACATAAGAGACTTAACAAGGTTTCAGTATCAATGTATTACAACTAAATACATTATTTCGAGCCTTTTAAAATTTACTTTAAGGAAAAGATCAACCTCTGAATTTATGAGCTGCAACACAACCTGCATGTTAGTATAAAGTGTAATGGGATACAATATAATAAGCTTATTCTTCCTCTAAAACCTAACATCTTGTGTATATTACAGAGGCATCTTACACAGAGCTTAAATGCTAGTATGGCTGCCAAAACTAGTGTATATAAAACTCATCTGCTCATGAGTTTTATACAGTTTAACTAAGTCGCAGGTTGCCATGGAGCAAACTTTCTGTTTTTCCATCTTTGCTCTGCTCTGCTCCTCCCTGCTTCTCTCTGCTAACTGCAGCTAAGGATTTTTGTGGAGCCGCACTCAGAAAGAGAGGGGCAGAGAACCACAATTAGCGAGCGGCAAAGTTTAATTTTGGATTAGAATTTTTATATCGGCCAGATTTCATCAGATGTCAATTAATGAGCCAGGTGCTAAAATCGACCTGAATTGTTGGCTCAAGATTTTTCAGTCAGGCTCTAATCCTCAAATGACTCTGTCCATTGCACTGAGCTGGTGTCTATAATAAAACATACATAACAGGGGATCTCTAATACTGTAAGTGGTATTTTCTGTTACCTGCAGGAAAGTAAACCTCATACTTTATGGTAGCTTTTTATATATTTTCTTCCTGTTGTATTCCTCTTTTTCAATTTTCATTACATTTACACATCATCATAGTTGATGATAATTATATTTTTTCTTTACAGTTGCTTCAGTTTAGTCTATCACATAAAATCTAACTAAAAAAACTAAAGGTTATGGTTTTGCAAAACACTGCAAAACTGTAGTAACAAGACCTTCAGTTTTTGCACATAAATGTTCTTCCTTATTCATCTAAAATCCTCTTCTTTCCCTTTCTATCCAGATCCTGACTCAGGAGGACTGGAACAAGGTGCTATATAATGGCATGGCTGCCACCTCTCCTGTAGCAGCACTTTACTTCATCGCACTCATGACTTTTGGAAACTATGTTCTCTTCAACTTGCTTGTGGCCATCCTAGTTGAAGGATTTCAGACTGAGGTAAAACATATATATTCTTTAGAATGAGCATGTGGTTATAGGTCACTGTGCCTACAAAGGATGCAAAAGAAGCTTTTTGCTTGGTTAACACTGTTTTGGGGCCTCATGTACAAAAGAATGTGCAGCTTTCATAGTGAAAGATTGTGGCTGGGAGAGACCAATATGCGGCACACACAAAAAATTGAAGTAGGAAACCCTGTATACACGAATAACAACTCACTTTACCCTCATACATCCCAATTTGCATGGAACTGACAAAAAAGTTTCTGTGTATTTTCTCTAGCCCTATCCCAAAATAAATCAGTAGAAAACCAGGAAGGCCCCCATCACATGTCCTGATAAAAAAGGATGCTGTTGTGAGCAGTGGCACGGGAAGGGGGGTGCTGCGGGGGCTGCAGCCCCCCTCGTCATAGCATCAGCCCCCCATGGTGGGGGGCTGTGGAGTAACATAATATTGTACTTAAAAACATGAAATTATTTATGTATTTATTTTTTAAAAGACTGTGTTTGATATGGGATAAAAATGATGGGCTGTGTATAAGATAAAAACTAATGATTCATTATTTTAATATTTCATAAAAAACTAGGCTACTCCCCCGGAAGCTTCCGCCACCTCACATTCGTTTAGGCATGGCTAGCAATAGGCAGCAGAAAAGTATTTCTGACTATTTCGAGGTAAGAAATGGTTTTAATTCCCCTATACTGCCGCCGAGCATTTATTTAGCGTTATTTATTTCTTATTTATTTCTATATGCTGTGCCTATTTGTCGTAGTCCTGTGGCTGAAGAAGTCTACGCTAGAATAAGGCTGCATATCACTAAATATTATGTCTGTATTAAGCTAATTAGTGATAAAATATGAAATTAGTTTGGTTTTTTTTGTGTGTTTTTTGTTTCAGATATGAAATCATTCCCCCATATCCATAGTCAAATGGACTTTCAAGACGTTCAATGCTCAGTTTAGGCTATATTTAGGCCATGTTTCATTCAAGTATTCCTGATCCTGTTGATTGGAAGCTGTTGTTTGTTTTGAATTATGAAAAGAGAAGAAATAAAGTTTAAAATGTTCATGCTTTGTTCCGATTTATTTTAAATGGCAGTTCTTGGCGACAAATGTAGGCCTACAATATTATGTTAAAAACATCAGCCACAGCCCTCAACATAATGACGTCACGTGTTTTCCAACCCAGCCATCAGCCCCCCTCGCTTGAAACAGCTTCCAGCGCGCCTGGTTGTGAGGCAGTTACAGAGACTTTGTCAAAATCCCTCAAGGACATTTGTTGTAGGCGGCCAAGTATTTAAGAGACATTAACAAATCTTTAAATAAAGTAGCTAAAAATAAAAAGCTCATAACTTAAAAAAAAAAAAAAAAAATGGATCAAGTCCAAATGTTCCATGGATCAGCTGCTTTGAGCTCAAATCTATTCATACATTTTTTACATCACAGATGCTGCTCTCACAGCAGTAGAAATACAGTAATAAATACTTTTGAAACTACTAAATTCCAACTAAGTGTATTCAGGCACAGCTCATATTATATTTATATTATATACCTGAGAAAAATACAAGTGAGGTCATCCCATTTGGCTGGCTTGAAATCAGCTCCAAACACTCCACAGAATGCATTAGAACTAGTGTAACATCAACATGGCCAACACAAGTTTCCTTCCAGTGCCTCTCTGGTCAATCTAAACCTGCTAATCGATCATGCATTATCCTGTGGTAGCAAACTCCCTCCACATTCTTTCATTGGCGATGTCCTCCAGCAGTGCAAAGGCTGTCATCCTTCCATAGTCCCGCATGCCTTTGCACACCTATTTATGGACATGCGCTGAGCTAAAATAAAGTCTTGGCACACATACTGATACACATTTACCATTAGCAAAATTGAGGAATACATTGCTGTCTAAGAAAAAATATGATTTATACATGGACAAAATTCCTGGCATCCCTGGTTTAATGTAAGAAAATCCTACAGTGGTCAAAGTTTTTAGTATTATTATTAGTATTTTTTTATTTATTATTTTTGTAACAGTAGAACCACAACATTAACATCTCCTGTGATTTATTTCACTGCTTGGCTTTTACTGGCCCTTTAACTCTGCTGCTCAGCTCTCAGTCAGCAGAACCAAGATCTCAGAACTGGTAAAGTCTCTCTTCTTCGTCTTCAATGCCATTTCTGTGAATGAACAAGCGTTTAGAAGCCACAGCCTTCCCATTCAAATGTAGCCTTATATGGCATTATTAGGCGGTAATTATGCAGATTTACTTTTCCTGGGAATGTGCACAGGTGAGCTGTAAAATAAAATAAACTGAAAATGAATTAATGAAACAGTCTGGACAAAAATTATGTTACCCTTAATATTTTGTAGCAAAACTTTTTAACTAATCACTGCAATCAAGTGATTCCTTTAACTGCTAATGAGACTCTCAGTAGGTAGTTTGACCCACTCCTCATGAAAAAACTGCCACACTTGTTTGAAAGTTGCCTCTTCCAGTCAGAGTGTTTCCCTCTTCCTAAGATGCCCTATAGGATTTAGGTCAGGGCTCATTTATTAATAATAAAAATCTAAAATGTAACTTATTAAAGCAGTGATAAGGAAAATACAGGTTTTTAGTACTTGGGTTTAAAAGTACTGAATTGGGATACATTTCAGTGCAACTGAGTGAGTTTGGTTTTTCGTTTGAAAATGTTTGTATTCCTGCCGCACTTATCAATTCAATTCACTTCAGTTTAGTTATATAGTGCCAATTCACAACACATGTTATCTCAAGGCAATTTATGGAAACAATTCAACCAGATCATACAATCAAACTGATTCAAGGTTTTCTATCCAACAAAAACTAGGTAATTGCATCGACTCATTGACTCGAATGCAATCCCTCAAGGTTAGGTTATACAGTATTGTTCATTTAGTCTGCATAATGCACATCAAACTATAAACAGGATCATAATTCATGTAATGATAATAAAGCATGTAGGGTGAAGTAAACTGGTTCTTTTAATACCTAACCATATTACACATTTTCAACATGGTTCCCAGGAAAGCAAACTTACCTACATTTTTCTTACATTACAGCATTACAGTACACCACTGAAACAGCAGACATTTCTAAGGACAAGTGCATATAAAACGTGTTTGTGGGGGAATTACTGTACTCTTTGGCAGATTATCGTGCTTAAAATATTACCCCGCAAGTTTTTCGTACTACTTGTATACTTTGCACATGAGGCCCCAGGTCAGCCTTATATCGCTCAGCTCAGCTCTTGTTTTTTTTGTTTTTCTTTTTATTTAAGTAAATTTGCCTTTTATATCAGTGTTTTGTTTTTTTTGCACCACTCTTTCAACAATAATGTAAAAATGCTTATTGGTGCAAAAAGAATATCTTGCACTCTTTGCAGTTGGATATATGATTACATTAAATCCTTTTTTTTCTCCTTCATCTTCATTTCTGTTATTCTGGCAGCGTTGCCACCTCCCACTCTTTCCCATCTTTCTAACACTAATCCTCACTATTGCTCAGCTTATTTGTCAATGCAGCAAAGAAAAATACTGAGAGACTAGAGTTTGCACGAGCCCATGTAGCCCACAACCACACCTTACATAATTTTTCTCCTGGTCCTATATTACCAAAAACCTAAATCACAGTTTTAAAGTTACCATCTATTTTAAATGTATGCCGAAAAAAACCTAATGGCTAAAATGTGCAAATGGTTTCAAAGGAAAGAGCTCCGATCGCTAAATTCTGATGTGCCATTACTGTCCACATCAATGTGTAGATAAGTGAAGGTGACTTTGCAAACAGAAAGTCACTAAACACTACGGAAGAGAAAGAAAATGTAGGTTGGACATAGTATTGGGAGTGATGGCCTAGTGGGTTAGAGCAGTGCACTTGTGCTCTGAGAAAGTTTCAAGTACCTGTTTCAACCCCCACATAAGAGTGAGTTTCCCCTTTGTGGGACAATAAAAGGATTCACTTTTTTTTTTATTTACTTTAGAAAGGTAGAAATAAAAAAAAGCATGATAACGTCACAAAATAAAAGCCAAAAATAACCTAATTGTTTTTAGATGTTCATAAAGTATCCAAAGAATCAGTAAAGCGATGTTAGAACACAGGACAGGAGAACCCAGTATTCAAAGCAAGATACTTGGATAATTCAAAGCATTTATTTCAAAAGAGTGGGCTGTGGACCCTAGGTTTCAGCGGCTAAAGTGTCTATCACTGGAAACTCTTTTAGGAGATAAACACAGGTTAGTGACCATGATAATCTGACGGAGGACAGTTCAGTCCATCGCCAGAGAACGAGGTAGACACTGGGCTGCCAACGAGATGCGGCAGAGGTCAAGGAGTCCGAAGCCTGGTCAGGTATACAGATCAGAGCAGGAACAGGTTAGTTCAGAGTGCACAGAAAGTTCAGGCAGACCGTTCAGACAGGAACATGCAGGCTCAGTGGATGAGAGGCAGAAAAGGTCAGGATCAGGAAATTAGAAACACTATGGTATGCTAAAAACCCCTCTCAGCACTGGCCCCTGAGAACGAGAGAATCTGGGGCTGATGGCTGGATGCAAGTACAATTAAATAGAGACAGAAGCAGGTGGATCAGTTGAGCAGTAATGAGCAACCGGGCAGAGTAAGACAGGTGAATGGAATGAGCAGTTAAGACAGCCATCAGCACCAAGATCACGACAAGCTAAATTTCCAGGGAGAAGTATTCCACTCTAGGACACACATTATTGCCATCTTCTGGTAAGCCAGGGATAAACCCTATTTCAATGTTTATGTTCAGATTTCCATACTTTCCAGCTTTTTTCTCAAAAGCTCATTTAGCCTATAGTAGAGGCTGTTAAATTATTAGAACATAGCAACAGGCCGACTGATACAGTGCAGGACATGAAAATGTGTTGAGTGAGATTTCTTTGTCTTAGATAAGATGTTGAAAGATGTTGGTTAACTAGTTGGCAAGTATGTGATTTATGCTCAAACACCTAATCTCCATTCTTCCCTTTCCGCCAAAAAGGAAGAAGTGTTGCATTAACATTACCTTACTTCTTTTTATCATCTTAGCATCCTCTTCTGCAAACAGTAACTTTATTTTTAGACAGCTAACTTTTCCTACGTCAGGGTTGCCAGGTAACCGGTTTCTTGAATGACGTAGGCCAGGCTAGGAGATGTGCTCAACTGTAGTGCTAAGACTTTCTCACACCACCACCACACCCTGTAGAAACACTTTTAATCTTTACTATCATTCTTTTATTCACTGGATCCACCATCTTCCTTCATGCTATATATGCCACAGCACCCCCTTCCTATTGTAGCTCCTACAGCTCACATTGTCTTTCTATTTCAGCCAGTTACAGTGTCCATGTGAGTCTAGATTTTCCACTGCAATGAGTGCTATCTATCTATCTATCTATCTATCTATCTATCTATCTATCTATCTATCTATCTATCTATCTATCTATCTATCTATCTATCTATCTATCTATCTATCTATCTATCTATCTATCTATCTATCTATCTATCTATCTATCTATCTATCTATCTATCTATCTATCTATCTATCTATCTATCTATCTATCTATCTATCTATCTATCTATCTATCAACACATTCAGAAAAGTTTAAAATCAGAAATAACACTGTTCAAGTTATTGGCACCCTTTATTTTGCTGCTTTGTGTGTCTCCCTTCAATCAGTAGAAAAGGAAATAGTTTGGATGTAGTTCAATTCTTACAATATAACAGCTTTAATTGGAGTAAAATTGCTTAAAAGGCAGAACTGACTTTGTCAAATATTGTTTCAAAGCTGTTTTCTTAGGTGACAGTCTTTGTTTGCATACAATTATGAATGATCTTAGCTTTATTACCACCTTAAATCTTTCCACAGCTGTATAAAGAACAAATGGGAAGCCTTTTTAGAAAAACCTTTTAACCAAGAAGCACAGAAACATGCTCCCTATGGTTGAGATAAACATTTCAGTTGCTCTTCTAGTCTATTAAAAGCTGTATGACAAACAAAACCAGTTTTAGAAGCTATAATCTTAATATCTTGAACACTGGTTTATTGGTAACAGACCCTTTCCATTAAGCATACATGGCACAGTGAACAGTCTAAAGGTATATCACAGTTGCAGACGGTTAGGGTTTAAATATCACCTAAATCTTATGTGACATCTTTCTAATGATTAAAAGTCTCTTTGATGAAAAGTGAAAGAATTTTCTGGACAGAGTCTTCTCTGGTTTAATGGAGCAGCTTTATTCTGGGCTGTTCTCATGTTATCAAAGGCTTCATCTGAAAATGTGGATTAATGTGAAATGGTTCTACATTAATACACATAGAGCTAATCATTTCAGGCATGATGATTATGACTTAGAGTTAATGAAAAGCAAAATTCTATGTCCATGAAAACTGCATTATAAATCAAGAACAATAAATTAAGGATATCTGTATTTGAAATAGACTTTTTTTTAAATTCCACTGCTCTGTAGTCAATACTTGGCTGGGGGGCCTTTTGCATGAATTACTCTATCAATCCAGGCATGGGGGGTCAATCATCCTGTGGTTCTGCTGAACTGCGAGGAAGCTCATGTTGCTTAGATAGCAGCCTTCAGCTCACCTGGATCTTTGAGTCATGTGTCTGTCATCTTCCTCTTAGCAGAACCCATAGATTCTCCAGGGGTTGCAGGTCAGGCCAGTTTGCAGTCCAGCCAAACACACTGAAGACGTGGTGATTAAACCAGCATTTGGTGCCCCAAGCAGCCTAAGCAGGTGCCAAGTCCTGCTGGAAAATACATTTTTGGCCTGCAAAGAGAACCATAAAGATCTCTGAAATTTCCTGGTAGATTACTTCATTTATTCCAAAAAAAGTTAAAAACAAAACCACTGGACCTTTTTTTAAGCTTTCTCAATCCAAAATGTTAAGGTCATTGTTTAGGTCTTTGTTGACCTGCAAGTTTAAGTTAACGACTCCCCTTTACAAAGGGATGGACCTGTTTTGGTTCAATTCACATGTTTTCTAAGCCATAAGAAGGCTTCTGTTTTTCCTCGCTTCTGTTGGGCAATTCTATAAAGCCTTTTGAATTGAGAAAGCTTTCTGGGAAGCAAAACGTCTTCAAACTTGGAAAAAAAAAACTGACTAAGAATCTTCACCCGCATATTGCTTACCGGTAATTTATTTTAGCTTAATATTGCTGCACAATGGGGCAGTTTTTATTACTGTTGCTTTGAAGCAAAAAGGTCCTGGGTTTGGTTTCTGGCGCTGGGTATTTCTGCATAGTTTGCATATTCTCCCTTTGCATGTCTGGATTCTACTCTGGGTACTCCAGCTTCGCCCACAGTCCAAAAACAGGACTGTTTAATTGGCTTCCCAAAAATGTTTCTTAGGTGTGAGTGTGTGTGTATAGTGGTGTGTCTCTGTGTTGAACTGTGACCTGTCTGCCTGACCATCTACCAGGAGTGCTGGAGATAGGCACCAGCCCTACAGGGACCCTGTCAGAATAAGTGGCAGAAGATGGATGGATGGATGGATGGATGGATGGATGGATGGATGGATGGATGGATGGATGGATGGATGGATGGATGGATGGATGGATGGATGGATGGATGGATGGCTTAATATATATTCTGACACTGTTAATTTCAAGTTAATGTTTTCACATTATATCTCCCAGGTCAATGAATTTTGAGAATTTCATTATCTGTAAGCCATTGTAAAGAAAGTTAAAAGAAACAAAGGCTTGAAATATTTCACCTAATAATGAATCTCTTAAATATATTTATTTTAGTTTAGTTTGAAGTGACACTGACTTGTTTTTTCCATATTGTAAATTAAGCTTAGTGTAATTATTACCATGATTAAATAAGATGACCGTAATTTGAACGTTTCTTTCCTTTCACTTTCCCAAAAATCAAAATATCATTGTTATAGCCAACAAAACTACAGCTGTGATTATTCATCCAATATTATACAAAGAGCAATAAATAAATTGTTGATATGCCTATTAAAGTGACACTGATTGAGTTTTTCTTTTGTTTAAATTCTTATATTTATGTTAAATCTGCTTTAAAGGGAAACCCTGGTATTGTACTTGTCAGGTCATTATATCAGGAGAATATCATTTGACCTATATATATATATATATATATATATATATAATTAAAAGTCCCATTATTTAATGATAGACATTCAGAAGCATTTTAGCATGAAATGTTTGCAAATAACATTCTCAGGGCGTCTGGCAAAGAATCAGGCTCATGGCATCTCATGTTCATAACGGTGCTTAATAATGGGCACGAAATGCTTTTCGAGACATTCATTCATTTTTTTTTTTTTACCAAACTCCGACCTCAACGTTTAGAAAGAAAAAGCTTTATCTTATTCCTTTTTAGACTAAGCTAGTCTAGTTGAAGTCATGGTTGAGGGTGCAAATTGTTTGGATTAGAGATGTTATTGTAGGGTAGAAACGGTTGTTCTGGATTTTACCATCACTCCCAAACAACCAGGTGACATGCAGGTGGAATCTAACGGTCCTTATGCTGGACTGATAAGCTCAAGACACTATTTTTTTGAAAATATCTGACAGTGAGTTTAATGTGTTTTATACTCTATGCATGTTGTTGCAAGGTAAACCTAGGTCCTGTTCCATTCTTTAAACTATTTGCTAAAAATAATTAGTCCTTTATAGATTATATGGCTTCTTATATAGAAGTTCCACGAAAATAGTATAAAATGTTGAAACAACTAAAAAATACTTTGTTTGCTTTTATCTTTTAAGGTACTAGATGGGTTCCAAAGACTGATTCACCAATGATGTTGCTGAACCAGTTATTTCTTCTGTTGTTCTTAAGCCAAATGAAAGTTTGGATTTTTCCTTCTGTGATGGAACTTATGTAATGATCTATTTTTATATGCACAGAAATAAATGAGGCTTCTTGTCTCGTCCAGCTTTTAACGCAGAAAAACAACTCAGAGATTAAGTCAAAAATACAACAAAAACATGCTTCTCCTTTAACTTCCTGACTTTTCATGGGTTCTACTTTTATATGTCCTTCACTAGGATGAAGTCAACATTTTCCAACATGTTGAATCCTCTTTAATGTTCTCCCTTCTGCTCTTGTCTGCTGTTGTGGTTCCACCTCTCTCCTCTGTGCCTCCTCTGTGTGCCTCCCTCTCCTCTCCGGCCACTTCCGCTAAAAGGAAATTACCAAGCGGGAGGACTTGCATGCCCAGCTGAGCCTAATTCAGCTGCCTATAGACTCAGGGGTATGTACAGCTCTGCAGCCATGCCTTTTCTCCCTTCCTGCCTCCATTTAATCAACTAATCATCTTGCTCCCTCTTAGCAATTCCTCTTCATTCCTTTTCCCCTCATGATTTCCTACATAGCTTTGCAGTGAGGCCATAGACTTCCCAATAGCTAGGATTTTTTTTTTCTTCTTTGCAGACACACAGCTCATAAATGACAGAATGATGAATATATTAAGGAAGCCATTTTGCATAGATAATTTGACAGGCTAATATGTAGCAGACATTAATGTAGATATTAACATGCAGCTCTAAGTAATGCAAGGTTATAGAAGCCTTTAGGAGACTGTTGAGCCTTAGAGGGAAAAAAAGCTGTCTAAAATGTCCTTGGTAATATTAATCTGAAGATTTAGTTTCAATTTTTGTTTTTGTCAAAAGTTTGAAAAAAAAAAATCTTTGCGCTTGCCAGTCCAATCCAATTGAGTAGTAAATGGGAGCTTTTCCAAGGCTTTTGGATGGATGCTGCCACCTCTCGAGGCTATAAATCAGCAAAAAAATGAGCAACTACAAAGATGAGTAAATAACAGGCATTGGGTCTAATTAGCACTACTGATACAAGAAGGACAGGATGAGAAAATACTGCTGACTTCTTATTGGTTGACAACATTTTCAAGGAGAAATCTGCTGTTCTAACAGACATAGTTGACTCATTCATAGGACAGTGTCTGCACACCTCTGAGCACTAATTATTATTTTGACAAAAGCTAATACCTTTTTAACCAATAGATATATTTTCCCCAAATAAAACATCTAGAAAGGCAACCCTTTATCTTTACAACTTCTTCATGCACAAAGATAAGCAACAGGAATTCAATAGTTAAACAGACTCACATTCAACAAAGTCACTGGAGTAGTACTGCCATTGAGGCTTCTATGTGTGTTGCCTATCCTGTTGCCAATAATGAGGCTTGTTGTATTAGGTTGATCATAACAATAATTCATTTTTTAATTCACTATATTTATATAGTGCCAATTTAGAACACACATCATCTTAAGGCACTTTACAATTCAGCCAGATTATACAGTCAAATTGATTGATAGTTCTCTATCTAAGGAAAAAAATTTAATTGCATTGACTCATTGACTTGAAGGCTATTCCTCAGAATAGG
Organism: Cyprinodon tularosa; assembly: GCF_016077235.1. Lineage (NCBI taxonomy): Eukaryota > Metazoa > Chordata > Actinopteri > Cyprinodontiformes > Cyprinodontidae > Cyprinodon > Cyprinodon tularosa. The sequence goes on along the minus strand of NW_024038395.1, from coordinate 265,499 downwards.
CATGCTTGTAGTGACAGTGGAGAGGAAAACTCCCCTTTAACAGGAGGAAACCTCCAGCAAAACCAGGCTCAATCTGAGCTTACAACAAAACATTTCTTCACTTTACTCCTGAAAAGAAAAATCAAAACCGTGAGTATGCTCCAACAAGGGACAGCTGCCAACACCGGAAAGGAGAAATTACAATATATCTTGGGTTCTCTATGTACATATCAATTTAAGTAATCAAACTTCTTTGTGCTTTTTTAATAATTAAATTAATTTTTATTAAATTTTTGAGTTTTTAAAGCCAAAAGCTTAACAGGCAATATCAAGTTGGATAAGTTGCCCATGATCAGTACTGCAGTTGAGCAACTGCTTGACCATAGAAGTCGCTAGATTTAAAAGGTGTATGTTATAAAGCTGGTGATTAGCTGTAATAGTTGTGATTGGATGAAAAGCATTTCCCGTCACCCATTTTGCCAAACAAGCTCCAACAAGCTGTCAGAACGTGTATCCCATCAACTGCAAACCCACAAAGGTCTTCCCTGCAAGGTTCCACTTATCGCTGAAAAAAACTAAGGTTTTGAACTCCTCTGTGTTCGGATGATATAACCAAGTGCTAGAGACTTGCTGTGGGAGTTTTCCCCTCCTGAAAAGCAGATTTCCTATCATGTCCAATTATCAACTCTAACCAACACTTTCTTCTGACCATCTTGTCAGCTCAAGTTATCCTCTGGGGCTCCCTAAAATCTCCTATTAAAACCCTATTTTATCAAGTTGAATAGAGTCCAACATGTGGTGTGAGATAAAATGTCCCTTTTTTGGAAAGCTCCCACCATAACCAGATAAACCCAGACAGCTAGGTAGAAAACAGTTGAATCCAGTTCCTTAATCTTTTCTGGTCCTTTAACAGACATCTGATCACAGGAACCACAGGTCATTGTAGATCTTCTCTTCTTGTTCTTGAAGTGTTCTCTGTAATATCTTATCTGTAAGCCCAGATAAGAAAAGCTTTTCTTATCTGTGCTTATTTCTTTCTCATTAGAAATAACTTTTTTCTACATATTTGGCTTTCATGGTAAAAAGTACTCATTAAAAAAAGCACACAGCAATGTTTTAATTTTATACGGCTGAAGATGCTCTCATTAGAATTTGGCAGCTGATCTCCTCATTGCAGAGCCGTGGCCTGAAAACTATTTTGGCCTTTTTCTGATTTAAATTATGTGTGAATTTTTACATTTTCTAAATCGGGTTCTTGACTAATCTAAAAGTTTGCTGTGAAAGACGGCAGTTTTATTGGTAATACACATTAAGACATACAAAAACAATTACTTGGCTTCCTGTTATCAGCAGCCCCCTTTGTATCCCATTGACAACCTTTGTGAAGAAATGTAGTTGAGATCCTCCTGTTCTTGGCTCCTCTCAATTATCAGCCAACCAGCAAATTCCTCCATCTTCTTCTTGCAGGTCCAATCCTAAATCTTGCTTTAAGATTAGGGATCACCTTCAAGTTTCCGCTTTCCCTTATCAGTTTTATTTATTTATTTTTTTGCCTTCACATTTTCTGCTTAATAGCTATTGTATGGTTAGAACACCATTTACTTATATGAGTCAATTTCAGCTATTTCAGAGTGAAACATTCATGTTATTTTTGCTGAATGTTGCTGCTGACTATAATTCTGCTGGGATTTGTTTTTCTAAAACAAATACCAGCTGAGACTTTATTTCAATGATTTAGTAAATTACATAAAAAGAACAAATAACAAGAGATATTGATTTATATCCTGCGGCTTCATATCATGTATATTATCTTCAGAACCTTAGCAGACAGTTGCCAAAAAACAGATAGTGGACCAAGCTCTTGGTTATAAAGGCTACGTGGTTAAGGTGTATTGAATTTGAAATATTTAACAAGTTTATCTTCTTTCTCCAATTATTATTTTATCTTTTTTTTAAACAAAGATAAAAAAAATAAATATCAACACAGGCAACAGTTATAGTTATAGTCATTTTATTGGCAAAGACGTCTTTGGTCCTACATATCTGTCAGTATGAGCTACTCTCTAAGTAATTCTTTTTTTGCGAAACCATGACACATGGGGAACATTAATGAAGGTTTCTGTAGTTTTTAGAATGAAGTTTGGGATTTATTTTAAATGCAAAGACAGCAAAACAAGGCCTCATATATAGGGATTTAAAGAAGTTAGTTGACTTCCAATTAATTATCAATTAATGGTTAATGATATTAGAATTTAAACAAAATGTATTTCTGTTGTCCACAAGAAGGCATTGTTGTTCATTCTTAAGCAGAATCTCACTGGAATTTGCAAGAGAAGTCATACAATAACAGAGGCATGCAAGAGCAAAACCATGAAAAGCCTGGATCTAGCCTGGCCAGCCAGACTGAATTAAACAGAGTGTAAACTATATTTTGATATAAAGGGGATAAACAATTTATAAGTAAATGGAAACAAAAAGCATGAAAATAGGCACCCCAACATTATTTTTTATTATTTTGTATCCCCCAATTTGTCTGGTTAATAAATTATTTGAGTCATACCCAGTCATGGATTGAAATTATACATACAACCACTTGGGGGCTCTGATCACCCAGCGGGCATAGACAGGAGCGAACACACAGAAGAAGAATAAATGTCTGTTGATGCTGAAAGGAGCTCAACGTCCGTAACAAAGCTGAAGTTGGCTTCCGTTCTAGCTTCCCATTCGGTAAATTAATAAAGGGTGTTTCTCCAATTTTTAAACTTCAATAAAGACCAATTTTTACCCTTTTTTGTGTCCATGTCACACCAGAGGTAGTCCAGCTCTCAAACTAAAAAAAAATGCTGTCACATGAAATCTGGACAAGATTGCTCTAAACTACTTGTAGAATAATTAAAACCAGATCTGGGATTTGTAAAATCTTTCTCTGATTTGTGAAAGTTCAATAGAGACAGATTTTAACACTTTTTTTGTGTCCATGTCACACTAGAGTTGGTCAAGTTCTACAACTACCACACCCAGACACATAAAACTTGAACTGGATTATTCTAAACTACTTGTAGAATAATTGAAACCACCATTAAAAGAGTCAACCACACCAAATATCTCGGGTGCAACAGTCTTTAGTTAAGTTGTTTGAAAGTTTTACAAATTAAAGAACCTTAAATATTTAAAAACCAGTTATTAAATGAAAACAAGTCTGAAAAATATCTTCTACAAATTTACTTTGATGTCTCCTTAAAGAATATAACTCTGACTCTGAGATGCTTTAGGCTGCTACATGATGCCCTGAGCTGACATTTTTAAACAGCAAAAAAACCTCTTAAAATAGAAATGAATCATCACAGAAACCATGAATAAGTCCAAGTGACCCTCGAATTGATTGGCCCACTACTTCATTAGCATAAACTCTTTCTGCATAATTTCCCCTATGCTTCACAGGACAAGCAGATCAGATCAGGATAGGAACATTCAATTGTGATCACAGAAGTAGAAAACCCAGAATTCCTGTGAAAGTTATAAAATATGTTATATCTATACCTGCATTTCTTTCCAGCTTGTGAGAAATATCAGTAATGTAGTTTGTCAGTTCAGAAGGTGATACATGGTGGTTTGGTCCAGAGGTTCTTCCTACTGTTTATTCTCTTTGCTACCACAGAGGTCTGACTCACTGGGTCAGCATTTCATTTAAAGAGAATCCAGCTGACACCCTCTGCTTTTTTAATATTATCTGTAGGCACCAGTGAGGTGGAACAAATACAAAAAGTATATCTGCAAGTTTCATTATATTGCCAGCAAACTATTTGAGAAAGTCCATATATAGAGGGGATACCGAGAAGAAAAAGGCTTGTGAAAAGATTTAGACAAAAGAAAGGGATAAATTTAAAGAAAGGTATAAGGATAATGATTTGTAGATATTTTGTGGACCATACCTTTAACAGTTACTAAGATACTACAGTAACTGTAAGAAACATTTAGCATCTCAGTAAAACCATTCATCTTCTATCCCAAATTCTTGGAAGGTGTAGCATCACACATTTTTAAATTGATTTATACATGGCTTCCAAACACTTCGGCTTTAATAAAATTACGAATGCAAAACTTAAGAAACCAAAACTACTGTGAATATTTTAGATACATTTCATAAACCAATTTGTGATGATAATTAGCTTTTAAACCCAACGTTTATGTTTGGTCTGACATATGATAAGGCTGCATGTTTGAACAAGTTCTGCTCTAATACTTCTTTTGTTAATTGTTTCACAAGGGGGATATTTTGAAAAATGGTTCAGAGATTGATTCTGTTACACGAAGTAAGGAAGATTTCCCTGGCGGCAAAAAGGATTTACAACCCTCTTCAGGTAAGACATCGACTGCGATAATAACAAAACTTTCTGAGAGGAAACGAGAGAAATGCTAAAATTGGAATTAGCCTTTGATTTGATCAAAGCTGCTGTATGCTGTTGATTTCATGTTCTCGATCGAACTCAGTGGGCATATTTCTGGCTGTCCTTATAGTCAACATCAAACCAGGACAGCAGCATAATCTATAACACTTTTGCCAGCTACAATCTGCTCTACAGATCGGAAGCTTTGAAAAGTGAAACTTACAAATGTACAGTGCCGCCACCCTCTATCCTCTTCATGTACCATAAACCTGCTTACACATTTCTAATCGGACTGCTCAGTGGCACAGTTGCTAGCACTGCTGCCTTGCAGCAAGAAGGTTCCAGGTGTGATTCCCGGCCCGGGGTCTTATGCATGGAGTTTGCATGTTCTCCCTGTGCATGTGTGGTTTCTCTCCAGGTACTCTGGCTCCCTCCCACAGGTTAATTGGCTTCTCTAAATTCTCCTTAGGTGTGAGTGTGTGCACGAATGGTTTGTTGTCTTTGGGTTGCCCTGCAATAGACAGGGTATAACCCGCCTCTCGCCTGTAGACAGCTGGAGATAGGCACCAGCATTCCTTGCGAACCTTGGGATAAGTGTGATGAAAAATGGATGGATGGACACGTTTCATACACATGTACCTGCATCAGGATGGGCATATTCGGGGCACTGGAGATGGATCAGTCTTTCTGGGTTTGCTTCCGATGCTCATTATCACAGCTTTTTAAAAATATTTTCTTTGGTTATCTTGTCTTCTTTTGTAGTTGTTATGTTCTGTGTTTTCTGTCCCATTTGTCTCATACAGGTGTGGAAGCAGACCACAAGGAGTTACTGTATATCTTCTGTGTTGCCTATTTTTGCTGTGCTATTTTATTTTCTCTCCTTGTTTGCATTCTTTCCTCTCTGACTCTTTCTCCCCTTAGTTCTTATTACCTCTTTCTTTCTCACCTCCCTTTTTGTCTCCTTTTCCGTTGTATATGATTTTACTGACTTAATGTTTCTCAGTAAAGTTTCATATACTAGTACCAAGCGGAACCCCATGGCAACAGTCATACAGGTTTGCTTGTGAAAGCAAATCTGTCGCTCTATCATCTAACTCTGGGACATCTATTCCATGAGCTATATTAGCAAACCAGGGAACTAAAACAAATGGTTACACACCTGAAAGACCCATTTTTCTCCTGCTAGCCTTAGATCAATAATAACAGAAATATTAGCATTGTTTACATTTAATTGCTCTTGCCTTTTTCTATAGTAGTGTTGCTGCTCAACATTATGTTTCCTTTCAAGCCAATTATATTAAATATGTGCTGAAACATTCATGTTGCCCTATAAGTGCAAATTTATTTTTTTCTGAACTGCCCTACCAAAAAAAAAAAAAAAAAAAAAAACTTGGGGATTTTGTCTAGATTTTTTCGGGTTGTCATTCAACCTAATCTTTCTCCATCATCTGCATTTTAACCGCAGTCCCACTAAATGGTCATGTGGAAATGAGGACAAGTCTGACACCACCAGTCATCACCCACACTGCTCCGACGCCCATGCCTGTTCCCAAATTACCTGTAGCAGGCGACCCTGCCCTGGTCTATGAATCCCATCATGGCAGCAGTATCTCCATAGACCCAGCCAGCTATGATAAATCACCTGTAAGTAAGAGTATTATTGGTTTCCCCAGTGCATAGCTGTTCTCTTGTGTGATAAAACATTTGCCAGGATATCAGCAGGCTAAAAGAAATTGCCTTCTCTGGCATCTGGCTTCACCAGCAGTGTGTGAATTGATAGTTTGTCTCTTGCTACTGTTTGGAGATAAAGATTGATGATGATTAATGGCTATTATCAGTCTGGCCATCTACGTTTTGCTGTAACAGCCACTTTATCTGACAAGGTGAAAATCAAAACAAAGACTTGAGAGATTACATCCAAGTCTTGCATGTGTTCATGGATAATGACAGTTCAGATAGTCAATTTGTAAAGCAGCTTTATCAATGTCAGCTGCCTTAAATCAAATGACAAGAACATGGATGACCTATGGATAAAAGAACAGTAAAGAAAAAAAATCCTTTGAATTAGTATGTCTTTTCCTTGCAACACTCTATCTACAGACCAGTGCCCGCTCCTCTCCCCTTGGTCAGTGGGCCTCTGGCAGCAGCTGGGGCAGCCGCAGGTCCAGCTGGACCAGCCTAAACCGTGCCCCATCATACAAGCGGCAGAAGTGCCAGTCCGGGGAGCGGCGATCTCTCCTGTCCGGAGAGGGCGACTCTAGCTCTGATGATGGAGAAGGTGGGGGTGGGGTGTTGGAAGAAGATGACAAGTCCCTTCCAAGGACAGACTCAATGTCACAGTCTCAGAGGGCACCACGACACAGGAGGATGGAGTCTGTTGAAACTCGGAGCTCCATGGAATTGCCTCCTGAAAACTCATTGCAGGTAGGGCAGCTTTTGAAGCTTTCTATTGTATCAAGTGTCACGGACAGTGAACTTCCTCAGGTTTTTCTTCATTTTGTAAGAAAATATAAATACAAAGGTATTAATATGACGGAAGGAAGGTAAGAACATTTTGTTTTTGAGAAATGTGTAAAGAAATTTTATATTCATCCTCTTTTTCGTACAGCTCTCAATCAAAAACCCACATTAAAAGTTACCTTCAGAAGTACTCTAATTATTGAATAGAGTCAATCCATTTGTAAATTCATCCTAGTAAAAATTTTGCCTTAGAGGTTTGTTTGAAACCAAGCCATAATATGAAGACCAAGTAACACTGCAAATATGCCGAACGTATGCTATAAGACTGTGAAAGGTTTGGGTCACACCAACGTGGTCCTCCATCCTTAAAATTTAGAATTCATTAACAAGCTAATTTTTAATCTACAATGGAAACATGCAAAACTAGGGCAGTAGTTTAAAAAAAGCTTTGATAGTAGTTGTGCCAAAGAATATGTTTTAAACTGATTGTTGAGACACTTTAAAATGTTTTTGAGAAACTATTTTTGAAACTTAGCACATTTTAATAAAAGAAGTATCTCTTCTTTTTTTATGAATATGCACTCAACACTTAATACAATGTATGTAAGGCTCATAGTTAAATAGAATGCAAAGAAATAAAAGGACCAAAAACAACTTAATCCTTATAAAACAAGGTTATATAAACCAAGAGTCTCTCTTGATAGTGTTTAACAGACTATTTTGAGCCTAAATAGAGTTCCAGCACTGGGCAAAAGGAGCAGACATAAACAGATGTGTGCGCCATCTTCTGGCAGTATCGTAAAATTATCAGGAAAGCTAGGTGACAGTAGACACAGCTACTGAATAGAGCCTTACAAAGCCAGAGTCTCCTGTAATGCCTTCGGATAAGGTGACAGCTCAGGGTGATCGGAAATGAACTGATATTTATCAAATAAACCAAACTACAACGACTTGTACAGTTGTAGCCACTCAAAATATCCCCACTTTCCTTGATGAGTCCCTGGCTGCTCCATTACAATTCCTTTTTAAACATCAATCTTTGTAATAAAATATTCTTTCTGTCATGATTTGTGGACATTAAGATCTAAAGAGAAGCATCATCTCCTGGTCAGACCCTGTAATTCAGGGTGGAGTCAAAGTAAAGAAATATGCATGCCCAGGAGAAGGATCAGGTCACTCCAGTGGCTGGAAGTTGGAGGGGATTTTGCTGGGAGTTGCAGGGAAGTGAGGTGCCATTCGGCTGGCGTTTGACAGGGAAGGGACATTTTTAGTGGCTGCTGCTGTATGTGACTCCTTCCTTGAGCCTCCTATCAGAACTTCAAGCGATAAAAATAAATGCAATTCCTACTAAACTTAAAAAGGGACCCTGCATCATGGTTAGAAGTATTTCAAAATAGATAGAGTCTGGTATGAACCCAGACTCAACGCTTTAAAATACAATTTCCCAGTGACTTGTCATTGAGACTAGAAATCTGAAACTCTGAACTCTAGCAGCTATGACAGAGAAAACACCCTTTTTAAAACTGTTTTACTCATTTTAAGATCATTTTCGAAGTGTGAGGTATAATTTCATCTTCATATACATACACACATATGCACAATATCGCTGCTAATTACTGTGCCCTGTGTACACAGAGCTATTAATCTGAATTTAGAAACCTTTTTTTCCTTTCCTTGTAGGTGCCCTACCTGCACCGCACATCCAGCATGCAGAGCTCCAGACCCCCTTCCCTGGGCCATGGCCGAACTGCAGAACACAACGACTGTAATGGGAAGGGATCTCCATCAGCCCTCAGCCAGACTAATGTCTCTCAAGACGAAAACACTGAAGACGAGAATGTGGAGGAGGAGGTCAGCCAGGTGTGCATGTGCATGAATTACCTTTACACCTAGAATTACGTTTACACAAACATTCAGATCCTAAGATGTTAAACAGCAAATTTTTTAACAATTGACTATTCAAACTCTTTTGGCATATTTTGAAAAAATGCTCAAAAAAATCTAAGTTATACTTTAAAAAAGAACTTTTATTGCTCTTTCACTACTAAGGATTTTACATACCAAAACATGATGAAACTACAAATCACCCCAAAGAGTTTAACAGAGTTTTCACATTTAGGACAAACTTCAGTTCTAGCTGTATCTCTTCAGTTCTGGAGGCAGGCTTATGAGATTTTGCTTTGGGCTTGAAGTGAAGAGAATTTGATCCATACAAACAAATTGGGACAAGGTAATTCATAAAAAAAAGAAAAGAAAAAGAAAATAAAAAAAAATAAGTTTGCAAATAATGAATCTGGAGAAAAGAAAAAAAACATTAAAAAAACTAATGGAATGAAATCTTTATGTCCAATTGCAAAACTTTGCAACAATAGTGGAACAAGATTCACTCCATAAAAAAGATTAGCATATACAATTCCTAGATCTAGATTTTTGTTACTGTCTTTATTTCACCTACTGAGTCATTAGAAATGTTTCCCAGGTAACTAAAGATGCTCGTTTTATCACAAAGCTACATGATTATAATCGGTGGGTAGAGCAGCGTTTAATGACCTGACAGGTTGATTTTTATCCCATAGATCATAAACAAGTGTCATTGGCTGGCATAAAAGATGGCATTTAGATTTGATTTACTTATGTGGCATCATGATTTGACAGTTTTAATATCATGTCATTACCAGGCTGGTCATATTCAGTTTATCTTTCCCATTCAGACACATCTGATAAGTAGATAAAACCATAGATATTGATTTCCGATAGAAATATTAGGTTTGAAATGTATCCTTCTCTCATATTAAAACTGTAGTTCACAAAATGTGTTTATTCACAAATGTTTGAGGGTGTGTTTTTATGTGTAAAACCACTTTAGACCTCAGACAGCTGGATAAGACATATTGTTCACCCTTTGTTCAATGTGCAGGGACGTTTGGCCAGGATACTTCGATGGATGGAGAAAAAGCAGCCAGAATGGTGTCGTCAGAGAGATACATGGTCCCTCTACCTGTTCCCCCCGGAGTCCAGGTATAGTTTACACCACTTCTAATTATTATTTTCATTGGATCTTGCAGACTTTTATCCTATAAAAACGTCCCAAAAAAATTAAGCTATCTGAAGTATTTGTGCATTCCTCTACCAAACCACTGTAGTTTTATCACTGCATTCCACTGACATCCCATAGTGCTGACATAGTTGTTTCCACTGAACATATGAAGGCATCAAATTTTTGCCTTGCATTTTATATCAATTCCTATTCCCTCCCACACTTACACTTCAGAAGTCTCTTTCATCTGCACACTTCTTATGTCAGGGATGAGTAAGCAGCAGCGTACGGCGGAGGGGAGATGTTCCAGCTGATTATGGTGTGTTATCTCAGGCTCGTGTGGAATCTTCACTCCTTTACAGTCTCTTACCTCTCCTTTCGTTTTGTCCCACATTTTGAGTTACTGATGAGGGTAAATTATTTTGTCTTTCAGGACATTTTTTCCCTGATGTCATAAAAATTTGATACATACCCTACATTGAGCTCTGTCAAACTACCTGGTGGGTTAGCTCTCTGATATCTGTTGTATATATATTTTAAAAAGGTTTACTGTAGTATTATTTTCTTTGTCAGAGCAGTAGTCTTCTCTCGGTGCGTTTCTAGCTGGCTTTCACTCGCAATAGGACGTAAGCTTTGGCACTGGCTGAGGATGACACTGAGGACACTGGCTCTGTGTGGTGCCTGTTTCTAACACCCTTCTGTGCTCAAAATCTCATCAAGATTTGGCAGCGGTGCAGCAGGGAACTAGAATCAAGCAGAGTGCACAACGACCTGAGCTCACCTCCTGCAGCCCTGAGTGGGCATTATTCATTCTACTGAAACCTATGGACAGTATTAATAAGTAGGGGGTGAGGAGCCTCTGCAGGCTCTCTGCAAGCCAGTAGCTTAAATATTTTGCCTCTTAAATATGAAGAATGTGCAAATACAAAAGCACCAGGGATGTTCAGCGTCTACTGAGGGAGTTTGGTCTTGTTATTCCGCTGAGAAATATCCATTTCTCAGCCCATTCAGAATTTCTTACAATATTAAAATATTGTTAATAAATAACTATTAAAAACTTCCCTTATGTATGATTTAAAAAACTTCCACCTAAAATGTGTTTTGCTCAACCTACTTACCCACGAGACTTTGCATAAGCCAGTATCCATTTAACTTGACAGCTAAAGATTTTAGTTACTGCAATAGATGTCAACTGGTTTAAAAAAAGCCTCTATGATATTGTGCAGCCTCAATCAATAAAGGCATTGATTAGGTTTGTGCTTTGAAAGACCTTATCGGATTCAACACATGTAGATTAAAGAAACACAAACAAAGTTTTTTCTGAAAAAAATATTTTTAAAATAGCCTTTTTATTTGACTCTTTATGACTCAGTCATCGTTTGATAAGCAGACGGACACTTCAGTAGATCAGTGCTGATCGATAAGTCTGTAGTTCAATTTTATTCATCAACTTTTGGTTAGAAGTTCCTGTGCTGTTTGGTGGATGTGACGTCAATCATGTCCAGGATAAATGGGTCAAAGTTATCAAACAATCTAAGCTTTATATTCAAGATTGTGGATACTCAGCTCCACTCAGACACCAATAGCAACTCCATGTAAGGTGAAAAAAGTGAGACAACCCTTATTACTGTAAGGACGAGCACAAGCAGGAGCAGAAGAGTGCTGCAGTTGTGTGTTTTGGCCACAGGTGGCAGTATCATTAGAAAACTCTGTAATGCCTGTTTAAAGGTATAGAGGACTATCTTTTTTTTCCAGGTGGATCCTCTAAATAAGTGGTCCTCCTATTTGTCAATCATTCTGGTGATATGTTTACGTGATGCCATCCTATGTGCTTGTCCCGTAAGCTATCTTTTTCTGTGCATTTGCACATTCAGGGGTATATCTGTGGTGAGCTACGGTTTGAGACAATCGTTGAAGCTGACCTTTCTCTCTATAGTTCTTTGAAATTGGCCGAAGGTTGTAAGAGAAAAAGTTTCTATGATGTGTATGAGAAGAATAGAAAGGCCTCAGAGGAGGCAGATATATCCCAGAATGCTTTGCGTGGAGAGCTTTCCTTGCAAATTATGGGATTTGTTGTCACAGCGGCCTGTGGCCATAGGCTGTTGCTATCCGACAATGGCAACAAACAAATATGGCGCAGGCACCGCGCAGTGGAGGAGGAGTTACATGACCAACGTGGACCAAAAAGTAGTGATCATCTGTCTGAATGGTCAGTTAACTAAGTTCGCTACAAAGTCCACGATATAATCCCCACTCTATATAGTGATTGAGGGATTTAGTTCAGACACAGTAAGCTTGTATGATCTATGACATCTTTTAAACAGAACATGCACGAGGAGAAATGGGCTTGTGCATGCTTTTGCACGAGTGTAATAAGTGTACCCTCTCAGGAGCGGGTACTTGGTTGTGCATGTGAATTTTTTTTTACAAAGTGAAGAGAAGAAATTCACGAAAATCCTCCACAATACCTTAAATTCTTAATTAACTTGACATTCAAACATTTTAGCTAACGTTAGAGAAAAATAATTGGAAAACTCTTGTTTTACAAAATTTGTGTTTTGCTTGAACTCTGAGGTAATGGCTTTGGCTATATAAGTTTTGTATTCTCTTTTAACAAAAAATAAAACTAAAGCCACTGATAATTTTCTTATCATTCTAAAAACCTTATAAATGTAATACTTTGAACCTTGTATAAAAAAGCATTTCAACTGATTTTTGTGAAGGTCAATCTCCATTACTAAGAGTTATATATGAACCCAGTGGTCTAAAAAAGTCTCTGTTTCAATAAGAATATCACTGGAAAGTGACCAAAAACCCCTTTGTTGGTCAGTTCAAAAGATCAATATTTATGACTGTGATCCCAACCAAACACCTAAAATAGTATTTGAAGATCTTGAGTTTTAAAAAGTTACAAATTCTGTCAGCTTTCACTCATAACTTAGGATACACTTTATGATGTCTAAAAAGCAGGAAACTTTCAGTGGTAGATATCAAATGCGTGTATGCCAGCCATCATCACAACCTTTTTTTTTTTTACTGCGTGAAAACTCCAAAGGTCAGTAAATACCACTGGGGAGGCGTACTTCGGTCAGTTGTCAGAATGTTTTTCTCATGAGGATGTCAATATTTAAAGTTTTTTGGTGTTTTTTTTTTCTTTCAAAAAAGTGAGCAGAATGTGTTATTTTGTCTGAGCATCCATTGACAGTTTTAGCCTGTAGAAGAGATCCTTCCGTTTTCTCACTGTTAGTGTGTGTGTGTTTCTGGTTTTCCAAACCATTTCCGGTTAAAGTTCACTTCCAGATATTTGCCCTTTGAACCTCAGAGGAAGAGATGGAGCTGTGTGTCTCCCTTCCTCAACCACTTGAGAAAAACAGACAAATTCTACATAATCAAGCCTCTGGTATGCAGATATTACTAATGCATGAGAAAGCAAAATGAGGTGAAAAACATACATGTCTTCTGACTCCGAGCAATCATGACTATGTTACCAAATAAAGCCAGATATCTAGATCTAGGCCTCCCGACATAATGCCCCTGCTGCACATTTATACCCACATGAGCCTTTAAATCTCATTTGATTCCCGTTTTAAATCCTGACACCACCACATAGAACAGTCACTGCTGGGATCTTTCAGTGTGTTTTCATGAGCTTAAAGCTTGGCAACCATTTAATGAAATTCAGCACAAGATAAAGCCTAAATTTTCACTTGTGCACTGCAGACTTTATTCTGAACTACCTTGCTTATGTCTATCAACTAAATTATTGTTTTTAAATTATGTTTTAATAGAGCAAATCTCCTACAGGGGAGGAAAACTTTTCATCTTAAATAAATAGAGATTTCTGTCTGTCCTTTTTTCATGTAGTCAATCCAAATTTCCTTCTCAATAATCACTTAAGGTATTAATCACAATTTAGCAAGTTAGTCAGTTTTATTATAACACAGGTAGATGGCACGGATGCAACAGTGATGTTGCTTTTATGTTTTTTTTTCAGACTAAGTTAATGTTTTTATTCAAGCAGCAAGAACTGTCAATATAAATGAAGAAAGTAAACCAGACTTCAAGGCTTCAAGGTAGTTTAAGTAAAATTATGCTATATCGACTCAAATGAGTCTATGCCAAAAATGGTTTTCCTTAGATATAAATCTGATTGTATGATCTGATTGAATTGTCCCTGTAAAGTGCCTTGAGATGTGTTGTCGCTATATAAATAATGTGAATTGAACTGAATTGAAATTTTCAGTGGAAAGTTATACTGATAAATGCAATTCAAAATAAATTCTATCATAGTCAGCTCAGGTACTTTAATAATATTTTTATATATTCATAGCTCACTTCACTTTGCTACTGTAGAAAGAAAACATTAACAAGAAGTTGAAATATGAGGAAGTTTTCTTTGTTCGCTGATTGACCTCCGCATCTCGCCCCTATGCAACAAAGAAGTAGCCGAAGGTTATTTTGTAAACAGCTGGAATTTTCTCCACCAGCTCGTCTCAAAAGCAGCTTGACCTAATATACTGCCATACAATTAGGCCCTTAATTATTGAAGAAAACACAGCCATGCGTTGCATGCAGTCTGTTAAAGACCATAAAATACTCCTGACTTTTCAACATATATCTTCCAAAAAATCTTTTCTGTTTAGTTTTGGTTTAATCATATAAAAATCGCCTGCCATCCCGCTGTGTTGTCCCAGCCTGTGCAGATAGTTTTTCTTTGATAATTTCATTCTAGTATTGTTATTCCCGACCGCCCAAATATATTTAAATGTTCATAAAATCTCTCTCAATCGTCCATCATTCTACCGATGGCTCCTTTTTGGCAATGAAAGCAGAAATTTTGGTTTTCAAATTTGTTCCCGGATTTTCAGAAATGCTAAAACAGGCATATAATGTCACGCGCAGTTAAATTTAAGATATGAAAAATTACTTTGCACGTAACGGCATTGCACTTACATATTCCCAATCTATAAATTGCAGGATGTAGTCATTAGAATATGACCAGCATATTGATAAAGGGGTCAGGCAAAAAAGACATTTTTGCACATGCTGACTACTAAATTGAAGAAGGTGAAAGTAACTTTGTACCTTCTTTGAAGATCTGCTCTGTGCATACAAACATGTTTGCACCCTTTGGAAGATATTGTCATAATTGGTCACTGGAGCAAGCCCTTATGCAGAACACACACGGAGGAGGCAGGGAAAAAGTCCAAATGTTTATTAAAAGTTCTAAACACGAGAGAATAAACAAGTTCTGAGAATGTTTCACTGAAGTCTTGACTGGGACCGGAGACTGTTGGTTAGCAGAGTTAATGAGAAGCTAAGCGTCTGGCTTCAGGCTTAGCATGGCAGACCAAAATCTGAGCTTCCAGCTCACTGCAGAGAACAACAGGGAATATCCACATAGGATTCTTCAGGCTGAGCTTCCAGCTCATTGCAGAGAACAACAGGGAATATCCACATAGGATTCTACAGGGTGATTCCACATAGGAACCTTCAGGTAAACTCCACGTAGAAGTCTTCAGGTCAAATCCACATAGGAATCTTCAGGTTGGCTCACCAGGGCAGATCAGGAGGTTAAGATCACCTAGAGCTTCAGGCTAGAGACTGGTTTCCTGTGAGGCAGCTCTTCCTGAGCTTCAGGCCAGAGACAGGTTTCCTGTGAGGCACAGACAAAGGAGAGATTAGAATCTGAATCTCACACTAGAGACAACCAAGATTCTTTCAGTAACAGAGGTTCAGGTAGCTAACCAAACTAAGATCAACACTGCGGCGTTGAGCCAAGGTCTGAAGGCAGGTTATATAGCAGTGGATCCTCTGATGATGAGATGGGCCACAGGTGTGTTGGAGGCTCAGCTCAGGAGGACCCACGGCGCACTCTGCTGGAGGAAGGTGGTAAAGCTCCAGATTCCAACAGTAACTCCAGTCTAAGAGAAAGTAACAAAGAGCAGAAGAGGATCCTCGGCGCCCTCTGGAGGGCAAGCCTGAGGATCCCAACAGATATACAAAATTTCTAAGGACCTGTGTGTCAGTCTCCCCTCTGAGAGTCGGTTCATTCAGATTGTTAGGGTGGCAATCATGACTTTTTTCAAACCGGAGATTAAAACATACATTTTGCATTACTGCCTATTGAAGATTATAATCTGGGATTGTGTTAAACAGTGAGGAGGAAAGAATGTAGTGCAAACACCAGCAGCTAACAGGGCTTTAAATTTAATTCAACAATAGACATAGATTGAATAAAAGAATAAAAATAAATAACCTTAAACAAACAAAACAAAAAAATGTATGGACACTTTCTCATGGTTGCTCCTTCCAAGCAAAACGCAACACTAGATAAGAAGTTTGCACAGGTGGGAATCCTGAGTGGATTTCTTCTCATGATGGCTAATAGTGAAATTTTCTCTTTGGTATGACAGAGACTGATGACAGAGGCATAGAAACGTCAAATTTTTCGGGGGTAAATATGCAGATTATAACAACATCAAGCAAACATTTTAGTTAACCTTGACAGTAGCAGAATATTAGTTAATGGAGAAAAAAAAAAGGGAAAACCCTGTAAGTAAGTTCAAAGGTCATAG
This sequence comes from Cyprinodon tularosa, assembly GCF_016077235.1. Taxonomy (NCBI): domain Eukaryota; kingdom Metazoa; phylum Chordata; class Actinopteri; order Cyprinodontiformes; family Cyprinodontidae; genus Cyprinodon; species Cyprinodon tularosa. The sequence continues at coordinate 249,057 of NW_024038395.1, read as the reverse complement.
AGCAACCAGTGTCCTCCCACTGAGGGGGATTTAGAATATTTGTCAAAGTGTCTAGAGTTTCTTCTCAATCCAGTGTAAAGTGGGCATATATTTTCATAAACTACTAGCCTTTAAATGCATTTATGCCTCAAATAAAATTAGTAAATTATTTTATTAAATGTTAATTTTCTAATGAATGCAATGCAAGTGAACCATGTCCTGAGAATTGTGTGGTTAAAGTTCTTTTAAAAAATGGACACCGTCGATGTTTCCATCTCACTCTCTCCTTGAACGCAACAGCTTTGAAATATCTAAAGATAACAGCAATACTTTTTGCAATAAAATCAATACATACAAAAAATTTAATGAAAGACTAAAATATTTATGATCTCTTGTTGCATTTGTGTCTCAGCTAATATATATTCCTAAAGTTGAGTTAATTAGATATAAAAAATATAACTTGTTTCTGTTTTTCTTCACAGATGCCGCAGGCAATGTGAAAAGATCATCAACCATAAAATGTTTGACCATGTTGTGCTGGTCATCATTTTCCTCAACTGCATCACCATCGCCATGGAGAGGCCTGGCATCAGTCCTGACAGTGCGGTGAGCATCACATAATCCTATATTAAGTTCCACTCTTTATCAAGACATTTTTTTGGGGGGGTTGCATTCTGGTTCTATAGAAATAAAAGGTACTTTCTGCATTACTACTTCTGGCATTCAGAAAGATAATAAACAAAAACTAATTTTTTTTTGCAGGAGCCCTTGAACTTTCTTTTAAATAGGTTTGCAGAATTCAAAACATAACATTAAAAAAAGTGATGTCAACCATCGATTGATCATCAAATCAAGTTTGTTCAATTCTAAACAATCCATATGGTGCAGAAAGTGCTTCACAAGTTCATTTTAAACAAGATGTCAAATAGATAAAATATGAAAATGTAAAGGTAAGAAAATAACAGGATAAAAGAGATAAAAACAAAAATTACACATTAGTACAATTCAAACTGTTCTCGATGCTATAAGGAAAAGTAGTGAAACCAGAATATAAACTAATAGAAAATTTGTTCTACAGCTGAACTGCTAGGAATGAAAGGCCTGTCTGAATAGTTGATTTTGTTAGCAGTGATTTAAAGACTCCAGGTCAGTAATGGATTGTACAGTAGTAGCCATTCTAAATTTCCCCACTTTCCTTGATTGGCCCTTTGCTGGCCCTTGCCTGGTTCCCTACAATTCCTTTTTAAACATCAGTCCTTATTATGAAATATTATTTCTATCATGATCTGGGGACGTTAAGATATGAAGAGAAGCATCATATCTTGGTCAGACCCTGTAATTCAGTGAAACGGTTAAGTCAGAGTAAAAAAAAAAATCCACGCCCAGGAGAAGGTCAGTGGCTGGAAGTTGGAGGGGATTTTGCTGGGATTCGCAGGGGAGTAGGCTGCCATTTAGCTGGTGTTTGACTGGGAAGGGCCATCTTGAATGGCCACTAGTTTAGCTCTGGTGGTATAGCATTCCTCAACAATCATCCTCTCTTTTGCACCTAGCACTGGAGACATGCAGGGTTATGCATCTGCTGAGTGCAGGGCTCTGGTTGCAAAAACTTTAAAGTTCAGACAAAGGCGCTTGAGCTATTTGAGTAGTGACTTTAAAAGAACAAGCAGGATTTTAAAATCTATCCTTAATCAACCTGGAAGCAAGTGAAGAGAGAAGAGAATGGGTGTAATATGGACGCCTTTGAGAGACACTGGGCAGCTGCATTTTTGCATTGACCGAGCTAATGAAGAATATATTGCTACAGTACTTCCTGCAGAGAGAGCATTACAGTTGTCCAGCCTTGAACTAATGAATTCATGCATTGCTTTTTCCAGCTTAGTCTTGAATAGAAATAGAAATATTTTCACTTTTGATAGTACTACCTTTAAGGTATAGTGGAGGAAGTTATTTTTCCGAGTGGATCTTCAAAATAAGTGGTCCTCCTAACTGTCAATCATTCTGCGGATATGTTTACTTCAGGCCATCCTCGTGTTCGTCTTCATTTACTGGTGGTGAATCTGACATGGTGAAAAAATTGCAAATCTTCTTTAGGAAAGTAAGCTTATATGAGCGATGCATACAGCAACTTTTAAACAGAGCATGCGAGAGGAGAAACCGGCTCATGTACGCTCTCACATGTGTTTAATAGGTGTTCCCTGTCGTTAGCGGGTACAGGGTTGTACATGTGCATTTTTTTAAAAGCGGAGAGGGCAGGTCTTTTCAAAAATTTGCGAAAATCTTCCACTATACCTTTGAGAATACCCTGCTCTGACCACTAAGTTAAGTAGTTTAGCAAACCTCAGGGTGCTGATAAAAATCATACATAGATTTCTAGTGCCTGAAGTTAAAAGGGGGGAAATGGGACCAGAGCTCAAGGTCTGACAAGATTATTTCCAATCAAAGAGAACGTTTCTAATTTTCCCTTCATTTACATGATGAAGTTTGATGTCAGACAAACAGTTTTGAAAGTACCAAAGATTATTTTAGCTGTTTTGTTTCACTTAAATATTATTAAAAAAACAATTAGCCTTAACATTAACAAGATTACCAAAAAAAAGTAGCCATCAGTGAGTCTAAATCCAGACACCACCGTACAGAATTTGTTCTGTAGCTTACACTCTGAAGAGAAATAGAGCGGAACATTGTATAAGCAGGGAACCACTCTTGTTTGACTGTGAGCCAGTTGCTCAGGGTGATATGTGCTTTACCTCTGTATTTGCTGCACTGCATCATCTACAACATCAATGCCTTAGCTGCTGCGGCAGCCTTTCCAACAGAGTAAAAGTGGCAAGGCATCCTGCCTCCTTTGCCCTGCTTTAACACAGACAAATGTATATTTGTCTATATATATATACACTCTTGATTAATGTCTAAAAGGAATTGGAAGGTCTCACCTGTGCTAACTGGTTCTTGTGGATTGCAGGGTCATGCACACACAGATCATTTTGATCATTTTAAGCAAATACCCACCATAAATCCCAGCAGCCTTTCTAACACTCAGGTCAGCGAGTGGTATTCTAGAAAATCACTTTTTCAGCACCGCCACACTGTGGCCATCATTAAAATGAGGTGGAAATACACAACCCAGCAAGCATCCTGATACAAGAGAAAGAACAGTCATTACAGTTCTCTAGATTCCATTTGTAATGGCTGTTCACGGCGGCTGCTTATTTGTCCATCTGCGTTGTTCTGTATTAATGAAGTCGATTGTAAATCGATTTGCTCTCGCTGATTTTGTTCTGAGTTGCTTCCAACAGCCCAAACATGTATAATTTATCACTTTGTTGCATCTGTTTATAAGGAGCTGCTTTACATCACCCTCTTTGCCAGCTTTAAAAAAAAACAAAACAACAATAGCACTTTCTCCGAAATGAAATCTATTCATCAATACAAAGATGAAGTGCTTTTGGGTGTCGAATGCAGGCTGAATAATTATTTCATTATGATATTTCATTGGGAGTTATATCAAACAGTTTGCATTTGGCCTGTTGTTCGTTTCTGTTTTCATTTGTTGCTTGGGGTTGCCTGGATATTGTCATCATTTCATCAGCTCAGGGTAAATAAACTAAGTGAATGATTATACAGTAATATCTATAATTATTTATTATTTCTCAAAGAGGCAGGAGATAATACACCACTGTCCAAAATTACGAATTGAATCATATCAGCATTGAATGCAGTACAGTAAATTGAAGTCAAAACCAAGGCTTTATGATAGATTTATCTCCTTTACAGTTCAACCCTTCCCTAAATCGCTGTGAGAGGACATGTTTGTGTTAAAGTGGAAAAAACAACACAATGACAATTATTTAAGGACAGTAATGGGGGAGTTGCTTGAATTTATCATTTGTTTGCCTTCGGCTAGAGGCTAAATTGTTTTCCTTATTCATGTTCTGCCTATTTATGGGGAGAAATTCAGAATCTAAATTCTGTTTGTTCACAAAATGTAAACTATATTTAATCATGTGGAAATGATTAAAACTTTAAAACAGTTGAGTTTGACTATTTTCACTTTGAATTCTAAAATTCATAATTTTTCTTCCCACACATCCAGATCCTTAAGAAAGACCAAAGTAATCGAAAACAGATTGATCTCCTGCATATGGTGAAACCATGTAGCTGCATTGAGACCTTTTGTTTAATTTATAAAACAGTGTGTGGAATTCATACTAAAATGAATCCTGAAATCCTGAAAATTAATTCCTACAAAAAATTGGAATTTTAATAAAAGTGCCTGTACAACATCTAACAATATCCTTTGTAGATCACAGCTATGCCTTAAAGTTTGCCACTTTCTGCCCACATTCAACCATAAATGGTCAATGCAAAGCTTTAATCATGGATTCAGGGAGATCCAATCTTGCTGCAAAGCAGCAGAGCTAGCCAGTGTCCCAAAGAGCAGCCCAAAAGTGGCACAATAAGGTAAAAGCAAAAAAATTAACTTTTCTTTTTCTCGTAAACAAGAAATCACATTTTTCAGCCCTTAAAAAATAGAAACCCTGTTACAGTAATCAAACTTTGCTGTTTATTCTAGAGAGGCATAAAATATAAAATTGGCTGCTGCTAAAACTGATCTTTATGGACCATCTAAACAGAGATGACAGCTGAACTGTTGAAAAAATCTCTAAATCATATCAGAGACTCTGCAGCACACTGACAACACCAAACCACAACACTGCATATTTGCACCATATATATTTAATGCTCTGAACTTCCATATCAATACGTTTTTTGCACCATGTTTTTTTCCCCCCCCACACTGTTTACATTTGATTACTGCTGCACTTTAAGGAATAGAAATGTCATGAAAGCTGCACAAAATTAGATTTAGTTTTTTATATATTCTGTGTGTACAAAATGACAATAACAGCTGCCTCAGAGGAAATTCTAGTGATACCATTCCTGAAAGTAAAAACTGCATAATGAACAGGCTTGTTGTCTCTTTCCATTTTAAATATATGTGATTTAGAGCTCTTCTGAGCATATAGGATGGTAGTGCAGGTCGTGGGAAAGACAGCCCCCTCCACCATGCATAGACATTAAGAGGCAGGACAGGGTTTTCTCTCTTTAGGCAGAGGGAGAAAAGGGAGAATAAGCACTGGCTGAATGCTTCTTATTCGTGGTATCCTTCTTGTTTTTCCTCCTCTGTCCTTGTTAAGCCCACTAAGTAAACTCCAGTCATATTAGTGAACATGCAGAGGACATTCTGCAGGGCAAAGACATGGCACTGTATTTGAAAGGTAATGTAATATACTGACTTTATGGTGTAGATACTTTTGAACGGTTATGGTTGTTTTTGTAAAAAAAAAAAAATAAACTCGGTATGGGAACATGGCAACAGCTAGTATTTTTAATATGTTTTTTAAATATATTTGACACATTTTTACAGATGGAAAGTCTCAAATGTCTTTTACAGTTTGGATTAAAACGAGATTTTTTATGATTTTTGCCCATCTGTTTTCGAGCTCATCAAATACACCTGCCATCCACCTACAGTGGGAGTACAATCAGTCCATTCCCTCCACCTGTAGATCCCCTTTTTTATTTTGGTTCTCTGCAGATGGTTGGCACCAGATTTTTTAAAGGTCTTGAGCTAGTGGATGTCCAGCTTTTTCCCCTGCTCATTTCCAAATCTTTGACCACAACCATATTACCCAGGATTTCCCTGTCTTACCAAGCGTATGTCAGACACCTCTGTCTGTTGACTCGGAGCTGACTGTTACCTATACCCTTAATCTTTCAACTCCTGCTATTCTGCCCATCAACCACGTTTATCACCTGTTGCTGTGAGCAGCCAGGTCTGCATCTGCTTCCTCAGCATTTCCCCAGCTAAGGCTCACCTGTCTGAATGAAGCTTCTGATCCCTTTTTTTTTTAATTAACCCTTGAAGGACAACACCATGTCTGGCATCACAGATAGAAGAAGTTTCTAATAATAACAATAATGAATAAGTAATAGAAATAAAAACCATTGCAGGTGCATTAATAAAACCTGATTGGTAAATTCATCCATCGATCCATTCCTCCATCCGTCGATCCGTCCCTCAGTCCATCCATCTGTGCATCCATCTGTCCGTTCATTCATCTATCCATCAATCCACCCATTAGATGGCTTTACAGGTTGTTATGATCAGATGGTAGGATCACCTTAACTGAAACCCTTAATGTAAATGAACCATTGCATCCCCTCAAACCTTCTTGGATAAAAGAGCATTTCATAGTAGCTCTAAGGGTGAATCCAGTCATCCTATAAAGAAAGCTAATTTTAGCTGCTGGTATCCAAATTCTCATCCTTTAATTTTCAATCTATATATGTTGTAGCCCAGAGAGAATGAAAATCAAAAGCTTTACATTTGACTCAGTTCAAGTCTTTGTTTACTAAGAACCAACTAAAGCAATACTGCAACATTACTGCATTGCCAACAGCATGAATAGATGCCTTATGTTCTGCAGACCTAATGCATCTATTCATCTCTTGCTCTATCTTATTTTTATCTGTGATCATCACTGAAGGTTAGAAGATAACTGAACTCTCACTTGTTGCAGAGACTAACAATTGACCTGCAGGGAGAAGTCTAACTGATTTGTAGTTAAGAACCATGGCTCAGGACTTAGAATAGTCGAATGCTTTCTGTTTAGCTGCAAACTCGAGTGCACAAAGAAAGACACCAGAGAACCAAAAATATGTCTGATCAGGTAAGGGTCTCATCTGTTTTGTTGCCTGATGACAACTTTTAGTTTAGTTCGCTCTCGTTTGAAGGGAGTCTCTGATAGCTACAATGCGGTAGGGCCTACTTTCGGTCTCAGGACTTGTTTTGTAATGAATCTGTCTCTTTCAAGTTACATAGGAGTGTTTTTGGGAAGGGCAATCTGCATTGAGCATCTATACTATACAAGTGCACCTTGTTGACCTGAAAAAGTCTTTAGTATATAAAATGAACCTAATGTTTATGTCAAAAGCATCAAAGTTTTCCTCTGAGTATAGCAGCTTAACAATGTCCAAAGATTTCTGCATCTTGACTGATAGTCTGAGGTTGTAATCTAGATCTTGCAGTAGGAGCTAAATAAAGGTTCCCATGTTGGATTACAGAGGATCCACTTAAGGTGCAAAGATTTAACAGCTCAGACATATTTTATCAGCTAGAGTATTTTCAAATAAATCCTAAAGTAACAGATAACCCTTAAAGAAATGTTTAAAAAAGCAAGATTGAAATTCAGCTTAGGTTTAAATATTGGGAATCCTCAGAACGAACATCAAAAACCACAACTCAGTAGTTCTATCTTAAATTAGCAGAAGAAAACCAATGGATTAATGTATTAACTACAAACACATTTTAGAAACAGAAAGGACAATGCTGCAGTTCAAACCTTTATTCAGCAAGCTATAAAACCAGACAATTAACAGTTGTACCAGGACTTAGGGATTAATTTAAAAGAAAATTTTTATTTTACATAACCTTAAAGATATTATTTTCTATTTGTTAGAAAAAAAACCTTTCCAGGAGTATGAATTAAAGACCAACCCTCACAAGGGTCTTCTAGCTGTCAAAAGACTACAGCAGGCGATTGAGAAAGGTTTAGAGTTCAGATAACAAATGAGGAAAACAGATACATTATTGTGCGGGACTCAACTAGTTTAGTCGGAAAACTTTAGGCTTAGTGGAAAAAGAAATCTGAGAGAGCACTTGAATTCTAAACAATTTGTGTCACCTTGTTGTTCTGCAGGAGCGGATCTTCCTGATGTGGTCTGACTACATCTTTACAGCGATATTTGTTGCAGAAATGACCGTAAAGGTGAGAAATTCACATGGTGTTTGCTTTTTACATCAGTCTTCTAACGCTTGTCCATGACCCTGACGGACAAGGGGTAGAAGATGTGGCCACTTATCCATTTGACATTAACCCATAAATAGCGGTTGCCTACCACCAGCAATAGTCGGGTGAAAGGCTGAGTGCACAACCATCCACACAAACCCCTAAGGTCAATTTAGAGACTTATGATAACCTAGAAGTAATCTTTGGACTGTCAGAGGAAGCCAGTGTACCCTGAGAGAACCTAGGGTTAGAACCAGGAATTTCATGCTGTGAGGCAACAGTGTTACAAATTTTTGTTTCCTTTTAAGATAAATTATTTGTTTTCCATTTGATAGAACTTAGCTTCAAATCCACAAATCGCCTTTTAGAATCACGTACTTCATTGCTTTATTCTGGTGAAATGTGTGTTTTCTTTTGCAGTCTTCGGTGAAGTCATCTGCAACTTACTTTCATACTCTAGACTGTTATTGATGCTGAAATGCTACAGTAGCTCTCATAAATTATATTGTAGGAATTATAAAAACACATCTGATATATCTCAGGTATTTAACCAACTAAATAAATAAAGTAAAATCTCTGTGAATCATACATAAAAATTTTAATTCAAAACAATAACTGCACAGCAAACTTCAATACCTGGTCAAATGTGTCTTTTTTTTTTGGTTTGAAAGATGAAATAACAATATTAGAACAATTATTTAAATCTGCTGCTGAAGTTAGTATTAACTTTAACCACCATTACCCAATCATTAAATTATAATAGACAAGCATGAATTATTTTAATACACACTTAATGTTAAAGTCCATGATTATTGATATACGTGGTAACTGAAATACAATTTTGGAAACCTTTATCAAATATAAATGAAGAAATCCTTTTATGTTTACAATTGTTTCCTCTTTTAATAGTCATAGACTGCTGGCCATGATGAATTTCTTAAACGTTTAATGTTTTGATTTAAAGTTCATATCAAAATAAAGAAACGGGGAGACCAGGCTATGGAAAAAGGATGGAAGAATGGGGAGACAAACCTAAATATCCAGCGGGAAATTATGGCTAACTGTGAACTTAGGTACTGACCGAAATGAAGAGAATAAATCTAGACGCTGGTGTAATATGGAACAAACTATAAACTAAGGGGAGACAAACAGAGATATATTGTGCTGTAAGGTAAATGAACTAGAATTCCCAGAAAACAGAATGCAGTGAATAGGCACTAAACCAAACCTAAAGGAATCAACTAATATTTGAACTCTTAAAAAACATTGAAATTATGAAAAAGAGGCACAAAAGAAACCAAACTTGATAAATCCCTCAGGTCCATAGCTCTTGATAGAAGTGAAATCTCCCATATAACTACAAAAGCTCAAAGCCCCAAAACACAATGGAAACTGGAGAGAAAAGGCTGGAAAAAAGGAACCAGGAGAGAGAAACGGCATTCATGCACAGAAGGATTGTCGCACAGGAAAAGGATTGTCTCGCCTGTATTTAAATGGCTTGGCTTTGAATGGAGGTCCAATCAGGCGTGGGCAGCACCAGGCAGAGGCAGAGGAGAGGAAAGTTCATGGGTGTCACTCATTCAAAGTCTCTGTCTCTATTTTTGGCCTAGTTACTTAGGAATGGATGTATATTCACTCATGCACCCAGGCATGATTTTACAATTTCAGAGTATCTTACACTGAATTACATTTGATGGATGCATATTACATTTTTTGTAAAGGCGTACCAAAATAAACCCCCACCTCTCGCCCATCGACTAGTGGAGATAGGCACCAGCATCACCACGACCCTGATGAAATAAGTGGAAGAAGATGGATTGAAAAATTAGCCCACTAAAGTTTCTAGTCTAATTTAGGGCTGAAATAATTAATCTGATTAATTCTGATTAATTGATTATTCAGATAATCGTCAAGTAATTTAGTACACGATAAATCGTTAATTGGAGTGTAGAGACTCTAAAACAGGACTTTAGCTGACAGAGCAACCCACCTTGAGCAACAGTCATACCAAAATTTAAAAACTTTTTGCATTTAAGATAAAAAACTTTTTGCATTTAAGATAAAAAACTTTTTTCTGTCAATATGCTCTGTGCAGAACTCCTCAAGTGGAAATATTTTTAGTTTCACTTAGTTAAGTTTCATAAAAAGTCTTCTTTAAGGAACATTTTGCTATCCGATTATTAATCAAATAATTGAAAAGACAATGGATAGATTATTCGATTAACAAAATAATCATTAGCTGCAGCCCTAGTCTAAATATATTAGGAAATGGAAAAGGATTGTATATTTTTTTAGGCTCTACAAATAGTATTTACTGTTATGCAGTGAAAATAGAAATTATGTTTTATAGTTTGAATGCAATAACTATTTACAATACATGCAAAACATGTCATGTTTGCTTTGCTTTAATAGCAGAGATCAGGTGTGGGGTCTAAAGGCTTATTTATACTCAGAAACCAGGTTGTCTGCGTGTGTAGCAGGGAAAACAAATGTGCGCCCCCCCTTCTGCAGACACTCTGAAGCACCTCTCCAAAATTGTAGGTGACTGCAGACAGTACCGCAGACAGGAGGCCTCTGATTGGTCAAATCTACATCCACTCTACACTATACGTATTTCCTGTTTGGTACCTTACCGGCTTGTTTTATTTGTATGACCGCCATTGTGGAAAACGCCTCATAAGATGGACCAGCTAGAAGACCCTTTTTCCACCTGGATCCCCCCTCTTTTTCCCCCTCATGTCCCTCCGTTGTCACACAAACTTGTCCCCAGTTCCTCACCGCCTCGGCCGTATCTAGACCCACAGTTAGTTCCTGATTGTCCCTCTTGCGTCGCGGAGTGGAATAACATAAAGCAGACCACGTTCAATATTGGGCATAAATCAAAAATATCTGCGACAAGCTCACCCTGCTGCGGGGAGTATAACCAGCCTTTAAGAATTGCTTTTTGAACTTGAAGATGTGTGCCACATTTTGCCCGGATAATTATTTTCCTGTTGATGAAAAATTTCATAAATAAAACAAAAAGAATCATACAAGAAGAATTTGGAAATACTGCCACACAGAGGGAAAAAAAATGCAACAGTATAACCGATTATGTTCAAACACTGATCTGATATCAAGCTTTAGAACATTAATAAACATTACCTCTGCTTTTACTTATGTCAATTACACTTGTACTCTCTACTGCCCTGTACTGTACAGATCGTGGCCCTTGGTTGGTTATTTGGGAACAACGCCTACCTGAGGAGCAGCTGGAACATTCTGGATGGGATCTTGGTGATGATTTCTGTTGTTGACATCCTGGTGACTCTTTTCTATGGAAAAAAAATCTTGGGCATGCTCCGAGTGCTGAGGCTGCTGAGGACGCTCAGGCCACTCCGGTAAGTTTTTAAAAGCTGCTTTTAAATTTACTACTTTAAAAAAATATTGAAAAAAGGCTTATCAAAAATGTATTTATATGTTTTTTACGCTATGAACATGTGTTTTGTGGGTAATAATAAATCCAGGGAAACCATCTCTTACATACTGGTTGCAAATCCTTAAATAGTTCTAATTGTAGCTGAGCTCCATATTTTATTTAGATGAAGGGTGTGTATTTTTGTAGAGTTTTGTTTGTGTGTGAGTATTTATTTTAGCATCATACCCAAGTTATTTTACTTGATTTATCACGTATTTGGAAAGTTATGTTTATCTAAGTGGAAATGTAAATCTCTAATCTGGAGAGCATACTTGTAGTTGCAGGTCTAAAAATACGTGGAGATGTTTAGACCCCGGTTACTTTCATAGTCGCCTGGTTTCATGCTTGACTTGGATCCTCATGCTTAGTGTTTCATCTGCTGAAGAGGAGCTCTGCTAGTTTGCACTCTCTTTAATATGTATCTCAAAAGAAGCATGGAAATAAAATATTCATTTTTCTTCCACCAAACATCAGTGATATCTCCTTTCCATCATTTTGCTTTCTGGATGTTCTGGATGCTCTCTGACAGCAAAGTGAAAAATCATTTGCAGACACTGCTCCTGCACCATTCTGCCTAGAAGTGACATCTCACTTTAAGTTTGATCCAGGGTTTTTGTGGATGTAAGAGGGTCTATTTTCTGTATGGTAATATGCTTCTAAATTTTGTGATTTATCACATTTATCACGCTGAAGCTCTCACAAAACACATGCCACTTTTTTAAAAATATATTTTCAGATAAAAGTATAACTATTTTTTGTAGGTTTTATTTATTTTGACCGACATTAAAATTTAAACCTAATTTTACTTAGGTAGCAAGTTAACATAAATTACCTAAAATAAGGGAGGTAAAGGAACATATACAGGAAATTGTTCTTGAGCTTTATATATGCTTACATTTTATCACTGCTCTATTTGTGGAAAGCTCTTGATCAAGGGTTGGCAACCCAAACTGTTCAAAGAGCCTTATTGGACCACAAAAACAAAAAAAACAAATCTGTCCAGAGCTGCAAAAATGTAAAAGTCTTCTTTAAGCCTCGTATGGCAGTACAGTCTCTAAGTGTTTTAGCCCAATATAAAATTGGAATATGTGGGCTTAAATATATAATAAGCTTTGATGATGAAATGTTTATCCTAGAGCAAATGTCACATCATGTGACTAATCTGCTGTTTGATATTTGGTGCTTAAATTACATTACAATATTAATGTATTAGGTTTTGTTGCATTGATGAAATTCTAGCAACACAATAAAGAAATCTGTTTATAAAGATTTGGGGGGAAAAAATTTGAAGAAAATTAACATCCCTGCATCAGAGCGCTACCTTTTCGATCTGTGAACGGTTTTCCATGATTGCAACAAAACTAGCAGCACTAGTGGAGTTTGGAGATGGATTATAGGGTGCCCAGACGTCCTCTTTTTCCTGGACATGTCCTACTTTTCATACCTAAAAAATGTCCAGGGGGAATTTCAAAATTGTCAGGGATTTTGGTCGACTACAAGGCAGCAGAGTGACCAACCCAACCCGGTAACTGTAGCCTGGACACCGGTGGCCCCGTGCTTTCCCCCTGCCTTACTTTGCCAGGCAGTCGGGGGTGGGCATACCGTCACCGTCACGTTCTGAATCCTCTGTTCTCTTCAGCTATCTTCCTTGTTTTCCCTTTGGGATCCATGGTCCGAGACACACCCACCGCTTTGTTTACAAAAGCCACCTGCCTGGCACCGTGCCGCTGCTATCGTCATATTATTTCATAGATTTGTTTTCTTCAACGTAGATATACTTAATCTGAAATAAAACAAAAAAACTAAAATTTAACGTTGTTACAACCTTTATTTTATGGATTTCTTCATTGACTATTAATCAGCAAGGATCTCCTATAGTGGCCCATCTTACAGCAGATCTGGTGGAGCCTTTTTACTGACAACTCTCTGTTGTTGCATGAAACTGTAATGAAGAGGATGGTCAGAGTTGACGAAAAAAGACAAAAAACATTTAATTGTGATTAAGCAGACATAAACAGACGTGTGCTCAATTTGTACAACAGAACAATCAGACTGTCAAATGGTGGCAATTGATACACCCATTCAATCGAGCGCGTCCGTCCTGCAATGCTTCACTGTAAGGAGACTGCTTGCCGAGATAAAGGATTAACTGATTTTATTTAAATGAACCAATCTGCATCAACTCCTGAGTTCTAGTGATTCCTCCCCAGAGCCTTCTATGAGAACATTGAAGGGAAAGAAAATTATAGTAAATGTTCTGAAAAAATTAAACAGCACTATCCTTCCTGAGCTGTTTGCCGTGTCTAAGTGACAGTAAGTTTGCTGAAGCAGGTAGCATCTTTAACTCCAACTCCATGGATATAGGCAAAGCGCAGGGGGTCCTAAAAGTGGCTTGTTTGCTTAATCAGTTGAACAAACTAGAGTCTCTCTTGGACCTTCATTATGTGTGATGTGAGGCAACAAATCTATAACTGCGTAGAACCTTCAGTTGAGTTTTTCTTGATGCTGGAACATGGCAGGAGATCTTCCCAAACACGCCCCTACAGGCCCTAAGAACTGTGGGACAGACACCTTATTCCAATCCAGCGTCTTCAATGGCTTCTAAATTTGATATCTACAGATAGATACAGTGGGTGAAAGTCGGGGAGCAGCAGTAGAAACATTTTCTTTTTTTTTTTTTTTTTTTTTATATTTATTTTTATAGAATTTTCTACAGGTATATAACGAAAACATGACAATGATTAATGTCCTTTAGTGAATCCTTTAGCATTTGTCACAAAAAAAAAAAAAAACAAAAAAAAAAAACGACAACAAAAAAGCATTAGACACACAATAAATAATATTATATAAAAATTATTTGTTCATTTACACTTTGGACATACTGAAAGTAAAAAAACACACTTTATGGAGTTTCAAACAATCAATTAGGATTGTCCACACCTTTATTCATAACAAATGAGATAAAGTAGAACAAAGAAAAGAGGGGAGGATAGGGGTTCTTTATGGCTTAAATTGTTCTAGAATGGGTTTCCAAATTTTGTAGTATTTTTGGGGACAGTTTATTAAATCAAATCAAATTTTTTCTATGTGCAAGATTCCTGTAAATTCCTTGATCCAAGATTCAACATTAGGTGGTCTGTCAGCCTTCCACTGCTTTAATATGCATCTTTTGGCTATCATCATGCCATAGGAGACCACTGTTGTAACATCACGACCCAATTTGTTAAGAGTGTCCGAGACACCAAAGAGGGCTGTTTCTGGATCGGGTTTTATGTTAACTTTAAGGGCGCGAGAGTACCATTCAAATATTGAGGTCCAGAAACTTTGAATATTTGGACAAAGCCAAAATTGATGTGCTAATGTGCTGTCCCATATTTTACATCTGTCACAGAGAGGTGATGTTTGTGGGAAACTTTTGTTTAACCTTGTTTTTGAGTAATGTAACCTATGAACTACTTTATATTGTATTACTTGCAATCTTGAGTTCACTGAGCAATAATGTATGTCACCCAGTGCTCTGCTCCATACATCGTCTTTGATTGTAATATTGAGATCCTCCTCCCACTTTTGCTTTATATTTAAAGTTGAACATTCAGACTTACTTAAAAAATAGCGGAACAATGAGGAAATTAAACCCTGGGACTCTGGTGGGCCGAGCATGATTTTGAACAAATCATTATCCAAAGGGAGAGAGTCAAAATTTGGCAAATTATCCCTAACATAATTTCTTAATTGTAAAAATCTAAATAAATGACTCTTAAGTAGACTGTATTTTGCTTCTAATTGTTCAAAAGAACAGAATTTTTTATTCATATATACGTCTTTGATTGACACTATACCTTTACTGGACCATTCTCTAAAAACAGCATCTGTAAACGACGGAGGAAATGCATGATTATGCCATATTGGAGCATGAATGGACAGATTAGGAAGTTGGCAATATTTTCGAATCTGTAACCAAATTTTCTCACATTGCTGTATGATAAAATGTTCTCCTCGTGTAGAGGTCCGGGGTCTTGGTGATGCAAAAAGAAGTGCCTGAAGAGATGATTTTGAAACTGAGCTATGTTCTATTGTTAGCCAAGATGGGACATTTTCTGAAGTAGCTAAACCTGGAGTCATCTGCCAGTATATCAACCATCGGCGTCGCCAGACCCCATTTACTGGGGCACGTGCCCCAGTATAAATGAGCTGTGCCCCAGTATAAATCTCATGAATATTTGCAACAGTATTACATTTTTTTAATGCATCAATTTAGATAATTCCAACGGAAGGAGACGTATATTTCTACTCAAATGCGCAGCAAGTGTGTTGGTAACTCCAAATTGAGGATATATTAGCGCCCCCACGTCAGCGCATGTCACTGCATGAACTGCAGGTAAATTAACGCGCTGCTCTCAACTGAGTTGGATGGGACAGTGTGCGGCCACGACGCATTTTTAGTTCTGGTAACGTTTCTTACCTGTCAATTTTATTATTTTCCCAGTGAAACCACATGATTTATAGGCTACTAACTGAAAATGACTGCATTGGTTTGTAGATGGATATCAGGAAATTCCTCACACGAAGTAGAGACAGGGAAGCAGTAAAACAAGATGAGAGAGAGGGAGGTAAGGTCCCGTAATGAATTAGTGATTTAAGCTAAGCAGTTACATTAGGGACGTTATAAGCAATATGATAGATATTTACATAATTATAAATTTACGTTTTTTTAATGTTTGCTGTAGAGAATGAGAATGAAGGTGCTGGAGTAGGAAAGGGAGGAGGAGGTGAGACTGACAGGCAAGAGACAGGAGAGAGACAGGACCATGAAGGTGATGAGGATGCAACAACCAGCTTCCACAAACAAGAAGGGGACATTAGTGACTTAGGGGGAAAGCATGATGGTCCTAAACAAGTGAAGTTGTCCCACTATCCCCATCACAAATTTGGAGTAAAAAAACGTTCATTTAATTCAAAATGGTTTGAAAGCTTATCCTGGTTAAAAAAGAAAGCCTTGTCATCAAGGATATGCAGTGTGTTTTCAACTTGCTTGATAACACCATGTTCCCCACACTAACGCATGTCATCCAGATCTCCCTCACAATCCCAGTCAACAGCTGGAGTTGTGAAAGGTCATTCAGTGTGTTGAGAAAGCTCCACACTTGGCTGAGGTGCACAATGGGAAAAGACAGGCTCCATCATCCTGCTATTTTATCAGTTGAAAAGGAAGAACTTTCTAAGCTGAGTCACAAGTGATTGACCACTTTGCAAAAATGAAAAATAGGAGGTACACTTTAATGCTCAAAAAATAAAAGGAAAACTTAGTCCAGGTTGAGTTAAACTTTCCCCTGAACTAAAACCCTTAAACCTAGGAATTAATGATTACTTCAGAATGTGTTTAAGGAAACTTTTTATTTGTCAAAGTTGTTGATGTCTTATTTTTTATAGCTGCAATGTTGAAAATGTTCATGTTTGTTAAAACAAATATGCTCTTATACTCATTAATATCTCAACTGGTAATTTTGGTAGGAATGTATCAGGGTGGGGCAGTGTGCTTGTCTGTATTTATGTATGGAAGGAGGGGCATATGCGGTAGGATGCCAGTGCCCCAGTAAAGCTTTGTGCCTAGCAACGCCCCTGATATCAACACTGGCATTGGCAGCCCAGTAATAATGTAGGAAACATGGTAGGCCCAAACCACCACACTTCTTTGGCTGTTGAAGATGTGTTTTTGATATTCTATGTGATTTGTAGCCCCAGATAAATGGTAGGATAACCGAATCAATCAGCTTGAAGAATTTTTTTGGGAGATATATTGGAATGTTCTAAAATAAATAAGTAAATCTTGGGAGGAAAAACCATTTTAATTGTATTAATCCGACCAATAAGTGACAGAGGCAGTATTCTCCATTTTTCTATATTGTAATGATGCCAGTTACGCCGAGCTATTGCCGTCAACAGGTTTATTAAGCAAAACGAGCTGTTATTTCTGAGGCCACAGCTCACGCCCCTCACAACATGGCTAGCATATACACCAACAAAGATAGCTCTTCAGTTAGCCTTCTCAACCCGCTTAACACTTCCGGTCCTGGAACCGCTGCTCTCCCAGCTCCCCCCCCCACGCGAACCAACAGGCCTATCGCATGAGAGCAGGAGCCAGCAGAGTCGGGCAAAGGAAACACATAAGGAAGGGAACAGAAAACACATAACCATATGGACCCCAATAAAACAAAACACAGAATCATTACACTACCCCCCCACTACAGAGTTCCTCGCCCACGAGGGAACAAACAAAATCATCGAACCGTCTTGGGGCCCTTCTAGCCCGCCGTAGGCGGCCCCCCTGCGATGTTTCAGACTGCACCGCAGGGACGTCACTCGGCAGCAGCTGTGTGGCTTCTTTGGAGGCTGGTGGCGATACTGCCACCCCCAACTGATGGTTTCCCAGGGCCTGTGGAGCAGCCCCGCCTCTGTAGGGGGCCAGTCTGTCTCTGTGCAGCGCTAGTTTCCTCCTGTTCAGGGACATCTGCACCCTGTAGACGACCTCCCCCATACGCTCCAACACCCGGCAGGGACCAACCCACTTACTGTCCAACTTTGGGCAGCGGCCCTTCTTCCTCTGGGGGTTGTAAACCCAGACCAGTTCCCCTGGGGTAAAGTGTCAGCCCTTCGCCCTCACATCATAGTTCCTTTTTTGACGCACACCAGCTTCTTCCTGCTGCCTCCGAGCGAACGCGTTTGCCGTCTCCAACCTGTCCTGGATCTTTCTAGCATACTCAGGACCAGCTGGAGCAGCAGGCGCATCCGGGGGGCGCCCGAAAGATAGGTCAGCTGGCGTGCGCAGCTCCCTCCCCAACATGAGGAGCGATGGTGTGCAGGCTGTGGAGTCCTGCACAGCTGAGCGGCATGCCATTAGCACCAGTGGGAGGTGCTCATCCCAGTCCCGCTGATGCTCCGCTGTGAGAATGGCCAGCTGCTGTCCCAAGGTGCGGTGGAGTCTTTCCACCAGGCCGTCACTCTGGGGACGTAGTGGTGTCGTC
The DNA here is from genome assembly GCF_016077235.1 of Cyprinodon tularosa. NCBI lineage: Eukaryota > Metazoa > Chordata > Actinopteri > Cyprinodontiformes > Cyprinodontidae > Cyprinodon > Cyprinodon tularosa. Next base: position 230,746 of record NW_024038395.1, on the reverse strand, counting down.
CTTGTTTTCTGAATGCCAAGACGGCTGCACATGACAGAAAACACCCGTGACTCAAAATTTCTGCCCTGGTCACTGTGAATAATGTCCGGTACCCCAAACCTGCTAATCAACCCTCCTACCAAGGCATCTGCCACTGTCTCTGCTTCCTGGTCGGGGATGGCATAGGCCTCTGGCCATTTTGTAAAATAGTCAATAGCCGACAGAACATAGCAGTTTCCTTTGTCAGAGCGTGGTAGTGGGCCCATGACGTCCACCGCCACCCTCTCCATAGGGGCCCCTACTACGAACTGTTGCAGCTGGGCATGTGACTGGCCTGGTGGTCCCTTCCGGGCTGTGCAGGGGTCACAGCGACGACAGAAGTCCTCTACATCCCTCCTGCACCGACCCCAGTAAAAACCCTGCCGGAGGCGGCGGAGAGTCTTTGTGACCCCAAAATGTCCAGACCCTGCGGTTCCGTGCATTGCTTGCAGGACAACCTCCTGCAGGCCTTTGGGGACTACGATCTGCCATCTCTCCTCTCCTGTGGCAGGCTCCCTCCATGCCCTCTGCAGCACCCCCTCCTCCAGGCGCAGCACCTCAAACTTGGACCATAGGCCTTTGGTTGCTAGCGAAAGCCCGGCAACCTCCTCCCATGGCGGCTTTACCTGTCTCTCCAACCACTGCACCACGGGCTGGATGTCGGGATCCTGGTCCTGTTGCTGCCTCCAGGTATCGGTGTCCACAGCCTGCAGCTCTCTGCAGGAAACCAAGTCACTCTGACACGATACTGGCTGGCTCAGGTTCAGCTGCTCCTCCTCCAACCTCTCCCTCCGGTCACAGTAACTGCATCCCTCCATAGCGCAGGGCCGCCTGGAGAGAGCGTCAGCATTAGCATGCTTAGTTCCAGCCCTATGGACAACCGTAAAATTGAAGGTTTGCAGCTCTTCCAGCCACCGGGCCACTTGGCCTTCGGGTTCTTTAAAGGACATCAGCCACTGGAGAGCAGAGTGATCGGTCCTTAAAGTGAAAGGCAGGCCGCAGAGGTAGTACTTAAAATGCCGCAGCGAAAGTATCACCGCCAGCAGCTCCCGCCTTGTAACACAGTAACGTTTTTCTGCCTTGTTAAAGACCCTGCTGAAGTAACCCACCACTCTTTCTCCTTCGGGGCTCACCTGGGCGAGGACGCCCCCGACCCCCAATCCACTTGCATCGGTGTCGAGAATGAAGGGGAGGGTGGGGTCAGCTGGAGCGAGTACTGGGGCTCCAGTCAGAGCCTGCCGCAGGCAGTCGAATGCCCCCTGGCACTGTTCTGTCCAAGCATACTCCTGGTTCTTCTGGAGGAGTTGGAAAAGTGGGGCTGCTATGCTTGCAAATCCTCGCACGAACCTCCTGTAATAAGAGGCTAACCCCAGGAAACTCTTAAGATCCCTCTGCGTAGTGGGAATGGGCCAATCTGTCACCATCTTCACTTTCTCCACCATGGTGCTGATGCCCTCCCTCCCAATCTGGTGGCCCAGAAATGTCACCTCCTGCTGCATGAAATGACATTTATCTGGGAGGAGCTTCAGGCCTGCGGCTCTAATTCTTTCCAGCACCCGACGAAGGGAGCCCAAGGCTGCTGCAAAAGAGGTGCCGTGGACCAGTATATCATCCAGATATACTAGACATTCTTGGCGGGGAATGTCAGCCAACACCCGGTCCATCAACCTGGAAAACGTGGCTGGTGCATTACACAGTCCGAATGAGAGGACTTTGAACTGCCAGAGTCCCCGCCCTGTACAAAAAGCAGTCTTTGGTCGGGCACCCTCTGAGAGGGCAACCTCATAATAGCCGCTGCGGAGATCCAGGGAGGAAAACCAGCTGGAACCAGACACCAGATCCAGCGACTCGTCCACCCTAGGCAACGGGTACGAGTCTTTTTTTGTCACCCCGTTCAGCGGCCTGTAGTCCACACAAAGGCGCCACTCCCCATTCTTTTTGGGCACCATGACTACAGCCGCTGCCCAGGGGCTCTCAGACGGCTCAATAATGCCCGTTTGCAACAAACTTAACACAGCCTTGTCACATGCGTCTTGCCGGGCCAGGGGGAGACGACGGGGCCGACATTTAATTGGTGAGGCGTCCCCCGTCAAGATGTCATGCTCCACTAGCTGAGTCCGCCCCACCTGGTCATCGTTTAAGGCAAAGCTGTCTTTAAAGTCCACGATCAGCTGCCACAGTTGCTTTTGTTGTTGGGTATCCAAACCCCTACAGTTCTCTGCCCAGATCTTCCGCACCACGTCCAGTGATGCATCTTCTGTTGCACCCTGAAGCATTGACTGACAGGCTGTAGGCCCCGGTGAGACTGGATCTGGGACTGTGGAACCGAGCTGGATTAGGGGCTCTTCCTTAAACTTCCATGTCCCCCCTCCCAAGTCCAGCTGGCACCCTGCAGCCCTTAAGAAATCCAGCCCCAAGATACACCTGTCTTGCACCTCTGCTACCCACACTGGATGGGTGATGGATCTGCCCCCCACAGTCACAGTCAATGCCCCCCTCCCTAACATAGGTGCCATGTCCCCCGTAACTGTGCGCAGCTGTACCGTAGTGGGCTGAATCCGGGCCCAGTCCGACACTACATCGGACCTCACCAGTGTTACTGTGGACCCAGTGTCAATCAGAGCAGCGCAGGAGACTCCTTCCACCGTGACAGGGACGTAGCAAAAGTCGCCGACACATGTGCGGCCAACCACTGGAACCACGGCCACCCCCCTGTGGCAGTCATCCAGTCCTGGGGCCGTTGGGGCCTGGGTTCCCTGACCGCGCTGTCGGAGGCTGTCAGACGGTGATTCAGACGTGGAGGCTACAGCTGGGGTCCGCGACGCCTCCCCTCTGCGGCCCCTGTGTCGTTTCCCTGCTTCCTGGATGCTTTAGGACATCTTCTGAGGATATGTCCCGGTTGACCACAGCCCCAACACAGGGCAGGGGTTGCAGATGAGCCCTGTGCTGACTGCAGGGAGACTGCTCGAACCAGCTCAGTTAGTTCTGAAACCCACGCAGGCTTCTCCTGGTCTAGTTGTGTCTGTTTTGCAGCCCTGCAAGCTGGAGGTTGTCCGCTCTGATCACCTCCTGCTGCTGCTCCACAGAGGCACTCCCTCTCCATTGCTAAATCTAGCGCATCCTGTAGGGAGGCTGGGTGTATGAGCTGAACTTGCATCCGTAGCTCCGGGGGAGACAGAGCTCTAATAAACTGATCCTTTGCCAGTTCATTCTGTACACTTGAGGGCATGTGTGCATACGCTCTGCGTGTTAGGCTCTCAATGTCATTAGCTAACACTCGCAGAGGTTCACCTGCCAGCCTGTTCCTGGTGGACAGTTTATTTTTAAAGACATCAGGCTGTACACATTGTCCAAACCGCCTCTTTAGTGCTCCAACCAAAGCATTGTAGTCCCTCCTGTCCTCCGACCCCAACAGCAACAGGCAATCCAGTGCATCATCTTGTAAGCAGAGAGCTAGCTGCAAAGCTTTATGCTCTAATGTCCATCTTCCTGCCTGAGCCAGCAGTTCAAACTGCGCATGGAAGGCCTCCCAGTTTGACCTACCGGTGTACTTGGGCGTTTTCAGCGGTACAGCAATGTTATGTTCGCCGCCGTCGTTATTTCCGCCGCCCCCGCTATAATATCCGGCGTAGTCTTCCGCCGGTGCCGACAGCGTTGCAGGCCGTGGTTTCCCGCCGGCAGCCAGGCCCGCTTCAGCAGCCATGCCGACTGTGAAACCACGCAGAGAAGCTCCTGCTCTATCCAGCCTTTGCAGCTCCGCGTTCCAAGCCTCACCTTCTTCTTCCCCTTCTGTCTTGAGTCCTATGTTGGAAAACGCGCCGTCCATGACGCTAACGTAGCGGCTAACGGTGCTAGCGCGCAGAAACAACTCACAGTCCTGTAGTTCCGGTCACGTATGGTTTACTTCTGACACCAGTGTAATGATGCCAGTTACGCCGAGCTATTGCCGTCAACAGGTTTATTAAGCAAAACGAGCTGTTATTTCTGAGGCCACAGCTCACGCCCCTCACAACATGGCTAGCATATACACCAACAAAGATAGCTCTTCAGTTAGCCTTCTCAACCCGCTTAACACTTCCGGTCCTGAAACCGCTGCTCTCCCAGCCCCCCCCCCCACGCGAACCAACAGGCCTATCGCATGAGAGCAGGAGCCAGCAGAGTCGGGCAAAGGAAACACATAAGGAAGGGAACAGAAAACACATAACCATATGGACCCCAATAAAACAAAACACAGAATCATTACAATATTCTCTTTTAAGGAGTTTAGTCTAGCAGTAAAATTATACTTAAAAAGAGAATTTGGATTTTTTGTTATTCTGATACCTAGATATTTAACTTTATCTGAAATGTTGAACTGAATTGAGGATAGAAACGCGGGATCTAAATCTGCTGAGAGAATCATGAGATCACTCTTTTGCCAGTTTATAGTGTAGCCAGAGACGGCACCAAAACCATTTATTACATCCAATAGTGTAGAGATTGAGAGCTCAGGATCCGATAAGAAAATGGCAATATCATCAGCGTATAACGATATTTTATGATCAACTCCTCCAATGGTTATGGGTTTAATATCTGGGTTTTCTCGGATACTGATGGCTAGGGGTTCGATGGCAAGGGCAAATAACAATGCGAGAGTGGGCACCCCTGCCGTGTGCCTCTTTCCAATAAAAATTGAGTAGATCTATCTTGATTGGTGACAACTGAGGCAGTCGGGTACATATAAACTAAGTGTACCCAGGAAATAAAGGGTTCCCCCAACCCAAATCTTTCAAGAACCTTGAACATAAACCCCCATTCAACTTGATCAAACGCCTTTTCAGCATCTAAATATAGTATAGTTTGTTTTGACCTTGCTGGAAATTTGTGATATGTGATGTTTAGCACTCTTCTTGTATTAAAAAAAGAATGTCTGTTAGGGATAAACCCTGTTTGATCTTTGTGTATAATTGATTCAATACAAGAATTTAGTCTGTTGGCCAGAATTTTTGTAAAAATCTTACAGTCTAGATTCAACATAGATATAGGGCGATATGATGCAGGGTTTGTGTCGTCTCTATCTTGTTTGAGTATAAGGGCAATGTTTGCATCATATAAACTGGGCGGAAGCGTTTTTTGTAGCCATTGAGTGAAGCAGCATCCTATGCAAGAGTGGAGATATTTGTCCAACAAACTTGTTATAAAATTCAGCTCCAAACCCATCAGGACCTGGGGCTTTCCCAGAGGCGAATGATTTAACAGAATCAGAGATCTCTTTCATGGTCAGTGGTTGGTTTAAGACCTTTCGAGTAGGACTCTTAAGCATTGGGATGGGGACTCCTTCTAGCCAGGAATCTATGTTCCCCTGTGCTTTTGTTCTGTATAATTCCTTGTAAAACTCTGTGAAACATTTGTTTATAGATTTTGGAGTAGTAATAATTTCACCTGTATTGGACCTAATTTTGTGTATTGCTCTACTGTTCTGTTGGCCTCTTAGTTGTCGAGATAGGAGAGTATGTGGCTTGTCTCCAAGCTCAAAATAACGCACTCGTAACTGAGAAATTTGGTAACTTACTTGCTTTGTCAAAATGGTATTGTATTCATATTTAAGAGTAAGAATTTCTTGCAGTGTAAAACTATTCATATTTTTTTTATACCGTATTTCTAATTCCGATATCTTGTCATTAATCTCCTTCAGTCTCGAGTTTCTAATTTTTCTTTGCGATGCCTCATATGAAATAACGTGTCCCCTCATGACTACTTTAAATGTTTCCCATAAATTCAAATCTGATGTATCTAAAGTGTCATTAGTGTTTAGGAAATCATCTATTTTCTGTGACAAGTATTTACAAAAATTTATATCATTAAGCAAGTATGGTTGTAATCTCCATGTTGAGCTTTGTTTTGGAATATTAAAATTTAAATTTATACTCGTGGGCACATGATCTGAGATCAAAATATTATGATATTTACTATCAATAACATTTGGTAAAAATTTGGAGTCCAACAGAAAAAAGTTAATTCGCGAGTAAGAATTATGCAATTTGGAAAAGTAAGAGTAGTCTCTCTCTCTTGGATGTTGTAATCGCCAAATATCTACTAGGTTAACAGATGAAATTAAGTTATTCAAGGTTACTGAAGCATTTGATGGTACAGGTTGTCTTCTGGATGATCTGTCCTTATGCCAATCCAAAACCAAATTATAGTCCCCCCGCAATGATAAATTAGTATTTATCAAATCTGGTATATTATCAAAAGTTTTACGAAAAAATCCTGCATCATCTACATTTGGACCATATTTATTTACTAGAGTGACATGTTGAGAATACAACTCCCCAATAACAATCAAAAACCTACCATTAGGATCATTTATTGTGTTTATGTGATGAAAGGGGATATTTTTTTTTATTATTATGGCTACTCCTCGTGCTTTGCTTGAAAAAGTTGATTGATATACCTGTCCTGCCCAATTACATTTCAAACGTGTCTGATCAGGAGGCCTGATATGAGTTTCCTGTAAAAAGGAAATATCAGACTTAAGAGATTTTAAATGTGTAGAAACTTTAGCTCTCTTAACATGGTTACCCATACCTCTGATATTCCAGCTAACCATTTTGAACCCCTCATCATTCTTGTTATCCCTTGTCATCAAAAACTTTAGGGGTCATTTTCTGCAGAGCGGACAAATTTAGTACTCCATAAAAATACAGATAACAAACAAAAAACTGAAAAAGACACACATAAAAACCTATCCTCCCTTCTACCCTACTTTCCCAAACAAAGTAGAGGAAACAAACCCAACCTAACATCTATCTAAGGGGGTAACCTCTAACAGTGTATGTGGCAATTATACCATTTAGCTGTTAGAATCACAAAAACTATTCTAAAGTTGCATTCCTCCGACATATTTATATAAATTGTAATATCAAAACACTATTAAACAAAGAAAAAAAGGCACACAAAAAGCTTGAAACCGAAATAGGTATATAACTTTTCTTCAAACTTAAACATCTTTATGTAAAAAAAAAAAAAAGTGCTTAATCTACATCTAACATTACCTGAGATCCCTTTCCAACGTGCTTATGCAGATGTAAAGTGAATAGCACAGTTAAGGTGTAAACCTGAATTAGTATTGTTCTACTTCGGAGCTCTCTTCAGTTATTCTCTTCAGTCATGATGCCTCTCACGAAAGCGTTGGCTTCTTCAGGGGAGTTTAACGTGTGTATTACGTTGCCATGGGTAACGCGTAGCCGAGCTGGATAGATGAACCCCGTTCTGTGGCCCGCATCTTTAATCTTTTTCCTCGCGTCCTCATAGAGTTGACGACGTTTCACAATCTCTGCTGGGAAGTCAGGGAAAATGTGGATACGTTGGCCCTGATACATCAGTGGAGAGTGTTTAGCGGCTAGTTGCATGATGCGTTCCTTGACTCGGTAGTTGTGAATCCTTGCTATCATAATACGGGGCCTTTTAGCATCCAATGGCCGGCTTCCTAGCCTATGCGCCCGATCCACTTCAACAGGCTGTGGGAAGTGTTCGTGTCCGAAAAGTAACGACAGCAATCTCGAGACAAATTCAGTTGGTTTCCCAGCTTCGACATTCTCCGGCAGATTCACAAGCTTTATGTTCTGACGTCTGGAGCGGGCCTCTAAGTCGATAACTTTCTCATGCAAGGCCTTATTAGCTTCCTCCAGCCTCGACACTAGTTGCTCCACTTTTGCCAACCTGCAGTCATATTCGCTGGAAGCACTTTCCAAGGCGCACAGGCGTTCTCCATGTTCTCTCAGGGTAGTTTGGTTCTCTTCCAAAGCAGTTTGTATTGAGTTAAAACGTTCGTCCATTTTGCGACTCATTTTTCCGATAGCGGAGAGGATAGCTGCGGTGTCTGCTGAGGCGTTAGCAGTTAGCTCATTTAGCATGTCGCCGTCCTGCTCTTTCTCTTCAGATTTTTTCATTGTCCTCTGCTTTTTTGGACCCATTTCCACATATAGTCGCCGACCAAGCGAATAAATTGTGTTTTCCGCTAGGTGTTTATGGTGTCAAAGTATTTTGTAAAGTAAAGACTCGATTTATCGGAGGAGCGCACTGAAAACACGTCTACCTTCTCATGTGCGTACCCCTTTCTAAACATTTTCTTATTTAGTTAAGAACAAACAGATATTGTGGAAGCAGGAGGGTCTTGGGCAGAAAGGCAAGATAAAACATTATCTTACTGTTTTACAGTATAGGGAATCAGATTTGGGTTTGTCTGTTTAACTGTAGGCAGAAGAGAGGAATGCTGATCTGTTGTTTCTGAACTAACACAATTGAAGAAAGTATTCAATTTCATGGCTCCGTCTATGGGGTACTCCTTCCACCTGAAGTCTGGGAGTGTCTTCATCCTTGGCCAAACATCCCTGAAATCTTTCTACTGGAGTGTCCTTTCCAGCTTCTTATTGTGAACCTCCTTGATGTTCCTTTTTTGGACTTTAAATCATTGTATACTATATAATTCCAAAGCAAACACAGAAAAATACAGAAAAAAACTGAATCTAGGAGATGTCAGGGAAAACATACATGAGACAGGAAAAGATGGGGAACCAGCACTGAGGAACTACAAAGGGGAGAGTATATATTGGAGACAGAACAGAGACTGGACTAATGAGCTGACAGGAACAGGTGTGGATGGACGCATCTGGAAGGAAGCCAAGGAAACAAACACAAGGGGGCAACAGAGAGTAAATCAAGTACAAAACACTGCTAGAAAACAACTACAAATACAAAGAAACTAAAAATAAACTTAAACAGAGGGCATAACCCTGACACATTCCCAATCTGATTCTTAATTTTAGTCAACCAAGAACATACACCTTTTTTAATCAGGTAAGGGATTCTGCGGTATTTTTTTTAATTACCGGTACTTTTTAAACTGCTCCAAAAATAGCCAAAGATAAAGCTAACATTTTCTTTAAATGCTTAAAAACTGAAATTCTTTCTAACTCTATTTTTCACTTCACACCTGAAGCTCAAACCTTTTCTCTGCTGATAAAGTTTTTATCTGGATCACTTTCCTTATTTACTAGCCTAAAGCTACCAGCATATCTCCTCTCTGGTCTACGTAACAGAAATGTTAAAAACGGTTCATGTTAAAGTGCAGCTATTGAACCAGTGTTCAGTGACTCATTTAAATATTGAAATATAACAGTTTTTAGCTGCAAGAACAAAAGCTTTATTGCAGTTAAAAAAACAATTATGAAAAAAAAAAAACAATCCCATGCAGGATGTTGGTTATTTTGTGGATTGTGAATCCAGTTCTTAAATAAGATTTTAATTAATTAATTAACTGAAAAGAAATCCAGATTTTTTTTTTTAAGTCATTCCAAAAAAAGAAAATTAAAAACAATCCACTGGACTTTGTTTCCAAGTTTGAAACTTGAAAACAAAGTACAGTGGTTTGTTTAAATGTTTTCTTTGTTTTTTTTTTCGAATTTGTGGAACACCATTGCGGATTCAATTCAATGTAAAAGTAAACATCATGAATGACAGCACAGTAATTGTCAGATAGATTTGACTGAAAACACTGTAAAGCATCCACCTACTATCATTTTGTGGTCATGGTAGATTGCTGAATGTTTCAATACAGTTAAAAAACAAAGCATTTCAATTCATTCTGTATTTAACTGTCCATTATTTGTATCTTAAGGGGCCTTATTTGCCTCACTGTGATAAACATTATCTTATTTTTTTCTGTGAAGAGGAGAATGTCTTTATAAGGGTCCTCTTTAAGCCAGAGGAAATATACAAAATAATTACAGTGGAATGACGAGGTCTCTTACTCTGTTTTACTCTTTTGCTGTTTTGTTCTTCAACTAAATCAGTAAAAATAACATAAGTAAATTCAAAGAACAGTTTAAAATTAATTTCATTTGTTAAGGAAAGGATAGCAGCTAACTAAGTTTACTTAAGACATTTTCACAGGTTAGAATAATATATGTTTTTTTTTCCCATATTTGTAATATAGTTTACCCACAATGATCAATAAGAAATGACAATGTTTATAACAGCCCACTACAGAAATTTCGGAATTCAATAAATCAGTCATTATTTGGTTCACACTGATATGTTTGAAGTTAAGTCAACCGACCATTTCTTCTTTAATTTACTGTGTAGAGGAAAATCTTTATTGTAGAGCGGGAGATGTTAAGGGATATGAATTTTTTTGACCATGTCACAGTTCAACCTCTGTGACCTTTTACACTGTCAGCATTAAAAGATGCATTAGCTGGGACCGACCAGCAGGATTATTGATGGATTCAGTTAAGTTATGTCAACTTCTAACTGTGTGCCTACTGGCTTACTGCCAAAATTTGATCAACTAAACTCAATCTGGTGAGAAGAAGCAGTTTTCCCCTAGAGATAAGCTTTTGACTTAGATTAATTCATTTGTCTTTCTGAGGAAAACTGATCTCAGAAGAGAAAATTTTTTAGCAGTGGCCCATTAATGTAGAGATAATGGTTATATGGAAGTCATCTTTTTATAGAAGAACATTTTCTTCCTTTTTTCTCTAAACGATTTTCTTTTCTTACTCTAACTGTCTGTTTTGGGTCATTATCTTCCTCTAAAATTAGCCTAGAATCTACAGAAAAGCTATTTGATATTACTGTATAGCCTGTCTGATTAGAAACAACAAAAAACATTACAACAAAGAACCATTCACTTTCTTCTGTATATACTGTATGTTGAGAAGTAAAAGAGCAAAGTACCATAGGTGATTAATTGTGTGGTTTAGCTTCACAGTTTTGAATTAATTTGATCAAAATAGACTGAATACCCACAGGAGCCTCTTACTCTAACTGATAGGCTGCTGACTCCTAAATTTTAATCTTGGCCCTACTTCATATAATCCCTTGATGGCCGAAAGGCTGACACAGAATTAATGTCACACAGGGAAGGTTTTACAGTCAGACTAAATAATAAAAAGCATTAACTTGGGGAAATTGGTCAGATTCTGAGTGTAAAAATTATGCAGAGCAAAGAAGAAAGAAACGTCCTCAGTTTGAGGGAAATGCATAACAGCAAAGGAGGGGGGCAACTGTTTGGTCAATAACATGGGCATCATAGCAGCCTCATCTTGTAAACACTATCCATCCATCCATCCATCCATACATCCATCCATCCATCCATCCATCCATCCGTACATCCATACATCCATCCATCGACCCACCCAATCACCCATCCGTCCATCCATCCATCCACCCACCCACTCATCTATCCATCCATCTACCCACCCACTCATCTATCCATCCATTCACCCACCCACTCATCTATCCATCCATCCACCCAATCACCTATCCATCCATCCACCCACCCACTCATCCATCCATCCATCGACCCACCCAATCGCCTATCTTCCTTCCATCCATCCATCCTTCCATCCATCCACCCAATCACCTATCCATCCTTCCATCCATCCATCCTTCCATCCATCCATCGACCCACCCATCCATCCATCCATCCACCCACTCATCCATCCATCCATCCACCCACCCACTCATCCAATCATCCATCGACCCACCCAATCGCCTATCCTTCCTTCCATCCATCCATCCTTCCATCCATCCACCCAATCACCTATCCATCCTTCCATCCACCCATCCATCCACCCACCCACTCATCCATCCATCCACCCACCCACTCATCCATCCATCCATCAACCCACCCATCCATCCATCCATCCATCCATCCATCCAATCACCTATCCATCCATCCATCCATCCATCCACCCACCCATCCACCCACCCACCCACCCACTCATCCATCCATCCACCCACCCACCCACTCATCCATCCATCCATCCACCCACCCAATCACCCATCCATCCATCTATCCATCCATCCACCCAATCACCTATCCATCCATCCACCCACCCACTCATCCATCCATCCATCGACCCACCCAATCACCTATCCTTCCTTCCATCCACCCATCCACCCACCCACTCATCCATCCATCCACCCACCCACTCATCCATCCATCCATCCATCGACCCATCCACCCACTCATCCATCCATCCATCCACCCACCCAATCACCCATCCATCCATCTATCCATCCATCCACCCAATCACCTATCCATCCATCCACCCACCCACTCATAAATCCATCCATCGACCCACCCAATCACCTATCCTTCCTTCCATCCACCCATCCACCCACCCACTCATCCATCCATCCACCCACCCACTCATCCATCCATCCATCCATCGACCCATCCACCCACTCATCCATCCATCCATCGACCCACCCATCCATTCATCCATCCATCCACCCAATCACCTATCCATCCATCCATCCATCCATCCATCCATCCACCCACCCACCAACCCACCACTTATCCATCCATTCATCCATCCATCCATCCATCCATCCATCCATCCATCCATCCACCCACCCACCAACCCACCACTTATCCATCCACTCAGAGATAGTTGTGCCTAAAGTCCCAGAAAATCAGCAGATACTAAAATACCCAGAGCAGCCCACCTGGTGGGATTATAACTACGCTTATTTGGAGTTTCAAATTATCTATTATCCCTTGTCTGATGCCCAATTTGCCCTTCAGCAATTTACCAAGATTTTTTGGTTGTGCTTACAGACACTTTTGAGGTGTGTAAAGTGTATGCTTGTACTAAACTTTAATCTCTCGGTGTGGCTGAAGCTCTAAAACAGGAGCCTGATAAATCATTACAATTAAATGTTCGCTAAAAACAAAAAAAAACCTGGTGTTGTCAATACTACATCATTAAGGTCGACAAAATCATTAAAGCTTTAGCTGAGTGAAATTGTTCTTTTCAAAACTATAAAAAAAATGCTATGTAAGACAAAGTTGTCATCCACAAAACCTCAACTTTAAAAGCAGCATCAGCTCGTTGCCCTAGTTTGATTGTGTCATATTCACACTTCGAAGCCTGGTTCAATCAAATCTCGGCAGTGTGTGTTTTTGCCTCTGGCGGTGCTGCACTGCTGAGGTTGATGTGGGAATAAGAATTCATCACCGGTTGTCATAAAGGTGCTTTCAGGATGAAACCCCTGGCAGCCTGGAACTAAAAGATACAGCTTGCTAAATTTTACACCTGATGTAAAGGTACCATCTTCCATTTGGACAACATCTGAGACATTTAGTGTCAGAAGTGACACTAAATGGCATTAACGAAATGCCAGTAAATACCCTAAGTTAGTCTGTGTTTTTTGTTTCCTAGATTGTGTTTGTTTGCTCTAAGAGTCAAGATATTTATGGCAGCTTCAAGTGTCTTAGGAAAGGAAGGTGCACAGGGGTACAAGAGCAGCTGGATTTGTGACAGAATGATGCATCAGCTTTGTTTAACAGAGCATGAACAAGAGCACATGCACATTTACACAGTCATTTATCAACCTGTGCACAACTAGAGCTGAGGGAAGACCCCAAGTAACACCCTCTGTCATCTAACAGCACCTTTACATCCCTCAGCAACCCCACCCACCTTGACAGATACATTTATCCCACTTCACACATTCTCAGGCTTCAGGCTGCCTCATGAAAGAGGCTATGTGGCAGTTTTGAGGTTAACCTTTAAGCATATTCATTGATAAATCTGTGCTGTGGTTGACCTCTGTCAGACTGGCCTTTGAGCTAATTCATCACCTGATGATGATGTAATTATCCTGAGCCCTCTACCCGTGTCTTAGCTGCCCTGTGTGTGTTGCATTAACTGCCCCCTCATTTGTAACTAACATCCTGAGAGTAGTTTAGCTAACTGCTATTTAAACCAAAGCAAATTATCTTTAACTCTAAAAGGAAGAAATATGATACAATATGATCTGAAATTGGGGCTTACTTAGTTTTCTTCCCCTTTACTCTGCAACCCAAAAATAAAATGCAGTTCAACCAGCTGCCTTTAGAAATCACATGCTTAGAGTCCACTAGGGTGTTATTGAATCCCATTCAGCTGTTCTTTAAAGGCCACACAGAACATCTGTCAACCAAAAATATCATGAAGACCAAAGAAAACAGCAGACCGCTAAGGATGAATGTTGTGTTGATATTTAAAGTAAAGCAGAGTAAAGATTTGGTATAATATCCCCAGCTTTGAACATCTCCCAGAGCACTCTTTAATTCATTACCTAGGGGAGTGTTTGCCTAGTGGGTTAGAGCAGTGCGCTTGTGCTCTTAGAAGGTTGCACACACTTGGTTCGATCTCCACAGTCTCCACTCTGGGTTCCTGAGCAAAAACCTTAACCCCACACTGCTCCCCAGGCGCCACGCAATGGCAGCCCACTGCGCCCCAAGGGGATGGGTTAATTACACACTAGGATTTTTCCATTGTGGGACAATAAAGGAATTTACAAAACAAAAAGAATATGAAAGAACTGAAAATTAATCAAAACAGGTGGGTCTAGCTAACCGGACAGGCCAGAAAAGGAAAGTATTAACCAGACACAGAGAAAGTAGGCCCATGCTAACTCTCACGTGGGAGATTCTGTTGACAAGACACCTTTTAGTTCTTCCACAATCCAGTCCATGTGAATAAAAGGCAAACCGCGCTGAAGGAAAACCACAGGGACAGGTAAGCTGCGTGAGGTAACGGGAATGTGGATGGAGGGAACAACATGTCAATCTTTGAAGAAAACCTGAAAGGGTACAAAAGTTTTCAGCCTGGGGCAGAGGTTTACCTTCCAACAGTATACCAGCCATAAACTACAGTGGGCAAAATAGTATTTATTTGGCTGTTATTGCAGAAATAGAAAAATGAAAATGGTCTGTATTTTATTATGAGAGACAAAAAGAAAAAAAAATCCTGGAAATTACACTGTGGGATTTTTAAAGAGTTTTAAAGAACAGAAAGTTAAACCTATAGTGAAGGATGTTCTTTTTCCGGGTGGATCATCAAAATAAAAGGTCTTCATAATTGTCAGTCATGCTGGTGATATGTTTATGTAAGGCTCTCATGAATACTCATTCCAATTTTCACTTAGCCCTATTCTAAAAAATACATGGCTACCGAGAATTACCTCCAACAGCACCGCAAACAGATTGAAATGTGAACAAAAAGGGAACATTTAAACATATTGTTTTCATCTTTCTTATGCATGGATGCCCTACCATTTAGACTTATGGTGGACAGATAAATTCAACTGAATATGATTTTCACTTGTATGGAGACACGTTTTAGTCGATGTGCACAGTCGGTGTCCGATGAATATGTTCAGTGGATGGGAATTCACACCTTTAAGAACCTTCTCTGTTCTGTACTCATTGCCCATATTAGGGGAATCTGTTTAAACTAATTTTCTATGTAAAAGACACCCATCCATAGCCACAAACTCCCAACTCAACAATGGTGAAGACCAAAAAGCTGTCCAAGAACACCAGGAAAAGCAACTGTAAATCTTCACCAACCTGGGAAGAATGAATCCACAATATTAAGCAATCTGGGTTCAATAAAGCAACTGTTGGAGCAAATGGAAGAAAATCAAAAACATACAAAACCATTAATAATCTACCCCAATCTGGGGCCCTATGCAAGATCTTATCCCATGAGGTCAAAACGATCATTAAGGAGGGTGAGTAAATTTCCTATAACAACTCAGAGGGACCTGATGAAGGACCTGCAGGATACTGGGGCCAAAGTAACAAAAGCTATCATCATTAACACGCTCAAATCCTTCACTGCTAGGCATGTCACCCTGCTTAAGCCAGTACATGTCCAGGCTTATCTTAAGTTTGCCAGAGACCATATGGATGATCCACAAGAGAACTGGTTGTATATCAGGAAGTCGGATGAAACCAAAATAGAAGTTTTGACTCAAACTCAACTTGTTATGTTTAGAGGAAGAAAAACGCTCAAATTAATTCCAAGAAAACCCTCCCTACTGTGAAGCATGGGGGTGGGGACATCATACTTTGGAGCTTTTATGTAAAGGGGAAATGTTGACTGATCCTTGTAAAGAAAGAACTAACAGGGAAGGTACATTTCTGTGTGGATCAGACATCCCTCTTGTTTGTGCGTCCCAAATACCTATTTTCTACAATAATTGGCAGATAAATTGTTTAAAGATTCTATGATGTGATTTCCCCTGATTTTTTTTTTCTCATTTAGTTTCTCATACTTGAAGTAACAGATTATTAAAACTATGGACCTCTCTCATTCCTAATGCTTTTTAGACTGTACGCAATAGAAGCAGCAAAAAAGTCCAGCCTGCTGCTTAATTTTTGATGCTTGTAAACATTAAGGTCCGAAGCGTCCTATAAAGTGTGTCCAGATGCGTCTGATGCTTCTGCTGCTCCTGTTTTCAATGGCAGAGAGGTGCTTTGCTATATTTGCTGTTATGAGTAAAAAGTAGTTTTTAATATATTTTTAAATGAGAAAGTTGAACTCAAAACTTCATCTGTGTAGTCAGTTTATCATCATTACTATCCTGCCTTCAAATATTTCGCTGTCAGAAGATCACAAAACCGCCGTACATTAGTGGTGCTCTGTCACTGGAAATCCTGTTAATCAGGTGCCTCTGGCCCGGTCGCCTCTTGGGGTTTTTCCGCTACTGTTTGTGGCGGCTGGAAGGAGATGTTAGCAGTTTTCACATATGCTATCCAAACTGCAGGCACCAGAATGATAAAAGCAAACATATTTTGCCAGCAAGTTTCAACATTTTAAGTTAATTCAGGCATTAATAAACAGTTTCAGAGGAGTGATCATGGTGATCTGCGTCAGCAGTGCTGTTTGTTTCTCTCTCCCTGCCAGCTCCCAGATCAACTTCTCTGATTGGTTGATGTGGTGCGGAAATTTATGATGTGGTGAGGAAATTTATAAGGAAATTTTCTAGATGTACAAACTTTTAGCTGCAATCCAATAAAATAAAGGGAACTTTGTAGAGTTAGCACACATGTTGTATAAATCCTTTCTCAATACCAAAAGCTATTTATATTGAAATGTAGAGAAAGTGAGTTTAGAAACTGGGAAATTATAATTAAAAGCTAAACTTCCTTCTTCTTTCTTATTCTCATTGAGTCTATGTTACACTCTTATCAATTTTTGCATCATTTGAACACTCCTTTTTCCCTACATGCTCCTTTTTTCTCAATGTGAATGATTTCCCAGTGGTGCAGAGAGAGAAGAATGAATGGTGTGGGCGTGCAGATGTCGAGCATTGCAGCACACTGCTGACTGTGTCCTCTGTGCTGCAAAGAAAACAGGGACAAGCTGTGAATTTATGCAGATATTTACAGTAGATTAGACAAAGTAAAAAGTCTTTTCTCGGAGTGATTGTATGCATCTTTATCTCATCTTTCTCTTTTCAATGGCGACTGTTCCACAGTTTCTATAATGCCTGTACTTTTTTTGACAGAAGATACAGAATGGTGGGCCATGCTTGCATCATTTCCCCCCCTAATTGTTTTCAGACTGAAGCTGGAAAATTGTATATGATGTAAGAAGGTAGAAAGGATGGCCTGTGGTATTCCATATACAATCTTCATCTTTTTATAGTACCGGTAATTCCAAATATAAATCCATGCCAGTCCAGTACTGTGCCAAGACAAATTATTATGCACTTGGATGGTGGAAGAAATTTTTTTTATTATTATTATTAATAAGAGCCTTAAAGGTGTGGTGCATATTTGGGGGGTTTACCTTATAGCTAATGTCCAATCTGATTGAGCTACAGCTATTTCCCACAGAAGAATAGAGAATTATGAACAAAATATAAGCAACTGGTTTAACTGGATTTTGTTTTTATGAAAGGATGCAGAACACTTTAAAGTTTTACAAATAAAACCAACAATTTTATTAATTTTTTTGCCAAATACAAATTTACAGTATACATTTTTACTTTATAGTGTTCTGTCATATAAAATCCTAATAAACTGGATAATTTTTTTAAGGAAGAGGATTAGGGCAACTGAAAACATAAAAACAGATAACTGATTTTCAGATTCCTGACTTTGATCTCAGAATTCTGAATTTAATGACAGAATTCCGATTTTTTTTCCTCAGATTTTGACTTTTTTCTTAGAATTCTGACTTTAATCTCAGAATTCTGACTGAATTCTGACAGCTAACAAACATGTTACCATCAAATCATAACCATGTCTGTTTTAGAGACTTAACTAGCTCTCTTTTTTAATCACCTTCTTCTCTTTCATTTATGAAATAGCATCACCGTCAGCACATAAAAAGTCGTCTAGTTCTGTCATTTTCCACCAGTGTGTTACCGGCCCTCCCAAACAACTCACATCTTTGTCAATGAAGCTGTGTACTCCCACATCTCTTCCTTTATGGTGCCCATCTACATTAAGATCCAAAATTCTGAGATTAAAGTCAGAATTCTGATTTTTTTTTTCCCATATTAAACAGAAATGATATTTAAATAATCAGTTAACTCTTTTTATTTTTTCTGTGGCCTGTTCCGTAATTTTTTTTAGCTGAAAATGCAAAAAAAATGTAAAAAGGTGTGAGTTCAAAGGATGGGAATACCTTTTTAAGGCAATGTATGCACTGTAGCATGTATGCCCCTGGATTCAAGCTTGGCTGGGAGGCCCAGCTGGAGCTCAGCTGCACTTGCTGGCACTAATTGCACATTCATCATGTATATTGGCTTAATTAGAGCCAATTAGAGTCTCTGTTACCTCAAATACAAATATGAAAGAAGACAAGTAAAGAAGAAATGCATAAAGAAATGTCTTTATAAACTGCTAAGTTAAATAAATCATAATAAAAAAATGATTAAATATGTAAACAGGTGTGTCTCTGTCCCTCTTGATACTGTCTTGAGACTGTCTAGAGGTTGAGAGAGAAACTGCTCCAGGAATGCCCTTTCGCGCTGGGTCTTACTGTATCTGTATAGCGATGATGTAACTGCCTGCTACATTAACACTGGCCTCCGTACGGATCAATAACGCCTTGTCATATGCCATGTTCCAGTGTGATCAGCAGAGCCCCAGGACTGAAGCTGGTGGTGGAGACCCTGATGTCATCGCTTAAGCCAATCGGCAACATTGTGGTGATCTGCTGTGCCTTCTTCATTATCTTTGGAATCCTTGGAGTACAGGTGAGAGGAAATGATGCTACATCTGCTTGAGATAGTTATTACTCACAGTTTGGCTCATTACATCATAAAAGGACATTAAAGCTTCCTTATGTTCCGTAAGTTCATCTAATTTTAGCTTTTAAATTTGATCTCTTCAGTATATTTTATTCATAAACATTAGTATTTACTCATTTGTTTTAAGCTTGAAGCTATATTACTGATCGTGCAAGAACCCACTTTAACCTTGGAGCAGCTTGAGCTCCTATTTGTTCTCTATCACTGTGTTAATGTCCATAAACCATCTGTGCAAGTTAAGCCTCTGAGCAATTTTGGCTGAGGGTACTCACCTAATTTTCAATCCCTTTCTATTCCTAGATGAATATTTTTTAAGTACATTAGGGAAAATATTTTCTAAAAAAAGTGGTTGATGAACTCTATAGGCTTCCCCATGTATTGCCTGCTTCATAACCAAAAACCCACCACCTTTTCTGGGGCATGCCCTAATCAGAGATCCTATTAAATTTCAACTTCCAGTACTGATTTTCGTAGAAGTAATCCTTTACTCAAATGGCTTTCTTCAACTGGATACAACAACCAAACTAAACAAGTGTAACGTTGCTTTATTTTATTTTTTGTTTGTGTTTCCAAAGCTTTTCAAGGGAAAGTTCTTTATTTGCCAAGGGGAGGATGTGAGGAACATTAAAAACAAGACTGCCTGTTTACAAGCCGGGTACGAGTGGTTCCACATCAAGTACAACTTCGACAACCTGGGGCAGGTAGGTCACCAAACCTGCTGAAAACCTAAACATAGGCAGACATATGAGTAGTTTACACAATCAGATCATTAAAGCAAAGTCATTAAGTTTAAAACAGTTTATTGGGTAGAATATTTGACTTTCTGCCACTCTGCTTTTTATGGAGCAACACTAGCAGCTTAGCAAATCAATACTAGCTGCTTTTAATTAGTTGGGCTATAACCAGCTTGTAATCAACAGCTTAACGTGATGCTGCTATGGCCACCGCAGACTTAAAACCTTAATGAAGGTAGTTTCACTTTCAGCACTTTCACTTTTTTTTTTTTTTTTTTTACAAGCAACTTTTTTTTTTGTCAAACCTCAATTAAAGGATGCACCAAAGGCTATGTCCACATGGACAAGAAAAGTAACAACATGAAAAACAGTAGGTATTAGGCACTTAGCTATTTACATTTATATGTACTGTAATTTAGCAACATTTCTAGCAAAAGGTATACAATATATTTTTATGATTTCATTTAAGATTAAATTTTTTAGTAGCTTTTCTGAAGATTTCAGCAGATCCTCAGAATTACATTAGAATATCGCATGATCTACTGTTGTTCGTTTTCTATGAATGTTAAGCATCGCAGAATAGCTGCATTTATTTACTACCCTCCCCATTTCTCCCAGAATGGAGAGGAGAGAGGAGAATATGTTTTATTTAATTCAACAAAATGTTTTATACTTTCCTCAGAAATCATGTCTGTACAAACATTCTTAAGAACATTAACCATCAAACAATACTCGGTATTTAGACATGGGGGTATTACTTAATGCAGAGTCCTCCACTAACAAAATATTTCCAGTTACTTTATATAAAGTATACTCAAGATACTTTAAAATCTCCAAAGGAAATGAAATGTTGTGGCCCTTATAAGACATTTTTAATTAGTTATTTCAGATGCTGATCTGCTGTAGTGTCCTCAGACTGAAGACAATCTGTTTTACGATTATCTGATAAAGATGCCTTTCCACAATGTGCTTCATTTAATCTTGAATTATTCCATATAATACCTTCTCCAGAGGTTTTAGTGCACTTCCCAGAACAGAACCAATTCAATTTCAACTTAGTTTATTTATACAGCGCCAATTCAAAACACGTCACCTCAAGGCACTTTGCAATTCGATCAGATTGGTTAAAAGTTTTCTATCTAAGGAAAACCAACCCTCCATTGATTCATCCAGACTTCTTTATTAGCTTGTTGAACTTCTTTTTTGCTCTGATGCTGCCACCATAACACATGATGGCAGAAGGCACTATTCTTTCTCTGACATTCTAAGAGAAGATATACAGCATCTTGCTGCAGACACTGACAGATGAGAGTTAAGACCTGCTTAGTAATGGCGTACCATGCCCCAAGTAAAGGAGCATAACTTTTCATTTAATAAGGATAAAGCAAAGAATAACGCAAAACACAAGACAGACTCATGACGAAGTAAAAATGAGGCCAAGCAGCAGAGTGGCAGCAGGAGAAGCAGAAATACATCCATAAGGGAGGTGTGAAGATCTGAGCCAGCAAGAGAGAGAAGAGGTGAGAGATTAGCCAGAGAGCAGCAGATAATGAGTCCTGGGAAGACGGTGCTTTATATCTGCAGTTCCTAATCACCATCACCTGGACAGAGTAGGAGAAAACAGGATAAGCTCGCCAATGGGACCCAACTGTGGTAACACAGTTTGTTGTCTGGGTGATTAGTAGTGTTGCACTGATGCCAATTTTGGCCCCGATTCCCGATACCCGGCTGTTCAGTATTGGCCGATACCATACTGATACCATCTTTTGAAATTGATGTGTGTGTGTATACAGGTGCTGGTCATAAAATTAGAATATCATGAAAAAGTAGATTGATTTCAGTAATTCCATTTAAAAAGTGAAACTTGTATATTATATTCATACATTACACACAAACTCATATATTTCAGATGTTTATTTTGTTTAATTTTGATGATTACAAATGACAACAAATGAAAATCTCAAATTCATCATATTAGAATATTGTGAAAAGGTTCAAAATTGATGGCCCCTGGTGCCACACTCTAATCAGCTAATTAACTCAAACTACATGCAAAAGCCTTTAAATGGTCTTTCAGTCTAGTTCTATAGGCTACACAATCATGGGGAAGACTGCTGACTTGACAGTTGTCCAAAAGACGACCATCGACACCTTGCACAAGGAGGGCAAGACACAAAAGGTCATCGCTAAAGAGGCTGGCTGTTCACAGAGCTCAGTGTCCAAGCACATTAATAGAGAGGCGAAGGGAAGGAAAAGATGTGGTCGAAAAAAGTGTACAAGCAAGAGAGATAACCGCACCCTGGAGAGGATTGTGAAACAAAACCCATTCAAAAATGTGGGGGAGATTCACAAAGAGTGGACTGCAGCTGGAGTGAGTGCTTCAAGAACCACCACACACAGACGTATGAAAGACATGGGTTTCTGCTGTCGCATTCCTTGTGTCAAGCCACTCTTGAACCACAGACAGCGTCAGAAGCGTCTTGCCTGGGCTAAAGAGAAACAGGACTGGACTGCTGGTGAGTGGTCCAAAGTCATGTTCTCTGATGAAAGTAAATTTTGCATTTCCTTTGGAAATCAAGGTCCCAGAGTCTGGAGGAAAAGAAGAGAGGCACTTCATCCACGTTGCTTGAAGTCCAGTGTAAAGTTTCCACAGTCAGTGATGGTTTGGGGTGCCATGTCATCTGCTGGTGTTGGTCCATTGTGTTTTCTGAGGTCCAGGGTCAACACAGCCACATACCAGGAAGTTTTAGAGCACTTCATGCTTCCTGCAGCTGACCAACTTTTTGGAGATGCAGATTTCATTTTCCAACAGGACTTGGCACCTGCACACAGTGCCAAAGCTACCAGTACCTGGTTGAAGGACCATGGTATCCCTGTTCTTAATTGGCCAGCAAACTCTCCTGACCTTACCCCCATAGAAAATCTATGGGGTATTGTGAAGAAGAAGATGCAATACACCAGACCCAACAATTCAGAAGAGCTAAAAGCCACTATAAGAGCAACCTGGGCTATCATAACACCTGAGCAGTGCCACAGACTGATCGACTCCATGCCACGCCGCATTGCTGCAGTAATACAGGCCAAAGGAGGCCCAACTAAATACTGAGTGCTGTACATGCTCATACTTTTCATGTTCATACTTTTCAGTTGGCCAACATTTCTATAAATCCTTTGTTTTTATTGGTCTTCAGTAATATTCTAATTTTCTGATATGATGAATTTGAGATTTTCATTTGTTGTCATTTGTAATCATCAAAATTAAACAAAATAAACATCTGAAATATATGAGTTTGTATGTAATGTATGAATATAATATACAAGTTTCACTTTTTAAATGGAATTACTGAAATCAATCTACTTTTTCATGATATTCTAATTTTATGACCAGCACCTGTATATGAAGAACTGTACACTACTTGGATGTAAAATAATTGCCACCATGGCTTTGTCAAGCTGCTGCCTTCATTTGTGAAGCAGGATAAAGACTAATACAAAGTATTTGTACTTCATTACTGTACTTAAGTACACTTTTTAGGTATCTAAACTTTATTCCATTACTTATTTTTCCTCCTACTTCTGACTTCTGCTCATTACATTTTCACACCAGTATCTGTACTTTCTATTCCTTACATTTGTAAAACAAACGTTACTTGTTACTCTTGGATTCAGATTAATGCAGAGGTCACAGATTAGAGTATGGCGGTCGAGATCCGGACCCATCTGCTGGCTAATCCGGAAACAACCTGATTTAAAACATTTATAAATTACCACATGTTGTTAGTCGACATTGTCTAACTTCACTTGCGCTGCTTCTCCTGTTACCCCGAAATCCTACATCCTTCGTCTCAGCTCCGCAGCGCTCCAGACCTCCTGCGCAAAGCAAAGCCTACAGCCTCCGCTGTCCCTCCTGTATTGCTGTGCTCCGACATGCGTGATATTATCATTAAATTCGTAGGAGCAAAACAGGCTGAAATGAACGCTTAATTTAATATGACAGATTTTAAAAAATCCCCATCAGCATCAGCATATGTGCGGTTTCTGATGGAGATGTTGGAGTACCAATAGTTTGCATCCAATCTTTTAAATAAATGGTGTTATTTTTTTTCAAATATATAAGAATTGTGCTTAATTTGTAGTTATTACCAATCTGTTGTTAGTATACTTCAATTGGACCAACCAGATCTTCTCACAATTCTTTTTCCTGTTTGGTGTTGGAATAGCGGATCTTGACCTGGCCGGACCGGAGCGCAGCTGCACATTTAGAGTATGTTTGGCTCAACCTGCTGTTGTGAAGCAGGATTCTCCACCCTGAACAGAATCAAAAATAAATATGGATCGACGCTCAAAATGAGCATCTTGATATGTGCTTTAGAATGGCTTTGTTGCTATTCAGACCAAGGTTTAAAGCCTTGCAGGGCAGCTTAAAGCCCACTGCTCTGTTCAAAGTGTTTGAGAAAATATGTGAATCAGGAAATTGTCTAAATACAGAACTGAATGATTGTTGTTCTCTACTTAAAAAAAACCATTTAGATTTTAATATGGACATTTTTTTTTATATTTTTTTAAAATATTTTTTTATTCACAAATTCATTGTATAACATGGATGCATAAACACCTCATTTTTATTTCAGGGTTAAATTCTGTTTAAATTAATAGATCATTAAAAATGTCTGTGGACTGTTACTGCTTGATGATTTTCTTTATTCGGACACCGCTGATTTTTAATTGGTTACCAATGGTTTCATGTTTATAAATAATTATATCACGTCATGTTCGCCTTCCAATCCAGATCATTGGCACCTTCCACATCTAATGAAAACTAGTGTAATTGGATGAGTCATATAATGCAAACACTCATTGGTTAGCTATTTGTCAAATTTGTGCTGACGCCAAAGGAAATCATCAGAAGCAAGCAGGTGTTCTTCACACTGTAAATGTGAATTGTCTATGCCATGCTAAATGTCAGATTCAGAAAAAGATGTTGAAATGTCTGAAAGGTCGGACACAGGCGAGAGCGAATCAGGGGATGGAGACGGAGACCAAGAAGACCTCCCTCATCCTTGGCCTTTTTCGATAAAAAATTGAGCTTTTAATCATATAGTGGCATCAGGCTGTTTTTTTAAAGGTTACTTTATACTTTTATACTAAGTAGTTTTTAGAGCACATACTTTTTCACTTTTACTTGAGTAAAGAGGTCAAGTTGATACTTCAACTTTTACCAGAGTGTTTTTAAACTGCAGGCTACTTAAGTAACAAATGTATGTACTTTTAACACCACTGTGGATCGGGGCCCCGTCCAATACTGGTATCGATATCGGTGCAACACTAGTAAATAGGGAAGAATTTATACTTCTTCCTCAGCTCCACTTCTTCTACCATGATGGTAATAGTGTTTCATCCCCTTAATATTCAGGATGAGATGATTGTTTCCCCTCCCAGCGGTCCTCTAGTTCCCTGTACTCAGCTACTTTTTCATTTCTCACATACACAATGACTACAGTGTCGTCCAAGAATTCCTGTAGAAAACAGAACTCTGTCTTCTAGTTCGAGTAGTCTAACCTATACAGTTTAGGTCTACAATTTGTGAGTTCTCCAACTGAACATTGGACCTTTATTAAGCAGCAGTGTAAAACTTGTTTCATTCCAAAGAACAATGAAAAATCCAAGTTCTTCTGTATGGATTATAGCAGCTAAATGGGAAAAGGAGACTAGACAAAATCCTGCAGCATCATAAATAATTGACCAAAAAAAGCCTTAAAAGTCAAGATGATTACCTCAAATTAAAGATGCAGTCATGATGTGCTAATAGGACACAACAGATGTAATTCTGTACTTTCTTTTCTCCGTCAGGCTTTGATGTCTCTTTTTGTACTTGCTTCAAAAGACGGATGGGTGGATATCATGTATGATGGCCTTGATGCTGTAGAGGAGGACAAACAAGTAAGTATGTGCAGAAATGGACAGAACCATTTCTCCTGCATTTGTTTTTACCAGTTCCTAAATTTATGTACCTCCATTGACTCTAGGTATACATCTTTATCGTAGCCAGGGACCACTGAATTTGTTATCATGTAATTTTAACCAATGTGTAACTAGAACCCATAATTTTCTGATTAAGAAATCTCAAGGATGAGACTTTTGGGAAGGTAACACCTTTCTTATTTTGTGTTTTCCAGCCAGAGCTGAACCACAACCCATGGATGCTGCTCTACTTCATCTCTTTCCTCCTGATTGTGGCCTTTTTCGTGCTCAACATGTTCGTGGGTGTGGTGGTGGAAAACTTTCACAAATGTCGGCGTCACCAGGAGGCAGAGGAGAACAAACGCAGGGAGGAGAAGAGACTGAAACGAATAGAGAAAAAGAGACGGAGTAAGGAGAAGGAGCTGGCTGGTCGGTAGTCTTTCCACATCTTTCTGAGTCCTGCTTGAATTTGAGCTTGAGCCTTTTTCCTTTTCTTTGCTTTTTAATTTGGTTTGGCCGAATCTAGAAGAACGCAGTTAGTGCGCTAGCTCGAATTATAGTTGCTACTGTGCGGTAGAACCCTTCCCTTAATATTGACAATCCTTCTCCCTTTTTCCTTTAGCACCCCAAGACAGTTTTTGCAATGCAGTCTGGTGGTCATTGGCTCTTTCTCTGAAGACTTAACAGATTTCGGTCGCTGTTCTTTAATACTAGCATTCATTTTGCACTGTTGGTTTTCGAGAAGAGCTACTAAAGGGGGAAGGTTTCCAGAGTTAGAACAACTGACCACTGGAGTTTTTCTGCCATTCCTTTCCCACTGCCCTTACCTTGCCTGGTCTACCGTAGACACTGTGCTTGGGATGGCCCTTTGAAGCATGCCCAGTGGGTGCTGAAATACAGGGCTTGCATGGTAGTGGATACATAGAGCTAGAGGGAGGGGGACTTGTTGAATAATAAATAAGATGACCCCCCCCCTCCCTTCCTCTCTCCTGCATGTGGTTTAGTACAGCCGCAGGGGGCAGGGATAGACCACAATCTGGATGCTATACTTGAGCTAGAATATGAGATCACTGCAGAGTAGATTTGTAGGGCTGAGAGTTAATTGTCCCTCCCCTGCGGCTGTATAGGAGATCATTAAAAACTGCTTGTTTTAATTTTTACTCTCTCCACTGCTTCTTACACCTAAAAGCAAATGGTTCTGGCTCCTACTAGTCTTAGCCTTGTTTTGGATAAAGTGCCTACTTTAATGGTATTTTATTAGACATGCACCAATCAAAGTCTGATCTAAAGTTCTTGGAGTGAAACTTTGTCCTTGAGGTGGATTTTGGCTTCAACTATTTTTTACTTTATTTTGATGTTTTATTTTTTTGTAAGCCTAGGGGTTCATACACTGGCAAATTTAGATAAAGAAACACTTCAATTTTGCCAAAATAATATTATAAGTAAAAGCTGTTTAAGCATATTGAAGGGACTTAGTCAGAGTCAGCTTAAATCTGAAAAAGAGAAAATAGTGGAGGAGACTGAAGCTCAAAGGCAATGTGCAAACATGCCTTTAAGATTTTTTTAAAAGGGATCATGTGCTGTAATTCCAAAGAATTATCTTTCCATTGATTTTGTGGTTATAGTTATATTTTGAAATTATTAATTTATAAAATGTATAAAAAAGGATTTTTTTCAGAAATGCAACCTTTAGCTTTGTGAATTATCTTTTTAGAGGAGAATCTCAGATATCCTTTCAGATAATAATTTCAAGTTGAATAAAAATGATTTCAAGTCAATCTTCCAAGATAATGATCAAACAAATTTAGGAACAGCAAATATGTTTTTCTTGCTTCCTGCGATGACCAGTTATTCATATTAGAGTAATCAGGTATTAGAGTAAGCAGGTCGCTATCTATTTTTTTTAACAGAAAACTAAACAATAATGTGGCTGACTATTGAAAATGTCTTTACCCTGTCATAGTTGGATTTAGAACAGTTGGCAGGGTTAGTATTATTATTAAATAGCTCACTATGTTTCTACCCTTTAGACAACCACCATTTTTTCAAAATAATTAAAATGTGGTTTAAAGTTGATAAAAAAAAAAAAAGCAACTTCAACAGTACACTGCATTTGATCTTCTTGTTAGTTTTACTCTTTCTAACTGTCTTCCAATGGGAAAGAACCACATATATGTCATATGAACAACCTTTTTGTTTTAAACATGGTATTTACCTCTTTGGACTTACTTTATTTAAAACAGCTCTCAACTCCCACCTTGCAGATTATTGCCAGCATGAAGTCCTAGTGCTACTCACTATATTTCCACTCCATCCATTTGATTTTCAGATATTTTCACTAGATCTATTCTACAATGGTTTGGTGCACTAAGTGCAGAGAAGCTTTATTTGTTGCTTATTTTTGGTAAATTTAGTTTTTACCTATTTTTAATGACCAACTATTACCTAATAGTAGATATTTTGATTTATTTAGATTTTGTAATCTAATGAAGTTTCATTAAATCAGGCAGTCTTTAGTGATTTATTTGAAAAATCTAGACAATGTGATCGTTCAGTTTTCTATTGGTGCAATAGGATTTTAATTTATGTGCTATTTGGAAAAACAGAATAGACTTAAATTTGCTGATGTGGCTGTTTTAAATGATCTGATTGATTACAATAGCTACATATTTGCTCTGGATTTTGACACTGAGTGGAGTAGAACGGAACACAGTGTAAATGAGAGACAAGAAGATGTCTTCACTGATTGGAAATATGCGAAATTTTATAATTTGCAATTTAGCAGTCACACAAAATGAGACATTAGGTCCAATCTTAAAATAACAGACTCCAAGTAACAGACATTTTTTTGGTGCATCTCTGTATTTTACCCCAGATTCTAAAGGCACTCTCGTCTTTTTAACTGGTACAAGGAGCAGTGGACAAAATAGTTAACTAAACAGTAGTTTATAGAGTTTTTTTCTGTATGATAAGTTAAGTTCTTGAGAAATACAGATGAAAAATCAATGTTCCTTTTAAAGAAGGTTAATTAAGACACCTGCCCATTTACACACAGCATACATATTCAAAGTGTGTATTGGAAGGACGGGCATATCTTTTCCTGTCTGACTTCTACATTTTGTTGTTTTCCTTTTAATTTTCTTTTCCCCCATTTAGTATAAATTATACTTCCCTTTTCCTGGTATTGTACACGCTTCATAAAAGAGAGCATCCTGGTATCAAATCAATGCAAAAAGGCAATGTTACCTCAAGAAATTGATTTACAGGGCGACTTAATAGGATCTTGGGTATAGGTAGCTGTAAAAGTCCTGACTTTAAAAGTGGAATTGAAGGCCCTAACCCTCGCCAACCATATGCGCGTTGATCAGAAGAACTAGACTCAGAATCACTGGAAAGATCTAACACAGGCACACAAACCAGCTTAATCTCTCATTGATTTCTTCTAAACTTATTTCCTCCCTCTCTCCCACTATCTCTCTCTTTAACTCTCTTATTTCAAACTCTCAGCCATCCTTCCTTCCTTCCTTCCTTTCTTCAGCTTCTGACTAACACGGTCTCATTCCTCTAGATTTATTGGTTCCTGGTGTGAGTTGGGCCCTTTCTGACGGCACACTGAAAGGTACAGAGTTTCCAGCATGTTATATGTGTCCCTTGAAACACCTTCCCCCCGCTGCCACCGACCACGACCACCCACCATGGTGGCTAGGGTTCTAATTTCAGTGATCACGGGAGGTAGGGCCCCATCTTGCGTCGTCGCCCCCCTGCCTCTCTTCCATCAGCCTTCAATCCGCTGGACATACTGTTACCTGTTTTTTCTGTCGTGGCTTTGTCTTTCACAGCTGCTCCACTCTGCCTGCGATCCATCCACTGTCAGCAGCTCCGCACTGCAGCTCCTCTACTGCAAGAAAATGAGTCCTTAGCTAATTTTATTAAGTCTGAGATGGACTTGATTGAGACAGTGAGAGTTTTGTAATGGGAAACAAATAGAAAAGCTCTTCTATATAGAATTTAACAACCCCCTTATTTCTTATACATCAACCATTGCTTCCAAAATGCAACATATAGCCACACATTTCACAAAATGTCATCCCTCTGTTATATAGCAAAATCTGTATTACTAGAGACTGGTACAGTATGATAACCGACTAATTTAGTGATATACCAGTCTTTCAAGATAACATACAGCTTTTTAAAGCTCCTTCGCTTTATCTGTCATTGTGTTTCATATGCATGGCAGCCATGTTGGATATTGAAGTTAGGATTGATAACACACTTTGATTATTACCATTAAGAAATCAGATAATTTAGGTAGTTGTTACTATTAGTGTTGAAGACTAGCAGTGTCTTGCAGGAATTAACAACGTATTCCGCAGGTTTGAAATGACTGAATAAGTTGTAATATCTCAAAAAAGGTCAAAACTCAGAAAGAAAATAGAATAGAATAGAATAGAATAGAAAAATCCCTGTATTGTCCCACAATGGAAAACTTCTGGTGTTTATAGCAGCAAAAAGATTATAGAGACAAATGGTCACACAAATGTTGACCTTAGAAAAATGTATAAGAATAACATAATTGTGAAGGGTTACAAATAAACAAATGAAATACTGATCTGTTAAGTGTTTTAACAATAAAAACTGTGCATCTGGAGAATAAATAACCAATATACAGCTATGGACATTTTTACAGCAATGGTTATTTAAAATTTGCAGCAACATCAGAGATGTGCAAAAGCAGCAGCATGTTATTTAACTGACTAAGGTAGAAACTGTGCAAAGATCAGCATGAATAGGAACAGTGATGGTTATAAAGTCTTACAGCTGCTGAGAGGAAGGATCTGTTATAACGCTTCCTGGTGCATTTAGAGTGCAGCAGACTGTCACTAAAGGAGCTTTCCAGTTCTGCAACAGCTTCATGCATGAGGTGTTAGACATTATCCAACAGATATGTTAATTTAGTTAGAATCAAGATTCAAGATTAACACAAAAAGGATAAGTTTACCTAACTCTATATGGATTAGATATACAGTATTTCATTTCAACAGTCCCAAAGGAATGGATTTCTGGAATTAATGTGATATAACTATAATAGAACTTCATTATATAATGAGGAAAACATATATACTTGATCGTATCCATTGCTCCTCACAGTTTCTTAATTTTATTATCTTCCTTTGGAGGGATCATGTGATGGAAAACACTTTGTTTAGAATTAGTATATCTGATCTGAACCCTGAGCTCCCCATAAATCTGAGTTGATAGGGAGGATGACCAGGATAATACAAGGTAATCACGCAGAAAACAAACTCCTGTAAAAGCTTTAAAATAAGGCCCTGCTTTACTTGGTTTGCATGTATACAAAAAACAACAACAAAAAAAACAGCAATATTCAAACTTAGCACAGCTGCATAAAGTTGATCTATCCTGCACAAATTTGATCTACTAGCCAGGAATGGAAGGTTCTTTCTGAATGTTGCCATCATATAGATGTTGTTCATACAGGTCTAGTGCTGAAATATCATCTGTCTTTCTTGGCATTGCAGTTATGTATAAGAAATTGTCTTCGTCCAGATGGACTTTTCAACAATAGTAGCTGTTAATGCTGGACCAAAGGCCATTGTTAGTAGATACATTTTTCTTGTTTTTTTTTTTTTACCTTTCTCTGTCTAGTGTTTTATTAATAGTCAGCTTTCATTGTTCATGTTTTCAATATAAACACAGAGAGTTTGGCTTTGATGAACATTTATTACAACAGTCATATCCAATATTACCTCTCCACACACTGGACTGCTGTGGGTGGTCTACATTGTGAACTGTTCAGACAGAATTTGTATTTAAATGTTAGTATGAATGAACACTCAATAGAAATTGGATTTTAGAAGAAAATCTGAATTGAGCATCAAAACCTGCTGAGTGGGAAAAAAAAATCCTAAAATACTAAACATACAGCTGGTGTTACAATTGAAGGTTTAAATTAATGTAATCAATGATTACATGTTGTAATTTAATCATTGTGAAGACATTTTTGTTTCACCTTTGTTAAATGCCATTACAGCCTTAGGGGCATGAGTCTCTTAAACGTATTTGTTTCAATGACTGACAGTAAAAACATTGGCTGCTTTTTTAACTTTAACTCAGATGTTTTACATGAACATTTTACATAAGGTGTATAGGATGACTTCTCAAAATGTTATGTCTAAATAAGTCTAGATATGAAGGTAAACCAGTTTTTTTACAGTATCTGGCTTCTGATTACAGTGAACTAAACACAACTTAACTATTAAAAAACATAAAAGCCATATCTCTGTAACTCCATCTATAGAGTTATTTTAAACCATGTATAGTAAAAAAAAAATTACTTTAAGATTGACTTAGCCTTTTAACAAGTCTTTACCAAAGTTATTAAATGGCTTTTTTTAGGGACAACCCTTTTATTGACATTAAAAGTGCCTACATACAGTAGGTTAATATTTAAGCCGATGACACATATTTTAGCTCATTGGTGTAATATCCTTATTTTACAGCAAATTGTGTGTGATTGTTTTGAACTAACTTAATGAGCAAAACCTAGCTTATGCAAGTACTATTTTTTATTATTTATCTTTTTCTTTTAATATTGTAGTTCCATATATATTATATTAGGAGCCTTTGATTTTCATTTTAATATGTTAGAGAATTTTAGCTGTTTATTAATGAAGTAAAAATGCATGTCTCGTCCGCCACATCATGCTTGCAAGCAAGCAGGTTTGACTGCTTTTTATTTTTGAAAATTTGTTATAGAATGTCTTCATTGTGTTTATTTCCTTTTTTTATTGCATGAGCTTGGTTAATAAACAAAGATAATTAGATTCATTTGAATGAGTTTGCCCCTTAGTTTGCTTTGAAGCAACAAAAATTCCCCCATAACCTTTCAGAAAATATTCCATTAAATTTATTAATATGGCGCATATAGCGCAACACATGACACATCAAGGCACTTTACAGTTCAACTAGATCATACAGTCAAATTGATTCAAAGTTTTCTATCTAAAGAAAATCAGTTGATTGCATCGACTCATTGACTCGAATGCAATCCCTCACACTGAGCATGCTTGTAGCGACAGTGGAGAGGAAAACTCCCTTTTGAAAGGAAGAATCCTCCAGCAGAACCAGAATCAGTGTTCGCAGCCATCCGCCGATGCCGACTGGGGTTTAAGGAGACAGAAGCTGACATACAGTAAGAAGTGGAGATAAGAAAGGCAACTGTAAACCAGCTCCACATGCAGCCCTGTCCAGGAAACACACAGCCAGGCAGACGAGCTCCGAGCCAGCTCCCATGTCAAAGGAGGAGGAGAGCTAATCCAGCCAGTCAGTCAGAGAAACAGGACTACACTGAAAAACAGACCGATCTAAAAAATCTATAAACAAAGGTGTTGATGGCAGCAGTACAGCTTATATTTCTCTCCATGATGGCGTCACAGCCAACAGGAACAGACCAGATGAAGCTACTATAAGAAAAGCAGAGAGAGCATAATGTTAGAGATTGAACTAACAGATTCTGCAGAGAGGGAGAATAAAGATGGAATGAAGCAGAATGATGTCCCTATGTCCTCCAGCAGTCTAAGCCTATAGCTGCATAACTATAGAGATAGCTCAGGATAACCTGTGCCACTCTAACTATAAGCTTTATCAAAAAAAAAAAAGTTTTAAGCCTAGCCTTAAAAGTAGACAGGGTGTCTGCCTCACGGACTAAAACTGGTAGTTGGTTTAACAGGAGAGGAGCCTGATAACTAAAAGATCTGCCCCCCTTCTACTTTAGAAATTCTAGAAACCACTAGTTAACCTGCAGATTGAGAGCGAAGCGCTCTGTTAGGGACATAAGGAACAATCAGATCTCTGATATAAGATGGAGCTTGGCCATTTAAGGCTTTATATGTGAGAAGGAGGATTTTAACTTCTATTCTGGATTTAACAGGAAGCCAATGAATTAATTATAGGAGTCTGATTTATCCAGCACTAGCTATAGAAACACTTTGCAGCATCATCCTAACCTGTTTCTGTAGCTATCTGCTTAAGGTGGTGCCTTGACATATTGAAGCCACTGAGCAGCATCTCCCATAATGACAATCCTATCAATAGCTCAGTGTTATGAATTGTTTGTCATAGTGTGCTCATAGTGTTGTGTCAGTGAGAGTGCGCCATGAACAGGCACACAGACTGAGAAAGGAAATTTGACCGCTAGTTCAAACACTTGTGTGTTTATGTGCATATGTGAGCATGTCAGAGAGCAGATGGCTGTAGAACAGGTTGTAAAATATGCAG
This sequence comes from Cyprinodon tularosa, assembly GCF_016077235.1. NCBI lineage: Eukaryota > Metazoa > Chordata > Actinopteri > Cyprinodontiformes > Cyprinodontidae > Cyprinodon > Cyprinodon tularosa. Next base: position 196,643 of record NW_024038395.1, on the reverse strand, counting down.
GAGCAGCCAGTTTTCCCTCAGATCCTCTCTCTATCTCTGTCTAGATTTCTGTCTGAGAGGAGACCCGCACTGCCATCTGATTCTAAATGCAACATATAGCCTCAGGGGAGAGCCGCTTGCTGGATTCTAATAGTTTTCCTCACATGTAATTATAAAACCGACAACACAGGAAACACAAAACCCCACAACTAACACCCTCCACACACTGTGTAAGTGGTGGGGTTGTGTTCAAAATAACACTTGTGTGTAAGTGGGTGCATGTGTGTCTTGGCCGTGCGGAGAGTGTTTGGGTCTGGCCTCTTATCTTTAGTTTGCACTGTGCAGGAGCAGCGGTTTGTGGAACATATAAGAATTAGAAGAACAAAAGGAGAACGGATGGTGGAGGAAGTGCATTTATTTGGATTCATCAAAGAGAAAAAAGGGATTAGACATGACATGGGAATATGCACATGCAAATAAGAGGACAGCAGTGACCCAAAATAAACATTACCTAATCTCATGCTATACTACCCCGATGATTTACTCCATTACTGTATCCCTAAAACAGAAATTAAAAACTCAGAGTAAATGTACTCAAGTTTGTTACCCTTCTTCTGGAGCTCTTTCTAAATTAAAAGCTACTAAATTTAAACTTCTGAAGTTTTGGGCTGCTTGTGAAGTGCCTTTCTACAAATATAGAATGTATAGAATGTGAATGTAGATTTAAGGACCACTTCTTTCTTTACTTAGATTTTACTGACGGAATAATTTCACTAATAATATTTTGGCCTCTTGAAGGCTCGAGATCGGGCCTTTTCGAGATCGGCCTGTTTTTCAGTGTAGTCCTGTTTCTCTGACTGTGACTGGCTGGATGTGCTCTCTTCATCCTCTGACATGGGAGCTGGCTCAGAGCTCGTCTGCCTGGCTGTGTGTTTCCTGGATTGGGCCGCCTTTTACAGTTACTTTTTGTATCTCTGCTTCTGTCTCCTTGAACCCCAATCAGCCTCGGCAGATGGCCGCTCAAACTGAGCCTGGTTCTGCTGGAGGTTTCTTCTTGTTAAAAGGGAGTTAATCCTCTCCACTGTCGCTACAAGCATGCTTAGTGTGAAGCATTGCATTTGAGTCATTGAGTCGATGCAATCAGCTGGTTTTACTTAGATAGAAAACTTTGAATCAATCTGACTGTATGATCTGGTGAACTGTAAAGTGCCTTGAGATGACATGTGCTGTAAAATGGCACAATATACATGAATTGAATTGAATTGGATTGAAGACATGCACAGAGCTGGAACCTTTCCAGGACAAAAAAAATAAAATCAAAAACCCAAAGAAAATGACATTGTAGAAAAGAAAAAAATTTGATGATCTCTTCTGGTTTAGATTCATACAATATTTTTTGTTTTAAGATAAATAAAGTACATGAAAAGATAGTAAACTGTAGCTTTAATTAATATAAAATATATATTTAGCTAGCTAGGTTTGACTTAGCTTAGCCTAGGATGTGTTTGCTGGACTTAACTTTGATTTATCTTATCTTAGCTAATTAGATTCCTCTTTTGAAACATTTCAATACAAGTAAACATTATTATGATAATTTTTGTACTATTGAGTAGTATTCCTTAAAACCCACTAAAGATCTTTCAGAACTCAGTAATTTACTCTCTAGAAATCTGCTTACTTTACTTTTTTTTGCTTTGTAGTTGTTCAGGTTGTTTTTGTTGATGTTGCTTAAAGGAATAGTACACCCAAAACATGATTAGCCTTCATTTTCTACTCACCCCCATGCTGAACAACACCCTGGAGTACTTTTTTGATATCTCAAATGCATCTGGAGATCTGGGAGGCTTCTTGCTGTCTGCTGACATTCAAATAATGGAGGTGCCCAGCGCCCGAGGCAGAAAGGTCCATAAAAGTCCACAAAAAACGTGTCAATATTCCTCCATACTGCTCGTCCAATGTATTCAAAGTGTCCTGAGTGGGTAGCATCCAGAATTTACTCGAAACGAAGTCATTTAGAATGTTTTTAGAGCATAAACAGTAGTGTATAGGATTTCCTGAAAGCGCGCACATGCGCGATCACGACGCTACGGAAGCCGGCAGACCAAACCAGCGCATTCAGCTCGGCAAAGAACTCATGCTCTTCCTCAACACTGAAGTCCTCAGACATTTTTCTTTCGTTGTTTCTTTCTTTGCACAGGTAAACGGCACATTTCTTCTTCTACGCTTGCATTATTGGAAGAGCAGACGCTGAATGCGCACTTTCATCTGGTTTTTGTCTGCCGGCTTCCGTAGCGTCGTGATCGCGCAGGTGCGCGCTTTCAGGAAATCCTATACACTACTGTTTATGCTCTAAAAACATTCTAAATGACTTCGTTTCGAGTAAATTCTGGATGCTACCCACTCAGGACACTTGGAATACATTGGACGAGCAGTATGGAGGAATATTGACACGTTTTTGTGGACTTTTATGGACCTTTCTGTCTCGGTCACCATAGACCTCCATTATTTGAATGTCAGCAGACAGCAAGAAGCCTCCCAGATCTCCAGATGCATTTGAGATATCAAAAAAGTACTCCAGAGTGTTGTTCAGCATGGGGGTGAGTAGAAAATGAAGGCTAATCATGTTTTGGGTGTACTATTCCTTTAAGACATCTCAGTAACTATTAGTGAGAATTAGTATAGTACTTAGTACTTAGTATAGATATTTGATATATGGTAAATGGCATGTACTTATATAACGCCTTTATTCAAGTCAGGAGACTTGACCAAAGCGCTTTACACTACATTCATTCACACACACACTCACACACTGATGGTGGCAAGCTACATTGTAGCCACAGCTGCCCTGGGGCTCACTGACAAAAGCGGGGCTGCCGCACACTGGCGCCACCGGGCCCTCTGACCACCATCAGTAGACAATGCAGGTGAAGTGTCTTGCCCAAGGACATAACGACACTGAAAGTCGTAGTCGGGGCTTGAACCGTCAATCCTTCGATTTCAGGGCAAACTCCTACATCCTACCCCACTTTATCGCTTAAGCGATAAAGCAAAATAGTTATTAAGCGAATATTTTATCTAATCACACCTCAAACTTTTGCTTTACAAGTTCTTAAATACAACCAAACATTAGTGAATATTTTGCTAGAATTACTTAGTTTAAATGTTCTTATTACACCAATTTAGTTAAAAGCTTTAAAAAAAAACTAGTGTTGCGCCGATACCAGGATCGGGCGGAGCCCCGATATGGCACTAAAATGGTGGTATCGGTATCAGCGAGTAGCGACAAAGAGGGCACCAATACCATTTTGAGAGCCAAAAGTTTAGTCAACTATTGTCACCCATTCCAGGTAGGCAACAAAAAGTTCTACTGGATTCACTCTGTATTAGTCTTTTTCCTGCTTCACAAAGGTAGGCAGCAGCTTGACAAAGCCATGATGGCAATTATTTCACATCCAAGTAGTATGCAGTTCTTCATATAAACACACACATCAAATCTTAGACAAACTTTATTTCATTTTGTATGCACATTGTATACAGCACTACAATTATTTTGCATACAGCTTACAACAGTGTAATGATATTGCAGTTGAAGTAAGATAAACATTAGCAGTATTACCAGTATTATTACCAGTCAAAGCAGCAGCAGTGATCAGAATGTAAACAATGCAGGAGAAAAATAAGCCAGTTTAAAAATAATGGTGTGTGCCAAGTGTCATATTTAGTTGAAAATGCTTGCAGGTTGTTGGGAACTGACACAGGAATCCACTTTGATTGTATAACTGGTTTTTAGGTTAAGAAACAACTTTCTGTATTGGCTGTTAAATCATACAACAGCTAAAGCTGATGATATAACCATATTTTTTTATATGGAATATTCATATAATCATCACATTATACATGTATATGAACAGAACAGCTGGTGGAAGAATCCAGGCAAGTGTTGGTTTCCCTGGCACTACTAGACACTCACTCTGTTACCCAAAATATAAGCGTAGGTATATGGAAAAACAGCCTTACATTTGATGAATACATTCACTTCATCTATTAACCTACACACAGCAGGATAAAGGCAAGGCAGCTGATGCCAATCCTGTGCTGTAACTAGGTCAGAGCCAACAGAGATGAATCTCACCAAAGTTTTTCATTGCCCCTCTCTCTTTCTTCTATTCCTCTGTCGCTGTCATGTAATTAATAACAGATGTTCTTTGGGGAGAAGATGAATAAATGAAGAGGGTGAGTGGGTGCTGGTACAGAGGCTACAAACTCTTAGATCAGTGTGGGGTACGGAGAGAGATAGTGACATGTCTCAGCAAGAGGCCTCTGAAATTAGCAGCCCTGGCATGTAAAAGTTAGATGTCACAGGGTTTAGGTGGCAGCGTCAAGTGAAGTGTAAAATTTGACAAAGCGATAATGTTTAATGCTTTATAAAAGCAACTGTTTGTGTTTTTATCCAGAAGAAATAGGTCAATTCCCACCTTCTTTAGACAAATTGCTGTATTGTTACATTGAAAACTTACATATGGAAATTCAACATCGACCCATGATGATTTATGACTCTACAAAAAAAGACTACAGCTGACAACTAAATTCAAAGTAGTAGGAATGGCCGTTCCACAGTAACATTGTTTGAAAGAAGTTTTTGCTTTATAGATAAAATCCCTGAACCTACTGTAATTTAGCTCGACATGCATGGAAGGAAAAAACGATGTACCAACAGCATTTTAAATTAATGTTTGATGATGAAAAGTGTTTTCATAAATATTTTAGCAATAAACAGTTCAAGCCTAGCTGGTTGATAAGTCAGGCTTTTTGCTTGGGTTGAGCCTGTTTTAGGTGATTTTTAAAAACAGTTACTTTTGTGTGACCATAAAACATGACCAATGACTTAAAGACGTGGACTTTGGTTATAGAATTTGACCGACTAAAATTAGAAAGGCACAAATGCGCTCATTGCTCTGTTAAACAGCTTCCCATCGGTGTGCATCTTGTTTGCACTGTTACTCCTGTTATTCCGTTCTACCATTCACTCTATCCAATCGCTTGCTTTCACTCATTTCAATGAGACCATCCAGCTCAAGTATGACTCAGAAAGGTGTGTCAGTCTACCATGTGTGAATCAGGACAGTGTGTGTTCATGTTAGCTAAGGATTGCTGATTAGACTGTGTTTTCACACCCTGTCATTTGAAATGCCGTCATGTTTTCTTCTTTCTTTTCCTCTTTTCTTCCGGTCTTCACAATTTGCTCTGCTGTTCCTCTTTGTGTTTTAAAGTCTCTTGTCTTTTGTTTCCGTCACTTTCTCTTTTCGTTTCTAATCGAGACAGCAGAGCAATCTGGAATATCCGTTACGTGTAAATTATTGTTTGGGTGTTTTTTTTTTTTTTTTTTGTTCCAGTCAGTGTTGTTTTTTGATTTATTTTACTGAGTGTTTGCTGGGTTTCACCATCGGATATCATTTTCTTGACAGCTAAGGTCAAAACACGTTTCCTGGCAAGCACTGAGTGTTGAGGTTTATTATTGAGCCATTCACAATGAAGGACAGGAGGATAAAAGCAGCAATCGCATTAAACCAAAGTGGTTCCTCGCAATTAGGAGACTATCATTGTTCCTTCCTTTTTTTTTGTCACGGTATCTAAAATTCAAAATGCACTCTTGCTGCTTTTATCTTCTATGTCCTTTTCTAATCTTCACGTTCATTTCATTTGTCATCTATGCTCCAAATGTAATTGCCTGTCAACCCCTATCCATCAGTCTGGCCTTTACCCTCAATCACATTTTGAGGAGATCCAGCTAAATAGCAACCATATTATGAATAGTCCTCACAGCAATATCCTGTATTCAGTTAAGATTGGTTGAAAGATCTTTGTTTTGATTGAGTAGCCAACTCAAAATCCTTATCCTCTACACCTTTTGCCCGGCTTCAGTTTTACGTCCAGCTTCAAACCCATTTTCAGTATATACAGGTGCTGGTCATAAAATTAGAATATCATGAAAAAGTAGATTGATTTCAGTAATTCCATTTAAAAAGTGAAACTTGTATATTATATTCATACATTACATACAAACTCATATATTTCAGATGTTTATTTTGTTTAATTTTGATGATTACAAATGACAACAAATGAAAATCTCAAATTCATCATATCAGAAAATTAGAATATTACTGAAGACCAATAAAAACAAAGGATTTATAGAAATGTTGGCCAACTGAAAAGTATGAACATGAAAAGTATGAGCATGTACAGCACTCAGTATTTAGTTGGGCCTCCTTTGGCCTGTATTACTGCAGCAATGCGGCGTGGCATGGAGTCGATCAGTCTGTGGCACTGCTCAGGTGTTATGATAGCCCAGGTTGCTCTAATAGTGGCTTTTAGCTCTTCTGAATTGTTGGGTCTGGTGTATTGCATCTTCTTCTTCACAATACCCCATAGATTTTCTATGGGGTTAAGGTCAGGAGAGTTTGCTGGCCAATTAAGTACAGGGATACCATGGTCCTTCAACCAGGTACTGGTAGCTTTGGCACTGTGTGCAGGTGCCAAGTCCTGTTGGAAAATGAAATCTGCATCTCCAAAAAGTTGGTCAGCTGCAGGAAGCATGAAGTGCTCTAAAACTTCCTGGTATGTGGCTGCGTTGACCCTGGACCTCAGAAAACACAATGGACCAACACCAGCAGATGACATGGCACCCCAAACCATCACTGACTGTGGAAACTTTACACTGGACTTCAAGCAACGTGGATGAAGTGCCTCTCTTCTTTTCCTCCAGACTCTGGGACCTTGATTTCCAAAGGAAATGCAAAATTTACTTTCATCAGAGAACATGACTTCGGACCACTCACCAGCAGTCCAGTCCTGTTTCTCTTTAGCCCAGGCAAGACGCTTCTGACGCTGTCTGTGGTTCAAGAGTGGCTTGACACAAGGAATGCGACAGCAGAAACCCATGTCTTTCATACGTCTGTGTGTGGTGGTTCTTGAAGCACTCACTCCAGCTGCAGTCCACTCTTTGTGAATCTCCCCCACATTTTTGAATGGGTTTTGTTTCACAATCCTCTCCAGGGTGCGGTTATCTCTCTTGCTTGTACACTTTTTTCGACCACATCTTTTCCTTCCCTTCGCCTCTCTATTAATGTGCTTGGACACTGAGCTCTGTGAACAGCCAGCCTCTTTAGCGATGACCTTTTGTGTCTTGCCCTCCTTGTGCAAGGTGTCGATGGTCGTCTTTTGGACAACTGTCAAGTCAGCAGTCTTCCCCATGATTGTGTAGCCTATAGAACTAGACTGAAAGACCATTTAAAGGCTTTTGCAGGTGGTTTGAGTTAATTAGCTGATTAGAGTGTGGCACCAGGGGCCATCAATTTTGAACCTTTTCACAATATTCTTATTTTCTGATATGATGAATTTGAGATTTTCATTTGTTGTCATTTGTAATCATCAAAATTAAACAAAATAAACATCTGAAATATATGAGTTTGTATGTAATGTATGAATATAATATACAAGTTTCACTTTTTAAATGGAATTACTGAAATCAATCTACTTTTTCATGATATTCTAATTTTATGACCAGCACCTGTATACTTCAAACCAATACACTCACAAGATCACAGTATTCTCATAGTGCTGTGGTGTGCCTGCTCATCGATCCCACAATCAATAAGGAGCCTTACTGTGTCTGTATTTCCCAAAAAAAGACTACCTCAGAAATGTATGAAATTATGTTTTTGAGTGTGGCCATGTGCAAAAGGAACTCTCACACTAAATCCTCGGCTTCAAACACTGTCTCCCATCAAGGGAGGCTATGAGAATAAAATTGGGAGCTTCTAAAGAGGAATATTAGCTGTTCGGGTTGCTTTTGAACGGGGAATGTTTTTCTTTACTCTGTTCCCTCTAACTGTTCTTGCTTATTTGACTGGCCTTCCGACAAACTTTAAAAAGGGGTTTAAGATCTCATTTGAAGATTGCGGATTTAATGTTGAGGAATCTTAAGAGCAAGTTCCAACTAAACTATATATGAGCCATGAAAGTTAGTTGGTTTAACATGTCGGTTGGGCATAAGTGAATCCACCTGTCCTATGCTGTCACCTGTTTACATATCTGCCTTCCATTTTAACTAGGAGGCCAAAACGTACTTATAGGAGGATTAGCTTAGAAAAAAACAGCAAATCCCACAAAATATATATTTTTTAAAGAATGTTATTATTAATAAGGGGAAAAACAAGTAATTCAAAGCAACATGGCCATGTATAAAAAGGTGATCACCCATTAAAGCGAATTAATGGTTGGAACTCCCTTAGCAGCAACAACTGCAATCTAGTGTTTACTAGTGATTACTTTCAATGAATCTTCTATAGCTCTATGAAAGATTGGGCACACAGATCACTACACATTGTTGTTTTTAAGACAATGTTTTGACAATTAATGCCTGTTTAACATCAGTTCTTTTTTGTTATGTGTTTTTTTTTTTTTTTACCTTTTGGAGGAGGTGCACTCTGGGGGTTTAGATTGGTCAGTCAGCCACATCTGGAAAAGCTCTCCACAGTTCTATATTTTTACTATCTGTTAATAATGGTTCCCTGGAGTCCCAAAGCTTTAGAAAGGGCTTTTGTAATCCTTTTGAGACTGATAGATCTTAATGACTTTATTTCTTATTTGATTCCTGATTTTCTTTATCTCGGCATGTCTAGCTTTTGAGGATCTTTTTTTGTATTTCACTTTGTCAGGTCATATTTTGGTGAGTTTGAGGACACCAAAGTGAGTTGGTGAATGAGTTGGTTCTCTAGTTGCACCAAGGGAAAGACCTTTTTTCAGCTAGAGAAAGTAAACTCAGCTGAAGTAAAGCAGTTATGATTTACTGGGGCGCAATCACTTTTCACTCGGCCATTTAGATTTTGATTGTTTTTTTTCTCCCTTGGGAATGTAATTTTGTTTTTAATTGTCTAATATTCAGAATGATTTAATGTTTTCAAACACTTAAGTATGACAAATATATATAAAAAAAAGAGGAAAAAAAACTTATTCAAAAGTTAAATCTAAAACAATTTCTTTGTGTCTAGGATGTCAATATCAGGTTAATTTTCTAAAGGTTAAAAACAGATTTTCCCAAACTTTTTTGTAAAGAATATACTTAAATGTTTCTGTATCTTCTCAGTTCTTGCTCTTAATTGCTTTGATTTCAGCTGTTGTATATTGGCAGCCAACTTTTAAACCTAAAGTTGTAATGTTGCTGTCAGTTTAACACAAACTCAGTGGGTAACCACTCAATCACTATATTAAGCGGGGACTATATAGTGATCTTTATGGTGACCTCAGTTAATTGACCGTTCAGAAAGATGGTCTCTACTTTTCGCCCTTGTGGTCTCATGACTCCAGCTCCCCCCACAGTGGCTGCCCCATCTTTATTCTCCCTCGCCCACAAAACAAATCCCACAATGCTTTGCGATGAGAGCTCTTGCAAAGCATCCTGGGATATACTGTATATGCTCATACGGTGACCATCTATATACTAACTTCTTTTCAAGGTGCATTGTGGGAAATTTGGTGTGCACTACTTTTTTCTGACCCATAGACATTCAGATACTCCTATACAGGTGCTGGTCATAAAATTAGAATATCATGAAAAAGTAGATTGATTTCAGTAATTCCATTTAAAAAGTGAAACTTGTATATTATATTCATACATTACATACAAACTCATATATTTCAGATGTTTATTTTGTTTAATTTTGATGATTACAAATGACAACAAATGAAAATCTCAAATTCATCATATCAGAAAATTAGAATATTGTGAAAAGGTTCAAAATTGATGGCCCCTGGTGCCACACTCTAATCAGCTAATTAACTCAAACCACCTGCAAAAGCCTTTAAATGGTCTTTCAGTCTAGTTCTATAGGCTACACAATCATGGGGAAGACTGCTGACTTGACAGTTGTCCAAAAGACGACCATCGACACCTTGCACAAGGAGGGCAAGACACAAAAGGTCATCGCTAAAGAGGCTGGCTGTTCACAGAGCTCAGTGTCCAAGCACATTAATAGAGAGGCGAAGGGAAGGAAAAGATGTGGTCGAAAAAAGTGTACAAGCAAGAGAGATAACCGCACCCTGGAGAGGATTGTGAAACAAAACCCATTCAAAAATGTGGGGGAGATTCACAAAGAGTGGACTGCAGCTGGAGTGAGTGCTTCAAGAACCACCACACACAGACGTATGAAAGACATGGGTTTCTGCTGTCGCATTCCTTGTGTCAAGCCACTCTTGAACCACAGACAGCGTCAGAAGCGTCTTGCCTGGGCTAAAGAGAAACAGGACTGGACTGCTGGTGAGTGGTCCAAAGTCATGTTCTCTGATGAAAGTAAATTTTGCATTTCCTTTGGAAATCAAGGTCCCAGAGTCTGGAGGAAAAGAAGAGAGGCACTTCATCCACGTTGCTTGAAGTCCAGTGTAAAGTTTCCACAGTCAGTGATGGTTTGAGGTGCCATGTCATCTGCTGGTGTTGGTCCATTGTGTTTTCTGAGGTCCAGCGTCAACGCAGCCACATACCAGGAAGTTTTAGAGCACTTCATGCTTCCTGCAGCTGACCAACTTTTTGGAGATGCAGATTTCATTTTCCAACAGGACTTGGCACCTGCACACAGTGCCAAAGCTACCAGTACCTGGTTGAAGGACCATGGTATCCCTGTTCTTAATTGGCCAGCAAACTCTCCTGACCTTAACCCCATAGAAAATCTATGGGGTATTGTGAAGAAGAAGATGCAATACACCAGACCCAACAATTCAGAAGAGCTAAAAGCCACTATTAGAGCAACCTGGGCTATCATAACACCTGAGCAGTGCCACAGACTGATCGACTCCATGCCACGCCGCATTGCTGCAGTAATACAGGCCAAAGGAGGCCCAACTAAATACTGAGTGCTGTACATGCTCATACTTTTCATGTTCATACTTTTCAGTTGGCCAACATTTCTATAAATCCTTTGTTTTTATTGGTCTTCAGTAATATTCTAATTTTCTGATATGATGAATTTGAGATTTTCATTTGTTGTCATTTGTAATCATCAAAATTAAACAAAATAAACATCTGAAATATATGAGTTTGTATGTAATGTATGAATATAATATACAAGTTTCACTTTTTAAATGGAATTACTGAAATCAATCTACTTTTTCATGATATTCTAATTTTATGACCAGCACCTGTAAAATGGAAGGGCAGACATTCGGAGACAGCCTATGTCACAGAGTTTGATTAGTGTACAGAACTGACTTGAAGAGATAACCGGGTCACAAGGTGTGCAACTCATCTGGTGATTTATAAAATTATTTGAAGATTCTAGTTTTTAGAAAAAAAAGAATGAATAACGGGCAAAATAAATATAGAACTGCATCAGGTTTGTCATCAGTGGTGGTGATGCAACGAGATCTTAGACCCCTTTCAGTTTCTGTCATAGAAGGTTTATCAAATATTCTCTGACTTTATGTCAAATATTTAAATGTAAATACAGGGAGCAGGTGCTAAAATTACAGAGAGCTTAGTCTTGACCTCTCTGTACATTTTCACTTTTGTTCCTTTGATTTATTGATTATATCCAATGTTTAGAAAATGTCTCATCGCCCTCATCAGAGAAGGGATTAGGAGAAAAGAAGTGGGGAGAAGGGAGAGCAGGAAGTGGCATTGTAATAACCTTCCAATTGATATGTTCCTGTTTTAATAAAAGAATGAAAGAAGAAGCTTCAGTCTTCATAGAGAGTGGCAATCGGTCTATTGAAGAGGAAAGAACAGTGAAAGTGGGAGCAGCAAAGGTCTGGTTTTCAAATCCTCACCTCTGTTGCTTTGCTACACTCAATTTTGACCTAACTGTAGATTGTTTAAGGTTTTGTCAAAAAACATCAGCTTCCTTCTCCCATATTCCCCCGACCTTTATTTGGCTTCGCCCTTTCTGTTCTTTTCATGATACAAGGTCATTGTTGAACGGCTTCCTATTTGCTCACATTGGCAGTTCCATAATAAACAATTTCCCGACCTAGTAACTAATATATTTTACTATGGAACAATGTAATTGGGTCAGGTACAGGGGAAAACATAACACTACCTTGGAGCCTCTGCTTTAACGCATTAGAAGTAGACTGGCTATATCTGTCTCTGTCTACCTTAGCTCGCCCTGCACCTGGAGAGAGTAAGTAGAGCAGAGGAAGAGTAATGGCTGCAGATCAGAAGATGATGAAGAATAGTGTAAATACAAACTCCCAGTGAAACAAAAACAAGCTGTTGAGTCCTGCAACAGTTCTGCCAACCTGTACAGATGTAAAGCAGTTCTCTCAAACATATCCTAGACGTCCTAAAACTGTTCACCCAGTGGCCATATTGTTTGACATCTAAATTTATAGCTCTGTTTATAAAGAGCTTGTGACGCTATGAAAAAATTTCAGGTGTCTGGATCAAATAAAGTTGTGAGGTGCTGAGTAGGATAGCCTATAACAAAGTGTGCCAGCAAGCTGAGGTGCCCTTATTTTAGGAGCCAGACTGAGCACACCATAAGCCATACTGTTTTCCTTTCTCTGGCACGCACATCTCTGTAGGTGTTCAGCAACGGTCAAACTCTACAGCCAGCCACCCTGAGATTCACCCCACATGACTGGTATTCTAGGGAATATCTCCTGTTGTCAATATTGATAATACCCAGCAAGCGGAAAATTATCTGTCAGCAGCCATGATCCGGAAACTAAAATGATTTTGGTTGCAAGAACTCTGTGAAAGTGAAACCCCATGCCAGTAACATTCAAAATATCTTGCTTTAAACATTTCAATCAAAAGACTTTCAACTTTTTAGACAGTTTATAATTTTTATTTAAATTTTTTTAATTGCCTATTACTCAGCTCATCTACTATATGCCCATAAGACATATTATTTAACAAGTTTGAAATACTTATTAGAAATTATTGAGATTTACAATTATTTAGTTTAAGGTTATAAAAACGTCTGTTTTTGACAAGTTCCTCTTCAATAATCAAAAGAAAGACTTTGTTGTCTATTGTCCAACGTTTTGAGTTTGGAACCTGCTTTCACAAATTCTCTGCTAGATTTAAGTCAAGATTCTAAAAGTGTTCTCAGAAAACAGTAATATAATAACTTTTTTGTTAAAAAACAAATAGCTGTCTATATTACCGTGAACATAAAGCTGTCCTATTATTAACTTGTTGGCATTTAGCCTTTTAGCTCACTATTACAGTAGCTCATTAAGAGAGTTTCTATCCTGTATAAGCTTTTTAGCTCAAAGGGCAGTCTTTAAAATGTGACTAGTTTTACAGCCTAATAGCTTGTAAGCCACTTGTCCCCTTTAGCTGTTACATGTAGCTCTACTATAACCTTCTCAATATATCATTATCTGTTCAGTTTGCAAATGTTGTTGTAGCCTAGAATTATTTTGTTAGCTTTCTTCCAGCTAGTATAGCATCCCGGATTTCCGGTGACGTCTGGTCTCCCGTTTTCGACCACCTGTCCCCGGCTAAAGCTATCCCCAAATTTACAGTTTTATGAATGAGGGGAAAAATGTTGCATACAAACTGTTATTTTAGTAGAAAGAGCGTGCAAGCATGCTGCACACAGAAACAGCTGTTAACGTATGGATTAGCAGAGTACACCAGCTTTAAAGCAGACGAAGAAGTTTGTTATTACAGCCGGCTGTACGCAGCTACGCTGTGAAATCCCACATCCTTTGAAACCGCCCCGCTCCGCTGAGAATGATCCAGATTTATAGATGTGGTTAAATGGTAGTAATTTAATCTGAATATAAAAATCTAATGTAACTTTTTTAATAGTGACACAGCATTTAATACAGGCTGCTGAAGGCTACCCAATGCACTGCAGCTGTCCAGAATACAGTATAAACACCTGGAGGCCGTTTCATTATATAGTTATCATTATGCAGAAAAAAATATGTTTTTCAATTTTTTTATATATTTAAAAAAGTTTCATTTTAATTTTTTGGAAGGGAATAGGAGGGAAATTACCACAGACTATTAATGCAAACTGGCCTGTCCCTGAAAACAACATTTATATTAATTAAATTAGTATGTATAAATGGGTAAAAACATCACTTTCCCAGTTTCCTATTTTAATTTTCCTAAAACATATTTATTTTTATCTATGAAATTTTCCCAGATTAAATTGCAGAAATCTGACCACCTTAAACTAGTAAGCTCTTAGCTCATTAAAATGCTTTTAGGTTATAGCTTGATTTAAGTGTTATAGTCTACTATTGTATTGATAACTTTTAGCTTCATTGCCTACTGTCACTTCACTATTAGTCCCAGAAACTCACTTCATCCTATCAACTTATTTGCACATGTGCTAACACACAAGCTTTTTAGCAAGCCAATAAACACGCTTTTTTCATTTTAGGAAAGTGTCATTAAGCAATCATTTCAAAAAGCAATATGTTTTTAGAATAAACAAAAAATGAAAGGCATGCTAAACTATTTATAGTTACAATATATACAATACAAGTTTTGTTATCAATGTTAGAATGCAGACCTCTAAAACCCAATAGATTGTTGATTGATCTGAGGAACTGATAGTGTCAGCTCAGAGCAAAGCACCTTAACAAAAGCTACTTTATTGATTGATTGATTAACTTTATTTACTCAATTTGGACAGTGACTAACATGTGATCCCATATGTTAATCTATATTCTTATTATCTAGCTCTTTAAAAAAATAGATTTTTTTATATCACTACAATGAAATCTGAAAACAAAACCATAGTTAGCCTGATGCATTTCTTTTAGCACATGCACATATAAGCGGACAAATTGTGCTTCCGGAAGAAATGCTGTAGTAACACTAAATGGTATTTCTTTAAAATGCTTTAAGCGAGGTTGACTAATAAAAAGATGTTTCCAGTAGCTTAGTAGCTCTCTGGTGCCTAGATTTTTCTGCAATAGCCCTTTAGACAGACTGTTATAATGCCACTCAATTGTTTACCTTCTTTTAGTTTGTTAGTATCCTTTTCTAGTATTTTAATAGCTTTAATGGACCCACTGATTACCTCAAAATAGTTCTGTAACTTATGCCCAAAAAGAAAGAAAATATCAATGAATAAACATGAATATGCTTAATTTAATTTACATTTAACTATTTCATTTCCCTCCTTATTGTGTTTTTATGAGATTGGTTTAAATTTGCAGAAGCTTTAGTTTTAAAATATCCTTAATTTTTTTTAGGATAAAGGAGTCTCCATCTTCCTTGCCTCATGGAAACAAGATGCATCCTGGAAAGGCAGATTGCTTGAATTTTTTTATTTTAACAAACTGTGTGATTTACAGTCATTTCATGGTATATAAGTAGAGTTCCTTTAATGGATGGGAAACTCCATAAAGATGCATGCCTGTGCTGACTATAGGAAGCTTTCAAAATGACCTTTTATCTTTTTATCAACTTATTTTTAGATATTTCATTTGCCAAATTTCCCCACCATGTAACTTCTCCTTCACTGATATGGCGATAAGGTGTTAGATGGCGTAGGCTTCCTCTTTCTTCCTCATCCTCACTCTAAACTCATCTATCCTTCCTCTGGAAGGAAGGAGTAGGGGAGAGACAGAGTGATGGATGAGAATGGCAAACTACTTTCCTACACTATTACATAGGTTCTTCACCTGAGAGGTGAATGAGGTAAGGAAAGGCAGATCTTGATTGGTCCCAGAGAAAAAAAAGGGATATCTCCTGAATGAAGTTTCACTGGGGAATTGATCCAAAATATAAAGTTTGGTAATAATTAAAAGAGGTGGATATGTGCTTCATCAGTCATTGGCATAGAATACTTGATGAGAGTCTCCCTTTTTGTTTGTCTGTCATCCGATCTACCTTTCTACTTTATAATCTCTCACTTCTTTTCCCACAATGTTGTATTGTCAGTCTGATTCAACCATCAAATATAACTAATTCCTCCTTTTTCCACAGATGATTCATTGTTATTTTTTTCCTCAGCACTCTAGGCCTTCTGTACATTGTCCCTGCTTATTACCTCCTAGCTCACTATTTGACCACCACCTCCCCTCCTCTTCTTCCCATTACCCCTCCTCATCCTGGTTACCCGTTCCCTTACTCCCCCACCCAACTCCCCCAATTCCAACAGAAGCTCAGAGTAAGCCTTACTACTCGGATTACTCCCCCACTCGGCTGCTCATCCACAAGCTGTGCACCAGCCATTACCTGGACCTCTTCATCACCATTGTCATAGGCCTGAACGTCATCACCATGTCTATGGAGCACTACGATCAGCCGAAGGTCAGACAATAAACATTTCTAGACAGGATCACAAATTGCTTCTTGTATCTCTGCTTCTGTCTCCTTGAACCCTAGTCGGCCTCAGCAGATGGCCGCTCACACTGAGCCTGGTTCTGCTGGAGGTTTCTTCCTGTTAAAAGGGAGTTTTTCCTCTCCACTGTTGCTACAAGCGTGCTTAGTGTGAGGGACTGCTTTCGAGTCGATGCAATCAACTGTTTTTCCTTAGATAGAAAACTTTGAATGAATTTGACTGTATGATCTGGTGAACTGTAGAGTGCCTTTAGATGACGTGAATTGGCGCTATAGAAATAAACTGAATTGAATTGAAATTCGCCATGTGGAAGATTTTAAATCCCTTGAACCTTTTTCCTCTATTAGCGAGACTTAAAATTAAAACTGTATTTTTGAAAGATCAAAAGGAATGAATTTATTGTGTAGTAATAATAAAAAATGATGCATATTTTAGAAGAGATGCCTAAATAAGAACCTTAAAAGAGGAGGGGGATCTCGAGCATTGAATATACTATATATGTGTTGTGTGACAGGAGAAGGTATTTAGCTGAATGGATGCACTGATTAATAAGCAGTACATTTGAACAATTAGAAAGTTAAAGTAGACCGCAAGGTAAAGAAATGTTTTACAAACTGTGCCTTGCTGTTTGGTGTGACTTTGCCACCCTTGAGAGATTATTTAAATCCTTGCTGACCTGCAGCGCTCTCTTTGACGCTCTCTTAAAGGTCAGTTTTTACATGCAGATGGAAACAGTTTTCACAGTGGCATCAGTGTGATTTTGTGCTCGGTTTAACTAAAAATATAGTATCTGGTGCTAAATATGATCTCTTTGTTATATACAGAAGCTTACTAAAGCACTGAAGAACTGCAACTACATCTTCACCGTTATTTTCGTTCTGGAATCAGTCTTCAAGCTGGTGGCATTCGGATTTCATCGCTTCTTCAAGGACAAGTTAGTATATGGCATTTCTTTTCCCTTTGAAAACGACTTTGTAATTCACCAGCACAATCCCAACAGGAGACGAGTACTGCAGCATTGCTGACATAAATATGCATTTAAACACATACAATCACCTCATTTGTCCAGACCAAAGAGTTTGATTCTAATTCTTAAGAATACAAGCTAAATAAGCATATTGCATCATGATTTATCTGAGAAGGGGGAAAAAAAACCAGCAGAGATGTTACAGTAAACCTAGTTTAACAAAACCACTTACACCCTTTTCTATCTCTTTACAAAGTAGTGGTATTTCCACTTCTCTATTTGATTGATTTGAGGTGGAACATTTGGTTTTCACTCGGTTTACTAATATATGCATCTGTTGTGTCATGTTTTTCACGTGTTTGGCCCACATGCAGACAACACTCGGGAGACAGGAAGCAGATTCAGGGTTTTATTAAAGCTCAGAAATAAATTCAGAGAAACGAGAAAACTAAACAATGAGTCAGCGTCAGGCAGAGTCACGGGACCGGGGTTTGCACGAGCTGAAAAGGGAGAGATGAATTAGACAGCGCGCCGCGGACGGGCCGCGCGTAAAGAGGTGCGTAAGGCTTACCACTGAGCTCAGAAAGCGCACTGGGGAGGTGGTGTGGAGGAGCGGACTCAGCGCTGCCTGGGTGAGGTGATCCGGTGACTGGGTGACCGATGAGCGGGCCGGGGAAACTCGTGCAGGATCCAAGCTGCGCCGTTGGGAGCAGTGATCAGCGATCAGCTGGAGACACCAGGCGAGCACTGGGGAAACGCCCGGAGCAGGTTTAGAGTCGAGGGAGCGTTCTAGGAGACACAGGAGAAAGGTGATCAAAACAGGAAAGGTTCAGGCTGTCAAAGACAGTGGCCAACTGAGGCGTACCACACAAGGTTAACACTCTGGCATCCTCCAGCTGTCAGAGAGCTCCTTTTATAGCGCAGACAGGTAACCACAGAACGAGCCTCAGGTGTGTACCACGCCCACCAGTCAACTCCAGTCACCTGTGCAGAAAGCAGGGGCAGAAAAAGCACAACACTACCTGCTGAGTCCTGACATGTTGTAATTTACAATGTGTTTTAAAAAAGGTGAAAAAGGTTAGTGAAAAGTTTGTATTTATGTTTTAATTCGACAATGTTTAGAGCTATGTCAGAATTTTGTCAGCTGGGTTTTTTTCATTAAATCTGTTCAATTCCAGGTGTTTGCTGGAAAAAAATGCATAATATCTGGGAAAGTATATAAGAAAAAAGATGTTTTACTGACACATATCTAAAATGTCTTAGGTACTAAATCATTCTCAAGACTAAGCCAAAAGCAATTAATCCAGGTAAAATGTTTTGGCCTTACAGGGAAAATACTGTTTTTTCTGCACCTCAAATGGAGCAATATCAACACTTGGTTCTATAGATTATGGGTCGTGGTCTCCAGACATTTCTAATTTCCTGGACATGTTGAAAACTTTTATTTCAGCTCAGCTGTAATTCAGAGATACCATATAATGTGCCATCCTATTAACGTTTTATAAATGGTATGCTAAGGCAGCACTTACATAATTATTTTGTTTGTTTTTTAGGCATAGCAGTCCAAATGTTCTGTCTCCCATGATGAAAATTTTCCTGCCTCATCTTGCCAAATGTTTTGCTGCATGGCATGGGACCTGGTTATTAATTGGCTGAATGTGTTGCCCAATTCATTAAACTTACAATTGTCTTACTGTTTTGTCCACTTATAAGGCCTGATATACAAGATTCCAAACATACATATTTTAGTACCTGCAATAAGTGGGTGTAAACTGATTAAGTTCAACGCAGTAATTAGGATAAGATGACGATGATTAAAAATATAACTGTGTTAATATTAGATAATATTTATGGTGCACTTCATAATAGTTTCACGTAGTTTCTCAGTGTTTTTTTTTCCCTTCCCATATCTGTTTCTCATCAATGTTATGCGATGTGTTGTAAAGTGTATAAAAGATGTAATAACGTTCTGCTTGTGGAACATTTGCTACACTCAGGTGAATTTAGCCTGAAACGCTGCTCGCCTTCGAATAACCTTACAGAGAAGAGATTGATCTTCCCTTACTTTATTAAAACACTACATTACTCCTTTCAAAATTTTATTTCCATAGAAAAAAGTAAAAGAAAAATTATAAAACGGGCAAGGAAAAAGTTATACATTTTTTCCCATAACTTTAATGGGATTACTGCCAAATGAGGACGGTATAATTTACCATAGAAATATAGATTAATTGATTTTAGGCACCAAACTGCAACTGGTGGTGAGCCTGAAATAGTTGGTACTCCTTTTGAGTCAATATAGTGGCTGTCTTTTGGCTGAATAAAATTTTATATTTAAAACTTAAATATTTTGCCATGTCTTAACCAGGGCTTGAAAACTAAATTTTTCAATTGTTCCGTTTCAAACAGTTCAGCTATGTTTAACGTTTTCGCCACAGCATATTGGCCCTGAACCGGTTCATGTAAAAGCCATAATAGATTGCAGCATTCAATCCGTAACAACCACACTGGCCAGCTGTCTAGTTAGCTCACATGAACAGTGTAGATGCTGATTTGTTTTTTGTAGCTAGAAAAAAGTCTAATATTTGCAACCTTTATAGTGAATTACTAAGTTAACGTTATTATTTGGATTTGGTTAATTCAACTCAGTTACCTTTGTTTATGTTTGATGATAGCTCAGTTGCGTCTCAGCATCTTGCTGGGGTGGTAGTGGAAAAGGAATAGGAAATACTGCCAGCTGCCTGGATTGAGCCTGGCGTCGGCGATTGAACATACAATGGGAAATAGTCGTTTTCCACACTGACATTGGCTATGCTTTTGTGAAATTTTATAAAAAATATATAGAGAAAGGAAAATAAAAATCTTATTAACCATTTTTTTGGATTGCAGAATAACGTTTCAGCTGAAGACCATTTTATTTTGGTTTCTGTTTCCGTTCCTGGTAAAATTCAGTTCTTTTCCGGTTTTCGTTTTCATTCCTTCAACTGGTTCGGAGTAATCAGGGTTACAGAAGCTCATCCGCCAAACTGAGATAATCTAATATTTAGTCCAGTTAAAGTTGAATTTAGGCATTGAAGTCCGACTGAAATCCAACTTTAAGTTAATGCCACAGTGCTGGAGAGAAGGATTGGCTGGTAAGTTTTCCTTTCTCACTTTGCAGGGAACCATATTTGTTAAATGTTTTGCTGAAATGAAGTGCTGTTCAGCAAGTTGGTTATAGTGACTGATAAGTGTTGTTGTGTGTGTGTAGGTGGAACCAGCTGGACCTCATCATTGTGCTGCTGTCCATCATGGGCATCACTCTGGAGGAGATTCAGGGCAACGCCTCAAACGCCTCCAACGCCTCAATGCCCATCAACCCCACCATTATTCGCATCATGAGAGTGCTGAGGATCACAAGAGGTGTTGTCTCCGCACTCTCCTTCTGCCTTTCTGTACTCTGCTATACACGCCAATGCAGCTCTTCCTTAAATGCGCATGTACTTTTATGGATTCTAGTAAAACAGCCGCATCGCTGGGACTTCCCTATTTGTCATTTTTGCATGAAAGATCCCAGCAGGGCTCGGGCTGAGTGAGCTAACCAGATGGCACAGGGAAACACATTGGGCAGACAAACAAAGCACTTGCAAGGACCTAATCTGAAAAAAGCTAGAATATGATAGTTGGGGGGATAAATATGGACATAGGAGAAAGATGGAGAATAATGAATAACTTTCACCTAAAGATAAATTATTGGGAGATGGCATAAGGTAATAAATACAGTAGTTCTCCGAGGCAAAAGACTGACCTGAAGTAAATGAGGACAGGAAGGATATATAGAGAGATGTTAAAAGAGACGGAAGCATGTTTGATGAGTAAAAGATGAGCAGGGATGCTGATACCAAGTAAATGCTACAATACTGTCCAGATACTGTGTCTGCCCAGTTAGTTAAAGTCAATGTAGGATGAGATAAGGAAGGCAGAAGCTACATGATAGAGGAAAGTTAACCCCTGCTTTTCATCTTTACAACAACGTAACTAAGTTTTCTACAAACTCTTAAGGCTTGGATGTATCCACCCTAATTACCTGAGTCCTACAGTGACTGTTAGTCACTTTAAAGGTTTTCTTTGGGTGCTTTAAAACTATATAACCGTTTTACTTCCTCTAGAAAGTCTTATCTTTTTAGCTACCTCATCGAAACCATCCACAAGATTGGTTCCCCATGAACAAGGAGAGATAGTATCACAGTATTTTGGATAGAAACAATACATCTTTTTCTTTTACTTTTATAATTTTTGTATACAAAAAAGAAAACATTTTTACAAATGAAAGACTAGGAATAACTCAGTGCTGTTTTTACAAGTCCTTACTTGCCTTAATTAAAGATAATATTGATAGAAAGATAAATTGTGTTTTTCTTAAGATTCAAAAATATATTTTATAAAATGTTTAGTTCTATTAATAGCTAATGGGCTAATACGGCTTTTTAAATGCCTATGTAACCTAAATAATATTTTATCATTTTCTTCATAAGTACTATATTCTAACTTCCTCTCCTACTTAAGAATAATCATAAATAGTAAAAGAATGTAAAAGGGATATTCCTACAAAAGAGGAAACGAATGCCCTCATTCTTAAGTTAATTTATCAACAAGTCCCTGAAACCCCTTTAAAAATAGGGAGCGAACGGCCGCTGGTTGTGTGGAAGCCATTCCTGAGGCAGCGATGCTGAAAGACAACGAGGATCTGAGGCAGACTACACAAGAACTGAACTTAAATAATAAAACTTTTAGACGCGCTAGAGGCAGCAGGAGCAGCTAGTTTACATGCAAAGTCAATGGTTGACGTGCATCAAAGCGCAGCAAAAGGTCCTGCAGCGCGGCTGAGCAGCAGAAGCAGTGCCTCATAAGCTTCTGAGCATCTGACGCGTGTGACGTGCTGCAACAGCAGCAGCTGCTCGAGTTGGAAAAACTGAACTTTTGCTGCTTGACGTGCCACATCGACCAATCAGAGAAGCTGATCTGGGAGTTGGCAGGGAGACAAACATAGCACTGCTGATGCAGATCCCTATGATCACTCCTCTAAAACAGTTTATCAACCCCTACGAGTGGGTCTGAGCGGCTCAGGTAGCGAAATATTACTTGAAGGCAGGATCGTAATGAAGTAATGATGTTTTCAGGTGGACTTTCTCACGTAAAAACATTTCAAAAATACTTTGTACTCACGTTTAACAACAAATATAGCAAAGCCGCTCTCTGCCATTGAACACAGGAGCAGCAGATGCATCAGGCGCATCTGGACACACTTAACTGGACGCACTTCAGGAGCGTCAAAGATCCATCAGACCTTAATGTGTACAAGCAGAAAAATGAAGCAGCAGAAGCTTTTATGCTGCTTCCACTGTGTGTGGTCTGAACCTAGCATAAGACTCTCACAGAGTATTTAACACTGCTTAGAAAGTTGAGGTAAGGAATGCAAT
Source organism: Cyprinodon tularosa (assembly GCF_016077235.1). Classification (NCBI taxonomy): domain Eukaryota; kingdom Metazoa; phylum Chordata; class Actinopteri; order Cyprinodontiformes; family Cyprinodontidae; genus Cyprinodon; species Cyprinodon tularosa. Next base: position 173,928 of record NW_024038395.1, on the reverse strand, counting down.
AACTACAATAATATGTGCAATATGTGCATTGGTCAGACATAATATGAAACATGTCTCTAGCCATTTGTAATATACAGTGCAGCCGTTGTTATGGTTTGAGGAAGTTTTTGAAGGAGTCAGGTTGAAATTTGTTTCCAAACTGATTGAATTGCAAATGCAGAGAGATTTGAAAACAATATAGATACTTACACATGTGTGAACATAAACTTTGGGCTGATCAAACAGGAGGATGATGCCAATCACGCAAGCAGTGAACACAAGCCTTATATCAGCAAGTAATACCAAAGCATTGAATAAAGTGGTGTTAAGTACACTACTATTGGACTCTAGAGCAACTGAGACGTGTTCTTCACCTCTTAGCTGGGAGATTCAATGGATGAATCTGAGTTTAGAGGTTGCCTAGAGGCTTTGTTTTTGTTCAGAGAGTACTATGATGTGGTTTAATTTTCTGGAGTATGGCCCTTAAGCTGAAATACTTTATCTGAACAAGACAGTTGGTCAGTTTCATGCTTTCAAATGTATTAGAAAAGTTAGAGACTGTGCAAACAACAGATAAAGGACCTAATGACAAGGCTTGTACAGTAGGTGTATTTTGGAAAAAAAGACCATCCTCAAGCCAACAGACACATTTGGCATCGTCATTTGAATCTGACTCCAAAAATATACTTTTGTAAGGGTCAAAGAATTGCAAAGAAACCTCCCTAAATGTCATGGAAAGCCTTTACAAAAGAGATCAGTCTGTTATATTTGCAAAGTCTATATGTTTGTGAGGTTGATTGGGAGATTACTTGAAATTAGTCAGCAGACGAACAAAGAGAAGAGGTTAATAGAATTCATTGAATAATGATTGATTCACACAATTTCTATGGGATTTTAGAAAGTGTTTTCAACTTTGTAGAAGTTTGGATCTAACGTCTCTATTTATGTAAGCCTGTGTATTTCATGATATTTTATGTATTGTGTGTGTTTCTCCGCAGTGTTGAAGCTCCTAAAGATGGCGGTTGGAATGAGAGCTCTGCTGGACACCGTTATGCAAGCTTTGCCTCAGGTATCCAACCAGCTCGCCTAAATACCCAGAAGCCATTGAATTCGCTATTCTGTGTTTATTTATATATTTGTTGTTGTTGTTTTTTGGGGTTTTGGGGATGGATGTAACCCTAATACATCCCAGAGCTGTTCTCTGTATAATTACATCTCAGACTCATTTCTATGCAGTCAATATTTTTACATTTCACAGCATCATCTTTTCCCACCAGCCTATTCCCCCTGTCTCTATGCAGCCTTAGTTGCATTAGCATTTCCCCTGCTGAGGCTGTGGAAGGAGTGCAGTTCGAGGTTTTGTTTGGAAAACCCGTGGGTGGATTTTCTGGGTGAGAGAGTTGGTAAATTGAAGCAACTTTCTACAGTTCCGATTGAGAAAAATAAAGAAAATCTGCGCTCTTCTCTCAGCGTTCTTTGATAGCACCTCTGTCATCTTCATTCAGGCAGTGACAGTGTCACAGTGAGTGCTATTCCAGGCTAAATTCAGCCAGAGCTTGTCAGAAATGCTCAGAATTGATAAAGGCGATAACAGGAGGTGATGTGGGTGTGAGCAGGTTGCTGCTTGCTAATTTGCTCTGACAGCAAATCCAAGAACTCTTCATTACCCAAAACCCACCGCTGTTATAAAGCTGTAATCCACTATTATATCTGTGTCTCTTGTATCTGTTATCTGCAGCTCAGGTTCTTCTTTTTAAGACCTTACAGTAAAATACACATTTTGTCCATTTTGTTTCTTTTCTAAACAAATGAAGCCAAACTAAATAAGGCATTTTACATTAGATAATCCTCCTATAAGCAGAGTCACTAGTTCCAGTGTGATGAAGAATATAGCATTATATGAACTTGTGCCCTCTGAATTCCCATCCACTTCTTAAATTATTCACACCCCTTAAACCTTTAATAATTGATAATAATAAAGTGGGAAAAAAGATGCATGAAGAAAATCCCAAAAGTGTGAGGAGCGCGATTGAGGTAATCAAACAAACAGCGAGCAAAATAACAGAATGACCTAGATCTAAGTATATTAATGTGTTAGAGAGGAGCTAAGGTTCACAGCTGGATGCATTTAAGGAGCTGTAGCAGCAGCTTAACAGATATCCTGGAATCTGCATGAAATGCTGACAAAAAAAAAATTCAGCAAAGCTTCTAATAAGCCTAAATATAAACGCTCTTCTGAGGCATGTTTTGGTTTTGAAGCCATTTATTATATGCCTTCCTATTCACAACTACTGAATGCATGACTTTGTTTGGTCTAAAACATAGAATATAGGACAAAACATAAAGTTTGTAGAGGGGTAACTTTATTTCTACAAGACACTGTATGGAAATAGGGCATGAACCTCAAAGATTCTGAATAAAGAGCTCTAAAGCCTTTGTGCTATGAAAAAAATCCTACAATGCAATAAGTGGGGTTGTTGAAGGTGATCTATAAATATTGCAGGTCCTGTTTATAGCACCTACAAAATGGTATTTTTAACAAAAGGATTTTGCTTGAACTTCTTACATAGAAAGACAAAATTCAAGATCATGGAGTTAAAAAACAAAAACAAATTAGAATTAATATACAGAATATTTTTTGTTTTTTTTTGTTTTTTTACGAATGAGGGACAAATGGAGCGTGAGATTGACAGACAGATTGGTGCAGCGTCGGCAGTGATGTATAGGACTGTATAGCACTGTTGTGGTGAAGACGGAGCTGAGTCGGGGGAAAGCTCTCGATTTACCGATTGATCTACGTTCCAACCCTCACCTATGGTCACGAGATCTGGGTAATGACTGAAAGGACAAGGTCAGGAATACAAGCAGCCAAAATGAGTTTCCTTCACAGGGTGGCTGGGTTCACCCTTTGAGATCGGGTGAGGAGCTCAGTTACCCAGGTCGAAAGGAGCCAGCTGAGGTGGCTTGGGCATCTGTTTACCTCCTAGTCGCCTCCCTCTGGAGGTGTTTCAGGCATGTCTCATTGGGAGGAGGCCTGGTGGAAGGCCCAGGACACGCTGGAGGGTATATGTCTCTGAGCTGGCTAGGTGTCGCCTTTGGGTTCCCCGAGAGCAGCTGGAGGAAGTGTGTGTGGATCAGGAAGTCTGGGCATCTTTGCTTCGACTGCCCCGGATTAATGGATGGATGGATGGATGGATGGATGGATGGATGGATGGATGGATGGATGGATGGATGGATGGATGGATGGATGGATGGATGGATGGATGGATGGATGGATTGTTTTTAATGCATTTCACATTAATGTATCTCAAAGTGCTACAACCAACAATGAAAGCACCAACAAAATCAAAACAATAAAGAAGACTTTAAAACCACCAAATGATTAAATATATAGCTATAAACAGCTGCCACCTTTGGTTCCAAACACATGTAAGATTTGCACTATGATAACTGCTAAATAAAGGTTACACTGAAAAAGATAATGCAACCGCTTTTGGCATTTACTTAATCATATTTAGTTACTTTAACACAATTGTTTTATGTCCTACCCTGTTACCATGAAACAATTGTGTTAAAGTAACTAAATATAATTAAGTAAATGGCACAAAAAATTGCATTACTTTTTTCAGTGTATAGTTGCATGAACTCAAAGCTGGTTAATGTCGAAGGTCAGACATACAAGGAAGTCAAAAATAAGTAAAGCCCAGAAAAATCAAATTGATGCTGCCTAATGTTTTTATGTCTGAATTCCTTACTTAATTGATCAAGAATTTAACTAAAAATACGCAGTTACTATACTGTACCTAAGTAACTTTTTATTTTTATTTATTTTTCTGAGAACTTTTTACTTTTACTCACTATATTTGAACAAACATATCTGTACTTTCTAATTATTTCTTTCCCCAAAATGTCTCGTTACTCTATAAATATTTAAAGGACATGACATAACAACCACAACAAAAGAGGAAATCAAGAGCAGGAAGGGAATCTGTCCAGTTTTGTTATAGAAATACATTGATAGTGACATGGATGAAGACAGGGGGTCTAGAAAACATTGATTGAGGGATCAGATTCTCAAATGCAAGACCTTCCCCATTTCCCTTATTATTTTTTTCTTATTCAAAATGTTAATATTTAAAGTTCTCCTTAATTTTTCATGCTACAGTATGTTGCAGCATGAGTACTGTGAATATCAAAACTCTAAAATTCAGCTTCTTATGCAGGACTTCTGTTCAGTTCAGTCTATATTTTCCTGTCTAAAAACGTAATTTTAAAACAGCTTTTTGTATGTTTTCTCTGCTAACACAGTGAGCAAAATATAAAACTTAATATATTTTCTGTGCTTATAACTTTTTTATAGGAATATGGTTTATATAACTTAGTTTGCATCTTTTAAAGCAAAAACTTATTTTTTCTGTTGAACAATTTAAAACTTTAAGTTAGTAGAGTAGTTTAATCTGTACTATTTATTTTACTAGCGTGTTATTTGGACAGGTATCTCAAATTTTTTTTAAAGATGTCAGTATACACCTCTGCTACTAACTCTTTAGCTCAAAACAGAGACAAGTCTAAACTAGAGCCGTGCAGAATCTATACAGTGCCTGGATAAGATATCGGCGATCCAATCAAGTGCACTTTACAGTATATGAGTCTATTATTTCTTTGTTTTTACTGATTATTTGTAAATAAATAAATCACATTTATAGCTATGTACCATCCTGATAAGCCTTTAATAGAGCAATACCTCACTTAGTCTGTCTCTATCTCTTTAGGTGGGGAATCTGGGTCTCCTCTTCATGCTCCTCTTCTTCATCTTTGCTGCGTTGGGAGTGCAACTATTTGGCGACCTGAGTAAGGAAGCATTCACGGTTTAAACAGACAGCTTAAGATAGATGTGAAGATCTTCATTTTTTAATACCGCTCAGTGTTCACAGGCAGGCATTGAGCCTACCCTGCTCCACTCTCAGGGTTTAATCTACCTGATTTTAATTGCTTTCTAGGATCCTTTGTTAAAAACACCACATTGATCTTACTAATTGTGTCCCAGAGCTTTCAGATTAATAAAACAGAATGAGGATAATTGTTCCACTGCAAAGAAAAGTCATGGATTTAACTGTCTTGATGTTTCTGGTTTCCTCTCTGTCCTTGTCTGCAGTCTGTGATGAGAGCCATCCATGTGAGGGTCTGGGTCGCTACGCTAATTTTAAAAACTTTGGGATGGCATTTCTGCTGCTCTTCAGAGTTTCGACTGGCGACAACTGGAACGGCATTATGAAGGTCAAACTTGATGCAAAAGCATGCTGTACACTAATTTCACTGACTTACATGTCTGATAATGCTCAATTATCTCTAATCTAAAACTGACTGAACGGATCGCAGCGCAGGAGGTGGACCCATAATGCAACAGCAGTTTTCTCTCACCATACCAGTCACCATTGAAATGGCAACAGATGTCTTAATTTTTTTAGTATTAGGTCTCAGAAGAGTTATTTATATTGTTTAAATTTCAATAAATGGCAACAATAAAAGCTTTTCTTTGAAAAAAAAAAAGTTAGTTTCACGTCCACAGCTTTCTTATTGGATCTAAACTGTTTTTCTGGCTCTCTTGGTCCCGCCTTTGTAATCAGGCTCTAGTCACTCCTTTCCAGACTAATATGCTGTTTTTGGCTAATTAGTTGGCCTGGTTAGTATTTAATTGAGATTAAATAATCTTACATTATTGTTAAATGGACAAAAAACAATGCATGACTCTTAATTTCTTTAAAAAATGTTACCCACTGTCTTAACATGTTCCTCCAGGAGGAATAAATTCTAGAAGCGAATGACTGTATACCAAAACGCTGCCAATGCAGCATTAAACAGAAGCTGTAAGTTAGAAGCACATTCAGCAGTCGTCTGAAACATGTCAAATACATTGATATACCTTGGAGATAAGTTCTTGATAAGTTATGCAGAAGTTACTCATATGTTTTTGATAAGCTAGACGCCACGACTTATGAGTAACTTTCTCGTAACATATGTCAATAATCAGAGAACTTACCTGTAACTTACATGTCTGGCATACGCTGGTATACTCGACATACTTGCCGTATGTCGATATACATATACAAAACGTACCCATAACTTATCCAACGTATGTCAGCATTTTTGCCAGATTTTTCATACGTCAGGCATACACTGGTCTATATATCGTCAAGGTGTGACAGGGTGTTTTAGATTCCTTAAACCTTTTCACCAAACTATTTATAATTTGATTGATCTGCATTGAACTATTTCTGCCATATATGATAGCCAAAGAGTCACGGCCTCTTTTGTATTTGTCTTTTTTGCAACAAGCAAATGGCACTTCAGTTTTTTAAACAATAGTTTCTCCCTAAGACAACTGCAAAGGCCATATATGTATACGGCATAACTATAGAGGGTCAAATTCCCAGATTCTTCCACCAGAGCTGTGGATCTCTACAACTCCGCCAGAGTTACTATGTGCCTATTGTGGTAATTTTCCATTATTAACAGATACATGGAAACAATTATTATTTTTAGTTTCTGCTCAGATGTGTTTCTGAGTTTTCTGAAAGTCTTGCTTAAACCGAAACGTCTGAAAACTGCTGGAGTTTTCCATCCTGATTCTTGCAGCCTTCTCTGGCTCTCTTCTTTTACCACAAGCATGACCTAAAGCCAGAAAAAGGGCAGAAGCTACTCCATAGGAAAACCAGCCATGAGGAGGATATTTCAGATAAGCAGAAACAAGGACTTATTATGAGGAGTTAAGGGCCATTTGACACATACCAGGTCAAGTTGTCATTTCCCAGCATTTTAGCAAAGGAGAACACCTAAAGATTTTGCACTGCTATGTGTGTTTCTCAAAATACAAAACATTTCTGCTTGTGAAGTGAAAAAATTTAAATGTTTAAGATATAAAAATATGAAGCAAAATGACTTAAAGAGAGTGATACAGTAGTATGTGCCACGTGATGAAGCTGATGATTTGGACTTCAAAATTATATTAATAACATTTTTCAAAGATGAAACAGAAACTGACTATTGGCAGGAGGTTAAAAGTAAGGATTCTTGGTTACATCTTTGGGGGTAACTTAATTATATTGTGGTGTCTGCGTTAATATCAATGTATTATCAAACTACATAAAAAATACTGTCCTGGGACTTATTTATGTTTTGTCACCCTTTTGCAGGACACTCTGAGGGACTGTTCACCAAACAATGGGACGTGTTACTTCAAAGTGGTCTCTCCCATCTATTTCGTCTCCTTTGTCTTGACTGCCCAGTTTGTCCTGGTCAATGTGGTCATCGCTGTTCTGATGAAGCACTTAGAGGAGAGCAATAAAGAAGCCAAAGAGGAGGCAGAGCTGGAGGCTGAGTTGAATCTGGAGGCACAAATGGAGGAGGCAATGGCATCAAGATCGCCCCAGCTCAACCCCCTAGCCTCTGGCATAGACAGATTGAGCTCGGAGGATTCCCCGTTCAGGTCATCTGGAGGAGGAGACATGGAGCAGGAAAGGCAAAGTCCTATCAACTCTCCCACTCCTGATATAACCAGAAAATCTGTAGACAGCGATGCAGAACCTTGCTCAGACTCACAGCTGCAGGTAGAGGTAATTTATTTATTCATTTTTTGGCATGTGATTGTGTTAGAGTGTGTTGGTTTGGTTTTTCAAGGTCTTACAACTGCCATTTTTTTCTGATTGATTAGATATCATCAATAACAAAACATTCTGAGAATCAACAGGAAAGTTTAAATCTAGAGACTAAACGACAGATTTTTACCCAATTCCAAAACAGTTTGTTCTGGACTTCTCATGTACATCCTTTTACTAAATGTCAACATTTACATATGTATAGATTTGGGGGCTGCACAGTAAAGCAGTGGGTAGCACTGCTGCTTTGGAGCAAGAAGGTTCTGTATTTTTCTGCATGGAGTTTGCATGTTCTCCCTGAGCATGCACAAGTTCTCTCCGGGTACTCGGCTTTCTCTCACAGTCCAAAAACATGACTCTTGGGTTATTTGACTTCTCTCAATTGTCCTTAGGTGTGAGTGTCTGTGCATGTGCAAGGTTGTGTGTCTTTGTGTTGCCTTGCGACAGTCTCACGACCTTTCTAGGGTTTATCCTGCCTCTGCGCCATAGATTGCCGGAGATAAAAATTGGATGGAAACTAAAGTTTTTAAAATTCAGTGTTTAGTTACTCTTTAATGTAATGTGCAAATAAACTACCGCATGCATAGTTTTACGTTATTCGACATCCTGATTTTAACTATCCTTCAGCTTCCCATATTTTTAACTGCAGGCCTCAGTGTTTTATAGAGATTGTATGTGACATACGAACACAAAGGAAATCAGATAAGACACAAGATAGCTTGATAGCATTTGTATTTAGCCTTCTCTGATCTAACATCCCTAAACTAAATAAAGAAAAACCAACTGCTTTCAAAAGTTATGCCGTTGGTTAATAGGGTCCACCTGTGAGTAATCTAGCCACACCGGTTCGTTAGAATGATTTTATTTTGTTGGATTAATTTCGAATGGCTGTTTAAAACAAGCAACATGATTCACTTCATCTGGTTTGTGGCTTTTCAACTGTGCTCCATGTTTTATTAAACTTCTGTTAATGGTTTAACGAGCTGTGCTTTTATCTACCAGGGTTGAAGATTTTCAACCCTGTATCTTGATTTGAATTTAAGGATTTTAATTAAAAGCTAAGTTAGGTTATAAAATGACTTTTATAGTATTGACACTCCATAGAGCACTGTTTAATCCACAATTTGATAAGTTTATCTGTAAAGGAGATTTTGAACCAGTGTTTAAAAAGGGGGGCGTTTACATCAAGATCCCTAATTCAAAACACAGATTGCCATACTATGGCAATGAGCAAGACTCTTAGTCTAGAAATACCCTCTGGTTATTGCAAAAAGTTGCCAGCTGCTTCTGAAATGTGGCAAATGCAGAGGAATAACTTTAATAATATGCACATTTGCAGTGTCAATTAAAGGTGATTATATAAGGCTTAATAATACACCTAACAACAAATGGCTTTCCACCTAAAGAAAAAGATTGGGAAAAGGAAGCATTATGGCATTTAGATACTTTGCAGGAACCCAGGAATGTATCCTAGATCCAAGCAGAACTGTTTTTGGGGACTTAATGACAGAAGGATGACTGTTATTATTTGCTATGAGTTAACTCTGTTAACCATAGATACTTCAAAAACAACCAACTCTTTAATTATTTTTTTTTCGCCTGTCTTAAAGAGGTTTAGTTCTTTATCAACTCTATGTAACTAATTCTGACTCATGTAGCTGATTAGTTTGTTATCGTCACTTCCTCTTTCATGTGCGTATGTGTTTGAGTTTGCCTGTGTTTGTGTGTGTATGTGGCTGGTCCCTGAAGGCAGCATGCCAGTCAGAGACAGGTCACAGTGCCATGGGAAAGCTCAACCATGGGTCTTGTTGTTCACTTCAACTGCTATTTCCAGACAGCAGGGGGAACTTTCTGGGGATAGGAAATCGAGGTCTTGCTATTGTTATCTTTCCCCTTTTAAGAAGCTACCCATCTCTCTCTGCTCCTCTGAGTCTTTCGCCAAAACCTCCTTTCTATCAGCTGCAAGAGCAGATCTACAGTGTTGTAGTGCCCCTTGTGGGGTTGAAGCTCAGCACATGCATGCTTTTTATTGTTGTCTTTACAGCATTAATAGTTAAATGTCTAAATCGTCATCAAATTCTTCTGTCTGAATATTTGCTTTGAGTTCTTTGTTATTGCATATCTGATCGATCATATTATTTCCTTTCTTTTTAATCTTTATTTTACTTCATTTATTAATTTTTCTGTGTTTATATATGTATATATCTTAATATACCTATCTTTGCTTTCACTAATTTCCTCCAGTTTTTATTTTTCCTTTGTTTTCTTAATCTTTTCTCTCGTAATCTCCCTCCGATGTCCCAGTTTGTGCAGGGGAGAGCACTTTTTGACTCAATCTCCCTGGTCATCCAGGGCTCTATGGAGGGAGAGCTGAATTTGATGGACAACCTGTCCGGCTCGATCTGCCACTTCTACGCGCTGCCCCCCAGGCCCAACAAGCACAGCAGAGACAAAAAGGTCAATAATCACCAGAAACCCTCTAATCACTCACCTCCTCCTCCATGCTATACATCCACTGGCTTATTACACAACTTCACAGCAAATAGTAAAGGGAAATCCCATTAGTCAAAACAAAACACAAGCACGTAAATGTTTTTTTTTCTATTTTCATTCTTTAGTTAATAATTCACCTGCATCCCTCTTTTAGTGTTCTTCTGTGAAATCAACAGTTTTTGGGGAGCGGTTAATTATCTAATGTAATTTTAATTTCATACAAGGTTTTGATATGTTAGCTAAGTGTATTTGTACATATTTTATAATAAAAATCTCCTGCATTTAAATATTTCCTTAGGAGTACCAAACCTTGACTCTCTGGTTGATAGTTCAGTAAGTATTACTGAGGCCCTGTGCATATATGCATGGGATAACATGAATATTTTGAAAAATGTAATTTTATGCAATGTCTTTCGCATTTCGTGTCCTCTGTCCGACCGAGATTTGCGAATAAATATTACGATTTTCAATTATTCTTCCTTTGTAGACCCGGATATGCATTATTAAATGTATAATCTAAGTACTAACAAATGAATACATACAACTGCTGCCTTCGCCATGATGCTTAACAAATAAATAGTTTTTAATTGTAGTTTTTGTTATTAAATTTCAAATATGTGCTCCAAAACTTATATGGCAGAAAGAACACCTTAGAAATGATGCCCTTTTTGGCCTAGGTTTGCTTTTGCCCTGCTCTAGATCTGAGTTTAAGTTTTGATATTAATAATCCTGACTGTATCTTTTGCTGCTCTGCATGATGCTTTTCTTAAAAAAAGAAAAAAATTCTCATTAACTAGAACCAGAAACCACATCATGTGATTAAAGAACATAATTAATCCGAGAAAAGGGAAGAACTTCCCTCAATTATTAAAGTATACAGTGATTCACATAGTTAACCAAGTAATATGCAGTAATTGGAATCCAAATTATGGGTCGATCTGGTATTTTGAGGCAATTGCCTCCCTTTACCTAATAGAAATGCATCCCACACTAATTTGCAAAAAAAAGATTATGCTCGTATTTGACCATCAGCTTAAAGCCACTGCTCCAAATATTTTTTGTCATTTTTTTTCTTACAGTTTCAATAAAATCTAAGACAAATATGTAACTAATTAGATAATTTAGCTTCTTAATAGCACCATAATTTCAGAACTAAATACCAATGATGGTTAGTGTCTTTGTTGTTTTTCTTACATATTATGACATACCATTTATTTAACCTAAAATTGACAATGTCAACTTCCAAAATAAATTCGCTGAAGTAAATCTGTTAATGAATACATTGTCACTTTGCCTAAACTGTTAACAGGATCGTAGCATGTAGAACACTTTATAAAGCTTCTCATACTCCTTGGGGAAAGTATGCATCCAATGTAATGTTTACCTTGCAGCCCTGCAGTCATCTACATTTTTGTTCTGGCATTCCTCCACGATGAATATTTTTCATTTATTCTCTACCAGCCGTGTTGCCTCCTGCAGTGCCCGCCACCTCCCATAAGTGCTAAGATCACATTCCCTCATTTTGTTAAACGTATTCGTTCTTGGAAAGATTTTGTTTGCAGTCAGGTTTGGTCAACTCAGAAACACTGGTTGATGGCTCCCTGTGTCTCCACACCTCACTGTCACTGTCAATATATCCGTTTGTAGCTGTGACACTTTGCCTGTTTGTATGGTTGATAACCAGCTTTTCCTGTCAATCAGAACAAAGGGATAACACTCACCCAAGGCGCTCCTCTGGCCAGTATAGACCAAACCTTCCAAGAGTGCAGGGAAACAGCTCAATCAATAAGCAGTATGAAACTGAATAATGCATAATTGTGCCTTTCCTTTGAAGGCAAAGTTTGGACTGTTATTGTATGTCATCACTGCAAAATCCCATCTGAAAAAAGCTTTGAATGGATTTTATTTTCAGCAATAGATGACAGAAGTTGTACTTCTCTGTAGCATTTTTGATCTGGGTAGTTTTTCACCCATTTCTGGTTCTGCTTCTGTCTCTTTCGATTAGTTTCTATAATTAATGCTTCTTTAAAACCAGGCAGATGTGTACAGACACCTTCAGAATTGAGCTATTCTCTACAACACTTTTATAAAAATAAGTATTTTTTATTCTACTTGTTTAGACATATATGCATTCAAATCATATTTTAGTCCTTCACAGCGCATCCTTATAGTTTTCAACTACCTAGAATTTTCTATTTCACATGAATTTTAAGATTGTTTAAAATACTTGTGTTGTTTTTGTTAACTGCTTTCCAAAATACTAATAAAAAATTATAGTGTCTGAAATAAAAAAGGGTTTCTTTATGCCCTGCTGGTCAGTTATAGTGAGCCTTTCAATGGACAATGGAACAAGAAAAACAGAATAACCTGTTTTTTAACTGAGATATTTTGGTCTGTACAAAAAGTTACTTCTTTGAGTTAAGTTACTATTGTGAGATTCAACAGATGGAAGCAAAAAACCCTGAAGATTATATGACCATCTCTGTTACCTGAAACAAAATGCATCCAGCAGGCAATTGAGTTCTGCTAATGTTTATTATTTGACAATGACTGCTGATGTTCAAATAAATGGAACATACAGTATGTGACTTTTAAAACGAGAAGAATAGAAAATTGTTCAGCAGTTCTGACATTAAACTTTTCTCTGCATGAAGAAAAAAAGATGGTCATTATGCCCTCCAGCAACCAAAGTCTACAACTATCCATGAGAACAAATCCATTGCTCTCTAAGAGATAGTTCCTCTTACTATAAGCTTTATTTGAAAGGAAGGCTTCAGATCAAGTCTTGGAAATAGACGAGGTGTTTGACTCACAGACTGAAATTTGTAGTTTGTTTCAATGGATAGAAGCCTTATAATCAAATAATTATGCTTCTGTACTGACTTACAGCGCTAAGCTACAATAATGACGATTAATGATATAACATATGTTGACCATGTGATTCAATAAATATTTTTAAAGGTTCTTTTTGCAATATTTATGAATCTTCTTATTATTAGAACATCAAGAAAGTTAAATATCACACAGATGTTTTTTTGCTTGAAACGCACAAAAAAAAATGGATGATTACTCTTATTTTCTATAGTTGGGGGAATTGTGTTGCCAGGGGAGACACTTGCAATAAAATCTAAATATCATTTATCAGATCTTAGGCCTACACCAGGTTTTTAGTGATCCCTTCCACTTCAGGTTTTATCCATTTGTGTTTCTATAACTGTGTCATTCGGAGTTAGCGTTGTTTTTGTCTCTTCCTGCCTAGATCCCTCTAGCCGAGATGGAAGCACTCTCTCTGGCTTCAGAGAAATCCTGGTCCCTAGCTCTGACAGACGGCTCGGCCCCTGATGATTTTAACCCCCTCTTTCTAACCGCCCTGGAATGCAATGTACTGACAGTTCTTCTCTTTCCACCTCTTCATTGCTCTTCCCCGTGCTCCGTCCTACAGTGGCTTGTACTGTCTCCTTCCCAGGGAACTTCCACAGCAACTTGTACTCCTACTACACAAACTCCTAAAAATTTGTTTGACAAATAATTTAAAAAAAAATCCTCGACCCCTAGCTAAATGCAAGAAAAGAAACATAATCTAAAAATCTACCTGCAATAATTGACGAAGGCTCTCTGTATACTCAGAAAATTATTGCCATTTGGATACAGCTGATTCTGAGCCTTAAGCTGTTTTTAAGCAGCTAATTTTTTTGGCAATTAAGATTGTTCTAATGCACTAAATTATTACAATTATCCTGAATGGATAGCCATCCATTAAGGTGGAAACTCAACATGCAATGACAAAAATAATTGATGTTTACTGAAAGATACTAAAGTGGAACAAACAGGCTACTGTTCTCCTATTCCCAAAAAGTTTTTTAATCCATTTTAGGTATAATCTTATCTTATATTTACATTCCTTTAGCAATTTACAGAGAAAATTCTGTTAATAACAATAAATATTGAATAATTATGTGTTAAATTAGGTATGACTCTTAAAGTACGATCACTGTGATCAATATGACCACAGTACATAATGTATACACATTAAAAATATTAGAACAACACACACTTAGAATGTAATCATATAACTTTTCAAAGCAGAATTCATTCAGACTATGACTAAGTTTGCATAATCATTATCATAGTAATATATGTTACATATATTCATTAAGTTGATATTGATACACAGTATGTAGCTTAATTTCAGTTATAGTATCATTCTCCTCTCTTGATGCAGATAACCAGCCCATCTGTTCATCCATCCATCTGTACATATATACAGTGCATGTATTAACTGTGTTTTTTGCTGGTGAGATATTGGAAAGGGAAGATTGGGGAGATTGACAGCTTTGACGAGACATATAGATTCCTTTTCATAAAAATGTGTTTGGTTCAAAATACTACATTTAAAAATATATATATTTTGCAAAACATAATACAAAACTCTTAAATTAACTATTATCAATATATGTATCTGTCTCTAGTCATTTCTGATTATTACTTATATTTGTCCATATATTTTAGCCCATTGTAAACTGGAACATTTTGACATCCCTTCATCCATCCATTCTTCGTCCATCCTTCCACCCGTCTGTCAGTCCGTCGGTCCATCCATCTACTTTACCACTTGTCAGTCAGGGTCAGGTCAGGGTATAGATTTTATGCCTAAATACAAGCCCAAACTAAAATCCAGGCCAGATTAGGCCCCAATGTCACAGAGATCTTGCTCTAAGATTTATTGTATTTTTTGTCTCCTAAGCTTTGTCTATTTACCTGTACAAAAAATAAAATGTGGTTACACTTGTCATAGAATAGGAGATAAGTATTTTAGTTGTTATCTACTCTCTTGTGAAGAGAAAGAAATATGGGTATTGTGGGTAATTAGGTAGAGAATACCCCACTTGTCATTCTGATCAATACTGTATTTCTCATCTACATCAAATTCAATTTGGATTGCTCCAAGTAAGACTAGAAAGTACATGAGTCTGCTTTCATTTGCAACACCCTGCATGTGACCTGCATGACATCAACATGTGGGCCCAAATTGCACAACATGAGCATCGGGGCCCAACGAACAATCCCACACAGTGTTGGTTGGATCTGGTCAGGCTTAATGCCTGCAGACCCACGTTAGATTGAGCTAGATTGTTGCGCCCAGTCTACACTCTACATTAGGCCACACTAATGAGGTAACCCAGATCGATAGGAGAAAGCATTCAGGTTTAGTTCTGCTGTACACATTATTAATCTGGGACTCCTCTGATCAAATCGGTTTGGGCAAAGGAGGGAAATTCAGCTGAACCTTTTGGCCAAAATGTAGTTCTATACAGTCACGCTAAAAATTGAAATAGCACAACATGGCATTAGAGACCACACAGCTAACTCTTATATGCTCTTACTGTTCCTCATTTAAAGAAGAAGTTGGGGATTCTGACAAAATTTATGTCATAACAGCACCTATGGCTAAATCCCCCTGTACTTCTATGTTTATTGTGGTTTAGCTTTAGGCTCTTCAGCTCTTGCTTTCATTAAAGCTATTTGCCCCTAAACCATACTTAGGCAATGTTGGTCCTTGAGTGCCCTTGCCCTGCATATTGTGCATGCATCCCTTCTTCAACACACCTGAAACAGATAAATGGTTAATTGAAAGGCCTTTGCTTAACTTGCTGACATACCAAGGAGGAAATGTGGGCTTTGGTTTCAGGTGTGTTGGAGCAGGGATATATGCAAAAACTGCAGGACAGTGGCACACGAGAACAGACGATGCCTACTCCTACCCAAAACAGTAGTGCTGCAACGTGATTGGCTGATCCGTTTCAAGTTGAACTCAAAAGGTTTTAAGTGGGAGCAGTAGGTGATGGATTCTTGCATGTTTGTGAAAGCACAAATGATTCAAGAAATTTGTACTGTGGGGCAAAAGCTAGATTACTTGGGAAGGACCCACTCTTTCAGTGGGAAAACAAACAAAGCAACAGTGCTTTAAAGCTGAAGTCTGTAAGTTTTTAAAAATCACTTTTTTGTCATATTGGCTAAAACTGTTGCTATGCCCAGACAGCAGTACATGTGATCTGTAACCTGTGAAAAAAAACTGCTTCAATTGGTACCGCCTACTGCCTGTATTTCAATCTGGAAAGAATAATTCGGGACGAGTCAAAACAACCAATCACAGCCAGAGAAGCGTCTGATGGACTGTCAATCACAGCTCACACACGCTGAAATCCCCCCCCCTTTCTGGTCGCATGCGGTAGCCGCGCAGATGCTGTGAGAGGGGTGGAGCTTGGAGGTGGGGCATGAGTGAAGCAGAGAGGGTGGGGGAGTGACGTGAAACCTGTTTTTCTTCAAATTTTCAGTCGAAGTCTGCTCTCTCCTCAATGTTACAGACTGCAGCTTTAAGCTACAGCTCTTTTAGGAATCAAATCCTAAACGAAGCACTAGTTTCCACTATTTTTTAGTTAGTACACTTTGACTTGGAATACAAACACCAGTGCCTTGTAATGGTTATGGCTTTCTAATGAACATTTAGCAGTGCAATGCATTTTTACCACAATAACACACATTAGTTTACAGAATGAATAGATTTATTTTTCTGCTCCCTGCAAGCCAAAATAAACAAAATCCAAACAAGTGTGGAAAGACAGAGCAGGAGTAAACAGTAGCAATTAACAAAAAAAAAACAAAACTAAAACATAGAGGATAAGAAAGTGTTACATTCAGCATATTAGAGCTCCATTGGCGTAATGATAAAATGTCAGAGGGAGGTGAAGGATTCGTGTAGAGGAGTAGCAAGTAGCCTTGAAAGTTCATGGTGAAGCTAAAAATATGCCTAAATTTCTCTTTTTCATTACATAATTCCAGCCTAATGTTCATTTTTTCGCTCCAGTCTAGTAGGGTAGTACACCGCCTCACCTGCCAATTAATCAATTTCTGTTTTAACTCTACTCTGTTTCTGTTCCTCTTTCACACTGTCAGCTTTGTTTTTACTCTGTGCTTAAGATGTGAGTCCACGTGTCTTATTCAAGTTTTTTTTCGGCGCGTCTCTGTCCGTACCATCTTATGTACCCTGGCATAGAAGTTTTCCTCTACTTAGAGCTATTTTGTTTACGTCACTGTGATGTGTTGCAAGAACCTATAAAAATCTGTTATTGATATCAAGTGATTCTGTAGGGTCATGCTATAAAAAGGTTTTTTTATACAAAAAGAAAATATTTTGCTTCATAAAAGTTTAAAGATTCTCTGTTCTCTGTATATGCTGATAATCATGGTCTTTATGTGCATGTGATGTATCATAGAGGTAACGGCTGTAAATGTGCTAATGAATCTGTGAAAATGCTTGAGTTAAGGAGCAGCCATATCCCATTAAAGCTTAGAAGGATCCTGACTTTCTTCTTTATGTTTACAGCCCAAGCTAAGAAAGGACAAAGTGGGGCGCACTAATTCTCTGCCCAACAGCCACATGTTCTACCCCCCACACCCCTTTGGCCCCTCCTCTCCAACTTCAGCACAGCGTGTAGCACAGTCAAGAGAGCCCCAGCACTTAGCGGGTAGTCACAGGGCCAAATCAGGTAGAGATCTTGACTACACTTTATGCAACTTGACATTTGCTTGGAAAGCTGCAGGTAATGTCCAGTGAGGTCAACACCTCTGAAGTGCAGTAATTCTGTATTGTTATTGGCTATGTGTACAGGCTCCAGAGACTCGGTGCGTTCACAGCCGGAGAAGTTTTCCCAGCAGCTGACCATCTCCCACAGCCACTCAGACTCTGAAAGCATTCCACAACAACCTCCAACAGGACGCACACTCTGTCGACAGGTGACTATGTTGGCCTGATCCTCAGTCAGTCAAAAAAGTATATTTTGTTACTAGAGATTTACTAAGAGATTTGCTATGACCTAAATTGAGCCAATTTTACTATTGGCTGGACCTTTTAGTCGGCCAGCTTGTTAGCAACTAAACTAAAGATTGTTTAATTTTTCCTATTTTTTGTGAAAAGACCTGTCGATCTTTGTTATAGAATTTGGTGAATATATAGGACTACTTAGATAACTGTTTTCTGCATCACTGAAAAGTGATTTTCTGATTCAGATGAGTTCTAACTCATCTAAACCAGATGCATGGCTCATTATCTGACCTCTGCAGAGCTTGATGTCATACTAAGGAGATAATTTAGCCTTTTGATCTAGATGTTTTGGAGAAGTGTTGGATTTCATAGTTGCATTAGACAATAGATCCTGATGACTAGAGCTGACATAATCATATTAGGTGTTTAACTCATAACTAGTTTCTTCTAGGTGTGGCAAAAGTAAGCTGTTATGTCACTAAGGATGTAAGGAAACAATTGATAATTTTATTTCACAGTACTGTACTTTTGAAATTTCTCAATAAGTCAATAAAAAATGTATTGTTGTAATATTAATAGTGAAAAAACATCCATGTTGTAAAATAGATTCCTCTTCCCACTGAGGAATTCCTGTCAATTAGTCTTTGACATGGAATTTGGTTTCTATACGTATAATATAACAACTAGGTAACAGTTCTCTGCATCCCTGTTACAAGTGTTGATTTGTGTTTTTGTTATTATGAAACCAAATTTTTCTCTCTGCTCACCATTTCTTCTCTTAAAGTGGCACTAAATGCGCATCGACAGTTTAAAGCTTCTCTTGTATGTTTTTAACTGTTCCACTCTCTTCCCTCTTTCTTTTCTGATGTGCCCCTCATGATTTTCCTGTTATTTTAAAATTGACCTGATCTCTCCATCAATCGTTGCCGTATCTGTTAACCTTTGACCTCAGCTCAGTTGGGCCCACAAACCGCCCGACCCTGAGCTACTGCTCAAACACAGATACTCCTGTTTCTGAAACTGTGGTAAACATACATTAAAACGAAACCCCTTTCAGAAACACAGGACTATACAGATCGACATATGCCAACTTTTTTCAACCCCTCGTCCTTCATTCACCCTTTTTTTTTTTTTTTCTTACTGATCTTATCATCAAATTTCAGAGCATTTCCTGGATGTGTAGCAGAGTGACTGAATGTAACATAGGTGTAAGGTGGCTAAAGAAAATAAATAAATAATGCAGAGAACTTTTTATACTTTAAACAATGCAACTCAGGGGATTCCTTCTAAACTGCAAGAGCTGTCCACATTCATTTGGGCATTTTGTATTCATATTAATATGATAGTAGAGCACCAGAGAATTAATTATTTTAATATTACAAAAAATATAAGTTACAGGGTGATTATTGTAGTCCACTGCTAGGGTAAGTTACTCAAATGTACATATTACTAGGAGTTGAATTGAATTGTTGAGGCTGTAACACTTTTCTTTGACCACTAGGTGTCTCTGTGGTCACACTGTTTAAGGCTAATGCAGGGATACTTAAAATGCTCAGCCCTGAGATTCTTGCATGCTTCACTCTCGCTTGCTTATCGCCATGGCTATAAGAGTTTGCATCATTATTTACCTGAGATCTGTCAGGGTTTAGTAGGAGTCATGAGCTCATGAGGTCATTCCAGCTGACATTAGAAACCATTCCTTCTCTGCAGTGGTTTACATGTAATGTTTAGTCTCTGTCTATTGGCCTCAGACCCTGTGAATGGCTCAATGCAGAGGTAGCATCTGGCACAAATGTAACCTGACTTTTTTTTACTTTAACCACTGGCAGTTTTTGTTTTCAGGGTTTTGTTTTCAATGGCAAAGATTGGAAGGTCATTTAGTCTGTCTGTCTCAGCGCTCAATGTCTCTGCCAGCTGTAAACAGGACTACTAGGCATTCAAATTGGAATTTAGATTTTAAGTCTATAAGACATCAGAGGAACCTGATTTGTTGAACATCAAACACTAAGTGCTGCAAATAAACAACATGTTTTACAGTTTTCTAAAATTTCTCCCCTCCTTTAAAATAACATTTTGGCTTCATGTTGAACCCTCTCAAACAACCCAGAAAGTTTTGCTGGTGAGATAAATATCTCAGTCCAATTTCTTAGGAGACCCACAGGGAAAGTTCTGTAAAGAAAACATGTCAGACTCTGACCAGGTCAGGCTTTAATCCAAGCAGACTCAACAGACCAATCTCAGGCAACCACTTGTGTCAGACGTTGTTTACTCAGTGTGCGTTTGACAGTCTGGACTAATGAAACAGAACAACAGAGTGGGGCCGCTGGATTTTCCAGTGATATAGTTCACAGCAGAATGTAGCAATCGACTGGACAGGGAGCTGTGTGAGAACATGCTGGCCAGACAGTGAGCTTTGACACAGACTGCTGCTTCTCATCCTCATCAACTTACACTAACTGCTCTCCCTCCTCTCACCCCCCCCCCAACCCCCTACATTGGACATAAACCCCAATTTTGTTCTTAAATACTGCACACCTTCTCCCCTCCATGCCCTGTTTTTCAGTCTGCAGTGTCCACTGATTCTCAGGAGGCCCTTTGTTCCATTGAACAAGAGAGTAGTGAAGGACTTACGAATGTTGCAGCTTCGGCCCTACCTTCATGCACCTCCTCCACCTCTCGCTCCTTCTCTTTCTCGCATCATCGCCAGCCTCATCTGCATCCAGCGCTCTGCCCTGTACCTGCCCTAATGGGTACCCCCTCTAAACCTTTGCCTCACCGCAGCGTGCACACTCAGCAACATGACCAGCACTGCCTGGCCTTCCACTCCACATCTGCATCTTCTTCCTCATCCCCCCATGTGCCTCCTCCCCCCTTACCTATCAGGCCACCGCAGCAGCAGCAACAAGAGCAGGTGGAGGCAGCTTTGGAGGATCAAGAAGTTTCCTTCATCACCTGTGGAGGACTTATGAAAAATGAAAGCACAGCCGTGAAGGATGTGGGCGGCGAGGAAAGTGGGAGACCATGTTTGAGGCAGCTGAAGAGGTTCCACAGTGTTGACACACAGGGCCGTAGCACCCTCCTGCCCCGCCCACGCCCTCACTCCTGGCTGGACGATCCACGGCGCCACTCTTTAGAAGTATGCTCAGTGGGGGACCCCTACCCACAGCGCACTGCAACCTCCACTTCTTCTGGCTCCATATCCCAGTCTGACAACCTGCTGATTCCCGCCAAGGCCCCCCTGCCTTCCCCCCGACACAAGAAGAAAATGAGCCCACCCTGCATATCTATTGACCCACCTGATGAACTTGAAACCCAGTCTGGCCTGTACCCAAGCCTCGGTGGCATGGCACTGGGGGGATTAGGAATGCCCCCTCCTTTGCCCAGCAGGGACACATGTCTGAGAAGAAGAGCACCCTCTAACGAGTCCAAGGACTCGATCGACCTGGGACTGGGAGAGGTCTCAGTCCAGGATGGGGGCTCGCCAAATCCCAATCCTAGCTCCAAGCTATTGACTCTTCCCAGTTTCTCCTTGGAGAAAACAAGCTCCGAGCACTGAACATTAACTCTCCCATCACACACACACATACACGGACTTGGACAAACCCTCCACACACGCAAACACATGATGCACACTGTGTATCTGTGATGGTGATAGCTCTAGTAATAATGCTGTAGAAAGTAATAATGGTAAAACTACAACAAACAGTAAAACCATTCTTCATGAGGAGCACGGTTATGTGGTAGTGTGACCATCCCTCGTTTTTGTATTGTTACTGCCAAAACAGCTAGGGAAGAAAGGACCACCTGAAACGACAAATGAGACTGTTTCTCCTCTGCGACGCCCAGTGGCTTGACCCCTAACCTCTGGGAGCAACATCAGCATTTGGGATTTGATGCCCCTTGTGGCCGCGGACAGAACTGCCTGGTGTTGCACAGGGCGAAACGGGCCAGTGGAGATACAAAGCAATATGAACGTTTTAGAGACACTATTTTCTTAAATTATTGGGCCATCGCGTTTGTACAGGATGTTGTTCTTTTTTTTTTTTTTTTTTTTTAGTTTTCACATCTGATTTGTTTGTTTTCGTCAACTATGTTTTGTCTTTTTTTCACTGTAGGATATTTCTAGCTTCCTTAGTTTACTAAGGAAAGTGAACGTTTTTCAAAGTGCTGAAAACTATGTATTTGTAGGAATAATATATGATTATATATATAAAAAAAAGAAATCATTAAACTGAGCTTGGATTTTTAAGCACTTACATCAGACCTTGGTGATTGTGATTGTTTGGAGGACTGAGGGTAACCTTAAGGGGTTTCTATGGTGTCTCACAGAGACCCAGATCTCTCCTTACAGGGTGTAAACACTGATTGACAAGTAATTTATAGCAGTGCAAATTGGTAATCAACTAGACCTAACAATCTTCCAAAATTCTTCATCATTGAACATATGCAGACACAGTATTAATACAAGCAAGAAGTATTTCTATTGTTAAGCCAATTTTTAGTCAACCAATAATTTATTTTCTGATAGAAGGTTTGCCGGGAATTTCTTAGAATAATTGAATGATGTAAAACAGGGGAAAAAATTTAAGGAACATTTCAATGACTCTTCACATTTAATTAAAAATGTACATTCCAAAAAAATATGCTTTTGAAAAGTCATTTTATTTAAGTAATTAAATTAAGTGAAACAATAAAGATCAATTACACCTATGCTGATTCAAGTCATTACAGTATTTTCCTTAATTAGGGTGATTTTCTGTTTACTGCAAAAAAAAAAACATGGCATTTGGTATTGGAGTATTACATCAGAAAAATAGAAGATATATATAAATGCAGAAATGCTGGCTAAATGTAAAGTATTTGTACCTTCTAAAAAGATTTCCAAAGGCTGACTGTTGATAAAAACATAAATGTGTCCCCCTTTTTAACAATAAATTAAATGATTTAGTTTCAGAGCAAATTCCATCTTCGCTTTTTGCATGCCCACCACTGTTTTATAACAATTCATCTTTGATAAAAAGCTTTAATTCTTAAAGGTTGAATGGTCTTTTTGTCATCACCTTAATATTTCGGTCCCTTTCCTGACTTATTAGGTCTGTGACTCTTGCTGCGCCATTTCAAAACAATAATATTACTTCTAGAGAAAAAACAACCTGTTGACAAATTCAGAGGATTATTTAAAACAAATGGGACTTAAACCAATTATTCATTACAATTAAAATACTACCATTGAAATAATCATAAACGAATTACTTAATTGAATAACAAAAGTTACCTTGAGTATTTCGATTGCAATTTTCTGATCGAAAAACACTCACAACAGTAGCTAAGCAAAAACTGTAGTAACAATATAAACATTTTGGATTTAATATGAAAATCCTTCTTTTTCTGTGAGTAAACTCTATTCAGACGTCACTGGTTGCATCCCTATAATGAGGTTCTTATTGCTATTCATGGACATTTCAGGTGCAGCGAAGCAATGCCATCTAATCCAGACATGTGGAAGGACGCCTGCAGGGGGAGCTGTTGCCAAACAGAATTAATGAGGCATCAATACATTAGCTTAGGGCATCTGATCTTCATATTGCAACAGCTTACCTCTACTCTCAATTTTAAAACCTTGATATTTTCTGAAAACTAGGAACATATAGCGGTTGCAAAAATTGTTTCTATATGCTAATATTAACACAGCATTGACATCAGCATAAAATACAGCTGTTACAATTAACAACAAAGGTTGCCACTTTTTCTCTTGATTTTTTTTACAGGAATTCAAATGTAGTATTGTTTTAGTTACGGGTTCTAGCATAAAACTGCAAAAGTATTTACTTTGTAAAGCTGCTGTTAAGTTGAGGAGGTTGTACTGAGTTGTCTTTCATGTATCATTATTTTGCATGTAAGTTATATCGCCACCAAGTCACTTGGTAGTAAAAGCCTGTCTGACACAGTAGGTCCTATGCTTAGATGTAAAGATTCATGAGTCTGTGTTTGATTGAACATCTAAACGAAGTTGGGTTGCTGGCCTTGATCTTGCAGTGTGGAATTAAAGCAGTCTCTGTAAAGTGCCTTAAGATGATCTGCTGAAAAAAAAAAAAAAAAAAAAGATGATCTGCTGTGAATCGGCACTTTATAAAGAAGCAGAACTCAAGAGGAAAATTAGAGAAAACATGAAGATTAGAGATAGCATGGGGAGAGACCATTGAAAGTAAAAAAAAATAATAAAAACAAAGAAGTTTATAGGGCTTGGTCGTCGTGACGTAAGCACTTCGCGTCGCCGCCATGTTGAATGCGTCTTTTACCGCGGCTCAGACTACTGCCTATGACTACCGCGTACTGTACTCCCTCTCAGCCGTGTTTTAATTTGATTAATTTCACCTTAACTTGATTTCAACCATGGTAAACCGTTGCTGTATTGTGGGCTGTAACAGCTCAACACATGATCGCCATGGAAACATAGAAAATGGGTTAACTTTCCACCGCTTTCCTGACTGGAGGCGTAACCATGGAGACCAAGCGTCAGAGATAACGAGTAGTCGGCTAGCTTGGATCGCGGCTGTAAGACGACCGAACATAACTTTCCACAGTATTCCAATGTCATTGAGAGTGTGTTCCCTGCATTTTCATTCAGGTAAGTTAAAGATGCACGGTTTTATTTTATAGCCTACTTTGTTTCTTTCCTTCAAAGTTGGGATCTTTTACGGGAAAATAATAAAAACGGCAGCGGGAAAAGGCTCAAATACGTGAGAAACCCGGAGGGTTGGCAGTTAACGTTACTAACTACACCTTTGAAACACATAGCAGCTAGTTAAAAGTACATTACATGCGTGAGTGGTTGTTAGCATTAGCGGTTAGCAGTTGCTAAACTAGCAGGTTCCAGAGCCCGTCTGATCACAGCTTACCTTCGTACGGATTACTGTGTTCACACTGTTTGCTGGCTTTATGATCTGCAGCTCCTGAACCCATCCATTCAGGAACTGCACATGAGACTCCAAGGACTTGTAGCTTGGGAACTGTTTTGAAGTATAGGCGCTCACTCATCGGTGCTCCACTCGTTGTTTGGAACTTTATATGGATCCAAATGATTAATAATGCTGATTTTGTCACCATACCGGTCCCTGGCTTCTCTATTTAATGTGTCCCGGTAAATTCCAGATCCTTTTCGGGATTTTAACATCTTTTTTCTCTCTACTTCTGTCTCTTCTTTCAACAACAACGTTGTGTCAGAGCTAAGTTTACGTTTGCGTAGCAGTCAGTATGGCTGCGACGTCCCACAATGCAACGTGCATCCCGAGCCCTATTGATTGTAAAATGGACAGTGAATAGCTCGGCTCAAGTATAGAGGTGTTGGTTAAAATAGGGTGACCAAACGTCCGTATTTCCCGGGACATATCCGTATTTCACGTCCTGTCCCGGGCGTCCCGGGTTTTTTTTAGAAAGTAAGGAAATGTCCTGATTTCACTGCGCACAACGCTCCGTGTGACGTAATCCCTGAGCCGCGTCAGTGCGGGCAGCCCTGCTCTTAATCAGAGGCTCAGTTCGAAAACCTAGGACGCATCCTCCAAGGACGCGGTCTACCTAGACTGGATCCTTCGAAGTCCTTGAAAATAAGGAGGCCGGAAGAGTTTTGGCTGTAAATTCGAACAGGTCCTCCCTTCAGCGGGTTTTACCGCAGTATGCTCTGTTGCTTAGCAACCGTGAAAGGTGACACACAAAGCAGGAAAAGAATGAATACCGAGGTTTTCAAAACTGTTTGTTTATTTATTTATTTTTTTTAAAGTTAAAGTGAACAAAGACTACACTCACAAGAATCCAGAATGGAATAAAGGTTCCAACCACCAGGAGCAGGAACAAATCAAATCAAATGTAATGATAGAAACCTTAGTCAGTTAAATAACATGCTGCTGTCATTCTGCACATCTCTGATGTTGCTGCTATTTTCAAATATCCATTACTGTAAAAATATCCATAGCTGCATATTGGTTATTAATTCTCCAGTTTTATATTGTTAAAACACTTTACAGAGTTTAATTTTTTATATTTTAACTCTTCCCTATTATGTTATTCTTATACATTTTTTTAAGGTCCTCATTTGTGTGACCATTTTCAATAATCTTTCTGCTGCTGTAAATTTGCCCATTGTGGGACAATAAAGGGATTTTCTATTCTATTCTATAAAAGGGGTAGAGAGATATAAGTAAATCTAAAAAATGTATCTACAAAATGTATCTGCAAAATCTCTAATATTCAACAACAAAAAATACTTAGTTAAGCATATTGTGCAAAACAACAATAAAAAAATTAAACTCCTATCAGATTTATAGTTCCCACTCTGCAGATTTCTTAGAATCTGTCCTTAAATTACAGCCAAACCCATTTATATTGTAACAGATAAAAACCTTTAGATAAATCAAACATTACCGCCACATATCTGACTCTATAACCATTAAAACAACTAGTAACAAGTAACATTTCCTCTCATCGCGGAGCAAATCCCGATGATGAGACATTTGTTCTTTCAATCACCCCCCCACCCCCCCCGCTCCAAGGTGTCCTGGTTTTCCCAAATGAAAATATGGTCACCCTAGTTAAAAGCCAAGCAACCAGGTCAACCAGGTAAGTTTTAGATGTTCGGGATCAATCTGTTACAGCAAATCTAAAATTGATTCATATTTTATTCCATTTCTTCTTATTACTGAATCATAAACAGCAATCTCTACAAACCATAATGAGCTGCTGGTGTTACTCTGGTTTCTTTAAATATTTTCAGAGTACTTTTGGTAGACAACATGATTATTTTGCCTACTTTATATTCTCACTTTATGAATTGCTGAGATAGGCTTGTAATCAAGTCTGCATGTGGCGAAAAAATATACTACAGGGGTAATTTAAAGTTTTGTCAAAGTTTTGTACACTAAAAGGTTAATGCATTGACAAAAAATAAAAAAGAATTTACATTCAGATTTTTAAATTAATAATTATAAAAAAATACATTTCTAAAACAATGTAAAACCAACTAGATAATCAACATCATATGTATTCTATCCTGAAGAAGAGAGTCATTGATAGCTGTGGAAAGTTGAAATGACAACCCCAGCAGGGTTAGCGAAACAAAATAACTATTTGGTTTTCTTTATTATTTTGTTCGCCTGAAAGATTCTATTACACCTTTGGCTTGTTTGTATTTTCTGTAAATATTTATCTTTTAATACAATCCACCATTAAAAGAACTGAATCTCTTTTCTTTATTTGAATCTGTTGCATTTAGCAGAATCTTTTCACATTTTTTATCTATCACAAATGTAAGTTATTAGATGTCGTGTGCGTATACTATTACTGCTCTGGCTCCAATTTAGAAACAAAAATGAATGTCACAGTGAAAGAAGTGGAGGTGTTGGAGGAGTGTGAATCCCTTGGTGTTCACCTGGAAAAAAAAACCTCATCTGTATGCAACTGTATAGTTGTCTATAAGAACGGACAGAACAGACTGTACCTCCTATACATATATATATATATATATATATATATATATATCGTTTTTAAGTCTGCTGTGGAGAGTCAGATGTCTTCTCCCATCATCTGCTGAGTTCACAGCATCAGATCATTTGACTCAAAGAAGCTCAACAAGGTGATAAAGAAGGCTGGCTCTGTTCTTTGAACTTTTCCAGAACTTCCACTCATGATTTCACACTGAGAAATATTCATACAAGGAAGAACATCATGCAAAACTGTAAACATCCTCTTCAGAAGAGTGTTTAACACCAACAGAATGTCTTCAGTGAAAGGCTTCTCCAGATCCGATGCAGGACAAACCGCCACAGATTAATTCCTTCAAAGTTAATGCCACATTTTGGAACTGAATTGAATTAAATCCCTGGAGGCATGGGCGTAGGTTTGCATAGGGACCATAGGGACATGTCCCTACCAAAATTTTGAACAGACCTAATTGTCCCTACCAATAATTGGATGTGAGCAACATGTTTATAATTTACAGCAGTAGTTGTTGCAGCAGTGGCTTCTTTTCCTCTCGCAGCTCCTGTGCCTGGTCTCTCCTGTCCCTTTTACGCAGCAGCGCATGGAACTGTGCTGCGCTGTTTAACTCCACTCTCATTGGTTGTTCTGCCTTAGGTTCCGCCTTCTCTCTCTCTGATTGGCTGTTTTCTAGTCCTGGTGTGCTTGGAGCACAAAATTGAAAATTGATTCACACTAGAATGCTGCGGTTACTACAATTAATATTAGGCTACAAAACTAGTCACAATAAAAAAAAATGAATATCATGTACACTAAAAAACAAAAACCTTTTTTTTTCTTTTATAAAACGAAATATTCTGAGTCAGCCAGGAGTTCTGAAGACACAAAATGGGCAAATAAAGGCTGTAAGCCATCAACATTTCTGATTCGTAGCCACAGCCAACTAAAAAAGAAAATGTGAGGGTTTCCTTTTTACCAATATTTAGTTGCTATTACTGGTTGAATTTTTTTTATGACTCTTTGAGAAAGTTCAGGTATAATTATTAGCAGGTGTTATTTCTCTTATAGAGTATAACAACAAGAAATGGGACCTAAACATCTGCTGTTTTTCGTTTAAAAAGCATAATTAGGGTTCCACATAATAATAGTTCTATTTTATTGACTATTTATACTTCTAGAAATAGGATAAAGACAAGAACAAACAAAGGAAGAATATAAACATTGATTCTATCTTACATAGATTTCCACACAGTCTATAAGTAGATTAGTACAAACATTAATGTCTGGTAAAAATGCTTGAATCTGGCTGTTTATTTTGGATAATGTTAAATTACAGATAAGATAGTGTTATATTGTCTTTTATAATTGTTAAAAATTATTTTATATTTGAATACACTTAGGCTCATTCTCAGTGTTGTGTTTGTAGATGATGCCACTAAAAAAGAAAATAGAGTAAGGAGCTATTTAAACAGTCAGACAGTAAGCAATATAGGACAATGATAAAAGGTTGTGTTACATTTAATCCTTTACTATTAAAAACACAGTTATACATTATATGATTATAGG
This sequence comes from Cyprinodon tularosa, assembly GCF_016077235.1. Classification (NCBI taxonomy): domain Eukaryota; kingdom Metazoa; phylum Chordata; class Actinopteri; order Cyprinodontiformes; family Cyprinodontidae; genus Cyprinodon; species Cyprinodon tularosa. Next base: position 144,945 of record NW_024038395.1, on the reverse strand, counting down.
AAACACAGATTTCCAGTAATAATGATGCAGGGCAGCTTGTAGGTGAAGCAGCTGCCCTTCAGTGCTTCAGGTGATGTCTAAATAAACGAGGTGAAACTAAAATATTTCCACATGGATGGAGAATATTGACAGACAAAACATTTTTTTAATCTTATATATATATATATATATATATATATATATATATATATATATATATATATATATATATATATATATATATATATATATATATATATATATTGTATTTTTACAATTTTGGTATAGTTACTGATCTAAGTGGATTGCTCTGTAGGGGAAAGGGGGACATTTTACATTTATATTATGTTTTATAGTCTCCATTCTCCAGTTAATGATTAATCACATACTAAATTAGTTGACGATTATTGAAATGATCAATTAATACGATTAATTTTTTCAGCCCTAGATAAAATAGATGAAATGGGCTATACAGAGTAACTACAGCCCAGATGTTCAACTTTTATAGTGAAGTTAATATTTTAATGAATGTATTATTTTGCTTGATACAGAGAGAGCATAGTAGGTAAAATATAAGAGTGGGGTTTAACTCTGCACTATTGTATATCTTCAAAAGAATATACTGTATTTACCTTCTCTATTAGTCATGCAAATGAAACCATTTACAAAGTGGAAAACAGTCCTAATTCCACATTCATCAGAGCCTGTGATACTTCAAACATTGATAAACAGCATCTAATGAGTGTAGTGCTTATAAAATTTTTATTAATGTAGCAAAATGATGCTTTTCTCTTTTAACAATGAATTCCTCTTATCAGTACGGATGCTCACATCGAGCATAAAAAAGGGCACGCATATTGCAGCACCAATGACACCAGACCAATAGTGTCCCTACCAAAGTTCAAATCAAACCTACGCCCTTGCCTGGAGGTAAAATGTTGCCTACCTTAAATAATGGCTACCTTAAATAAGGAAGGCAGTCATAGACGTATATTATGTTTATGGGAGAAGCAATGCAGCCAAGTGATGAAAGAAAGAGGAAAAGTCTAACATCAAGAGTGAAAAGGGGCAAGAATTTGGATGCCGAGAGGGTAAGACACAAGTAACGCTCGGAATGCAATATGAAAGGTGGTATTTACTGGTGGAGCTAAAGCTGCAGAATTATTCAGCTCTGGCCAACCAGTTGGTGGACATATCAGTGCACGGTCTTATTACTGATATTCTTAGGCTCTTTCTTATAGAGGCAGAAGAAATTAAACAGTATGTAATGTTTATTATAATGACCATCGTTCAAGTTTCCACCTTGGTAATATGTGATGATGAAAGATGGCACAGAACAATCCTCATGTCTGCTGATCATGCAAAACTTTTTTATAAGGTTCCTTGACAAGGCTTCTTCAACACAGAGAGTAAATAAGACAAAGGCAGATTTTTTCTGCAAATAAGTTAAACTTCTGTCCTGGAACACTTAAAATATATATATATATAAAAAATATATCAGAGCTATAAAGTAAAACTGAGGTGCAAAATTATTTTAAAAAGTCCATGATATATCATTTTGTGTTTGTCCTGATCTCTCCCTCAGTTTGACATTGGATTGACTCCTAATATTATGGAGAGCTTCCAGCAGGCTTTCATTTCATCTTTGTGTAGCTCTTAAGATAAATCTGCTAAAACTAGTATAACCAGGTCAGAAAGCTGGGCTTGAAAATCCATCATGATTAGTGATGCAATTTGCTACATTTTTCAGAAATTAGCCTCCTTTTCAAAAAAGCTTAATGTGGGAACAAAGTCAGTAACAATTATTTCAATTCCCATTTCAAAAAATGACATATTCAACCATTTTAGTACATCTGTAAATTGGATAAACAGTATTTTATATGAAAAGAATTTAAAATGAAATATGTTTTACTGTCAGAGCAAACAGAGCTTTTTACTAATGTCTAATAAAAAAAATAAATGCAAAAAGTAACGTTTGCATAAATACTCATATCTTTAAGGTGACTTAACTTGTTCAACAGTGCTTCAGCGTAATGAAGCACTGTCAGTACAGTTACGTTTAATGATATAACACCAAAAAACACATGCAAACTCTTATTACTACACTTTGTGGAACTGGGGTTACCTAATAGATTCTGATGTGGTTCAGATCATAAATATAAACCTGTCTGTGAGGTCCAGTCTAAGGTTCAGCAGTCAGCTTTGAGTACAGCATGAAGGTAAAGGAACACACCAAGCAACTTAGAGGACAGACTGTAAAAATTTTAAATCATATGCTGAAAAAAGGTGAGGATTGCGTCTGAGTTTAGTTAAATCTATCATTTGGAAACAGAAGTAAGAATCTGCCTGGAACTGGTTAACATCACAAACTACAAACCACTTTGAAAGACTTGAAAAGGTAAGATGCACAGATAGGAGGGACACACAAAAACTTTTGTTTGAATGCCCGAAAAAAATAGATTTTTTGTTATTTATCCTGTTTGTGTAACACCAAGTGAAGAAGGTGAAACACTCTCTCTCTACTGTGAAGCATGGCGGTATCAGCATCACAGCATGGGAATGCTTTTTAACATAAGGTGAAGAGTCTTCTTAAAGTAAATGGGAACATGAATGCAGAAAAAAATCTTTCCATATCTGGAGGATCTATAGACATGACAGTGACCTATATAGGGAGAGAGTTATTTTATGTTAAGACAAGAAGAATAAAGCAGAGGATAAGAAAAAGTTTTAGTAGTAGAGCTAGTCTAATTAAAGCTGTGCTGCTCTAAGAGCAACCTGACCTATAATATGAGGAAAATGGGTGAAAATCCAGCATTGAACTGTTTTTTTCTCATTATGGTAAAATAAGATATTTTTTATGGTATATTAGCAGTGATTTCATTAAAAAATTTAGCTTTTAGCTTGTGAGGAAATTCTGAGGTTTATCTAATAATGTGTCCATGAGAAGAATAGAATTAGTAGAGGTGCAAAAGCATAGAAAACATCTCTTCCTCAACAACTTCTTACTGAAAAACATGATCTTTTAAAAAAGCGTCCACATACAGTAACAATAAATGCTCACGTGTCATAATGTTGTGTGAAACAGGCAGCAACCTCAGAGAAAATAAATAATTGAAATAGTTTATTTAACCAGAAGGAAAGGCGTTCAGGGAGGATCTGGCAACCGCATCGGCTTACAGCTGCAGGGATGAGAGAGGAGAAACAAGCAGGGTGGAATTTAGTGAAATAAGTTAAAGTGGGTTTACAGTAAGTGGTTGAAGAAAATTTCCAAGACAGCATGAGCACTTCCAGAATCTGAGGTTGCAAGATAGTGCTTGCTTGTTCTCTCTCTTTACTGGGGCTGGGACCGACAGCAAACGGATCCAGGAAAAAGAACAGGCAGGTGCCTCTCCCAACTTTGGTGCACTTTACCCTTCAGTCTTTTGCAGTTAGCCCGATGCTACGTTCACACCAGATGCGATTTCAGCAGCAAAAAAAGCCTGCTGCTTCATTTTTTATGCTCGTCCACATTCAGGTCAGACGTGCCTCAAGAGCATCTTTGAGGCTCATGAAACACGTCCAGTAAAGTGTGTAAAGATACGTCCGATGCTTCTGCAGCCCCTCTGTTCAATGGCAGAGAGTTGCTTTGCTATATTTGCTGTGATCAGTAGGTAAAATGTAGTTTTAATATATTTTTATGCAAGAAGATCCACCTCAAAACATCGCAGTCAGTTCATCAAGGTTACTTATCCCAGCTTAAAATATTATATCGCTGTTAGAGGCATGCAGACCCCCCCACAGAGCTCGGTCACTGTAAATCCCCAGCAGCAGCCGCCTCTTGCGGGTTTTCCTCTACCATTCCTGCCAGCTGGAAGTAGATGTTTTTTCAGGTAAGTGGTACAAACTACAAGCACCAGAATAACAAAAGTAAACATATTTTGCCAGCAGGTTTCGTCATTTTATGTTAATTTAGACATTAATAAACTGTTTCAGAGGAGTGATCAGAGCGATCTTCATCAGCAGCGCTGTGTCTCACTCCCTGCCAGCTCCCAGATAATTTCTCTGATTGGTTGATGTGGTGCTTCAAGCAGCAAAAGTTCAATTTCAAACTCAGGCATCTGCTGCTTGCATAAAGTGTGACAAGCCTCAGAAGCTCATGAGGCGCTGCTTAAGCTGCTCAGATGCATCAAGATGTGCTGCTACTGCTGCACTAGACTCACTGCAGGACCTTTTGATGCGCCTTGATACACATAAACCATAGATTTTGCATGTAATCCAGGTAATTCTGCTGCTCAAAGCAAGTGTGGTGTGAACATAGCATTAGAGTTAGATCCGGCCAACCACCGCCTCTACCAATCTGGCGCTCTGCCTCTCCCTCCTTATAAAATGACTTGATTAAGACCAAATCTGATAAGCATTTTCGTCCAAAAAAAACTAAAACCGCAGCTTGAAAGGCTGCCAAAAACAACACTGGTAGAAAGGAAGGAGAGAGAGTGCCTCCCAAAAAAAAAACATCCTGCTCACAGCATCTGTCAGCATTACATTTGTTATGCATTAGCACAAATTTAAGGGGTGACCTCTGTAAAATGAAGTAGAACCAAACAATGCAACTCTGTCATTAATGTTTACTTCAGCTTCTGTTTACAAAGCAACATTTTACTGTGATGTTATTTTATTATGAACATGTGTTTTCATGCTGGTTGCATATTAAAAGGAACATTGGCCAGATTCCTGTGTCTGTTTGTTATTATGTCAGATCAGTTAAGTCTGATTGAAGCCACAGTGGATGCTTTCAGCAGGACCAGAATCACGTCTGCTTTTCCTGGCCCGTCTCTTTGTAAACAGCCTGTTCATTTAACTCAATCTGCCACTGACTTCTATATGCCAGGTAATGGCCTGATATGAAAGTAACTTAGCAACAATAGATTTTGTCATCTCTTCTGAGAGAGATTTATAGAAAACTGTGTTTGAACATTAGGATAGCAGTAATAAAAAAGGAAGATTTGAGTGAACATTACTTCTTAAACAGACAGTAAGAAGAAAGATTTTGTAATCTTAGATCATAACAAAATAAGTTTGTAAATATTTTGGATAATCTAAATAAATTAAGCCTCACAGTCCATCTGGGACATTTTAAAACAAAAGGACAACTGAGGACACATGCATCAGTTTTTAAGTGAAACGATTGTCTTTCATCCCTTGACCATTCCACATTGTTTAGATATTAAGGTTCTGGCAATGGGACAATTTTCAATTTCTTCCTGTGATAGAGTGCTCTATCATCCTGTAAAGGCCATTGATCATCTACAGATTGTTTTCTGGATTGCTGGAAGACCTTTTGGAAAATATTTAAATGCCAAATTCCATTCTCGGCAGAGTTTGTGGGGGGAAAAAAAGAGAGAGCCAAAGGCTTTGGTTGAGGATTACAACTTAAAACAGAATTCGAATCAATCCATAAAAAGCCAAAAGCACGAAAGCCCACAAAATAACCACAAAATAGCAAACCAGAAATTATGAGTACAACGTGAAAGAAACCCTGTAAGACCTGAAATTACCTGAGCTAAAAAGTAGAATCTGGGTTGAACAAGAAATAAACATGTTCTCCTCTCAAGTTTGCACATCATGTCTTCCAATTAACCTTCCTTTATTGCATCTTGGATCAGATACAACTATATGAATGGATTCAAAAGATAGCTATAGTAAAGTTTTTAGACAAAAATTGAGTAACATTTGATAATTCCTCATTGAAAACAGACTGGTAAAAGTGTATCTGACTCTGCCAGCATCACTCTGATCAAAGCAGCTCTAGCCGACACATGATCTATTTGTTTCTGTGTCTTAGTGCTTGTCTATGAACAATGTATGAAACAGATGCTGGACATCAGACCTGGCAATGAGTAAAAACAGCCATGTTCACTTTTTCAACTATTCACACCACTAAAAAGGGTCTTATGCGTCACATCTCAACCATAGAGCATGGTTGCTTTTCCTGGTGAGTCATGTTTTTCTTTTACATTGCAATACCAGCTGTGTTTGCTGTTTACCAGGGAAAGAAAGTGCACAAATGGAGGAAGGCCAACCAGCAGGCAGTGATCTTAGAAATTACAAGCCACCTTTAAGATTGTTGCGTAGCTGTTCAAACACATTCAAAGGCGGCTGAAAAGGATGCTGTGCCCAGCTACAACACAAAGCCTTTTTTAGGAATAATGTAAAAAGTATAATAAGCCATTCAGGGGATGAATAGCCCTGTCAATTCCTAAAATCAGCAGTATTTTTAAACACCTCTGGGTAGCACTCACAAAGTGTGTGCTTATAAATAGTTGGTCACTTTATATTGTGTGGTTTCCCCATGAGATTCTGTGGCATTTAAAAGTGTTTTATGTGATAACCCTGCATAGCTTTTGTATTGAGAGTACTACAGTGTGTGGAATTAGACACAAAAGGTCTTTGACAGTAAATAATAAAGTCCTTATATCTTTAGCACCATGGGTCTACTTTTTAAAGACAACTTTAAAATGAAGGAATTTTTATAAACTTAACTTTCAGACAGAATACAATATGCTCGAGAAAGGAAAAAAAAATCTCTACAGCTGGGACCTTAGTGGAGTCCCAAAAGGGTCCATACTTGGACCACTGTTATTTAGCATTTATGTTAAAGGTAGAGTGGAGGTTTTTCACACATTTTTTAGAAAACCTGCCCTCTCCACTTTAAAAAAAAAAAATGCACATGTACAACCCTGTACACATTCCCGAGAGGGAACAACTATTAAACGTGTGCAGGAGCATGCACAAGCCCGTTTCTCCTTGTGCATGCTCTCTTTAGAAGTTGCTGTTTGCATTGCTCATACAAGCTGACTTTCCAAAGGGAGATTTGCAATTTTCCACTATGTCAGACTCACCACTGCTACAGTAAGTGAAAATGGGGACGATCACGTAGGATGGCCTTATGTAAAGATATCACCAGGATGGTTGAGAATTAGGAGGACTACTTATTTGGAAGATCCACCTGTAAAAAAGAACATCCTCCACTATACCTTTAAGGGACTACCATCATTCAGTGACAAAATACAACATCCAACTTTACTAAAAAGATACTTTGATCTATGTACATGGAAGAAAGAGTCAAGTTGCACTTAAACACAATGATGCCCTGGTACAAATAGCCACCCTGCTCTGCCTTCACCAAAAAACCTTAAACTAGTTGGCACTTATTTTCATAAAAGAAAAGAAAATATGCTGACCAATAGGAATTCTCTCTTGAAAAACATGCAAAAGTTGTTAAAATGTCCTTAAGCTTCCTTTAGTTTTCATTACAGCTCATATTTGCTGTAGCATCGTTCACTAAGCTTTTGCGATGTCACAATATTTATTTTCATCCAGTGTTGGATTAATTTTACACTAAAATGATGGATAATGGGAAAGTCTGACCACTGGAAAAAGCCTTCTGAAATATAATCTATAGGGTTACGGTGGTCAATCCATATTGTTCATAGGTGAAAATTATGCTCTTTAATCCACTCATAATTTTAGCCCAATGAATCCTGGCTTTGTTACAATGTCTTAAGAAAGTGTTTAGTCCCCTTGACCTTTTCAACCTTTTGCCACTTTTTAGGTGATATAAAAGTGTAATATTTTGTAAAGAGTCAACAACAACATGTGGAATAAAATCATGAAGTGAACAAAATTTACTGGATATTTTAAAGTTTTTTTTAACCAAAAAATGAAAAAGCTGGTGTGCAAAATTATTCATCCCCCTTGAGTTAATACTTTGTAGTGTCACGTTTTGCTGCAATTACAACGGCAAGTTGCTTGGGGTCTCTATCAGTTTAGAGGCTGGAGAGTGTTTTTGAACAGCAGTTTTCAGTTCTTTCCACAGATTCTCGGTTCGATTCAGGTCTGGACTTAAATCAGGCTGTTCTAACACTTGGTTATGTTTATTTGTAAATCATTCTATTGTTGCTTGATGCTTTAGATCATTGCCTTTTTGGGAGATAAATCTCCATTCCCGTCTCAGGTCTTCTGCAGACTCCAATAGGTTTTCTTCCAGAATGCTCCTGTATTTGGCTCCATCCATCCTGCCATCAATTGTAACCATCTTCCCTGTCCCTGTTGAAGAAAACCAGTCCCAATGGGTTTCTTCCATAAAAGCCAGATCTGTGCAGTATACGACCGATTGTTGTCCTATGGACAGAGTCTCCTACCTCTGCAATTCATCCAGAGTGATCATGGGCCTCATAACCTTTTATTTCCATTTTAATATTATTGCTTGCACAGTGTTTCTTGGGATGTTTAAAGCTTGGGAAATGTTTTTGTATCTAAATCCGGCTTTAAACTTCTCCACAGCAGTATCTCTGACCTGCAAGGTGTGTTCCTCATGATGCTCTCTGAACTTAAATCAGACCTCTGAGAAAAATCACATGCAGGTGCATTTATATTGAGACTAGATTACACACAGGCAGAGGTTTCAAAGGAAGGAGTAGGAGTCATAATATCAACGTAAGCTTTTTACTCAAGTAAAAGTGTAAAAGTAACATTTTTAAAAGTATAAAAGTAAGTGCAATGCTGTAAAAATGTAAAGCATTGCACTACCCTATTAAAGTTTTTTTTTCTCCAATTCTGGATGATAGACTTCTAATAATAAATGTTCTTAGTTTTATAACAAATGCCAACAGTGTCAAAATAAATTTTGCATCATCTTGAAAAGCTGTTTCTTTTGGTATGGGGTGAAAAACAAGTTGGTGGAGTAATGAATCCAACCACAAAGAAATGTGCTGTCTTTTTTTTTTTTTTTTTTTTATACCAACAGGCCATAGCAAAAATGAGGTTATTTAAACTAACCTAACAAGTCTATTTTGAAAAGTAAGGAGTAGAAAGTAGAAGTATAAACTGTAAAGCCTAGAGATGACGTGTGTTGTGAATTGGCGTGATATAAATGAATTGAAAGTTGTCTAAAACATTATTACTCTGCAAACAGGTGGATTCTATTTATCCTCATCTGTCATTTAGGTAAACATCGGATCATTCTGGGATCCTCAATAAACTTCTGGAGAGAGTTTGCTGCACTGAAAATAAGGTGGTCGATAAATTTTGCAAGCCCCAATTTTCTGGGGTTTTTTATTAGTTAAAAAAGTTTGAAATATCCAAGAAGTTCCATTACACTTCATGATTGTTTCCCTCTTGTTGATTCTTCACAAAGAAAACAAAATGGATATCTTCATATTTGAAGCCTGAAATGTGGTAAAAGGTCAAAAGGCAACGCATCGTAGAATATGCTTAGGATCCTTAATAAATCACATTTACACACAGTTGCCAGCACATGACTCCAACTTGTTTTTGGCCCTCAACATGCCTATAATAACTCTAACTGGCCAATGCAAACACCACAGGAGAGTCATTGTGAATTCAAATTAGCCACCAATGTTTTTAATGGTGAAGAGATTAAAAAGGGCAAAAGTTGATGTGTTGATGAATGAGGTGGAGAGTGAAATAAATATGTTTTGTAGCCACAGCAGACGCAGGACAAACAAAAATTAGCATTGTGGATGGCAACACAAGTCTACTGTGCAGTAGGGAATGATCATATTAGAATTGTGCTGTATTACAGTATTACACTGACTAATATATCAATTCAGTTCAATTCAGTTTATTTATATAGCGACAATTCACAACACATGTCATCTCAAGGCACTTTACAGTTCACCAGATCATACAGTCAAATTAATTCAAAATTTTCTATCCAAGGAAAACCAGTTGATTGCATCGACTCATTGACTCGAATGCAATCACTCACACTAAGCATGCTTGAAACGAAAGTGGAGAGGAAAAATTCCCTTTTAACATGAAGAAACCTCCATCAGAACCAGGCTCAGTGTGAGCGGCCATCTGCTGAGGCCGACTGGGGTTCAAGGAGACAGAAGCAGAGATTTAAAAAAAAAAGCAACTGTAAAAGGCGGCCCTGTCCAGGAAACACACAGCCAGGCAGATGAGCTCCGGGCAAACTCCCGTGTCTATCAGAGTCTTGGTTTGTTAGTTCCTGTTTTTCTTGGTTTTCCATTTGTTGTCCTCTGCTGCCCTCTTGTGTCCTCTTTCCCTTGCTCTGTTTTTTGTTCTGCCCTCACCTGTTTTCAATTCCCTCGTTAGCCCTCTCTTTGTCCCTGTCCCCTTTAAAAGCCCTCCCTCTTCAGTTCCAGTTTGCTGGATCCTCGTCTAACGTCTGTCTGCTTACCTCATCTCTCCCTGGCTCCTAGAGTTTTGGTTTACCTCTGATGTCTCCTTGGTTCTGGTGCGTTTGTTATTTTCTGTTGGATTTTGATTCCTGCCTCAGTTCCTGAGCACCTTAATAAACCCACTTAAATTCACATCTGCCTACTTGCCTCTGCATTTGGGTCCTCCAAACCAACACCGTTTCTTGAGTGTCAGAGGATGAAGAGAGCACATCCAGCCAGCCAGAGCCAGAGAAACAGGACAACACTGAAAAACAGGCCGATCTCCAGCATCTATAAACAAAGGTGTTGATGGCAGCAGCACAGCTGATATTTCTCTCCAGGATGGTGTCACAGCAAAACAGGAACAAATGACAGAAAGCTACTATGAGACAGAAAGCAGAGAGAGCATAATCTTAGAGATTGAATTAACAGATTTTGCAGAGTGGGAGAATAGAGACAGAATGAAGCACAATGATGAAAAAGGGGTCCCTATGTCCTCCAGAAGTCTAAACCTATAGCAGCATAACTATAGAGCTAGCTCAGGATAACCTGAGCCACTCTAACTATAAGCTTCATCAAAAAGGAAAGTTTTAAGCCTAGCCTTAAAAGTAGACAGGGTGTCTGCCTCACGGACTAAAACTGGTAGTTGGTTTAACAGGGGAGGAGCCTGATAACTAAAAGATCTGCCTCCCATTCTATTTTTAGAAATTCTAGGAACCACTAGTAAACCTGCAGATTGAGAGCGAAGTGCTCTGTTAGGAACATAATCAACCTCATGGATCAACTCACAGAAGTATTTTGTTTCTAAAATGGCTCCAGGTAGAGAGCTTATGAATTCTTAATTTTTTGTTTTTACATAATCATTGTGTTCGACATTTTCAAAAACACATGTTGTAGTTTTTTTCCATTGTCAGAGAAAAAGCAAGTCTTTGATTAAGAAGTTGTAAAATAAGGAAAGGTATAAAACAAGGATTAACACTTCCCATCCAAAAAAAGAGAGCGGTTCATTTTGCATGCCAATGATCAGACTGTTCTCAAAGAGGCTAACATTTTTCCACGACAAGAATGAGACTTTCAACACATTTGTTAAAAAAATTAAAAAAATGAAACCACTGTTTGCATCAGCTGGAGTTGAATAACTTCCCCCCCACTGCAATTCCCCACACAGTAATTCTGCAAATGGAGGCTCACACTGTACCTGATTGCTTAATTTAATTGAAGTGGGGATGTTTTGTGGGTGAGGGGCGGGCTAGTGGAGCAAAGAGAAGACCATGGAACATTGCAGACATACCAGTAATTAAGTTTTAGGAAAGTTTCTAATAGAGTTTTATTTTGTAAAACAATATCTTAAACTTTGAACATATTATTGTGGTCAGTTCATTATCCAGACGTGACAGAGAGAGGCAACAACTGCAACTCTACCAGGAGATGGCTATCCACCTTAACCCTTTGAGTGCCTGGTCAACCAAATGATTTACTATTTTCTCAGCGGAATGCAGGCTGGGGGTTGAAAACCCAGTTAAAGGGCTACAGGAGCAATAAGCAAATCTTATTTATTTTAGATATAAACAACTCAGAATTATTTTTGTGAAGTTCTAAAGATATGTTTTCAGATGAGAAGACTTCACACTGCATGTCCTCTGTGTTTTTCTCAGGTCTCTTTTTCACATAGCAGGGACAGCCCTGAGACCATATGCATGCTTGATCATACACGTGCATGTAAACAGCTACTGATTAGCATAGGAGCAAAAGGGTAGAGAGTGCATTAAGCACACCAAAACATTCACCTGTAGACACTGAGGACTAATTTGCAAAGGAAAGGTCAACAGTCTTTGAAAGTTGTCAGAAGAAAACGGACAAAACAAGGATTAATCTACACTTCAAGAACAGAAGCAGCTCTATTTTTACAACAGTTTTTTCTCTTCCTGGACTGTTGAGTAACTAACTTGGCTTAAGCCAGATTGTTATGTTTAGTTCAATTTGAATTCTACACAATATCCATCTGGAAAGCATTCTTTAGAAGTGTTTGCAAAAGGTAGACGCATCCAGTAAAATCATTTAAGCTGATTGGGTATATCAATCCTCATTTTTCAAAAAAGAAATGAAGGGTAAAGCTAAAAAGTGGTGCAGCTATCTTTGACTGACACATTGATGTCACATATATCACTGCCCTTACATTGGTCCAAATCAATTCAGGATCGAGGCAAATACCCCTGTTGATTTCTGGCGAGATGTTTTCCGGAGTTTGTGAATTCACAAATCTTAAGTAAGTAACAGCATGAAGGTAAATGTTTGTGTTTGTTTGTATTAAAATTAGATTAGATTTGTGTTGCTGTCATTTGCAATACTATAACTTCAATTCAATTCAATTCAGTTTATTTATATAGCGCCAAATTCACAACACATGTCATCTCAAGGCACTTTACAGTTCAACCAGATCATACAGTCAAACTGATACACATCCAGCCAGTCACGGTCGGAGAAACAGGACCACACTGGAAAACAGGCCGATCTCCAACATCTATAAACAAGGGTGTTGATGGCAGCAGCACAGCTGATGTTTCTTTCCAGGATGACGTCACAGCCAAACAGGAACAGACGAGGCAAAGCTACTCTGAGGAAAAGCAGAGAGAACAGAAGCTTAGAGATTGAACTAACAGATTCTGCAGTTAGGAGAACAGAGAGAGAATGAAACAGAATGATGAAATGGGGGTCCCTATGTCCTCCAAAAGTCTAAGCCTATAGCAGCATAACTATAGAGATAGCTCAGGATAACCTGAGCCACCCTAACTATAAGCTTTATCAAAAATGAAAGTTTTAAGCCTAGCCTTAAAAGTAGACAGGGTGTCTGCCTCACGGACTAAAACTGGTAGTTGGTTCCACAGGAGAGGAGCCTGATAACTAAAAGATCTGCCTCCCATTCTACTTTTAGAAATTCTAGGAACCACTAGTAAACCTGCAGATTGAGAGCGAAGTGCTCTGTTAGGAACATAAGGAACAATCAGATCTCTGATATAAGATGGAGCTTGGCCATTTAAGGCTTTATATGTGAGAAGGAGGATTTTAAATTCTATTCTTGATTTAACAGGAAGCCAATGAAGAGAAGCCAGGATAGGCGAGATATGATCTCTCTTTTTAATTTTCATTAGAACTCTGGCTGCAGCATTTTGGATCAGCTGAAGGCTTTTAACTACAGTTTGTGGACTTCCTGATAGTAAAGAATTACAATAGTCCAGCCTTGAAGTAACAAATGCATGGGCTAGTTTCTCAGCATCACCCCTGGACAGGAGATTTCTCATTTTTGCAATGTTCCTCAGATGAAAGAAGGAAATTCTAGAAACCTCTTTGATATGGGATTTAAATGACAGGTCCTGATCAAAAATAACACCAAGATTTTTTACTTTATTATCTGAAATCAGTTTAATCCCATCCAAATGAAGTGACTGGCTAATCAGCTTCTTTTTCAGAGACTCTGGTCCAAAGACTATAACTTCTGTTTTATCTGCATTCAGAAGCAGAAAGTTAAGAGTCATCCAGGTTTTTATGTCTTCAAGACATGCCTGTAATCTATGTAATGGGTTAGCTTCATCTGGATTTATAGCCAGATATAGCTGGGTATCATCAGCATAACAGTGGAAATTAATCCCATGCTGTCTAATAACTCTACCAAACAGCTGTGTTGAAGTTATACTGTAGTATTGTTAGGTGAGAAAAGTAGCCGAGCCTAACCACAGGTAACATTGTGTAATACAGCTGAGCAGGCTTGTGATCCACCTATCGTAATACTCGGAAAGAGAACTGTGGTAGCCACAGTAGAGGCAGGACAAATAAAAATAAGTATTATGAAGTCTAATGTGCAGTAGAGAATACTCTTTTTGAAAATAATCTAAAACTGTAACAGATAACTAGTGCTTAGATTTTCAGATTTTGTATTGAAGTCAGTAGCATGACCCACTAGTTGCCTCTGCTGTGTGTATTAATGGTGAGTCTTTAAATTAAGTGTTTTCTCTTTTATTGTAAATCCAAATTATGAGACAAGGAAAACAATAGATGGGCTGCTCAGTGGCACAGTGGGTAGCACTGCTGCCTTGCAGCATGAAGGTTCTGGTTTTTCTCCGGGTACTCCAGCTTCCTCCAGTCCAAAAACATGACTGTTAGGTTGATTGGCTTCTCTAGATTCTCCTTAGGTGTGAGTGTGTGCATGAATGGTTGTTTGTTCTGTGTGTCTCTGTGTTGCCCTGCAATGGACTGTCGACCTGTCCAGAGTGTACCCTGCCTCTCGCCCGTTGACTGCTGGAGATAGGCACCAGCACCCCTCGTGACCCCAATTGGGACAAGTGTGTCAGATAATGGATGGATGGACGGATGGAAAACAATAGACCTCACATTGTATATCAAACTAACTAAAACAGTATATGAGTGCAATAAAGGGAGCAGTGTGTCATATTATTTAATGTGTAGTCAGTCTGAAGATCATATATCTGAATATAGACAACAATCTTATTTTTGTTCTAAGCTGTATGCAAGGGAATTTTGTTCTGTGTGCACTTTGTTCATAAAAAATGACTCAACTCAACTCAACTTTATTTATAAAGCGCTTTCAGTCAGCCAAAGCTAAAATCAAAGCGCTGTACAGGTCATTTGAGCAGATTATAAAACACAATTATCACCACAACACAAGACAAACTCAAAGATTAAAAAAACACAGTAAGAGCAAAAAACAAAAAAAAGTCGAAGTCTCACTTAAAGGCCTGAGAGAAAAAGTGGGTCTTTAAAAGGGTTTTAAAAGAGCTGAGTGTAGGGGCCTGTCTGATACAAAGGGGCAGGGCATTCCACAGTTTGGGAGCTGCCACAGAGAATGCTCGGTCCCCTCTGAGCTTCCACTTTGCTCTAGGTGCTTTTAGAAGGAGCTGATCAGCTGATCTAAGGGACCTAGCGGGGCAGTAATTCTGTAGTAGCTCAGAGAGGTATGGTGGAGCTAGGCCATTTATTGACTTATAAGCAAATAAAAGAATTTTGAAATGAATTCTAAAATGGACAGGGAGCCAATGAAGTGAGGCCAGGATTGGTGTTATGTGTTCCCTCTTCTTTGTCCCAGTTAAAAGTCGTGCAGCAGCGTTCTGTACGCGCTGCAAGCGAGAGAGGGAAGACTGGCTGACTCCTGTATACAGAGCATTACAGTAGTCCAGCCGCAATGTAATAAAGGCGTGGACCACTGTTTCCAAGTCTCGGTGGGTTAAAAAGGGTTTGATCTTTGCCAGCCGTCTTAGGTGAAAGAAGCTTGACTTAACCACTGCACTGATTTGCTCCTCCAGCTTAAAATCATCATCCATTTTAAAACCTAAGTTGGTGACTACTGGCTTTCTGTAATTTGTCAAGTGCCCCAAATCAACACCTGGCGGCTGACGGGAGGCACTTGGACACATAAAAAATGACAATAAAGTTTATCTAAGTCTAATATCAAACGAGGGATAGATCATAATATTATCATTAATTAGTATAACCAAATGACCTCTTATGTCATTTTATTGAATTTTATAGAAAGTAAACGCAATGTTGTTTAGGTCTGTATACAGTGCTTAGGCGTGCACCTAGTGATCAAAAATTGTTTATTGTTGAAATTGTTTATCGCTCAGTGATCTGGAGGGACAGTAAAGATCCTTAGCTCATATGTAGTCATATGTCAAGAGAAATAATCTGCAGCAATATCAGAACATTTTTCTTCTCAGAAGTGTTGCATAGAACCTGATCGTATCTACAAAGAAGATGGGGAAAAATATCCCTCCATGAATGGACAAAGGGAATAGAGATAAACCCATTAAAACATATATAAAATTTATTTTATTAAGCTGAAAGCTTGAATACAGTACATTCAAACACCACACCTTTCAGATTTATTTTTCTTGCAAAGATGTTTCAAAGTTATTTTAATTTAAAAAAAATATATAATTTTATTTAAAGTATTCTTAATACTATTTTAATTTCTATAATCATTATTCTAATAATAACTATAAACTATTTTGTATAAAACATTTTGCTCTGAAGTTCTATCTTAACTTAGTATTCACCCCAATGAAACGGACTCAAGGTTAAGTTTGTAATGTCACAAGTTGTTAGAACATGTGTAGATATGAAAGCTTTTGCAAAGTAGAGTAAAAAATCTATAGTTGCTAATGTCAGTGTGTCTGTTGTAATATAATGCAGATCTTTCTGTCAATAAACCCAGTTTTTTGAGTAAGTCTCTTCTAGAAAGCTTTGAGTTCACCTTTTTCTACTTCTCTGTCTCATATCTCTCACTGTGCTCCGTCTCTCTCCTGCCTTCTATATTTTCGTTTCCAACATCATTCGGGGTTGATTGCAAGATGGGAGCACTCGGGTTTTGTTTTCCAACGCTGTAGGTCTGTATGATTGGAGTTTCCTTTGCCGTATCCGATGTCTAACTCTGATTTATTCTGTAGTTATTTAAGCCCCCCTCTGAACCCTGGGAACAGACAGAATAACGCTCCGTCAGACTCGCCTATCCAAGTTGTAATGGAGTTTGGCCTCCAAACATCAATCTCTCTCCTTGTTCAGGAGCGCTGCAAATTAGTCCTGCAGTTGAAAAACAAATGATTTGACAAACCACTTAAAGGCATAGAGAGAAAACCTTGTTTACTAGCTTCAGAGTAAAAAAAAATCTGATATTTTTTTAGCCAGAGGAAACATCTTCACTATGAACCTGAAAAAAACACTTCTTGCAATTTCTACTTCTTTCAATGAGAGAAAATATTGGTATTTTTTTTTATACATATGAGAAATGGCAATTGTATAATAATTGTATCAAGTAGGCTTTACCACAGTTGGCTTACTTTGGCATCCCTGGGTCAACCCACTTACTGTTTTAGAATTTATACGCTATTATGTCAAAATATTTCCCACATAGTTTATTTTTTAAATGCCAAAGAGATATTTCCCAGTCTTTAGTCCCTAGTGATGACATGTGTCTTCTTCTGTTATAAACTGTGTCAACTGTTTTCCCACCTGAAATAGGTAACACTTTTTGCCTATGTACATACAATTCCAATGTATTAAATGCTACTAAATAAAATATTACTATATAAATATAGCAATACTAAATAGACATTTGTGAAGCAATCACTAAGAACTAAAGTTCGATTTTGTGAACATCATCATTATTTTAATGCAGACAGACAGACAGGCTTCCCGCTTGCTTACATTGTCCTTACTTTTTACCTTCTTATCTCTCAGCCAAAATTACAAAAAGTTGCTGGACTACTTTTTATACATTTTTATGTATTTTTGATCAAGAGAATGACAAATCCATGTCAGCACAAATACTTCATCACTGGAAGTATATTTGGATGTAATTGCTGGTTAAGGAAATGAACCTTACCAGTGTCTCAAAACACTCAACAGTGGTTTTAAATAGCAACTCAACTTAAAAACAACAACTAACCAACAGAATTGGGAATCAAGGTGCTACTTCTAATGACAATATCAAGACTGGTAGCTCCTGCTGGGAAACACTTGGAGCAAAGTTGACAAACAAACAATCCAACCCAGAACTGAAAAGATGGCTGAAGCCGGACATACACTGTACGATATTTTCAATCATTATACTCCGCTACAGCTCAAACTGTACAAAACGTCAGGGTTTCACATTCACAGCTCACGATGTAGGCACTTACATTGTATGGCCAGATGTTCTGATGAGATCTACAGTACCTGCTCCCACTGTAGTGTGATGTGCCCATTTCACACCACTGGAATTATAGATTTTAATGCAAAAATTAGAAGAAGAAAAAATTCAGACTGTATTTAAAAATTAGAGAAACAGGACTACAGCTGCAAAGGAGAGGAAGATGGTGAAGGAGAAGACTGCTGCTAGAGTTAATGCGTAGGTTTATATGCAGACCTCTGTGGCAGACTGTTTTGACATTTATTAAAAGCACTCTACTCTCTATTGTTCCATTTGTAGATCACTAAAATAAGATTCTTCTCAGTCAAAATTACCTTCCTAGTCATAACATTAATAGCAGATTTCCTAAATTAAACTTTTGCCAGGAGAAACTTAATTTAAGAGAGAAAAATAACAATATTGTACATGTAAGAATTAAGTTTTATATAACTAGAAATGTTTCCACATTTTAAGAGGCCGTTACGACATTCATTGGCTTGAATGAATATTTATGATATCTGAAATACATTTCTTCATAGTCAAAAAAAGTAGAAATGATGACCAATAACAATTGGAATGTGGAAATCTGAAATTCATTTCTAGACATCCAGCATGTTTATTTTAAATGTACCATTTTGCTTGAAAACGTCATTTTGTAAAAATGTATTTATGATATCAGAAATACATATTCAGTTAAACTAATACATATCAAAATGCCTGCCATAGCCTGTTGTAACCATGATAATGTTACAGGAAAAACTAGATTATAGCTTAAAATGGTACGTAGTGGATCAATCTATTCTATTGAGGTGCTATCACTTGTCCGCATTTGAAGAAGAAGAATAAAGACGTTTTACACACAGGTAGGACCTGTGATTCATCTCATGGGGCTCCTCCTCTGTCTTCCATTGCACAGTGCATAATAAGTGGGTGTTTGCAGTAGTTTTGGATGATATAATCCAAAATAATGGCCATTATTAGTGGTTACTAGTTCCATACCTAGACTTTGACAAACTATTGTCATGTTGTATACAAAATGAACAGCTTCCCAACAGTGAATGAACAGCTTAGCTGTGAAATGAACATTTCAATTTATATAGTGCAGCAGTGATCAAAATGTAAACAGTGTAGGGTAAAAGGAAACCAGTTTAACCAGTTTAAAGACACTGTGCAAAAGTCATTGATATGAAGGTTCAGAGCAGTGCAAAATAAATATGGTGCAAAATGCAGAAGAACACTAAGTTGAGTTCTATTGAAAGGGATTTGAAAATTGGCCATCAAGTGCAAATATGATGTTTACAGTGTGATGCAGTCTCTTAGTTTTTGACTTAGTTTAGAGTTTCGACAGTTCAACAGTCTTAAGGCAATGAGGAAGATTCTGGTCCTGCATTGAATGCTACAAAGCCTCTTTCCAGGAGCAGGGAGAACAGCCCACGGTGGGGGATGTGAGGGGTCGCTGATGATATTACGAGCTCAGGACATGCAGCGCTGGGATTAAATATCTTTTATGGAGGGAAGAGGAATCCCAACATTCCTCTCTGCAGTTCTCAACACTCTTCTCATGTTCTTCCAGTCTGAGGCAGGGCAGCCTCCACACCACAGAGTGAGACAGCTGGTCAGAACGCTCTCTATGGTGCTTCTGTAGAAGGTGGGGAGAATGGGTGGGGGCAGGTGGGCTCTCCTCATTCTCCGCAGGATGTAGAAGCACTTCTGTAATTTCTGACCAGTGAGGAAATAGAATGGGAATAGAATGGAATAGGCTCATGTTGTTATCACTGAATGAATCCTAATTCCAACCCTAAGATAATTCAAGTTTCATTCAATATACTCAGAATATCATTCAAAACATTAGTTTCATTCAATGTTCTTAGAAGATAATAAATGGCATACACACACACACACACACATATATATATATATATATATATATATATATATATATATATATATATATATATATATATATATATATATATGTATATATATATATATATATATATATATATATATATATATATATATATATATATATATATATATATATATAAATATTTATATAAGCTCTGCCACAGCTGAAGTTGGACCCTTTAAGATGACATTGCCCGCTGTTGATACATGACTGGTGCTTGTGGTCTTACAAGGAAAATGAGTGAAAGTATCTGTAGAATCAGTCCCACTGATTTATGACCCCGTTTGGACCACCAGTCCAGCTGTAAAACTAAATGACCCACAACGGAGAGCAAGGGCAGTGATAATAGCATGGAATCATTGGCTATACTGCATGATGCAGTAAGATCAATCAGTTGAGGCTACAAACAGAAAGTCATGTTCTCAACACTGTTCTACAGTCACTATATTTCCTACACAGTTCAGTGGCTTTTAATTGGTTGTTGAGATTTAGGGATAAGAAAGAATTCACACTTAAAGTTGACTGCTTGGTATGTTGGTTCTGTTTTCTAGTTGGTATCTCTGCTATAAAAAGAACCTTCAACCCATAGTCAATATTAAGTATTGACTATATGGCAGAAGACAGTCTGGAAAAATCTGACCTTTAGAGTTAATTATCACATTAAAGAAAGCAATTAGGATGGATGAAGATGTGCTTTTTTTCAATGTCACTAAAGTAGATTAAGTCATTACCACCAAAGGAAAAAGTTTCACCATTTATTAAACCACCATTTCTAATCAGGCATACCAACCCTCTTTGTCACATTCACTTTGGATTAGTAAGCATAACCAGGCAGAAATGTAACTCCCCCTCTACACCATACAAATACGAGTGATGTTCATAAAACTAAATGACAATTATGAAAAATAAATCAATCATTAAATAATTAAGGGGCATACCAAAGGGTTTTTCGCTCAGTTTTAACTCTCAATTTGCAGTCGGGAAAAGTTTTAATCAGGCTGCAATGGTACAGGGGAATCAGAAGAATGGGTTGTTACAAATATATATTAATGTTATAGGTGCTGGAAACTGGGGTCTGCAAATATGAGAGGGAAACTGACCCGACCTAATTAAACAAGCTAGTTTACATTTTTAAGTTGACTCAAGATGCAGCTGAGTGACTGATACTAAAGATAGGATTGAGGCAAGGCAAGGCAAATTTATTTGTATAGCACAATTCAGTGCAAAGACAATGCAAAGTGCTTTAAATTATTAAAATATAGGAAAATAAAATAGAATCAAAGCAAGTAGGAAAATAAATAAATAAAATAAAATAAAAAATGCAGAAACAAAAAAGAAGTAATTGAAGTCATACATTTGGGATATCACACGTGACCACCATACCCAGCCATTACATTAGTGGTTAACAACTACGCAGTATTAACTAAAGGCCTACTGTGAAATTCATCCTGACACCAAAGTCTTGTGTTTCTTATGAATGTAGTATTCTTCCCTGGGAGGTAGACAAATCATCTTTCTATTGTTTTCCAACAGTAGCACCAAAAAGATTGGCTTTTTTGCAAGCTTTATGAAGGGTCGACAAAAATAGCCAAACCTGGAGTCCAAGGGTATAGTGTATCTATGATTTTAGTAGACATTGACATTGTTTCATTAAGTCAAAAATTAGGAAATGAGAAAATATCATGAATTCAACACTGTTTTAGTGAAGAAGGAAGCGGAGACCAGCTTTTTAAAATCTAAATGAAAACAAAATGGATGAAGTGGGTAAGGATTGTGGTCCACAAAATTCCACAAAAAATATTTTGAGTATACATGTTTAATGAAAACTGAGTGAAAACAAAGAGACAACCCACTTCTATCACTTCGGGTCATGATCTTGGCACATATGTCGGTTCTCAATTACTCATTTCACACACCTGCTTAGCTCTGGCCAGTTGTCATTACCTGCTTATCTGATCCAACTGCATTAGTTTCTATTTAAACAGCCTTCAGTCCATTCAATAGTGCCAAATTATTTTCAAGCCATTGGTGAGAAGTGTTTGAGTAAACTTGTATTCTGATTACCTGATACTGACCTATTCTGCCTCTTGACCTCGGAGCCTGCCCATTCCAATCTGATCTGTTTGCCAGATCCAACTTCTGACATTTCAGGCAAACAGATTTCCTGCCTCTGCCTTTGTACTGTACCTTGCACTGTGACCCAACTCCATCCTGGGTTCTCCTTTAGCACCTCACTGGATCTCTGACCTCCTGGCTCTGACAACCAAGCAAGTCATTGACATCGGCTTTGGCTTCGCCCTCTGGATTATCCTGCCTACATGTGTCCAAACGTTGTATCACACCCGGATCTGTGGTCTGCAGTCTGGGGTTATTCGTACTGTCTTCTAAATATCTTTCTCTGATAGTCAGCTGTGCCTCTTTCATCTCCCACTGTTAGCCTAGAGCAGGGCTGTTAAACTGGTCCCAGAAAGGGCCGTGTGGCTGCAGGTTTTCATTCCAACCAAGCAAGAAACCAGACTCCAGTCATCTCATCAAGTGAGTCCAGTCTTAACATGATGACTTCATGAGATGAATGGAATCTGGTGTGCTATTGCTTGGTTGGAAAGAAAACCTGCAGCTACATCTCCCTTTCTGGAACCAGTTTGACACCCCTGGCCTAGGGGCTAACCTCAGTCAGACGTACTGTAGCTTCTCCATGCTCTGTCCCCCTGGTGGGCTTCTCCAAAGTGAAGCTGTCCTCCTGCTGGCCACCCGTAGCCTCTCTCCCACCTTATCCGATCCTTTACTGTGTTCCCTCGATCCTCTACCGTTAGCCTAGCCTGGGTCAGCTGTAGATGCTCCACCCTGGTGCTGCTTACACTGTTGTTAAGGCCTCAACACACCAGTTGCGTTCAACTTTTTGATTTCAGTTCAGTTCTGTTTACCTATAAAGTGCAAATTCACAACACGTCATCTCAAGGCACCTTACAGAGACAATTAAACCAGATCATACAGTCAGATTGGTTCAAAGTTCTTTATCTAAGGAAAATCAGCCGATTGCACCGACTCATTGACTTGAGGGCAATCCCTCTTTATAAAACAAAGGCATCTCCGGTCCAATTTGTTTCTATCTCTGATTCTTTTAATAATAAAGGGTAAAGCAAAAGATAAAGGATTTTACATTTAAATCTTTAAAATTGAGAGGTTTCCCCAGTTTTGTAAAACTGACTTATTTTAGTAGGGTGCTTAATCCTTTTACTTGCATGGAACATTTTATATTTCCTACATTGGTAGTTTAAAATTCACTCGAATGCCTATGCCAGTTTGATTCAATGTATTGATTTTTCATATTTTTATTTTGATAAATATATTAAATATACATATTTTTTTCCTGTATGCATATCAAACCTGGGCTCTTTTGTGTGAATTTGTATTTCTTCAAACCTTTTGACAAAAAAAGTTCCCATTGGTGATTTTAAATAATACATAACAATTCCATTTGTAGAATTTGTGCACTGGAGACTTCTACTAAAAGAACAACAGTTAAGCTGCTAATTGATCACTGAAACAGTGGACTATTAATCA
The DNA here is from genome assembly GCF_016077235.1 of Cyprinodon tularosa. NCBI lineage: Eukaryota > Metazoa > Chordata > Actinopteri > Cyprinodontiformes > Cyprinodontidae > Cyprinodon > Cyprinodon tularosa. The sequence continues at coordinate 121,631 of NW_024038395.1, read as the reverse complement.
GTATACCCCTGCAGTCATTACAATTTCAGTTTGTCCATTACTTTTCTTTACCCTGCAGTCACTGATGCATTATGGGTCAGTCATACACAGAATAATAAATATTACATGAGATTTATCCCTGAAGTGGCCTAGAAGTTTTCACCACTGATTGAATTTACCCAATCAGATGGATATATGATTATTTATTAAGTGTTTTATAGGCAGGTAAGCTAGATATACCCACACTTTCATAAATCATATTTTTCTGACTTCCATTAACCCTGCAGCTCTAGCTCACAATGTTCTGACTGATTTCTAAAAAAGAAAAACATTTTTATCTGTTATAGATTAAAATATGAAAAAAACACACAAATGTTCCTGGAAAAACAAGCTAATACGTACCGTGCAATAATTTATGGACAAAAACACCTTTACAAAAAGAACACAGAGACCCTTTTTGAGTAATATAATCTATTAGCTATAATTAGTAGATCTGGAAACAAGCCAGCAGGCATTAGAGTAGATGCTTTTACACTATAGACAGGTCACAGAAATGTCCAAAAGAAAACAAAGAAAATGTCGACATCAATTTCTGAGCCCTTTTTTCTTCTGACCCAAAATGTGCTGCAGCTAAATATAAAAAGACTGACATCAAAAACCATGGGAAATATTTTTATGGTTCTACATTTATACAATTGCAAATGATTTCTTTTTTCAACCCTACACTTTTTACTGTAACCCACCTTTTGCCCAATGACTGCCAGAGATAGGCACACCTTCTTGTCCCTTTCCTCAACCCTGCAAGGATTCACTGTAAAACCCAGCATTCAGTAGATCAGGGTTCGGCAACCCAAACTGTTCAAAGAGCCATATGGGGCCAAAAACAAAATTAAAAAAATCTGTGCGGAGCCGCAAAAATGTAAAAGTCTTATATAAGCCTCGTATGCGACACAGGCTCTAAGTGTATTAGGCCACTATAAAAAAAGGACAATGTGGGCTTTAATATATGATTCATGATTAAATGTTTAACCTGGAGCAAATGTCACATCATGCAACTAATCTGCTGTACAATATGTGATGCTTTAAGTTTAAATTCCATTACAATATTAATGTATTATTTGATGCACTCATGAAACTATAGAAACACAATAAAGAAATCAGATTTACATAATGGAGGATGTTAACATACCAGCATAGGAATGCTACCTGTATGATCTGTTGACAGTTTTCAATGCTTTCAACAAAACTAGCAGCAGTAGTGGAGTTTGGAGATGCAATCCTTTTCTTTTCCATCTTTGCGCTCCTGTAATTTATCCAGAAGTTCTCTAATCACATTTTTCTCTCACTTCCAACTTGGTGGTATTTAGCTGCATACTGAGCATGCCTTTCATGGAAAAGTATGCTATGTTAAAAAAAAAAAAAAAAAGAATACAAACAGACCAAAATAAATCCATCTTTTTCCATTTTCATACATTTTTGAAAAAGCTCCATGGAGCCACAAGGGAGGCATTAAAGAGCCGCTTAAGGCTCTGGAACAGTGGGTTGCTGACCTTTTCAGTATACTAAGATTTTCAGTCGACAGAACTCAGTTCTCACCAACTGGTTGTTTATTCTCATCTTCAATGAATACTGTGAACATCTGGACAAAAACATCCAGATAATTTATTATATTCAAGTCGATTCCAGGCAAAAAAAATATTAAGTATTTGAAAGTGATGGGATCTTGCTCAGATCAAATTTAGACCTCATCAGCAAACTATTTGGCAATAAATATAGCCAGTGCTGCAACACCAGTAGTGAAGTAACTGTAACTTCCAAAGGTCAATGATTCAAAACACTACGACTTGTTGCTGGATGTTTCTTCCTGTTAAAAGGGAGTTTTCCTCCCCACTGTCGCTATAAGCTCGATTGGTGTGAGGGAGTGCTGTCCAGTCAATGAGTCGATGCAATCGGCTTGTTTTCCCCTAGACAGAAAACTTTGAATCAATCTGACTGTTTTACTAGTTGAATGATCTGTAAATGAGATGACATATGTTGTGGACTGTTGCTATATTAATAAACATAATTTAATTGAGCTTAGTATGATCTGAAACTAATAAATAAAAAATATGTTAAATTAATTTGGGCTAAACAAGCTTGCACTGGACTGGCTCAATGGGCCACATATTTGTTAGTGAAAGTAACTCGAATGATTGGTTTCAAGAATTGTTTGGAGTAACCTGGACTTTAAAAAGAACAGACAGATTTTAGAAAAAGTGTATACATTTTGAATAAAGTTGACCTATTCCAAATAAAAATATATATTTTTAGTTGACAAAATATTTTTTTTTACAGTACTTCCTCAGAAAAAGAAAAGGTTGATTTAGCTGAGTCCTTTTTTTAGGTAGGTATGCCGCAAGTTTTGGTTTGCAATGAAGATGGGTATAAACATTTGACAAAAGGGTAAATAGCCTGTATTTATACAGCACTTTATGAAGTCTGATGACCTTAAAACACATTAAATTACGTTTACTGTGGTAAGTATTAAAGGAGAATTCCGGTTTTTAACACTTTTAGCCCATTTTCTGTAGTGTCCAGGATGAAATCGAATGATCGACACCAAAATTTTGACAATTGGTCCTGTCTCTGCTTTTTGGCTCATGCAGAATCACCCCCTGGCTGCTTCAGAATGGCTTCCATTGTGCATGTCCGATAATGTCCTTAAAACAACCTTAAAAGTTCTTTTTTTTAAATATGCTACTCACCAGGTCGTCAGCGCTGTTCAATGACGTTCCAAAAAAAGTTTCGTAAAGAAAAAACGTTCCTGTAGTGTTTTATTTAGCATTTTGTAAATCCCATTGAGTTCTGTTAGAATAGTCAATATCCCTCCGCCACCGGAAACGGAAATGGGGCCTGTTTACACAGTTGTAGTCTTTTCGCTTCACTCTGTGTACTCCGACGTCGAGGTGCTAACGTCTCTGTTAAACACTTTAAAAAACTCTGAAAATGGAATACGAAAGGTGGATTCTTGATTCTCGACGTCGGAGTACACAGAGTGAAGCGAAAAGACTACAACTGTGTAAACAGGCCCCATTTCTGTTTCCGGTGGCAGGGGAATATTGACTATTCCAACAGAACTCAATGGGATTTACAAAATGCTAAATAAAACACTACAGGAACGTTTTTTCTTTACGAAACTTTTTTTGGAACGTCATTGAACAGCGCTGACGACTCGGTGAGTAGCATATTTTAAAAAAAGAACGTTTAAGGTTGTTTTAAGGACATTATCGGACATGCACAATGGAAGCCATTCTGAAGCAGCCAGGGGGGGATTCTGCATGAGCCAAAAAGCAGAGACAGGACCAATTGTCAAAATTTTGGTGTCGATCATTCGATTTCATCCTGGACACTACAGAAAATGGGCTAAAAGTGTTAAAAACCGGAATTCTCCTTTAAGGGTGGTTGATCAATAGCCTGGGGAAGACAACATCTCTGATTTATCCCAACTGATACAGTAACTCATTTAGGAGGTAGAAGTATTAATAAGATGTAGTAGAGTGGGGATGGAAATTTTAGTTTTAATCAAGACTAACAATATGACATCAACATAGAGCAGAAGCTCTTTCCGACAGTTACACCATGTACAGAAGGATATCATGTTAGTTTCTGTGCTATGGGTTCAAAGGCTGAAATATACTCCTGGGCTTAGGGGTCACCACCAGTGTATATGTTTTATATGCTCACTACTATAAAGAAGGTCCCTAAGGGAAGCTCCATGAAAAGAATGAATCTACAAGCTATAAGAACTGGATTTAAGGCACTCAAGTGAAAAAAAACAGCTCTCTTCCTATACCATCAAAAAATACCAAAGCAAACACACCAAGGAGAAGTGAAATAGAAAAGGTTTGGAACTAAAACGTATTTTCCTCAAAGACCTGTCTCTACTTTCTTCAGACCGCATCAAATCTTTTATAGTACCTGGGGGTGGTCTGTATATAGAAGAGGCTGCGGTTACATTTAAATACAACCTTTAAAAGGAGAAACAAAGATGGATAGATATACTTAAAAGATTTGAAATCTAAGGTTATAATGCTATGCCTAAGAAAAAAAGAGAGAATGGTTCTTAGTGTGCAGGCTTAGTTACTTTAGAATCCATAAATCCAGTTGATTTAATTTATCATTGTCATTGAAATAAAAAAATGAAAAAATTGTGCAACTACTTAAAAAGATGCCTGAAAAAGAAGTTATTTTGGCATTCTACAAGAATGAGAAGCAGAACACTGAATCCCATCATGCACTAAACTGTTCAATTGAATGCAAATTTATTGAGAGCCAGAAAATGTAATTTCATGCATGAAATTTGACACGGCACATAATTTCAAGAAAATTAACCTCTTTTGCAGTTCAAATAGCATCTCTGAATGGACTGAATTTATATGGTGCCTTTCTAGTCATACTAGCATCTCAAAGCACTAGACCCATTCACTCACATGCACAGTTACACAGATTGGTAGACAACCTGGGGTTAAGTGCTTTCCCCAGGGGGCAAATGGGTTAGAAATGAACCCACTATTTTCAGAATGCAAGGCAGCTACTCTCCATACTGATCTATAGAGAACTTTCTCTACACTAGTGATGGGTCCAGTAACACTGATGCCTAAATCTGTTAACATCATGCATCTGCTAAAAAATAAGGTATAATCTTTTGCGGTTTATCATTAACAATATTAATAATTTTGTAGCAGCCGAAAAGGAATAGGAACGTTTCAGCCATTGTGTTTTTATTTTAATTTTCTCATTGTGTCATACTTTTCCTCTTCGTTATCACTCAACTTATCTGAATTAAAGTTAATTTCAAATTGACTCTTAGTTTATTTAATCTTTTTTTCTTTACTTATTGTTTTAAAAATAGGATTTAAAATCCTAGTCCACAAGCATTCTCATTCACATATTCCCCTAAATTTTCACATTATATATTTACATTATTTATTGGCTGCATCAAAAAAAAAAAAAAAAATCAAAGATATTTTCAATTTAAACAAAGATATGGAATAATACGATATAACCTACAATAACTTAAACTATATAATTGTACTAGGTTATCAAATCAATTCAGTTATTCAGTTTAGTCTGTCAAATAAGCTGCCTGTAGTGTCTTTAAATGTCCAGCAGGTGTCAGTATTCTGTGAAACAGTCTCAATCCAAGATCAATAGAGTTTGGCTTCAAGATCCCTCATTAACCCATCATTAATATACACCTCTGGGATGGGCACATTGAGAATGGAGAAACAAATAGGTCTGAAAAGTTACTAACTATAATGATGAAGTCATGTGTTTGAGTCTCCATGAAAAGAGAAATACCACCTTAATGATATTCCAGAAAAAGACAATTAAAAACAATCCGCTGGACTTTGTTTCCAAGTTTGAAGACATTTCGCTTCCCATCCAGGAAGCTTTTTCAGTTAAAAATTTCAGGAATAGCTTTGAGTTTGAGGCTTTGTACAGTAGCCCATCATCATGAAAAGGTCAAAATGATTAGATATCATGTGAGCTGTTGATGTGCAGCTTTAATGGATGGAGCTCAGTGATTTTTACTCTGCAGTGATAAGATCTGTTCATTCTGATCTGGTATTCCTCTGGAGAGAACTCTGACCAAGGAATGATTCCACTCCAATCTTCTCTCTGAGCAAACCATATTCCTGTGAGATGAAGCCGCTACATAAAGCAGTTTACTTTACTGTGTGGACTTGTTTTAATTCGCCAAAATAACCTCTTTTTTCCACCTCCATCTTGAATGCGGATGACGAGGAGCTGAACCGCTGGTACTCGCTGAGGAAGACCTGCAGGTTCAGGTACTGACTGGACTGATTAAGATGTTTGAATAGTTCAGATCATTTAGTAACGTCTGTCTTTGCTTCCTAAGGTCTGAGAAGGAGGAGCTGAGTGATCTGAAAAACTGTAAAGTCAAGGCACGGAAGGTGAGGAAGAAGAAGGAAGTCCTGAGCTCTGTGTATTCTGAGTGAGTACAACTTTAAGCAGCAGGACTCCATCTATACCGTGGTTAAAAGGTGAAGGTGTTCATCTGTTCCTGATCTGCAGGGAGGACAAAGAAACACCAGAGGCTAAGACCAAGCTGGGGAAGAAACAGTGAGACCGTCTGAAGAACGGCGATAAGCAAATCAGAGGAGCAGAAGAAGCAAGCCTAGATTCTGCAGAGGAGATGATTCAAGGTCTCAGTGAGGCTTTTGACAACACTGAGGAAGGAGAGAAGATCCTGGTACCCAAGAAGAAGAAGCTAGAAGAGCAAAGGAAGGATACATCAGAGCAGACAGAAGAGAAATGGAAGAACAGGACTGCATGGACCAAGAAGCCCAGGAGGTTAAATAGACTCCTCCGACCGGGAACCAAGAGCAGTACTCAAGTTGATGGGGAATGAGGGGTGAAGGCGTCTTAAAACAAATCTTAAAAATCATGCCCCTTCTTAAATGACCATCCCCCCATATCATGCCCTGTAACATTTTATTACTGAATGTGTGAATTTCTATTATACATTAACAGTAATGGCAATAATATTGCCCTTTCAACATTTGGCAGGCTGTGCACTTACAAGTAGCCTGAGCAGATTACGGTGGCCCAGAGGGCACACGCCATTTCATTTTCGACCTCTGTGGCACAACCAGCGGAGCAGGTAACAGTGTTCTAAACCTGAGTTAAAATATTTATAAATTAGTATATTGTCTGACGGCAGTGTCTAATTTCACTTGTGTCGCTTCTCCTGTTTACATGTTAAAGCCCTCAGGTTAATAGACTATATTAACCTGAGGGCAGATGAATAAATATTTATTTATAAAATATTTATTCATAAAATATTTATTTATAAAATAGAGATAAAAGCATTAAAACCAGTTTAACATTCCTAAGGATTCATAAAAACACTTAGTAAAAAGATCCTGACTGAATTTATCATAATTCGTGCATGAGAGGGAAATTATTAACCAAAAACTGACAAGAAAAATACAGCAAAAAGTTATTTATGACAATAAAACACAATTAAAAAGGACCAAGACAGAATGCATGTTCTTTGACAAATTCATTTTTAGGTTTTATAGGAGAGAGTTTGTCTCTGCAGTCATATAGGGAGTATACTATATTATTAGAGATAAAGAATTACTGCTCAACCCATTAATTGTATATATTATGTAGAAAACATTTTTATTTAATCTCGAACGATGTATAAATATGTGTGGAGCTTTATTTGCAAGGGCCTCATGAAAATCTGGTCTGTTTTTAGTGATTTATTTGGAAAATATAGATGTTTGAATTCATGTTCCTGTTGTTTATTGTGATCAGCAGAGATTGACTGTAAAATATTTTTTAGCACCTGTTCATTTTCATCCTCCCCTCTGTGCAAACTGGCCACCTCTACCAACATTTTCTGGAACTGCCACTGATGAACAACGACCACTAACTTGTTTGTATGGTTTGTTACAGAGTGAAGTTAGTTTGGTTTCGCAGTATTTTGGCTCCACTAACTTTTTTTATGCTTTTCCTGTCCTTTTATAGAGCTAATTTGTTCAGACGCTGCAAGATGACCAGTTTAATATGTTTACATGAGCTGTCAGGTTAGACCCCCCTCACAGAGAAACATAATGACCACCAATCTACCAAACCGCTGTACTATAGTGTGACAAAGTGGTTCAGTTTGCATTCACCCTTATTCTTATTTCTGATTCATAATGCTTAAATATAAACATTAATTTGCAACTTTGCTTCACTTACTATCCCGGGTTTGTTTGTGTAGCATTAGGTTGCAGTTTCCATCTATTTATGTTTAGGCTAAAGCTACTACTTCTGGATTATTGGTTGAAGTTGTGTATTTTGTTTCCAGGTATAATCATGGTATTTATTATACTTTATACTCAACATTGCTTGTATTTCCTGTTAAATTGGCTAGATGATGGCCTTGATTACCTTGCTGGGTTCTTCCATTTAGAGTGGTTTTCTTTGGAGTAAAGCTTTGTTTTTCTTTAAAGCAAATTTTTGAGTTATCTTCTATCACATTGTTTATTTTGCAGACTGTTTCATTATGTAGAAAGGTTTGTAAATTAGATTAATCATTTTATTCTTGTTTCTCTGTTTAGACTTTGTTTGTTTTCTACCTGTTTAATTGTGGCTTGGTCCACTCAACTGCAGGTGTGTTGCCAATTGGTTATACAGCCACTGAGATCTTGGAAGCTCAGGGAGATGGTTGTCAGAGTGAAAAGTGCTGAATAAAAATCCTCAGAGGAATCTGGAACCGGAGGCTGATCCTGTTTGTTTTGTTCACCTTGCTGATCCTTGACCAAACTACCTCACATATAGTAATATTAGAACTCTGCTCCTGTTGACTTCAGTTTGGCTTATTTATAAAGAACCAATTTAAAACCACTTATTTCAACATTTACTAAAAAAGACCAACAGATCCTGTTCACATGACTTGAATCACAGATTTATTATAGTAAAAAATAACAGGTGAATATAGAATAAAATAAAGGATCTCTTAGTAGAACCAGACCCAGTAGGCAGGATTTAATATAATTTAGTCTAGTGAAATAAAAACAGGCCATCTCAAGGCAATTTACACAAGAGCTTTAAAACAGAAAAATTTAACAGAATTCAAAACAAACACAGAATGAAATCAATCATAAACATCCAATACGATCCTTTTTACAATATGGTGAAGATAATTTAAGTCTATTTTGGCATTTAGAGAAATGTCTTAAATCCAAGGAAGCTCAGCCAACCGCATCCAGTCATTAATCTTGTAGCATCCTTCTGAGGAATGAAGTGCTGATAGTAGAGAGGAAAACTAGCTTGAAGCAGGAAGGATCCTCCAGCAGAACCCGGCTCCATGTCAGCGCCCATCTACTGCGGCAGAGCGGGTCTTTAACAGGACAGCAGACGTCCAAGAGGTGCCGGTCCAACGAGGAGATGACGGAAGAAATCTGCTGGAAGAGAAGAACAGGAGTTAGTGAGAGATCACACTAGTCTGTGACATTTAAACACAGAAACACTGAGAGAGGTGTCAATTTAACCAAGAGAAGAGGAAAACACACAGGGAGAAGCTAAAGCTAACAGCAGTGATAACTGTAGACAATGGATGCTTGGAGAAAATGCCTGAAAATGCTGCATTTGTTGGAGGCTACAGTCGGTTTCATCAGGGTCGTTTCTCTGCTTTAATAAGTTCTAAAAACCCTTCAGAGATCAACCAGGGGGAAATTCTCCCATATTGGATTAGAAGCTGCTTCTGAACTGTTTATCTGTGGTCTAATGGAAAAGTCAGAACTTCTGATTCTGGTTAAGTTTTGGTTATAGAGATATAAATTTAGGTAAACATCCATTCATGATGGAAAGATGAGGATTAAAGGTTAGACCACCTTGATGGGATGGTTTTGGCTTTTGAATCTATTTGTTCTGGATCTGTTTTTATTGTCATCACCAATACTGATGAACATCTGGAAGCAATAAAGGTTCTTTACCTTCTTTCTGGAGCAGACTGATGGTTTAGCTGCGAGGCCGTCGACGTTTTTCATTCCAGGACTCCAGAATGTTGGAGAGACGAGCAGAGGAGCCATGTTTCTCCTCCTTGGTGGTCTGTGTTCTCCATCCTCTGCTTCAGCTCCTTCATCAATGAAAGCAAAGCGTCCTCAGAGTCTGAAACTGTCTGCATGGGATTCCTCTCTAGTCTAACAACCAACATACCTTCAAACACGTGTGGATGGACTCTGTTCCACGGAGATCCAACTGCTAGAACGCTGCTTCCATATTGAACCCGCTTTCCCCGTAAAAAGAAGATAAATTAATCTACAGAATTTCCACCAAGTTTAAATCTGAAGCAGGATGTTGTTCAAATAGTCATCTTGGTCTCTCTGTGTTCTGCCTGGGAAGCTTGAGTTGTCTGTTTGTCGTGTTAATAAAGGCTTACTGCACGTGTTTTCCTCTGTGCCGTCCTCAGGTGGGGACTGGGAGGCTCCTCAGCATCCTGGATGTCCCGGTTCCTCACAGCAGTTCTGATTTTGGACGTCCACAGTTCCTGAAAATACATGAAAAACTAAGAGAGGCCTCCTGAAATGTTGACTTTATATTTAAATGATGGATCATTGTTGCTCCTTACTGAACATGCTCTCACTGTTTACTGCTCCTCTGGTTTGGTCGCCGTAGATCTCATCAGCATCTTCTGACGGCCCAAAGCTTGTAGCGGCTCGGTCCGACATGGGATTCAAAAAATACAGAAGAGATCCACTGCGGTCAGAACTGGCCTAGATCACATGGAGAGTATTTCTGCACAGGTTCTTTCCCTTAAACTAGGCCTGAAAACTAACTGAGGAACATCTAGAACTAGATCGACTCACAGCTGAAAGCGGGTTCTAACAGTCGGCGCCATTCACAATCCACATCCCTAAATCAGTCCTGTCCTCTGCTTCCAACTGCTCTGAAATCAATTAGTCCCTCCAAGCATCATCTTTACCTTCTCACCATCATCCCAGAGACCAGTGCAACTGGTGACCACTGCAATCTTTGCCACTGTTCTATTCTAGATCCAGTTGGTCTCCAGCAGCATTGTCCTGCTATAGATCAGGGCTTTCCAACTCCACTTCTCCAGAGCTGCTATGCTGCAACTTTTAGTCACATCTCTTCTCCATCAGACCTGAATCAAACGTCTGAATTTTCTCATCAGTGATTCAGCTGTAGAGTTGTTTGATCCTGGTGTTTTGGAGGAGAGATGCACCTGAAGGCTGCAGAAACACTGCTGTAGAGGACTGGAGTTAGAGAGCTCTGCTCTAAAGACCTTCTAATCAGTCTCCACCACAGCCTTGTCCCTCTGCCTCTAGACTTTATGTTTTCCTCATCTCCACTTTTAGACCTTTAGGATCTTAGTTAGACCTCCGGGGTTTAGTCCTCAGCAGCGAGGTCTCACTCCTTAAAGGTTTCGATGCATCCCCAGCAGCGATGTCCAGCTGTTGCCTTTTTTTGGTTTGGTTTGCCTCCAGGATTTTATTTTCTGTGTTTTTATTTAGTTTTTGTTGATTTGCCTCCATTCTGTGTTTCTTCTGTTCAAACCTCATTTTTAAATCAATCCTTAGATTGTTTGGTTTGGCTTCTGTTAGCTAGGAGATTGTCACGCTCTCTCATTAGACTTAGAGCATGTTAGATTATTTCTGCCTTAACCAGCTCTCGTGTTTCACACCGTAAATTTTTAACATTTAAAACTTTTTAAAAAATCTAGCAGCGGGGTAAAGAAAAGCCACGGCGCAAGACGCTACCTAAGGCATCCCTAGACCTGCCAGACTCCTTAGCATCTATAAAACAAAATCCAGCAGCGGGGTAAAGAAAAGCCACGGTGCAAGATGCTACCTAAGGCATCCCTAGACCTGCCAGACTCCTTAGCATCTATAAAACAAAATCCAGCAGCGGGGTAAAGAAAAGCCACGGTGCAAGATGCTACCTAAGGCATCCCTAGACCTGCCAGACTCCTTAGCATCTATAAAACAAAATCCAGCAGCGGGGTAAAGAAAAGCCACGGTGCAAGACGCTACCTAAGGCATCCCTAGACCTGCCAGACTCCTTAGCATCTATAAAACAAAATCTAGCAGCGGGGTAAAGAAAAGCCACGGCGCAAGACGCTACCTAAGGCATCCCTAGACCTGCCAGACTCCTTAGCATCTATAAAACAAAATCCAGCAGCGGGGTAAAGAAAAGCCACGGTGCAAGATGCTACCTAAGGCATCCCTAGACCTGCCAGACTCCTTAGCATCTATAAAACAAAATCCAGCAGCGGGGTAAAGAAAAGCCACGGTGCAAGATGCTACCTAAGGCATCCCTAGACCTGCCAGACTCCTTAGCATCTATAAAACAAAATCCAGCAGCGGGGTAAAGAAAAGCCACGGTGCAAGACGCTACCTAAGGCATCCCTAGACCTGCCAGACTCCTTAGCATCTATAAAACAAAATCTAGCAGCGGGGTAAAGAAAAGCCACGGCGCAAGACGCTACCTAAGGCATCCCTAGACCTGCCAGACTCCTTAGCATCTATAAAACAAAATCTAGCAGCGGGGTAAAGAAAAGCCACGGTGCAAGACGCTACCTAAGGCATCCCTAGACCTGCCAGATATAAACACAATCAATAAATTATATCTAGATATAGCTGTTTCCACCTCCAATCATCATCAAATCAAGAAAATACATCTAACTCCTCTGCAAGATGATCCAAAGAAAGATGGTAAAATGTTTGGTTCTTCTGCTTAAGCCTCAGCTTCTCTTCATTGTGAGAAGCTGTTGAAGGAGTTAAAGGAAGATTCTTGATGAAATTCCTCTTCTCACAGATCCCGACGAAAAATCTTGGCAAGGGGCCCCTCTTCATAATCTTCCTCTCTTCTCCTCCTCCTCCCGGATAAAATGCTGGGCCGTCCAATTCGGAAGTCCTCTTCTTCCTCCGGTGAAACCGTCTCGGTGAACCGAAGTTGTGGTGGAAGGGGGTCTTCTTCACTGTCTTCTTCCTCAGAGCTCACGGTATCATACCCAGAGAAGTCACTAGACACCTCAAGAGACTCACTAGAAGAAGACTCAACATCCTCATCCTCTATGTCTTTCTCCTCACTTACCACCACATCTACGACCTCTTCCTCATCATCATCCTCCTCATCTTCAGAATCGTCTAGCTCTTCCTCGACATTAACCACATCTATCTCTACCTCATCATCATCCTCCTCATCTTCAGAATCGTCTAGCTCTTCCTCGTCATTTACCACATCTATCTCTACCTCATCATCATCCTCCTCATCATCAGAATCGTCTAGCTCTTCCTCGTCATTTACCACATCTATCTCTACCTCATCATCATCCTCCTCATCTTCAGAATCTTCTATCTGTTCCTCGTCATTTACCACATCTATCTCTAACTCATCATCATCCTCTGCATCAACAGTAAAATCACCTGAGGACAGTCCTACATTCATATAATAAGGGAAATAAACCTGATTCGGCATGAACATCCAGAACCTGAGGGCAGGATCCGATGGAAGCGGGGCGTCTGGAGCAGTGAGGAAAAAAATCATTAGACCAGGAGCATTAATTAAGGAACATCAAATCACAAAACTCAATCCTTTATTTTAGTTTGCAGGATTTGCCTGTGTGAGTTAGTCAGGTTTAAGGAGATTTAATCAAAACAACATCAATCTGTGAGCTAAAACTAATTAAAAATACATCTAAACAATGCTAGAGGATTGTTAGTGTTAAAAGCAACATTTAAATCGTTCTAAAAGAACACATACATACAAAAACAAACACACAGTATTTATATGTACGTATATGGTCCTGGGCATCAGTTTGAGGACCTTTTTTCTGATTTCACCGTCACACTAAGGAGCGATTGTTGTAAAAGGAGGACATTTTGCTGGTCCTCACATGCTGTTTTGCTGACAGTTACATGTAGGTGGTGGGTGTGTTACTCTACTTACATTTTTTTGCCTTGTTTTTTAGCCTGCCAAGTTGAAAAAAATATGTCTGATTCGCGCCAATTCCCGGACAAAAATGACGCCATCTGGCGGAAAATCCTGAGGCTTTTTCAAAACACGCGAGAATGTGTGCAAAACAACAAGAATGGCGCCGGCAACACTTGTGGGTCCTTTTTTAAGCGAATGTCGGTGATTTAAAAGTAATTTTGAGTGATAAATAATTTTTTTTGCGATCATTGCACTTGCCTGGAGGGCAAATGTATTGAATTAGAGAAGAGAACTACACCACTAAAAAAAAAAAAAAGATCCCCAGTAATGATGAACTCCATGATATATGGGCAAGATGTGTTGAGAAAACCTAAACATATCAATTTCACCTTAAAATGTTTTTTTTAAGAGAGGAGGAAACCGGAGCACCCGGAGAAAAGCCTAAAATCGAGTTAAACCTAAAATAGATGTGGTTTCAAATATAAAAAAGGAAACCAGGGCACCTGGAGAAAACCACTTACCCACTGTGGCATTTTACCCCATCCCTAAGTAATCCGTAAAATATACTAATCTAACTAAATAAAAAATCTATGAGTGATTGTGTGTGTGATTGTGTTTTTGTGTGTAGTTTATAAAAGCCAAGGGTGAACCAGCAGCTCTTCCAGGGTGGGTCGATTCAGAGGGTCAAGCTCCAGACATTTATTCAAAAAATCTTTGGCTTTTTTTGAAAGCCTTTTGTTGTACTGTAGCTGCTTTAAATGTAATTTCTTGGTTTCAAATGACTTCTTGTGTGTCAAGTCAAACAGGACCACTCCTATCTGCCACACTGTTATGGGTCCAGATGTATAGTTAGCATGCATGAACCAGTCCATTGGGGCTTGATTAATTTCATCACAATAATCTAAATGTGGTCTTCCTTCACCAAAGCTGCTTAACCCAAAGTCTTTGAGGTAGATTTGCGGCTCTGAGTCCGTCTTAATTAGGATATTATCCAATTTAATGTCTCTGTGGAAGATGTTTTTGTTTTTTAGATGAATGGCTGCTTTCACCAGCTGTTTTAATATGACCTTTGCCTCCTTGTTCTTGAGGGGATGTTTGAGGTCTTTGAGGTAACCTGCGAGGTCATTACAAGGCATGGGTCTCTCCATCACCAAAATCAACTCCTTTCCCAGGTCATACCAGTCAAACAACGACACCACGAATGACTGCTCCACTGTTTCATCCATCAGTTTAAACATGATGGCTACCTCCAGTGGGAGCTCTCTACCGTTCTCATCTCTATGTTTCAATACCACATTTTGGATGTGTTTGATGGCCACAGGTGAGTTATCCTCTATGCGATAGCCTGCAAAGACAGATATAGAGCCTCTGTCTACCAGTTTATTCAGCTCAACATATTTTTCCTGAAATTTAGCTTTTTCGAGGTCCGCTTTTGAGGGCTCAGCTATCCTTTTCCTTTGGTTCTCATATTCATGTCCACCGTCTGTACTGGACTCTGAACTCTGTTGTCCCCTGGTGTTGTTGCCACTGTCTGTGTTGTAATCCAATGGGGAGGAAGATGAATCTGTAATTGGGTCCTCATCAAGGTGTTTGGTCTTCATCTTTTTCTTGGCCGGCAGTGCTGGATCTTCACTTGCTATTCCTAGCTCTTCACTTTCCCTCCTCCTTTTCTGACTCTGGCAGCTTGTTGAGGGTTCCGCTATCTCAGAAACCCTGCTTGTTTTACTTTGGTTCTCACATTCAGATCTTTCCTTTGGTTGACAGACTGTACCGGACTCTGAAATCTGTTGTCTCGTGGTGCTGTAGCTGTCTGTGCTGTACTCCAATGCGGAGGAAGATGAATCTGTAATTGGGTTCTCATCAAGGTGTTTGGTCTTCATCTTTTTCTTGGCTGGCAGTGCCAGATCTTCACTTGCTATTCCTAGCTCTTCACTTTCCCTCCTTTTCTGGGTCTGGCAGCTTGTTGAGGGTTCTGCTATCTCAGAAACCCTGCTTGTTTTACTTTGGTTCTCACATTCAGATCTTTCCTTTGGTTGACAGACTGTACCGGACTCTGAAATCTGTTGTCTCGTGGTGCTGTAGCTGTCTGTGCTGTACTCCAATGCGGAGGAAGATGAATCTGTAATTGGGTTCTCATCAAGGTGTTTGGTCTTCATCTTTTTCTTGGCTGGCAGTGCTGGATCTTCACTTGATATTCCTAGCTCTTCACTTTCCCTCCTCCTTTTCTGGCTCTGGCAGCTTGTTGAGGGTTCCGCTATCTCAGAAACCCTGCTTGTTTTACTTTGGTTCTCACATTCAGATCTTTCCTTTGGTTGACAGACTGTACCGGACTCTGAAATCTGTTGTCTTGTGGTGCTGTAGCTGTCTGTGCTGTACTCCAATGCGGAGGAAGATGAATCTGTAATTGGGTTCTCATCAGGGTGTTTGGTCTTCATCTTTTTCTTGGCTGGCAGTGCCAGATCTTCACTTGCTATTCCTAGCTCTTCACTTTCCCTCCTTTTCTGGGTCTGGCAGCTTGTTGAGGGTTCTGCTATCTCAGAAACTATGCTTGTTTTACTTTGGTTCTCACATTCAGATCTTTCCTTTGGTTGACAGACTGTACCGGACTCTGAAATCTGTTGTCTCGTGGTGCTGTAGCTGTCTGTGCTGTACTCCAATGCGGAGGAAGATGAATCTGTAATTGGGTTCTCATCAAGGTGTTTGGTCTTCATCTTTTTCTTGGCTGGCAGTGCCAGATCATCACTTGCTATTTCGAGCTCTTCACTTTCCCTCCTTTGTTTCTGGCTCTGGCAGCTTGTTGAGAGTCCTACTTCCTCAGAAACCCTGGTTCTTGAATTGTCCGTGCTGGACTTTAAACTGTGTTGTTTCGTGATGAATTCACTGCTCTCCGAAGAGCAGGAAGATGAATCTGTAACTGGATTCTTCTCAGTGTGTTTCTCCTTTCTCTTTCTCTTGGCTGACAGGACAGGCTCCTCTTCTGCTATATTCTTCTCTACGCTTTCCATGGTCCTTTGCTGGTTCTGGCAGCTTGTGGATGGTTCAGCAGCCTCAGAGACCCTCTGTCTTTTGCTTGGGTCCTCACATTCAGATCTTCTCTTTGGTTCTTCGTCTGAATTGTTTTCTGAACTCTGAGGTCTCATCCTGGTGTTACTATCTTGATTTGTCGACATGAATGAAGGTGATTTTTTTCTTTATTTTTCGCTGTGGTTTTGACCTTGTTGCCTGTTGCTCTTCTAGACAAACTGTGAGCTGAGTAGGGTTTGTGGGTGTTTAAGTAATGTTGGAACAGGGGCGGGTTCTTTTAGAATTCACGATGACATCACAGTTCTAAAGTGGGCGTGGCTTCTCTAACTGAATGTTATGACCTCATTATGGAAAATTACCAGAGAGGAACCTACAGAATGGATTGTTCAGTCAGGCTCAGTGAGCATTAGCGTTCAGTGTTAAAACCACAAGTAAAAAAAAAAGTATAGATCTTGATTTAATATCTTCTTCTACTATATTTGTTCTACTTAAAAGGTATAGATTTCATGTCTTATTCTAAAATAAGAGTGAATAAAAACTATAAAGTAAAAAATTGTTTAATGAATATGTTCATAAATATAGATAAAAAGTGCTAGAAATCTTTAAAAACTTTGAAATATGCCTTAATTGTTTTCAGTGACAGATTAAACAACCAATAGCTGGCACAGGCTGAGATTTTGCTCACAGACCTCACAGCTGACGGTTGTTTCCACTAATAGCCTGGAAAATGTTGTCAAATTTGATGAAGAATCTTGGCAATCGGTAAGAAATAACAATGTTAAAATAGTTTCCTAAAATATATCATTCAAAATGGTAAATCTGTTTTGTTAAATCTCTGAAAGCTTCCCTTGTGAGCAACTGAATCCGGAAAATTCCCAGTTTAGCTTCTTGTAGCATCAGAGCATCGGTGAGTGGTCGCACGCACTCAGTAGTTGGCTCAGTAAATTCACTGAAATTTGGCTAAAATACCTAGTAACTTACGGAAGCGTATTGCATTCACCAAAGAAAAAAAAGTCTGACAACTTATCTCGGACCAATTCTGACGCGCGGCTGAAGAAGCTTTGCTGCTCTGCCTGAGCGGTGCAAAAGTGGCTCTGATGCGCGTTGGGCGGAGCTACTCTATCCTTTATTTGCCTTGCAGCTATATTTGCTGTGATCAGTGGGAATAAAGTAGTTTTATTATGTTTTTAAGTGGGAAAATCCACCTGAAAACTTAATCAGTGCAGTCAGTTCATCCTGCCTTCCAATATTCTTTCTGTCGGAGCCGCTCAGACCCCCACATACCAGCGGTGCGCTGTCAGATATATCAATGAAACATGTTTGTTTTTTATATGTTTTTTGTAATTCAGTAAGTTTACAGGTTCCTGGTGTGTATGCAAATGTCAGATAATGAACTCAAGCCTACATTACCGTGTTAACATGCTTTTCAATCCTTCCTACACATTCTTTTCAAACTAAACTTTGCTTTACACTGTTGTGTGCTTGGAAAAATATAAATTGTAATGTTAAAAATAAAATATAAAACTTGACAGGTAAAAAACTTAAGATCAATCACAAGACAGAAGTCAATGTCACAAATGAATAACTTATTTTAGAGTCACGGTATGTTTATACAAGATAATACAATTAATATAATATGACTTTTCTAGAGAATCATTATACATAGTTATTTTATACAGGGTTTCCACACTCTTACATAATTTCAGAATTCCCTGACTTTTAACTGACTATGGATCAGTTTTCCCTGACAAAATAAATGCAGCAACAAGACAATAACAACATAACAGGTCACCAATTTAACATGTTTAGCTCTATAAAATGCACCTCTCCAATGTCTGAGACAAAAAAAATTTAATGAAAATGTTTTAATGTATGACCTGCATCTCTATACAGAAGACTGCCATATAATAGCCATATTTACACTGTGCGCATGGCATACAATTATGCCAATTTTCCTAATCCCTGACTGATAATTTTATTTGGGTGCTGGGTGAAATGGGTGGAGGGTTAAATACTGTAGGTTTAGAACAGAAAGCTACAGTATCCTTTAAATCACAAGACTACCACTAAATTGTAATTTCATTTTAAATTCCAATCTTTATTTTACTGGTTAATGGGGTTCCGGTTTTTTTTCAGGATGTTATCAATATAAAAATACGCTCCAAATAGGGCTGGGCGATAATTCAATAACGATATATATTGATCGATAGACGTGTGGCGCAATAGAAAAAAAGAGGGTCGATAAAAGTTCAATAAAAAAGAAACGCAGTTTTCCTTCCTTCTCATTGTAGCCTATCATGTAGGTTTATGCTAGTCACTACTTCCTCCCAACCAATCACAATCGCGGACCCAGGCACGTCGTCACGAAGCGCCGCCCTCTCAAACCACAACACAGAGCACATGAAGATGTCGCAGCAAGGAGAGGCGGAGGAAATTGTTCCAAAGAAGGGTTTTTGTAGTTCGGCAGTCTGGCAGTATTTCGGTCATGGCAAGTCGGACCAAAAACAAACCAGTCATCTGGAAAATGTGTCTGGAACCAGTGAAAACGAAGTCTGATAACACAACCAACTTTTTTTTATCATCTCAGCCGCTCACAGCCGCAGGAGTACGAGCTGTGTAGGCCCCGACGCGGCTCTCCTCCGAGGAATCTTCGGAAAATGTATATATATTTTCAGTTCTGGGCAGTTTTCCCACGTAGTTCTAACAATTGAGATAAAAATGCTGAGGGGCCAGAAACTTCAAAGTAATAACTCAGGTTAAAGCAGGAAACGGGGGCGGCGGCGGCGGTGGGGGGGCATTTATTTATTTGTTATATTTATTTTGGTCACTTTTCTGGTCACTTTAGTTTATTCTTAGTCAGTATTTAATAACATAACTCAGGTCTTTTAAGTTATTTTTCTTTAAAACAATTCTGTTATGGTTAAAAAAGTTGGTTAAATAAATATTTAATTGGAAGTCTGTGTTTGTGTTTTTTATTAAAATTAAATCATTTAGCAATATTATAAAAAGTCTAGGCAGAGCTGCACATAAAATATGGTTTCAAATCTTTTCAATAAATATCGATATCGATCAATATGCATTTTTTTTTATCGATAAGCTTTTTTTCTATATCGCCCAGCCCTAGCTCCAAATGGTCCATTTATTTTGTTTATTTCTATTACGCTCCCTGCAATTACATCAAACTCACCCTAGGGGGCACGCCTCCGCATTTGGGAGCTACTGACCCAGACAATTCAGTTGGATTTGTTCAGATGAAAGGACATTTTAAGCTTTCAGTAAACCTTTATTAAACCCATACTAAGGAATTAGAAAAAGGTTTGATCAAAAAAACAAAAATCACTATGATTAGGTAATATAATTATCTAATCTTATCTTATCTTTAAGGTTTGATTACTATAAGCAGAAAATTATTAATTAACAGAAATAAAGGCTTAAAAACCTCCGCTTTTCGGACCCCTGTCTCAGTGCATCCTAGAGTAGAAATAAAGACCTTAATCAGCACATAGAAAGCCCAGAGCAGAAATGGACATTAGCAAACTATTTAGAATAATTTTGTTCTTTTTCTAAAAATCTAAGAAAGATCTTATTCAGAACTTTCAATGGTTTACGTGAAACCATCCAGTGTTGAATGTTTTGAAGAGCTAGAAAATGAGTCCTCAGAAAAACGTTTATATAATATATGGTTTTATTTTGATGTTTTAATTCTACCTGTAAAATAAACATATCATCCTCCTTTCTAAACTCTTGATTAAACATTTATCTTTATTCTTTCCTCACATGGTTAGCAATGGCAGCACTTATAATAAACACAGCCTAAAAATGTAAAGCATCTCATCTTTATTTCACAATTATTTTAAACCTTATAGTTGTTTATTGTTGCATCCATGGAGACCATACTTGTTCTTCAAGGCCTTCTCAGACAGAAGGGGCCAGATGCCACCTTGTTTTTAAAGGATTGGAAACCAAACTAACCAAAAATAATCCTTTGAAACCAGAAACTTTTAAAATCAATCAAACATTATTAACACATTTGACCTTCCATTAAATTCAAAATTATATGCCACCTTAAAAAAAAAGCCTAACATTGTTAAATGCATGCATCCATGGAGACCATGTTTTTCACAGCATTTTTTTTAAAAACCCTCCCCTTTAAAGTTTTAATGTATTTAACAAAATTTATTTTATCCTAAAACAATTAATAAAAAATTATCCTCTCAAACCAAAATGTACTCTTATATCATTTTATCTATGTTATCATTTATCCCATTTCCAACCAATAAAAACTCGATTTAATACATAATAACCCTTAAAAACTTTTTGATCAAACACCAAATAAAAATGGATCATTTCCTAAACACATTTACTAAACTAAACAACTTGAGAATCTTAATTTCTTTTTTTCCCAGTTGTTATCAGGTTTAAATTCAGCCAACTTCCAAAATACTCAAAATGTTCACTTTTTTATTAAATAGAAAAAATAAACAGTTTGGCTTGATAATATATTATGTTAAATGTCCTTCAAATATATTTAAATATTTATTGAATGTAATTTCCCCAACATATACATATAGAGCAAAATGCATTTTTTTTAAATCATAGAGCTAGCCCTATCAAGTTTTAAACATTTTACATCTAATTCGTCAAAGGTGTTTAACTCAAACAGAAATAAAAGTTATTTTGAAATCATTAAATCACTGTTAACATTCCTAACAAATTTAATTGACTAAAAACATTTAATCCTGAGACATCAGGGATGCTACATGCTAAGCTAGCAACCACAACTTCATGAAAAAAACTTCAAATTAAAGCCCGTTTCCGCCACTCTGTAAAAAAAAAAAAAAAAAACTATCTCAATATAATGAGATACTATCTCATTAAAATGAGATAGTATCTCAATATAATGAGATACTATCTCATTATAATGAGATAGTAACTCAATATAATGAGATAGTAACTCAATATAATGAGATAGTAACTCAATATAATGAGATAGTAACTCAATATAATGAGATACTATCTCATTATAATGAGATAGTATCTCAATATAATGAGATACTATCTCATTATAATGAGATAGTATCTCAATATAATGAGATACTATCTCATTATAATGAGATAGTTTTTTTTTTTTTTTTACCAATTTTTTAAGTTAAAATTGAGTATTTTTGGTCAATAGCTCCCAGGTCATGTGACCTATTGATGCAAAATCAGTGTGAAATTGTTTTACTAGTCTCTGTAGATGGGGCACACTCATTTGTATTTCATTTTAACTCTTTTTTTATTTTTTAGCCATTTTTTAAGTTAAAATTGAGTATTTTTGGTCAATAGCTCCCAGATCATGTGACCTATTGATGCAAAATCACTTGGAAATTGTTCTACTAGTCTCTGTAGATGGGGCACACTCATTTGATTTTCATTTTAATTCTTTTTTTTATTTTTTAGCAATTTTTTTAGTTAAAATTTAGTATTTTTGGTCAGTTATTAACATAGTAATTAAAAGTACCACTGTCTGCTTTGCTATTGGTGTCGTGTTTAAACGTCTCACCATCATGTTGAAATCTGCCATGTGTTGGGGTATAAATAAGGTCCGGTCAGTTGATCTAGTAGCAGGTGGGTTTAAGAGGAATTTTTTGCACCATTACATTTGTAAAGACAGGTCCTAGTTCACAATTGCATAGGGGACCAACCAGGTGTCAGCAGCAGGGCCCCTAAAAAGTCAGGGGCCCCTAAGAAACTGCAATCTCTGCTTACCGATAGTTACGCCATTGCTTTGGAGCTCCTGGAATTTTGGCCCCTGCTACAGTGATATAGGTGATGTAGCTACTAGTCAGTCAGACAGTGAGGTGGAGATTATGGCGACGCCAACAGCTGAACTTGAAGAGCAGCTTTCACACAATTCAGTGAGATCTTTACTGAGTTCCCCTTTCATGAGAAGAACGATGGTGGAAAAAATCAAAGAAAATGAGCTGCGACCCTACAAGCCAGGAATAAATTTAACGCAGCAAACCGAGGAAAAGCTAAACCCTACAACCGGACTTTTAGCAGGAGTTGGTTCCAGCGTAAGTCGTGGCTGACAGCCTGTGGGACAGCTAATGCACTTTACCTCTCCCACAGCTAGGACTGATTTAAAGCACTTTTTAGAAAAGGCAAAGAAGAAGGAACAATCTGGGATTCACATGGAAAATAATAGAATATAGTGGACTTTTTCTAGATGTTTGTTCATTTGCAAACAAAAATAAACTGTTAAATAGACACATTTTCAGAAAATAAATAGTTTATATATATATATATATATATATATATATATATATATATATATATATATATATATATATATATAAAGGATGAAGCCGACTAATATCACTTGGAAATTGTTCTACTAGTCTCTGTAGATGGGGCACACTCATTTGATTTTCATTTTAATTCTTTTTTTTATTTTTTAGCAATTTTTTTAGTTAAAATTTAGTATTTTTGGTCAATAGCTCCCAGGTCATGTGACCTATTGACCCAAAATCAGAGTGAAATTGTTCTACTAGTCTCTGTAGATGGGGTACACTCATTTGTTTTTCATTTTAATTCTTTTTTTTTATTTTTTTTTTACCAATTTTTTAAGTTAAAATTGAGTATTTTTGGTCAATAGCTCCCAGGTCATGTGACCTATTGACCCAAAATCAGTGTGAAATTGTTCTACTAGTCTCTGTAGATGGGGCACACTCATTTGTTTTGCATTTTAACTCTTTTTTTTTTTTTTAACACATATGGACACCCTTATGCTTGAACATGGTGTTCGTTATGGACAATCCATGACGAGCACAGAAGTCCAACAACAGAACACCACTCGAGTTCAGATCGGGGCGACCATTCCTCCCAACCATGCCCCTCCAGGTCTCACTGTCATTGCCCACGTGAGCGTTGAAGTCTCCCAGCAGAACAAGGGAGTCCCCAGGAGGAGCACCCTCCAGTTCTCCCTCTAAGGACTCCAAGAAGGGTGGGTAATCTGAACTGTTGTTCGGCCCGTTAGCACAGACAACAGTCAGAACCCGTCCCCCCACCCTTAGGCGGAGCCCTCTCGTTCACCGGGATTAACCCCAACGTACAGGCACCGAGATGGGGGGCAACAAGTATGCCCACTCCTGCCAAGCGCCTGTCACTGTGGGCAACTCCAGAGTGGAAGTATGTCCAGCCCCTCTATAGGAGACTGGTTCCAGAACCAGAACCATACGTCGAGGTGAGACAGACTATTTCTAGCCGGAACCTCTCAGCCTCACACACTAGCTCCGGTCCCTTCCCACCAGCAAGGTGACATTCCACATCCCAAGAGCCAGCTTCTGCAGCCAAAGATCGGACCACCAGGGTCCCCTCCCCCGGCCAACACACATTGCATACGACCCTTATGGCCCCTCTCACGGGTGGTGGGCCCATGTAAGGGGGGACCCAACAATTCACACTGATTTTGGGTCAATAGGTCACATGACCTGGGAGCTATTGACCAAAAATACTCAATTTTAACTTAAAAAATTGGTAAAAAAAATAAAAAAGAGTTAAAATGAAAGACAAATGAGTGTGCCCCATCTACAGAGACTAGTAGAAAAATTTTACACTGATTTTGGGTCAATAGGTCACATGACCTGGGAGCTATTGAAGAAAAATACTAAATTTTAACTTAAAAAATTGCTAAAAAATAAAAAAAGAGTTAAAATGAAAAACAAATAAGTGTGCCCCATCTACAGAGACTAGTAGAACCATTTCACACTGATTTTGGGTCAATAGGTCACATTACCTGGGAGCTATTGACCAAAAATACTCAATTTTAACTTAAAAAATTGGTAAAAAAATAAAAAAAGAGTTAAAATGAAACATAAATGAGTGTGTCCCATCTACAGAGACTAGTAGAACCATTTCACACTGATTTTGGGTCAATAGGTCACATGACCTGGGAGCTATTGACGAAAAATACTCAATTTCAACTAAAAAAATTGGTAAAAAAAATAAAAAAGAGTTAAAATGCAAAACAAATGAGTGTGCCCCATCTACAGAGACTAGTAGAACAATTTCACACTGATTTTGCATCAATAGCTCACATGACCTGGGAGCTATTGACCAAAAATACTCAATTTTAACTTAAAAATTGGTAAAAAATAAAAAAAAAAACTATCTCAATATAATGAGATAGTAACTCAATATAATGAGATAGTATCTCATTATAATGAGATAGTAACTCAATATAATGAGATAGTAACTCAATATAATGAGATAGTATCTCATTATAATGAGATAGTAACTCAATATAATGAGATAGTAACTCAATATAATGAGATAGTATCTCATTATATTGAGTTACTATCTCATTATATTGAGATAGTTTTTTTTTTTTTTTTTTTTACAGAGTGGCGGAAACGGGCTTCCATATTTTTGTAATTAACATAGTAAAAGAGTGAAACCAACCTTCCAGATGATCTCCCGAGGAGTTGTAGTTCTCTGGTGCGTTGCTCATCTTTAGCAGGTTAGGAAACCACAGACTGCAGCAAGTTTAGCTTCAAGGTCGAGGCTAGGAAGTAACCGTTAAAGATTGGCAGCAGCTTCGTAGGTGCTCCGTTTCCACGGCAACCGATGAGCCTGCGCATGCGCGTGCATGAGAAGATTTAGAGAAGCTTGCTAATTGCAGCAGCTAATTAGCCAAAGCACGTTTACTGCAATAAAATAGTTTCATCCTCCCCAAAACGTGAGTTCAGTTAAAGCTTGAATTTAATTAGGCAAAGGAGCTAGTTTTAAAGCTCACTGGCAGCTTTCTAAGGTTTTCTACCGCAGTTTGAAATATTGCTCAATAAATCTGAATTTGGAAATAAATTTCATTCTAAATGCGAGAGTTGTATTTTTCCGATCACCATTGTGATGCCATGCATGTAAACACACCCATTCAGATCTTTGGAGCAAAATAACCCCCACTGCATATCTCCAACGCCAGTAAAACATTTCCTCTTTAGTCCTAACCTTCATCCACTGGGACTAAATTTAATGTGCGGATGAACATGCCAACCCGCCCTCTATCCCTGTAGCAAAGGAGCGTTAGCATATGGTGGTGAGACCTTAAGTTAACTAATATGATCACCAAAAATAAAAGTTAGGATACAAAGATTAGATTGAGGCAGTGGCAGCTGGCCCATAGGGGGCGCTCGGGCGCCACCCTCCCTGGATGTGGAGGGGAAAAGTCATAAATAATATATATAGATTTTAAAAGTATTATCCATGTCAGTTTTACTTAATAGCATGTGGCTACATGTAATATGAATTATTAAAACAAAATTTCTACCAATTGACTGTAATTCAACAGTACATTTCCACCGACAGAATGTATCGTTTCTCTGCTTGGGCGCTCATTCAAAGCGAAAATAGCGAAATAACCAATTGTATAATATTGCTAGGGAAAATGTATAAATATTTGGCCAATCAGCTTCGCCACAATTAATGGCTTTGGGACAATGGCGTAACGACACAACGATAGGCCCGTGAGCATCATTATCTGGGTGGGCCCCATATAAAGTACAACACCCCTATGGTTTTAATCTACGCTCTGGATTACCCATAATTCCAAGTCGTATTGTAAAAAATTAAATACACAAATACGTCGTTCTTTTAAGATCATTATTGTGGTTTGAAACATATTATATGAGTGTATTTTTTTACCAACCTTCTAATGAGCTATACACAGTTATTAACATAGTAATTAAAAGTACCACTGTCTGCTTTGCTATTGGTGTCGTGTTTAAACGTCTCACCATCATGTTGAAATCTGCCATGTGTTGGGGTATAAATAAGGTCCGGTCAGTTGATCTAGTAGCAGGTGGGTTTAAGAGGAATTTTTTGCACCATTACATTTGTAAAGACAGGTCCTAGTTCACAATTGCATAGGGGACCAACCAGGTGTCAGCAGCAGGGCCCCTAAAAAGTCAGGGGCCCCTAAGAAACTGCAATCTCTGCTTACCGATAGTTACGCCATTGCTTTGGAGCTCCTGGAATTTTGGCCCCTGCTACAGTGATATAGGTGATGTAGCTACTAGTCAGTCAGACAGTGAGGTGGAGATTATGGCGACGCCAACAGCTGAACTTGAAGAGCAGCTTTCACACAATTCAGTGAGATCTTTACTGAGTTCCCCTTTCATGAGAAGAACGATGGTGGAAAAAATCAAAGAAAATGAGCTGCGACCCTACAAGCCAGGAATAAATTTAACGCAGCAAACCGAGGAAAAGCTAAACCCTACAACCGGACTTTTAGCAGGAGTTGGTTCCAGCGTAAGTCGTGGCTGACAGCCTGTGGGACAGCTAATGCACTTTACCTCTCCCACAGCTAGGACTGATTTAAAGCACTTTTTAGAAAAGGCAAAGAAGAAGGAACAATCTGGGATTCACATGGAAAATAATAGAATATAGTGGACTTTTTCTAGATGTTTGTTCATTTGCAAACAAAAATAAACTGTTAAATAGACACATTTTCAGAAAATAAATAGTTTATATATATATATATATATATATATATATATATATATATATATATATATAAAGGATGAAGCCGACTAATATGTTCTCCATTATTAAACAGGCACATTAAATTTATTTTAGGTCTGTGACGCCATATTGGACCATGCAAAACACAGATTTACCTTCACAAAGCCTCAGAAGGGCAAGATTAATGTACAAAAAGTAAAACTACATATTAAATCATGTTATTTTTTATAATAAAGTGTTTTTATAATGTTTTGTGTTGTTGGCATTCATATAAATATACTGGTGTGATAACTTAGTATACTTTGATTAGTTTTTGGTATACACCTATTTTGAATTATAGCCCCCCTGGAGAAAACTCCACCAGCCGCCACTGGATGGAGGACATGATGGAAAAAAATACATCAACAGACATGAATGAAGAACTGAGGGGAAAGAAATGTGAGTGGCAGCGACAGAGTAGCTGAAGTTGGGGATAAGCGGACATGGCCTAATTGTTTAAAACAAAACGTTTGGTTATCTAACATAACCCCAGTTCTTAGAATAATATGAGCGAGGTGTCTCGCTATGGGATGCAGCCTCCTGCAGCCCTGATAGAAGCATCTATCTCAATCTGCCAATCCTGATTGGCCGGTGGAAGTGCCCGTCATACGCCACGCCCCGTAGCTCCGACTACTAAAGCGTCTGCGGATCACGGCACTCCAATTCAACAAACCTCTTCTCGCCGCCCTGCAAGAAGGGTCGTCTGGCGAGACACCTCGCTCATATTATTCTAAGAACTGGGGTTATGTTAGATAACCAAACGTTCTTTTTCATAATATTCACTCGGTGTCTCGCTATGGGATATGGTAGCTCCCGTATTGCCAGACAGCTTATCGAACAAGAACCGGCCGATGGGGAAGGTCCACAAGGTCAGTTATGACTCTAGGACCGCACTGGCCACGCACGGTCCAGACACGTCAAGCATGTAGAACCGGACAAAAGTCAGAGGCGAAGACCAATTCGCCGCTGAACAAATGTCCTGAACGGACACTCCCCGAAATAAAGCCCAAGATGCAGCCATCCCGCGGGTAGAGTGTGCACGCAGACCCGCCGGGGGCTGCAGACCCCTGCTTCCATACGCCAAAGCTATAGCCTCCACCACCCAGTGGGCGAGGCGTTGCTTTGTGATCGGCTGCCCCTTACGGGGCTCCGCCCAGGAGACAAAGAGCTGATCACTCATTCTGAAGCTCTGCGTCCTGTCCATATAAGAGCGCACGGCTCAAACAGGGCACAGCGTGTGCGCTCGCCGTTCACCTGGGGAGGCGGCGAACGCCGCTAGCTCGATCGGTGAACAAGAACCCACCACTTTAGGAACAAAGGCCGGGTTGGGTTTCAGAACCATACGCGTGTATTCCGGGTAGAACCGGGTACATGCGGGGTTCACAGAGAGCGCATGAATGTCGCTGACTCGTTTCGCAGAGGCCAGCGCCAGTAACAGCACTGTCTTGAGAGACAGATGTTTAAGACTGGACCCCAACATCGGTTCAAATGGGGGTCCCTTAAGCCCCTCCAGAACCACCGACAAATCCCACGGAGGCAGCAAAGGTCTGGAGACGGGGAGGAGCCTGCGGGCGCCCTTCATAAACCGACAAACCAAAGGGTGTTGGCTCGCCATTTTGTCTCCAAATCCTATATGGCATGCTGCTATAGCTGCCAGATAAACCTTAACCGTGGAAAAAGCTTTTCCTTTATCAATCAGTTCCTGTAAAAACGACAGAATCGCTGGTACAGAACACTGAAAAGGAACGTAGTCCCGTTCAAGACACCACCGCTCAAACAGTCCCCACTTGGAGCCATATAGGTTCCTAGTGGAGGGAGCACTGGCATTTTGGATAGTATTAATTACACTCTGAGGGAGCCCAGCAGTGGTTAAATTAAGCCACTCACGGGCCAGGCCCACAGCTGCAGTCGCTCCGGGTGTGGGTGGAACACTGTCCCCGCACCCTGCGAGAGCAGGTCCCTGCGCAGCGGCAGCTCCCAAGGCTGGGCGCACAGCAACTGGAATATCTCCGCCAGCCAGTGTTGCGCTGGCCAGTGCGGAGCTATTAGGATCAGTCTGTGATTGAATGCCCTCACTCTGGCGAGAGTGGGGGGTATCAGGGCCAGCGGTGGAAACGCGTATAGCAGCTCGTGCGGCCAGGCGTGCGCTAGTGCGTCTACGCCCAGAGGGGCATTCAGAGTGCTCAGAGAGAAGAACAGCTCGCATCGAGCGTTTTCCCTGGACGCGAACAGATCTATCTGAGCGCGCCCGTAGCGCGCCCATATCTGCTCCACAACCTGTGGGTGCAGCGTCCATTCCCCGTACACTGGCGCGCCTCTGGACAGCAGGTCCGCACCCGTGTTCAAGTCTCCCGGGACGTGCGTCGCTCTCAGGGAGAGAAAGTGGGCACTGCTCCAGAGAATCAGGTCGCGCGTCAGATTGTGCAACATGCGGGAGCGCAGGCCCCCTTGGCGGTTGATATACGCCACTGTTGTCGTGTTGTCCGTCCTCACCAGGACATGGTGGCCCGAGAGGAATGGGAGGTAGTGTCTCAGAGAAAGAAACACCGCCGAAAGTTCGAGAAAGTTTATGTGAAGGCGCTGGAGGGCCTGGCTCCAGCGACCCCTCACAGACCTGCCCTCGTGAATGCCGCCCCAGCCTGATAGGCTGGCATCCGTGGTTACCACTTTCCTGGACGAGACGGTGCCCATAGGCACCCCTTGGGTCAGGAAGGACGGGGCTCGCCAACAGCGCAGAGCTGTTATACAGTCCGCTGTGACCGTTATCCGCCGTGCGCCATGACGCACGGGGTCCATTCGGAGCGAAGGGACCCAGCGCTGAAAGTTCCGCATGTGAAGGCGGCCGAGGCGAATCACGAGGATGGCTGAGGCCATCAGACCCAGCAACCGAAGGCACAGTCTGAACTGGACAGACCTGTGCAGACGGAATTGTGCAAGGCACGCTCTGAAAGCCGTCACTCTTTCCTCTGACAGGCGGGCTGTGAACGGAACAGAGCGCAGGGATAATCCCAGAAAGCATATCTCCTGCGTTGGAGATAGGTGGCTTTTTTCCATATTTATCACAAAACCCAAATCCATCAGGTGTTTTGTGACAATGTGTGTTTGAACCCTGGCTTCCTGTTCTGACTGCGCTAACAGGAGCCAGTCGTCTAAATACGGGCCAGACGTATCCCCCGGCGTCTGAGCGGGGCTACCGCGGCCTCTGTGCACCGTATGAAAACCCTCGGACTGAGAGACAGACCGAATGGTAGAACACGGTATTCGTAACACACCCCTTGAAAGGCAAATCAGAGATATTGTCTGTGAGGGGGATAAATGGGAATGTGGAAATACGCGTCTTTCAGATCCACGGACGAAAACCAGTCGTTCGGTCTTACTAGACGCAACAGTGCTGCATGTGTCAGCATCCTGAACTTGTATTTCCGCAGGAATTTGTTCAGGGCTCTTAAGTCCAGAATAGGGCGGATTCCTCTCCCCCCCCGTTTGGGGACGAGGAAGTATCTGGAATAAAACCCTGACAGACTCTGTTCGGGAGATACGACAGAAACTGCTCGTTTGTCTATCAGAGAGAGAATTTCCTCCCGTAAAACTCGAGCTGATTCTCCCTGTGCATGTGAGTGTATTACACCGGAGAAGCTGGGAGGGACAGTGGCGAATTGAAGCCTGTATCCCCGGGAAATTGTGCGCAACACCCACGGTGGAGCTGCTGCTGCTCTCCAGCTTTCCCATCTGAGAGAAAGCGGGGGAACATATTGCGGCTCCTGCCCCGCGCCCCCCTGTGGTGGAACCGAGAAATGATTCTCGGGCACCACCGGAGGCGCGGTGGGGCGCTCTGCTCTGCTCCGCGGGGACGGCGGTGCCCGTCCCGGGAGCAGAGCTGCAGGGGGCTGAGCGGCCACCCTGCTTATGGAGAGAACATCGTCTGTTTTGGCTTTTTTTATTATCTGCACCCTCGGCTCGTGGCCTGGCTGTGACAGATTTATTATTTTTATTTTGACACCATTTTTTCTTTGAACAAGGGTGTGTGACTGTGCTTGTGGACATTCCGCTCGGGGCGCAACCGCGCAGACCTCCGGGGCGATGTCCTTCTCCTCGCGGACCGGCTCTGGGATGGGCAACGGTGGCGTGGGGTGCGCACAAACAAGCCAACGCTCCTGGACGACGAGGGTTGCCATCACCTTCCCTGTGGCCTGGACCGCGACACGTTGGATGCGGAGAGACAGGTCCGCGATGACCGCCATCTCCTCCCACGCATCCGGGTCTTGCTCCTCAGCAGACGCGCCAAACAACTCCGCTTGGTAGGCAGTGAGGATGGAGAGGGCGCTGAGGGCTCTGGCCGAGAGGGCTGCTGTTTGTATGCCTTTTCGGTCAGCGCAGACTGAAACCGTTCGGGCTTAGCTGGCAGCGTCGGGCGCCTGGGGGAAGCTGCAGACAGCTGGCTCACGCTGCCTGGGCAGAGGTGCGCAGCTACCGGGACTTCCACCGGAGGCATGAAGAGGAGGCCGTGGGCGTCCATTGCCTCGCAGTCGAGGGATGCTGCGCCCGAAATAGGGCTCCTGTTGCTGTATGGGCAGCTAGTCCATGTTTTGGAGAGCTCCGTCAGCAACTCGGGGAAGACAGGGAGAAGCTGCTTCACCGCATTTCGTGCCAGAGGAAGCCGTTTGCCTTCGTAGCGGGACCGGGTGGGTTCCGCTATTGCGACCGGCCAGGGAATCTCCAGCTTCTCTGCCGCGCGTTTGCACACGTCGAGCAGGTCCACATGGAGGGAGGGAGCTGGTGAGCTCGCTCCCCTGTCTTCCTTGGCGGAAGGGCACGGCGGTTTAGGCCTCTCAGGCTGTGCTGGGGCCATGAAGGTGTCATCCTCTTCCTCGTCCTCTGATATGAGGAACGAGGTTTCGTCATCCTCCTCCATGGGGCTGACTTCCAGCACGTCTTCCTCGGGAAACGGGGGGGCATGGAGCTGCTCGCACTGGGCACCCCAGTCGTACTCAGTCTCCGGAGCTTCCCCAGCTGTGTCCACGTCCTCCTCCGCGGCTGCACCTTGTGCGGCGGTGGGGAGGAATGGGTCACAGTCCGAGACGCTAACCTGGCGGGCTAGCCTGCATCTGAGGCTCTTAACCGTGAACACTTTGCAGTGTCCACAGGAGCCGGGAACTTCTAGGGCCAACCTGGCGTGGTCGACTCCCAGACAGGTACTGCACACCGGGTGGGTGTCCTTCCCTGAAATTTTATTCCCGCAGCCACAAAGACGGTAGTCTCCCCTGGCGTGGGGGTTTTGGACGGCCGCCATTTCCCGACGAGCTGGAGTGCTGGTAGGGAAAGGAACCGTAGCTAGCTGGCGTGCTAGCGTGGCGGGGTCGAGGAAGTAGCTGGTGTGCTAAATGCTCGTCCGACTCGAGCGTCCGTGGAGGGGAGCCGAGAGGGATTCCGCCGTGAAGAGAGACAAAAAGGATACCGGTCCGGTCTGGAGTGAGCGGACAGGGCAGAAGCCAGAGCACAGTGCTAGCGTCCGGCGACGGAAACTAGCAAGGTCCGTCTGTGGGCAGTTAAGCTAGCAAAGGCTCCGACGTGAGATAAGCTCTCAGGTGAGAAGAGGTTTTGAATTGGAGTGCCGTGATCCGCACACGCTTTAGTAGTCGGAGCTACGGGGCGTGGCGTATGACGGGCACTTCCACCGGCCAATCAGGATTGGCAGATTGAGATAGATGCTTCTATCAGGGCTGCAGGAGGCTGCATCCCACAGCGAGACACCGAGTGAATATTATGAAAAAGAACAGGCAGTTTCTTCTTCTAATACTGAGGTGTTTCTGAAAAATCAGACAGTATTTCAAAGGATCCTTTTTATTGTTTTGTTTTTTTGTTTATTTCAATGCATAAAGGGATCCCATATCAAACAATGACTGAGTGTTTGCACCATAACAGACCAAATAGCCTTTCCTCAAAACGTGAAATGTAGAAAAGACTTCTTATGATTAAATATATTTTTCCTGTGAATAAATTGTTATTTCTTCATTAAAATTAGAGTTTGGATTTCAGCAAATGAATTGTTTATTGACATGTCTTTATTGTGTGAGCCAAAATATTTTCACTGTATAAATTATCAGACCGCCATTACAGTCTGGCGGCATCTTGTTCCCCCTTAGTGCTGCCTGCACCACTCTTTGGGGATCCCTGTGTCAGAGGGCAGTTATTGTTCATTTATTATCTGCTTTGATTATAAGATTTAAAACAGATAAACTTGAGAACATTTCGCCAGAGTTGTAGTCTGGTCAAAGTGGGGTGATGGTTGTGTGCAGTAAGTCTGATATCATCACAACATGTAGAGTGTAGTTATTGCTTGTTTTATAATAACATTAGGAGTGTGTTAAAGAGTAGGTATTACTTTTTTAAATTATATATATATATTTTTTTAATCAGATGCGCAGACAATAACTCTGAATATCATTATATAGAAGAATCGACTTATTTATGGTAATTCTTAGAAGATTTTCATCTGCTTATTATTGTCGCCCATATTAATTTGAGTTAACAGGAAATGCTAAACCACTTTTTGTTTAAAAAATGCTTCAAACACAAATTCAGCATGCTGTCAATCAGAAGCTGCTGTTGGGAGCTGGAGAAATTCCACCTTTCTCCAGCAGAGTCCGCCGTGGATCCTCTGAGGGAGCCTCCTGCAGAGCTGCAGCTCGTCAAGATCATCAGAGGATCCACTAGTTAAGCTGTCTTCAGACCTTGCCTCAACGCCGCAGTGTTGTTCCAGTTGGTCAGCGTTTAAGCCTAGATCCTCAGAGTAATTCGATGACTTTGAATCCAGCTAGGTTTCTAACCCCTGTGTCTGTTTTCCAGGAAACCTGTGCCTCCTCTGTGAAAGCTCTGGAAGAGCTAACCTGCCGAGCCGACCCTCTGAGCCAAACCTGAAGATTCACAGAGAACCTCCAAGCAGCTCAGGACTAGAGCTGGGAAACCCAAAGCCAAGGTGTGTTCTAATTAGACGTGAGACGTTGAAGCAGCTAACGGACTCTGCTGATGAACTCTTCTCCAGAACCAACAGTGACTCTCCCAAAGCTAACCTCAAGAACCCTCAAGGTACAATCTGTGAACGTCTGGAAATCAAACCTCTGTTGGCAACACTAACTGAACTGTCTCTCACGCAGACTCCGGTGAACCAGAATCCAGGCCCCGAACCAGAACCCGTATATTCAGTGTGCTTGTGCATTAATAAAACTGTTAAACTTTCATCCTTGTGTCCGTCAGTGGTGTTCTGCATTCTTGGGTCGCTTTCAGTGAACCCATCATGACAGAACACTGCGGCCAAACTCAAGGCCCAGCAGATCACCTCACCCGTCGACTGGAGGAGCAGGATGCACAAATTCAGGGACAAACCCAAACGCTCCGTGAGTTATACCGTCTAGTTGACACTCATAACCAAATGCTACAGAGCTGTGCTAATTATCTGAACAGCGCTAATGCTGTCCCACAACCATTTCCGGGTCCAGTTCCACCTCCGAGGTCACCAGCTGTGACGTCATCAGAGTTCCGTCCTAGTCTCCCAGAAAGATTTTCAGGTAACATGAAAGATTGCAAAGGATTTTTATTTCAATGTCGGTTGATTTTTCAGAACTCCCCTGGCTGTTTTTCCACGGATCATAAGAAGATAACTTTCATTCTCTCGCAGTTAACAGGAAGAGCCTTAGAATGGGCTCAGGCAAGATTTGCCGCTGACGATAGCTTAAATTGCTACTACTCTTATTTCATTTCTGAATTTACCCAGGTATTCAACCAAGAAACTGATCAAACTATTGATTCTAGAGCTCTTTTCAATCTTAAACAGGGAAACTCTTCGGTGGCTGAATTTTCGATTAACTTCCGGGTTAAAGCGGCAGCTTCCGGATGGAACCAAAGCGCCTTAAAGGGAGCCTTTTTCATGGCATTAAACGAGCACATTAAAGATGAACTCGCAACCCTCGACGAACCTGCTACCCTCGAAGATTTAATTCGCCTCTCCATCAGATTAGATAATAGAATTCGAGCCAGAAACAGTTCTAAGAAGCAGGGTACACTTTCTTCTGCCTCACATAACGTGACTGTTTGTTCTCCCTCTACAGCGCAGCTGCCCATTCAGAGGCCTAAGCCCCAGTCTCTACCGTTGCCCGTTCAGGCCTCTCATTCGGGCGAAAGGGATGTCGAACCCATGCAGGTGGGACACACCAGGCTCACTCCAGAGGAGAGACAAAGGCGTTTTCTAAGCTAACTATGTATCTACTGTGGTGAGAGTGGACACTTCATTGCTTCCTGCCCGGCTAAATCAAAAGCCTGGGCCCGCCAGAGGATCTGAGGAGTCTGGCGGGCCAAATAAACACTAAGAAATCTCCTCGACTGTTGCTGCCTGCCACACTTTTCTGTGCTAACCAGAGCCTCTCCTTCTCAGCATTTATCGACTCAGGTTGTGAATGTAACCTTATCGATTCAAACCTCGTCCAGCAACTCCAAATTGAAACCATTCCCCTGACTCAGCCTCTCAATGTATCCGCTATTGACGGAAGAAGACTCCATCAAGTTACCCACCAAACTCAGCCCCTCGAGCTATTTCTGTCAGGTAACCACCGAGAGACTATAACATTTTTTGTTTTTCCCTCTGCATGTTCCCCGCTGGTGCTCGGTTTCGAATGGTTGGAGAAGCATAATCCTCACATTAACTGGACTAAACGTCACCTGGAATCATGGTCCATCTCATGCCACGAGACATGCCTTCGTTCTGCTGCCCCCTTGGTGGGGTCTCCTAGAGGTGGGGGGGAGATGGACTCTCCTGACCTTTCTTCAGTTCCCTCTGAGTACCATGATCTAGCCCCAGTCTTCAGTAAGGTCAGTGCGACGTCCCTACCTCCACACAGACCATACGATTGCACCATTGAACTTTTACCTGGTGCTCCTTTACCTAGCAGTAGATTGTATAACATTTCTAAGCCCGAGAGAGAAACAATGGAAAAATACATCAACGAATCATTAGCTGCTGGAATAATTCGCCCTTCATCTTCTCCATTGGGCGCCGGGTTCTTCTTCGTGGGAAAGAAGGATGGTTCCCTGAGACCTTGTATTGACTACCGAGGTTTGAACCAGATCACTATTAAAAACAAATACCCACTGCCTCTTCTTGCCTCTGCTTTTGAGCCCGTACAGGGAGCTACTGTATTTTCTAAACTGGATTTAAGAAACGCTTATCATCTCCTTAGGATCTGTGAAGGCGACGAATGGAAAACTGCCTTCAAAACACCCTTGGGCCAATTCGAATATCTTGTTATGCCCTTTGGTCTAACCAACGCTCCAGCCTGCTTCCAGGCCCTCGTTAACGATGTTCTAAGAGACTTTCTCAACGTATTTGTTTTCGTGTACATTGATGACATTCTCATTTACTCCAAGGACCTCGAAGAACATAAGAAACATGTCCGTCTTGTTTTACAGAGACTGCTGGAGAACAAACTGTTCGTGAAAGCCGAGAAGTGTGAATTTCATCAACCTTCAGTCACCTTTTTGGGGTTTGTGCTCGAGGGCGGCCAGGTTAAACCATCCGAGGACAAGATTAAGGCAGTTTTAGACTGGCCAGTTCCAGAGAACCGCAAACAACTACAAAGGTTTTTGGGTTTTGCTAACTTCTATCGTCGATTTATCAGAAACTACAGCCAGACCGCCCTTCCATTAACTTCTCTGACCTCCGTCAAACGCAGTTTTCAGTGGACTCCCGAGGCTCAAGCAGCATTTGAAAAATTAAAGTCATTATTTTCCAGAGCACCAGTCCTAATGCAACCTGATCCAGCTAAGCAATTTATCCTTGAGGTGGATGCTTCAGATTCCGGTGTTGGAGCAGTCCTATCCCAGAGACTAGACTCAGATCAGAAGATACACCCCTGTGCTTTCTTTTCCCGTAGGCTTTCTTCCGCTGAGCAAAATTATGATGTGGGTGACCGAGAACTTCTGGCCATCCAACTGGCGCTGGAGGAATGGAGGCATTGGCTGGAGGGAGCTGAGCACCCGGTTCTTGTATGGACAGACCACAAGAACCTGGCTTACATCCAGTCAACCAAACAAGCTAATCCCCGCCAATCCAGGTGGTCAATCTTCTTTTCTCGGTTTAACCTAATCATCTCCTACAGACCCGGATCCAAGAACGTGAAGCCCGATTCTCTCTCTCGTCTCTACTCCGTCGATCATCCCGAGACACCTGAACCTGTTCTTCCGGCTACCTGTACAGTGGGAGTATTCAACTGGGAAATAACTGACCTCATCAACTCAGCTCTGGCCACTGAACCCGATCCAGGTAACGGTCCCCCTAACCGTACCTATGTTCCATCTTCCGTCAGGTCCCGTCTCATCCAGTGGATGCATGCCGCCAAATTCTCTGCTCATCCAGGAGTCAGTAGAACAGTAGCTCTCATCTCCAGACGCTTCTGGTGGCCAACTCTCCACAGGGACGTAAAGGAGTATGTGTTGGCTTGCCCCACATGTGCCCGTAACAAAGCCTCAAACCAACCTCCTTCTGGCCTGCTTCAACCACTTCCTGTTCCCTCGCGTCCCTGGTCCCATATCGCCATCGATTTCGTCACTGGTCTCCCTGTCTCTCGAGGTATGTCCACCATATTCACTATAGTTGACCGTTTCTGGAAGTCCTGCCATCTTATTCCCCTCAGAAAACTTCCCACGGCCTTCCAGACAGCCCAGCTTCTCATCAAGCATGTTTTCCGGTTACACGGCATTCCCCAAGAGATCCTCTCGGACAGAGGCCCGCAGTTCATCTCCCAGGTCTGGAAGGCTTTCTGTTCTGCTCTCGGCTGCAAACCCTCTCTCACCTCTGGTTACCACCCCCAATCGAATGGTCAGACTGAGCGTATGAATCAGCAATTGGAATCCACCCTTCGCTGCCTCACGTCGAACAACCCCGTGGACTGGAGCCAATTTCTTCCATGGATAGAATACGCCCATAACTCCCTCAGATCTGCATCCACTGGACAATCCCCTTTTCAGGTCAGTCTCGGCTATCAACCACCTCTTTTTCCCGCAGACGAGAGAGAGATTTCAGTGCAGTCCGTCAACCATCACATCCGCCGTTGCCAAAGGATCTGGAGGGAGACCATCGCCACTCTCAACCAGTCTACAGAATCCACTAAGCGCTTCGCCGACACCAGGAGACGCCCAGCCCCCGAGTACTCCGAAGGCCAGGAAAGGGGATGTCTCGAAAACTCTCCCCTAGATTCATCGGACCCTACAGGATCACCCGAGTCATCAATCCTTCAGCCGTCCGTCTCCAATTACCTCAGTCCCTCCGGATCCACCCCACCTTCCACGTGTCTCAGATCAAGCCTGTCTCCTCGAGCCCTCTGTGCCCACCGTCCGACTCCCCACCACCCGCCCTGGAGGTCGATGGACATCCGGCCTTCACGGTTCGTCGCATCGTGGACTCCCGTCGACGAGGTCGCGGATGGCAGTACCTCGTCGACTGGGAGGGCTACGGACCGGAGGATCGCCAGTGGGTTCCAGGCTCGTACATCCTCGATCCGGCCCTTATCGAGGAGTACGAGCGTTCCTGCCCATCAACCTCTTCCGGACCGCCAAGGGGCGGTCGTTGAGGGGGGGGGTACTGTTGGGAGCTGGAGAAATTCCACCTTTCTCCAGCAGAGTCCGCCGTGGATCCTCTGAGGGAGCCTCCTGCACAGCTGCAGCTCGTCAAGATCATCAGAGAATCCACTACTTAAGCTGTCTTCAGACCTTGCCTCAACGCCGCAGTGTTGTTCCAGTTGGTCAGCGCTTAAGCCTAGATCCTCAGAGTAATTCGATGACTTTGAATCCAGCTAGGATTCTAACCCCTGTGTCTGTTTTCCAGGAAACCTGTGCCTCCTCTGTGAAAGCTCTGGAAGAGCTAACCTGCCGAGCCGACCCTCTGAGCCAAACCTGAAGATTCACAGAGAACCTCCAAGCAGCTCAGGACTAGAGCTGGGAAACCCAAAGCCAAGGTCTGTTCTAATTAGACGTGAGACGCTGAAGCAGCTAACGGACTCTGCTGATGAACTCTTCTCCAGAACCAACAGTGACTCTCCCAAAGCTAACCTCAAGAACCCTCAAGGTACAATCTGTGAACGTCTGGAAATCAAACCTCTGTTGGCAACGCTAACTGAACTGTCTCTCACGCAGACTCCGGTGAACCAGAATCCAGGCCCCGAACCAGAACCCATATATTCAGTGTGCTTGTGCATTAATAAAACTGTTAAACTTTCATCCTTGTGTCCGTCAGTGGTGTTCTGCATTCTTGGGTCGCTTTCAGTGAACCCATCATGACAGCTGCTTCTCCAAAATTGAGTTTTTATTTTTCCTATAAGTTATTTTTAGCATCTGTCTGATCAGGTTCACATTCCTGGTGCTGCAGTGAACACGCTGTCAAACTTTTAGTGGGTCAGGAGACAAAATCCAGGCCATTAGTGGGTCTGTTCAGATTACCATGGAGTAACTGTGCACCCAAGACTTGATGTATTCTGATATCTTGTTACATCTTCTAAGCCAGCATGTTGTTAGAGTCCATCCGTACTATCTACAGTAGAACTGGAGAGTCTGCCTTCTCTGTTAGAGCCCCCAGCACCTGTTCATGCTGGGTAAGGGTTAGGATTATCCTTTGCTGGATGACCCAGCTGGGATGTTGTGCAGTGGATCTACTCAGTTCCTGATCAAAGTCCTCTGAAACACATCACCACCAGGGGTGGATCTTCAGGGGGACCCTGAAAGGCCCCCCCTTCCTAGTTGATTTGTTACCTTCCTACTGTGTCCTACTTCAACATTTTAAAGCTAATATATCCCATTAAAGGTGCAGTATTTTTCCCTTCAGACCACCCCTTGAAACCATGCTTTTAAAATACATGAACGCACATTCTGTCTGTCAAGTTGATCGAGAACGAAACAAGCCGAATCTAATGACAGCATAACAGTGGCTAGCTTCCAGCCATGGCATCCTCTTCTCTTACTACGGTAAGGTTGTTCAACATCTCAATGAACGTAAACAGGCTGTCACGGTTGTAACTAGGGGTGTAAATAATAATGGTTTTGTATCGATGCATCGATCCAACAGCCGACGATCCGATGCATTGATACGTCCACAAGAGTATCGATTCTTTTTCGTTTTTTTATTCCTCAAGTCTAATTTTATCCATTTGCTCCTTGACGTAATTCTCCCTCCCGTGCAGCTTAACACAGACATTTTTGATTTGTGCCCAATATTGAAGCGTGGTCTGCGCTACACACTGTGGGTCTAGATATGGCCGAGGCAGAGAGAAAGTGGAGGCAAGTTTAGTCGACAACGGAGTGACATGAGGCCCAAAAGAGCGGGATCCAGATGGAAAAAGGATCTCAGCGTTCTTGCGCACCTCGCTCTTCTAGCGGGTCAAACTTCATAAGTTGTTTTCCTCAATTCTGGTCATAAAAGCAAAACAAACACTGTCTGCTGTCAGCTACAATTTGGGAGAGGTGCAGCGGAGCGTCTGTGGAGGGGGCAGGAACGTCTGGAGCCGAGGTATTGCGTTGCACTCATTGCACTGTATTTTTTTGATGCAAGGCCTTTCAGAATCTATAACGCAGGGGTATTATTATTTTTCAGTGAATGAGGTTTTAATAGGCCTAGGTGGAGTACAACTTTTCTACTTCTGTTATTTAGAATATCAATATCCTGGCGCCACCTCGGGTGGCAGCCTGTAGCCGCAGCTCCCGCCGTGCATTTTTAACTTTTATTTATTTGTTAGTGTGTTTCTTTCCTTGTTTTTCTATTTATTGCAAGTCCGTACATAAACGTTGGAACAATGGCTGGATTAAGTTTTGCGACTCTTTTCCGCGTTCTTCTGTTACTTTTTTTACTTTTTGTAACTGAGAGCGTTGCCAGCAGTAGCGGGGGCATTGTTTACACGCGTGATCAGCTGGTTGCTCTGTGTAAGCCCACGCTGCTGCCCGGAGACAGGCCTGTGGTCCCGGAGGAGTTACGGAGGAGACGCCGGGGTTGCAGAGCTGGAACCAAGCGGAGGGAGAAAAGGAGAAGACATAGGCCAGCGGTCCCAGCGATAATAATGGGAAATGTGAGGTCTTTGGCGAACAAGACGGACGAGCTCTCAGCGCTGGTGAGGACTCAACGGGAATACCGCGAGTGTAGCTTATTTTGCTTATGTGAGACTTGGCTACACTCCAACATCCCGGACAGCAGTGTGGAGGTCACCGGTTACAGTTTGGTACGTGGAGACAGAGACTGTTCTAAAAGTGGGAAGAAGAAAAGCGGCGGGCTTGTACTTTATGTGAGTGAGAGGTGGTCCAACCCTGGACATATCAGAGTGAAGGAACGTCTCTGTACCCCGGACATTGAACTGCTGGCTGTGGGATTGCGCCCGTATTATTTGCCAAGGGAGTTTACATCTACCATTGTTATTGCTGTCTACATCCCCCCATCAGCTGATGCAGCGGTGGCCTGTGACGTCATCAGCTCCGCCGCTGCTAAACTGCAGACTGATCATCCAGATGCGTTCATGGTTATTACTGGTGATTTCAATCATGCCTCACTGAACAATACTCTCAGTAACTTTCACCAGTATGTTAATGGCCCCACCAGAGACAATAAAACACTGGATTTATTATACACCAATACCATGGACGCATATGAAGCCGCAGCCCTCCCTCCCCTCGGCAGGTCAGACCACAACCTGGTCTTGATGACCCCGAAGTATGTCCCACTTGTGAAAAGGCAGCCGGTGCACACCAGGGTGGTGAGGAGGTGGACACCAGAGGCTGCTGAGGCACTGCAGGACTGCTTCGAGTCCACAGACTGGGACGTGTTATGTGAGCCACATGGGGAGGACATCGATGGGATGACCAACTGTGTTACGGATTACATCAGATTCTGCGAGGACACCACCATGCCAGCCAGGACCGTCCAGTGCTTCCCTAACAACAAGCCCTGGATTACCAGTGACCTGAAGGAACTTCTGAACAAAAAGAAGAAGGCTTTCAGGTCTGGAGACAGAGAGGAGCTGAGGAGAGTGCAGCACGAACTCAGGGACATGCTGAGGATGTGCAAGGACAATTATAGGAGGAAGCTGGAGGCCAAACTCCAGCAAAACAGTGTGAGGGACGTGTGGGCTGTAATGAAGTACATCACGGGGATGAAGGGGAAGGACAGGCAGACACCTGGGAGCCTGGATAGAGCGAACCAGTTCAACCAGTTTTTTAACAGGTTTAGCTCACCTCCTGCCACCCCTCTGACACCTCCAGCCCCCCACACACTCACACTGTCCCAAATGGCTCAACCCTCCCCCCAGCCTTCTCCTGTACAGCACCTCTCCACCACCACCCTCCCCTCCTCCTCCTCCACTGAGGACATCTGCACCAACCCCCGTGTGACTACAGGCCAGGTTAAGAGGCAGCTGGAAAGACTACATCAGCGCAAGGCTGCAGGCCCTGATGGCATCACACCCAGGATCCTGAAGACCTGCGCCAGCCAGCTGTCTCCTGTACTGGGACATCTCTACAACCTCAGCCTGAGTCAGGAGAAAGTCCCATTGCTGTGGAAGACGTCGTGCTTGGTTCCTGTCCCCAAGAAGCCGAGGCCATCCGACCCAGTAGACTACAGACCGGTCGCCCTCACATCACATGTGATGAAGGTCCTGGAGAGACTGGTCTTAGCCCAGCTGAGGCCACAGGTGAGGACGTTTCTGGACCGTTTGCAGTTTGCCTACCAGTCCCACTTAGGAGTTGACGATGCTGTCATTTACTTGCTGCAACGAGCCCATTTGCATCTGGATGGTGGAGGAGGCACTGTGAGGATCACTTTCTTTGACTTCTCCAGTGCTTTCAACACCATTCAGCCTCTGCTGCTGGGTGAGAAGCTGCGGGTGATGGGTGTCGACGACACAAGGATCTCCTGGATTACTGACTACTTGACAGGCAGGCCACAGTTTGTCCGTCTGGGCAGTGCCCTGTCTGATGTGGTGGTCAGTGATACAGGGGCTCCACAGGGAACTGTGCTCTCTCCCTTCCTCTTCACCGTATACACCACTGACTTTCAGTACAATTCTGAGTCATGTCACCTGCAGAAGTTTTCTGATGACTCAGCTGTTGTAGGGTGTATAAGAGAGGGAGAGGAGGGAGAGTACAGGACACTGGTGGACAACTTTGTGGAGTGGTCCGAACAGAACCACCTGAGGCTGAATGTCAACAAGACCAGAGAGATGGTGATTGACTTTAGGAGAGAGAAGAGGTCTTCACAGCCACTACGGATTAGGGGGGAGGTGGTGGAGGAGGTGGAGGACTACAGATACTTGGGAGTGATAATTGACAATAGACTGGACTGGAGGTCTAACTCTGAGGCTGTGTACAAGAAGGGGATGAGCAGACTGTATTTCTTGAGGAAGCTGAGATCCTTCAATGTGTGCAGCAAGATGTTGGAGATCTTTTACCAGTCTGTTGTTGCCAGCACCATTTTCTTTGCTGCTGTGTGTTGGGGCAGCAGCATTAGAGCCAGCGACACCAACAGACTTGATAAAATCATCAGGAGTGCTGGTTCTGTACTTGGACTCAGGCTGGAGTCTTTTGAGACTGTGGTGGAGAGGAGAACGCTGAATAAACTCTTATCCATCATTGACAATGATCAGCACCCTCTCCACCACACAGTGGTCAGACAGCGAAGCACCTTTTCTCACAGGCTGCTCCAGCTCCGCTGTCGAAGGGACAGATACAGGAAATCTTTCCTACCATATGCCATCACATTGTACAATAAAAAATAAACTCTTGTTTCAGCATACAGTAACCAGCACTGTACTGTACTGCACTCCATATTTTAATACTTATTTATAATCTGTTCACTGCACCTCAGGACTGTTCACTGCACCCTTATAATGTAAATACGTGTGGATGTTATGTTATTTTTACTTTTTCTTATCTTATTGTGTTGTGACTGTCACTATGTGTAAAGCTGCTGCTACACTGCAATTTCCCAGCTTGGGATAAATAAAGTACATCTATCTATCTATCTATCTATCTATCTATCTATCTATCTATCTATCTATCTATCTATCTATCTATCTATCTATCTATCTATCTATCTATCTATCTATCTATCTATCTATCTATCTATCTATCTATCTATCTATCTATCTATCTATCTATCTATCTATCTATCTATCTATCTATCTATCTATCTATTTGCTGTTGTTTCTAAAAAAACAAAAATGCATAATGACATTACAGCTTTCATTGATTTATTTCAAATTTGAAACATTGTCTAGCCTGTAAGGTGTAAAAAAAATCGTATCGTGGTGTATTCTTGCATCTCCATGATGCTCTTTCTCTTGGCAGTAGCAACTTCACATATGCTTCTCCTTGCTCTTTTTTGATTACGTGTCGGAGCCTGTTCTGCCATTGTGTTCAGTAGAACTAGCACTCTCTGTCTGCTGCAATCAAGACAATATGCAAGACTCGAAGTGAAGTGACCCACAGACCAGTTAGGATTTGTTCAAGTTTTAGGGTGTGCGCACAAGGGGGAGGGACAAGCAGATGACTATGATTGATGTGTCATGGAACCAATTGTGTAGAACAGACCGTCTTTTGTGATTGGTTGGGGTTATTTATTGATTTCTCACGGTAGC
Organism: Cyprinodon tularosa; assembly: GCF_016077235.1. Taxonomy (NCBI): domain Eukaryota; kingdom Metazoa; phylum Chordata; class Actinopteri; order Cyprinodontiformes; family Cyprinodontidae; genus Cyprinodon; species Cyprinodon tularosa. Next base: position 76,974 of record NW_024038395.1, on the reverse strand, counting down.
AGGGACCATTTATTTTAGTTTCACTTCCAGACCTTCTATTTCACTGCTTACTAAGCAGCTGTGGGGAGATCTTTAAGCCACATGCGTAAAATGCTTAGAACAAATGAACACCTGAGCATCAAACTTTGAAGAGATCTTTTGATACACAAAAATAATCCATGCCTGTCGAGTCTTCGGATCCTTGGACTGAAGACTGTTAAAATGTTCCCCTTTCTCCGTGCAACTTGGAACACTGCATTTACGCCCGTTGTTCTGGCTCATTTTCAACAGAGAAACTGCCTGCTTTGTAATTATTGTAGAAGTAAACCCAACTGTAGGTTAAACAGCTAAACTTCTCTCTTCCATCTACCTCTTTTCATGTTATTGGGCCACTAAACGAGTGGGCTGGTGTACATGTCAATTTCGGGGCGTGACAAAAGTACAGGCCAGAACCAAATAAGGCAACATCCCGGAATTGACGTCAGTTCAGTGCTTCGTTTGAATTCACCCGCTTTATGATGAGAGTTTCTTTTTAATTCTTTGTTAAATGCTTACAAGGTAAATTATAATGGGGGATTTAAAACATTCATGCCAACATTGATAGCTTATTTAGCCTTTAATCCTATCTAGGCTCATTCAAAATGTGCATAGTCCAAATGGTTGCTGGTGAAGATTCTCATTCTCCAGGTCCTAGCTATTCCAAAAAAAAAAAGAAAATTGAAAACAATCTACAGCACTTTGTTTCTAAGTTTTGCTTCCCATCCAGGAAACTTTTTTTCCAATTCAAAATGTCAGGAATAGCATTGAGTTTGAGGTTTTAAACAGTAGCCCAACAAAGCCTTGGCTTTGTTTTAAAAACATGCAAATTGAAATGGATGAAGGGGTCAACCCCTTTGGGGTCAACCCCTTTGGAATGGTCGTTTTGCTTCTTTTGTTACCTGTAATACCTGTCTATGTGACGAAAGGCAGTCATTGACCTAACCCAGGCTGTCATTTAACTGGACTACACAACTCAACAACAACATAGCCAAATAAGGCTCTCCTGCAATGAGAATTTAGTCAAGTTCTTCCTTACAGATCTGGGTTACTGGCTACATAAAAGCTGGTTTCAATATTAACAGGGAGAAGGAAAATAATAGAGAAAATGAGACCTAGAAATAATTATTAGTTTTCCGGCATCAAGCTTCATTCATTAGTAATCATCCCCCATTAATCAGTGTGCAGAAAGATGCAACAATATGAAATTAAATAATCATGTTTTGTATTTTTTAATGTTTTTGTGGGAAGACATTACAGTCAAATTACACTTTGTTTTATGTTTTCTTTGCTTAGCTCCATGCAAAAATTACAACAACAGCAATCTTATTTTAAATTGGAAATTGGGAAAACTTAAATGCAGCTATATATTTTTTTTCTTCCATCTTTTGGGTCAAAGATAGAAGGAGTAAACTGGGTGTCCTCCATTTCTTTTCTCTGTGTGAAAAAAAGCTTATGAACGTATTGCTATCAAAGATTACAACAGGCTTTCATATTACCAGCCACCTGCACACAGAGCTGTGGATATGTCAGCATCTAGAGATACTTGGGAAAAATGATGGGATTTCACAAAATCTAATCTTTGTAGATCTAACTGTATGATTCCCCAATCTTTGTCTGTGTTTCTAGAAAATATCTGACCAAACGGCTCAGGCGGGGATAAGGCTCAGGGCTTTAAAAAAAGATTTATTCTCATGCCGCCTGGGTTGTTCTGCTTTTAAAGGATTGTAAGATCAGCAATGATTCATCAGAAGATGGCAGAAAAATACATTCTTAGAGTTGGACAACTTTTATTGTCATTTTTTATACACAGAGTAGCAGTGATCAAATGTAAACAGTGTGGGAGAAAAAAAACATGGTGCCAAAAAACGCAATGATTTGGAAGTTCAAAGCCTTAAATATATGAGTCAGTGACAGACATGATTAAGAGTTTTCTCAACAGTTCACGCTGCGTGCATCCCTTCCAGAAAGATCTAGCTTGCTCAAATGACAATGATTCGAGCAGACCAAACCCCTAGACGTTACACCTGTGAGACGAAACACCTGAAGGAGAACTGTGACGCAGGCAGGACAGCCCTCCAAGGTCATACCTCTCTAAAACCCATACACAAAACCTGAGTGTTCTCTTTCCCCTGTGGCTGCTAGCCTGAAAGGAGAGACACTATCGTACCTTCACATGAAATCTTTTGAAGTTCTCCTGCCATTCAGAACCTATAATTGTGTACCATCCTGATTCCTGCCTGCTGGGAATCGGATGAGAAAACTGAGTTGGTTGATTAAACTAACACTGGATCACCCCTGCTGTGAGGAGCGAACATTGCAGTGTATCATTTACAGATCATACAATCAGTGGGGAAAACCTCTGACAACGACGTAAGTTATCAAATCAATTAGCCAGCCCATTAAATCAACCCATTAAATTTCGTTGTTCTTTGCGTCAGAATTCAAATCCCCTCGACAACTGACCCTGCTTTGGAAAAGGTCTGGTTTTGGACTGGACTGGATTGGAACCAGACGTTGCCTCCCGCTCCTCCCATCCAGAGTCGATACCCAGTAAAACCTTCATTTATTTATTACCTTCTAATGCTCAATTACGGTGCTTAGCGTGGGTGAGCGTAGTTAGTTTAGTTAGGTTTTGTATGTTTCATCTAAATTCTTAATCTCTAAAGCTGATGGTTCATTCTAAACAGAACACTAGTTTCGTGAAGCTTGTGTGTGAATGAGACTCCCATCATGACAAAGTGCTTCATAAGGCTGGTTAAAGAACACATTGCTCCAGTCCCCCCACGACATTCGACCCATTCCAGTTTGCCTACTGACGGAGCCTAGCACACTTGGAGAAGAACACCTTTCAGTTCAACAGACCTGTCAGTCCAGGTCAGACAGAACACCTCTGATGTCATCACCCTGAGAACAGGCTCCCCTCAGCGCTGTGTCCTGGGCCCCCTCCTGTTCACTCTGATGACACATGACAGCGCCCCCAGGTTCACCACCAATCACATGATTAAGTTTGCAGACGACACCACGGTGGTGGGCCTCATCAGAGACGACAACGACTGTTGAAAAACTACAAATCAAGTCACAAATCGAGACTCTGCATCACATATCCAATAGAACTCAACTACAATGTTTTCTACTGCATTTCTGCACCATATGTATTTATTTATTTTTGCGCTGCTCTGAACTTCCACATCAATGCCATTTTGCACCATGCCTCTCCCACACTGTTTACATTTGATCACTGCTGTACTTTCTGAATGTGTACTTTTTACTTTATCTGTGACCTATCTGGTGTATTCACTCACCTTGGTTGAGACAGAATTTGTTGAGACAAAAGTTTGCCCTAATGGTGTGTATGCATGTGAGAAGATTTCAAAGTGTCTTAACAGGAGATACGTTTTTTTTTTTTTTTGCCATCATTTGATATTTGAGCAGCTTTGAAAGATTTAATCTTGTGAAAAGAGCACCTTAGAAAATAGGTTGCTATCTTGAATGCCACTATTTTCTAAAGCACTTTTATTTCTGCCATATATGGTGTTTTGTCAAAATATACTACCATCATTTTATTTCAGTTTTTTTGATATACTGGTAGTTCATTTAAGGCTTTAATAATGTGTGTATAAAGCTGACAGAGGAGGATGGGCACTGCAAATCCGTGTTAATAAAGGTGTATGAAAGTGCTGAGTATGCTTGAGCCCAAAGACTTTTTTCAGCCTACGTAATATTTTTAAATAGTGTTGTCAGTCAGTTACAAAACTCCCTGCATTTTTCATTTCAGCACAGAAAATGAGAGGGCAGGAAGGAGGAAGTTTCATGTCAATCAAATACTCTTTAATTTCCCTGAAATAGGAACACATTTTTAAGGCATAGACAATGGAAGACCAAGGGCATTAATGCCCTGTTGAGTGGGATAGAAATATGCCTTCTCTTGAGTAGAGCTGCTTTTGAACCATTCATTTGCAGGACAAGAGGATTAGAGAATCAACAGAAATGCCCTTAAAGAGCACACACTTAATAGCTTTCTTTTGCTGCCTCCAACTAGACAGAAAAGTAAGATGATGCAATGGCCAGGCAGTGTAATAGCTCTGAGAACCCTACCCTGGGCAACTCTGTCACTACTTCCATAGGCACCTGAAGAATTTAGCAAGTGAAGCTCAATATTTTTCTCCCAAGAATTCTGGGACACAAATTTTGTTTATTAGTCTGGCAATAATGTCTTTCTTCACTTTCTATTAATCCTTTCAAAACTGAAAAGCCCTGAACACCCCAGTCATTCGGGATGAACATACCCGACACAATTTTCTGCATGGGGGTTTGTGTAGCTCCGACTGACCCCGAAATCCCACATAGTATATAACCGCCAAGCTCCGTTTCAGACTTCCCTGGAGCTTGAGGAGAGCATACTCATTATTATTATTAACTTAATAGGAGTAAAACACGCAGAAATTACCGACTAATTTAATATGACATAATCAAAACTCACCATCAGCATGAATCCTGTTTTTGCCTGAACATTTTCTTTTCGTTGTAGATCTTTGTAATGTGGATAATTAAGATCATACAAAATTGGTTTATTCTCTACTTTAAAACTCAGCGTCTCTTCATCCATGCCTGCAATAAGAAGTTTCTTTTGAAGTTGTGAGATGCGGTCTTAGAAGTTGATAACTTTTTTAAGCCTCTCAGTAAAAAATAATATTTTGATCGAGATGAGTAATCTGCCTCCTGATATGTTGAAGTATCAAAAATTTGTATCTATTAATTTTATTAAATGTTCCTAATTATTGGTAATATATAAGAATTATGCTCTAATTTTTAGTTAACCATCGGTCATTACCACATATAAATTTGGCAAAACGAATCTTCTAGACATTCTTTTTCCTGTTTGATGCGATTGCAGATGCGTCCAAAGGACCAAAGCAGGGCAAAAAATAGCTTGACTCTCAAAAATATTTTGACATGAATGACAGAGAAAATGGTGGGCAGTGATGTGCGGAGGAGTAGTGGTAGATGTGGAATAGAGACTGACACGGGAGGGGATTTTCACTCCTGTCCCGTCCCACTCCCACAGAAAAAATGGTGTCCCGTCCCGATCCCGGGCCAGAGTAGAAATCTAAATCCTGTCCCGTCCCACTCCTGGTGAAATTACTCCCACTCCCATCCCGCTCCCATTCAGAATGACTCCTGCGCCCCTCCCATTCTTGTTGTCTTCAATAAGATTTCTGCCAATACATTGAATCTGAATTTCTATGAAGGGTCAGTTTAGTTCCTGTTTCTAACTGTAGTAACTGTTGGTCCCTCCATTGTTGTTTTTGAGCGCGGGTGAAAAACTCAGAGCGGAAGCACTGTTGGTTTTTGGGTCGTGTAGTTTTTTAGACTCGCATTATAGAGTAGGCTTCAAGGAAAAAAACTACAAAATGGCGGCGCCAGTACTGGATTTTTTTTCTTTCTATTTTACTTTATTTTTTGGCATCGATCCTAGTTTTTTTTTTACCTGTGAGACGAAACAATAAGTGGGAATGCTTATGCATTCCCACTTATTGTTTTTCTCTTTTTATTTTTCTGACTCTAACTAGTTTTCAACCGATTTCAACAATTTTGGTATCAAAACGTTCAGCAATTTTGGTATCAAAACGTTCAGCGGTTTGTTTGTTTTTTGTCCCATTAAAATGCATGTAGAATTCTTAGATTTCAGCAAAATTCAGCTAAAACTTCATCATCTTTGACCTTTAACTACTTCAGCATACTTTCAGCTAGAAACACCATTCAACTTTTAAAATGTTTCCATATATTTCTTCTATTACTGTTTAACTCAGCTTTTTGCCAACTTTTACAGTTTTGCTTCAGTGAAGCTTCAAACTTTAAAAGAAAATTTTAAGATTTTCAGATTTATAATTGAAGTCTATGGACGGAATTCTTCTAGAGTGCGTGCTTTAGCTTTTGAGCTGTTCTGGTTTTTCCGAACAAATTGTTCTCACTCCCTCATGTTTCACTCAATTTAAATAAATTATACATCAAAACGTAGGGATTTTTCAGGATTCAGGAAATGTAACCCTCATTTGTGTATGATTTACGGTTTTTCTGCAGTTTGGCCCAGACCACGAAGAAGTCCACACTTCCCCAATAAAAATCCAATGCGAGACTTCCCAAAAATCACATCCGAAAATCCAAAACGACAGATATTTTCTTATCGCTGCCATTTCTAAACTGTTTGATGTACAAACATGAAACTTGGTATAGAACATCTTCAGACCTGTCTAGCACTCACGTTGAAGGAATTTTTTTCAATATCATTTATGGTTTAGCTGTTTAGCTGACTTGTTCGGGCATAGGAAAACATTGATTCTGAGAAAAATCCTCTTACTCAGAAAAATTTTTTTTTTACATCGTCACCGTGGCCAAATAGTTTTTAGTAGAAACATGAAAGTTGGCAAATTCGAAGCCGAAGGATGGCTGACACCAACAGTGAAATAATTTTTTGAATACCTTTTACAGTTTTGGCTCACCGCTTGTTTTTCCGGAGTGGAAGTTTTGGTTTTGAGAGCTCTGCTCTACCATGGAGCTGCATGTTATTTAATCAGACCAGCAGGAGTGACAAACCTTGTTATTTCTCCTTCCCATTAAGGTTGTGAATAAGCTACAGCCATAAAAGTTACCCCAATCAGAGACAAAGGATAGCTGTTGCTTAGACTGAAATAATTTTTTAGATATTATTTACGGTTTGCCTTCAGCTCTCGTTTTTTCTGGGCTGTTTTTCCCATTCAAAAAAGCCTGAGAACAAAGGAGCTGTGCTGTGTTTCTTTCTGCACTTTTCTCTCTGTCACTGACAGGCTCTAAGCGTTGTCAAGGTAACCAAGCTTCAAAGGGATTTTACCTCTGCCACTTTATATAGCACATTTTAATCTAATGGAGGGAGACAGCACTGATTTAACATTTGGAAATGGATACTATATGACTACTGGCCATGACCCTTCCCTTCACACGCAAACCTGATAGACTTTCAAAATAAGACTCTGGGGACCCTACAAAATAAAAGCCCCTACATTTTGCCACATCATCTACTGCCCTAATAACAGGGGAAAATAATTTAATGACTGGAAAGTCATTAAGTATCACTGCTGGGTCTGACTCTTTTCTCAACACACAACCCTGCTAGATTTTCAAAATAAAACTCCAGTGATCCTACACAATAAAAGCCTCTATATTATACTTGTGTATTAATTGATGCAAATGGCTCAGCATTATTACCCAAACTCTACCAGCTTGTTTCTATTAGAGTCTAGGGACCTTTTCAAAACATACCCCAGAGCGAATTTCACAATAAAAGTCTCCCATTTATGCTCTAATACAGCATCTATTCACCCAATTACATGGAAAACCAGTGATTTCACATTTAGAAATGGATTCTATATCACTGCTGGCCACGACCCTCACCTTGACACACATCCATGATAGACTTTCAAAATAAGACTAAAGGGACTCTACAAAATAAAGGCCTCTTCCTTACACACACTCGTTCATTGTGCCGTATGGCTCCTAGCTATGACCCAACCTCAACCAATTTCTTCAAATTACACTACCAAGGCCTGTTGACCACACACCTCAGTGCATATTTCTTAATAAGGTTCTAAGATTTACACTATAATAAAGCATCTGCTAACCTCGTAACATGCAGCCTAAGCCTGCCAACGGTGCTTTCATCACCACAGCGGCTCGTAACATGCAGGTTAGTTTGTTTTGATAAATTCAGCTCCTTAAGTGGTATTAGCTCTATTTCTATAAGCTTCTCTCTCTGTCCTTCCTCTGCTTCTCATGGTCAGTCTTGCACATAGGTTTGTAGATTTTCAATCCTCTAAGGATGACACTGTTTTCTTTATGCTGATCAACCGACACATTTTAAATAATTTCAAATAGTTTTGCTAAGTCTTGACATTTCCACATATGATTTTAAAATTCTGATACTTATTCAATACCATCTTCCTCAACATTTTATTTCCCATCCTTAAGCTTTTCCTTTTTTGTTCAACCAGTGAAGATTCAAGTTTTTCTTTGCAATTTCTTTTCTGATTCAGCTAATTTAATACTATTCAGCCTATGCTGTGGACTTTGGCTTCATTCTGCTCTCTTTCTGGACAGGAATTAAGCTTTTCTGTTTGCTGCTAATTCATAATACGCAGTAGGTGACCCCCCCCCCCCCCCCCCCCTCTTCAAAATTGATTTAGAAATTTTCTAGAAACTTGGGAGACATTATGTTAAGACCCTTCTAGTGCCCACTTTCAAGACATTTGTTGATATCATGTATGGTTTGGCTGTGCAGATTTTAAGATGAGTCTGTTTTTGCCATTTTATGCCAAATGATTCTACCCTACAAAATCTTCAGATGATTCAATTGTTTTCTGCAGTTTGAAGTTTCTGATGACTTCCTATCACATTTTCATATGTTCTTCAGGTAATTTCAGCTTTTTTCATTCAGCAGAAGCATTCTCACTGGCTGTTTCTCCGAAACAGTTTTTTTTGTTTTAATTGTATGACTAATTTGACCATTAAAAAACACATCTCCATGTTTAGATGTACACAAATTTTCATTCAAGCACTCAACAATATTTCTCATTTTGAAGCGTGAAAGTCCACTCTGTGAATCCGCTAGGTTCTTCACTCCTCTCAGTCTTTACGCAGGTAAATAAACCCAATTTTTTCAGGCCGCCTCTAGACTTTAGACACTGGTTGCATTTGAAAAGAAGATTATTATGAAAAGAAAAAATGCTGGTGGCATATTGGCACTTTTGGGGGAGTGTTGGTCTTGTGGTTAGGGCAGTGCGCTTGTGCTCTGAGAACGTTGCAAGTATCCGGTTCGATCCCAACAGCCTCCACTCTGGGTTCCTGAATATCGACCCTTAACCACACACTGCTCCCTGGGCGCCGCACGATGGCAGCCCACTGATCCCCAAGGGGATGGGTTAAATGAGGAAAATTTCTCCAATGTGAGATGAATAAATCAATTAGTAATTATTATCTAGGCTGCAGTGTGAAATTTCAAATTCCTGGGTTTTTTCATTGGGTGCACAATCAATGTTTCAGTTTTGTTGGAATTTTGCCATAAGCCCTTTACGTATTTATTGGATTTGTGTTGTAATAATTTCTCGCTCTACATTCAACCCTCCTCTTTTATCCGGGCTTGGGACCGGCAAAGTAACCTTAAAAGACACTCAGGCAGAGTTACTTTTTTATTTTTTATTTTTTTCAAACTTTAAAAGAATGAGCATGCGATTTTACAACAAAGTGAGCTTCCCTTAAGTGGTAGAGCTAACTAACTTGTTGGTCAACAAAACAGATATGACACTGTTATGCTTGATGGTATTAGTTATCATCCCTGATCTCTAGTTTCCTGAGAAGGGTCTGGCTTTTCTCCACAGCCTTCAGCCTTTCTGCCTCACTTCTGTCCAAAGAGACTCGTACCCTTATGACTTCTTGAATAAGTTCTTGACACAAAGCGCTGACGCTTTCTACATGATTAGAGATTTCAGTTTCTGCTTGGGGCCTCAAACTTTTCTCTTCTTGGAGCAACGTTTCCAGCTGCTGGATGTCATGTTGAAGTTTTTTCTGGTCGACCTCCTTGGATGTGCTCTGAGTTTCTTTTAGTTTCCGTTTTTCTGCCTGGAGCCCTACTTTGTTCTTTTCTTGAAGCTGTTCTTCCAGTTGTTGAATGTCCAAGTTAAACTATTGGATGTAATCTTGATGGTATTAGTAATCATCCCTGATCTCTAGTTTCCTGAGAAGGGTCTGGCTTTTCTCCACAGCCTTCATCCTTTCTGCCTCACTTCTCTCCAAAGAGGCTTGTACCCTTATGACTTCTTGATTAAGTTCTTGACACAAAGCGCTGACGCTTTCTACATGATCAGAGATTTCAGTTTCTGCTTGGAGCCTCGATCTTTTCTCTTCTTGGAGCAACGTTTCCAGCTGCTGGATGTCATGTTGAAGTTTTTTCTGGTCGACCTCCTTGGATGTGCTCTGAGTTTCTTTTAGTTTCCGTTTTTCTGCCTGGAGCCCTACTTTCCTCTTTTCTTGAAGCTGTTCTTCCAGTTGTTGAATGTCCAAGTTAAACTATTGGATGTAATCTTGATGGTATTAGAAACCTTCCCTGATCTCTAGTTTCCTGAAAAGGGTCTGGCTTTTCTCCACAGCCTTCAGCCTTTCTGCTTCACTTCTGTCCAAAGAGGCTTGTACCCTTATGACTTCTTGATTAAGTTCTTGACACAAAGCACTGACGCTTTCTACATGATTAGAGATTTCAGTTTCTGCTTGGAGCCTCAATCTTTTCTCTTCTTGGAGCAACGTTTCCAGCTGTTGGATGACGTGTTGAAGTTTTTTGACCTCCTTGGATGTGCTCTGAGTTTCATTTAGTTTCCATTTTTCTGCCTGGAACCCTACTTTCCTCTTTTCTTGAAGCTCTTCTTCCAGTTATTGAATGTCCAGGTTCAACTATTGGATGTAATCTTGATGGTTTTAGTGATCATCCCTGATCTCTAGTTTCCTTAGAAGGGTCTGGCTTTTCTCCACAGCCTTCAGCCTTTCTGCCTCACTTCTCTCCAAAGAGGCTCGTACCCTTATGACTTCTTGATTAAGTTCTTGACACAAAGCGCTGACGCTTTCTACATGATCAGAGATTTCAGTTTCTGCTTGGAGCCTCAATCTTTTCTCTTCTTGGAGCAACGTTTCCAGCTGTTGGATGACGTGTTGAAGTTTTTTCTCGTCGATCTCCTTGGATGTGCTCTGAGTTTCATTTAGTTTCCGTTTTTCTGCCTGGAACCCTACTTTCCTCTTTTCTTGAAGCTCTTCTTCCAGTTGTTGAATGTCCAGGTTCATTATGTCCAGGTCACCCAGTTTCACAGAAGCTGAACCCTCCTGAAATCTTTTCTCTATATCTTTTAGTTTGCTGAAGAGTATCTGTATGATCTCTGTAGCCTTCTGTTTTTCTGCCTCTACTTGGATTCGAAGATCTTGCTCTCTCTTAATATCTTTGTCCGTTTCTTCGAACAAAGCTTCTAACTGTTCAAAGGTTGTAGTCTCTGCTTTCATCCTCAGCTCTCTTTCTTTTTCTAGCTTTTCTTGCAGCTCTCTGATTGTATTATGCATCTCACGTCTCTCTGAAAACCCTATGGACATCTCCAATTTTTGGAGTTTGTCGGAAAGTGCCTGTGTGATCTCCAGAGCTTCCAGTTTTTCATATTCACTTTCAAATCTGAGATGCTTTTCTTTTTTAAGCTCTTTCTCAGCTTGCTCCAGCTTCAGCTCAGCCAAACGCATTTCAAACTCGTATTTAATGTTGAGGTGGAAAATTTGATCTTCATATTTCATTTGTAAGTTAATGAGTTCCTTCTGGTGTTTCTCTTTTGTGTGGCAGCAGGTGGACCTAGCCTGCGCTTGGATTTTGTCTTCAGCTTGCTGAAGTTTGTCCTTCAGCTCCATAATTTCCTGCTGCAAAGCCTCATTTTCTTGGCTCAGGACCTTGTTGAACCTTTGGAAGACGTTAGAAGGTTGATTGGCTCCAATATTCTCCATTGTCTTATTTTTAACAAGGTGCTGCTAAGTGAAACTGTTCTCTCAAGTAGTTCGCTAAAGAATGCGTCTGGACTGTGCACTAGACTAGGCTTCTAGAATTATTTATAGAATTCTAGAAGCCTACCTACATCATAGACTGATGATGTCATCAGCATGGAAACAGTCACTGATCCCAGATCAGCCTGTCCACTGAATGGAACCTTGGTCACATGACTGCAAGATAGCTAAAGATACAGGAGGACTGGGCAAATGGCATAGAACAAAGGTTCCACTTTTATACGTGACTAAGGACAACTTTAGCAGAGGTATTAGTTTTGATTGAACATAATAAAAAACGAACCCACTTCTATTCTAAAGCAAAGTGACAGATGATGAAATACAAAAAATATTCAAACATGAAAAGCATTTTAAATTGACAAACAAGTTATAGCAACAAAATATTTTTAATATCCACAAAAGAATAAATAATCAAGTGGGAATGCATAAGTATTCAACCAATTTCAACTATTTTTGTATCAAAACGTCCAGCTTGTTCAGGAGAATTCTGTTATGTCTTTTGGTAAAGATATTTTTTGTTTTTTTTCTCAATATTCAGCTTTTTCTGCGTTTTTTTTTTGTCCTATTGAAATGCATATAGAATTCTTAAATTTTAGCAAAATTCAGCTAAAACTTCACAATCTTTGACCTTTAACTGCTTCAGCATACTTTCAACTATAAACACCATTCAACTTTTAAAATGTTTCTGTATCTTTCTGCAATTACTGTTTAACTCAGCTTTTTGCTAACTTTTACAGGTTTGCTTCAGTGAAGCTTCAAACTTTTAAAGAATTTTTACAGATTTTCAGATTTATACTGGAAGTCTATGGACGGAACTTTCAGCTGCTAGAGTGTGGTCACTCTAGGGTTTTCAAACATTTCACTCATGCCAAACAGCTTCAACTCACTCACTCATTTCTTACTCTATGTAGAAAAATTATGCATCAAAACGTAAGTATTTTTGTCAGGATTCAGAAAATGTGTGGGATTAACAGTTTTCCTACAGTTTGGCCTAGACCACGCAGAAGTCCACACTTCCCCAATAGAAATCCAATGAGAGAGTTTCCAAAAATCACATCTGAAAATCCAAAACGACACATATTTTCGTATCGCTGCCATTGCTAAACTGTTTTATGTACAAACATGAAACTTGGTATCGGTCTCCGCCAAGTGACGTCAATTGTTTACCTCGGGTGCGGTACACTATGCCTTTTCCACTTAAAATGGCGTCTTAGCAACAAATGTCACGTGACTGGCGGAGACCGATTTTCCTAAATCCGCCCCTGTTTTCAGGCTTATGTTAACTGTAATGACTTATCTTGGACAGGCTGCTATGTAAACAGGCCTTTAGTCCTTCGTTTAGCTATGCTGCGGTTGTTTACACTACACCTTTTCCAACTAAAATGGCGTCTTAGCAACAAAAGTCACGTGACTGGCGGAGACCGATAGAACATATTTAGAAGATATTTATTTGTTCGGGTATAGGAAAAGGTTGATTGTGAGAAAAATCCTCAGACTCAGAAAAAAATAATTTTTACATCGTCACCATGGCCAAATAGTTTTTAGTAGAAACATAGAAGTTGGCACAATCGAAGCCGAGGGATGGCTTACACCCACAGTGAAAGAATTTTTTGAATACCTTATACAGCTTTGGCTCACCACTCGTTTGTTCAGATGGGTTTTTCAGCACCTGAAAGCTCAGTGAACCTGATGTGCTGCATGTAATCCAATCAGACAAGAAGGTGGGACAAACCATTTTGTTTCTCTTCCCATTAGGGTTGTGAAAGAGCTATAGACATGAATGTTACCCCAATCGGACATAAGGGATAGCTGTCACTTAGATGGAAATAATTTTTTGGATACCATTTACGGTTTTGGCTCACCACTGGTTTGTTTGGAGGGTTGGTTTGGCTTTTGAGAGCTCAGCTCTAACAAGAAGATACATATTATTTAATGAGAGGAGCAGGTGTGACACACCTTTTTATTTCTCCTTCCCATTATAGTTGTGAATAAGTGGGAGCCATGAAAGTTACCCCAATTGGAGACAAGGGATAGCTGTCGCTTAGATTGAAATAATTTTTTAGATACCATTTACGGTTTGTCTTCAGCACTCATTTGTTCAGAACTGTTTTTCCCATTCAAAAAAGCCTGAGAGCGAAGGAACAATAGTGCTGCGCTTTTCTCTCTGTCACTGATAGGCTCGTTAAGCGTTGTCAAGGTAACCGGGCTTCAAAGGGAATGCCTACCTCTGCCACTTAATACAGCACATATTAATTTAATGGAGGGAGACAACACTGATTTAACATTTGGAAAAGGATGCCATATGACTACTGGCCATGACCCTTCCCTTGACACTCAACCCTGATACACTTTCAAAAGAAGACTCCAGGGACCCGACGAAATAAAAGCCTCTACATTACACTCATATATTTGCTGCAGCATATGGCTCAACATTATGCCACAAATTCAACCCCTTTTTAGAAATTAGACCTTAGGGGGCTTTTAAAAACACACCCCACAGAAAATTTCAAAATAAAAGCCTCCCATTGCCAGGGAGGCAATGGGGAAAAGAGTGATTTAATGACTGGAAAGTCATGAAGTATCATTGCTGGGTCTGACCTTTTTCTCAACACACAACCCTGCTAGACTCTCAAAATAAGACTGCAGGGACCCTACAAAATAAAAGCCTCTATATTATACTGGTGTATTAATTGATGCAAATGGCTCAGCATTGTGACTCGAACTCCACCAACTTGTTTCTATTAGACTCTAGGGACCTTTTCAAAACACACCCCAGAGCAAATTTCACGATAAAAGTCTCCCATTTACGCTCTAATACAGCATCTATTTACCCAATTACATGGAAAACCAGTGATTTCACGTTTAGAAAAGGATTCTATATCACTGCTGGACATGACCCTTCCATTGACACAAAGCCATGGTAGACTTTCAAAATAAGACTATGGGGACTGATAAAATAAAAGCCTCTTCCTTACGCACACTCATTTATTGTGCCGTATGGTTCATAGCTATGACCCAAACTCAACCAATTTCTTCAAATTATACTACCAAGGCCTGTTGACAACACACCTAAGTGCACATTTCTTAATGAAGCTCTAACGTTTCCACTGTAATAAAGCATCTGCTAACATCGTAAGCAGATGCTTTACTTCTGTCAACTTCCAGGTAAACAGATACTTTTGGACTTTTTCTTCTGGTTAATCAACTTTAAATGTTTTGCTTTTAAGATGAGTGTGTTTCTGCCATTATTTTGCCAAATGATTCTACCCTACAAAATCTTCAGATGATTCTACTGGTTTCTGCTGTTTAAAGTTTCTGATTACTTCCTATCACATTTTGATATGTTCTTCTGCTAATTTGTGCCTCTTTTATGTTATACAGTTTCTTTAGCTAATTTTTCTTTTTTCATTCAGCATAAAAAAGCATTCCCACTTTGCTGTTTCTCCGAAACAGCTTTTTCTAATTACTAATGGTTTGCTCCCGCTCCCGTCTGCCCCCATTAATGTTTTAATCCTGTACCGTTCCAATCACGTGATCGTTACTAATACTGACTCCCATCCCACGGGAATCCCGTGACCCGTGGGATTCCCGAAAAAATGTCAGTCTCTAATGTGGAACAGTTCAGCCCAATCCTAAACCGGCATTAACCCTGGGCACTAACCATCCATTTGCTTTATGCAGTGGGACAGCGACATTGAAGTTATGAGGGAGGATTTTAATGAATTTTTGAAAAGACTCTCCACTTTAAAAAAAAAAATCACATGAACAACCCAGTACCCGCTGCCGGGAGAGAACACCTATTAAACCCGTGCAGGACATGCACAAGCCCATTTCTCATGCACGCCCTGTTTAAAAGTTGCTTTTTGCATCATTCATACAAGCTTACTTTCCAAAAGAAGGTTGATAATGATTACACTGTCAGACTCACCACCGGCAAGTGAAAATGGGGACGAGCACGTAGGACGGCCTTACGTAAACATATCATCAGAAAGATTGACAATTAGGAGGACCACTCATTTTGATGACCCGGAAAAAGAACATCCTCCACTATATCTATAAGGGCTGTTCTAAACCCTGTAGTGGGTAGGGTTATTGAACTGTTCAGTCCCTAAATACTGAGTCAGCATTAAGTGCATTTAAATGTAAGTTACACCCCTTTGCTGCATCTTCATCACACTGACAAAAAAATCACATATTATCTATAAGAAAAAAACGTAAATAATTCCAAAATGGAATGGGTTCTCTGAAATAGTTTTTTTTTTTTTTACCATATACATTTGTTTAAAGAAATGCGGAAATTGTTGGAAGCTGGAGAAGTACCTCTCTTCTCCAGCAGAGTCCGCTGTGGATCCTCCTGAGCAGAGCCCTCTGCACAGCTGCTGCTCGTTACCATCATCAGGAGGACCCTCTACTTAAGCTGTCTTCAGACCTTGCCTCAACGCCGCAGTGTTGAGCCAGTCGGAAAATCTGATCCTCCTTCGTGAAGCTCTGGAAGAACTTAACCCACCGAGCCTGCCCTCAGAGCCAAACCTGAAGACTTCCCCTGGATTCTCTTGCAGCTCTGGACCAAGAGCTGGAGATCCTAAGTCAAGGTCAGCTACCTTTCAGAAGCAAGACGCTGAAGCAGCTAACGGACTCAGCTAATCAGACTCTCTCCAGTTCCAACAACCTTCCTCTCCAAGATCCATTCAAGGACCCACTAGGTACAAACCAGAGACTATCAAAGGACAAACCGCTAAGAGCCCAGCTAACTAACTGTCTTCCTCACAGACCCCGGTGAACCCGTTTGCCCAGGACCATAACCAGAACATACTATCGTTGGATTGTCTTCAATAAACTCTGTTAACTTTTCATCTGTTTCCTGTGTCGTGGTGTTCTGCATAATTGGGTCACATTAGTGTACCGATCATGACAGAACACTGCGGCCAAACACAAGGCCCAGCAGATCACTTCACCCGCCACTTGGAAGAGCAGGCGGCCCAACTAAATGGACATGCCTTGGCCTTACGTGAGCTAAACACCCGCATTGAAATGCAGAACCAGGTAATTCAAGGCTATGCTAATTACTTTAATAGTGCTAACGCCATACCGGCAGCGCAACCATTTCCGGGTCCAGTTCCACCTCCGCGGTCACCAGCAGTGACGTCATCAGAGTTCCGCCCAAGCCTCCCTGAAAAATTCTCCGGTAATATGAAGGATTGCAGAGGATTTTTATTTCAGTGCAGATTATTGTTCCAGAACTCTCCCAACAGTTTTTCGACGGACTTTAAGAAAATAACCTTTATTCTCTCTCAACTAACAGGAAGAGCTTTGGAGTGGGCCCAGGCCAGATTCCCCTCAGATGAAAGTCTCAACTGCCGATACTCTGATTTCATTTCTGAGTTCTCCCAGATTTTTAATCAAGAAACTGATCAAACAATTGACTCTCGTGCTCTTTTCAGTATTAAGCAGGGAAACTCATCTGTGGCTGATTTTTCGATCAACTTCCGGGTTAAGGCAGCGGCTTCCGGATGGAATCAAAGTGCTCTGAAGGGAGCTTATTTCATGGCCTTAAATGAGAATATTAAAGACGAACTGGCAACTCTCGACGAGCCAGCCTCCCTTGAGGATCTAATCAAACTGACAATTAGATTGGACAACAGAATTAGAGCCAGAAGCAGCTCCAAGTTAAGAAATTCTGGGTCTCATGCCTCTACATCTGCTTCAAATATTATGACTGTTTCTTCTCCTCCCACAGGGCGACCTAAAGCCCAGTCCCTCCCTCTGCCTGTTCAGGCTTCACATTCTGATGGTATGGAGGTCGAACCTATGCAGGTGGGACACACTCGGCTTACTCCTGAGGAGAGGCAAAGACGTTTTTTGAGCAGACTTTGCATCTATTGTGGTGAAAGTGGACATTTAATTGCTTCCTGCCCGGCTAAATCAAAAGGCAGGGCCCGCCAGAGGATCTGAGGAGTCTGGCGGGCCAAACCAACTCTAAGAAATCTCCTCGATTGATGCTTCCTGCCACTTTGTTTTGTGATAATCAGAACCTCTCCTTTTCTGCCTTTATTGACTCAGGCTGTGAACGGAACCTCATAGACTCTAACCTTGTTCAACAGTTGATGATTGAAACTGTTCCCCTTTCTCAACCTCTCCGTGTCTCTGCCATTGATGGGAAAAATCTCCACCAAGTTACTCATCAAACTCAACCCCTCGAGCTCCTCCTCTCAGGTGACCATCGTGAAACCATCACATTTTTTGTCATTCCCTCCGCATGTTCCCCGTTGGTGCTCGGATTCGAATGGCTGGAGAAACACAATCCACGCATTAATTGGACCGAACGTCACGTGGAAGCATGGTCTACGTCATGCCATGAGACTTGTCTTCGGTCGGCAGCCCCCGTGGTGGGGCCTCCTAGAGGGGGGGAGGAGATGGACTCCCCTGACCTATCTTCAGTCCCCTTTGAGTACCATGACTTGGCCCCGGTCTTCAGTAAGGTCAGTGCTACGTCCCTTCCACCACATAGACCATATGACTGTGCAATTGAGTTGTTACCTGGAGCACCGTTACCCAGCAGCCGTTTATACAACATCTCCAAACCAGAACGAGAGACAATGGAGAAGTATATTAACGAGTCTTTAGCTGCTGGAATTATTCGTCCGTCCTCTTCTCCTTTGGGTGCTGGTTTCTTTTTTGTTGGCAAGAAGGATGGTTCATTAAGACCATGCATTGACTACAGAGGGTTGAACCAAATCACTATAAAGAATAAGTACCCTCTACCTCTCCTAGCCTCAGCTTTTGAACCAGTTCAGGGGGCAACAGTCTTCACCAAACTGGATCTGAGAAACGCATATCATCTCCTCAGAATCAGAGAAGGTGATGAATGGAAGACTGCTTTCAAGACACCATTAGGTCAGTTCGAGTACCTGGTGATGCCTTTTGGTTTAACTATCGCCCCCGCCTGCTTTCAAGCACTAGTGAATGATGTTCTCAGAGATTTTTTAAATGTGTTTGTCTTTGTCTATATAGACGACATACTCATTTATTCACGGAACTTAACTGATCACAAGAAACATGTCCGCCTGGTGTTACAGAGGCTACTGGAGAACAAGTTATTCGTCAAGGCAGAAAAATGTGAATTCCACCAACCATCAGTGACCTTTTTGGGGTTTGTGCTCGAGGGCGGGCAGGTTAAGCCTGCTGAGGACAAGATAAAGGCGGTATTGGACTGGCCGATTCCTGAAACTCGAAAACAGCTTCAAAGGTTTTTGGGGTTCGCCAATTTTTACCGTCGTTTCATTAGAAATTATAGCCAGACGGCTCAACCTCTGACCTCTTTAACTTCGGTTAAGAGGAATTTTCAATGGACTCCCGAAGCTCAGTCTGCTTTTGACAAATTGAAATCTTTGTTTTCCAGAGCACCGGTGTTAATTCAGCCTGACCCTTCTAAACAGTTCATCCTCGAGGTTGATGCTTCGGATTCTGGCGTCGGAGCCGTCCTTTCCCAGAGACTCGACTCAGATCAAAAGATTCATCCATGTGCTTTTTTCTCCCGCAGACTCTCATCAGCAGAACAGAACTACGGTGTTGGAGATCGAGAACTATTAGCCATTAAGTTGGCGTTGGAGGAGTGGAGACACTGGTTAGAGGGAGCTGAGCACCCGGTTCTAGTCTGGACTGACCACAAGAACCTTGCTAGCATCCAGTCTGCCAAACAGGCCAATCCTCGTCAATCCAGGTGGTCCATTTTCTTCTCCAGATTTAATCTCGTTATCTCCTACAGACCCGGATCAAAGAATGTGAAACCAGACTCCCTCTCGCGCCTATACTCCGTCGATCAACCCGAGACTCCAGAGCCAGTCCTCCCGGCCTCTTGTACTGTGGGAGTCGTGAACTGGGAGATCTCCGATCTCATTAACTCCGCCCTGGCCACGGAACCCGACCCAGGTAACGGTCCGGCTAACAGAACTTATGTCCCGTCTTCCGTCAGGTCCAGGCTCATTCAATGGATGCACACTGCCAAATTCTCGGCTCACCCTGGAGTCAGTAGAACCATCGCTCTCATCACCAGACGCTTCTGGTGGCCCACTCTCCACAGGGACGTAAAGTAATATGTGCTGGCATGCCCCATTTGTGCTGGAAACAAGGCCTCGCATCAGCCACCCTCTGGTCTGCTTCAACCTCTTCCGATCCCTTCACGTCCATGGTCCCACATTGCCATAGATTTCGTCACTGGTCTTCCCGTCTCTCGAGGTATGTCCACAATACTCACCATCGTTGACCGTTTTTCCAAGTCCTGTCATTTAGTCCCTCTCAGGAAGCTCCCCTCGGCGTTCCAGACTGCTCAGCTTCTCGTGAAACACGTCTTCAGATTACATGGCATTCCCCAGGAAATCCTATCAGACCGTGGTCCTCAATTTATCTCACAAGTTTGGAAAGCCTTCTGTTCAGCTCTGGGTTGTAAGTCTGCTTTGACTTCAGGTTATCATCCACAATCCAACGGTCAGACCGAGCGCATGAACCAGCACCTTGAATCCACCCTCCGCTGCCTAACTTCCAACAACCCCACCGACTGGAGCCAGTATCTCCCTTGGATTGAGTACGCCCATAACTCCCAGAGATCCACTTCCACCGGCCAGTCACCATTTCAGGTCAGTCATGGATACCAACCACCACTTTTTCCCGCAGATGAAAAGGAGATATCAGTCAGGACGATCAACCAACACATCCGCCGCTGTCAAAGGGTTTGGAAGGAAACCATTACCACTCTCAACAGATCATCAGAAACCTCCAAACGTTTTGCCGACTCTAAGAGACGTCCCGCTCCTGAGTACACCATCGGACAGGAGGTATGGCTGTCTACCCGGGACATTCTCCTCAAGGGAATGTCTCGGAAACTGTCTCCCAGATTCATCGGTCCGTTTAAGGTTTCCCAGGTCATCAGTCCCTCCGCAGTCCGTCTCCAGCTACCTCCGAGTCTACGCATCCATCCCACCTTTCATGTGTCTCAGGTCAAGCCCGTAGTCTCTAGCCCTCTGTGCCCGCCATCCGACTCCCCACCACCCGCCCTGGAAGTCGATGGTCACCCTGCATTCACCGTCCGTCGCATCGTGGACTCCCGTCGGCGAGGTCGCGGCTGGCAGTACCTCGTCGACTGGGAGGGCTACGGACCTGAAGACCGTCAGTGGGTTCCCGGCTCTTACATCCTCGATCCTTCCCTGATCGAGGAGTATGAGCGTTCCTGCCCATCTACTTCCTCCGGACCGCCAAGGGGCGGTCGTTGAGGGGGGGGGGTACTGTTGGAAGCTGGAGAAGTACCTCTCTTCTCCAGCAGAGTCCGCTGTGGATCCTCCTGAGCAGAGCCCTCTGCACAGCTGCTGCTCGTTACCATCATCAGGAGGACCCTCTACTTAAGCTGTCTTCAGACCTTGCCTCAACGCCGCAGTGTTGAGCCAGTTGGAAAATCTGATCCTCCTTCGTGAAGCTCTGGAAGAACTTAACCCACCGAGCCTGCCCTCAGAGCCAAACCTGAAGACTTCCCCTGGATTCTCTTGCAGCTCTGGACCAAGAGCTGGAGATCCTAAGTCAAGGTCAGCTACCTTTCAGAAGCAAGACGCTGAAGCAGCTAACGGACTCAGCTAATCAGACTCTCTCCAGTTCCAACAACCTTCCTCTCCAAGATCCATTCAAGGACCCACTAGGTACAAACCAGAGACTATCAAAGGACAAACCGCTAAGAGCCCAGCTAACTAACTGTCTTCCTCACAGACCCCGGTGAACCCGTTTGCCCAGGACCATAACCAGAACATACTATCGTTGGATTGTCTTCAATAAACTCTGTTAACTTTTCATCTGTTTCCTGTGTCGTGGTGTTCTGCATAATTGGGTCACATTAGTGTACCGATCATGACAGAAATGTTATATTTTATGTCACCCTGTGCCTCAGGGCTACAGCCTGGACCACTACTGGACCATATAGTGGTCCAGTAGTGGTCCAGGCCCACTACATAGTGGCAGGCTACAGGCTTTGCAAGGACTGTTTATACAGGCAACAAGTCCTTGTTTATACCCCACCGCCTTCCACTTCTGTGAGTGTGACTTTTTTGATAGTGAGAATTGATAAAGAGTCAGTGGTTAGGGAGTGGTTTGGGATTCCTTTTCAATGATTAACATGACTGCGCAAGTGCTCTGCATGATGTAAGTGAGCGGGGCAGAGCATTGTGGAACAGTGACAAAGGATGTGGAATCTGGGGGTGAGATAGATCCCAGTTCCATTTTAGTCGGATTACGCAGCAATTCAGAGGCGATTTCATGGTAGGACAGGAAGAGAGACACAGTAACGTAGTAAAACATCATGTTTGAGGGAAAATGCAAAATAAAATCCCTCTATCTCAAGGGAAAACAATCCGGTTTGGAGTCACACAGCGCCTACATATCAGAATGGTCAGACTTGTGCATTAAAAATCAATGAAACCAGTGGAAGCTTTTGCTCATGGGTGACTCATTTTTTAATAAGGAAATAGGGGGTGCTGGCTATGACTGCCTGCCAATGCTTTGGAGGAGCTCACAGGACCCATGACAGCACACTGAAGACAGTAAACTCAGAATGATAAGTGCCAACAACACAGAAAAAAAGTCTTCTTTCTCAGACTTTTTTCTGGTTTAAATAAAAAAAAATCTTGCCAACACCTACTCTGATTGAAATTCCGACATTTGAGTTTTAGTGTCAGTTTTTAGAGACAGAAG
Source organism: Cyprinodon tularosa (assembly GCF_016077235.1). Taxonomy (NCBI): domain Eukaryota; kingdom Metazoa; phylum Chordata; class Actinopteri; order Cyprinodontiformes; family Cyprinodontidae; genus Cyprinodon; species Cyprinodon tularosa. The sequence continues at coordinate 54,618 of NW_024038395.1, read as the reverse complement.
CAGGATTGTGACAAATTCTCAGTAAATTGTCAAAATGCCCAGAACATGTAGACGAGTGTTGTTGGAGGTTTTTATTTCCCTAACTCAACATGTGTCTGTGAAAAATGAAAAAGCAGCAACTCATTGTTTTTTTATTTTATTTGTGTCGTTAATGCATGGACACCATGTGTATTCCACAGTATGATAGCTTACGCTGCAGAAACAATCTAGAAATAAGTAAAAATGTTTTAAATTAAGTGTATTTACCCTTAATTTCAGTAGGTAAACAAGATGATATGCCAATGTTATGAGTATTTTTACTCTTAAAATAAGATAATTAGATAATATGCACTTGTAATAAAACAATGCAATTGTTTTTTCTTATTTTAAATGTAAATTGTCTTGTTCCATTTACAAAGTGTCTCACCTCCTCAATTCAAGACAAAATGCACTTATGTTAAGACAAAATGACTTTTTTTGCAGGGAACATACATACAATGGAAAAAATCTTGTCTTACCTTGATTTACACCTGCTAAAAGTGGTAAAAGTTGCTCATGGTCCATCCAGGATTGCATATTTTCAGAAAATTTAGTAGAAAACCTGGAAAGAAGCCAAGCCTTAAGCATCTCTCCCATTAAGCACACAAGTGGTTCCATGCCCCACAGAAAGCATGTCATTGGAGAGAAAGAATAAACTTTAAGAGATTTGCATCTTAACCCTCTTGTAGAAATATTTGTTTTTACAATTAATGTAGTCCAAATGGGTAGCCCATATTCTTTTTAAATTTATAATCGTTTGTACATACTCATTTCAAAACAGTTTATTATCTCTGATTACATATTTTGCTAACTGAAATGGGACATAGAGAAATTATAAAATGACACTTGAAGTTTCTGCCAAATATCATTAAAAAAGACTTTCTCAAGGCGCCACATTGTTCCATCAATATGTCTTTGTTGCCTTATATGGCAACCTCTCTAAGATATATCTTTTTATCTAATAATCTCTGGTGATTATTATGATTCCTGTAGAGAAGGATGATCATAGGGTTAAGAAATTGTCCAATCTTCCAACTTTTAATATAAATCATCTGTAGCTTGTTACTAAGTAGTTCCCAAGAACTAAACTTCAGAAAAAACCTGCAAATCAATTAGTACAGTTTCCTTAACTGACAGAATGTTTGACCTCTCTTCTTAGTACGTATATCTGTTTGGGGGTGTTTAACTTGTACATTTTTTTCAGTCAAATATCACACATACTGTAGGGCTTCCTTATCTGGCCCATCTAACTTATTTTTCTTGTGAAAATTGGTGAAATTATTCGTTTGTTATCCCTGACCCTTTATTTTTCATTTGTTTTTTTTTTTTTGTTTTTTTTATTTATTAATTCTGGGTTTTTGTTCATGACTTTTCAATGGAGAACATTGAATAAAACATTTCTGTCTTTTTCCCCGTAGCATTACCTCTGTTTCTCTTTTTCAAATATATTTTGTATTTACCTTTCTATGTTGCAAACACTTTTTATTTTCAGTCAATAAATAGAAAAAGTCAGCAGTCAGTTTTGGAAATGAATGTTGACAAAAGAGAAGTGAAACCAACTCAAGCATGTGATGAAATTTCAAAGTAATTTACAAAGAATGCCTGTATTCTAAAAGGAGCATATAAAAGAACATACAAAAAATACCTGCTTGTTTGTATATTGAGGAAAAGTTATTCATACAATCTGGCATAATTAAATACAGTTTGTCTGAAGGAGTGAAGTAATTACAGGTTCAAAAGGTGCAAAAAAACCCTATCAGTAGCTTCTTAAATATTCTGGTTTCTTTGTTGAACTGAGCTCCATATCAGAAAATTATTACTGACACCTAAAAGTATTATTTCCCAATCCATCTAAAATTGATTAGTCTTTGTAAGTAAAACCATGTTTCTTTCACAGAATGGTTTTGTTTGTTGTGAAGATAAGCAGTTGGAAATTGAGATTCATTGAAAGGGAAGGTTATTTTCTTTTCTGTCTATGGAATGCTAAAAACATGTCTGGTGGTTAATTTGATCCTCATTTGTTGTTTTTGTTTTTTTAATATTTTTTTCTGTCAGTGGCTCTGACCAAAAACCTGATATGAATGTTAAAATGAGAAGGATTTCTCCCCTTGGAAGAAAAGGCTGTAGCCCCCCGGGGGCCTTCTCACCGGTTCTTTTCCTGGGAGCAAGTTATTTACTACTCTTAACTCAAACTGGGTAAAACCATATAAAAAGGACTATAAAAACAGGAGTAAAAAATGTCAGAGTTTATTCCAGATAAGGTCGTTACAGGACAGAGAAAAATGCTTAGAGCTTGCACAGCTGTGGTCTCAAAAATCACGTCCGCGAGCGTCCGGCAAAGTTTGAGCCCCGAACAACGTCATCTCCTGCTTCTTATACCTTCTGAGTCTGTGTTGCATCATGTGGATGCTTAGCTGTCCCTATCAGAAACTGACACGCCATCCATGTCTTGAACTCCATGCAGCTTGCTTCTATGCTTCAGGGTTACAGATACAGATAGCTCTACTATCAGACCGGCTCCAAGATGTGCCCATATCCTGTCTACTCTTAAAGACACAAAGGCTGTCTTGATTAGATGACCTCCGTACACACAGTGACATCCACAATGTGAAGGAAGGCCTTCTGCTCTGTCTAATCTGACTAACAAAATAACAATGCACATGATGTATAAAAGAATAAACCTAACATGAACATTGGAGCAAAAATTAAAACCCTTTATTTGATCCTCAAAGCTTCAAGGTTGTAGAATGTTTGTAAGCGTTTGGTTTAATCTTTAGTTATTCCTGATAGCTACAGTTTTCTCAACTGTTGCGCTGAGAGGTGTGGTGTGGAAGGAAAAATTCAGCAAAGTTGTTTGGAGCAAAAAGAAAAGGTCATTTATTAAGTCTCTTCCATCAAAGCATGGTTATACTTAGAACAAAATGGCAGCTTTCCCATCAGATCCTTACTACAGCCATCAGTCATCTATATACTGTTATCCCCCGCCTTCTCAATTTACCCTCAGCCAATCAAAGTTCATCATGGCTCCCTCTATAAGAGAGCTGGGTTTGAGGCGGGCCTCCTCCTTAGCAAGATTCCAAGATGGCTTCTAAAAAGTAGTGATGGTGAGATGAAGCCTCATGAGGCATTGAACCGTTTGGCCAAATTGCTTCAACGATCCCCACAGTTCATGAGGCTTCATGTCACCACCTACTGGTGGACAGCAGAACTACAGTTTGTAATAAAATCTGTGATTTTTTTGCAATTGTTTTTTTTTTTTTTCCCCTTTTAACTTCCCTTGAAATTGTTAATGGTTGGTGTGTCTAATAAAAATTTTTATACGTTTTTTTTAAGTGTAAAATTTCTTAGAACAATCATTTAAGGTGCACAGTTTTCTGCCATTTTAGCGAAATAAACTCAAGCAGACAGTGAAAGTGTTTGTGCAAATTGGGCAATGATGAACAAAATGAAAGGTGTTAGTCTTTTTTATTCAAACATGATAGTTTTTCCATTTTTTTTTTTTGTTTTAATCAGGTTGGAAGTTGTGTTCAACCAATCTTTTTACTAAACCGACCTAATTTTCCCAATCTATATTTTTACTCGGGCAACACAATGCAAATTAGTCTCATCAGCCAAAATAATTAAGTTTATTCGCAACTTTCAAAAGAGAGAGACAGGTCTTGAACCATCAACCTCTAGTGTGAGATTCTGTCCCTTACAGAGGACGCCACTCATGTAGACAGTCTGACATGGGAGAAAACTGGCTTTGTCTGGTGGTTTGCTCAGATTTTGATCATTACATTGTTTATTCTAACCAAATTAGCTTTAAGCAACTAGATTGGTTGGAAAAACAACCAATTTATTCTTAGAATCTATCCAAACTTTATTCAGCTGACAGCAACTCTCCTCCAATCTCCCACATCTTGACTGAACACTGAGGCTGTTTAGATCATAGATATGCCTGTCAAAATTCTTGCGCTTCCCGAACCACTTACCGAACCGGTCACGTGGTATCACGGTAGCGAGGCCTCTGACGTCATCAATTTTGGCCCCTCCTCTAAATGAATCACGCCTCGACTCGCGCCCCCTCCATTACTCGACACATGCCTCGAAGCCTCGGCTCATCTCATAACATCACTACTAAAAAGGAAACACCCACAAAGGTAACAAACAATTCAAAAAACAAAAGGATCAATATACACACATATTCTAGAACTTGAACATGACAGAAAATCTTATTGCTTCTTAACATCAACTTTATATTATTTGATAAGGTTAAATTTCCAGGGTGGTTTTCTCCTTGGTGCGTTTCTCTGATATTTAATATGAAAACAAAGCCAATAAGGTACATTTTGCCTCTAGACTGCTGTCAGGACAAGGCAGAATGCATGGCTTACTTCTAAAGATCCATGTGTATTGCATGTGTTCCAGATGTGGAAATGGCCCATCAATTGGAAAAAAAGAAATAGGCTAATTGCTCTAATAACATCCTAAGGGCTAACACTGGATTCCTAAAGGGACTGTGTTACAGATGTAGCATAGAATGCAAATATCGGGGAGTTAAAAAAGGGGCATTAAGGAGCAATGTCCAATTATATATATACATAATGCATAAACTTCCTCTGTAGATTTGTTCTTCAAGCTGCAACAATGAATATTTATCTTAAAATATTTTTTTCTGCACAGATTTAACATCTTATTTGAAGAGGAAGTTATCCAGTGGGGCAAAGAGCATAGGTTTAATAGCAAAGACATGACACCTCTAAAAGAAGCTACCAAGCAGCAGCTCTAAGCTGGCGCACTAAGAAAAGCACAGCAATGTTACAGTTCAGCACAGTGGAGAAGAACCTGCTTTGTTGAATAATAAGAGACACTATCTCTCTTAAAAAGCTTTGGCTCAAATTCTTCTTACTGCAGACTTATCAGCGAGTGACCATTACTGGTTTCTCAGATGGCAGACTGTAATTATCTTTGGGATCCAAAAATATGCAGCCTTTATCTTGGCCCACAAGGTCAAAGACGTTTACATACTGATGTTCATTTTGTGTCTGCTGCTGGGAAAGCAGTGGGTAAAAGAGGAAAAGATCTTGTGCAAGAGAGAGTGGACCTATGGTGTTACAAAGATTCTATTTGTTAAACTCCCCTTTAACTGGAACCATACTGAAAGAATATACATGCAGATTCTGTACGTTTTTTTTTTATACTGTGTCTTTTTTTCTGTGTGTAGTTCTTCCAAGGTTTTGACCAATGCAAAACTGATTTGTATGCAACAAAATCTACTTAGATTGGATTTTTTGCCCTTGCTGGAGAAAACACATCACCAGTATGTTTCATAGTGTTCAACTCCCATAAATAATTTTGTATAAAGACTAAAAACGGAATGATCTTATCTTAACAGAGCACCTTTTTGATTTCTGCTGTGCCTCCTGCTTGTCCACAAATGTAACTGCCTTTTAATAACTTTATTTACCCACACTTCTACAAAGGCCAGGTTTGCAAAGTACAGTTAAAATAATATTTATTTTTAGGATTGTAATTCTGTTTATTTCAGTTTTACCATTGGCCTCTTTTTGACCTCTCTGATCAATGCTTTTCCCAGTCAGGGCTACTGTCTTGCAGGTTTCAGAGGTTTCCCAGCTTCAGCAAAGCAGATTCTGAGCACTGCAAATCAACAAAAGCCTGGTAATCAGCTGGGCTGAAGCAGGTTTCGTTCAAGATCTTTCTGTGTTTCACACAATTCTTATATTCAGAAAAGATACAAAAAATAGCACTTGATGAGATAGACCGGTCTGTGATCTCAACCTGTGATATGAGAAAAACTGCATGGGAAGGTGAAAAAGGCCAACTAATATCTTGTGTTAAATCAATGAAGGCTATGTTACCCCATGAAATGATAAAAAAAAAATCCTTCGAAAATCATAACAGAATGTAATGTTTATTAATCTCTGTCTTCTCATGCATAAAAAAAGCTTAATACTTTTAAATATCAAAGTAAACCTTGATACAATTCTAAAAACCTATAGAATAATGACATAACATGATTTGTATACCTGTAATATGAGTATATTTGTAATGATTAGAATTTTAAGTATACTTAGTTTGTTTAACAATAGGTGTACAAGTCCAGTTTTACCAGGTTCTGAAGAAGGTGTTAGTAATTCTAGAAAATAGTTAGGGTGTTTTCACATATTTAGCATGTACCGTAGTGCAGCTCTGTATATTAAAATGATACATCGTTTTATTTTTCATTAGTACTATAGCTTTCACACGAGCTTTTTGTCACTTTGAGTGAAGCACTTGGAGGGCGTCACGTCTCCATGACAAGCAGTTGAAGAAGAAGAGCTGTCGCTGAAAAAATAATAGAGATAAATGGATAAAATTTCATCATGGAGATTGAGGTACGAATGCTGCTTGGAAATATCTGCCCTACCCAGTTGAAGGTACAGATTAAGGCTCTGTGACATCAACCATGACATTCTAATCTGGTGGAGATAACAACGAGGGAATTTTTGTCTGTTATATATAGTAAAGTAAAACAAGCAGTTTTTGAGGTGATGTGTTAATGGACAGTTTCACCTTTCACTTTTATGCAGGACTCATGAATTGACAAAGCTACTTTCTCTGTACTTTTCACTGAAAATAGCATATATGCTGCTGTTTTTGTGTGTGCTGAACACTTGCTTTGTGATAAAATCTTTTCACCAGATTTCTATCAGACACTATTTCTTTTGAGGTCTAAGTCTGTCCCTGAAGTTTCCATCTTTCTTTAATGGTTTGTTTGCTGTGAAAATTTCCCTAACAACCTGCAATGTATGGCGTCACATTTAGTTCAAAATGCCTATAAGTAAAATAAACATACTCGCATGTATATTAAACTACTTCTGCGCGTGGCTTATCTACTACTGTACAACAAAATCATACCTGCAAGAGAAACTGACACTTCGACAGTAGAAATGTGCTCTCTGGATCATGCTTGGGATCTCACTGCGTGCACAATTTTCTATCCAGCAGCGATGCTCGAGGACGGTTGTGCTCTCGAAAATGTCTCTGCCCTTTGACTGATTTCCACCTTGTGCAAAGGAAAACGTGTTTTCACAATTTAGGCAGAGACAAACCTTTTCTTTAAGCCATCTCCTGAGTGTGCCTTGCAGACATGATCACACGCAACTTAGTGTCAGGAAGCCTTTGAATGCCCCTTACCACTTACCCCACGTACCGCAAACGGTGGAGAAGCCTTCGCCACTGTCCCACCTCCAGCTGTTGGCTTCACTTATGGATGACGAGCTGTCAGGCTTCAAGGGTAATTTTGCTGATAAATTGTAGACTTTTTGCACAGTTCATCCAGAGATCCTTTTGAGGACTCGATACAGAAGTAATTACCATCGGTTGACATTGGAGGGTGTGCCAGCTCCAACACACAGTGGGTGTGTCTGAATATCCTCCCTAACCCCTAAATCCTTCAATAGATATATAAAGCGGGGACTATACAGTGGACTTTATATAACTCAGTTAACTGACTGATCGGACAGATGATCTCAACTTCCACTCCCCGTTGGTCACGTGACTCCGCCTCCCTGCACGTTGCCCACAACATCTTTATTATCTACCACCCCTACAACAAATCCCATAATGCTTTGTGAGGAGAAGTCTCGCAAGCCTGAAACCAAATGATTGTTTCTGTTTGCGCCACAATGTTTTTAGAATTACGTTGCTATTTTGTCTCAATTCAATGTAATACTACAAATGTGGGTAGATTGTTTGAGTCTGACCATCAATGAAAGCAGCGTGACTGTTATATGAGGCAAGGGGCCTGTAGACCGGCTTACACAGTGTTGCTTATTGCAGCCCAGTGGGCTTATGAGCTTCTCACCATGATCCTTATTTACCTTTAGGGCATTTTGCTATTGACTAGCTATCTAATTATAATTGTTAATTATTATAACCAAATTACCTCTTGTGTGACATTATTGAGCTTGATAGAAAGTTGTATTAGAATGTTGTCTACAGACAGTGCTCAATAGTGGGGAAATGTGTTTTGTGCTCCTTTAAAAACATAAAAAAATCTTTGCTTTTCTGGATGTAACAGGAATGCTAAACTTGGAAAATATAATCTATTGAAAAGCCTGGTTCCGAGACCCCGTCCTCCTCTAATTAGAAGGCTAATTATTCAGAATTAGCTACAGGTGTTATGTAAATTTAGATAGCATTCCACTCATCATGTCATGGCTGTGAGCAGATAGATGTCAGTGTTAATTTTGGATAAATACTTTCAAAGACACTAAACCATAGGACACGGGGGAAGAAAATGTTCTTTTTAAGAAGATATGATTGAAAAACGTCCAAGCTACATCAGTATGATGTAAATATACAGATTTCATACTAATCTTCATCTAGTAATGCTCGTCTGCTGAAGTGAATCATTTTCTGTGGACATCTGTGCCTTTGTGTGGAGTTTCTTCCAAATATGCATGGATAACACAGAATAATTCAATTCAATTCAGTTTATTTATATAGAGTCAATTCACAACACATGTCATCTCAAAGCACTTTACAGAATAACACAGTTTAGTTAAATCTATTCTGTCTGAGATGTTAAATTTCCCTTTTTAGACATTCACACAATTGGAACAATGCAAATGGTGATTTCAGAATACCTTGAATAATTCCCCTTCTCCTTTCATTGCTTGTTTTGTTCTTTCCTTACCTCGTCACTTTTTCATGTTGGTGCTCTAAAGTTTACATAATGTCATGATGGGTTTCAGAAAAGCCCAGTATGCAGAACACCACGGAGAAAGATGAAAAGTTTAACAAGTTTATTAAGCACAAGCACATGGATTAAACACAGGAACTGGTTCAGGCCTGGGGGCAGGTTCACTGGAGTCTGTGAGGATGACAGTTCAGTTAGCTTGGGAGCAGATGAGTTTGAGTTTGAGAATTTCTGATTTATACCTTGAGGAGTCCGGGTTTGGCTTTGAGAGAGGAACTGTTGGATCCAGAGATTGTTTAGTTCAGCAGAGTTCAGTAACCGCTTCAGCGTCTTGCTTCTAGCGTGAGGGCAGACCTTGACTTTGGGTTTCCAGCTCTTAGTCCAGAGCAGCATGAGAATCCAGAGAAGAGTCTTCAGGTTTGGCTCAGAGGGCAGGCTCGGCAGGTTAAGCTCATCCAGAGCTTACAAGGGAAACTGGATTCCTGTAAGCAGAGACAAAGAGGGATTAGAATCTAACCAGGGAACAGAAGCAATGAAGGTACTCAGGAGATGCTAGGCTCAGGTGCTAACCAAACTGGATAAACACTGCGGCGTTGAGGCAAGGTCTGAAGGTCGGTTATATACTGGGGGATCCTCCTGATGATGAGATGCGCCTCAGGTGTGTCGAAGGCTCAGCTCAGGAGGATCCACGGCGAACTCTGCTGGAGAAAGGTGGAACTTCTCCAGATCCCAACAGTACCCCCCTCTCAACGACCGCGGTCCAGAAGATGTCGATGGGAGGGAGCGCTCATACTCCTCGATCAGAGATGGGTCGAGGATGTAGGAGCCAGGAACCCACTGGCGATCCTCCGGACCTTACCCCTCCCAATCGATGAGGTACTGCCAACCGCGACCTCGCCGACGGGAGTCCACGATCCGGCGGACGGTGAAGGCAGGATGTCCATCGACTTCCAGGGCGGGTGGAGGGGATTCGGACGGAGGGCACAAAGGACTAAAGATCACAGGCTTGACTTGGGAGACGTGGAACGTGGGATGGATGCGAAGAGTCGGGGGAAGTTGCAGGCGTATGGCTGAAGGGTTTATAACCTGGGTAATCCTGTAAGGACCAATGTATCTGGGAGATAGCTTACGAGACATCCCCTTGAGGGGAATGTCCCGAGTGGAGAGCCATACCTCCTGACAGACGGTGTACTCTGGGGCAGGACGTCTCCTAGAATCAGCGAAGCGTTTAGTTGTCTCCGAGGAGCGGTTGAGTGTAGCAATGGTGTCTCTCCAAATGCGTTGACACCGACGGATGTGATGGTTGACTGATTGAACAGAAATCTCTCTCTCGTCTGCAGGAAAAAGAGGAGGTTGATAACCAAGACTGACCTGAAATGGTGACTGGCCGGTGGAAGCTGACTTGAGAGAGTTGTGGGCGTATTCAATCCCTGTGAGGTGTTGGCTCAAGTCGGTGGGGTTATTGGAGGTTAGACAACGAAGAGTTGATTCGAGCTGCAGGTTCATTCTTTCAGTTTGGCCATTTGACTGTGGATGATAACCTGAGGTGAGTGAAGACTTACAGTTAAGTGCTGAGCAGAAGGCTTTCCAAACTTGAGAAATGAATTGGGGTCCACGGTCCGAAAGAATTTCCTGGGGGATTCCATGAAGACGAAAGACGTGTTTTACTAGGAGCTGGGCGGTTTGAAAGGCTGTGGGAAGCTTCCTGAGGGGGATTAAATGGCAGGATTTTGAAAATCGGTCAACGATGGTAAAGATTGTAGACATACCTCGGGAGATGGGAAGACCAGTGATGAAGTCAATAGCGATGTGAGACCAGGGACGAGTGGGAACTGGAAGAGGATGCAACAGACCTGAGGGTGGTTGATGTGAGGTTTTGTTTCTGGCGCAGGTAGGGGAAGCCAGAACATATTCCTTGACATCCTTGTGCAGGGTAGGCCACCAGAAACGTCTAGAGATAAGGGCGATGGTTCTGCTCACCCCCGGATGAGCGGAAAACTTGGCTGTATGCATCCACTGTATCAGGCGTGATCTGACTGAAGAAGGGACATAAGTTCTGTTTGGGGGACCGTTACCTGGGTCAGGTTCAGAAGCCAGGGCAGAGTTTATTAGGTCGTTGATTTCCCAGGTAACCACTCCAACAGTGCAGGAAGCGGGAAGAACAGGTTCAGGCGTCTCGGATTGATCAGTGGAATAAAGACGAGAGAGAGAATCGGGTTTGATGTTCTTGGATCCGGGTCTGTAAGAGATTATGAGATTGAAGCGTGAGAAGAAAAGTGACCACCTTGACTGCCGAGGATTGGCTTGTTTGGCAGATTGGATGTAGGCTAGGTTCTTGTGATCAGTCCAAACAAGAACCGGGTGCTCAGCTTCCTCGAGCCAGTGTCTCCACTCCTCCAATGCCAGTTTGATGGCCAAGAGTTCACGGTCACCAACGTCGTAGTTTTGCTCAGCAGGGGAAAGTCTACGAGAAAAAAAAGCACATGGGTGAACTCTTTGATCCGTATCGAGTCTTTGAGATAAAACTGCTCCTACTCCAGAGTCGGAAGCGTCCACTTCGAGGATGAATTGTTTTGAAGGATCGGGCTGGATTAACACTGGGGCTCTGGAAAACAAAGTCTTAAGTTTATCAAATGCAGTTTGTGCCTCGGGGGTCCATTGGAAGGTTCTTTTGACTGAAGTAAGAGAAGTTAGAGGAAGAGCTGTCTGACTGTAATTCCTGATGAATCTTCGATAGAAATTTGCGAAACCCAGGAATCTCTGCAGCTGTTTACGGTTTTCAGGAACCGGCCACTCCAAAACTGCTTTTATCTTTTCTTCAGATGGCTTAACCTGCCCGCCCTCGAGCACAAACGCCAAAAAGGTGACCGAAGGTTGATGAAACTCGCATTTTTCGGCTTTGACAAAAAGTTTGTTTTCCAGTAATCTTTGTAGAACCAGGCGGACATGCTTCTTATGCTCAGAAAGATCTTTGGAGTAAATGAGTATGTAGGCATGACTAAATACTCAAACTGGCCCAGGGGAGTCTTAAAGGCTGTCTTCCATTCATCTCCTTCTCTTATTCTGAGAAGGTGATAGGCGTTCCTTAAATCGAGCTTAGTAAAGACAGTAGCCCCTTGTACTGGTTCGAATGCTGATGCTAGTAGTGGAAGTGGGTACTTATTTTTAACAGTGATTTGGTTCAAGCCTCTGTAGTTGATACAAGGTCTTAGTGAACCATCCTTCTTGCCGACAAAAAAGAAGCCAGCTCCCAATGGAGACGAAGAGGGGCGAATTATTCCAGCAGCTAACGACTCATTAATATATTTCTCCATCGTTTCTCGTTCAGGTTTGGAGATATTATAAAGTCTACTACTGGGTAGAGGAGCTCCAGGTAATAGTTCGATAGCACAGTCATATGGTCTGTGAGGTGGAAGGGACGTAGCACTGACCTTACTGAAGACAGGAGCCAGATCATGGTACTCAGAAGGGACAGAAGTAAGGTCAGGAGAGTCCATCTCCCCCCCACCTCTAGGAGACCTCACAGCGGGAGCTGCTGAACGGAGGCACGTTTCATGACATGAGGTCGACCAAGACTCAAACATGACGATCACATAAACTTTCAGATTCTGTTTTGCAGTAACTGATAATTAGCCTGTTCTTATGTAGCATCTTTTTTCTAAGTCAGGGAACCCCAAAGCCTTTTGAACTCTATCCAGTCACACGTTCACCTACTCATGGTGGAAACCTACATTAGTTACATTCACATTTGCAGAATGTCCCCAATCCTATCTAAATTTTTGTCCAAAATCTCTGTATACATAAAGATTAAATAAAACGATCTCATCATGACGTGTGTATATGTTCTATATCCGGTTAAATCATCTGAGCATGTGCAGAACTTTTAAATTTCATATATGCTTTGATAGAAGAAGAAACTGCCTGTTTTGAACACAAAACTGTACTTATCCACTCATCCTAAACTTTAACTACTCTTTGTGCCAGCCACTTCCATTTCTTCTTGTTCGTTTCTTCTGTCGTTTCTGTTGATTTCTTTTTTCCATTATGGACCTACGTTGCATCTGTTTGGATAATTATTATTGATTATGTGTGAGTTTATTACACCTTAATATAAGCTGCCTGTTGTATGTCTAAACTGATGTTTTCCCCAGTAGTTTATCTAATTAGGCCAGTTCCTCGGTCCGGCTAAATTAAAGAGTTATCTTCTTCATTTTGTGCGTAGCAAATATTAGGGAGCAGAATGAGAGCGGTGCCTTTCAGCTAAGAACTAAGTGTAATATTTTGATAAGGCTGGAGCCATGGCTGTCTCCTCATCTGCTAACGTGTATGATGTAAAATGTGATGATGTGGGAGACTTTAACTGTTAACCGGGGCCACGTCCCAATAAGTGAGCCCGGGGGCAGGCGCGCTGGAAGCTGTTTCAAGCGAGGGGGGCTGATGGCTGGGTTGGAAAACACGTGACGTCATTATGTTGAGGGCTGTGGCTGATGTTTTTAACATGATATTTTAGGCCTACATTTGTCGCCAAAAACTGCCATTTAAGGTCCCGTCCACAGGAAGTCAAAACGAACACGAAACGCTAATATTTTCCAGAACGTTTGTCTTAAAGACGGAGACGTAAAATAAATGTGATCGACCACATGAATGCATGAAAACGCTGCAAAATGTATGCCAGGCCTGTAAGTGGTGCTGTGGTGCCAAAGCAAAAATAGGCGAAAACAGGCAACGAAATGTTGGGCATGCGCAGTAATATTCATACATGGTTGCCCTGCGGGTCCATTTTCGTGGTTCAGTCAAATTCAGGTGCTGAACTATGTGGTCGATATTGCTCTGTTCTTCCTGGAGATATTCCAGAAGAAGAAGATTCTGTTGTAAGCCCGACAGCAGGGTGAGTAGCATGAGCAGCAACCATTCAACACAGTACGGCACCATTGTTGTTGTGATACTGTGTCGCGCATGCGTGTGTAGAGGCGACGCTATGACGCATGCGTGTAAAAAAAAATTTGGTCAGACCTTAAAGATGGAACCACGAAAACGGCGTTTCAAAATCTTCCCACTCTGAAGGCTTAATAAAAAAAAGATTGTTTACAGACCCCGAAACGCCGTTTTCGTATGGATGAGAGGCTGGTTTGGTGAAAAATTTGTGAATTTAGGCCAGGGTTTGACTTCGTGTGGACGGGACCTAAAATGCATCGGAACAAAGCATGAACATTTTAAACTTTATTTTTTTCTATTGTAATCATTTAAAACAAACAACAGATCCCAATCAACAGGATCAGGAATACTTGAATAAAACATGGCCTACATATAGCCTAAACTGAGCATTGATCGTCTTGAAAGTCCATTCGACTATGGATATGGGGAATGATTTCATATCTGAAACAAAAAACACACAAAAACACACAAAAATTAACAAATTTCATATTTTATCATTAAATAGCTTAATACAGACATAATATTTAGTGATATGCAGCCTTATTCTTGTGTAGACTTCTTCAGCCACAGGACTACGAAGAATAGGCACAGCATATAGAAATAAATAATAAATAAATAACGCTAAATAAATACTCGGCGGCAGTATAGTGGAATTAAAACCATTTCCTACCTCGAAATCGTCAGAAATACGTTTCTGCTGCCTATTGCTAGCCATGCCTAAACGAATGTGAGGTGGCGGAAGCACTTCTGGGGGAGTAGCCTAGTTTTTTATGAAATATTAAAATAATGAATCATTAGTTGATATCTTATACACAGCCCATCATTTTAATCCCATATCAAACACAGTCTTTTAAAAAATAAATATATAAATAATTTCATGGTTTTAAGTACAATATTATGTTACTCCACAGCCCCCCACCATGGGGGGCTGATGCTATGACGAGGGAGGCTGCAGCCCCCGCAGCACCCCTCTTCCCGTGCCACTGCCCGGGGGTAAGCAGCCGCCTTCTGTAACTCTAAGCAACTTCTCTGATCTGAGTAGGATTACAAGTTCTATTAAAATCTCTTGTCGTGTCTCATGGTTATTTAATGCATATAAGTCATTAAATATTATTTAAAGAGTTTGTTCCAAGTGACCTCTTTTCATAAAAAAGAACAGTAGAGAGAAAGCTTCAACGTGTTGACACAGAGAGCCTATAGTTAAAACATCATTCTTGTGTTTTTGGTGGTCATTTTATTTATGTTAAAGGGGAAAACAGGTTTTTTTTTTTACATTGGTCCTTGATTTTATGATATTACATCATGTTCTACTCACCCATATGAGTTTTGTGTCATTGGACTAGGAGCCAATGGATGATGGTTTCTAAAGAGAAAAAACATCAAGCTGATGTTGCACAGATGTGCAGATGAGATGATTTAATTCCAAAGATAAATGGTTGTTTATCTACGCACATCAGAATGATGATCACAGAAACCTACCTCTCTCAGTCTGAATGAAATCTTTCAGATTGGACTTAGCATTAGCCATGCCAAGTTAGAACACAACACAATAGCAGACTAGCACTAAAAGCCAACTGATAGCACACACAATTGTCTACCTCAGCAGTAAGACAATGCCAAAAAAAAAGATGAGTCTCCTCTCAGATAAATTAACCAAAGCTTCAGTAGGTTACTACAACAAAGAGATATAACATATGCAGTGGCTTATTGTATAGCAAAAGACATGCTACCAATAAGCACAGTATAAAATATGGAATACCTAGTCAATGAGTAAACTAATTGTTGTTACCAACTCATTGGGTTTAAACTTTTCTCCAAGACTGCTCTTTCAAAGCTATATACAGAGTGGTAAGTCAATTTTATTTGTATAGTGATTTTCACAGACACACAGTAAAAGCATTTCACAGAGACGCAAACCTAAGAAAATATTAAAGAACACATAGAAATCAAGAACATCCTAAGATATTAAAAATAAGAACTCACATTGGAGTAAAATAACACTTCAAGTGATAAAATACGATCAGGTAGTACTTGAAAGCTTGTCTAAACAAAAAGGATTATGGAGCCTTTTAAACACATCTACTGCGCTCAGGGTGCGTAGCTCCAGAGAGAGTTTATTCCATGATCCGGTTTTAAAATGGGTTAGTGTGGCCATCAACAGGTTCTGAGCAGATGACCTCAGCCTCCTGAATACTAAATCATGGGTAATGGGGGCCAAAAGGATACTCTGGATGCTTCGTTCTGATTGTCCAAAGAGGAAATGTATTTGTTCGTATTCAAACTCATGTTTTTTTACTTGTGTTTAAGCCACATTAGTTTAGTTATTTTTGCTTAGGTCTGCTATATGCAGTCCAAGTTGTGTGCACAATTCCCATAATTATTTTCATTTGCACAGCTAAATTAGAAGCAGAATAGAGGTGTCCCAGGAGAATGACTCCAGAGGAAGCACAGCTACAGATGGTACTATTTAACTCTTAGTTGGTGGGAAATGCCAAGTCTGTTGTGGTGGATTTAGAATGATGTTGGTTGTGAACCCACCCATCCTTCTCATTTTATTTGTCCTTTTTTTTTTCCCCCTGTTAATGCATCAGTATAGTATTACCTGAGAGCACCATCATGAGCTGAAATCATTAGCATGAACTTGAAAGATTGCAAAGGACTAGCCACTAAAGGCCAAAACACACTCCTTGCCTCTCACTCTTCACGCTACAAGTAGTAGCTTGATGTTATTTGATGGGGTCCCCTACAATTCCTTTTTAAACATCAATCTTTGTACTAAAATATTCTGTCTGTCATGATTGGTGGACATTAAGATTTAAAGAGAAGCATTGTCTCCTGGTCAGACCCTGTAATTCAGTGAAAGGGTGGAGTCAGAGTAAAAATAAAAAATGCCCGCCCAGGAGAAGGCCAGTGGCAGGAAGTTGGAGGGGATTTTGCTGGGAGTCGCGGGTGAGTAGGCTTCCATTCAGCTAGAGTTTGACTGGTCCATTTTGAATGGCTGCTGCTATATGATACCATTTCTTTAAAACATAAACTAAAGTAACGATATTCATATCTTCAGGTAACACGGAGTTCATGTCAGACTTAATAATATTACTTTAGCGATAGTTTCAAGGTGTTTGCTTTATTGTATATCTCGTACCGTGTCTTTTGGTTGTGCTGTTCTTTTTTTTCATCTCATTGCAGGTGATGAAGCAGACTGAAAATGTTTTGTCATTGTCTCCTTTCTATCTCCTCTTTCTTTCATCTTTTGTCCTTTTTTTTCTTTTTCTTTTTCCTTCTTCTTCTTCTGTTTTTCTGCTCTATTTACATTGCAGTGTCCATATGAACTGTAAAACTCCCTGCATAATTATAATAAAGCAATTTATATACATGTAACAAGTGGAGCAGTATGGCAATTGCCATACTGCTCCACTTGTGAAAGTAAAATCTGTTGGGCTCCTTTTGGCATCAAGACAATTATTCTTATTGCCACCTTGCCAGACAGGACACTGTAAAAAAAAAAAAAAAAACATAAACTAGATGCTTCTTAAAGTGATCCGCAGCTTAGGGATGATAATTTGTAGATACATATTCAAACACCCTATAAAAAAGTTTTTTCTCTCCCTTTGTAATAATTATTTTGAATAAAGTCAGTCATAATCTTCTTTATTTGTTATTGCAAATTAGAATTTTTTCAGAGGGTCAGTTGCTGATATACAGCATTTTACAGAATGGGCCCTAGGAGGCACAAAATGTCAGAGCAGGGCACCAAAGCCAGACCTCTTTATGAAAAGATGTAAGAAATCTCTTACATATAAGTGAAAACTACTAAATATAAAAAACACTACTTACTTGATCATCAGGCTTGCCAGTATTAAAATAGATGCAAATGTGTTCATATGAGCAGAGCAGGTCTTTAAAGAAGGTGCAAAGTAATTTGCATTTGCTAATCAACAGTGTATAAAAGCCATTTTTTGCATATGCTTTCATTGATATGCAGATCATATTGCAAAAACCAAAATACACATATTTATTGGTGCAGGATGTAAAAATGTAAATATTTATGGATTCTTCCAAATCTGGATCTCAAACAGTTGCAGTTTTTTTTTTTTTTTTTTTTTTTAGAATTTTTGAAAGCTGGATGTAAACTGACATGCAAAAAATATCTGCGGTCATTGGGTTGGATCTATCAAAGGTTTGCGTGTATAAAAACGTATTTCACTGCGCACGTTAAGAAATGTACAAACTGATCTATCAACAGCATGCTAAAAGGATTTGGTCTTTAAAACGTGCTAAATAGCGCCTCTTATCCATTTAGTACTTTTTCTGCAATGAATAGGGTTAGGGTTATCTGCAGTCATCTTATCCACAGTCACTTCTTGTGAGCCATTTGGTATGTGCATTTTTCTACAGGCCAATACAAAACACCTGTTTCTTTTTGTTTTTTTTACTGCAGTGAAGTAGAAATTCAGCCACACACCACCTTAGGAAATAAAGGTTGCCAAAGTTTTTATATATATATATATATATATATATATAAACATTTTCTTTTTTTTTTTTTTTTTTGGAGGGGGTGGGGATGTCACTTTAAGATTAAAATTTCTTAATGTACTAGTTTGCACAAACTACAAACTACTTTGCCGCAAACCACAAAACGCGCAAAACCATCATTTAAATAGGGCGTCTCCAACAGTTTTGCACCTGCCACCAGTTACGCAATCGCTCTTGCTAAATCACCCGCAAACCATGGTTCAGCCCCTCGCGCAAAATTCCAGTTTGCGAGCGCAAATTACTGCACGCAAAATTGGATCTTGATAAATCCGGCCCATTATGGATACAAAGATAGCATTGGTACAAGATGATGGAGGGAGATTTGGTGCACATGTAAATATATTTGGAACAAAATAAATAAGGATTGTAGAATAATAATTAAAAGAAAAAAACCTGGTACAAATTATTGCAATGCACATCTCTTCATAACACGGGTCTAGATTTTGAATAAATAGCCCACTTAATAGGGAAATTATTAAGTTCCCACAAAAAGCTCTATTCAAAAATAAGCTGATGAAGATTCTCAGTCATCCAGGTCATAGTCATTCCGTAAAAATTCAAAAAATATCCACTGGACTTGGTTTCCAAGATTTGAAGACGTTTCGCCACCTCTCCAGGAAGCTTTCTAAATGATTGAGAAAGCTTCCTGGAGAGGTGGCGAAACGTCTTCAAATCTTGGAAACCAAGTCCAGTGAATATTTTTTGAATTTTTTACGGAATATTCAAAAATATGCACTCATTGCAGCCAGCTTACATTTCTTTATTGTAAATAGTTTAAAAACATTATACTACAGGCTGACCAGTCTGGCTGGTCAAGCTATTTCAATGGCTTGTCTTCTTGAGGCTAAACAATGGAACGTCTTTAGAAGCAGGTCAAATCCAGACCTAATATCGTAATGATCATGGCAATACTTAAAATGAATGTGTATTTTCTGCTAATTTTCTGAGTTACCAGACAATAACCTTCAAAGATTCTATGATAATACTAGTTATGGTCAAACAAATGGGCCTGAATATAAGTGGCCACCCCATTTTTATCTGGGGAAAAAAGTAAGATGTGAAACTATCTTCACTTTAAAATAATGTACTACTTTTTGTTGATGTATAAAAAAAAAGTCAAATAATTGTAGGAAAGTGTTATGTCCATATACGTATATGCAGGAAATTCTTTGCAAAAAAGGAGGGTGTCTAGTAGAAAACTTTAAAATTCTTGATCATTCAGTTTGATTTCCTCAGATGTAGTTATATAAGATACATATATCATTTAGTTTGCTTAAGGCGTGTGAACCTGTCAGCTGAGGAGAAAATGTATTGGCACCAGGAAGAATTGGCTAAACCAAATGCAATGTGCCATTCCAAATTCTGTCGCTACAAAGCTGCCTTGCATCTAATACCGTGGCATTAGAAAGAGAAGATCAGAGAGGTTTCCCACAGTTTGGATCTCACAGACTTTAATACTTCCAGTGGACTTCTCAGCTGGAGGATGGAGCTCATAATCATCAACTGCTTCCAAAAACTGCACCCCACTGTGATGCTGGCACTGTGTGCATAGTTGTCTTGAGCAAGTAAATAAACATTTAACCAGTAGAATAATATAAGTTCAAACAACTTTTGAAGAAAATTATAAAGTTTGATGAGGGAATGTCATCAGCTTTCAAGTCTAACATCTACATTCCAAACCCCACTGATCCGTGGAGATTGAGTGGATTTATCAGAGTTATATCCAGGGAGGAGGACTTTGAACTGACTTTTCAGTAAATCTCAATGGGATTCATTTCACAGACTGTGAGTTTTTCAGCTTAAATTAAACCATAGAGAACAAACAAAGAGAGATTGAAATGGCCCCAAATAGGGCAGTAAAAATAGATCCTAGTTTTCTAGCTTTAAAGTCAGGTTACTGTTGGGACCTTATTAATTTAAAAATGTTAAGGTGTTGACTCGCTTGCTTAGAATGCAGAAAGTAAAAGAAGTTATTATGAAGTTGTTGATATTTTTTGTCACAGTCATAATTTTTGAGGATGAGTGTGCTTGGTCGGCGTATTCTGAACTGATGCAGTTTTGCTAAAAAAAAAGCTTTATTTAAAGAAATGTTAGAGCTACTTCATATCTAATATTTTCTGTTTTTTTTATAACTTGTTACTGTCTCTTATGCACTCTGTTGGTGTCATAGATGTGGAAGTTGTCATAAATGAGAATAAGATGTGCAATACAGCAATCCCAAAAGATTACTCAAAAAGAGAATTTGATAGGTACTATTCTTAAAGTGCCATGCATTTCTGCTATGTTTTTCTATAATATATCTAGTGCATTTGTGTGACTCTAATCTATAATGCCCTCTTTGTGGGGAAAATGCAGTCATTAAGATACACAATGGTCATAAAAAAAGAGGTTTATAATAGAAGACATTGTCAAAAGCAGTTTTTTACTATTAAACTCATTGACAAGTTTGAAGATAACCCTTGTTTAAAGAAAAAAAAAAAAACAGCAATGGTCACAGAAATAACAGTGTTCACTGGAAAAAAATCGAAATCTAGATACCGGTAAGTTGTTTTTTCTTAAAATAAGTGTATTTGTTCTTGGATTTAGTAGGTAAAAGAGAGATTTTGCCAATGGAACAAGGCAATTTACACTTACAATAAGAAAACACAATTGCATTGTCTTACTTTAAGTGCATTTTATCTAATTTTCTTATTTTAAGAGCAAAAATACTCATTCCATTGGCAAACTATCTCATTTACCTACTCAAATTAAGTGTAAATACACTTAATTTAAGACATTTCTACTTATTTTTAGATCCTTTTTCCAGTGTTGTGTGGTGGATTTCTTGAGAAAACAAGTCAATTTTCTCATTATCTAAAGATAACGAAAGCCATTTTCTCGTGATAACAAGATGATAATTTTCTCTTCAGAAAGCTGTTTTCTTGCGATAACAAAATAATTGGTGTGTGTAAAACTGATTACTGTCAGGGTTTGGTTGAGGTTTTGAGGACCCAAATGCATAGGTAAGGAGGCAGAGGTGAGTTATTGAAGATTAAATTGAATGTTCACAAGCAACTGAGGCAGGAATCCATAAATCCAACATAAAAATGTAAAACAAACCAGAACCATGGAGACATCAGGGAAAACAAACACGAGGAGCCGGGGAAAGAGGAGGAACCAGCACTGAGGAACTGCACAGGGAGAGTTTATATGGGAGACTGAACAATGAAAGGACTAATGAGTTGAAGAGCAGGTGTGAAGAGAGGATTCTAGAAGGGAGCAAGGGAAAAGGAGACCAACAAAAGGGCAAAAAACAACAACCTTAGAACTCAAATATATCCGGAAAACACAACAAAATAGTAATTAAACCAATAAAACTAGAAAACATGGAGCAAAGTAAAACTGAATACACAAAAGAAACTTAACAGAACCAAGACCATGAAAATTACCTCCTTCAATACCACAACAGCGGGAGAGGATTTATAAGTATAAGTCATGGCAGCCTATGTGTAATTCTGAAAATAATCCTGTGTTTAAATTTTAGATAACGAGAGGATATTGTGTTGGTTTCATGATTTGCTTCCACTTCTAATTCATAAGCAATTACAATAAAAAAAAGAATGCAATCACTTTTGGCATTTACTTAGTCATATTTATTTACTTTAACACAATTGTTTTATTTCCTACCCTGCTAACACAAAACAATTGTTTTAAAGTAACTAAATATGATTAAGTAAATGCCAAAAGTAAATGAGGCTGCACTATGCCTCTGGCGCCTTAGCGCCGGGTTCTTTCTGAACAGCCCCAGTTTTATGGTTCTCCCCCTTTGGGACTCTGACTTTTTAGTTTTCCAGTTATCAGTTGTTCTGTTTTGTTGATCTTTGGTTTTCATATATTCCCACTCACAGGTGCTCCTTATTCAGCTCATTAGCCCATCTTTTGTTCTGTTCCACTTATATACTCCACCTCTGCAGTCACTCAGTGCTGGTTCCTTGTTGTTGTTTGTTGCTTCCTCATCTTTAACTCCTCACATCAGTTTCCCTTGATTTTTTCTGGTCATTTGTTTATTTGTATTTTTGGGATTTTGCCTCAGTTACTCATTAAATCTACAAGATTCATCTCAGCCTCCTGAACTCTGTATTTGGGTCCTCAAAAACCTCCACCCCACCGTGACACCAGGTGTCATCCCTGTAACAGGTATAAGATGTCCAGATTACAGATTTTCATAAAAAAACAGTCAGATTTGGTGCTACTGCATTCCATGCAATCCAATCATCCACCACAGCCTGATCATGAGTGAAAAGAAAAAGGAAACAAAAAACAGATTTTTTGAGCGGACACGGTACCACGACTGCACAACAACGGGCACCACAGGCATGGGTGGACTGGGAATCCAGGGCTGTTTGCCTGCTTCATTCATTACTCATACAGGTTAATCTTCTCGTTATCACCAGAAATCAATAACTGTCTTCTAGTGATAATGAGATAATTATCTTATTATTTCGAGAAAACAATTATTGGTTTAGCTGTGATAACGTGATAGTTATGTCTCAAGAAGACAAAGAAAAAAAAAGGTTGAAATAACTTCAGTCTGACAAAAGTATAAAGAAAACATCATGAAAATGAAAAACTGAAAGGCATTGATTTTCAGCCATGTTTCAACAGAAAGATTAAAAAATAAATAAACTTATAAAATAGGTCTGGACAAAAATGATGGTACCCTTAACAATATTTTGTTGCATAACCTTTTGAGGTAATCACTGCAATCGATCAATTTCTGTAATGTCAATGAGATTTCTGCATCTCTCAGCAGAACACCCCTCATAAGCAAACTGCTCTTTTTGTCTCAGGTTCGATGGGCGCCTTCTTGAGACACCATGTTTCAGCCCCTTCCAAATTTACTCAATAGGTCACGGCTCATAAAGGGTCAATTCAGAATAGTCAAATTTCTTTGATTTAGCCATTCTTTGGTGTTGCTAGCTGTGTTTTGGGTCATTATCCTGTTGCAAGACTCATGACCTGTGACTGAGACCAAGATTTTGAACAGTGGGAAGCACATTTCTGTCTAGAATGTAATGTAATATTTCCCAATTCTTTTATTCAAAAGGGAATGTTTCTCAGAAAGTGGTAAGTAGTAACAGAACGTATTTCAGTCATATTTAACAAAATCAATGATATAAACAGAGATTACAAATAGAGAAATTATAAATAGAGATTACTATTATAATCTATAATAGTACCTATTATAGATTACCATTTATATTTTTTTTTGTTAAGGCCTGCCTGACCACTGCTCTAATGAACAGTGGCTCCGATTTTTAGATTTCTCATCTGTATATCTCACAGCTACACCCTATTGGACTGTTATCCGAGTCTCCCTGAGTCAGTTGCACAGAATTTCCAAATCAGGTAACAGAAGACAGTGGATTTAAATTCACAGATCAGCCTGTCACATACAGTTTCCAAAACAAGTAACATGGAAATTTACAGGGTATCATGTACAAGGTTATCACAGGTCCTCAAAGGCTCCCACATAAAACACAGGCCATGAACAGTCATATACAATGGGCTTAAAACAAATCACTTAAAACAGAAAATAAATCTTCTCTCTGCTTTTTCTCATCATGGTAGCTTCATCTGCTCTGTTCCTGTTTGGCGTTGCTGCTGCCATCAATGCATTTGTTTATAGATGTTGGAGCTTGGGCTGTTTTTCAATGTAGTCCTGTTTCTCTGACTGTGACTAACTGGATGTGCTCTCTTTCATCCTCTGACATGAGAGCTGACTCAGAGCTTGTCTGCCTGGCTGTGCGTTTCCTGGACAGGGCCGCCAGTGGAGCTGGTTAACAGTAAAAAAACTTAGTAATACACCTTATGTCAAAAATGATTGATGACTAATGACCTGACCTTATGACCTTTTGACCTCACCCCTCCCCCCTTCCGGTCTCCTCCCCCCCCCAAATGATTTATGACCCACCCCTCCCCCCCAAATGATTTATGACCCACCCCTCCCCCCACAAATGATTTATGACCTTTTGACCTTACCCCTCCCCCCTTCCGGTCCCCTCCCCCACAAATGATTTATGACCTTACCCCTCCCCCACAAATGATTTATGACCTTACCCCTCCCCCACAAATGATTTATGACACCCCTCCCCCCTTCCGGTCCCATCCCCCATCCTTCCGGATCCCCAAGATTTATGACTCCATCACCCACCCTCCTTCCCTAAGCTAACCAATGAAAATAGGAGGGCGGAATTATGTCCTCTTTAAATATTGCTGGGGAGAAAAGTTTTTGTATTTTCAGCAAGAGAAAAACACTTACATTCCTACCGACAATGTCAAGAATTCCGAGAGCTATTCTTAAAAGCAGAGAATTACGCTCTGCATTGGAAAAAGAATCGGCTTTACCTGAGCAGCTTGAAGTAGGTGTAAAGAACGAGATCCGTTTTTCCGCCTGCAAAGAAATGGAGGACGCGATGGGAGAATTCGGGATCGAACCTTTGGTGAAAGATGCTTCAACTTCGACAACCCTGGACGCAATGGAAGACTCTGAGTCCGCGCTGTCTGTGAAAGATGCTTCAACTTCGACAACCCTGGACGCTATGGAAGACTCTGAGACCACGCCTTCCCCAGACATTAGACCGGCCGAAGAAATGGAGGACGCGATGGAGGTGAATAAAAGATCTGCGTTGCCGAGCGGAACATCTTTATTATCCGAGACACCAATTTCTGTATTCCAAGCTTCGAACCACCCCCTCAAAGCTCCCAAGAAATCATCGTTGTATCTATGCCGGGTTCAGCACCCTCCCTTAGAAACACTGCATGAAGAATGGTCTTTAGAGGATTCTGGCATGGTTGGGGCGTGGGGATACATCTTCAAATACGAATCCGGTGAGCTCTACCTTTACCAACTGGATCAAGAAGAGAAAATCTACCACAAACGGGTCCTGGTCTCTCCGAGCGAGCAGGCGACGTAGCTACGAGGCTTTTTCCCCCGACCTGTTTGTTTTAGAAGTTTTCAACATAGAAAGCGGGATCTTTAGGACCATGCTGGCGATACCTTTTAGTGTATGGCGCCAAAAAATGATCGAAATTGGGGATCGGATTTCCAACCTGTTCCGGAGTTCGCGCTGCTGGCTTGACATTCTGACTTTGAAAAAAACCCTCTTTTAGACACGCCCTCCACCCTCCACCCTATATATATTTAGCGGGAGGAAGCATACCGGCACACATCTCTTCAAGAAGAGGCGAACCTACAGCTGATAGAATGGGGTCGTACTGGGATTTATACTCTCCTATTTCCCCCACACCATTTCTCCCACCTTCACCACCCTACCCTCCATCACCGGTGCTTTTTCCAGACGAAGCTAATCATCCACCATCACCAGCGCCTTTTCCAAGCGAGACTAACGAAGCAAATAACCTGAAGGAGGAAAAGAAATTGCTTCCCACTCTTTCCGAGTCTGAAGAAGACAGGGCGGCGGGAGCCTCACCTGATTCGTCCGAAGACGAGCAAACCAGCCTCATCGTGCATCCGGCGCAGACTCCACCGATTATAAACGGGGAGGTGGATGAGGAATGGATCTTTTCCTCTCACATTGCTATAGTAAAAACAGCCGTGCTTCATTTGCTTAACAACGTCGCTTTGGAATATAATCGAGAGACTTGTTACGGATGTCAAACAGACCACCCGAGTCAACTACAGCATCATTGTCTCGAAGCATTGAAAGAAGAATTCTATCAGACTAACTTTATCACGCTTCAACGTCGACTCAAAACACCGCAACTCATTCCAGCCATTCAACATCTGATGAAAGAACGCGGACAAGAAGCGGAGGATTTCAGGGTGAAGATAATTGTGGAGACTCTTGTACGAACTCAGATCTTCGTTCGGACTGTGTGCTGCTGTTGAAGAAGTGTATCGGAACAACAGAGAAATTTACAAAATCAAACAACTCTGTGCTATTTCAAACATCTTTGGTCGCACTGGATGAATGATGTGCTATTTAGTTGCTTGTTTATCTTCTGTATCACTTGGAAGTGATTGAAAAAAAAAGAAAGAAAAAAAAAAGATTAAAAAAAAAAAATAAACGTTTTTGTTTTTTACATTTCAAGTTTTTACATTTTGTAGATGTGATTTGAAAAGTTTTTGTTTTTACATTTTGTAGTTTGTTTTTTACATTTCAAGTTTTACATTTTGTAGTTTGTAGATGTGAATTGAAAAGTTTTTGTTTTTACATTTTGTAGTTTGTAGATGTGATTTTTGTTTTTTACATTTCAAGTTTTTACATTTTGTAGTTTTGTAGATGTGATTTGAAAAGAGTTACATTATGAAGAATTTTTTTGGTTTTTGTGTTTTTGTGTTTTGTTGTTTTACTCATTTAACCGATGTAAATAAAGGAGAAAAGAATAAAAAAAGCCTCGTTATTTTTTGAGTGCTGGTGTAAGGAATAGGATGTCTGACCGGGAAGCTATAAGAAAAGTCTACTATAACCCTTCCAATCCTGGAAGTTTTGGGGGAATAGATAGGTTAAGGAGAGCTTTGCAGAATGAAACTGGGGAAAATATTAAGGTAGCCGAGGTTGAAGATTTTTTGTCGGAGCAAGACGCTTACACTCTCCACAAACCGGCAAGACTTCATTTTCCAAGGAACAGAGTTTTTGTCTCGGGGCCGATGAAACAATTTCAGGCAGATCTTTGTGACATGCAATCTTTAGCCGATCAAAATGACGGATACAATTATTTATTAACGGTAATTGATTTGTTTTCCAAAAAGGCTTTTGTCCGAGCTCTTAAAAAAAAGACTGCCTCAGAAGTAGTAAGGGCGTTTGAATCGGTGTTTAAAGACAGTAAAATTCCTAAGAAGATTCAAACCGATGCAGGGAAAGAATTCTTTAACAAAGACTTTAAGGCCTTAATGAAAAAATATGGAATTATCCATTTTGCGACAGCCAGCGATGTGAAGGCCTCCGTCATAGAGCGATTTAATCGCACCCTCAAATCGAGAATGTGGCGATATTTCACCGCTAATAACACACGGAGATATCTGGACGTGCTTCAAGATCTTGTAAAAAGTTATAATGAGTCCTTTCATTCCAGCATCAAAATGTCCCCTATGGAGGTTTCCTTTGAAAATAAAGACCAAGTCCTGAGGAATCTTTACGGTCGGAAGGTGGGGAGAGAAAGAAAGAAGGCGGCAAAGAGGAAATTTAAGAAGGGCGACCCGGTTAGAATTTCAAAGTTAAGAGGGGTGTTTATAAGAAATACGAACAAAGCTTTACGGATGAAATCTTCACCGTATCCGAATGCGTCGATCGTTCTCCTCCTGTGTATAAATTAACGGACTATGATGGAGAGCAGATCGACGCATTCGGATACGGTGAAGATTTCATCCGTAAAGCTTTGTTCTTATTTCTTATCAAACACCCCTCTTAACTTTGAAATTCTAACCGGGTCGCCCTTCTATCCGTCATTTTGATCGGCTAAAGATTGCATGTCACAAAGATCTGCCTGAAATTGTTTCATCGGCCCCGAGACAAAAACTCTGTTCCTTGGAAAATGAAGTCTTGCCGGTTTGTGGAGAGTGTAAGCGTCTTGCTCCGACAAAAAATCTTCAACCTCGGCTACCTTAATATTTTCCCCAGTTTCATTCTGCAAAGCTCTCCTTAACCTATCTATTCCCCCAAAACTTCCAGGATTGGAAGGGTTATAGTAGACTTTTCTTATAGCTTCCCGGTCAGACATCCTATTCCTTACACCAGCACTCAAAAAATAACGAGGCTTTTTTTATTCTTTTCTCCTTTATTTACATCGGTTAAATGAGTAAAACAACAAAACACAAAAACACAAAAACCAAAAAAATTCTTCATAATGTAACTCTTTTCAAATCACATCTACAAAACTACAAAATGTAAAAACTTGAAATGTAAAAAACAAAAATCACATCTACAAACTACAAAATGTAAAAACAAAAACTTTTCAATTCACATCTACAAACTACAAAATGTAAAACTTGAAATGTAAAAAACAAACTACAAAATGTAAAAACAAAAACTTTTCAAATCACATCTACAAAATGTAAAAACTTGAAATGTAAAAAACAAAAACGTTTATTTTTTTTTTTTTAAATCTTTTTTTTTTCTTTCTTTTTTTTTTCAATCACTTCCAAGTGATACAGAAGATAAACAAGCAACTAAATAGCTCATCATTCATCCAGTGCGACCAAAGATGTTTGAAATAGCACAGAGTTGTTTGATTTTGTAAATTTCTCTGTTGTTCCGATACACTTCTTCAACAGCAGCACACAGTCCGAACGAAGATCTGAGTTCGTACAAGAGTCTCCACAATTATCTTCACCCTGAAATCCTCCGCTTCTTGTCCGCGTTCTTTCATCAGATGTTGAATGGCTGGAATGAGTTGCGGTGTTTTGAGTCGACGTTGAAGCGTGATAAAGTTAGTCTGATAGAATTCTTCTTTCAATGCTTCGAGACAATGATGCTGTAGTTGACTCGGGTGGTCTGTTTGACATCCGTAACAAGTCTCTCGATTATATTCCAAAGCGACGTTGTTAAGCAAATGAAGCACGGCTGTTTTTACTATAGCAATGTGAGAGGAAAAGATCCATTCCTCATCCACCTCCCCGTTTATAATCGGTGGAGTCTGCGCCGGATGCACGATGAGGCTGGTTTGCTCGTCTTCGGACGAATCAGGTGAGGCTCCCGCCGCCCTGTCTTCTTCAGACTCGGAAAGAGTGGGAAGCAATTTCTTTTCCTCCTTCAGGTTATTTGCTTCGTTAGTCTCGCTTGGAAAAGGCGCTGGTGATGGTGGATGATTAGCTTCGTCTGGAAAAAGCACCGGTGATGGAGGGTAGGGTGGTGAAGGTGGGAGAAATGGTGTGGGGGAAATAGGAGAGTATAAATCCCAGTACGACCCCATTCTATCAGCTGTAGGTTCGCCTCTTCTTGAAGAGATGTGTGCCGGTATGCTTCCTCCCGCTAAATATATATAGGGTGGAGGCTGGAGGGCGTGTCTAAAAGAGGGTTTTTTTCACAGTCAGAATGTCAAGCCAGCAGCGCGAACTCCGGAACAGGTTGGAAATCCGATCCCCAATTTCGATCATTTTTTGGCGCCATACACTAAAAGGTATCGCCAGCATGGTCCTAAAGATCCCGCTTTCTATGTTGAAAACTTCTAAAACAAACAGGTCGGGGGAAAAAGCCTCGTAGCTACGTCGCCTGCTCGCTCGGAGAGACCAGGACCCGTTTGTGGTAGATTTTGTTTCCCAAACTGCGCTAAAAAGCATCTCTCCGTTGACGATTTCAACATCGGATGGAAAACCGATCAACTCTGACCGATCTGGTGTAGCCAATTCCCCGCTTATTTCTGTATTGTAGGGGACCACCAACCTCAGCACTGCCCAGTCATTATAGGTAAGGTTGCATGTGTTGGAGAAGGGTGTGAGCTTCTCTTCTTGATCCAGTTGGTAAAGGTAGAGCTCACCGGATTCGTATTTGAAGATGTATCCCCACGCCCCAACCATGCCAGAATCCTCTAAAGACCATTCTTCATGCAGTGTTTCTAAGGGAGGGTGCTGAACCCGGCATAGATACAACGATGATTTCTTGGGAGCTTTGAGGGGGTGGTTCGAAGCTTGGAATACAGAAATTGGTGTCTCGGATAATAAAGATGTTCCGCTCGGCAACGCAGATCTTTTATTCACCTCCATCGCGTCCTCCATTTCTTCGGCCGGTCTAATGTCTGGGGAAGGCGTGGTCTCAGAGTCTTCCATAGCGTCCAGGGTTGTCGAAGTTGAAGCATCTTTCACAGACAGCGCGGACTCAGAGTCTTCCATTGCGTCCAGGGTTGTCGAAGTTGAAGCATCTTTCACCAAAGGTTCGATCCCGAATTCTCCCATCGCGTCCTCCATTTCTTTGCAGGCGGAAAAACGGATCTCGTTCTTTACACCTACTTCAAGCTGCTCAGGTAAAGCCGATTCTTTTTCCAATGCAGAGCGTAATTCTCTGCTTTTAAGAATAGCTCTCGGAATTCTTGACATTGTCGGTAGGAATGTAAGTGTTTTTCTCTTGCTGAAAATACAAAAACTTTTCTCCCCAGCAATATTTAAAGAGGACATAATTCCGCCCTCCTATTTTCATTGGTTAGCTTAGGGAAGGAGGGTGGGTGATGGAGTCATAAATCTTGGGGATCCGGAAGGATGGGGGATGGGGAACGGAATGGGGAGGGGTAAGGTCATAAATCTTGGGGGATCCAGAAGGATGGGGGATGGGACCGGAAGGGGGGAGGGGTGTCATAAATCATTTGTGGGGGAGGGGTAAGGTCATAAATCATTTGTGGGGGAGGGGTAAGGTCATAAATCATTTGTGGGGGAGGGGACCGGAAGGGGGGAGGGGTAAGGTCAAAAGGTCATAAGTCATAAATCATTTGTGGGGGGAGGGGTGGGTCATAAATCATTTGTGGGGGAGGGGTGGGTCATAAATCATTTGGGGGGGAGGGGTGGGTCATAAATCATTTGGGGGGGGGAGGGGACCGGAAGGGGGGAGGGGTGAGGTCAAAAGGTCATAAGGTCAGGTCATTAGTCATCAATCATTTTTGACATAAGGTGTATTACTAAGTTTTTTAACAGTTGTCTTTTATCTCTTTTTCTTTCTGTATGTGTGCTTCTGCGTTACTTCCACATTCTAAGAAGAAGTACGCATGCGCAGTTTAGTCTTCTGCTGCTTGTCTTTCCGCTCAGCAACCCAACAGGATTAAGGATATTCTGCTGCCTCGACTTTTTCACTGCAGACATCCCAAGTCTCCGGGAGTCTCCCTGATATAGATAGTTGTTCACTGATGTCCGCGAGTCGAATCAATTATCCTGGATTTTACACTCGGTGAGGTGGTGTTTTTTTAATGCCAGTGAGAGCGGGCAGGTAATAATTCATGCATCATGTGTGGATTAGAACTACTGCGTTTGCACGGACAACAACAGAGAGCGGGGTGAGAGGAGGAGGTGAAACCTGTGCAGCGTATCTGTCCGAAGCAATGCTCTGTTCATCCAGCGTTTCAGGCGACTGGTTGATCAGAAAGCTTATTGGATCAGTCCGATAAGTTCTCTGGTTACTCTCTGGCAGTCATCTAGTTACCACTCAAAGCTGTGCATCCTGTGAAACGGCAGAAGTTGAATCCTCCAGTAAAAAGCGAAAATATAGGACTAATTTTATAGCAGAATACACTAAAGTATATCCACGTCTAGTGAAGGTAAGGAACAGTGGCGGTTCTAGACCAAATGTACGCAGGGGCCAGCGTGTTTTCATGGGGGCCCGGAAAAGCATGAAATAAAAAACAGGGCAAGGGATACAAATATATCAAGAGAGCAAAATGAAGTGAAAAATGAAGTAAAATTTCTTTTCAATTAGGTTCAATAAAAATTTTATTTCTTATGAGGTGAATATACATTTATAATTTAGAAATTTACATATTTTTGACTTAATTTAAGTTAAAACTACCATTTCTATAAAATTTTAATAATAACTCAAGAAAAACTGTTAAATTCATCTGCAAAGATTAGAGGAATTTTTTTTATATGTTGTGAAAAAAAATCATTCAGCAGATGAAAACTGGGTTCCTATCTCAGTACCACTGAAGCTGTCACCTTATTGTTTTTGAATAATTAGTCAAACAGAATTTGTAAAGAAAAAGAATGAAGAAGGTTCAAAGGATCTATCAGTAACCATGTCTACACCAGCGCATATCATCATTAGAATTTCTGGCCCCCATTGGCCCCTGTCTAGAACCGGCCATGGCGAGGAATAATGACACTGTGGCGAGGAGCACTGTATGCTGAAGTCCCATGAAAAACAGAAAGCACAACCGATGTTCAAGGCTACAAGATTGAAAGTATTGAAAATTGAAAATAAAAGACCAATGCTGTTCTGTTTTGTGTTTAAGAAATTACTGTTAGTTAATAAACAGTTGTTGAGAAGTTGCTGGCCTTA
This sequence comes from Cyprinodon tularosa, assembly GCF_016077235.1. Lineage (NCBI taxonomy): Eukaryota > Metazoa > Chordata > Actinopteri > Cyprinodontiformes > Cyprinodontidae > Cyprinodon > Cyprinodon tularosa. The sequence continues at coordinate 22,470 of NW_024038395.1, read as the reverse complement.
AGTGTGTATGTATGGGGCAGGGAGCGGGTCCGTTGTACCCGGGGGGTTAAGCATCTCCCTGAAATTAGTTTTTGGAACTTGGGATGTCTGTCGTTGTCCTGTTCATTTTAGCAAACAATAAGGCAAGTCGTTAAGAAAGTATGTATATGAACGTGTGTCATATGTTTAGTGCTACAAGCAGTTAGCTTTCGCTAGCAAACGATAGCATAGTTGGCTAGCTACCAACACAGCCTGTTCAGGCCATGCTAGGGCGTGTTTGGGCAGTGTCCCTACATCATCCTGTAGTGAATTTAACATTTTCAAACAGTTTCAAAGACAAGGCTGATTCCCTTCCTAGCTTCCGACTCGACTTTGGTTTAAAATATTGTGACCAAACATCCTCTTTTGCCCGGACATGTCCATTTCTTACGTCCTATCCAGGGCACCTGAGGGGGGGATTATACATTCATAAAAATTTCCACTTTTCACCATTTTTAATTGGACTGGATTTTTTTGTCTTTTGCAGTGCAAATGTTCACTTACAAAAACATAACTCTGTGTTAGACCTAGGAAAACAGGCTGCTGTAAATGTAACTTTTGTTTAAGCTGGATTTTCTAATTCATAACATATCATATTTAGAACATTGTTTTCTTTTTGTATTTAACAGAGAGCTATAATTTTGTTTGAGTGTGCAGATTAATTTAAAAGAAGGTTCTTATTTTTGAAACCTTTATCCTATTAAAGAAAATCTGATCTTTATTTCTTTCTTTCTCCTTTTGGACCAAAAACACAGCAGGTCCCATTGAAAAAAACACCCATAAAACTTGACTCTTCAAACCTGGTCTTAAAGTGTTCTTCAGGGTAGGTAAGTCCAATAAAACACAGTTATTGATTTATGAAACCCTTATCCAATTTGTGAAAATTATCTTTTTTGTTCATTTACTATAAGAGCAGGCCCTGATTAAAAAACACAATTCTTAGACTCTTCAAATCTGGTCTCAGTTGTGAAAAAATGTGCAATTTGTGAAACCTAAATAACTAATAACTGTGTGAAGCATGCATATATAAATTGTTCTCAGTAACTGACACGCATAAGGAAAAACTTTTCTTTTCTTTTATAAAACAAGAGCTCCCTTTTGAACAAAGGCCCAGTGCAGTAGAGGTAAGATACCTGAAGCCTATTGCTGTAGAAAATTCCACACTAAAGGAATAATTCCTCCAATAATGAAATGCAGTCACCATATACTGTACTTATTTAAAAATATTTGTTGCAGATGCATTGGACCTGTTAGCAGTGCCTGTTTTCTGTAGATAAAAGAGGAAAGTTGTTAAAACACTGCCATCTAAAACATGGATTTTTAACCTCTGTCTGTACTAAAGTGCACTTTTAGGCTGGTCTGCTTGTTTTATCTTACGGTTGATCTTACTGTTTTAGAACTGTGATGGCATTAGACCATCTTTAAAGTTTGAATAAAACCAATAAAAATAAACAAACTTTAAACTGTGTTATTACCTTCATTGTTATGTTTAATTGTAATCTGGGCTATTTTAGAAAATTGGAACCTCTTTTATCTATGTTAGGCAGGTAGGATCTGTTTGGATTTTTTACACCTAAAACAATCAGTTTGCCTGGTTTCAGCAAGTAAATCAGGTTGCTGTTTTAGCAAGTGTAACTTAGACATACTGAGTGAGCTCAACTTTTATCGTAAGTTAAAGGTGGGGTATATGATCCTGGATAAACGGTTCCTGCCAGCTACATTTTTGAAAATACACACCTTCAGCCCACCCCACGAAACCACGCCTCCAAATTACATGAACGCGCCTGCTGTCAGTCGAGAATGTTCGGATGTTCCCGAGAACGAGAAAGAAACAGGCCGAGACCTCGCGAGTGCACGTGACTCGGGATGAGGCGAGAAGCTCATGTCTATTACTAGCTAACCACAACATAACAGGCTAACTTCCATGATGGCGTCGTCTTCTCCTAGTACGGTAAGAGTGTTGAACAATTCAATATGGTCGTAAACAAGTTGTCACGGTTGTCATTTCAAGAAGTATTGATTAGGGTGACCAAACGTCCGTATTTCCCGGGACATATCCGTATTTCACGTCCTGTCCCGGGCGTCCCGGGTTTTTTTTAGAAAGTGAGGAAATGTCCTGATTTCACTGCGCACGACGCTCCGTGTGACGTAATCCCTGAGCCGCGTCAGTGCAGGCAGCCCTGTTCTTAATCAGAGGCTCTGTTCAAAAACCTGGGCTGCATCCTCCAAGGACGCGGTCTACCTAGACTGGACCCTTCGAAGTCCTTGAAAATAAGGAGACCACAAGAGTTCTGTCTGTAAATTCGAACAGGTCCTCCCTTCAGCGGCACTTGGGGGGGGGGGTGTCACGAGTCTGTGAACGCGCAGGGGGGAGGGGTGGGGAGAGCTCAGAGCTGACGGTTGATGGGCGTGCCAGAAACCAGTAGAAGTAGGGATGATAGTTACTTCTATTGGTTTGCGTTTTCCTCTGACTACGCCCTCTACACTGGACTAAAAGATTTCGTTTTTTTTCCAAACATTCTATCTCAGTTGGCGCAATGGGCTCGTGAGGAGGTTTTCAATCAGTATGGTAAAAACATGCTCCAGAAAACATCACATACCCCACCTTTAAGTAAGTTATATGGACTAAACTGAGAAATTTCACTTGCAATAATTTAGTAATTTAAATGTATAATTGTGAGTAGTCTTTACTAAGTCAAAAGTTCATCTAAAGTAAGTTATCAAGTTCACATTACATGATTGTTTTAGTGGCTTAAACATATATGGAAGTCTACTCTACGAAGGATACACTAGTTAGTACAACTTAAAACCCAGCTCTCTATACTTGTTTTTTTAAGTGCAACCGGTTTGCATGCCTTTTTTTAAGTAATGATGATTAATTGAATTTTACAGTGTGTCTCTATGAAAACCCAGTTGCCCTCTGCAGAGGACCATCTGCAGAGGGCAACTGGGTTTTCATAGAGACAGCCTGGTCTTGCTGGAGGTTCCTCCCTGTAAAAGTGAGTTCTCTCCACGGTCACTACAAGCATGCTTGGTGTGAGGGATTGCTTTCGAGTCAATGAGTTGAACTTTGAACTAATCTGACTGTATGATCTGCTTGAATTGTGTCTGTAAAGAGCCTTGAGATGACATGTGTTGTGAATTGGGGCTATATTAATAGAGTGAATTGAATTTAATTATTTGTCATAAATTTTCCTTCTGCAGCCACATACAGGGTGGATATCTACTGTCCCATGGACCTTAAATCCCTGAATAATATGTCCAACTATCCACAAAGGAACATCAAACTGCCTTTAGATGGTCCTATAGCCTTTAGCTTTAACATGCTTGTCGATAATTTCATTTTCTAATCTCTTGTGAGAACTCTTTCCTTCTCATCCGCTGATCCATGTTGATTGTGGTACACACCATGTCACCAAACAGAACAGTAACTACTGTATCTTTAGCCCTATATATAGGCCCACCACCCTATGACACCATTGTAGACACCAGTAACACTAATTAGTGGACACACCTTGATTTAATAGGTCCCTTTGGTCACATTATTTTCAGCCTTTGTAGGGTTACTTTCATATTTGAGGGATAAACCATAGTTTATCCAAAAACTATAAAGATCTAATTAAATACGATAACTAGTGCACATACAATCTGGTAAAGGGCTGGTAGAGCTTAATTTCAAAGGCAGAACTAACAGGGTCAGTGTCATCAGGTTCGAAGCATCAGACAACCATAGATGTGACACAAAAACTCAAAGTGAGCCGCTGTTTTTGTCATTTTGTATTCCTTAAATCATGTCAAGCTCTAAAAGAAATTCTCCATTGCTGCTGCATTATGGATAATTCTGACACTGCCTCGCACGCTGTGATTTTTCCACCCAGATCTGGATAGAATCAATGGTGGTTTACCAGACTGAATTACACAGAGCCTAATTCAGTCTGAGGCAAGCTTAATCCTCGATTCCTTTCCCCCATGATGATTGTGTACTATGTATTAGTGGCTGCTGGTGAAGAGCAATATCTTTAAAATAGATGTATACCAAAAACCAATCAAATATATACTAAGGTATCACTGCAATATATTTACATGAATGCCAACAACAAAAATCAACATTATAAAATTTTCAGAAAAGTACTTTCATTCAGTCATACCTGTCTTAATCCATGCTGGGTCTGATCCCGATGTTTGAGAAAGAAGTCGGAGAAAGCAGAATAAAGCGTTAGCCTTGCTGCATGCAGTTAGCCAAGCCTTGTAGCTAAACCACATCCTGGAAACAGACAGAGGGTACCGTCTCCATCTGTCTTTGGACTGCTGATTAATTTTGATGTGTCGCTGATCATGTTCAAGCACTTTCATCTCAAGCTTCTCTTTGTAATTTCTTTGCTCAAAAGGTGTTGTTTTAAGGGACTTTTATGAATTAAAATTTTCTTGCTCCATTTCTCTCTCTACAGTCGTCCCCAACTTTGGCGACTCAACTTATCAATCAGCCACACTACGACTGCGACATCACCGCTGTGGTGGGAGGTGGTGTGCAAATACAGTGGCTCTCGCTGCAGAAGAGCTACGCCATAGGATAGACCTATCTTTTGCATTGCAGTAAAGCTACTGTGCATGTACAACTTTTAGCGAGAGTCAAAAATGTGCACCCCTGAGCGGAAATATGTCACCAATCCAACAACAACGACAAAACAGCATTAAAGATTGAATATTTATCTAGTACGTATAAAATATATGAATATATTTTGAAATATTTACATTTTATAATTAAATTAATCAATAAATTGTATGCTTTTTTTTGTCCTAATCAAAGTCATTGGGTGAGTGGGGTGGCGCCCTAGCACCCTCTATTGGCCAGCCACCACTGCTATGCATGTGTCTCAGTCCACAAGTCTAAGTTTTAAGGTATTTGTATTAAAAAGTGTACTTTTTAATTCCAAATCACAATGTATCTAAATCTGAAACTCAACTCACCATCTGTGCAAAAAAAAACTAAATCATAGATTTGTCACTTTCTACAAAACAAATGTCTGTGGTAGTTAGCCATGTGGTTATCCAGCATGTTTGCAAATATAGAAATTAAATTCTATATTTTCAAAGCTCTGTCTATGATTATTTTCCTCCTCAGTTAAGAGCCTTTTATCTGCAGCAACCGCAGAGAAATGCCTTATATTTTTTTGGATGTATTTCGTCTTTGTAAGTGAATAACATCAAACTGTGGGGATCGGTTATGAAGTGGCAGGAAAAGTCAAGGTTGTTGTCAGTGTGCTTTAACAGGCCATTGTTAACCTGATGCATGGCTACAGAATATAATAAGATGTGTCATAGTTCTTAGCTATTATGGTGCTATATGTTACAGTACCTCTGCGCCTGGCGAATGGCTGAAGTTGAACCTTGAAATAACAGGGCTATATGTTACATTTCCCCTGCACTCAGTGAATGCTGTAATGAAACCTTGAAATATCAGCCCCTCCTTACATAAAGCTGTTTTTCTTTGATGACGACAGTCTAATCATGTTCTTTAATCTTCAATATGCCTCGCCGCCAGTGTTTGTCTGAGAGTAAAGTGACCTGAAGTTTAAAGGAGTAAGATTTAAGAAATAGCACAGCTCTTCTTCAAAGTGAAGTTGAACAGATCATTGAAATGAGGGGAGATGTCTGCAGGGATCACTCCAAAGTTTCATTTTCTGTTGTCTTTGAGTTATCTTCAAGAGTTAAGAGGCTCTGTTGGTGAGATGTCTCTACATGGACCATGCTGTGACCTTCCATGTCTAGATCTTTCTGTGATCTGAAATATTTTTTATCCATTAGGCTTTTGGACTTCTATTATTAGTATGAGTAAGGGTGGTCTCCCCTATGATGAAAGACACCTTCGCAATTCCTAGATCTATTGTCCCCCTTAACTCAGATACAGAAAAAAAAGATAAACTCCCATAACTATGCAGATGACATACAGCTTTAAATCACAATGTCACCAGGCGACTGTAAAGCTATCAGGGGGTTGGCTGGAGAAAAGCAGAGAAAAGCATGTCATGCCATAATTCACTTCAACTAAATACAAAACAAAATTTAGGTAATGAACTTCGGACCAAGGTAGAATGGTTTAAGAGTTAGTAAACATATTTAGCTGCTGCAGCAAGAAATCAATGATTATGGCCAAAATTTTTGCAGTGAGCTGAACCGAAATTTTCAAAGGCACGTAGAGGCAGTTACTAAGTCAGCATTTTATCACTTAAAACATTTCCAGGGTTAAAGGTTTAATGTCCAAACAGGAAGTAGAAAAAATCTTTTCATGCATGTATCTTTAGTAGGATTAATTATTGCAGCATTTTGAATTGAGAAACGGTGTCTGTATTGTAAGCAAAATGTCTTCCAACTTGAAAAACAAAATCCAGTGGTTTGTTCTTAACTTTTTTTTTTTAAAGTACAGCAACAGTATATTTATAATTTTCCCTAAAAAGAACATTGGACAGATCCAGCTGATCCAAAGTGCTGCTTCTCATGTTCTCACTAGAGCTAAGAAAGTAGAGCACATTAGACCGGGTCTAAAATCCTAACAATGGTTTCTCTATGGCTATGTTGTACTGTAGTTTTCCACCATCAGTGTGTGCGTGAATGACTGAATCATCAAGCACTTTGGTCAAACCTCCTGACTTGAAAAAGGGCTATGTAAGTACACGCTATTTACCAATCAAATCCTTCTTTCAGTGAATGGATTAGCACAGAATTTAATTATTAAAGCTACAGTGTGTAATTTTCAGCGACATCTAGCGGTCAGACTGCAGACCGCAGCAACATGAACATCTCCCCCCCCACCGCTTCTCCCCCCCAACAGTACGGCGAGCGTTACGGGACAAAATTTCTTCCACGACGTCCGCATCACCTACCCTCTCAAGTGATGAGGTTTGTTTACATAGATAATTTTACAGATAGTATTTCATTAGTCTGAGTAGGGTATAGATTTCATGTAGACTTAAGATAATAAATATACCCGTTATTTTTTCTACATCGTTGTGACGTTTTGGTGAGCTGCTTTGCATGGTGATATAAACAGACTACTAATTGTAGTCATTAGTTTAACAGCGAGATTGTGTTCGCTGGAAGAATATATATTCCCCGTTTACAGAGTCCAAGTCATTTTGGTGGCACGGGGGTTACAACGCGAGGAAGAGGGAGAGGACGAGGGCGAAGGCAGGGAGGCCGTGCAGCTAGGGCCAGGCGAGAGAGGGGTGCCAGCGGGGTGAGAGCAGAGGAGGAAACGCTTGAAGATCTCCAAAGGAGCCGGAGAGAAGTAACCGAGGTATATATCCAGAAAATTATTTTACAGAAAATTACTGAATCATTACCTATGAAACGTCAGGGACGTTGCTGAATAAGTATACTGGAGAGGAACAGCATCATCACGCCGCAGCATGTTATTGTTTTAGACAGGTCTGAGCATCCTGTACTCCAAAAACTGCAGTGATATTAGACAATTGTGTGTGTAGGATTAATTACCTGTCCAAGAGAAAACTGGCAACTTGAGCGTCACTTTGAAAACCTTTTTCCTCCATCAGTGACTTCCATCGTGTAAATGCCGTGCCAATGTTGATCCGTGTTTTTTGTCGTTTCTTGTCACGCTTGCGTTTATTCTCGTCGTGTTTCCGCTTCTTAGATGACGGGGGTTCGGTGTCCGCCGCTTTTCGTTGTGATACAGAGTAGGCATGATCCTCCATTCGTCTGATGTTTGGCCACACAGTGCCAAACAGTTTGCAAAGTCACTCACGCCTGCCGCCTTTGTTCACCTTTCTTGTTACTGATGCGCAGTATACCTGCTTCTTCTTCTTCTTTGGTTTCAGGCAGACTAAACGCTTCTCAGGCATAATACTGCCATCTACTGTTCAGTACCGTCTCAGTTCATCTCTCTCAACTTGCCGTAGTTATTTTTGAGCGTCATGGGAGATCTCGCAATCGCTAGTTTGTTGCCTCTGCGCTTGCCGTAGCGCAAAGATGTCAGCCTCCATGGCTGCGAGACCCGCTCCTATGTAATTATAAATAACGAATTCTAAGGCAGCGCAAATATTATGGTTAAAAGGCTGAGCTCATAGGTGATGATAAATAACATAGTTATGTATAATATATTAAATTTCTGACTTTATATGCCTGTAATTATTACACACTGTAGCTTTAAATTAATTTGTTGTCATTGAATCAACCTCCCAGAACACCCAGGTCTTTTAGTTCAATCAGATGAAGTCTGAACCAGTTTACATATCAAAGGGATAAAAAAAACAAAAAACACATAATAAGCTATCCACAGAAAAACAGAGACATATACCCCATTAACACTACCCTTGAAAAACCGTGCAGAGACCGGTCCGAGAACAGTAACTGAGATAACTTATCGTGTGTAAATGGAAAGCAAACTGAACTGAACTGAGCTAGACACAACCGGACCGAGCTAACTGCAGACCTGTTCCAGAGGAAGGCTCGCCTCGGTTTTACCCTGGCTCGGTTCTCTGATAGCAAGAGCGCATGAGCAGAACGTGTCATCTCCGTCTGGCTGCACATCCCAGTTCACACTCCATTCCAGTAGTTGGCGGTAATGCCCATCAGGAAGTTGCTTGCCAACCAACACAAAACGGAAGAAGAACAACAACTATAAACAACAATCGAAATCTTTTCCACGCAACATTTTTATTTGCTTGATTCCCTCCTTCTTCGTCTTCTTCTTGTGTTTTATGGCGGTTGGCATACAACTTTTGGTGCATTACCGCCACCAACTGCTTGATTTCCTCCTTCAATACTGGCAGTAATACCGCAGATCGTCACTAGGAGGCGAGGAGTCAAGGAACCGAGATAGCGTGATGTATAAACGGTCGTCAGAACCAAGCTCGGCCTGGTTAACTGATCCGAGCTCGGACTGTTCTAGGCATGGATCGGTAGTGTAAATGGGGTATAAAGCTATGTCTAGAAAAAAAAAAGCAGAGAGAACATGACATTAGTGACTAAACTAACAAATACTGCAGAATGATGAAGTCTGGTCCCCTCAAGCAGTTTAAGTCTATAGTTGCATAACTATAGAGATAGCTTAGGACAGTGGTTCCCAAAGTGTGGGGCGCGCCCCCTAGGGGGGGCGCAATGCCATTGCAGGGGGGGCGCGGGAAGCGGTATGGATGAATGAAGAAAAAAAAAAAAAAAAACAGCGCTTGCTTGACTGAGCATAATGGACAGTTGTGACACTGCAACCCAGATTTGAGAAGATCTGCAGCAACAAGCAGGCTCACTACAGCCACTGAAAAGATGGGAGGATTAAAGTACAAAGAAAAAACTCTCAGGGAGCTGTTCAATGTTTTCACTCCATTTTGCACAGAGGCTTTTTTAATGTATAGATTATAGCAAAGTTAAATATTGTTACAAATAAAAAAAAGAAATATGTTTAAAATAACACAGACAACAAAGAATCCTCTTCTAATCTACAGTATAGAACTATGAAAAAATACAGTTACACAAAAGTGTTGCACTGTAAAGATGGTGTAGTTTGTTTTGTTGCAACCTGAAGTGTGAAATAAACTTCAGTGGAGTTTGAAGACAAAATATGTGTATAGATTTATTATATCTGGTTGAACGACGTGTGTGCCCAGTTGATTCTTTTTATTTATTTATTTTTTTTGGTGTGGGGGGGGGGGGCGTGGAAATGTTATTGTAATCCAAAGGGGGGCCCAGAAGAAAATCTTTGGGAACCACTGGCTTAGGATAACCCGAGCCACTCTAATATAAGCTTTATCCAAGAATAAAGTTTTAAGCCTAGTTTTAAAAGTAGACAGGGTGTTGGTCTCAGACTAAAACTGGTTGTTGGTTCCACAAGATAGTACAATGACAACTAAAAGTTCTGCCTTCCATTGTACCGATAGAAACTTTAGGAACCACTAGTAAACCTGCAGCTCAAGAGAAAAGTGCTGTGTTAAGAATAAAAGAAACACTCAGATCTCTGTCATTAATTCAATTTTGTTGAGTTTATTTATACAGCGCCAATTCACGACACATGTCATCTCAAGGACTTTACAGAGAGTATTCAGTTTCTCTGTAAAGCTTAGACGGAGCTTTGTCATTTAGGGATTTATATATGAGAAGGAGGATTGTAAATTGTATTCTGGGTTTAAAAGGAATCGAATGAAAAGAAGCTAAAATAGAAGAAATGTGATCTCTCTTTTTGATTTTCATCAGAACTCTGGCTGCAGCTTTTTGAATCAGCTGAAAGCTTTTAATTACAGTTTGTGAACTTCCTGAAGGTAAATAATCCATTCGGGATGATAAAAATGCATTGACTAATTTCTCAACATCACCACTGGTATGGATGTAGTAACATAAAAGAGCAAATCCATGTTGTGAAAACTCTGTGAAATGCTTATCAGGAAGGATATCTTTTTTTTCATCACTGGAGCAAATTTGGGCCAGAATAAGCCCAATTTCAACACGGCAGTGCCTCCATAACTGGTCCCAGTGAAATAATAAAAGACAGCGAAGGAAATGCTAAAATGACACAGCTGCAGACTCCCCACTCTCTTTGCATAAACACCCTAAATTTAGAACAACAGGTTATTCCTACCTGAGCTCCCTACATGTGAGGCCACTTAGATGTTAAAAAACAACAAAAGGGCTCAAGCGAATGTCCTCCTCTCGATGATCAGCTATCATGGCACAGCAGCCTAATAAGCTTAGCGTTTATCTTCACACAGTTTTCTTCTCAGGTGGGCTGGTTTGCTCACAGCTGCACACAAATCCTGTTCAAATCAAATCTATTCACTTGGAGTTTTTTTACCTGTAGGAGAAAAAATAGGTGTTAATCAGATTCAATGTGTTGTCATTTTAAAATAATGCCAGAATACAGTATATAATCCATATGATCTCAAAACAGCTCTGCTGTTTTTTTTTCTCCCCAGTGCTATACCTTTCAGTTGCATCATGCATTTGGATCTTCGAAAACTTCCCATTCTTAAGGTACAAAAGAAAATAAGTTGATGCACTACCTTATGCAGTGAGGCACTCTTCAGACTTCAAGCATTTTTGCTGTTGCTATTGTTTTCTTTAAGCTCTTGTGATGAAATAATCGGCAATGTAACTGTATTATGCCAATTATTACATTTAGTAAGAAATACTTAATTTGGTGGGTTTTAATGTTAAGGAACTGTTTTATAATACTATTATGAAAAATGTATATGTTGCCAGAAAATGCTGATGTGCTTTTGTGTGCTGTGCTATCCTTATACAGATCATTATGTACAACACCTTGGCAGTGTTTTCCTAAATTTTAAATTAGTATTTATTTATTTGAGTATTTATTTATTCATTTTTCTCAATTTTAAAATGTGCAATAGGGTATCAGTATGCGGCATAATGGCAGTTAAGACAAATTACCTAGAAATCCTAATGATTGGCCTCTTACATTCAAATAGTTCTAAGATTATATTGATTTTAGTTAAATCATTCACAGTACACCTGAAAAATATTAACAATGCTGTACTTTTTCCTCATTTAGAGTCCAATTTGATTCAAGTTCACATTGTAGTTAGTGGAGTCACTATCTGACTGCTTCAAAGGCAAAAACCTGGAGCCCATTGTCTCTCTACATTGCTGAAGAGAAAAGGCGTTTTAACGTGCGTGTACTATATTTCATTATTTTAACTATTTATTTATTTATTTATTCAGAACAGTATAATACAACTGCAGTACTCAGAAGACACATCAGGTGGCAGCATAACAGCTTCTCCATTAATAACCATTGAACAAATTTCTCCTTCATATTTCAACAAGTGCTGCACACATTTATCCTTCATTCTTACTTGTCTGCCAGCTTCTGCTAAAAAATGAATCTCAACAGCATCAACCGCCCACCTACTGGAACAACCTAGGCCCCAAGTATGAAAAGGGCCTCTCCTCCTCTATTGCTCCCCGTCGATGAGAGGTGCCTGTGTCTGCTGGTGTGCCATATAGAAGTTTTTTTTTTTACTATGGAGTACAATTTGGTTTATGATGCCATTGCTTAAGAGTTTACCAATCCATTTACTTTAAAAGGCATTTGTTGATGGTGGAGAGAAGCACTCCATGTACTTTTAGAAGAACCATTGTCAAGCCACTGTAATGACTGATTGTGAGCATACAAAAATGCATGTTAAAACTAAAAACATTGCTGTATTTTATTGCAATTTTATTACATAAGGCAAAACAAAACAAAAAACTAATAATTTTAAAGGGGAAGAAAAGTGATCCCTTATAAAATAAAAAGCTGCACTGGTCCAATGAAACCAACATGGACCTTTTGGCCTACTGTACATCCAAAACAGTATGTTCTACAGGAAATTGGATGGGATTAAATTGGTCTCAGATAATAAAGTAAAAAAATCTTGGTGTACTTTTTGAATCAGGACTTGTAATTTTAATCCCGTATCAAAGAGGTTTCTAGAATTTCCTTCTTTTATGTGCGGAATATTGCAAAAATTAGAAATCTCCTGTCCAGGGCTGATGCTGAGAAACTAGTCCATGCATTTGTTACATTTAAGGCTGGACTATTGTAACTCTTTACTATCAGGAAGCTGATCCAAAATGCAGCAGCCAGAGTTCTGATGAAAATTAAAAAGAGAGATCATATCTCTCCTATCCTGGCTTCTCTTCATTGGCTTCCTGTTAAATCCAGAATAGAATTTAAAATCCTCCTTCTCACGTATAAAGCCTTAAATGGCCAAGCTCCATCTTATATCAGTGATTTGATTGTTCCTTATGTCCCTAACAGAACACTTCGCTCTCAATCTGCAGGTTTACTAGTGGTTCCCAGAAAAAAATAGAATGGGATGCAGATCTTTTAGTTATCAGGCTCCTCTCTTGTGGAACCAACTACCAGTTTTAGTCTGTGAGGCAGACACCCTGTCTACTTTTAAGGCTAGGCTTAAAACTTTCCATTTTGATTAAGCTTATAGTTAGAGTGGCACAGATTATCCTGAGCATCTCTATAGTTATGCTGCTATAGGCTTAGACTTCTGAAGGACATAGGTACCTTTTTTCATCACTCTGCTTCATTCTATCTCTATTCTCCCACTCTGCAGAATCTGTTACTTCAATCTCTAACCTTATGCTCTCTCTGCTTTTACTTAGAGTAGCTTTGCCTCTTCTGTTCCTGTTTGGCTGTGACTCCATCCTGGAGAGAAATATCAGATGTGCTGCTGCCATCAACACCTTTGTTTATAGATGTTGGCCTGTTTTTCAGTGTTGTCCTGTTTCTCTGACTGTGACTGGCTGGATGTGCTCTGTTCAACCTCTGATATGGGAGTTAGCTCAGAGCTCGTCTGCCTGGCTGTGTGTTTCCTGGATGGGGCTGCCTTTTACAGCTGCTTCTTGTATCTCTGTTTCTGTCTCCTTGAACCCCAGTCGGCCTCAGCAGATGGCCGCTCACACTGAGTCTGGTTCTGCTGGAGGTTCCTTCCTGCTAAAAGGGAGTTTTCCTCTCCACTGTCGCTACAAGCATGCTTAGTGTGAGGAACTGCCTTTAAGTCAGTGAGTCGATGCAACCAACTGGTTTTCCTTAGATAGAAAATTTGAATCAATTTGACTGTATGATCTGGTGAACTATAAAGTGCCTTGGGATGACATATGTTGTAAATTTGTGCTATAGAAATAAACTGAATTGAATTGATTTTATTGGAAATGCAACTGAATATTACTTTTTGTGGAATGCTACAGAAAAAAAAGAATAAGCACATTTATGCCAGGATAAAATGTATTTTTGCAACATCAGAAGACAAAAAAAGGTAAGGTTCTAATTCAATACAGATTGTTAGTTATTGGTGTTTGTGAAGTATGGTTTGCTTACAATTGAGGTTAAGGTAATTTTCTTTAAGGCTGTTGACTCTAAAGAGGTACAACATGTTGGGATTTGTTTAAAAATAAGCCTGTGTATAACTACTAAAACTTATGAAGTACCATGGCAGGAAAAGATAAAAAATAAAAATAAAAAACCTAAAGTACATGTAATACAACAGTATTTACACCCTTTAAATGTTGCAATTTTCTCTCGTTTGCTCCAGAAACTTAAATGTTCTTTTCATAAAAGTTTATGTTTCAGACTAGAGGTTGACCGAACACTGACTGGCTGTTTTTTTATTATTGGTTTGTGTCTTGCATCGTTAGAATCGGACATGTGCATCCATTTGCTGATCTATCAGTGCATTCAGCATATTTTGTTGTAATTCATAAATGTTTACTTTTTTGTTTAAATACAGGCTTATGTAACGTTTGTTATCACTTGTTTATTTTTGTCTCTGTAAGATGTAGATCTCTACGGATATTATTTCATACTCTAACCCGACTTTAAATGCCTATCATACTTTTCCCTGACCCCTCCACTGTTTTCCTTGTTCATGATACTGTTTATTCACTAATGTTCTTCAACAAACCGCTGAAGCCTTTAAAAAACAGCTGGATTTACACAGAGATTAATTTACACACAGGATTACTCCGTTTCATATTGTTGTATGGAAAATCAATTTAAATTGTAGGCCTACATTGTTTATCAGGCTGCTGTAGGTATTGGATGAATGGGTTAACTTCCGGCCCTGCATTAAAGCTGTTTGATTTTGTACAGAATTAAATTTACTGATATTAAAGGTGGGGTATGTGATGTTTTCTGGAGCATGTTTTTACCATACTGATTGAAAACCTCCTCACGAGCCCATTGCGCCAACTGAGATAGAATGTTTGGAAAAAAAACGAAATCTTTTAGTCCAGTGTAGAGGGCGTAGTCAGAGGAAAACGCAAACCAATAGAAGTAACTATCATCCCTACTTCTACTGGTTTCTGGCACGCCCATCAACCGTCAGCTCTGAGCTCTCCCCACCCCTCCCCCCTGCGCGTTCACAGACTCGTGACACCCCCCCCCCCCCCCCCCCCCCCCCCAAGTGCCGCTGAAGGGAGGACCTGTTCGAATTTACAGACAGAACTCTTGTGGTCTCCTTATTTTCAAGGACTTCGAAGGGTCCAGTCTAGGTAGACCGCGTCCTTGGAGGATGCAGCCCAGGTTTTTGAACAGAGCCTCTGATTAAGAACAGGGCTGCCTGCACTGACGCGGCTCAGGGATTACGTCACACGGAGCGTCGTGCGCAGTGAAATCAGGACATTTCCTCACTTTCTAAAAAAAACCCGGGACGCCCGGGACAGGACGTGAAATACGGATATGTCCCGGGAAATACGGACGTTTGGTCACCCTAATCAATACTTCTTGAAATGACAACCGTGACAACTTGTTTACGACCATATTGAATTGTTCAACACTCTTACCGTACTAGGAGAAGACGACGCCATCATGGAAGTTAGCCTGTTATGTTGTGGTTAGCTAGTAATAGACATGAGCTTCTCGCCTCATCCCGAGTCACGTGCACTCGCGAGGTCTCGGCCTGTTTCTTTCTCGTTCTCGGGAACATCCGAACATTCTCGACTGACAGCAGGCGCGTTCATGTAATTTGGAGGCGTGGTTTCGTGGGGTGGGCTGAAGGTGTGTATTTTCAAAAATGTAGCTGGCAGGAACCGTTTATCCAGGATCATATACCCCACCTTTAACTTACGATAAAAGTTGAGCTCACTCAGTATGTCTAAGTTACACTTGCTAAAACAGCAACCTGATTTACTTGCTGAAACCAGGCAAACTGATTGTTTTAGGTGTAAAAAATCCAAACAGATCCTACCTGCCTAACATAGATAAAAGAGGTTCCAATTTTCTAAAATAGCCCAGATTACAATTAAACATAACAATGAAGGTAATAACACAGTTTAAAGTTTGTTTATTTTTATTGGTTTTATTCAAACTTTAAAGATGGTCTAATGCCATCACAGTTCTAAAACAGTAAGATCAACCGTAAGATAAAACAAGCAGACCAGCCTAAAAGTGCACTTTAGTACAGACAGAGGTTAAAAATCCATGTTTTAGATGGCAGTGTTTTAACAACTTTCCTCTTTTATCTACAGAAAACAGGCACTGCTAACAGGTCCAATGCATCTGCAACAAATATTTTTAAATAAGTACAGTATATGGTGACTGCATTTCATTATTGGAGGAATTATTCCTTTAGTGTGGAATTTTCTACAGCAATAGGCTTCAGGTATCTTACCTCTACTGCACTGGGCCTTTGTTCAAAAGGGAGCTCTTGTTTTATAAAAGAAAAACCCGGGACGCCCGGGACAGGACGTGAAATACGGATATGTCCCGGGAAATACGGACGTTTGGTCACCCTAATCAATACTTCTTGAAATGACAACCGTGACAACTTGTTTACGACCATATTGAATTGTTCAACACTCTTACCGTACTAGGAGAAGACGACGCCATCATGGAAGTTAGCCTGTTATGTTGTGGTTAGCTAGTAATAGACATGAGCTTCTCGCCTCATCCCGAGTCACGTGCACTCGCGAGGTCTCGGCCTGTTTCTTTCTCGTTCTCGGGAACATCCGAACATTCTCGACTGACAGCAGGCGCGTTCATGTAATTTGGAGGCGTGGTTTCGTGGGGTGGGCTGAAGGTGTGTATTTTCAAAAATGTAGCTGGCAGGAACCGTTTATCCAGGATCATATACCCCACCTTTAAATCTGCTTAGATTTTCCAGCTTTTTTTGCATATAACACAAAGCTGGGTATTGGACTGAATTAGATGTTTTTTTTTTCAAGCATAAAAGTTTGTATATTGTAATGTCTTTCTTGTTTGACTTCAACCCAGAATTTGATACCCAACCCAAATTACTTGTAATATTTTAGATCATGGCACATTTTTCTAAAACTCTCTATCAGGCTCCATTCCTCCCTGTAGAGTAGTTTACTGATGACTCAAATCCCATCTAAACTTCATAGGAGGCCTGATGCATAGTATAAGAGAAGAGGATGATACACACAGGTGGGATAAACAGGCATTCCCTTTGGGAAACTAATAGCTTTTTCAAACAGTTGTCAGAGAGAAAATGAGGAGCTCAAACCTTTTAATCATCTGAGTAAAGTGATCTTTATGATCGATGTTTGTTCTAATGCTTAAAATGTAATCACGTAAAACTCAAACCATCAAACAGTTTGTCAAGCAAACTGATTAATGGATAGGGTAACATAGACATTTGTCAAATATGCAGCGACCTTTAAACCTGACAACAGCCAGATGCATGTCTCGCTCCGCGGAGCGAGACATGCATCTGGCTGTTGTCAGGTTAGCGACCTTTTGCAGAGAGTACAAATAACAGTTTGCTCTATAAATACAATAGCATTGAAAAGAATATATCATTTAGAAAAGTAAAGCACAAAACCATCACCTAATTTCAAATATATAATATATATATTTTATAATCAAAGCAGATAATAAATGAACAATAACTGCCCTCTGACACAGGGATTCCCAAAGAGCGGTGCAGGGAGCACTAAGGGGGAACAAGATGCCACCAGACTGTAATGGCGGTCTGATAATTATACAGTGAAAATATTTTTGGCTCACACAATAAAGACATGTCAATAAACAATTAATTTGCGGAAATTTAAATCCAAACTGTAATTTTAATCATTGAATGAAAAACAATTTAATCACTGGAAAATTTTTATTTAATTAGAAGAAGACTTTTCTACATTTTATGTTTGGAGGAAAGGCTATTTGGTCTGTTATGGTGCAAACACTCAGTTATTGTTTGATGTGGGATCTCTTTATGCACAAAAAAAAAAAAAAAACAATAAAAAGGATCCTTTGAAATACTGTCTGATTATTCAGAAACACATCAGTAGTAGAAGAAGAAACTGCCTGTTTTTTTTAAACAATTAGGTCGTGTCCACTTATCCCCAACTTCAGCTACTCTTTGTCACTGCCACTCACATTTCTTTCCCCTCAGTTCTTCATTTATGTCTGTTGATGTATTTTTTCATATCCTCCATCCAGTGGCGGCTGGTGGAGTTTTCTCCAGGGGGGCTATAATTCAAAATAGGTGTATACAAAAAACTAATCAAACGTATACTAAGTTATCACACCAGTATATTTATATGAATGCCAACAACACAAAACAATATAAAAACACTTTATTATAAAAAAAAAAACATGATTTAATATGTAGTTTTACTTTTTGTACATTAATCTTGCCCTTCTGAGGCTTTGTGAAGGTAAATCTGTGTTTTACATGGTCCAATATGGCATCACAGACCTAAAAAAAAATGTAATGTGCCTGTTTAATAATAGAGAAAAAATCAGTCAGCTTGATACTTTTTTAATGTATAAAAACTATTTATTTTCTGAGAACGTGTTTATTTTTGTTTGCAAATTAACAAACATCTAGAAAAAGTCCACTATATTCTATTATTTTCCTTGTGAATCCCAGATTGTTCCTTCTTCTTTGCCTTTTCTAAAAAGTGCTTTAAATCAGTCCTAGCTGTGGGAGAGGTGTTTTAAGTCTGTCTGTCCAGACTGTGTCCACCTCAACATGCAGGGAAAACTCTAAAGTGCATTAGCTGTCCCACAGGCTGTCAGCCACGACTTACGCTGGAACCAACTCCTGCTAAAAGTCCGGTTGTAGGGTTTAGCTTTTTCCTCGGTTCGCTGCGTTAAATTTATTCCTGGCTTGTAGGGTCCCAGCTCCTTTTCTTTGATTTTTTCCACCATCGTCCTTTTCATGAAAGGGGAACTCAGTAAAGATCTCACTGAATTGTGTGAAAGCTGCTCTTCAAGTTCAGCTGTCGGCGTCGCCATAAACTCCACCTCACTGTCTGACTGACTAGTAGCTACATCACCTATATCACTGTAGCAGGGGCCAAAATTCCAGGAGCTCCAAAGCAATGGCGTAACTATTGGTAAGCAGAGATTGCAGTTTCTTAGGGGCCCCTGACTTTTTAGGGGCCCTGCTGCTGACACCTGGTTGGTCCCCTATGCAATTGTGAACTAGGACCTGTTTTACAAATGTAATGGTGCAAAAAATTCCTCTTAAACCCACCTGCTACTAGGTGAACTGACCGGACCTTATTTATACCCCAACACATGGCAGATTTCAACATGATGGTGAGACGTTTAAACACAACACCAATAGCAAAGCAGACACTGGTACTTTTAATTACTATGTTAATAACTGTGTATAGTTCACTAGACGGTTGGTAAAAAATATACTCATATAATATGTTTCAAACCACAATAATGATCCTAAAAGAAAGATGTATTTGAGTATTTTATTCTTTACAATATGACTTGGAATTATGGGTAATCCAGAGCGTAGATTAAAACCATAGGGGTGTTGTACTTCATATGGGGCCCACCCAGATAATGATGCTTGTGTCGTTACACCATTGTCCCAAAGCCATTAATTATGGCAATGCTGATTGGCCAAATATTTATTAATTTTCCCTAGCAACATTATACAATTGGTTATTTCGCTACACTTCAGGGGCGCTTTAAATGAGTGCCCAAGCAGAGAAATGATTTAGTCTGTGGAAATGTACTGTTGAATTGCAGTCAATTGGTAGAAATGTTGTTTTAATAATTCATATTACATGTAGCCACATGCTATTAAGTAACACTGACACTGATAATACTTTTAAAATCTGTATATATTATTTGTGACTTTTCCCCTCCACATCCAGGGAGGGTGGCGCCTGAGCGCCCCCTACGGGCCAGCTGCCACTGCCTCCATCTAATCTTTGTATCCTAACTTTTATTTTTGGTGGTCATATTAGTTAAGTTAAGGTCTCACCACCATATGCTAACGCTCCTTTGCTACAGGGATAGAGGGCAGGTTGGCATGTTCATCCGCACATTAAATTTAGTCCCAGTGGATGAAGGTTAGGACTAAAGAGGAAATGTTTTACTGGCGTTGGAGATATGCAGTGGGGGTTATTTTGCTCCAAAGATCTGAATGGGTGTGTTTATTTAATTCAGATTTATTGAGCAATATTTCAAACTGCGGTAGAAAACCTTAGAAAGCTGCCAGTGAGCTTTAAAACTCGCTCCTTTGCCTAATTAAATTCAAGCTTTAACTGAACTCACGTTTTGGGTAGGATGAAACTATTTTATTGCAGAAAAACGTGCTTTGTTTGGCTAATTAGCTGCTGCAATTACCAAGCTTCTCTAAATCTTCTCATGCACGCGCATGCGCAGGCTCATCGGTTGCCGTGGAAACGGAGCACCTACGAAGCTGCTGCCAATCTTTAACAGTTACTTCCTAGCCTGGACCTTGAAGCTAAACTTGCTGCAGTCTGTTCCTAACCTGCTAAAGATGAGCAACGCACCAGAGAACTACAACTCCTCGGGAGATCATCTGGAAGGTTGGTTTCACTCTTTTACTATGTTAATTGCAAAAATGTTACGTGAAAAATGATTAATTTGAAGTTTTTTTCATGAAGTTGTGACAGCTAGCTAGCATGTAGCATCTCTGATGTCTCAGGATTAAATGTTTTTAGTCGATTAAATTTGTCAGGAATGTTAACAGTGATTTAATGATTTCAAAATAACTTTTATTTCTGTTTGAGTTAAACACCTTTGACGAATTAGATGTAAAATGTTAGAAAACTAGATGGCGCTAGCTCTATGATTTAAAAAAAATGCATTTTGCTCTATAAGTATATGTTGGGGAAATTACATTCAATAAATATTAAAATATATTTGAAGGACATTTAACATAATATATTATCAAACCAAACTGTTTATTTTTTCTATTTAATAAAAAAAGTTAACATTTTTAATAATTTGGAGGTTGGCTGAATTTAAACCTGATAACAACTGGAAAAAAGAAGAAATTAAGATTCTCAAGTTGTTTAGTTTAGTAAATGTGTTTAGAAAATGATACATTTTTATTTAGTGTCTGATAAAAAGTTTTTAAGGGTTATTATGTATTAAATTTTTATTGGTTGGAAATGGGAGAAATGTTAACAGAGATAAAATTATATAAAAAGTACATTTTTGTTTTTGAGGATACTTTTTAATGGAGTTAATGTGGAAATGGTTGAAAAAATACAAAATTAATTGTTTTAGGATAAAATAAATTTTGTTAAATACATAAAAACTTTAAAGGGGAGGTTTTTTTAAAAATGCTGTGAAAAACATGGTCTCCATGGATACATGCATTTAACAATGTTAGGCTTTTTTTTTTAAGGTGGCATATAATTTTAAATTTAATGGAAGGTCAAATGTGTTAATAATGTTTGATTGATTTTAAAAGTTTCTGGTTTCAAAGGATTATTTTTGGTTAGTTTGATTTCCAATCCTTTAAAAACAAGGTGGCATCTGGCCCCTTCTGTCTGAGAAGGCCTTGAAGAACAAGTATGGTCTCCATGGATACAACAATAAACAACTATAAGGTTTAAAATTATTGTGAAATAAAGATGAGATGCTTTACATTTTTAGGCTGTGTTTATTATAAGTGCTGCCATTGCTAACCATGTGAGGAAAGAATAAAGATAAATGTTTAATCAAGAGTTTAGAAAGGAGGATGATATGTTTATTTTACAGGTAGAAGGTAGAATTAAAACATCAAAATAGAACCGTATATTATATAAACGTTTTTCTTAGCGAAATATTTATTTTTCTGCAGCCCTTGTTTAAATCTTCAGGTGAATGTAAATGATTTCATCCCATCTGTCACCAGTAATAATACAATTAATTCATTGAGGACTCATTCTCTAGGTCTTCAAAACACTCAACACTGGATGGTTTCACGTAAACCATTGAAAGTTCTGAATAAGATCTTTCTTAGATTTTTAGAAAAAGAACAAAATTATTCTAAATAGTTTGCTAATGTCCATTTCTGCTCTGGGCTTTCTATGTGCTGATTAAGGTCTCTATACTCTAGGATGCAATGAGAAAGGGGTCCGAAAAGCTGAGGTTTTTAAGCCTTTATTTCTGTTAATTAGGATAATTTTCTGCAGAAAAAACATAAAGTCTAGAGGCAGAGGGACAAGGCTGTGGTGGAGACTGATTAGAAGGTCTTTAGAGCAGAGCTCTCTAACTCCAGTCCTCTACAGCAGTGTTTCTGCAGCTTTCAGGTGCATCTCTCCTCCAAAACACCAGGATCAAACAACTCTACAGCTGAATGACTGATGAGAAAATTCAGACGTTTGATTCAGGTCTGATGGAGAAGAGATGTGACTAAAAGTTGCAGCATAGCAGCTCTGGAGGAGTGGAGTTGGAAAGCCCTGATCTATAGCAGGACAATGCTGCTGGAGACCAACTGGATCTAGAATAGAACAGTGGCAAAGATTGCAGTGGTCACCAGTTGCACTGGTCTCTGGCATGATGGTGAGAAGGTAAAGATGATGCTTGGAGGGACTAATTGATTTCAGAGCAGTTGGAAGCAGAGGACAGGACTGATTTAGGGATGTGGATTGTGAATGGCGCCGACTGTTAGAACCCGCTTTCAGCTGTGAGTCGATCTAGTTCTAGATGTTCCTCAGTTAGTTTTCAGGCCTAGTTTAAGGGAAAGAACCTGTGCAGAAATACTC